>NW_026988425.1:31307500-32507500 GCF_030222135.1 Aotus nancymaae
TAGTAGAGTTGAGGTTTCACCATGTTAGCCAGACTGCTCTCGAACTCCTGACCTCAGGTGATCCACCCGCCTTGGCCTCCCAAATTGCTGGGATTACAGGCATAAGTCACCACACCCCGCCAAAGGTGCTTATTCAGAACAGTGTCTCACACATAGTTATGCTCAGAAAACATTAGCCAATAGGTAAAATAGGGCCAGACATCCTTGTTTTAGAGGATGATTGTGAGGATTGTGGGGTAGGGGGTGGGTGGGGCAGAAGAAGAAAACGAGGAAGCTCCTAGCACAGTAGGGGCACTTCCCCCTCGTTTCTCCTGTAGCTACATCTGTCCTCTTTCATCCTTGGGCAGCCAGGCACGTCCTCACCTCAGGGCCTTTGCACTTGAGGGACATTGTCTGTTTTGTTCAGGCCCCAGCACATGACAGACATTTAGTGAACATTTGTTGAATGAATGAATAGTAGATATTTAATCATGGTTGGTTGCTTTTTAAATGTTTTTTATGTTTAACTTTCGTGGGTACATAGCAGGTGTGTACAGAGTTGGTTCCTTTTAAAATGATAGCATTGGCTGGGCGCGGTGGCTCACGCCTGTAATCCCAGCACTTTGGGAGGCCAAGGCGGGTGGATCACGAGGTCAACAGATCAAGACCATCCTGGTCAACATGGTGAAACCCCATCTCTACTAAAAATACAAAAAATTAGCTGGGCATAGTGGCATACGCCTGTAGTCCCAGCTACTCGGGAGACTGAGGCAGGAGAATTGATTGAACCTGGGAGGCGGAGGTTGCGGTGAGCCAAGATCGCGCCA
Organism: Aotus nancymaae; assembly: GCF_030222135.1. Classification (NCBI taxonomy): domain Eukaryota; kingdom Metazoa; phylum Chordata; class Mammalia; order Primates; family Aotidae; genus Aotus; species Aotus nancymaae. The sequence continues at coordinate 31,308,307 of NW_026988425.1, forward strand.
TTGCACTCCAGCCTGGGTAACAAGAGCGAAACTCCATCTCAAAAAAATAAATAAATAAAAATAAATAAATAAAATGATAGCATTTTCTAAAAGTGAAAAGAGGAACCCAGCCCAGTAGCATAGGAAGATTAGGCGAAGGTTGAGGAACTTGGAATTTAGCAGAGGTCAGAATAAGAGAATGTCTAGAATCCAGGATGTCTGAAGGGAGAGCTCATACATGACAGCCCTATGTGAATCTGATTTTAAGGTAAGGTCTGGCTAACCCAGAGGATCCTTTTATGCCCCCAGCCTTGTTAAGGATCTAGGCTCTGAATTGTGAGTGACCCTAGGCCCGTAGGAAGTGATTAGCTTCACTTAGTTCATTGTTTCTCAACCCTTTTATTGTCCTCACATCCCTCCCTGGAGAAAAATTAAATTTAACTTTTCGGTAAGATGAGAAAATACATGCCAAGGTATAAGATTTTGTCTGGTAGGACTGAGCTTTGGTAGGAGGAGGAGGGGTTCACTAACCATTATAGCATCTAAGTCTTTTTTTTTTTTTTTGCCTCCCTCAACTAATTGTCACCGCCTTGTGAGTAATGTCACCTCTACTGAGAATGCATGGCTTAGCTGAGACAGGATCCAAGAAAGCTGGTAGATGTTACCACCATATCAGTAAATTATCTCAGTAACAGAAGCATTTATTTTGAATGCTAAGGCTGTCAGCTTCAGGTGACTTAAAATTAATTTAAATTATCACAGCTATTTGCTTGAGATGGGAATCTAATTGGAGAGTTATTTATGATATACAAAAGTGGACTGGGCTGTTGCAGTGAACCTCCATGTCCAAAAATTGTGCTCACTGTTGAGATGGATTGATCTTCAAGATGGGAAGCTTGTAGGCCTTTGCACAGACCAGCCATCCAGGGATGTCCGCATTTGTAACTGCAGATTTCTGTTCTGTATCTTCTCCGAGTCAATGTTTTGCTTACTGGAGTGTTTTATTGGATGTTGTGGAAGAACCACACTTTTCATAGTATTGCAACATCATCTGTCTTTTCTTATGCCCTGAATCATCTCAAATTATTGTCAGTGGATGTTGATGCTTTTACTTCCCTTGTTTTTAGAAAAATCCCAGGAAATGGATTGATAGAATAAAGACTGGAAGGATGACGGGAAAGCCCTTGATTATAGGTATGGGATTGAAAGGCTGGGTTAGCCCATGGACACGTGGACTAAGTGTCTTTAAGGGTATCCGTGTATTTCCAACAACTTTTCCTCTTCTGAAAACTGCTCCCCTGCCCCCACCACCTTCTAGGGTCCTCAGTGGTCCTGTTGCTATCCTTTAGCCCCACCCCCTTGGCCAACAGTGATTGAACATCAGATCCGAGCTAAGCCCATTACCTTCGCTTACTTCCAATGTAGTAATTAACAACTCGGGTTGCAAAGAGTGGAAAACAACTCAAGGCAAAGTTTATTTTCATTGAAAATTTTGTTTAGTTTCATTTTTCTTTTTTCCTTCCTTTCCTTTCTTTCTTTCTTTCTTTTTTTTTTTTTTTTTTTTTTTGAGACAGAGTTTTGCTCTTGTTGTCCGGGTTGGAGTGCAATGGCTGATCTTGTCTCACTGCAACCTCTGCCTCCTGGGTTTAAGTGATTCTCCTGCCTCAACTTCCCTAGTAGCTGGGATTATAGGTGCCCGCCACCATGCCCAGCTAATTTTTTGTATTTTTAGTAGAGACAGGATTTCACTATATTGGCCAGGCTGGTCTCTAACTCCTGACTTCAGGTGATCCACCCACCTCAGCCTCCCAAAATGCTGGGATTACAGGCATGAGCCACCGCACATGACTGTTTTATTTGTCTTTATCTTTTCTATTTTTTTCATTTTAAAGTCGTCAGAATTTTACAATGTAATTTATTGTAAGGATCGATGCTGTCTTTCAGGTTATGGAGCACGCAGCAATGCAGCCCTGTCCTGATGGCGGAAAGTGAGGATGGGAAAGCCGTGGGGTAGCGAGGGGATGCTCTCTTCCAATCCTGTGTCTCTGTCCGCCACTGATCAACTTTTATTTCTTAGCAGGATGACTTTCTTTGCTACTCAGTCCACACAGGAGATAGAATCACTCAAAAGTTCATTAGTTAAAAAGCTATGATTCCTGCCACACAGTAGAAACTAGGACTCTTTCAGAGTCTCAGTACTGAGCTCTCAGGGAAGAACCCTGATTGTTCCAGCATGGGTGAGATGTCTAAACTGGGGGATGGGGTTATCGTAGACCTATCACACGTTAATTTCCATTTATTTATGTATCTCCCCACTAAGCTATGAATTCCTTCAGGGCAAGGAATTTGCCTTATTGATGGTATATAACCAGTGCCAAGTTCAAGTACTTGATAAATGTTCAATAAATACTTGCTGAATAAATCAATGAGTGAATGAATACCAATTGACACTGGAAAACACTTCCTACTACTCTTCAGTTTGGTTTTTCTCAATCAGACTTATTTAAAGAGCATCTTGCCCAAGATATTTCCTCTGTTTTTATATGTGTGGAGCCATCTCAACTGTGACTAACATCTTGAATCACAGGCTGTTAAAATTTTAATGTAAAGCATCTTTTAAAATGTTGTATAAGTTATGGGGAGTCTACGATGTGGTAGGTGCTGTGCTGGAGTAGTGAAGATATTGATGAATAAGACAGTGACCAGCCTGGCCATGATGAAACCCTGACTCTACTAAAAATACAAAAATTAGCTGGACGTGATGGCAGGGGCCTGTAGTCCCAGTTACTTGGGAGGCTGAGGCAGAATTGCTTGAACCTAGGAGGCAGAGGTTGCAGTGAGCTGAAATCATGCCACTGCAGTAAGCTGAAATCATGCCACACCAGCCTGAGTGACAGAGTGAGACTTTGGCTCAAAAAAAAAAAAAGAGAGACCCTGGCATTGTATTTGAAGACCTCTCCATTGAGTATGAGAAACCTTAGGGATCATTTAATGGAAAGATTTTACAGATGAAGAAAAGGAGACTTATAAAGGTTGTTAGGCCTGACGGAAAATGCTTTGATTTATTCATAAGATTTTAATATGGATGCTTGTGAACTTATTTTTCAGTGAGAGGTATCGCTTATTCATTCAGCAATAAGCAATTCGGTCTTTCTACATGTATGGATTATTATTTTTTCAAATATAGAATAAAGGACTGGAAGGATTACTGGAAAGCCCTCTTTTTGGTTACTGGTTGTTTTCCACTGTTTGCAACCCAAGTTGTTAATTACTACATTGGAAGTGAGTGAAGCTAATTGGCTCAGCTCAGGTCAGATGTCCAATCACTGTTGGCCAAGGGGGTGGTGCCAAAGGATAGCGACAGGACCACTGAGGACCCACCCTCAGGCCCTAGAAGCTGATGGGGGCAGGGGAGCAGTTTTCAGAAGAGGGAAAATTGTTGGAAATACATGGATACCCTTAAAGACACTGTCTTATTCTTAGGTGTCCATGGGCTACAGAGCCTTTCAATCCCATAGCTATCTTGCATTTAGTTTTTGTTGTTGTTTTTCGAGATGGAGTCTTGCTCTGCCACCCAGGCTGCAGTATAGTGGCATGATCTCAGCTCACTCTGCCTCCCAGCTTCAAGCGATTCTCTTGCCTCAGTCTCCCGAGTAGCTGGGATTACAGGTGCCCACCACCACACTCGGCTAATTTTTATATTTTTAATAGAAACGGGGTTTCACCATGTTGGTCAAGTTGGTCTCTAACTCCTGACCTCATGATCTGTCCGCCTCAGCCTCCCAGAATGCTGGGATTACAGCCATGAGCCACCACTCCTGGCCTTGCATTTCTTTTTAACAGCCATGTGATTATATAGATGATATTTGCTAAGCTTTTGATTTATTTGGAACCAATTAATAGCTGGCAGTCAAGTTCTTTGGAAAGTCAAAGCATACCATATTGGAAATTTCTTTTTGGTTACTAAGTAATAAGGTCATTTGTTATTGACAGGGCTTCTGACACCTCTCCCCTGCATTATTATTCCTTGTTAAATCACTTCCTGAGAAGGATGGAGAATGTTTTCCACCTTAGATGGCACAGTTTATATTGACTTTCTCTGGGAGAAAGTGAAGTTCAGAGAAAAGAGTGAAAGGGATCATTTTTTTCTGTTTATGGAGAATAGAGGTGAAATTTTTCTTTGGTGGAGAAGGTGAGTTGGCAGTGAAATTCAATTAACCTTCCACTGGGGGCCTAAGAGGTGCCAGGCACCGTGCAGAATTCAGAGGGAGTGTGAGGCTCTAGCTCTGGTGGAAGCCGCTGGCCCTGCTATCTGCTGACTTGTGTCACCACTATATTCAATGCGTTTAAAAGCAAGCAAAGAAGGTACCTATCTTCTCACCCAGGTGTTTGGAGAAACAGTTCTCTGTAGTGGATGGTTTTTAGGTTGGCCTGAAAATAAATCAGTTTTAACCATTTATCAAAGGAAATGGAAAAGCTGGGCTGCAAAGAGCCAGGCTTCCCTCTGAATCTCCACGATGGCAAAGTTTAGGAATGGTGGTGCCTGGGGACGGAGGCGGGATCTCTCTGTGGTGTTGATCGGATCTCTGTTCTCTGGGTAGTGTTGTCAGAACATATTTCTGGAATGGCGAGCCCTCCTGTGTGTGCAGCTGGGCTGCCCAAGGCAAATCAACATAGATTTTCATTTTCTAGGAGTGTAAGATTTTAAATATATTCAGATCTTTCCACAGCCTTCCACAGGGTCTTGTCACACAGTCTCCTGTTTGGCTGTGAGTTTGATGGTATATTGATGGGGGTTGTCTTAGCACAAGTCATCTGGTTTCTCTGCTGATCAGGGAAACTTCCTGGAGAAGACCAGTGTTCCAGAGGCTTCTGTCTGAGAGAAGAGAGTGTATGTCTATACAGCATGGAGGGGGCCACACGGGGGAATGGGAAGGCGTTAGATTCTGGGTTTGTGCTTGGTATCTGAAAAGTACACGGTCCTTCTGTACCACAGGAGGCCATGTGTTCTAGGTGACAAGGCTCACTGTTGTAACTGGAGCTTTTTGTTTTTTTCCCTCTTCCTCTCCCAGGTATGAATGAGCCCAGGGAAGGACACACTGCCAGCTGCTCCTAGAGGGATCCTCCATTCCTGCATCATTTGCATGGTCCTGCTGTAAAAGGAACCAGCAGGAACTTGTTAGACACTTCCTTCCTTCCCTTGCTGAGCACTCCTGAGCCATTGTTCCACAGTTGTCCTAACTGGGTCCTACGCTCCTCTTGCCAAGGCAAACTGCATAGTCTCAAGTGGGTGTCCCTAGGCTCATCTGCCAGCCTGAACATGAACACAGGCAAAGCTAATGATGGCCAGGGACCCCAGGGGACATGGGGCCCCGTGGGGTCCGGCCCCCAGGAGCAGGCCCTCTCATGATGCTGGTGTCTGGGAGTGAGCACCATGCCCATCACCCAGGACAATGCCGTGCTGCACCTGCCCCTCCTCTACCAGTGGCTGCAGAACAGCCTGCAGGAGGGTGGGGATGGGCCGGAGCAGCGGCTCTGCCAGGCGGCCATCCAGAAGCTGCAGGAGTACATCCAGCTGAACTTTTCTGTGGATGAGAGTACGGTCCCACCTGATCACAGCCCCCCCGAAATGGAGATCTGTACTGTGTACCTCACCAAGGAGCTGGGGGACACCGAGACTGTGGGGCTGAGTTTTGGGAACATCCCTGTTTTTGGAGACTATGGTGAAAAGCGCAGAGGGGGCAAGAAGAGGAAAGCCCACCAGGGTCCTGTGCTGGATGTGGGCTGCATCTGGGTGACAGAGCTGAGGAAGAACAGCCCAGCAGGGAAGAGCGGGAAGGTGCGACTGCGGGATGAGATCCTCTCACTAAATGGGCAGCTGATGGTTGGAGTTGATGTCAGTGGGGCCAGGTAAGTGGGGGAATGCCTGTTGGCATGGGGGCTGGACATGGGAAGGCTGTGGTTCCCAGATGCCTGATGTGCAGATCTGCAGCTGCAGAGGGTTATGAATCCTGCCAGTAAGAAGCTGATGGCATAAGAAATGTCTCACTGAAAGCCTCTCATCCATTCAACCAGCATCACTGCTTCAACCGGAGCACCAAGGCTGGGTCTTGGATTTGTTTTCATCCGCCTGTCCCAAATCACCTTAGTCCCAGCAACCAGGAGGCTCCCGGACTCACAGTCCAGAAGCCCCACCCTGGAAGATCCACTTTGACCTCATTTGAATGTTCATTGAATACTCTTGAGCATGTTTCTGTTTTCTACCCACATGGCCATCCACCACGCTATGAAGTTATTATCGGACTGTCTTGGTGTTTCCCAGGTGAATCAGGGAACAAGATCCCAGAGGCCCCAAGACCATTCTCAGGTTCAGTGATTAACTAGGATTCACAAACTCAGAAAAGCAGTCGTATTTGTAGTTTTAGTTCATTACACTGAAAGGACACAGATAAACATCAACAAAGGTAAAAGACAGGGAGAGTGGAATCCGGGGAGACCAGACTCCAGCTTCCAGTCGTCTCTCCCAGTGGAGTTGTGCAGACAGTGCTCGGTTCTCCCACCAGTGATGTTTGATGCCAACCAGGGACGCTTACTTGAATCTTGGTGTCCGAGGTTTTTTTCTTGGGGGTAGGTCATATGAGCATGGAGTACCTGTGTGGTTGGCCTTAGCTACTCCTCTCAAGTCACTCCAGAGGTCAGACTAATGCCACATGACCCAAGTCTTCCACCATAAGTCACAGTCTTAGCCTAAACTCTCTGACAAGGCCAAATGCCCCCAGGTATACAAAGATACTTTTGTCAAGCAAGAGATTCCAAGGGGCTAGATGTTATCTCCCAGGAGCCAGTCCTTTCTTTGGAATGCACATGGTCTCAATACCCCACCCTTGAGGTTAATTCTTTACTGCACAATGGGGTTTTAATACAAAAGAAGTAGCACTGGAATATAAATTTCCTCAGCAAGGCAATTTACTTCTATAGAAGGGCATGGCTCACAGATGGAACAATGGCGAGTGTACACCTGGACAAGGGAGGGGAAGGGGTTCTTATTCATGACGGAGGTCACCCCTACTGCTGTGTCATTCCCCTATTAGCTAGGGTTAGACCACTCAATCTAGACTAATCCCGACTGGCTATTTTAAAGAGAGCAGTGATAGGAGTCAGAGTGGCGGGGTGGGTAGTTTGGCGGGAAGGACGTAGCCAGGGGTGACCTAAGTCAAAGCAGGTGACCGGACCAGGTGACTGGGGCAGGTGACCAGGATGAGTCGGGACAGAGCAGGGGACCGGGGGAACAGACGTGAACTACTGATTATGGGAAAGGTTGTTTACTGAAGCTACAAGGAAGTTAGGCTTTAAAATGGAGGACAAAGAACGTACTGACATACTGATTCCTTGAAGAGAAACTTGGAGTTCACGATGTCTAACAATAGATATATAGGAAAGAGACTGGGAAAGAGAATTTCAAGATATTCTGAGTGAGATCCATGAATTTTGTCAAGCTTTCAGGGCCTCCTGGGAGTAAGGCTCCTATGTTCTAGAAGGAGAGAATCATGGAGAGAAGGCTACCTTGAGAAACGCAGGGATCTTTGGTGATGGAGACATCTAATCCAAGGAGACTCTGCAAGGAGGGAACCGGAGCAGGAATACCTTGACCTTAATCTTCATCTTCCCTCCAGTGTCAGAGCTCTCCATCAGTGGAAACCAGCCAGAAGCCAGGGGCAGGGGAGTCCATTGATTTGTCTACATGTGTCAGTGCCCTGGTGCAAAGTGCAGGGTCGAGAAGGATGGAGATTGGATGTGGAGGGTCAATAAGAAGTCATTGAGCAAATACAACATGGTCCAAATTCAAATGATCCAGTACATGGAAAGGACGTAGCACAGAGCTGGCAGCAGGTGTGAGTACTCATGTAGTAGACACTCTTACCGGTATTTCCTTTGGTTTGCCTCTTCAACTGCAGAGATGCTTTTAGCCAATGGCTAGGTGCCTGGCTCCCTGTTACTGGGAGAAGCCACTCATTTTCAAGGAGGGATGAAATGATTTTATTTGGGATTAGAGATTGTTCTCAGAAAAAGAGCAAGGCTGACCACCACCAGCCTCAACATGCTACAAGGAGCTGACAAAGTGACTCAGGTCCCTGGAGGCTGGGTCCAGGGTTAGAAGTGGGCATTGCCATGGAGCTGGAGATGGCCCTTTCAAAGTGGTCCCTAAGAGCCCCTACCATTTGCAGCTATCTGGTTGGAAGGAAGCTGATTTGGATAGAGAGGCTGAAGGAAGATTAGGGAGGGGACATCCAGCAGGAGAATGAATTAGTCAGGAGCTCCGTCCAGCTCCAGAACAGATAACTGGGGCTGCCCCGTTGGGTTCTCCTTACTAGCTGGCTGATCTTGGGAAAATTATACCTCTTAGCCTCAGATTCCCGATCTGTGAAATGGAAATCATAAGACTATTGATGCCAATGACTAAAGTACATATAAAGGGCTCAGCACTATGTCTAGTAAGTAGTGCTCTATCTGTATTAATATAATCATTACTACTATACATGGAGAGTGTTGGGAGGTTGCTGGAGTCTGTAGGAGGCAAAGGTTTCTTCCCCAGCCTTTGCAAACCTATCTACCCCTAGGATGAGATGGCTTTCCAGCTACCAATGGAGGATTCCTTGATGTTTTCATTTACATGTTGGGAGAGTGATAGGATGATGCCCAGTTTTGCAAAGAAAGAAGGTAAAGAAGAATAGAAGGGTCATGACAGAGGGTGGAACATGGGACTAGAATCTTTACTGAAGCTCTGAAGAAGGAGCACATGTGGTGTGATGGAGGGAACAGTGGACTGGGTTTGGGATTCCAGGTTCTCTCCAAGGTCATCTAGCAACTAGCTTTGAGAACCTGGGTAAGTTTGTTGGGATGGTGGCATTGGGGCGGGAGGGAGGTTAGCTGTAGCTGCCTAAGCTAAAATATTAGGGGTGAATCTATGAAACATTTTTTTTTATCTATCTGGGCTAGTGTTATTGTTCCAGAAGCCCATAGAGGTCAAGTGGTGTTCCTGGGATGCCACGGTGATAACTGGCAGAGCTGAGGCTCAGGCCCCCTCTCTGACTCCCAGCTGAATGTCCGATTCTATGTACTGCTCCACTTCTGGGCACGCAAAAAGAGATGCTTGGATGAGTGTGGCCTGTTGATATCTGGACTCAAATAGCTGAAGCTGAGGAGCTTAGGAAATAGGAATGGGAGAAAATGTCAGGGAATAGACCAGTGCGTTTCATAATTGTTACATCTGGCTCTTCCATAACATACCTGAGATTTGTTTTAATCAGGTACGATAAGAGACGCAAACATGGAAATGGCTGTCACGAACGCTCAGATCTCTAGAAGCAGAAGGCATATCACACCACGCAGGGCTACACAGGAAGGGGCTGGGGTTAGTCAGGAGGCAGAGGAGAGTGAGGAGAGCATGCCTCAAAGTCTTTATTTTATTTTTTAAATTTTTTTGTTAGAGACTGCATCTTACTCTGTCATCCAGGCTGGAGTGCAGAGGCGCAGTCAGAGCTCACTTGAACTCTTGGGCTCAAAGGATCCTCCCACCTTAGCCTCTCCAGTAACTAAGACTACAGGTGTGCACCACCGCATCTGGCTGTTTTTTTTTTTTTGGTAGAGATGGTATCTTACTATGTTGCCCAGGTTAGTCTCAAACTCCTGGCCTCAAGTGATCCTCCCACCTCAGCCACCAAAAGTGTTAGGATTACAGATGTGAGCCACTGCACCCAGCCCCATAGGCTCTATTGAGGTTTTCATGGGAAGGAACAGAGGAGGCAGGATAGATATGCTGAGTGTGCTTAGGATTGGATAGTTTGAATAATTTCAGTAGGCTCCGGACTATATGGGTAGTCCTTAGTTGTCCAAGTATCTGGCCCTGGAGTGATTTGAGGAAGGAAGAGTCATGTGTGAGTTTGATAAAGGAGATAATTTAATTGGTTACGACTCTGGGTTGGTTGGTTTGTGTGTTAAAGCTCTACTCACAAGGGAGTCCTTTGCTATCTCTAGGAATTAGCTCCCCCTGGGACAGGCAGCTTGTCCACATTCAAGACTCCAATGTCAGAGCATCAAGAATACAGAAAATAGGGGCAAAGTAGCTCACGTCTGTAATTTCAGCACTTTGGGAGGCAGAGACAGGAGAATTGCTTGAGCCCAGGGGTTCAAGACCAGCCTGGGTAACATGGCAAGGCCCCATCGCTACAAAAAAAAATTTTTTTTTTAATTAGCCAGGTATGGTGGTGCACACCTCTAGTCCCAGATACTTGGGAGGCTGAGGTGGGAGGATTGCTTAAGCCCAGGAGGTCGAGGTTACAGTGAGCCATGTTGGCATCACTGTACTCCAGCCTGGGCAACACAGCAAGACCCTACCTCCAAAAAAAAAAGGATATAGAAAATAAGAACATATAATGTAAACGCTGGGCTTCTGGAAACCTTCTCCACAACTGAGGAAGTAAAGTCTCATTTAGTGCTCAACAGTCATGACTTTGAAATTACCGTCTGTGACAATTTAGCCATTTGTTTGCAGGACGATGAAAAGCCAGGTGAAAGATGGTGTACCCTGAAGTCACTGAGATGTAGTGGTAGGAGAAGGGGAAGGCCAAGACCTATTGTTTGGTGTTCATGAAAGAGAACTTGAAATTGAATCAAGTAATGAGGCAAGGAATCCTCAAGTCCTGGGCTCCTCTTCCCTCATGACAATCAAGGAGTTAACCAGACAGACTAGCTTGATTTTTCACTCCCTAGTTCTCTTGAATAATTGCAAGAAGTGGGCGGGGCACGGTGGCTCGTGCCTGTAATCCCAGCACTTTGGGAGGCTGAGGCAGGCAGATCACCTGAGGTCAGGAGTTCAAGACCAGCCTGACCAACATGGTGAAACCCCGTCTCTACTAAAAATACAAAAATTAACCGGCCGTGGTGATGTGTGTCTGTAATCCCAGCTACTCAGGAAGCTGAGGCTGGAGAATTGCTTGAACCCAGAAGGCAAAGGCTGCAGTGAGCCAAGATTGTGCTACTGCACTCCAGCCTGGGTGACAAAGCGAGACTCCGTCTCAAGAAAAAAAAAAATTGCAAGAAGTACCATTTATCGAGCAGTTTCTACCATGAAGGATGTCTGCTGACCACTATCTCATTTAATAGCAACCACAATTTCATAAACAACAGCCTTTGATGAGAAACGGTGACTGTATATCAATTGCCCAAGGTCACCTAAGTAAGAGACAAAACCAGATTTGAACCCAAGTCCTTCTGGCTCCATCATCTGCATTCCTAACTACTGCGCTGTGCTGCCTCAGCTTCTGCACCAGACCTGTACTTTGGTCCTTGTGTGATCTGGTGCATCATTTCATGGATGGTTTACATCTTCACAAAATACCTCCTCAGTATAATCAGACACCAGGGAAGAAAATGACTTGTGAAGAACAAACTATAAGACTTCTACCTGCCCAAACTTGACAAGGAAAACAAACCCCCTGCCTCATTTTATAAAAGGAAACCTGGTGGGGGGTGGTGGCTCACGCCTATTATCCCAACACTTTGGGAGGCCGAGGTAGTTGGATCACCCGAGGCCAGGAGTTTGAGATCAGCCTGGCCAACATGGTGAAACCCTGACTCTACTAAAAATACAAAAAATCAGCCGGGTGTGGTGGCGTGCGCCTGTAATCCCAGCTACTCAGGAGGCTTAGGCAAGAGAATCACTTGAACCCAGGAGGCGGAGGTTGCATGAGCCGAGATGGTGCTGCCATTGCACTCCAGCCTGGGCAACAGAGCCAGACTCCATCTCAATATAAATTAAAAAAGTAAAATAAAAGGAAGCTTAGTTTTAATATAGACTCCTTTTGGCAAATTTAGCTCTAGCCAGAGCTTCAGGACTAGAAGCACTTTTGAGATTTAGGAAGTAGGGAGTTGAAAATGTTGTATTTTTATTTGGTTTTTGTTTTGTTTTGTTTTGCTTTTTGAGATGGAGTCTCGCTCTGCCGCCCAGGCTGGAGTGCAGTGGCACAATATTGGCTCACTGCAACCTCTGCTTCCTGGGTTCAAACGATTCTCCTGCTTCAGCCTCCTACAGGAGCCTCTGGCAACATAGTAAGATACCATCTCTACAAAAAAAAAAAAATAGCCAGATGCGGTGTTGCACACCTGTAGTCTTAGTTACTGAAGAGGCTAAGATGGGAGGATCCTTTGAGCCCAAGAGTTCAAGGCAGCAGTGAGCTGTGATTGTGCCTCTGCACTCCAGCCTGGGTGATAGAGTAAGATGCGGTCTCTAACAAAAAAATAAAAAATAAAATAAAAGCTTTGAGGCATGTTCTCCTCTCTCTCCTTTGACTGTAGCTGGGACTACAGGCGCCTGCTGCCATGCCCAGCTCATTTTTGTATTTTTAGTAGAGACAAGTTTTCACTGTGTTAGCCAGGATGGTCTCAATCTCCTGACCTCATGATCCACCTGCCTCGGCCTCCCAAAGTGCTGGGATTACAGGCTTGAGCCACCATGCCCAGCCTGAAAGTGTTGTATTGTATGTTCTCAAGATGTTCCTTGTCACTCTTTGTAACTGTTTCCTTCAACACTAAATTTTCCCACCTATCTATGTGAGTTTTGTCCTAAAAAGTGGTAAGTAGAAATTAGAGTTCTGTTGAGACGCCAGCGTACCTCTCCGCCCCCCAGCAAATGGCTCCTCAGTTGTGGTTGCCTGTTCACTCTTATTTGCAACCAGTGGGTTTCGGGGTCAACACACCAACTTACCTGCCAGCGTGATAAATGGTGCACACTAGCGAGTACAGCTGTCGTATGAGGCACTCTCTTGCAATCTGTTCTGCTCCCCGTCTGGAGTTTGATTTTGAATTCAAAACTACCTTAGATGATGTTATGGGTTGAATTATGTCCCCCCAAAATTCCTATGTTGAAGTCCTAGTCCCCAAAATATGACCTTATTTAGAAACAGGGTCATCGCAGAAGGAATTAGTTAAGATGAGGTCCTACCGGAGGAGGCTGGCCCCTACTCCAGGATAACTGTTGTCTTTATAAAAAGGGCAAATTCTGGCCAGGCGCGTGGCTCTTGCCTGTAATCCCAGAACTTTAAGAGGCTGAGGCAGGCGGATCACAAAGTCAAGAGATCAAGACCATCCTGGCCAACATGGTGAAACCCCATCTCTACTAAAAATACAAAAATTAGCTGGGCATGGTGATGCATGCCTGTAGTCCCAGCTACTTGGGAGGTTGAGGCAGGAGAATTGCTTGAACCCAGGAGGTGGAGGTTGCGGTGAGTCAAGATCGTGCCACTGCACACCTGCCTGGTGACAGAGTGAGTCTCCGTCTCAGGAGAAAAGAAAAAAATGGGAAAATTCAGACACAGACACACAGGAATAACACCATGTATGATTGGAGTTATGCTACTGAAAGCCAAGGAATGTCCAGAAGCCAAGAGACAAGCTTGGAACAGGCCCTTCCCCAGCCTCTCCATTACGAGGGGAACTTGGCCCTGCTGATGCCTTGAGCTCAGGCTTCTCACCTCTAGAACTGTGTATATCCCTGTGGCTTAAGCCTCCCCGTTTGTGGTCGCCCTAAAAAACTTCTAATACAGGTCGCATGTGGTCCCTGTCACCTTATAGGAGTTCCTTTTTCAGATGATTTCCTCCCTGACACTGGACACTTCAGAGTGCTATGGATGTTTTTGGATGGGACACTGAGAATCATGTGTGTGTTGAGTGTGGAAGGAGCAGGTACAATGTGTGGAAGATGAGGTCATGATTTGCTTATTTCAAAAATTACTTTAGGGTCAATTTGGAATGTCCATACCTGAAGAAAGAACAAAAAATTCAAGGCCATGGATTTGACAGACCTTCTGTACCCCAGACCCAGGTTAGAACCTAAACCTCTGACTGTCCCCAAATTACAGATCCTGTTCCTGATTGCTACCTTCTCACTGGCTGGCACTCCTGATCCCTGGTAATCCTGGGAAACCTTTATTCTTTTGAGTGGTAGCAGCTTCGTCCTGGTGGAAACTTCTAGAGAACTTTCTGGGAACAGGAGGTATCCATGGTGTTTGATGTCACGTGTCCCATCTTGAAGGCATAACTGATAACTTATAGAGGAAAGTTTTTGTTTGTGAGCTCCATCACATCCACTCTGGGGACTTTCTGGAATGTTCTACTTGTTTGGTGCAGGGAGAACTGGGAAGATTTTCTAGATTAGTTCCTACAGAGAAATACTTTGTAACCGCAGTCACTCCCTAGCTTTCTATAAGTAGACCAGATTTGTTCCCTAAGGACAGATTGTTCCAAATTGGTCACAAAATACGGAATTAATTAAAACAAAACCCACACACTAAAACAGAAACAAATAGTCTTTTCTGAAAACTAAAAGTCTTTTCACTTAAAATGCATTTTTGCAAAATGTAAACTTTGGGCGTCTTTGTGTATACACACACACACACACACACACACACACACATATATTTTTGAAATGGAGTTTCACTCTTGTTGCCCCTGCTGGAGTGCAGTGGCACGATCTCAACTCACTGCAACCTCTGCCTTCTGGGTTCAAGTGATTCTTCTGCCTCAGCTTCCTGAATAGCTGGGATTATAAGTTCCCACCACCATGCCTGGCTAATTTTTTGTGTTTTTAGTAGAGATGGGATTTCACCATGTTGGCCAAGCTGGTCTTGAACTCCTGACCTTAGGTGATCCAACCACTTTGGCCTCCCAAAGTTCTGGGATTACAGGCATGAGCCACCGCGCTTGGCTGTCTTTGTACATTAATAAACGTGAGCAGAGCACAGTGCAAAGAACACTCAGAAATGGGTCTGGCTTCTGGAACCACTTACTGGCTGCATGATGGGGGCAGGTGACCTCATCCACAGGCTGTTGCTGCTAATTTCCCTAAAAGGGTTGTTAAGTGGATGACAGAAGACTTACCTAATGTGCTGAATACAGCACATGGTAATGTTCAACCTGAGGTAACTTTTAACACCCCACCCAGTCAGCCTCAGGCAACCTGAATCCAGAGCACAGCGTGCATCTAAGAAACGCCCTTTGACTTTGAGGGAGAGAGAAGAGCCTTAAGCTCTGCCAGTTCACTTCATAGCGAAGACAAACAATACTCTTTGGTCCAGACACTGGGGTACATTCCAATATTGAGCAAGTGGCATGGCATGGGGACCCACCATTTGGAAGGGTGCTGGTGCATGCAGGAACTGGAGCCTGCGGGGCCTGACGGCACCTTTGAGTTCCTGGAGTGTGAGAAGTCTGTGCAGTCCTAGAAGAGGAGCCAGGAGGCTGGGCTGGCAGGAGGGGGCTGGGGGCTCAGGGCGACAGGCCAGTTGGTACAGAGGTATGACATGCTGTGAGGACCAGCGGAATGTCAGCCCTGGTCAGAAGTCACCTTCAGCACAGTACCCGCTGCCTTGAACTTGTGTGTGAAATTAAATTTAGGGTTGTTGCAAGCTTAGGCTCTGGTTACCCATGGCAACCTTGAATTCTCTCTGGATTATAGCAGATTTTAAACAGTGTCAAGAGGCTGCTAGAAGGTGTTACTTGGAGAAATGACTGCAGGTAGTGATGTAGGTAGGAGATGGTAGAGAGGAAGAATTGCCAATTATAGCTTGATAATATCATCTCTGGGGCCATTTAGCATAAGGGTCCTGCCTACCTGAATATACCCAAAGGCACCTGACGCTCTATGCAGGAGTGGATTTATAGTAACAGGTCGTCATCACGGTGACTTAGAGATATTAAGGAAAGGTGAAATTATACACAGCTTGCTGTTTAAGAAGCCAGAGAAGCATGTAATACGCTTTAGAAAGATTTTCCTTACAGGTTAAAAGGAAAACAAGTTTCAGCATTTAAAATTTAAGTATGTGGAAAACCCGCCATGTGGAACAGCCCATTCCCCAAGGATGAAGGGTAAATGAAGCGTTGCGGACGGTTTGTTCGTGAACCGCTTCATTCTTTTCAGACTGCTGTCTCCACATGCTATTTCACTCCAGGAAGGCTTCTGGAAGGTATCCCAGGGTTCATCCAAGTCCCGTTTTCTCACTACCAAGGTGGAAACTGAGGCTTCGGGAGGTGGTTTCCTGGGATCAAGTATCATCTTAGAGAAGAGTGAGGACTAGAATTCATGCCCTCTGACTCAAATTCTAGAACTTTTTCTTTAGAATCACGAATAATAACTAATGAGGCTGGGCACAGTGGTTCACGACTGTAACCACAGGCACTTTGGGAGGCCGAAGTGGGTGGATCACTTGAGGGCAGGAGTTCAAGACCAGCCTGGCCAACATAGTGAAACCCCATCTCTACTAAAAATACAAAAAATTAGCTGGGCGTGGTGGCACGCACCTGTAGTCCCAGCTACTCAGGAGGCTGAGGCAGGAGAATCGCTTGAACTGGGAGGTGGAGGTTGCAGTGAACCAGGATTGCACCACTGCACTCCAGCCTGGGTGACAGAGCAAGACTCCATCTCAAAAATAATAACACTAACTAATGAAATTAGGATTTTTTTAAGTTTATTATTTACATGAAAATATAGAAAATCTATTTTTCTACCTGTTGTAAAAATGGATGGTTACATCTAGAACCTTCCATGTCAACAAGAGTTTAGCTTATAGCTGCCTCCTAAGAGTGTAGCGATGGCCATTGGAGTGGACGGTGGGAGCTTGCTTTCCTCAGCTCTCTGGAGTGCCATCTGACAAGCTGTGAGGATCTGAGGGCCGTCGCCTGCCATCTTGTGGTTGAAATCGAGCACAGTGAGAGAAAGTGCTGGGAGCCCCAGTCCAGTTTAATATTCACAGGCTATGTGTGTGTTTCACCGCTGTGCTGTTCGGCTGTTTTCGGCCTTCAGAGCTCTCTCTTGAATGGCAGCATCTGAGCTATCCTCTCGTCTCTGTGACTGGTGTTTTTTCCTATGGCCCCGGGAGGTGCCCCATCCGGCTCCCTTCCTCACAGACACAGCCGGGGCTCTCAGGCACCGCACTAATGAATGAGGAGCTGATCTGAGAAATCCGCCTGTGCTAAGCTCTTCATGATGGATGACAGAGGGGAGTTCTTCGTCCCCAATTTCTCAAACTCCAGCCTGGAATCAGAAGCCTTTTAAGGAAAGCCTGAGCAGCAAGACAATTTCCAACACCACGATGGCCAGTGGGGTGAGTTCTTTTAGAAAACTGGCAAACTTGGCCACACCCTCGGTTGCAGCCAACAGATCATTGTTGAAAGCGGCATGCACAGCTGCTTTTCAGGGTCCACTCATTTTTATGAGGGAAGAGATTCCATAAAAGGAGCGACTTCCCAGCATTTAAAGGGAGTTGAGGTTTCAGAGCCAGATTAAAAGAGATGCTTTTTAATTTTATCCCAGTGACCTGCTCCTCCTCTGGTACCTTGTCACCACCTTTCTGAATGGGGGCAGCTCAGCCCCTGGGTGGTTAACTTTAGCTGTGGAAGATGGAAAACCAAAATACCCACGTAAGACACTTGTTCTTGGACTGGGCACGGTGGCTCATGCCTGTAATCCCAGCACTTTGGGAGACCGAGGCGGGTGGATCACGAGGTCAGGAAATCAAGATCAGCCTGGCCTGGTGAAACCCCATCTCTAATAAAAATACAAAAATCAGCCGGGTGTGGTGGTGCACACCTGTAATCCCAGCTACTTAGGAGGCTGAGGCAGAGAATTGCTTGAACCCAGGAGGCAGAGGTTGCAGTGAGCAGAGATCACGCCACTGCCCTCCAGCTTGGGCGACAGAGACTCGGTCTCAAAAAAAAAAAAAAAGACACTCCTGTTTAAACTCTTAGCACTATTTTTGGGAATTGTAATGGCAATTGTAAGCTATACAGAGAAGAAAAATAAAAGCATCTTAGTGTGAGTGTAGTGTTACTGGTCCAACTTCACGCCCTTCTATCTGTGGGCACCTCTGGCCGTTTTCAGCAATCCTGACTTCTACCTTATCGTTTGTGTCTAGGTACTAAATAAGTTACGAACGTTTTTATTCACTCGTTTTGAGCACCAAATGCCCTCAAATGATTCTCAGACTTTTTTTTCCCTGCCCGCAAACGTTTTTGAACTTCAAGCTTTGGCACCTGTTTCAACCCTTGGCCCTCTCTTAGTTACTGTAGAAGCAGAGGCAGGTAGCCAACTGCGTGCAATGCTTAGGTGAGCCATTGCTAATGACCTTCACTCCCATTCCACCTGGGTTTGCCAAGCACAGAAATGAACAGACTTGTGCTCCCATCTTTTGGTGTTGGAGGGCACCAGTATCAAAAAGGCACTTCTTGCTGGAAGGCAACAATATCGGCTTTTTAACGGCCCAATTACATAACTCTTTTGTACAGTGTAAAATGAAACAAAGCTTTTAAGCAGTTATATAGATTTCTGCATGGGATTCTTCTTTGAAATGTGATCTTTATCCAAAGATTTTGAGGATATGGGTTTGTTATACTATATTTTAAATGCTCTGAAGCGCTGACTACGAGAGGCTTGTTTATTTATTTATTTATTTTGAGACAGAGTCTTGCTGTGTCACCCAGGCTGGACAGAGCACAATGGCACTATCTTGGTTCACTGCAACCTCCACTTCCTGGGTTCAAGCGATTCTCCTGCCTCTACCTCCCAAGTAGCTGGTACAACAGGTGCACACCATGCCCGGCTAATTTTTTGTATTTTTAGTAGAGATGGGGTTTTACCATGTTGGCCAGCCTGGTGTCGAACTCCTGACCTCAAGTGATCTGCCCACCTTGGTATCTCAAAGTGCTGAGGTTACAAGTGTGAGCCACCAGCCTGGCCTTACTAGTGGCTTTTTTGATGACTTGGAATAACAGTGTTGAATTGTATGGAGAACACACAAAGGTGTGAGTATCCTGGATCCCTTACCTTTGAGTCACAGAAACTTGGATGCCAGGACTGCAGGGATGGTAAAATAGCTGACTCATCCCACAGGTCCCTAATTCAGGGCTCCTTGTTCACCAAAGAAAAGGTGATTCTGTCACTTACAATGTCTCTTTGACTTAAATTTAGCCATTTCCTTTTGGGGAGGAAGGCTGGGCTAGTTCCGTAGCTGAAGTGCATGTCTCCTCAGCCCTTAGGCTGCACTGTAAGATTGGTTAGTTTAAATGGGCCTGGGATTTATTAAGAAACTTTTGACCTTGGGAATCACATATGTATCTTCACAAACATCCCTGAAAGGAGGCCTGAACCATTATGGGGGCAAGGGAAGTGGATATCAAGCTCTGGCCAGGCATGGTGGCTCATGTCTGTAATTCCAGCACCTTTGGAGGCTGAGACAGGTAGATCACTTGAGGTCAGGAGTTGGAGACCAGCCTGGCTAACATGGTGAAACCGCATCTCTACTAAAAATATAAAACTTAGCTGGGCGTGGTGGTACACGCCTGTAGTCCCAGCTGAGGCAGGAAAATTGCTTGAACCCAGGAGGTGGAAGTTGCAGTGAGCCGAGATCGCACCACTGCACTCCAGTCAGGGCAACAGAGTGAGACTCCGTCTCAAAAAAATAAATAAATAAAAATTCAAGCTCTGTTAAGTACAGATCTCTGTTAAATTCCACAGCAAATCTGGGTGTTTTTCCCTGACTCAAGGGTTTTATTTAGTTCAGATATCCATTCCTGTGAAGTCCTCATCTGAACCGGCGGAATGGGCAGAAAGAACTTAAATGGAAGTCAGCATTTAAAATGGCTTATGCTCTAGAATGGTGGTTGCTAAGGTGTGAAGCCTGAGAAGATCCATGGGTAAGAGGAAAAATTATATTAGCATCCCAAGATATTTTTTAATCTTTTAAAAAAATGAGTTTGACCAGTAATTGAGATATGGATTGACACTGACTTCCTTGCTTAATCTGAGTATCAGTGAGTCCCATTTTCTGAGTAGTCCATGACACATCCTGAGGGAAGAGGGGAAGGTCCATAAAGGCCCCCTCACTGGTTAATTCACCACTCCTTTTTTTTTTTTTTCATCATCCAGGCTGGAGTGCAGTGACACCATCAAAGCTCACTGCAGCCTTGAACTCCTGGGTTCAAGCAATCCACCTATCTCAGCCTCTCAATTAGCTGAGACCACAGGTGTGAACCATGGTGCCTGAGACCACAGGTGTGAACCATGGATTAAACCATGGTTTAATCCACTTTGGGCTTATGTCAAGGGACTGGAATTTATGTAGGCTCACTTGATGAAGTGGGTTTATGGATTAAATTACTTTGTTTCAACTGAATTAACCTTTACCAAATGGGCAGAAAAATTAAAGAAATTTCTTATTTTTATTTTTAATATACAGAGATGAGGGTCTCATAATGTTGTCCAGGCTGATCTCAAATTCTTGGCCTCAAGGGATCCTCCCACCTCAGCCTCCCAAAGTGCTGGGATTACAGGAGTGAGCCACTGCTCCTGGCCTAAAAATAATACAATGAATGCAGGTGTAAGCAAACAATAAGAACGTACTGAGTTAACACTTCTCTTCCCGCTACCATGTGCTAATGATGAAGTAAGGCAATGACAATCTATGTAGACTGATAAGTCAGACAAAAACAAAATTCGTCAGGAGACCCTGTGAAATACAAACTTACAACCAATAGCATTAAAGAAAAACCTCATCCTAAGCACAGATTGTGCCTTATGGTAATACTTGATGATGTGAGGCCATCCCAATTAGCAAGATATTTAAAATCGAAATATTCACAACATGAATACAAATAGTTAAAGTGTTTTAGCAGTGTTTAAAATTTTCCGATACTAAATCTAGTTCAGAATTTTAGCAAACTGAATATTTAAGAGCCTGTTGTGAGGGTTTTTAAAAACATAATTTCTTAAGGCGAAAATCTACATACCAGTAGAAAAAGTCTTCCTGATGTGGTAAAAATAGCTAAAATAATGCATGGAAAACAACATAGCTACAAAATAGAACACATGGTTTTGTCAGCAAATTCTGCTGGAAGAGGCACAGAAATATTGCTGAAGTTTCGAAGAAAGAGTGCCGTGGGGGAGATTAGCGATACACTTGGACTTAAGTACTGCTGTTGCGCACATGTTCCAATTAAGAGTACTTGCTTGATTCTGGCCAGGCACGGTGGTTCACGCCTGTAATCTGAGTGCTTTGGGAGGCCAAGGTGGGTGGATCACTTGAGCCCAAGAGTTCAAGACTAGCCGAGGCAACACGGTGAAATTCCATCTCTATTTTTGTAAAAACTTTTTTAAATAAAAAAAATTTTTGGCCAGGCCAGGTGGCTGATGCCTATAATCCCAGCACTTCGGGAGGCTGAGGCCAACAGATCACCTGAGGTTGGCAGTTCGAGACCAGCCTGACCAACATAGAGAAATCCCATCTCTACTAAAAATACAAAATTAGCCGGGTGTGGTGGTGCAAGCTTGTAATCCCAGCTACTCTGGAGGCTGAGGCAGGAAAATCGTTTGAACCCAGGAGGCAGAGGTTGTGGTAAGCTGAGATCACGCCATTGCACTCCAGCCTGGGCAACAACAGCAAAACTCTGTCTAAAAAAAAAATTTATTTTAAAGAATATTTTCTTGTTTCTGTTTCAATAATGAAATATACCTATTTATTTGTGAAGTCACTAGAGGAAAGAGGTACCAGAAACGATATGTTTTTCAAAATTCAATGATTTTGTTAGTTAAAACAATGCTTTATGGGAATATTACATCAGGTAACAGTAGCTTTAACTAGAATAAAAAAGAATTCAGGATATCCCAATTGCACTGATTTGAGATTTACAAATTATATGTTGATGAAAAGAGTCAAACTTTGTAAAATATTTAGAGTTTTATTCTGAGCCAAATATGAGTGACCAAGGCCTGAGACATAATCTCAAAAGGTCCTGAAAACATGTGCCCAAGGTGGTTAGGTTATAGCCTGATTTTATACCTTTTTTTTTTTTTTTTTTTTTGGTGTAAGATGGAGTCTTGCTCTGTCACCCAGGCTGGAATGCAGTGGTGTAATCTCAGTTTACTGCAGGCTCTGCCTCCTGAGTTCAAGCGATACTCCTGCCTCAGCCTCCAGAGTAGCTGGGATTACAGGTGCGCCACTGCACCTGGCTAATTTTTATATTTCCAGTAGAGACGGAGTTTCACTATGTTAGTCAGACTGGTCTGGAACTCCTGGACTCGTAATCTGCCCACCTTGGTCTCCCAAAGTGCTGGGGTTGCAGGCTTGAGCCACTGCTCCCGGCCCTGATTTTATACCTTTTAAGGGGACAGAAGTTACAGGCAGACATCAGTCAATATGGGGACAGCCTTCCAGGTCAAAGGTGGATTCAAAGATTTTTCTAATTGACAATTGGTTGAAAGAGTTATTATCTAAAAACCTGGAATCAGGTCTGGTGTGGTGGCTCACGCATGTAATCCGAGCATTTTGGGAGGCCAAGGTGGGTGGATCACCCAAGGTCAGGAGTTCGAGACCAGCCTGGCTAACATGGTGAAACCCCGTCTCTACTAAAAAAAAAATCAGCCAGGCGTGGTAGTGGGTGCCTGTAATCCCAGCAATTTGGGAGGCTGAGGCACGAGAATCGCTTAAACCTGGAAGCCAGAGGTTGCAGTGAGCCAAGATTGTGCAACTGCACTCCAGCCTGGGTGACAGAGCGAGACTCTTAAAAAAAAAAAAAAAAGACCTGGAATCAATAGAAAGTGAGTGGTCTGGGTTAAGGTAAGGGGTTGTGGAGGCCAAACTTCTTCCTATGTAGATGAAGCCTCCAGGTAGCAGGCTTCAGAGAGAATAGATGGCAAGGCAACGGCCAGGAGCAGTGACTCAGGCCTATAATCCCTGCACTTTGGGAGGCTGAAGCAGGTGGGTGGATCACCTGGGGCAGGGGTTCGAAACCAGCCTGGCCTACATGATGAAACCCTATCTCTACTAAAAATGCAAAAAATTAGCTGGGTGTGGTGGCGTGCACCTGTAATCCCTAGTTACTCAGGAGGCTGAGGCAGGACAATCACTTGAATCCGGGAGGTGGAGGTTGAGGTGAGCCAAGATCTCGCCACTGCACTCCAGCCTAGGCAGCAAAAAAAAGAATAGATGGCAGACATCTCTTATCAGACTGTAAAAGGTGCTAGACTCTTAGTTAAATCTCTTCTGGGTGAGCAGGAGAGAAAGGAAGGGGATTCTTTATAGAATGTAGACTTTCCCCACAAGAGACAGCTTTGCAGGGCTGTTTCAAAATATGTCAAATATATTTTGGAATAAAATGCTTCAATTTCTTTCAGTGCCTGCTGTCTGTCATATGATGCTATGCGAGAGTCAGGTCAGCATCTGGTGTCTCATTGCTACAAAGAGTCTGTTTTGTCTGTCTTGAAATCTCTATTTTAATGTTAAAATTTGTCTGTTGTGCCTGAATTCCAAAGGGAAGCAATGTAATGAGGCATATCTTACCCCGTTTTCCCATCATGGCTTCAACCGGTTTCTCAGGTTTACTTTGGAATCCCCTTGGCCAAGAAGCAGGGTCCACTCAGCCAGTTGGAGGGCTTAGAATTTTATTTTTGGTTTACATATGAATATATTAAATTATCACATGAACCCTGAAATTTTTTTAAAAAGTTAAATATGTAAATAATTTTTTTAAAAATTTTAGGTAAGATTACAAAAATAGTCCAAGAGTATGAGATTGATTCAGCCATTTCATCCTCTTGGCTTATTTCAGGGAGTGATGATGAAAATATCTTACTATATGGCCGGGCGCGGTGGCTCACGTCTGTAATCCCAGCACTTTGGGAGGCCGAGGCGGGCGGATCACCTGAGCTCAGGAGTTTGAGACCAGCCTGGCCAACATGGTGAAACCCCATCTCTGTTAAAAAAAAAAAAGAAAGAAAATATCTTACTATATAGAGGTTTGATGTTTATTTCTAGACAAAGCATTTATTAGAGTAATAGAACTTAAAGATGACTGGGATTTTTATTCTGCAAAAAAGACAAGTGATTCATCAAATTTGAGGGCCTTGAATCACTTATCTCTGAAACCAAGTACAGTAGTTCCCGGTGGCCTTCTTCCTGGAGGCGTTTTTGCAAGTACAGACAAACAACATGTCTCTCCAAGGTAAAGATGACGTTCTAACAATCAATAAGAAAATATCTACTTTTTGAAAGAAAGCCATGCTATGCAAAGGGCATTTTCAACATGGGTATTAGGAAATGTTTCCATAGTTATATGACTTTTTTTTTTTTTTACAAAAATGATTACATTTGCCAACAAAAAGTTTCACATGCATCTTTAAAATCTGGAGAACAAAATTTTATATTTTTAAATCTTCCAAAGAATTTTAGAGGAGCTATATGTTAAAAACTATTAAAAGTATGGTAGCTTTTGAGTTTGCAAGAAAAATTTGACAAAGTCAATGTACAGTTTCAACCAAATGTTAGCACAGGTGGTAGATAGGGTTGGAAAATGACTATTATGATTGATTAAATGCTGCCACTAACATATTTCTTCCATTTGTATCTATGTATCCTTATGAAGTATCTCAGCTATGGCAGCTGTTAGAAGCAGCATCTGGCCAGGCACCATGACTCACGCCTATAATCTCAGCACTTTGGGAGGCTGGGGTGGGCGGATCACTTGATGTCAGGAGTTCGAGACCAGCCTGGCCAAAATAGTGAAACCCTGTCTCTACTAAAAATACAAAAATTAGCTGGCTGTGGTGGTACATGCCTGTAATCCCAGTTACTCGGGAGGCTGAGGTGGGAAGGTCACTTGAACCCAGAAGCAGAGACTCCAGTGAGCCAAGCATTCCAGCTTAGGAGACAGAGCGACACTCTGTCTCAAAAAGGAAAAAAAATGTAGCAGCCATTTATTATGAACTTACTTCAAGCTATACTTCTGGATTATCACATCTCAAAGTGTTAAAACAAATTTTTGAAAAGCTTGAATTATATTTAACTACATAACTTTTAAAATATTAAGCACTTCAAGTTAAAAATATATATATGTGTGTGTGTATGTATATATATATATATATATATATTTTTTTTTTTTTTTTGAGACAGAGTCTCTCTATGTCACCTGATGTGTGTCACCAGGCCTGGCTAATTTTTTGTGTTTTTTTAAGAGGCAGGGTTTCACCATGTTGTCAAGTGGGCTCAAGCAATCCACCTGCCTCAGCCTCCCAAAGTGCTGGGATTATAGGCATGAGCCACCACACCCAGCCTCTCAATTTTTTTTTTATTGAGAGGCATGAAAAATCAAAACTTTGAAAGTAGTTGTCTCACAAGTAGAGAGTTTAACCTCCTAAGGAAGATGTCTCTTTTGAGGTTTACAGGATTTAGATGTCTCTCCTCCACCCTGTGCTTACTACCAATCTTCTCCAGAGAATTGGTTTTCCTTGGGATCTGTAAACCAAACCTTATTCTAACTCCTCCACCCCAGTTTCTCCTCTGTTGTTCTCTAGGTCTGACCTTGAGTTCCCAAAGAGAGGAGTCAGTGTGTCCTGGCCAGCTACCCTACCAGGCACAGACACACTGGCTCCTCTTGCTAAGTGCTTGCTCCCTGGACCATTTGCAACTCTCTGTGGCTCATTCTTCTCCTGTTTATTCATTTTCCAACAACATATTTATAATTCTATCACTTAATTCCTCAGGTACCCCTTCTCTCCTCCCACACTAATTTTTATTTATTTCAGTGGCAACATTGAAACAGCATTTTTTTTTTTTTTTGACACAGAGTTTCACACTGTTGCCCTGGCTGTAGTGCAGTGGCACAATCTTGGCTCACTGCAATCTCTGCCTCCTGGGTTCAAGCAATTCTCCTGCCTCAGCCTCCCAAGTAGCTGGGACTACAGGCATGCGCCACCACGCCCAGCTAATTTTTTTGTATTTTTAGTAGAGATGGGGGTTTCACCACGTTGGTCAGGATGGTCTCGATCTCCTGACCTCGTGATCCGCCTGCCTCAGCCTCCCAAAGTGCTGGGATTACAGGTGTGAGCCACTGCACCTGGCTCAAAATAGCATTTTAAAGAAAAGAACACCCTAATTCTCCATGAATTTAATTTTTCTATGTTAAGATCTAATTTGTGACCATGTGCCTACAGCTCTATCATGCTAACTCAACAGATTTAATTTTTCTGTTTCCTTGTAATCTATGTTTATCTACAATATATATTTTTCAGACTACCTTTGTTGATTCTTTTCGTTGGAAAAGAATGCTTTTACCATGTGCATGCAATAGAATGGAAGGACAATGAAAAATTTCCTCAGTTCAGACCTCCATTTTCTTGTCACTACCTCCAGCTACACCCCAAGCCTCACTCTGTTCCCAGTATCTTTCTAGGGATTCTCTAACCATCTACAAATACTCTGTGTTTTCTTCTTTTTTACACAATGGGTGCACACTATCCACAGTATTCTGAATCTTAACCTTTGTTTTTAAATCTTAAAAACCCATCTTAGCACTTATTTCAAATCAGAACATGTCACTTTGTCTCTTGTTCTTTTTAACAGCTGTGTAGTATCCCACTGGAGTTTCCTCATGTGATTTATTTGATCAGTCACCAACTGGTGGATTTTTTTTTTTCTGTGTTAAGATTCTGAACTCAGTGTGGTGGTTCACATCTGTAATCCCAGCACTTTATGCGGCTGAGGGGGGATGGATCACTTGAAGTCAGGAGTTCGAGAACAGCCTGACCAAGATGGTAAAACCCTATCTCTACCAAAAATACAAAAATTAGCTGGGAGTGGTGGCCCGTGCTTGTGATCCCAGCTACTCAGGAGGCTGAGACAGGAGAATCGCTCAAACCTGGAAGGTTGAGGTTGCAGTGAGCCAAGATCGTGCCACTGCACTCCAGCCTGGGCAAAAGAGTGAGACTCCGTCTCAAAAAAAAAAAAAAAAGAATTCTGCAATAAATTTTATGTTCGTATGTCTGTGTGTATATGTGTAAGTGTATGTAATGGATAAATTCCTTGAAGTGGGATCCTCAAATAAATCACATTCTAAATTTGTTATTCCTATTGCAAATTGCTTTCCCCAAGAGATTATACTAATTTGTATCCCCACTGACAATATACAAAAGTGCTGTTTTTCTCACAGCATCACAAACACCACAGGAATTACTTTTAATCATACTGCATGCAGAATTCTCTGTTATCCTTTTCTTACTCATACAATGGGTGGGTTCAGACACTTGACAGGTGACAGCCCAGTGATGACAGTGAAGGAGGATTTGGCAAGGGATTTTATTCCTTGCAATAAGGAGAACACCAGGGATAGCTCCCAAAGAACTGCCTCCCCAAGCTGGGGGCGGGGTCTGGCATTATAAGCATAAGGTAATGAGGTGTAACCTGACTGGATCTTGCAATGAGGAGATGCTGGGATACATGATATGGCTGGATCTGGCCATGGGCTGATGCCAGAGCTCAATCTGATTGGATTCTGGATCCAGCCATATGGTGTCCACTTCTTAATTCCATCCCACTCCTCAGCCCAAACAATACTTAGGTTCTTCCTGTGGTTGCAGGCTTGGTTTATCTAGGCATGCTGAGGTCACATGACTCGAGGGTCCATGGCGAATGAAAAACAGATCTCCATGTAAAAAGATCACATGCGGTGCTTCACACCGGTAATCCCAGGACTTTAGGAAGCCGAGGCAGGTGGATCACAAGGTCAGGAGATTGAGGCTATTCTGGCCAACATGGTGAAACCCGTCTCAACTAAAAATACAACAATTAGCCGGGTGTGGTGGCATGCTCCTGTAATCCCAGCTCCTCAGGAAGCTGAGGCAGGAGAATTCCTTGAACCTGGGAGGTGGAGGTTGCAGTGAGCCAAGATCATGCCCCTGCACTCCAGCCTAGGCAACAGAGAATTCCTTTCAAAAACAAACAAACAAACAAACAAAACAACAACAACAAAAGCGGAACCAGATTGTTCTGGTGTGGCTACACTTTTTCCCTCAACACATTTGAACATGTTCCTCCTTGTTAAGTAGTCTTGATAGGTATAATCATCAGTGGTAATTGAGGTAAGCATGTTCTTTCTGTCCTTGCCAGTTGTCAGTATTATATTTAACACTGCATTAATTTTTTTTTTTTACTTTTTAAAAAATTTTATTTTTTCATCCTCATCTTCTCTGTATTGTTTCAATTTTAGTATATGTGCTGCTTAAAATGCTTGTGACCATGACTTTTTTTCCTTTTGAGCCATCCTTTTAGGATAAATTTCATGGAATGAAGGTATTATGTCAAAGGACATTTTTGCCAAATTGTGTTATACTCATTGTTTTACCAGATTACACCCCTAATAATAATGTATGAATGCCAGTGTGCCAGCAGCATTTCCATGTTGGATATTAAAATTTTAATTTATGTTTTCTTAATGGAAATATGGCTCATTTTTGTAGTTTTAATTTGCACTTATTTGATCAGGAAGTTTGGCCATTTTGCCCTAGTTTTTTTTTTCTATTTTATTTTACCTGTCATCTAAACGATCTATTCATGTCTTTTGTCCATTATCTTTTGGGGCCCTCATCTGCAGCACTGGGTACGCATTTAGATGTTATAGAACTTTACCCTGTGTGGTTAAAATTCTCCTTAATCTTTTAAATGTTGTTATCACTGTATGGAAGTTTTAACTGTTTCTGTAAGTAAATCTGAGCTTTTTCTTTTATAATTATCTTTTCACTGCTTCAAATCTTAGGATGATGTCATTTCCCCAAAGACCTGTAACTCTCTTCTACCAATTTTAGTGATTATATTTTTAAATTTATCTTTATAATTTAAATTTTAACGGCCAGGAGCAGTGGCTCACACCTGTAATCCAGCACTTTGGGAGGCCGAGGCAGGTGGATCACCTGAGGTCAGGAGTTGAAGACCAGGCTGGCCAACATGGTGAAACATCGTCTCTACTGAAAATACAAAAATTAGCCGGGCATGGTGGCAGGCGCCTGTAATCTCAGCTACTTGGGAGGCTCAGGCAGGAGAATCTCTAGAACCCAGGAGGCAGAGGCTGCAGTAAGCTGAGACTGCACCACTGCACTCCAGCCTGGGTGACACAGCAAGACTCCATCTCAAAAAAAAGAAAAAGAAAAAAAAACCAGCACACAATTAAGCCCGGTGCGGTGGCTCAGGCCTGTAATCCCAGCACTTTGGAGGCCAAGGCGGGCGGATCACCTGAGGTTGGGAGTTTAAGACCAGCCTGACCAACATGGTGAAACCCCATCTTTAAAAAAATAAATAGTGGCCGGGCACGGTGGCTCACGCCTGTAATCCCAGCACTTTGGGAGGCCGAGGCAGGTGGATCACGAGGTCAAGAGATCGAGACCATCCTGGTCAACATGGTGAAACCCCGTCTCTACTAAAAATACAAAAAATTAGTTGGGCATGGTGGCACGTGCCTGTAATCCCAGCTACTCAGGAGGCTGAGGCAGGAGAATTACCTGAACCCAGGAGGCGGAGGTTGCAGTGAGCTGAGATCGCCCCATTGCACTCCAGTCTGGATAACAAGAGCAAAACTCCATCTCAAAAAAAATAAAAAATAAAAAATAAATAAAATTAAACATTAAAAATTTAAAAATTATATAAATAAATTTTAATTTAATGAGCATTTATTTTGATGTTTGCTGGAAATTATAAATCTATTTTTTTTTCTAAATTGCTAATTATCTAAATACCATTTATTTTCTTTTCTTTTTTTTTTCTTTTTTTTAAATTAAGACAGGGTTTCATCATATTGGTCAGGCTGGTTTTGAACTCCGAACCTGAGGTGATCCACCCGCCTCGGCCTCCCAAAATGCTGGGATTACCATGCCTGGCCTAAATACCATTTATGAATCATTAATTTTCCTCAATTTGTGAGGCTGGATTTATTATGTTTTTTAAAATTATACTTTGAGTTCTGGGATACATGTGCAGAATGTGCAGGTTTGTTACATAGGTATACATGTGCCATGGTGGTTTGCTGCACCCATCAACCTGTCATCTAGGTTTTAAGCCCTGTGTGCATTAAGTATTTGTCCTAATGCTCTCTCTCCCCTTGCCTCCCGACCCCCAATAGGCCCGGTGTGTGATCTTCCCCTCCCCGTGTCCATGTGTTCTCATTGTTCAGCTCTCACTTATGAGGTGACAACATGTGGTGTATGGTTTTCTGTTTCTCTGTTAGTTTGCTGAGAATGATGGTTTCCAGCTTCATCCATGTCCCTGCAAAGGACATGATCTCATTCTGTTTTATGGCTGTATAGTATTCCATGGTGTATATGTGCCACATTTTCTTTATCCAGTCTATCATTGATGGGCATTTGGGTTGCTTCCAAGTCTTTGCTATTATAAATAGTGCTGCAATAAACATACGTGTTCATGTGTCTTTATAGTAGAATGATGTGTAATCTTTTGGGAATATACCCAGTAATGGGATGATTTATTATGATTTGTATGTGTACATACACACACTTGTTTTCATACACTTTTTTTTTTTTTAAGACAGGTCTCACTTTGTCACCCAGGCTGCAGTGCAGTGGCATGATCTCAGCTCATTGCAGCCTCAACCTCTTGGGCTTAAGTAATCCTCTCACTTCAGCCTCCCAAGTAGCTAGGGGTACAGGTATGCACCACCACACCCGGCTAATTTTTTTGTAGTTTTCTTTTTTTTTTCCCAAATCAGTAGGTTCTTTTATTGCATCATTTAAAAGTTACAAATAGGTCTTAGGAATTATCCAGCATCTTGTTTCTGTAGCTGGACAACTCTTAGACCTTATTCATCACCCTGCTGAACAGTTCCTTTTTCAGAGACATAGACACCATCCAAATATTTCCTGATATTCTTGTTTTTAACTGTTGTGGCTTGCTGAATCAAAGCCACTGAATTTGAAACAAGTTCAATGCCATTTCCTTCAAGGATTAGTTCATCTTTCTGGGCTTGAGATATTGAACAAGGAATACCTGGCCTCATCTGAACCCTGGGTATATATATTTCACCCAAGAAATTTCGGATTTCAACAAGAGACCAGTTCTCCTGGATAACATTGATGGGGAAGTTAGCATACACAGACCTCATCTTGTAATGGAAGCCCAGTGCAACACCCTTTATCATATTTGATCCATGACTACAAACAGTCCCAATGGTAGCCAGCTCCTTTCTGTCACCCACCATTTGTCAACCTGGAGCCTCTTTTTTTTCTTTCCAAGAGGGCTGAGTTTTACATTGATGTGATTGAAGTCCCTCCACAGCATTCCTCTGGGGTCCTTTACGATAACCCTGCATCCCTTCAGAGTAACGTTGACATTTTCTGGAATGTCAACAGTCTGATTACTGAGAATGGTCTTTATTCTCATAGTAGACGTGGCAAAAAACAAAAACAAAACAAAACATAAAAAAAGACAAAAAAATTAAATGAAAATTGCTAGAAATCAAAACAAAACAAAACATGTTTTGTAGTTTTTATAGAGACTGGGTTTCACATGTCACCTAGGGTGGTCTCAAACTCCTGCATTCAAGCAGTCTGCCCACATCGAGCTCCCAAAGTGCTGGGATTACAGGCGTGAGCCACCGCACCCAGCAATATACACACATTTCCATTTCTAGGTATCCTATTTTTCTTCTGATCTGTATGTCTATATTGATGCTCATTACCCAGTCTTTTAATTATGTTGTAACATCTAGTAGTGCTAGTTCCCTCTTCCATCTCATTGATGAAACTTTTTCTAATATTATTTGAAATTCTTATCCCCTAAAATTTCCAAAGTATCGTAATTCACATCGTTGAGTTTCTAAGGCCATCCCAGGGCATGCCGTCTTCTCTAGCATGGCCTATGCTTCAGGACCCAGTGAAAACCCCTGCATAAAGCCTTTCCTCCTCCCACTCCTGCAAACGTCTCAGACCTGCACATCCACATAATCTATGTGGAGTAGTATCCAGGACTCTCAAATGGTCACCCAGTTCCACACATCCCATTGTGTATATGTCTTGCCTAATTCTCAGGACTGATGGATTTTACTCTGGTGACTCGGTTATGTTACAGAGCACAGTTGACGTTAAGAAAGGGAGATTAGGCTGGGCATCCTGGCTCACGCCTGTAATCCCAGCACTTTGGGAGGCCGAGGTGGGTGGATCACTTGAGGTCAGGAGTTCGAAACCAGCCTGTCCAACATGGTGAAACCCCGTCTCTACTAAAAATACAAAATTAGCTGGGCATGGTGGTGCATGCCTGTAATCCCAGCTACTTGGTAGGCTGAGGCAGGAGAATCGCTTGAACCTTGGAGGTTGTAGTGAGCCGAGATTGCACCATTGCACTCCAGCCTGGGCAACAAGAGCAAAACTCCATCTCAAAAAAAAAAAAAAAAAAAAAGAAAGGGAGATTATCCAGGTGGTCCTGACCTAATCACATGAGCCCATTAAAAGCAGAGAGTTTGGCCAGGCGAGGTGGCTCTCACTTATAATCCCAGCACTTTGGGAGGCCAAAGTAGGCAGATCACTTGAGGTCAGGAGTTCGAGACCAGCCTGGCCAACATGGTGAAACCTGTCTCTGCTAAAAATACAAAAAAATTAGCTGGGCATGATGGCATGTGCCTGTAATCTCAGCTACTTGGGAAGCTGAGGCACAAGAATTGCTTGAACCCAGGAGGCGGAGGTTGCAGTGAGCCAAGATCACACCACTGCACTCCAGCCTGGGCAATAGAGTGAGACTGTCTCAAAAAACAAACAAGCAAAGCAAACAAAGCAGAGAGTTTGGAAGCTAACAGAAGTGACAGTCAGAGAAATGCTCCAGCAGATCTGAGGAAAGCAAATAATCCCCATTGTGAACTGCAGATGGAGAGGTGCAACCTCTAGGAGCTGAAAGCAGTCCCTGATTGCAACTCATAGGCAAAAGGGACCTCAGGCCTCCAACCACAAAGAACTGATCTCTGCCAACAACTGGTGAGCTTGGAAGATACAGGAGCAGGAAAACCACCTCCCTCCTCTTATGGTCCTGAGAATTGAGATAAGATAGTTTTTTTTTTTTTTTTTGAGACGGAGTCTCACTCTGCTGCCTAGGCTGGAGTGCAATAGTGCAATCTTGGCTCACTGCAACCTCTGCCTCCCAGGTTCAAGTGATTCTCCTGCCCCAGCTTCCTGAGTAGCTGGGATTATAGGCATGTATTTTATACTTTTAGTAGAGACAGGGGTTTCTCCATGTTGGTCAGGCCGGTCTCAAACTCCTGACCTCAAGTGATCTGTGTGCAACCTCTGCCTCCTGGGTTCAAGCAGTTCTTTGCCTCAGCCCTCCCAGGTAGCTGGGATTGCAGGTGCCTGCCACCACGCCGGCTAACTTTTTGTATTTTTAGTAGAGACAGGGTTTCACCATCTTAGCCAGGCTGGTCTCGAACTCCTGATCTCGTGATACACCTGCCTTGGCCTCCCAAAGTGCTGGGATTACAGGCGTAAGCCATTGCACCCGGCCAAAAGCATACAAATTTCTTTACAGATGTTTTACAGGAGCCCTTCTAAAAAAATGAAGACCCAAAGAAGCAGTTATTGTCAGTTTCTTCCATTCTGGATTGGACACAATAGT
The DNA here is from genome assembly GCF_030222135.1 of Aotus nancymaae. Taxonomy (NCBI): domain Eukaryota; kingdom Metazoa; phylum Chordata; class Mammalia; order Primates; family Aotidae; genus Aotus; species Aotus nancymaae. Next base: position 31,341,762 of record NW_026988425.1, read on the forward strand.
AAACTGTGAAAATGTGTAAGGCAAAGGGGCTCGCGCTAGAATAGTTATTAGGGTAGGAAAGTAACTAGGAAAAGAAAGGCTTGTGTGTACAGAATTTCCTCGACCTCAAGTATCTCGCCCTTGATGACAAGAATGTTGCATCTTACTAGCATAGGGAGGGTGTCTTTCACATGGGAATTTAATCTTCTGCTTTTAAGAAACAGGATGAAGGTCAAAGCGATCTTTTTGCACCTGCTGTTTCTCAAGTCCCTTGAACTTAAATAATCAGTGTGCCAGGATAGCATATTTTAACCCCTTCAAAAAAGTCCCTGAGCCCCAGATGAGATTGTTGGCAACTCCAGTCAACACAAGCCCAGCCATGCCACAGCTGTATTCTTTCTTTTTTTTTTTGAGACCGATCTCAGCTCACTGCAACCTCCGCTTCCTGGGTTCAAGCGATTCTGTCTCAGCCTCCCGAGTAGCTGGGATTACAGGCATATGCCACCACGCCTAGCTAATTTTGTATTTTTAGTAGAGACAGGTTTCTCCATGTTGGTCAGGCTGATCTCGAACTCCTGACCTCTGGTGATCCACCTGCCTTGGCCTACCAAAGTACTAGGATTACAGGCGTGAGCAGCTGTATTCTTACCTACAGAATGGTGAGCTAATAAATGGGTATTGCTCCAAAGCTTCTACTTTTGTGGTAATTTGTTACATAGCAATATAAAACAAATTTAATGGCAACATGCAATTTAGTACTTGATCCCTCTCCTGTCATTTACTCATTGTTTTGCATGTATAAATCTTGCCTGCCTTAACCAGATTATAACCTCCATGAGAACCAGACCAAATTTGATGGGTTTTTTGGCATAGCCAAATCATCTACCATGCCATAGGGGCTACTCTGGAAGGAAGGTGGGGTGAGTGTTTAACCTCCAGGCTTTAGAATCAGCCAGCCAGGCACAATGGCTCATACCTGTAATCCCAGCACTTTGGGAGGCCAAGGCAGGTGGATCACCTGAGGTTGGGAGTTCAAGACCAGCCTGGCCAACCTGGTGAAACCCTGTCTCTACTAAAAACACAAAAATTAGCCAGGCATGGTGGCAGGTGCCTGCAATCCCAGCTACTCAGGAGGTTGAGGCAGGAGAATCACTTGAACCTGGGAGGAAGAGGTTGCAAGTGAGCCGAGATCTCGCCATTGCGTTCCAGGCTGGGTGACAAAGCAAGGCTTCATCACACACACATACAAAAGAAAAATAGAATCGGCCTGCCTTGATCCTTTTGTAGTTCATGAGTATGATGACTGGGTGTTCACGCACGTGTGTGAGATGTGCCACCCTCAAACTTTGTTACGATGTCAGCTCATTACCTCACTTGAAAAAAAAAAAAAAAGAATCAGACTGCCTTGGCTTAAGTCTTGGCTTAAACTTTCTAAGCTTTAGTTCCTTCATCTTTAAAATAGGAATAAAATGCATTAGGAAAACTAGGGAAAGATACATAAATATCGTTATCAACAGCTACTTCATAGGGGATGATTGCAGGATCAAATTTCATAGAAGGTTTGTAAGGATTAAATGAAATGGTGCTTAGAAAGTTCTTAGAACAGGCTGCCCTCGGTGGCTCATTCCTATAATCCCAGCACTTTGGGAGGCTGAGGCAGGTGGATAACGAGGTCAGGAGATAGAGCCCATCCTGGCCAACATGGTGGAACCCCGTCTCTACCAAAAAAAAATTACAAAAAATTTAGCCAGGTGGGGTGGTGGGTGCCTGTAATCCCAGCTACTGGGGAGACTGAGGCAGGAGAACTGCTTGAACCCGGGAGGCAGAGGTTGCAATGAGCCGAGATCGTGCCACTGCACTTCAGCCTGGGCAACAGAGTGAGACTCCGTTTCAAAAAAAAAAAAAACTTAGAACAGTGCATGGCACATGGTAAAGCTCTATAAATACTAGCTCTGTGTTTGTAGAAAAACAGCCTCTTTGACATGTCTGCCCTTCCATATGTGCTAAATTTGTTTTGTGTCACGTGACGCTGGCCCTATCTCCCTACACACACACTCGCATCCCCACTTCCACCTCCTGGCCACCCACCAGGGATAGGTGCACTAAATCCAGCCATTAGACTTGACTGACACCCAGTTTAATCTCCTGAAAATCTGGAATCAAGCCAGGGAGAGACCAAGCTGCTTTGCTGTGTGAGATGAGCTGGAAGGCCAAGCGGAACCACATCTGGATTCATGTCCAGAAAGAGCCAGAGCCACGCGCCCATGCTACAGTTACAGAATGGCAGATGCCAAGAGGAAGCCAGTTTCTTTAGAGAACACAGAGTGGACATGCAGAAAAGGACAGGGCTGAGAGACAGTGTCCCCAGAAAAAGGGATGGGACAGTACCTTCCAGGGGCTAGCAGTTCCCAGCACCAGTTCCCACCGTGCCTAGGTGGACTTGTGTCCCCAAATCTCCATGTTCTCTGAAGTATCCCTTGCAAACAAACAAGCCCTGGCCAAAAAAAAGGCTGCTGTGGGTGATAAATCAGACAATCCATCAGGTTCTAATACATCCTGGGACACCAGGCTCTGGTGCTGACTCCACATCAATGTAAAAGACAATTAAATGGGCCGGGCGCAGTGGCTTGCTCCTGTAATACCAGCACTTTGGGAGGCCGAGGTGGTGGATCACGAGGTCAAGAGATCAAGACCATCCTGGTCAACATGGTGAAACCCCGTCTCTACTAAAAATACAAAAATTAGCTGGGCATGGTGGCGTGCGCCTGTAGTCCCAGCTACTCGGGAGGCTGACGCAGGAGACTTCCTTGAACCCAGGAGGCGGAGGTTGCGGTGAGCTGAGATCGCGCCTTTGCACTCCAGCCTGGGTAACAAGAGCGAAACTCCATCTCAAAAAAAAAAAAAAAAAAGACAATTAAATGGGCTGGGCGCAGTGGCTTACTGCTGTAATCCCAGCACTTTGGGAGGCCGAGGCGGGTGAATCATGAAGTCAAGAGATTGAGACCGTCCTAGCCAACATGGTGAAAGCCCGTCTTTAAAAAAAAAGAGAAAAGGAAAAAAAATACAATTAAATGATAATTTTCTGTGGTATTTTTCCAGACCATCTTTAAACTGTCAGCACAGTTGAATTCCCAGCGGCCTCTGGAGGGCACTGTTCAGTTAAGATTATTGCAGGATAGTGAGCACTACACCAGCAGAGCGTTTAAGGAAAAGGTACTTGAAACGATAGGTACCGTTTCCTGAGTACCAACAACATGCTAACCACAGTGCTGCTTGCTTTAGGTATATTATATCTTAAACGATCACAGTGACTGTTCCTATCCAGCAATTGCAGGTTGTTTTCCAGCACGGTTACTTATTTCTGCAGGCATGCTATTAACAGGCGTCAAGTAAAAGGAAAGCTTTTTTTTTTCTTTTAATGAACAGGAAGACTGAGTTTACAGCTTCTGATGAGAAACAGTTCAAGTTCAGTTGGCCCTCCATGTACTCCTTTTTAATTAGAAAACAACAAATTAAATGTAGCGAGATTGCAACACAGGAGGAAAGAGGTATTTGGTCTATTGGGGTGTAAATACCTGGATCCCTCTTCTCTCTCAAGGTGAGGCAACGTGTTTCCTGTCTCCTGCCTTTTATTCCCTGCAAGATAATCGTGCTGGTTTCATGCCAGGCTGTGCTGCTAGGGAGTGGGGGCTGCTCTGCAGGGGTAGAGTTTTTGTTCTTCTCTACCTTGCTCAGTGCCACCTGGTGGGGAGGGTAGGAGTGAGGCTCCACACCTTTCCAAGTAACAGTTCCTTGCAGTCTGAAAACAGCCACTCACCTGTTTCCCTTTTATTTTTATTTTTTACAAGATATTTGAGGCTGGGTGTGGTGGTTCACGCCTGTAATCCCAGCACCTTGGGAGGCTGAGGTGGGGGCATCACTTGAGATCAGGAGTTTGAGTCCAGCCTGGCCAACATGGTGAAACCTCATATCTACCAAAAATAGTAAAATTAGCTGGGTATGGTGACATGCACCTGTAATCTCAGCTACTCAGGAGGCTGAGGCAGGAGAATTGCTTGAACCTGGGAGGCAGAGGTTGCAGTAAGCCAAGATTACACCACTGCATTCCAGCCTGGGCAATAATATTTCTGTCTCAACAAAAATAAATAAGTAAAAATAAAATAATAAAACAATAGCCTTAGTGAGATGTTCACATACTATAAAATATATCCTTTAAAATGTACAATTGGGTGGCTTTATATATTCACAGCATTGAGTACCACCAATAACTAATTTTGGGACATTTTTATCCTTCCAAAATGAAGCCACATGCCCATTACAGGCATTCACCATACTCGGCTTCTCCAAGCCCCGGGAGAACAGAGGCTGCTTTCTGTTCCTATAGATTTACCTATTCCAGATATTTCAGTCCGTGGTCTTCTGTAACTGGCTTCATTCACTTAGTGTAATGCCTTCAGTGCTCATCGATGTTTCAGCAGGTTTCAGAACTTTACTTCGTTATGTTGGCAAATAGTATTCCATATGTTTAACCATATTTGTTTAACCATTCATCCGTTTGTGGACATTTGGGCCTTTTCCACTTTTTGACTCCTATGAATCATGCTGTGAACATTAGTTTACAAGCTTTTGTATGAGTACGTTTTCAGTTCTCTTGGATATATATGTAAGAATGGAATTGATGATGATATAGTAACTCTATGTATAACTTTTTAAGGAATTGCCAAATTGTTTTTCGGGACCATTTTACATCCCCACCTGCAGGGTATAAGGGTTCTAATTTTTCCATATTCCTGGCAACATGTGTGATCTGTCTTTATTAAATCAGCCATCCTAGTGGGTGTGAAGTTATCGCACTGTGACTTTGATTTGTATTCCCTAATGGTTAATCATGTTGAACACCTTTTCATGTGTTTTTGACCCTTTGTACATCTTTGGAGATATGTCCATTTATTTTAGTTTTTAAGACAGGGTCTTGCTCTGTCACCCAGCCTGGAATGCAGTGGAATGAGTGCAGTGCAGAGGCTCACGGTAGCCTCAACCTCCTGGGCTCCAGCAATCCTCCCACCTTATTCTCCTGAATAGCCAGGACTACAGGCACATGCCACTACACCTGGCTAATTTTTAATTTTTTTTTTTGGTAGAGATGGGGTCTTGCTATGTTTCCCAGGCTAGTCTCAAACTCCTGGCCTCAAGCGATCTTCATGCCTCAGCCTTCCAAAGCACTAGGATTACAAGCATGAACCACCATGCTCAGCTAGAAATATCTACTTAAATCCTTTATCCACTTTCAAATTGAGTTGTAAGAATTCTTTACATAGACTAAATAGCCTAGATATAAGTTCCTTATCAGGTAGGTGATTTACAGATATTTTCTCAGAACGCTGCTCATATTAAACAATTGCCATGGGTTTTTTTCAACAAATAACCTAGGGATAAAGCTGTTCTTGCAGCATCAGCTCTGAATCAAGTCAAGTAAAGAGAAACCTTGAAAATGGAGCCTTTTAGCGAGCCGCCCGACAGGTCAAGTAGTAACAGTGCTGTGAAGATAGAGTGTTTGGGGACCTCCAAACTTGTTCTGCCTCAGTGGCTGCTAGTGATGTTTCAAGCTTTTGGCTAACTTCCAGAGTTCTGAAAAAGTTGATTTTGATCATTTTTTCCAGTGTTTTTGTTACTCTTATAGAGGTATAGATTTTTGGAGCTCTTTATTTTTATCATTCCAGAAGTACTTTTTCCAGTAAACTTATCTTTGAAATATACATAAAGGCACATATCAAAAGTAATCAGCTTAGTGAATTTTTTTTTTTTTTTTTTTGACAGTCTTCCTCCGTCACCAAGGCTGGAGTGCAGTGGCATGATCTTGGCTCACTGTAACCTCTGCTTCCCAGGTTCAAGTGATTCTTCTATCTCAGCCTCCAGAGTAGATGGGATTGCAGGCATGTGCCACCACATCTGGCTAATTTTTGTATCTTTAGTAAAGATGGGGTTGAAAAGACTGGTCTTGAACTCCTGACATCAGGTGATCTGCCTGCCTCAGCGCCCCCAAAGTACTGGGATTAGAGGTATGAGCCACCATACCCAGCCCAGCTTAGTGACCTTTTATATTAACTGTCAACCAAACTGAGAAACAGAGCTTAACTAGTACATCAGAGCCCTCTTCATACCTCTTACCAGTTACTAACTCTACCTCGCCAAAGTAAAGTGGTATCAATAGCTGTAAGAACTTTCCTGTCTATGGCTGGGTGTGGTGGCTGATGCCTGTAATCCCAGCACTTTGGGAGGTCAAGGTGGGTGGATCACTTGAGGTTAGGAGTTTGAGACCATCCTGGCCAACATGGTGAAACCCCATCTCTACTAAAAATACAAAAAATTAGCCAGGTGTGGTGGTAGGTGCCTGTAATCCCAGCTGCTCGGGAGGCTGAGGCAGGAGGGTCGCTTGAACCTGGGAGTTTGGAGGTTGCAGTGAGCCAAGATTGGCCACTGCACTCCAACCTGGGTGACAAAGCGAGACTCCATCTCAAAACAGCAGCAACAACGACAAAAAAAACTTTGTCTAGTACCAATATGATTTTTTCCAACTCTGTTTGATTCTACTTGTTCAAATGTTCCCTCCAAACCACTCCCTTAATACATTTAATCTGATGGCATTTTTAACTTGTGAATTTTTTTTTTTATTATTCAACTTTTTAAAAATTATTAACTAGCCTATTTGGGATATCCATTTGTTTGTGTCAAGCTTCTCCTGCCTCCTCAGATTCCTCTATCGTCATGACCATTTCTGTATCAGTAATCCAGGCCCTGGAGTACTGGCTGTTAATTCTCCTCTATCCCTTTTCCCAGACGTGCAGACACCCTTGATCCTTCACCTAAAAAGGGAAGCTGAAATGTCTTCAGGGTAAAGTTACGTGTTTTTTTCATGAGACTTCTGCACAGTGTCCAAACACTCTGATCTGTACAGATAGAAAGGACACTTCTTGAGAGTCTTTTGGGAGAAGCTTTATCCTGCAATTCTGATTTCTTTGCTTTTTCCTGACCAAGGCTTCTCAGGCTAATTCAGAGCCATTGTGGCACAGCTCAGACAGCAGGTGTTGACATTCTGAAGTTCCTTCTCCGGAGGAATTCTCCCAGTGGGAAAGCAAGGGGGGCTGGAAGACTTCCATGGGGCAACTTATGAAGTGTGGAGACCCGGCTCCCTGTTAGTCTTTTTCCTTATCAGAGATCATTACTGTGTAGAAAAGGAGATGTTCTAATGGAGAATTAAGCTAGATGTAGGAAGTCACAGTAATACGGACATTTGAAAGTAGTTGCTTGGGAAGTGAAAAGGGGTCAAAGTGGTTGAACTTACTGGTACAAAGAAATAACTATGGCACGGGAAAAACTACAAATGGAATAAAAAGTTTGGACAAAGATAAGGGCTCGAAGTAACCAATGAAATGATTAAAAATCAATTCTTATTTATTTTTTTTTTTTTTGAGACAGAGTCTTGTTCTGTTGCCCAGGCTGGAGTGCAGTAGCGTGATACTGGCTCACTGCAACCTCCGCCTCTGGGGTTCAAGCAATTCTTCTGCCTCAACCTGACGAGTAGCTGGGACTACAGGCGTGCATCACCACGCCCAGCTAATTTTTGTATTTTTTTAGTAGAGACAGGGTTTCACCATGTTGGCCAGAATGGTCTCGATCTCTTGACCTCGTGATCCACCCACCTCAGCCTCCCAGAGTGATGGGATTACAGGCATGATCCATCGCGCCCAGCCTCCTGGTGATTTTTTTTCATTTCAATATCTCAAGCCCTACAGGTGGTGGATGACCTCAGCTTTTGGAGAGAGAAAAAAATATCAGTGACTAGGGAACACACCTTTAAGAGCTTTATCTCATTTGAGCATCAGTTGGTCTAAATAAGGAGTGATCAAAAAGCAAGAAACATGAACTCTTCAGGGATATTTGCTTTTGAGAAATATCTGCTAGTGTTTCAAAACTTTGATAGCCTCATGCAGTGGATTCAGCTCTTAGATGTTTTTGAGACAAAGAAAGAACATTCTGTGTGTTAGAGGAAGACACTTCAAATTGCTGCTGTGCTGACTTCTTCCTGGGTACCTAATCCAAAGATGGTGGAGCCGAATGGTGGTCACTGATGTGTGGGCATCAGTGGCTGCGTGGGTGCGAGATGAGGTCACTGCAAGTTATTATCCCTCCAGTATCTTCCACACCTTTCTTCTGTGTGCTGTGCTGTTCTACTTAATGTTTTCAAAATTGTATCTTTTAGAACCGGGTACAGTGGTTCACACCTGTAATCCCAGCACTTTGGGAGGCCTATGCAGGTGAATCACTTGAGGTCAGGAGTTTGAGACCACCCTGGCCAACACGGTGAAACCCCATCTCTACTAAAAATACAAAATTAGCTGGGCATGGTGGTGGGCACCTGTAATCCCAGCTACTCAGGAGGCTGAGGCGGGAGAATCGCTTGAACCCAAAGGTTGCAGTAAGCCAAGATTGCACCATTGCACTCCAGCCTGGGCAACAAGAGTGAAACTTCATCTCAAAAAAAAAAAGAAAAGTATCTTTTAGCTTCAAGGACCCTGCCTTACTGACCAAGAGGATAAGAATTCATCTAGGGACAGTTACATGAACTCATCTTCTCAGTCTTGATTTCTCCAGCTGATGTTTAACTTTTCATCAATTGGACTGAGAAAATGAAAGCTTCATTGTCCTGGGTTGAGTGGGCATCTAACTAGCACAGCACCTAACACCTGGCGAAAGCTCAGCAAATGTTTGTTGAGAGACATAAGCGTTCCTTCGGAAAAATCCAAGTCTTGGGTTTGTGCCACCCCACTTCCCGTTCCCCTCCCCTCCCCCGCCTTCCCCTCCCTTCTTTCTCTTGCTCTCTCTTTCTTCTTCCTTCCTTCCCTCCCACCCCACCCCCCACCCCGTGTCTCTCTCTCTCTCTCTCTCTCTCTCTCTCTCTTTTTCTTTCTCTCTTTCTGATGTAGTCTGGCCCTGTTGCCCAGGTGGTACAATCTCAACTCACTGCAACCTCCACCTCCTGGGTTCAAGTGATTCTCCTGTCTCTGCCTCCCAAGTAATAGATTAGTCACGTGCCACCATGCCCGGCTAATTTTTATATTTTTAGTAGACACGGGGTTTTGCCATGTTGTCCAGGCTGGTCTCCAACTCCTGACCTCAGGTGATCCGTTCACCTCAGCCTCCCAAAGTGCTGTGATTATAGGCGTGAGCCACCTCGCCCATCCTGTGTATCTTCTTTCACTGGTCCTGAGTCAGTCCCATTATTTCTGGCAGGTGCATCACTCATTGAGAATGTAGTCATAAACCCTTGTGGGTCTCAATTTGGAATGTCCATAATTGTCCACCTAAAAATAGATAAAAGTGTTATGTGTTAAGTGTTTTTTAAATCTGCTGTTTGCAAAAAGGATTCTGCATTGGTGCTCCCAATTTACCAGTCTGACTTAGATGTTTTGAAATAGAATGAAATTTTTCCCTATTTAAAAACAGCACAGTGGTGGTATTTGTGTAAGCCTGTTTCAATGTTTTCTCTATAAATGAATAATTTTATTGGCTTTTTTTTTGAGACAGAGTCTTGCTCTGTGGCCCAGGCTGGAGTGCAATGGCATGATCTCAGCTCACTGCAACCTCCACCTCCAGGGTTCAGGCAGTTGTCTTGCTTCAGCCTCTCAAGTAGCTGGGATTAAAGGTGTGCAGCAGCACGCCCAGCTAATTTTTGTATTGTAGAGATGGGGTTTCGCCATTTTGGCCATGCTGGTTTCGAACTCCTGATCTCAAGTCATCCGCCTGCCTTGGCTTCCCAAAGTGCTGTGAGCCACTGCACCTGGTGTGAGCCACTGCACCTGGCCAATTTAATTGATTTTGAGGGAAAAAGCCACGATTTTTACAAATTTCCCCAACTTGATCTAAATCCTCCTTTCTTTTTTCTGAGATCAAGTCTCGCTCTGTCACCCCAGCTGGAGTGCAGCGGCACGATTTCGGCTCACTGCAATCTCTGCCTCTTGGGTTCAAGCGATTATCCTGCCTTAGCCTCCTCACTAGCTGGGATTACAGGCATGTGCCACCAAGCCTGGCTAATTTGTATTTTTAGTAAAGACAGAGTTTCTCCCTGTTGGTCAGGCTGGTCTCAAACTCCTGATCTCAGATGATCCACCCACCTCGGCCTCCTAAAGAAGTAATGAGATTACAGGTGTGAGCCACTGCGCCTGGCCAGCTAAGAATGGATTTATATTTTTAAAAGATCGTAAAGAATATGAGGCCGGGCACAGTGGCTCATGCCTGTAGACCCAGTACTTTGGAAGGCTGAGGTAGGTGGATTATTTGAGGTCAGGAGTTCGAGACCAGTCTGGCCAACATGGTGAAACCCTGTTTCTACTAAAAATACAAAAAGATAGCTAGGCATGGTGGTCCACACCTGTAGTCCCAGCTACTTGGGAGGCTGAGGCAGGAGAATCACTTGAACTTGGGAGACAGAGGTTGCAGTGAGCTGAGATCATGCCACTGTATTCCAGCCTGGGTGACAGAGTGAGATTCTGTCTCAAAAAACCAACAAACAAAAAAATTGGCCAGGCGTGATGGTGTGTGCCTGTAGTCCCAGCTCCCTGTGAGGCTGAGGTGGGAGGATCACCTGAGCCAGTAGGTAGAGGCTGCAGTGAGCCAAGATCGCACCACTGCACTCCGGCCTGGGTAAGTGACACAGTGAGATCCTGTCTCAAAAATAAAAAGCACAAAGTAAATGAAGTCAGACCAAAGAAACTAAGATGAACAGCTAAAACAGAGAGTGAGAAAATGAGAAAATATATGTGCATATGGTATCTGTGAAGTTCAGAAACAGGTAAAATACACAAAATTCTGAGAGAGCTTCAATCTGTAAAATATAAAATTATATTAAAAATTATATTCTGCATTTTCATACTTTATGGACCCTAGGTTTGTTTATTTATTTAATTTTTAAATTTTTTTTTGAGACAGAGTCTGCCTCTGTTGCCCAGGCTGGAGTGCGGTGGCATGATCTCGGCCCTCCAGAGTCAAGCAATTCTCCCACCTCAGCCTCCCAAATAGTTGGGAATACAGGTGCCCACCAACACATCCAGCTAATTTTTATATTTTTATTAGAGGTCGGGATTCGCCATGTTGGCCAGGCTGGTCTTGAACTTCTGACCTCAAGTGATCTGCCTGCCTCAGCCTCCCAAAGTGCCGGGATTACAGGTGTGAGCCACCATGCCCTGCTCAGGTATATTTTAATCCCCAGAAACCCTTGGAGCTGGAAATGCTCCTCAAAGAGATCTGTATAATCACGTGGCTCAGCAGCACAAACAGCCTTTCAACTCTGGAATCATAGTCTAAAAGATTTTGATAATTAACCCTCCTTTCCTGCTTTGAAAAAGAAACACACCCAATTTCGAACAGATAAACAGTCATGTCAATTTGCAGGTGAGTTTTCCAAAGCTGATCTGGAGAAATAGTTCTGTTTATCTCTGAAAATAAATAGAACAAAGGCTAGGCAAACAAGCTATCATTATTTTCTTCACAAGTCCATGGTTTTCAATGGTAGTTTTTCATTGACTTAGTGGAGTAGGCTGATATCCATGCACATGAACTCTAAAACCTCCCTGCCACTCTCACATTATAGCACAGCCGGGGCATCTAGGTGAGCCACAGAGAATTTCAGGTCTGGGACATTCCCAGGAGGCCAGGTCTGTGAGCACATTCTGTACACCTGGCTTAGCTGACCGCCACACCAATTCTGTTGTGAGAGTTTCTTCATTATCTGAAAAGTCTTTAATGGCCTGGGAGAGAGAGCTCAGCCTCTGCATCTCCCATCCTCCCATGTGGCTTTTCAACACGCATCCCTCCTGCCCTCCAGATCATCTGACCTGCAGGGACCCCAGGAGCTTTCACCAGAAAGATTCAGGCACCTGTTCTGGGTACAGGTTGCCCTCCTCTGCCATCCCTGCATTGTTGTTAACTGCAGAAAAACAGGAAAATGTCATTGCTTTTGAGTTCCTTCAGTTTGCTTTCAATTCTTTTACTCCCCTCCAGAGGTCATCTTTGAAGACAGTTCTGTTGACAGGGGGTGCAAAATCTTAATTTACCTTTGTAGTACTCCTTGAAGAGGACTTCAGAGTTCAGAGCAAACAGAAAGACAAATGTTTGCTTTAGTGATCTTTTATCATTTTATCCTTTGTAATGACCACAGAAGAGAAAGGAGTTTGCACATAAGTTATAAATAATCATGTCAAGGGAAAATGTGGTAAAAGAAAAAAAAACAGATTTTAAGAACTCATTTTGTTATTATAGAGTAAATAAGTGGCAAATATTTGGTTCGTGATATTTCTAAACCTCAAATTTAAGGTTGAGAACTGAGATCTACTGCCTAAGAGATAGCAAACTGAGCTTTTAGGTAAAAGGGATGTGGAATATAATCTTTATTTTCAAGAATCTCAGCACTTTGGGAGGCTGAGGTGGGCAGATCACTTGAGCATCAGAAGTTCAAGACCAGCTTGAGCCACATGGCAAAACCCCATGATATGGTTTGTCTATGTCCCCACCCAAATCTCATCTTGAATTGCAGTTCAGTTCCTATAATCCCCATGTGTAGTAAATAACTGGCGAGAGCTCTTGTAATAGTGAGATTTCAAGAGATCTGCTGGTTTTACGATGGGCTTTTCCCTCTTTGCCCAGCGCTTCTCCTTCCTGCCATCACGTGAAGAAGGACATGTTTGCTTCCCCTTCTACCATGATTGTAAGTTTCCTGAGGCCTCCCCTCAGGAGAGACTCAATTAAACCTCTTTCCTTTATAAATTACCCAGTCTCAGGCAGTTCTTTAGAGCAGCATGAGAATGGACTAATACACCCTGTATCTACCAAAAAAACACAAAAATTAGCCAGGCATGGTGGCATGCAGCTATACTCCCAGCTACTCGGAAGGCTGAGGTAGGAGGATCACCTGAGCCCAGAGAGGTTGAGTCTGCAGTGAGTCGTGATCATGCCACTGCACTCCAGCCTGGGTCAGACCCTGTTTAAAAAAAAACCAACTCATTTTATTCCAAAGGTTTCTTTGATTGGGGGTGGGGAAATCCTGAAAGTTTAATTACCATGGGCTTTGCAAATGCTATTTACATCTCCCACACACACACACTGATTCAAGGAGTAGTCATTTTCTTTATATATATATGTTTTACAGTCCAGAGAGGTCTTTTTTTTTTAACACCTATTATACCATAAATTCACAGGGAATAGGTTCCAGCAGCTCAGGCTCCTTTCCACTGTTTCTCACACAGTGTGCTTCTCTGGGTGGAGCAGGCTGGTGCTTCAGTTGAATCCAGGTACCTTTCTCTTCGGCTTCTTTCTTTTTCTGATCATTTTCCTTCACGCGTTTCAGGAGGCTATCTCAGCTCTCAGAGTGCTTAATGTGCTCAATATGCACGTTAATTCTCTTGGCAAGAATCTTGCCCTTAACATGTTTGTTTACATGCCAGCAGCATGCTGGGTGACACTGTAGACTCTTCCAGTTTTGCCATGGTGACACTTGTGGGGCATTCCCTTTCGAACAGTACCCATTCCCTTGATGTCTACAGTATCACCTTTCTTATGGATTTGCATATACGTGGCCAAAGGAACAACTCCATGTTTTCTAAAAGGCCTACAGAACATATATTGGATGCCTCTCTTCTTTCCCTTTATGTTCATCATTTTGGCAAATTACTAAAGGATGGTGGTTCCACTCATTATATTTTTGAAGCCTCATTTTGGTTTACTTTTTAAAGTGTATTATCAAAAGGAAAAACATTTAAATTTTAAAAGCACTATCTACTCAATTCAGTAAGGCATAAAGAAGAAAGTGAACATTACTTGTCATTCTACCATCCAGTGGTGGGATATTGCTAATATCTGGTCTATTTTCTTTTGAACTCTCTCCATGCACAGGTGCACACACACAAACACATCTACAAGAATGGTTTGCTTGGGTTATACATATCTGTGGGTATGAACTTAATGAGTCCTGATTCTACCATTTATAAAATGTGTGACCTTGGGCTCTTTCTTAATCCCACTAAGTCAGGCTTTCCCTAACTGTAAAATGGAATAAAGAACAATACCCAGTGGGGAGCAGTGGCACATGCCTGTAATCCCAGCATTTTGGGTAGGCTGAGGTGGGCGGATCATGAGATCAAGAGATCGAAACTATCCTGGCTAACATGGTGAAACTCTGTCTCTACTAAAAATAACAAAAAGTAGCTGGGTTTGGTGGTACATGCCTGTAGTCCTAGTTATTTGTGAGGCTGAGGCAGGAGAATCACTTGAACCTGGTAGGCGGAGGTTGTAGTGAGCAGAGACCATACCACTGCACTCCAGCCTGGCAACAGAGCAAGAATCTGTCTCAAGAACAATACCTGGTTGGGTGTGGTGGCTCACACCTGTAATCCCAGCACTTTGGGAGGGCAACGTGGGCAGATCACGAGGTCAGGAGTTGGAGACCAGCCTGGCCAATATGGTGAAACCCCGTCTCTACTAAAAATACAAAAAATCAGCCAGGCACGGTGGCATGACAGAGCAAGACTCCATCTCAAAAAAAAAAAAAAGAGAGAACAATACGTAACTCCTAAGGCAAGAGAATAAATGAGAGTCTGCATGTGAAGGCTTATCACAGGGACTGACACACCATGAACACTTAATGAAGGTGAGCCATTAATTTGTAACTTTCTCTTGTCACTTAAAAAAAAATGATATAGCTTGATAAGCCTTTTGATAGCTTTGAAAAACTACCAGTTCTTTCCATTTCATCCCTGTCTTAGCTGGGATTTGTGTATATTTGAACTCTTCTACACAAGTTAGAATCCTAAACCTACAATTACAGTCATTGTTAATATAATGTTTATGCACATTTACAGTTATGCGCCAGCTCATTCTAGCTCACAACACCTCTGCAAGGTAATTGTCATTATCCCCAGTTACGGATGAGAGAATCCAGGCTGGTAAAGGAGGGATGAGATCTAAACCCAGGCCCCCTGGCTCCACAGCCTCTGCCCACTGGGCCACTCACCCTGACACAGCCCATCCAGCCTTCTGAAGGCACTGTGATAAGTCTGAAAGCAGTTTCTTGGCCTGAATCTGGCTGGTTTCTAATAGAGCAACTGCTATCTGCTAGACAGGGAAACCCCCTGGACCAGAAGTCAAGAAACCTGGGTTCCTGGAAGTGCCCACATCCTTTTCACAGTTTCATCATTGTGGAGTGGGTGTAATCCTATCTATCATTCCTTCTTTGTGGAGTGAAATGAAAGGCAGATAAAAGCAAAGATATACTAACAATATGACAGGAGTTTAAAAAGGTATGGATGTCTTTGTGACTAAGTACGAATACTTCCTTTTTTTTTTTTTGCCTCCACCTCCCTACTAATACTTTCATTACTAATTACTATTACTACTAATAATGAAAGGTTTTTTTTCCACCCCTGTTTTTTCTTTTCCTTTTTCTTTTTGAAATAGAGTTTCGCTCTTGTTGCCCAGGCTGGAGTGCAATGACTCGATCTCAGCTCACTGCAACCTCTGCCTCCCAGGTTCAAGCTATTCTCCTGCCCCAGCCTCCTGAGTAGCTGGGATTACAGGTGTGTGCCACCACACCCATCTAATTTTGTATTTTTACTAGAGACAGGGTTTCACCATGTTGGTCAGGCTCGAACTCCTGGACTACCACCCCAGACTATCACCCTGTTTTTAATGAAATTCTTTATGACTCTGGTAATTCAAAGTGTTTTCCCACCCTGGACATATTAACAACAACTTAACTTCCCTCCCCCTCCCCCTCCCCCTCCCCTCCCCTCCCTTCCCTTCCCTTCCTCCTTTCCTTTCTTTCCTTCTTTCCTTTCCTTTCCTTTTCTTTTTTTCTTTTCTTTTCTTTTCTTTTAGATGGAGCCTTGCTTTTTCACCCAGGCTGGAGTACAGTGGCACAGTCTCAGCTCACTGCAACCTCCACCTCCTGGGTTCAAGCAACTCTCCTGCCTCAGCCTCCTAAATAGCTGGGATTACAGGTGCATGCCACAACATTCAGCTAATTTTTGTATTTTTCAGCAGAGACAGGGTTTCACCATGTTGGCCAGGCTGGTCTCAAACTCCTGAGCTCAAGTGTGCACCTGCCTCAGCCTCCCAAAGTGCTGGCATTATAGTGTGAGCCACCACACCTGGCCATTAACAATTTTTTCTTGATCTCATCATGTCCTTCATTCTGTGTTAACCAGCCTGCCCGGGTTTCCTTCAGAGCTTGCTTTCTACCCTGTTTCCCTCTCCAAGTCTCCCCCACAGTGCTCCAAGTGTAAACTGGAAAATAGTCGTAACAGGGTTACAGTTCCCCTTCATCCCTTCCTCCACAGACATGCGTTGATAAATGGGCTAAACTCGACCCTCCTTGGGGTTAAAGTGAGGTGGGCCCTCGGTACAGCGCCATGTGTGAACAACGTGGCTTTTAAGCTGAGATGGCCCCTGAAGCCTGAAGAGGAAGCCACGTTTTCATTTGCGAGAAAATGATTCAGGGTTCTATCTGATCCTTTGCTTTTCCCAACTAGGAGCTTTTTTAGCTGATGGAGAACAGTGGTGGACCAGATAAGAACTGAGGCTGGAGTCCTAAGCTGCTTTTCGGGAGGATTTCCTAGAGTTGGAGAGCATGGAATAATTAGGAAGGGGCATCTGATCCTTGAGGTCAATTTGGAAGAATTGAGGGAGCTACCCACCCTCAATTCAATGTTTCCTGAATGTGGTTCGTTGACTTGTAAAGAAGAGACATTTTGATATATCATTATAAGAGAGCAAGTCAAGGTGAAGCACTCAATTGAATGCTGATTGCTTGGGAACAGAAGAAGGGTCAAAGTGGTTGAACTTAATGATGCAAAAAGAATGATCATGGAGAGAATTATAAACGGAGTGAGAGAGGTTAGGCAAAGGCGAGGGACTTCAAGTCAGCTATAAAGAAAATGGTTAGAAACCGATTCTTGGAAGCAGATGTCCATCAGAGTGAGAAACAGAGACCACAAAGGAATGTCTTCAAGCTTCTCAATTTGTAACAACGTGCATATGTTTTGTTTTCCATATAACTATTTACCTGTGACTGAGTAGAGAAATGATTTTTGTCAAGACCAAGGAGTAAGGACTTGGTTGTTATAAAATAAGATTTTCAGATTTAATAAGTGAAAAATTCCATGTGATTTTTGTGATCTACTGAGAGTAAAAAAAATTCATTTTTCAGCTGTGATTCAAATTCAGCTGGGTCTCCTGTATTTTATCTGGCAACGTTACTATAAACCTGTGTAAGGAAAGGCACCAGCCCCTGCTAGACAAAGGTTTGCAGGGGAAAGGAACAGCCCCTAGGATACTATCCAGCTTTAACTCTCCTAAGAGTTTATAGAAGGCCCTTCATGGTAATACAGCACTCACTATTATAAAGCCATCTGGCAGGGCCGGGTGTGGGCCCGGCCTAGAGGTGAGCAATGGCTGCAATGGATTTTCTGCTTCACAGTTTACATTGCCCAACGCTCAGTTCTCAGGGATAAGTCAAAGCAGAAGACCTCTGTAAGCTGGAACAAGTTTCTTTGGTGCAAGGAACACGGCGAGGGGAATGTATTAGTCCATTCTCAGACTGTTATAAAGGAATACCTGAGACTGGGTAATTTATAAAAGAAAGAGGTTTAATTGACTCACAGTTCTGCATGGCTGGTGTGGGCAGTACAGGAAATTTACAATTATGGCGGAAGGCAAAGGAGAAGCAAGTACCTTCTTCACAAGGCAGCAGAGAAAAGAGAGAGTGAAGGGGGAAGAGCACCTTGTAAAACCATCAGGTCTCACGAGAACTCACTCAGTACCATAAGAACAGCGTGTCGGAAACCACCCCCGTGATCCAGTCACCTCCCACCAGGTTCCCTCCCTTGACACATGGAAAGTACATATTGAGATGAGATATGGGTGGGGATACAGCCAAACCACGTCAGGGAAGATGGAGCAGGTACAGGCAAGGGTGCTCTTAACGCCTTTGAAAAGAAAACATGGAGAGGCCGGGCACGGTGGCTCACACCTGTAATCCCAGCACTTTGGGAGACTGAGGCGGGTGGATCACCTGAGGTCAGGACTTTGAGACCAGCCTGACCAACATGGTGAAGCCCCTTCTCAAAAAAACAGGAGAAATTGCCGTCATATGCAATTGACAGGAATATGTATTAATGGGAGTAAGGTTGGGTAAGATTCTGTATCTGGTTAGTAGGAGTTCGTGAATGCTTCTTGCAGATGGGGGGACTATTTTATTTTGTATTGTATTTTATTTTATTTTGAGACATATGCTCACTCTATTACCCAGACTGGAGTCTAGTGGTGCAATCTCGGCTCACTGCAACCTCCTCCTCCCAGGTTCAAGTGATTCTCCTGCCTCAGCCTCACAAGTAGCTGGGATTATAGGCATTTGCTACCATGCCAGGCTAATTTTTGTGTTTTTAGTAGAGATGGGGTTTCACCATGTTGGCCAGATTGGTCTCGAACTCCTGACCTCAGGTGATGCTCCCGCCTTGACCTGCCAAAGTGCTGGGATTACAGGCGTGAGCCACTGTACCTGGCCTGTTTTATTTTATTTTCAAATAAAACAATAAAATACTGTGTTTTCTAAAGTAAAATAAAGAATGAAGTAGACTTAGGATATCAGATGGGAGGGAGGAGCCACTCCACACAAGTGAGGTCGCCACTGTAAAACTTTCAAGATGGTTGGGGAGGGGACTCCTTAAGCCAAGCCCAGGTCTTGACTAGCTACAGTAGTGGAATAAGCTGGGCCATAGTCGGGGGAAAGGACAATGTAAGATATTTAGGGGGCTGTGAAGACTAGAATCAAAGTCTGTGCTTTGTATGAAAGGAAGTGAGCGGCAATGTACACCTTGGAGCAACTCAGGGTAAAAGGAATACAGTAATCGGTGAAAAGAGATTGCTGCAGGCAGCAGCGGCAGAGAGGACGGGGCCTAGTGGTGAGGAATCTAGCAAAAGGAAATGATCATTGTACTTAAGGAATTCTGTCGTTCAACATGCACCAGCCAACCCTTTACTGAGGACTTTATCACCTGTGGCCACTGAGGATCCAGAGATGAGTGAATTCCAATTTTTGCCCTCTAGGGATTGACAGTCTAGCAGTAGGAAAGAGCCTATAAACAGAGCAGCTCTGGAGTTTTGTTTGACACAAGGGAAGCACTGTCCCACAGCAACGCACTTTGGCCAGGCACCATCTTTTCCTGCCTGGATTCATGTGACAGCTTCCTTACCCCTCTTTTCACCTCTGCCCAGCTGGCCTTCTGGGATGTGCTCCTCCTTGTATTCAGTGTAATCTTTCTTTTCTTTCTTTCTTTTTTTTTTTTTGAGATAGAGTCTTGTGCTGTCTTCCACACTGGAGTGCAGTGGCATGATCTCAGCTCACTGCAACCTCCGCCTCCTGGGTTCAAGTGATTCTCCTGCCTCAGCCTCCAGAGTAGCTGGGAATACAGGCATGTGCCACCACACCTGGCTAATTTTCTGTATTTTTAGTAGAGATGGGTTTCTTTATGTTGGTCAGACTGGTCTCGAACTCCTGACCTCATGATTCACCTGCCTCGGCCTCCCAAAGTGCTGGGATTACAGGCATGTGCCACCCTGCCCCACCTCAGTGTAATCTTTCTAACACGGAAATCTGTCCACCTCACTCCTCTGCTAAAAGCCCGCCAAAGATGAAGCCCAAACTACTGCCTCCCAAGCCCTCGCTCAGCTTCTGTTCAGTTTCCCTCTCTCCTCATACTGACCCCAGACCCACCAAATTTGCAGCCAGAATGAACCTTCTGGCTCCACAAAACATGGCATCCCCCATCTCTGCTATGGACCTTGGCCCTTGCCACTTCTGTTTCCTGGAATCTTTTCTTCGGGACTCAGCTTACAAGCACTTCTGGAAGCCCTCTCTAATCTTTCAGTCTAATCAGGTGCCCCGATGGCATCTCCCAGTTCCCTGGACTTAGCAGTTATCCCATAATACATGGTAACTGCCTGCAGCTTCATCATCCCACCTCGGCACCTAGTATGGCACCAGGCTCAATAAACCATATTCTAAACATCAACTCCTTTAATAAATTCAGCTTTTTCAGGGTGCAGGAAGAGACTTGCCCAGGTTATCTCAGGCAGTTGAGGTTTATCAGAAGGATCTCAGCAATGTGTAGGCAGCCATTTCAGCAACGCTTGGAGCTCCGAAGGGGAGGTGATTATTAAGAAAGGAAGTGTTCAAAGCAGGGGGCATTTTTGAGCTGAATGTTGAGACAAATGGGTGTTTGCCAAGAAAGCAAGGCAGAAAAGGAGGTGTTGCAGCCCTTCCTGAGCAAACTGGCCACTCAGAGTTGTCGTGTTCCTTTGTTCAACATCAGTAGCTTCTGATTGTCAGGAAAGGTGGAAGCTGTTCACCTCCTGACCCACAGCCTTCCTACCAGGTGGGAGGTCACCATGAAAGCAAGTCCTTGACTCCTGCCTTTCCATAGAGTGGGTACAGATCGTCCATAGCCTGCTTTATTAGATAAGTCTGGCAACGTCTCCACTGCTTGTTCTTGTAGGTGCTCTTTCCCAGCAGGTTCATTGTGAGGCACAGGCACCAGGACCCTGAACAAGAAGCGCCTGATCTCATCATCAGACCCAGTGACAGAATCCTCCATGGGTGGGGAGACTCAGGCCCATCTGCCCAGCTACGGCTAACACTCAGAGGTGCATTAGTCCATTCTCATATTGCTATAAAGAAATATCTGAGACTGGGTAATGTATAAAGGAAAGAGGTTTAATTAGCTCTCGGTTCTACAGGATGCACAGGAAGCATAGCAGCTTCTAGGGAGGCCTCAGGAAACTTACAATCATGGTGGAAGGCAAAGGGGAAGCAGGCATGCCTTAAATAGCAGGAGCAGGACTGAGAGAGAGAGAGAGATTGAGAGAGAGAGAGAGAGGAGAGAGAGAGAGAGAGACAGGGAGAGACAGAGAGAGACAGAGAGAGAAGACAGAGAGAGAGAGAGAGGCAGGGGGAGGTGCTACATGCTTTTAAACAACCAGATCTCACAGTAACTCACTTACTCTCATGAGAATTGCCCTGAGAGGATGGTGCTAACCCGTTCATGAGAACTCCGACCCCTTGATCCAATCACCTCCCATGAGGCCCCACCTCCAACACTGGGGATTACAATTCTACATGAGATTTGACTGCAGATGCAGATCCAAACCCTACCAGAGGTGTTAGGGCTCTGCACACCCATCATCCTGACAGTTCAGCAGGCAAAGGCAGAGGTCCCTGTGCAAACCTTTCTAACCAACTTACCTTGATTATTCCACAGAAGAAAGAAATATTTCTAACTTCCATTTTGGTACCTTCAGAACCTTCTGCTGCAGATTTAGATAATGATATTTCAAGTGTTCACTGCAGCTGCAGAGCATAGACTCATGATGGGTGTCTTTCATGTTAGCTCATGGCGTCTGGAGTGTAGGTGATAGTGACATCACTTGACATCACACGGTCTGTATCGAAATAAATTTTTTGAGACAGAGCCTTACTCTGTTACCGAGGCTGTAGTGCAGTGGCGTGATCTCAGATCACTGCCTCCTGGGTTCAAGCGATTCTTCTCCCTCAGCCTCCCTAAGTAGCTGGGATTACAAGTGTCCACTACCACACCCAGCTAATTTTTGTATTTTTAGTACAGACAGGGTTTTACCATGTTGTCCAGGCTGGTCTCGAACTCCTGACCTCAGGTGATCCACCTGCCTCGGCCTCCCAAAGTGCTAGGATTACAAGAGTGAGCCCAGCCTAATCTTTTTTTTTTTTGAGATGGAGTTTTGCTCTTTAGCCCAGGCTGGAGTACATTGGCATGATCTCAACTCACTGCCACCTCTGCCTCCTGGGTTCAAGCAATTCTCCTGCCTCAGTCTCCAAAGTAGCTGGGATTACAGGTGCCTGCCACCACACCTGACTCATTTTTGTATTTTTAGTAGATACCAGGTTTTGCTGTGTTGGCCAGGTTAGTCACGTACTCCTGACCTCAAGCGATCCACCCGCCTTGGCCTCCCAAAGTGCTGGGGTCACATGCATGAGCCACCACGCCCAGCCCAAAATATTTTAAAGTAAGTTTCACGCAATATACAGAGTCAGTAGGGACATTCCCGGCAAGGTGATGGCCATCAGAAAAGCTCATGAGTGAAT
Organism: Aotus nancymaae; assembly: GCF_030222135.1. NCBI lineage: Eukaryota > Metazoa > Chordata > Mammalia > Primates > Aotidae > Aotus > Aotus nancymaae. The sequence continues at coordinate 31,363,963 of NW_026988425.1, forward strand.
TCACAGGTCTTCTTTTCTTGGTGGGAGTTAAGCTCATGTAAATGGATGTCTGTGAACTTACGTGTCAGAGACTCTTTCATTAAGGGCTGTGTGAGTGAATCGCCATCTTTCTTCATCTGTACAATGATAATAATAGTGTCTGCCACATGGGCTTTTGGGGGAGGATTAAAAGCAAATAGAATAGCTTAGCAGGATGCCTGAGACATAGTTAATGTCCAATACACATTAGCTGTAGTTCTTTTTACTGTTGCTGTTGTTCATATTAGGGTACAAATAGTTGCTTTCCCATTGCCTAGTTCTGTACCTGATTTATAGTAGGCATTCAGTAACTAGTTGCAGGAATTAATGCATTTGAGTCTCTTCATTTATATTCATTTATTCAACAAATATTTCTTGGGCACCTGTATATGCTAGGCATATACAGTGTGAGGTCCTGGGAATAAAACAGTGTCAGACCACATGACCTTTCCCTAAAAGGGTTTACAGTCTACAGGGGTAAGCAGACAGATGGATGGGCAGTGGAGACGCTACTGGGGCACCAAGGAGGGCCCTGAATATATTCTAGGGAAGGGTCCCCCTTCTCCCTGGAGAAGGTGATCTCTAAGCTGAGTCCTGAGAGGTGAGTAGGAATTGGCAGGTGATGGGGTTTAAAGTGGGAAGGACAGCCTCAGCTTCAGTCTGTTCAGAGGCCCAAGGTAAGAAAGAACCTATCTTGTTATGCTCAGCTCTGGGCAGTTGGTTTAGTTCGGGACATCTCCCAGAGATGCTTCAAGATGACTAGAGACCACAGTTAAGTTTTACATTTTCTCGTATACAACTGCACAAAAATTATTCATGTTTTCTCACTGTAAAAGGTAGAAATGGAAGAAGATATTGTCACTATGTCCAAAGAATGGGAGATGAGAATTATTCTCTTTCTCGGCCAGGCACGGTGGCTCACGCCTGCAATCTCAGCACTTTGGGAGGCCAAGGTGGGTGAATCACAATGTCAAGAGATCAAAACCATCCTGGCTAACATGGTGAAACCATGTCTTTACTAAAAATACAAAAATTAGCTGGGCTTGGTGGTGCGTGCCTGTAGTTCCAGCTACTCAGGAGGCTGAGGGAGGAGAATCGCTTGAACCTGGGAGGAGGAGGTTACGGTGAGCCAAGATCGCGCCATTGCACTCCAGCCTGGGTAACAAGAGCGAAACTCCGTCTCAAAAAAAAAAAAAAAAAAAAGAAAAGAATTCTCTCTCTGTTTCTCTTTCTCCATCAGTCGCCAGTAAGCATCCTTCCCCACAGTTGTGACTATCAAATATCTCCAGTCATTGCCAAATGTCCCTGCAGGGGTGGAGTAAGGGTGTGTAAAATAACACCTGATTGAGAATCTCTGGCTTACAATATCAGGCATCATCCTAGACACTCAGCCCCTCCTCTTCAACAAGCCCTTAAGGCAGATGGTTTAAATATAAGGACAGGAAATGTTAGATGACTTACCCAGAATCCCATGGGTCATAATTATGGGATTTGGACTTTAAACCTAGGTCTTTCTTATTCCACTCCATCTCCAGACTGCCATGTAACACATAGTTCCAACACCAAAGGAAATTCAGAGGTATTTGGAGAGGTGTGATGTGAACCAAGTAAGTTTCAGTGTGTTCCCTGGAGAATGAGTGATGTGAGCACTCACAAGAGAGAGGTAACGGTGGAAGGGAGGTCAGGAAACTTGTCCTGCAGAGATTAGAATGTTCTTTGCATATTTGTGGGCAAACAGTGAGTTTGTGCAGAAAAGTGGCAGGAAGTAAGATCCGGACTGGTAGAATTGGGTAGCACTTAAGAGCAAGCACTGGTTCCAAAGCGAATCTGAGTTCCAGCTCCTCTCCGTACTAGTTGTCTGATCGTGAGCTAATTAGGTAATCTTCTGCAGTTTCACCGCCTGTAAAATCGGTGGCTGTAATAATTATATATTCTAAGATTGTAATAAGAATTTAATGACCTAATATGTGAAGGGCTTAGAACAGGTCTTGGCATCCTCTATGGATGCTAGCTACTTAGTATTTGCTTCTGTTGGACTTCAAATAGAGTTTAGAATCTGTACTGTAAATAACGGCAGCTTTTCAATCAAGGCCTGCAAAGATGTTCCATAGGTACCACAATTCCCCTTCCTGTGTTCACTGGAAGATCACCCATTGGTATATCTTTGGGTGGGAAACCAGTCTCCAGTTCCATGAACTGTTCTGTTCCTAGGGAACTATGTCAAATGGTTCAGCCCCTCTGTGGTGGCTTTGGATTTGAAGCATTTTGTTTGTTCGGTTGGTTTCTTTTTTTTGAGACAGAGTCTTGCTCTGTCACCCAGGCTGGAGTGCAGTGGTGCAACCTCATCTCACTGCAACCTCCACCTCCCGGGTTCAAGTGATCTGAACTGTCTCAGCCTCCCGAGTAGCTGGGATTACAGGCATGTGCCACCACGCCCGGCTAATTTTTGTATTTTCAGTAGAGACAGGGTTTTACCATGTTGGCCAGGCTGGTCTTGAACTCCTGACCTCAGGTGATCCGCCTGCCTCTGCCTTCCAAAATACTGGAATTAACAGGCGTGAGCCATCACGCCCGGCCGGGGTTGAAGCATTGAGGACATCTTCCCAACAGAGCTGCAAAGGGGGAAAGAGACATGGGCATCTGTTCAGACTTCATTCACTTATCCATCCATTCAATCAACATTGACTAAATACCTTTTTAATTCTGAGCATCATGGCATCATGTTTCCATTAACTACATCTGGGACGCCAATAAGTCACCACCCCTGTGTGTCAGCCGAAAGTTGATTGGCTAGAATTGTCATTGTTTGGTTTCAGGACAATTCAAAGTTACTTTTGTGGACTATGTCAAAATCCCGAGGTTTCTTCTCGTGCTCTGCTTGGTGCCGCGGCTGGGGCTTGTGTTTGTGGAGAGCTGGTGATTCTGAACGTGGTTGGGAATCTTCTCCTGGGAATTTCCGCTTTCTTCCTCTCTCCAGCTTTTTATAGCTGCATGAGGTTTAGATCTGTTAGCAAACACTTGTATAATTATGCCCCTCTCTGTTTACAGATTCAGGATAAATTGTCCTAATGGGAAAATATCTGTCCTTTGGAGTAATTTGGATCAAGGCTTTCTATTTTTTGTTTGTGTGTGGTTCACTTGCCTTTCTAAAAATCATTTTGATGTCTGTTTCACTCATGACTCATCTATTGTTGATATACAACAGCACTCAATAAACCTCGTTAAAAATCTTGTCTTGATCTAAAAGTAGTTGACATTGAGAAAATATGTGACCCATATTATATGATCTATGCTGTCTCATAGATACTGAGTCGAAGGAAACACTGGATTGTAGGACTCTTAGGGGACATCTGGTAAGTAGTCCATGGAAATGACCAGCCAGGGCTGGGCAGGGTGGCTCATGCCTGTAGTCCTAGCACTTTGGGAGACCGAGAAGGACGGATTGCCTGAGCTCAGGCATTCACAATCTGCCTGGACAACACAGTGAAACCCTGCCTCTAATAAAATACAAAAAAAATTTATCCGGGCATGGCAGTGTGCACCTGTAGTCCCAGCTACTCAGGAGGCTGAAGCAAAAGAATTGCTTGAACCTGGGAGGCGGAGGTTGCAGTGAGCCGAGATCGCACCACTGCACTCCAGCCTGAACAGATCAAGACTCCGTCTCAAAAAAAAGAAAAAAAAAAAGAAATGACCAGCCAGAGGTCTGTGCTGAGCCGTGGATGTGAGTCTCTGTTTTGTAGAATGGAGTTTGTTAAAGCTGTCAAGAATAAGGCCCACTTTAAGAGATACCAAATGAAATTGAGAAGACGACGAGAGGGTAAAACTGATTACTATGCTAAGAAACGCTTGGTGATACAGGATAAAAATAAGTACAACACGCTCAAATGCAGGATGAGAGTTCGCGTAACAGAGATACCATTTGTCAGATTGCTTATGCCCATGTAGGAGGGGATTTGAGAGTCTGCGCAGCATATGCACACAAACTGCCAAAATTTGGTGTGAAGGTTGGCTGACAAATTCTGCCACAGCATATTGTCCTGGCCTGCTGCTGGCCCGCAGGCTTCTCTGTAGGTTTGGCATGGGCAAGATCTAGGAAGGCCAAGTGGAGGTGACCGGAGATGAATACAATGTGGGAAACATTGATGATCAGCCAGAATCATAGCCTTTATCTGCTATTCGGAAGCACGCCTTGCCAGAACTACCACTGGCAATACAGTTTTGGAGGCCCTGAAGGAAGCCGTGGATGGAGGCTTGTCTCTCCCTGGCAGTGCCTGGTTACAATTCTGAAAGCGAGGAATTTAATGCAGAAGCTCATTGGAAGCACATCATGTGTCAGAATGTGGCAGATGACATGCGTTACCTAATGGAAGGAGATGAAGATACTTACCAGCAGCAGTTCTCTCAATACATACAGAACAGTGTAACGCCAGACATGATGGGGATGTATAAGAAAGCTCATGCTGCTGTGCAAGAGAATCCATTCTATGAGAAGAGGCCCAAGAAGGAAGTTAAAAAGCAGAGCTGGAACTATCCCAAAATGCCCCTTGCCCAGAAGAAAGATCAGGTAGCTCAAAAGAAGGCAAACTTGGCTGGGTGTGGTGGCTCACGCCTGTAATTCCAGCACTTTGCGAGGCCGAGGCGGGTGAATCCTTTGAGGTCAGGGGTTTGAGACTAGCCTGGCCAACATGATGAAACCCCGTCTCTACTAAAAATTCAAAAGAAATTAGCCGAGCGTGGTGGCGGTCACCTGTAATCTCAGCTACTGGGAGGCTGAGGCAGGAGAATTGCTTGAACCCCGGATGCGGAGGTTGCAGTGAGTGGAGATTGCACCACTGCACTCCAGCCTGGGCGACTAAGCGAGACTCCATCTCAGAAAGAAAAGAAGGCAAGCTTCCTCAGAGTTCAGGAGTGGGATGCTGAGAGATAAACCAAACAATTTTCTATAAAGGTTTTTCAGATAAAGACAATAAACTTATTGACTAAGCAGCTGAAGAAAAAGAAAAAAGGAGATGACCAAACAGAGCCTTGACCACCATGCTGGAAAATCTCATTTCAGTTCAGTGTGTCTTAGCGCATCACAGTCATAAAGCATTTGTATTCATTCAACAGTCACAGAAGACCTTACTGTATGCAAAGTTAGATTACAGATGAATAACTACATGTATAAAGGTGAACTTTGATTTGAATTCTTCCACTTTGTGGGAGGTAGCAATGCACCCTCCCTATCAGAAAGTGAACTTGGTCCTTCCCTTCCTGTTATGCTGGGAAAAGCGATTTTTTTCCCACAGGCAATGTAAACTTTTGTGAAGGCTGCTTTTCAATCAGCTTGGGCCAATAAGCATGAATGTTTCTTTTTGCCATGTTTCCTCCCTCTGAGTAGCTAAAAATACCTAATGGTAAGAGGCAGTAGTGTAAGTACACCGTTTTGAGTCAGACCAAATCGGTTTGAATCGAGACTCCAACATTTATTAGCTGTGTTACTTAACCTCTTTGTGACTCAGTTTCCTTGTGTTAGAATAAGACTAATAATTACACCCACTTTACAGGGCAACTGCAAATAAAAAAAGATAATCTACATAAAGTACTTAGCACAGTGCCCAATATAATTATAGTAAGAGCTTAATAAGTCATAGCTATTATTATCATTATCATCATCATCAGCTAATTATTGAGACCCATTAAAAAGCAATACATCCTGTACACAGAACAGGAGTGAAACTATGAAACAGACTTATCAGGCTGGGTGAGGTTGCTCACGACTGTAATCCTAGCACTTTGGGAGACCAAGACGGGTGGATCACTTGAGGTCAGGAGTTCGAGATCCACCTGACCAACATGGTGAAACCCTGTCTCTACTAAAAATGCAAAAATTAGCCAGGTGTGGTGGTGCGTGCCTGTAATTCCAGCCACTCTGGAAGCTGAGGCAGGAGAATTGCTTGAACCTGGGAGGCGGAGGTTGCAGTTAGCCAAGATGCCTGGGGGACAGAGCGAGACTCAATCTCAAAAATAAATAAATAAATAAATATTATAAGCAAGTCTTCTTTACATTGTACCCAAATTCTTTTTTTTTTTTTTTGGAGACTGAATCTCAGTCTGTCACCCAGGCTGGAGTGCAGTGGTATGATCTCGGCTCACTGCAACCTCTGCCTTCTGGGTTCAAGCAATTCTCCTGCCTCAGCCTCCTGAGTAGCTGGGAATACAGGCACGAGCCACTATGCCCAGCTATTTTTTTTTTCTTTTTATTTTTCTTTCTTTTTTTGAGACAGAGTCTTGCTCTGTCACCCAGGCTGGAGTGCAGTGGAGCAATCTCGACTCACTGCAACCTCTGCCTTCTGAGTTCAAGTGATTCTCTTGCATCAGCCTCCAGAGTAGCTGAGACTACAGGCACATGCTATCATGCCTGGCTAATTTTCTGTATATATATATATTTTTAAAGATGGGGTTTCACCATGATGGCCAAGCTGGTCTTGAACTCCTGACCTCAGGTGATCCACCCACCTCGGCCTCCCAAAGTGCTAGGATTACAGGTATGAGTCACTGCGCCTGGCCTTATTTTCTGTATTTTTAGTAGAGATGGGGATTCACCGTGTTAGCCAGGATGGTCTCGATCTCCTGACCTTGTGATCTGTCCACCTTGGCCTCCCAAAGTGCTGGGATTACAGGCGTGAGCCACCACGCCCAGCCTCCAAAATTCTAAAGTTGTATTTTGAATCTCTTACCTCTTCTGTCCTCTGTAGAGATGACAAACAGCTGGTCAGTATCCTTTTTATAATAACTCTTCAAGTAGGAAAAGACTGTTAAGTTTGCCTTTAATCATGTTTTTTCACTCTAGACTAAACAACTCCAAATCCTTTAACCTCCCCTCATAGGTTCTATTTTCTGTCTCTAATCACTTAGGTTCTCCTTTGGAACCTTTCCAGAGGCTCCACATCTTTCTTACAATAAGAGGCATCAGACTGGACATACACCCCCCACCAGAAAAAGTCTGTCTGCTGTCAAATTCTTTATTATGGGGTAGGAAGAAGGGGGGCACTTCCCTTTCCTGTCAAACTCCCACCAGTGTGAGTTCACCCCAGCACTGCCTTGCCTATTTCTTATCAGTGCAGCAGGCAGATTCCTATTAAATGCATGATCTGCTGTGATCCTCACCTCTTTGTCAGTTTTTCTTGAATCTAGACATTAAGCCCCATTTGTGCCTGTCATTTTGATCATCACCCCTGAGGATACCACTTTGAAATCAGCCATCATGCTGAACTCTAAACTGTTTTTAATGAACCATTTCCTTAGTGTGTGGAAGCTACTTTGGATTCTCTTAACGTATCAGCAGTTCTCACTCAAATTAATGTTATTTGTAGACCCTGGGTGTGCATGTAGCAATTTCAAGTATTATTTAAACCAGACCCAAGATAAAATTGTAGACCACTAGAATCTAAGCACCCCTTTGTTTCTGGGCCATTGATCTCTTTTCCAGTCAGCAGTGAAACCCCGGTTAGGGAAAAGACGCACCAGATCATATCTTTCTGGCCTGCTGCTGATGAGAATGGCATATGTATGCAAAAGCTTTCCTGAAATTAAGGTATTATACAGATGTGGTCATATTTTTTCCCCCTTGAGATGGAGTCTTGCTCTGTTGCCCAGGCTGGAGTGCAGTGGTGAGATTTCAGCTCACTGCAACCTCCGCCTCCCGGGTTGAAGTGATTCTGATGCTTCAGCCTCCTGAGTAGCTGGGCTTACAAGCGCTGGCCACCACGCCTGGCTAATTTTTATATTTTTAGTAGAGACGGGGTTTTACCAAGCTGGCCCTGGCCAGGCTGGTCTTGCCCTCCTGACCTTGTGATCTGCCCACCTCAGCCTCCCAAAGTACTGGGATTACAGGCGTGAGCCACCCCGTCCAGCTTGTGGTCACATTTTTAATTCCCAGCACTTACACGCCCTAAACTGAGCTTAGGCAACAAAGATGAGGATAGGGGCAGAGTATTTATTTGCATTATACTTAAAACCATATATTTGTTTTTATTATTTTTAATTTAATTAATTAATTTATTTTTGAGAGGAAGTCTCAGTCTGTTTTCCAAGCTGGAGTGCAGTGGTGAGATCTCGGCTCACTGCAACCTCCACCTCCCGGGTTCAAGCAATTCTCCTGCCTCAGCCTTCTAAGTAGAGTACCTGGGACCACAGGTGTGTGCCACCACGCCCACCTAATTTTTGTATTTTTAGTAGAGATGGGTTTTCACCATGTTAGCCAGGCTGGTTTCAAAATCCTTACCTCAAATGATCCGCCTACCTTGGCCTCCCAAAGTGCTGGGATTACAGGCATAAGCCACTGTGAGCCCGAACTTTATTATTTATTTCTTTTCTTTTCTTTTCTTTAGATGGAGTCTCCCTCTGTAGCCCAGGCTGGAGTGCAGTGGCGCAATCTCGGCTCACTGCAACCTCCGCCTTCCAGGTTCAAGCGATTCTCCTGCCTCAGCCTCCAGAGTAGCTGGAATTACAGGTGTCCACCACCATACTCAGCTAATTTTTGTATTTTTAGCAGTCAGGATTTCACCATGTTGGCCAGGCTGGTCTTAAACTCCTGACCTCAAGTGATCTGCCCACCTTGAACTCCCCAAGTGTTGGGATTACAGGCATGAGCCACTGCACCTGGCCCATACATTTACTTTAAACAGCAGTGATGTACACACATAATTTATTATGTACCTGCATTGAAGGAGTGAGGAAAGAAGCTAAAACATTGGGAACTGTCATGGAAAAATAGAAAGGAAGCAAAGGAGCACTTCTGAAATTATTAGAAAATTATTCAATTTGAACTTAATTCCCATGAAATGTATAGGATACTAATGAAAGATGACTGCCTCTTGGCAGAAGAGTGGGAAAAGGAAAGGGGGAGAAGCCAACATTCATTGAGGCCCTTATAATATTTGTAAGCCAGATAGGTTCTGTTAGAGAGTTCTAATACCCTTGACTTTTTCTTTTTCTCTTTTTTTTTTTTTGAGATGGAATTTTGCTCTTGTTGCCCAAGCTGGAGTGCAATGGTATGATCTCAACTCACTGCAACCTCTGCCTCCTGGGTTTAAGTCATTATTCTGCCTTTGCCACCCGAGTAGCTGGGATTACGGGCATACACCACCACGCTTGGCTAATTTTTGTATTTTTAGTAGAGGCAGGGTTTCTCCATGCTGGTCAGGCTGGTCTCAAACTCCCAACCTCAAGTGATCCACCCAACTCAGCCTCCCAAAGTGCTGGGATTACAGGCGTGAGCCACTGTGCCCAGCATCTTGGCTCTTTATGAAATCATCAGCCTAATTTGCTTTGACCCAGGAATTGCAGTGTTTGGAGGACTGGCCTACAAATCCTGTTCTCACTGGGCGCCTGTAGTGTTCTCCTAAACTCTGTGAGGTATTGTTGGTTGCAGTACCCACACCTTGAAATAAACCTTATCCTGGGGTTTTGTTTCCTTTGGGTTCTTCCAGAGGAGGACTGGCATGGCCTGACACTCCTTGCCTGTTGCTGGTTTGGCTGTTGGGCCGACCTGAATGAAGCAACTAGGGGTAATTCCAGAGCTGGTCATGATGATCATTATTTCCTATGTGCTCTGGGGCTGCTTCTGAGAGTGGGCAGATTTCCAGCCCAGGCTTGACATGGGTTGGCCCCTTCTTCGGCTTAATTACCCATTCCAGTGGCAGTAATGGTACTGGGAATTGAAGCTTTCTTTTGCCTCCTCCATAACTAATTGCTTCAAATTCCACCAGATCTGTCCCTTGCAAAGCTCATTTACTTTCAGGAACTGCTGGATGCCTGCACCAGAACTTAGAGAGGGGTGGAGTGAGACTGGGGTGTGACTCTAATATGAACCCCAAGGAGTGGAGTGAGTGTGTACCTGCCTGTGCAAGTCCCGGCAGGGAGGCCCAGGGCTTGCGTGAGTTTGTTTGCACTGAGATTGGTGCCATCAACCTCAGGAGCTCTCCATACCTCTAACTCAAGTCCCTGGGAGCTCCACCCTGGATGCCTTTTGTAGGCAGGTGAAATGTGTTTTGAGCAGAGGTTCCATAAGGGTTTGAGGTTTGGCACCAGCGACGCTTTTACTTTTCAACAAGTGTCAGGAGTAGAAAAATGAAATGAATAGAATACAACTAAGTTTTGAAAAGCAGTAAAATGTGGGGTGACCACCCCCCTCCCGCTGCCAGCCCCCTCCCCCGCTTTAAGAAAAGCAAACACTCTTTTCCTGTCTTATTTGTGTTCCCATTAATTTAAGACAGGAAGCCTCAGTGGGTGTGATGTAAACAATTCGGCCTCGTGGGTCGGGCTTCCTCATCAGTTTGCAGCTGGAGCGATGGCTGCGGGGCCGAGGCCCATTGAGGCCCATTCAGGCCTCTCGGGGGATGCCTTGTTGACTGAACCCCACAGAAAGTGGGAGGGGTAGGGGCGCGGGAGAAGGTATAAAGGAAATGCTTCAGTCGTGCGGTCACTGGCGATTGTAATTCCGCGGTGGTAAATCTGGTTACTCCAGCAGAAAGGCTCTGACCGGAGATTTCTGGAAAGTTCCCTGACATCCTGCCCCGTGCGATGGTTGTGATTTTAGCTGGGGGCTCCACCCCCATAAGAACCCAGGCTGCCGCCGATTATGAAACGGAGTGGCGGTGAAGTGTAATTGATGGGGGTGGGTGGAGCTTCTGGCCGGGGCTGGGAGGGAGAACTTTCGGAGCAGGCGAGGGGCTGGGGTCTGCCGCTTTCTCCTCTAGCCTGCTCCGGGTTTGCTCCAGGAAGCTCCTGAGCCCCTAGTGTCAACAAAGGTGTCTTGGATGAGAAGCCCCAAACTCCGTGAAATCCTCCCCAGGGCGGTTTCCTTTTCCCGGCGAGGGGAGTGACCGGGGCAGGGATCCTGGAATGCTGTGGGGTTTTGACAAGTGAGGCGGGGAGTGGCGAGCCGAGTTTAGGATTGCATTACAGGCTTTCCTAACCTCCTCCACCGCGGGAGGAGGGAGTCCTCCCACAGACTCGGAACCGGCGGAGAGCAGCCCTCGGGAAGTCCTGCAGGGGCTGCCGCGTTCCGGGAGGGCAGCTGGCCGCCGCCCCCGGGCCGCCCGCAGGTGATTAGGCTAATGAGCCGCCCCGGGGGCGCGGAGCCCGGCCCGGCGAGCGGATTACCCGGCGCGCGGCTGCAGCTGGAGGAGACTCCCAGGAGCCCCGGAGAGGGGGTCGGACGGGAACCCTCCGAAGGTGACTTCAGAACTGGAGGTAGGAAATGGGCTTCTCTCGGCGACAACAGTCTCAGGCTTCCCGGTCTGATCCGGGTCGGGGTGCAGATGGGGGCTGAATCCACAAACGTGGAGAGTCAGCCACAGCCTGGGAGCCGTCCCCTAAGCGTCTGCTCTTCGCGTCTCCCAGACTCCTGGGGTGTGTTGTTTTGAAAGCGGGGGATTTGCGTGTGGAGAGACGGTTTGTGTTCCTCGGGAGGAGTGAGTGACTTGGAGCTGGTTTGTCAATGGCTGGACGGAAGGAGGCGCCCCGGGTGTGTGTGACGGGCAGGGAAGGGGTGCGCAGAGGGGACAGGTGGGGGGAGGCTCCGGGACCAAGGCGGTTTCAGAACCTTGGGGGCTGTGCCGTTGAGGCCCCCGTAGGAGCGGGGTGCATGGCAGCAGCCCGGGCATCTGTCAGTGTCCTCAACCCTCGCTAGCAGGAGGAGAGGCGGAGCAAAGCTGCCTTCTCTACCCGAGGGAACTGTGGATGCTCCCACACGAAGTCGTGATCTCCTTTGGGGACAGATCTTTGCCCCCCAAACTACTAAACAGCCTGCTTGGATAACAGCCCCACCACTGATTCACAAAATGTTTTGGTTATAGGATCCACAAATCAAAGCGTTTTAGAGATGCAGGATGTTTGGAAAGAGCATGGCATTTTCTGTCCTGTAGCTCCTCTCTACTGGGTAGTTTATAAACACTGGAAGTGAAGTCAGTCTTGTCTCGTGAGATGGAGGTAAAAAAAGGAGGTAACCACAGCTGTCATCCTGGGAACCATGTCTGGGAGAAAAAGACTCTGAATGTAAACAGTTAATGCTTTTCATAGAAATCGACCAGGCTGAGTTTGATACCATAAACTCTAAATAATATAGAAATATCTTTACACACAAACTGTAGTACTTTAAGACTTTGCACTCTTACACTGTTTTGCAACTCAAAATTCAACTTTGCAGGTGAATTGCAAGGGCATACTCTCACCCCAACTGCTAATCTGACCTGTAGGCGCCTGGGGCTCCTTTTGCTGAGATGTTAATAAGTTGAGGGCAGGCGGGACCCACCCACAGTTAATTCTTCGGGATCTGCAGTCAAACCCAAGGCCCCTGGGGGCAGCTGCGGGACTCTCAGACAGGATGGCCTTTGGGGAAAGAGGCCTGGGTCAGGTCTTAATTAAGAAAAAGAAGAGTTATCAGAGTGGGCCACAAATAAACAAGAAAGGGAAAGTGATGGGGGTCGGGGAACCGAAGTGTGGGCTTAAAGCTTGCTCTGCGCCCTCAGCCTCTCCGAGCCTGCGTTGCTGGGTGTAATTTTCAGCCTCTCTTTAATCTAGGGATGAAGGGAAGACCGGTCTAAGAGCAGCAAAGTGACCAGCTGCCTTTCTGCCTCCTCACGTCCCTAAATTTCCCAGCGGGGCACCTGGCACTTGAGCCTCTGTTCCTGTTAGTCTCTGTATGCTCCAGGCAGGTCACACTTAAGGAAGGTGCCATTGAAGAGAATGGCAAGTCCATTGCACCTTGTTTCCTGGGACATCGAAGTCGCTTACCTGCTGTGCCCTTTTGCTTAGCCCTTCCCTCTTCATCAAGTCTTCTATTTCCCAGAGGTTTGGCCAAGCGCTTGTTGCTCTGCCCTCCAGAGAGTGAGTTCTTCCTGATTTTACTGGGTTCTCCTTCTGCAATCTGATCCATAGCCTGAGCTTCCCTCCTTATCAAAACTATATATACACACACGTATAATTTAAAAAGTCAAATATGTCTACAAAGCTTATAACTAGGGATGGTACTCACTCACCCCTCACCAACTTCCACTTCTTTTTATTCTCTAGAGATGGAGTCCCGCTCTGTTGCCCAGGCTGCAGTGCAGTGAGGTAATCTCAGCTCACTGCAACCTCTGCCTCCTGGGTTCAAGCAATTCTCTTGCCTCAGCCTCCAAGTAACTGGGACTACAGGCATGTACCACCATGCCTGGCTAATTTTTGTCTTTTTAGTAGAGACAGGGTTTCACTATATTGGCTAGGCTGGTCTCGAACTCCTGACCTCAGGTGATCCGCTTCCTTGACCTCCCAGGGTGCTAGGATTACAGGTGTAAGCTACCACACCAGGCCTTTTTTTTTTTGTATTTTTAGTAGAGACGGGGTTTCATCATGTTGGCCATGCTGTTCTCGAACTCCGACTTCAAATGATCCGCCCGTCTTGGCCTCCCAAAGTGCTGGGATTACAGGCATGAGCTCCTGTGCCCGGCCAGTTTCTTAGAATTAAAATAATAATAATACTTTCCTTCCTTCTCTTCTGAAACACCCAGTCAACTGGAAGGAGACCCTCATGGTTTGAATCTCTAATTTTCTTACTGAAACCACCTTTGCAAAAATTAGAACAGCTGTGATAGTGAAAGAGCTCTGATCTGACTCTATCTTGCTTCTAACCTCCAAGTTGTCCTGGGTGTAGGCCAGACTAACTTTGAGAGGAGTTTATAAACTTTGAAACAAAGATGATTAGAGCCCTTTCCCCAAAATGAATCCCCATGTTGCCTGGGGATCAGATAGGACTAACAGATTAGCCATTAGACACAAGATTTGCAGCTTGATAACATCACTATTGTAGAACCTAAGATTGGCCTTTTGAAATGTCTTTTCAGGTTTTGGCATTTCCTTTTTCTTTTTTTGAGATGGAGTCTCTGTTGCCCAGGCTGGAATGCAGTGACATTATCTTAGCTCACTGCAACCTCTACTTCCTGGGTTCAAGCAATTCTCGTGCCTCAGCCTCCCAAGTAGCTGGGACCACAGGCATGCATCGCTGTGCTCGGCTAATTTTTGTATCTTTAGTAGAGACTGGGTTTCGCCATGTTGTCCACCAGGAAGTGGACTCAGCATGAGGACCATTTTCCACACCCCATGATTGAATCCCCAGCCAGTAAGCAGCACCCATTACCTAGCCACTCTGTCCCCCAAACTATCCTTAAAAAACCATAGCATTCGAATTTTCAGAGAGACTAATTTAAGTAATAAAATTCTATTCTCCTATTCAGCTGGCTCTGTGTCAATTAAACTTCCTCTATTGCAATTCCCCTGTCTTGATAAATTGGCTCTATCTGGGCAGCAGGCAAAATGAACCTGTTGGGTGGTTATGTTACCTTTTTTCTTATACTTTCTATTTCCTTTTTAAAACAACATTTCTACTTCCTGGGAAATTTCCTCATTTTTGTCTTCCAACCCATATGTTCAATTTTTATGTCTGTCATATTTCTAATTCCCCAGAAAGCCTTAAAAATATCTGAAATTTTCTTTTTATAACCTCCTGTTACTGTTTCTTGGATGAAAAGCTTCTCAATTCTTTGTGGATCTCAATTACAGCTTCTTTGAAGCATTTCTCTGCTCCCTGCACTGTTTGTTTCCTCTGATTTCCTCTTAGTTTGTGTGTGTGTGTGTGTGTGTGTGTGTGTGTGTGTGTGTTTGCTTTTGGTTTTTAATCACTTCCACATTAAAGGCTTTCTTCAAATGTCTAATGATCCTTGACTGATCACTCACTAAAAAGCTAACTGAAAGGTCTACATAGATTAAGTATACCCAGGAATAGTTCCTTCTTACTAAGGAGACAGAACAATGTCTCAGAATCTAGAACAATGCCTGACACACACTAACCTTTCCATACATATAGTATTTGCTGAGTAACTGAATGACATACACTCTTCAGGGTTCAGGTAGTTGTGAATATTAAAGCTCTCAGGTGATTCAAATATGCAGCTAGCATAGAGGACCTCTGCTGTAGGATTAGCCCGCTGGTGGTTTCATTGGAGTACTCCCACCTGTTAGTAGAAAATATTTGTTCTATGAGGAAACTGATTGGGTGAAGAGAAATCCCAAACACTGACGGGAATTGGCTGGCTGCAGTGTCCTGGGAGCCAGATGAGAAGGAGACTGGAAGTCTAACCATGTGGTATGATGACTTTGTCTTATTCTTCTGTTTTTTAGCCCCTGCCCTCAGCTACACCTGCTGTCTCTGAGTCTGGAGTTGCCATGACGCAGAAGAGCACACAAGTTGCAGAATTTCAGCCTTCACTTAGTATCTAGGGCTAAGGTGATTTAGGGTTCTTTCCCCATCAGTGCATGTTGCCCTCAATTTCAGAGGTGTTGGGGGCATAAATCCCAACCTGGCTTTCCACACTGCTGTGCTGTGCTAGGTTTTCGGTTTCCCTCATCTGCTAAGTCAGTTACCACTAGTTTGTCTGCATTCCAGCTTCCAAAATTGTGTTGCAATCATTGTTTCTCCTGTTCTCTTTATCTTTTCGAGTTTAGCAACCCTCCCTTCACCCTCACTCTTGTCGGACCTTTGTGTTTACTGGAAAATGAGTCTCCCTGCCTGATGCCCCCAACTTTGCCCCAGAACCCTCCTCTCGGTTCCTTCTCCTGTTGCAGGTGCCCACTCGGGGCCACATTGCAGATAGGCCACATTGAACTTTCATCTCAGCAGTAATCATTTAAAATGTCCCAGCCCCTGAAGAGAGTGGCTCTTGACATTCCTGTTGGCATGGTAGTGTCTTCTCCATCGGATCATTCGTTATGTTGCTGCTTTTGTGTGGAGTATTGGGCAGAAGGCATTTCTGAACATATTTGATGCTGTGGCTTATCAGGGTTCTGTCTATGAAGATAACTGTGCAGCACATTAACTTTGAAATATATTCACGTCTGTTTCCTCCTTTGGTCCTCACCAGCAGCCCCTTGGGTGGCGGTGTGGTCAGGTGGACTTGGAAGCATTGCAGTCTGAGATGATCAGCCTGTTCCGGTCACATATCTCCATTCCATACCCCAGAGACAAGCTGTAAGAAAGAGCTCACTATCAAAGCCTAAGGAGTGAAGGAAAGTCTGTCGTGGAGGTTCTAGGGAAGTTGTACTCACTACCAAGAAAAACGCAAAATAGATGGCTCTTCTGCTTCCTCCCTATGTTGCTGTGTAAACTGGTGTAGACATCTTGCCTCCAGCCTTAGGATAAAGCCACAGTGCAGGAGAGAGTAAGTAGCAGGTCCCAAAGAATCCCAGAGAATCGCAGCTCAGGGCCCCACCTTTCCTCTGCACTTCTGGCATGTGAGATGATTAATTTGCTCCCTGTTTAAGCCACTTTGAGTCAGGGTTTGATATCATTTGCTGCCAAAGTGATACAGGTGGAGATTTATTTATGTATCACTCATCTCCAAAAAGAGTTGCGGCAGACCGTGGGCTCACTCAGCTTTGAGCTGCCCAATGCTCCTTTGATTCTCATTCTGATTCCAAGTACAATTCCTTTCTACTCAGCCTATTTTCTAGGCAGATGAAAGTAATTTTATTCTCCCTTCCAACTTCAAAGGAAGGAATAACTTTTGAGACATTTGGGGAAAAGGGGGAGTTCTTTGCTTTGGAGATTGCCAGCTGATCCCAGGGAGCGAACATCCTGGGCTGTCCCTGAAGTGAGGACTGTTTTTAAATGACGCAGCACTGAAGACACCTCACGCTCCCGCCTGTGAAAAGCGAAGCGCTAGTTTCCTCCCTCCTGGGACGGGGAGGCTGAAAAGTCTGCCTGTGGACTTTGTGTCATTTCCTCCATCTTCCACCCTTTGTGCCTCCCAGACTTTGGGAAGTTTCAAAGATGAAACAAGCTCCAGAAATGCTTGGTGGTGTCAGGGAGACCAGAATGCAGGAGAAAGTACACTGTTTGTTCCTGTCTGTCTCAAGTGGCAATGATGTGCTCTCCCTATTTTTATGAATGGAATGCCTCCACAGCCCGTTCGCTACTATGTAACACGTATGCCTTACACCGTGTAGTTCATCATTACATCCTGAACACCCTACACCATCTGTTGGTATTCAAACATTATGATGAATGAATAACACAAGGATTGCTCATGTTAATACAGACTCATTAATTTTTTTTTTTTTTTTTTTTTTTTTGAGGCAGTCTTGCTCTGTTGCCCAGGCTGGAGTGCAGTGGCGTGATCTCAGTTCATTACAACATCTGCCCCCAGGGTTCCCAGGATTGTCCTGCCTCAGCCTCCCAAGTAGCTGGGACTACAGGCAAGCTCCACCACGCCCAGCTAATTTTCTGAATCTTTAGTAGAGATGGGGATTTTCCCATGTTGGCCAGCCTGTTCTCAAACTCTTGACCTCAGGTGAGCCACTGTGCTGGCCCAGACTCATTAATTTTAATGGCAGCATATTTTCCCATTGAGTTGAAGGACCATAATTTGTGCATCTATTTCCGCAGGACTGGACATTTAAGTAGTATGGGCTAGAATGGCTGCGACTGAGCCCATACTGAGAAATCTCATACATGTGGTCATTAATTGGGAGATGACCATGGGACCTTTTTTTTTAGACAACGTTTTACTTTGTTGCTCAGGCTGGATTGCAGTGATGTGATCTCGGCTCACTGCAACCTCCACCTTCTGGATTCGAGCAGTTCTCCTGCCTCAGCCTCCTGAGTAGCTGGGATTACAGGCGTGTGCCACTACACCCAGCTAATTTTTTTTTTTGTATTTTGGTAGAGACAGAATTTCACCATGTTGGCCAGGCTGGTCTCAAACTCCTGACCTCAAATGATCTGAGTGCCTCAGCCTCCCAAAGTGCTGGGATTACAGGCATGAGTCACTGCTCCTGGCCAATTTTTATTTTTTTATTTTTTGTACAGACAGAGTTTCACCATGTTGGTTAGGCTGGTCTCGACCTCCTGACCGAAAGTGATTCTGCCTGCCTCGGCCTCCCAAAGTGCTGGGTTTACAGGCATGAGCCACCATGCCCAGCCATGAGACCTTTTTTTGACTGTTCTATTCTCCATCCTCCTCATATGTTATTCTCTATCTTCCTAACCCCATAATCTTCAGAGAAGCCCTTATCATCCCAGTTCCAGATTCCCATTGCCAGCAGCTGAACTCAGCAACAAGACCAACCTGGCCAACATAGTGAAACCTAAACCTCTACTAAAAATACAAAAAAAATTAGTTGGGTGTGCTGGTGGGTGCCTGTAATCTCAGCTACTAGGGAGGCTGAGGCAGGAGAATCGCTTGAACCCTGGGGGTGGAGGTTGCAGTGAGCCGAGATCGCACCATTACACTCCAGCCTGGGCAACAAGAGCGAAACTCCATCTCAAAAAAAAAGTAGATGGCATTTTGGAAGTACTGATATTTTTGTAACTTTTTCCAGGGGTTCCTGTTAAGCGTCAGTTGGCAGGGAATCGCCGTTTGAAATGTGCATCCCTGAAATGCTGCCTGCCTAGCGTGGTTTTCCAGGTGGTTTCTCCTAACATGTCTCACTACACTTTTGAATCTAGAGATTATGTACCTGGCTCTTACATTTGTTAAGACTTTTGGCTGACCTCTGAGATGCTTGTTTTAATTGCCAACTGATAGAAAATCTAAGTGGAAAAATTCATGAGGGTGAAAACTTTGGAGCTGGTTTTATCTCTGGAAATTGGTGAGCTTGTGGGGATAGGAGATGAAGGAAAGCTGTTAGAGACAGTTTTGTCTGGTTAGTGGGCTGTTGTCTTAACAGTTTCACTTGTCAGTCCCCCTGTAAATAAATATGCCATTCCTTAAATAATGTAAGCATTCTGTGGAAGTTTACACGTGAAGAAATTTTCTGTTTTTGTAATTTATATCTGAGATACACTAGAAGAACCTGATGTTTCCATTTAGATTAATCCTGTGGTGAAGTCCTTTTGTAGAACAAATATATATATTTTTAAAAGTCAGACATATTTGTCCCAAATACATATCAGATATATATGCGTCTGTGTGTAACTTACAGTTGTGTGTTTATGTCATTCCTCCCCCTGCCCCCAATTCATTCTCAGTCTTCCTCCGTCCTAAGAGGATTGTGTCTGTGAACTGCAGCATCTGGACTCCCTTGCCTGCTGTTTCTGGTTGGATTCAGCCAATGGGAGGCACTGGCAGGGGATCAGAGGAGGAGGAAAGAGCATCTGGGTGTTTATCTCCCTCGTAGCCCCCTCACCTTGTAGGGGTTCTGACAATGGCTGATTTCTTCTAAGTGCTTGAGGCAACTCACTTTCCTAGCTCCAGTTCCTGCACAGTCTGATAATACTGCTTCCTGACCTTGCCCTTCAGACCTAGAGGTCCTGGCAGTTTCCCTGCTGTTGTTGCTGGCCCCGGGTGCTGCACTCTGCCTGTCTCTTGCTCTTTCTCTCAGGCTGGTGTGCAGTGGCGTGATCACGGCTCACTGCAGCCTCAACCTTTCAGGCCCAGTTGATCTCCCACCTGAACCTCCCAAGTAGTTAGGACCACAGGCGTGCACTACCTTACCCAGCTAATTTTTATTTTTATTTGTAGAGATGGGGTCTCCCTGTGTTGCCCAGGCTGGTCATGAACTCCCAGGCTCAAGCAATCCTCCTGCCTCAGACTCACAAAGTGCTGGGAGTACAGATCTGAGCCACCTGTGTGTGATGGCAACTTTTTTTTTTTTTTTACCAGGATGGCAACTCTTTGCTTTTGTTTCTTTGTTTTTTGTTTTTGTTTTTTTATTTATTTTTTGAGACAGGCTTTCAATGTCACCCAGGCTGGAGTGCAGTGGTGTAATCACAGCTCACTGCAACCTCCACCTCTCTGGCTCAAGCAATTTGCCCACCTCAGCCTCCCGAGCTGGGATTGCAGGCAGACGCCATCACACCTGGCTAATTTTTGTCTCTTTTGTGAAGAGTTTTGCCATGTTGTCCAGACTGGTCTCAAACTCCTGAACTGAAGCAATCAGCCTGGCTTGGCCTCTGAAATTGTTGGGATTACAGACATGAGCCACCACACCCAGCCTCAGGATGGCAACTCTTGAAGTAGAATAATAACATACGTGTCAGAGTGCATGTGTCTCTAGTATGTTTGCAGGTATCATATCTGTGACTGTTAATTTTTTTTTTTTTTTTTTTGAGATGGAGTCTCGCTCTGTCGCCAGGCTGGAGTGCAGCCTGTTAGTGAAATTCCTTTTTTTTTTTTTGAGATGGAGTCTTGCTCTGTCTCCAGGGTGGCGTGATCTTGGCTCACTGCAACCTCCATCTCCTGGGTTCAAACGATTGTCCTACCTCAGCCTTCCAAGTAGTTGGGATTACAGGTGCATGCCAGCACACCCAGCTAATTTTTGTATTTTTAGTAGAGACAGGGTTTCAGCATGTTGGCCAGGATGGTCTCGATCTCTTGAGTTCGCGATCCGCCTGTCTCGGCCTCCCAAAGTGCTGAGATTACAGGCTGGAGCCATCGCGCCCGGCCTGTTAGTGAATTTTCATAACTTTCATTTGTGTTCTTATCAGTGTCAGTTCATTCATGCGGTAAGCAATTACTGAGTGGCAGTTATAGGCATCACACTGTGCTAGCAATTAGCTGTCATGTTTTTCAGAGCCAAGGGTTCCTTAAAGGACTGAAATAATAGAATTTTCTAGCTAGAAGGGATCTCGGAGCATGTCTAATACAGCTTCATCCTTTGAAGGTGGAGCTCAGGCCAGGAGGTTCAGGGCTTTGTCTGCAGCACAGTTAGTAAATGCAGTGGATGGTACCGGACCTCCGTGCCTTGACTGCTTGGAGTTCTGTCCTCATTTTGCTCTGGTAACACCACCTGGTCATTTTCTGGCTGCTTTCTGGTGCAACTAACCTCCACCAGGTATCCTTTAAAAAGCTTCTCTGCTGCTCTTTATTGCTTCCCTCTGGCTGCAAATGCAAACCAGATAGTCATGCTCTGAACTCATTAGAAAAAAAAAAAAACACCTAATGGCATCCAGACAGCGGATTCCAACCTAGACTTCCACACAGCCCCGGTGTAGACAGCTGGGGGCTATTCAGACCAGCTTACCACACTGCTCTGGAGCATCTCACCACCTTTAAACTTCAGAGCAGCATTGTGTGGGGGTGTATGAGGTACTGGGGGTGGGGTCGGGTGAGTTAGTTATAAGTTGTGTGGTTTTTGGAGCCAGAGCCTCAGCCGTCATCTGCAGACGTGGTCTCCTTCAAGCCAGGCGAGGGCTTCTGGGAGGGCTTTGCTGCCACACGGGCATCGGTGCTGCTTCTGAAACGGTGGCCCTTCATGGGTTTATATTTAGTTCAAGGACCAGGGTATCAGGGGTCCCCTACAAAATCAAAAACTTTTGACGCCACTAAATTTACAGCTTCAAATTGGATTCAGATGGACAAGAAAAAGCCTTTCCTTAATGAAGAGACATGAAGCAAATTAGACTGAAAGCAAGCCTAGGTCTGTGTGTGATGAGTGAATCCCAGTGATTGAGTGTTCCACCCTCTACGTGTTACATTCTTCTATATATGTGTGTCAGCCAGAGTCCTAATATATCTCTACCAGCACCTATGAGACATAGGTTCAGAAAGATTAGGAAAAGGAAGGCAGCAGGGGTGGAGTAGGGTGGGGCCGAGTTGGGCAGGTGCAGCTGGTAACCACTGAGGGCCTGCTATTTGTCAGGCTTTGTGATGGGAATTTTAACTAAGGGAGTCCACAGCTAGATAGCTGAGGGTTATCATTTGGCAGATCTGGACTTGAGGCTCAGAAGGGCCTTGACATACTGTGAGTTGCATAGGTAATGTAAGGTGGTATGTCACTTGCTCACTTCTGCCTGACCCCACACACAAACTGTCTTATTGAAGGATACTGTTCTAAAGGCAGCTGTCAGCTAGGCGCAGTGGCTCATGCCTGTAATCCCAGCATTTTGGGAGGCTGAGGTGGGCGGATCATGAAGTCAGGAGATCCAAAGCAGCCTGGCCAACATGGTGAAACCCTGTCTCTACTAAAAATACAAAAATTAGTCAGGTGTGGTGGCATGCACCTCTAATCTCAGCTATTCAAGAGGCTGAGGCAGGAGAATCGCTTAGACCTGGGAGGTGGAGGTTGCAGTGAGCTGAAATCATGCCACCTGCACTCCAGCCTGGGTGACAGCAAGACTCTGTCTCACTCAAATGGATGAATGAATGCAGCTGTCCCATGTGTCTTTGGGAAAAGCTAGTTAGCATCCCTGCCTTGCTTTTCTCAACTATAAAGTGGGGATAAAGTTTGTCACTCACTCACAGGTTCGTGGTGAGGGTGGAGTGAGCAAGGGACTACGCATGTGCTTGTCACTATGCCAACCATGGATGCCCTTCATAAAACTTAACTCCTGGGCTCCTTGTGCTGGGTTTGCTGCTGCTGCTTTTTCTAATGGGTTTTGTCACTTTGGAGCCAATTGTTAACATCATTGAATTAGTTTGCTCATTCATAATATGAGGCTTGCATTAAAGATGAGGTTTTTTGTTTGTTTTTGAGACAGAGTCTTGCTCTGTCACCAGGCTGGAGTGCAGTGGCATGATGTCAGCTTACTGGAACCTCCGCCTCCCGGGTTCAAGTGGATTCTCCTGCCTCAGCCTCCAGAGTAGCTGGAATTACATGTGCGCGCCACCACTCCTGGCTAATTTTTTGTATTTTTAGTGCAGATGGGGTTTGCCATGTTGGCCAGGCTGGTCTTGAACTCCGGGCCTCTAGCGATCTGCCTGCTTTGGCCTCCCAGAGTGCTGAGACTACAGGTGTGAGCCAACTGCCCCCAAATAAAGGTCAGTTTTCGTAATGGAGAAAATCTCAAAGAGAAAGAGGAACTTTGTAACTATCAAAGTTCCAGGCATGCTCTGTCTGTATGTTCCTTCCAGACGTAATCCATTCACGGCTACTGGTGAGAGGCTGGACTTGGTCAGCGGGGCTGGAGGAACCTGTGCTGTCTGTAGCTAAATTCCAGCCACACTCCTCAGTCCTAGCTGCTTGGGCTTCCTCTCCTTCCTGACCCACTGTCCCTGTGACGTATGTTTGTCAGCACTGCACATTTTTTTCTGCCTCCCCCTCCCTTTGAAACAGAAATGCATTGGCTGCGATGAGCATCTTTATAGCTTAGAATATTGTCCATTGTCCTTTCCACTTCAGTTATTGAAATAGGTAATGACAGGGACTCCCTGGAATCTCCCAAGGTATTTATGCCTTTCTTCAGGATGTTCCGTCTCTTACAGCCCTCTCTGGCTCTCACTGCTGTTGGCAGTGCTTTCTAGCAGTGCTGCGGCTGAGCTCAGAATCTTAATTCCTGCTGTTGGCTCGGGCATCTGAGGGCAGAGAGAGGGTGGGTCTTACCCCCTGCAGAAGGTGGTGATGGTGTCTGGGAGGATTTGTGTCCTCACAGCTGCCCAGGAGCCTCTGACAGATACTCTCCCACCACCCTTAAAGGCATCATACCACAAGTATCCAAATTATTATTATTATATTTATTTATTTTTTTGAGACAGAGTTTCACTCTTGTTGCCCAGGCTGGAATGCAATGGTGCGATCTCGGCTCACTGCAACATCCGCCTCCCCAGTTCAAGCGATTATCCTGCCTCAGCGTCTCGAGTAGCTGGGATTACAGGCGTGCGCCACCATGCCTGGCTAATTTTGTGTTTTCAGTAGAGACAGGGTTTCTCCATGTTGGTCAGGTTGGTCTTGAACTCCCAACCTCAGGTGATACACCCGCCTCAGCCTCCCAAAGTGCTGGGATTACAGGAGTGAGTCACCACACCCGGCTGCAAATTATTTTTTAAAAAAGAAGAAAGACAGAAAGCCGTTGACCCTGCCAGCTGACCTCATGTTGGCCACACTGTCCTGTGGGAGACGCACATGTTTCTGTGTTCTTGGGACCCACATTTTGAATTCCTCTGGAGTCCCCAACTCTAGCTTGGGGAATTCTACTTAGGACTTAGTACCATATTGCCCTCACCACCTGCTGCGAGAAAAGAACATTTGAGAGAAAATGTGGAAAATAAGTTATACAGCTTAACACATAGGCCCAAATATAAGGTGAGATTCTGCCCCCAGGCCCCCCAAAAAGTGATCAGAAATGAGAGAGTTGCCTTATATTTAAGTCTCTATAAATTCTCTCTCACTGTGGGAGGGTCTTGCAATTATTTTATTTTGAACAAAGTAGTATTTAGAGAACACACATTACTTCGAAATGACCTTAGTCAGTGCTGGTTTTGGATGTTTTAGAGGTCAGCTAAGGAAATCATATTTTTAAAAAGGAGGAGGGTGGTTAAAAAAAATCTAGTAATATTCCAGAGCATCTGATCTCACAGTAACAAGAGTCAGGTTTCTTTGTAAACAAGGCTTTTAAAGATCATTTAAAAATGGAACAAGTTGGCCAGGCACAGTGGCTCATGCCTGTAATCCCAGCACTTTGAGAGGCCAAGGCGGGCGGATCACCTGAGGTCAGGAGTTTGAGACCAGCCTGGCCAACATGGTGAAACCCCGTGTCTACTAAAAGTACAAAAATTAGCTGGGCATGGTGGCGGGTGCCTGTAATCCCAGTGACTCGGGAGGCTGAGGCAGGAGAATTGCTTGAACCCAGGAGGTAGAGTTTTCGATGAGTGGAGATCGCACCACTGCACTCCAGTCAGGGCAACAAAGTGAGACTCTTAAAAAAAAAAACAAAAAAAAAAAAACAAGTTAAGAACTTTATTCAAATAACTTAGGTTGAAGTGAAGCAGATATGTTTTGGAAAACTCACAAAATGTAGCTGTAATCACAGGAACTGGTGTGAAAATGCCATTGCCGCTGTAGACTTTAAATAAATGTTTTCCTAAAGTGTGAGTGAGAGCTGGGGGGAAACCAGAAAGCTTTCTACTTTAGCATGAATTTAATGTTTATATATTCATGTATATAATATACACATGTGTATATGTGTTACTCTATTAATGCCTTAAGGTATCTTAAGTGTATCATATTTTAATACTTTAAATGGGATATTTACATCTAATAATACAGATTTTTTTTGTTTTGTTTTGAGAGGAAGTCTTGTTCTGTCTCCCAGGCTGGAGTGCAGTGGTGTGATCTTGGCTCACTGCCACATCCGCCTCTTGGGTTCAAGTGATTCTCCTGCCTCAGCCTCCCAAGTAGCTGAGATTACAGGCATGCGCCACCACACTTGGCTAATTTGTGTGTGTGTGTGTGTGTGTGTGTGTGTGTGTTTTAGTAAAGACAGGGTTTCACTATGTTGGTCAGGCTGGTTTTGAACTCCTGACCTCAAAGGATTCACCTGCCTTGGCCTCTCAAAGTGCTGGGATTATAGGTGTGAGCCACTGCGCCTGGCCCAGATTCTTTCATTTACAGTTATCTAATCAAATTGCCCCCAAAACATATGCAGCTATCATCTAATTGGGATAGTAGAGGATCCACCTATATTTGGAATATCCTTATGATCTAATGGAGAAGTCTTTCATTCACCCCAATTATATAGAAAGTGCATGTCAAGAAGTGTGTTATAATAATATATATTGTTACCATCTCGAATCATTGCTTCTATACCTTCATTCTTGTTTCTTGCTTGAGCTTTCTTTTTTTGAGACAGTTTTGCTCTGTCACCCAGACTGGAGTGCAGTGACACTATCTCAGCTCACTGCAACCTCCGCCTCCTGGATTCAAGCGATTCTCCTGCCTTAGCTTCCTGAGTAGCTGGGATTACAGACGTGTGCCACTATGCCCGGCTAATATTCATATTTTTAGTAGAGACTGTGTTTCGCCATGTTGGCCAGGCTGGTCTCGAACTCCTGACCTCATGTGATCTGCCCACCTCAGCCTCCCAGAGTGCTGGAATTACAGGTGTGAGCCACTGTGCCTTGTGCTTACTTGAGTTGTCTTGGTTTACAAGAGTCAAACTAAAATGAACGTAAGTATAGAATTTTTTTTTTTTTTTTTTTTTTGAGACAGTCTCGTCACCGAGGCTGGAGTGCAGTGTGTGTGAACGCAGCTCACAGCAGCCTTTACCTCTTGGGGTCAAGTCATCAGCCCTCCTTAGCTTCCCAAAGTGTTGGGATTACAGGCGTGAGCCACCATGCCTGGCTAAAAAAGCAGAATATTAAAATGACTCAAATATGTTTTCTTTGAAATCAAGGGATCTATACGGGGAAAGGGGTACCAACTTATCTTTGGGGATCACTTCATATCAGGGCATGTGCGGTATTTGGAGTTGTGTTGAGCAGATTAGAGTGGTGTGTGTGTGTGTAACCAGCCCACCTGAGGCTGCTGACAGCTTGTGGGCAAAGCAGAGCCCAGCCATAAGAGGTGGGAGGGCAGTCCATCTCAGGGCCGGCCAGCTGGAGGTTTTGGTAAAACAAACATGGAGAATTTCCCTGGGGAAGAATCTTGGGTACAGGAAGGACAGAGGTCACTTGTGTAGCTCTTCTTCATCCCCGTCCTTGGGAATGTGGACACATGTCCTCTAGAATGCATCTTGCCGACAGGTAAGACAGGGAGATTGCCACTAGGAAACACGCATCCAACAAGAAGCCTGCCTGGCTGAAGAAGTGTATCTTTTCATGAGATACACATTCCTTGAAGACAAACACAATATATGTTTAAACCCACTGTGTCTACTATGTTAACTGGCCTGTCATTGCCCCTTCCTCCCCCAAGGCAGCCTTTTCTGCCTTTTCAGTGTGACAGACATTGTATTTATTGTAGCCATGTAGTTGTTGAGAAACCATGGCTGCCTCCAAACTTGAAACACTGGCTTATTAGTCAGGGTTCTACAGAGAAACAGAACTGAGAGGATATATGTGCACACACATAGATACATATATCTACATACATGTGTGTATGTCACGAGTGTGTGGGTACAGTCATGCACTGAATAATGACATTTCAGTCACCGATGGACTGCATATACGATGGTGGTTCCATATGATTATAATGGAACATATACAGAAACCTGCTAATGGCACTTGATATTGGCATCGCAGGACAAGTAGGGGAAATGATTGCTCGTAAGGTGCTGGGACGTTTGGTTTTCCGTATGAAAAAATATATAAATAATATATATACTGCCATCTAGCTTCGTGTAAGTACACTGCATGATTTTTACACAATGACAAAATTACCTAACAACACTTTTTTCAGAACATATCCCTATCATTAAGCAATGCATGACTAAGTATGTATATATGTGTGTACATATAAATTTATATGTATATAGAGAGATCCTGAGAGCGATTGAAATTTATTTTAAGAAATTTGCGGCCAGGTGCAGTGGCTCATGCTTGTAATCCCAACACTTTGGAAGGCCGAGGCGGGTGGATCATGAGGTCAGATCGAGACCATCTTGGCCAACGTGGTGAAACTCCATCTCTACTAAAAATATAAAAAATTAGGCCGGGCGCGGTGGCTCACGCCTGTAATCCTAGCACTTTGGGATGCCGAGGTGGGTGGATCACCTGAGGTCTGGAGTTCAAGACCAGCCTGGTCATCATGGTGAAACCCAATCTTTAAAAAAAAAAAAAAAAAAAATTAGCTGGGTGTGGTGGTATGCGCCTGTAGTCCTAGCTACTCGGGAGGCTGAGGCAAGATCACTCCACTGCACTCCAGCCTGGGCAACAGAGTGAGACTCCATCTGAAAAAAAAAAAAAAAAAAGAAATTTGCTCACATATCCCAGCACTTTGGGAGACTGAGGCAGGAGGATTGCTTAAGCCCAGGAGTTTGAGACCAGCCTGGGCAACATAATGAGACTCCCATCTCTACAAAAAATTTAAAAATTAGCTGGACACGGTAGCATGTGCCTATAGTCCCAGCTACTCTGGTGGCTGAGGTAAGAGTATTACCTGAGCCCAGGAGGTGAAGGCTGCAGTGAGTCATGATAGTTGGAAACCAGCCTGACCAACATGGAGAAACCCTGTCTCTACTAAAAATACAAAAATTAGCTGGGCGTGATGGCACATGCTTGTAATTCCAGCTACTCAGGAGGCTTTTTTTTTTTTTTTTTTTTTTTTTTTTGAGACGAGATTTCGCTCTTGTTGCCCATGTTGGAGTGCAATGGTGCCATCTCCGCTCACTGCAGCCTCCACCTCCTGGGTCAAGCCTTCTCCTGGCTCAGCCTCAAACTCCTGACCTCAGGTGATCCGCCCACCTTGGCCTCCCAAAGTGCTGGAAATACAGGCGTGAGCCACCATGCCCAGCCTTTTAGTCTGTTTAAACAATAATAATAATAAAAATTATAACAAAAGTCCCTTTTACCCCTGGGAAGCCCCAGCTCTATTCCATTCTAGTTTAGTGCATAGCCTTCCAGTCTATGTTTTGATGTTTAAATACTATGTATCGTTATAGATGCGTTTTTATGTGTGTTCTAGTTGACATAAATAGTATTAATATATTGCATCTTGCCTTTTGTACTCTACATTTTTTCTTTTTGAAATCTGGCCATGTTAATGGAGTCATTCATTTTAACTGCCTTTTCTGTTTTAAGAAAATTCTCTATATCCTCTGTATTTTTTTTCCAGTAATATTTCATATTTAGGGTTTTTTTGGCTTTCACGTGGAAAATATATAATAAGATCTTCATTTGGAAGGGAAAAACAAACTTCAGATGAATTAAAAGTATATTTCAAGGCCAGGCATAGTGGCTCATGCATGTAATCCCAGCACTTTGGGAGGCCGAGGCAGGCTGATCACTTGAGGCCAGAATTTCAAGATAGCCTGGCCAACATGGCGAAACCCTGTCTCTACTAAAAATACAAACAACAAATTAGTCAGGTGGGGTCGATCACGCCTGTAATCCTGGCTATTCGGGAGACTGAGGTGGGAGAATTGCTTGAACCCGGGAGGCAGAGGTTGCGGTGATCTGAGATCGCACCACTGCACCTCAGCCTGGGCAACAGAGTAAGACTCTATCTCAAAATAAGTAAATAAATACATGCATACATACACAAACACACACACCACACACACATACACCCTAAATGGATTAAAAATCCAGTGCAGTGATTAACATGGTCTTGATCTCACATGTATAGTCCCTAAAAATATATAGGTCAGTGTTATGGTTCTTTATTCCCTTCTGATAATTTGTCTGTTCCTGCATCAATATTATGTTGTCTTAATTACTACAGTTACCTAATGTGTTATAATATTGGATAGAATGAGTCCATCC
The DNA here is from genome assembly GCF_030222135.1 of Aotus nancymaae. Taxonomy (NCBI): domain Eukaryota; kingdom Metazoa; phylum Chordata; class Mammalia; order Primates; family Aotidae; genus Aotus; species Aotus nancymaae. The sequence goes on from NW_026988425.1 coordinate 31,393,137, forward strand.
TTTTCATACTCCTGTTTCACAATTGTCTTAGATATTCTTAGTTCTTCCCATATAAACATTAAAATATTTTTCAAGTTTCCTAAAAATTCTTATTGGAATTTCACTGAAGTTATTGATTACTTTGGAAATATTGACATCTTTAAAATATTGTCTTCCCCTCTCCGTAAATAAGGTCTATCACCTCATTAATCCAAATCTTCATTTATATCCTTCAGTAAAGTTTTATGATTTCTTACCAAAGTTTCTTTTAGACTTGTGCCTATGTACTCTCTAGTTTTGGTTACTACGCCAGTCAGTGTTTTTTCTTAGTATTGCATTCTCTGTTTGGTTATTGCTAGTTTAAAGGAATACTATTGATCTTTGAATTTGTTTTGTTTTGTTTCGTTTTCTGAGACAGTCTCACTCTGTTGCCCAGACTGGAGTGCAGTGGTGTGATTTCAGCTCACTGCAGCCTCTGCCTCCCAACTTCAGCCTCTCCTTTCTCAGTCTCCCAAGTACCTGATGTTACAGGTGTGTGCCATCACGCCTGGCTAATTTTTGTGTTTTTAGTAGAGATGGGATTTCACCAGATTGGTCAGGCTGGTCTCGAACTCCTGACCTTAAGTGATCCACCTTCCTCAGGCTCCCAAAGTGCTGGGATTACAGGTGTGAGCCACTGTGCCCAGCCTGAATTTGGATTTTTGTTTCCAGCAATCTTGCAACATCCTCCTATTAATTCTAATTGTTTGGAGGTTGGTCTTGATAATTAAATATAATCAAGTGTCTGCAGGTCTTCAATACTATTTTGAATTATAAACTCTGTAATTATTCTGCCATCCACAATTACATAAATTTCCCTGAGCATAATGTAACACAGGGCATTGACTCTGGAGCCGGGCTGTGTGCCAAGGGACATAAAGATGAAAGCGGTGGAGCCCCACTTCTGGGCGGTGACCAGGTATGGCCTCAAATTCACTCCTTAAAAAATTTTAGTGTTGGCAGCATGCCACTACACTCCAGACTGGTGACAGAGGAAGACTCCATCTCAAAAAAAAAAAAAAAAAAAAAAAAAATTCAGTGTTGACCAGGTGAGGTGGCTCATGCCTGTAATCCCAGCACTTTGGGAGGCCGAGGTGGGTGGATCACAAGGTCAGGAGGTCAAGACCATCCTGGCCAACATGGTAAAACCCCGTCTCAACTAAAAATATAAAAATTAGATGAGTGTGGTGGCACGTGCCTGTAGTTCCAGCCACTCAGGAGGCTGAGGCAGGAGAATCACTTGAACCTGGGAGGCAGAGGTTGCAGTGAGCCAAGATCACACCACTACACTCCAACTTGGGGACAGAGGGAAAATATGTCTCAAAAAAACAAAACGAAACTCTGTCTATGCAGCTTTTCAGACCACTGGGTTCTGAAACGGCCCGGGTTCCAGCATTTTCTCATTTGCATGACCTTGGAAACTATCTGCCTCAGATTTATCTGTAAAGTGGGAATATTAGTAATACCTACTCACAGGAGATGGTGAGGATTCAATGAATTATTGCATGTATCTGGTCTAGTTTAAGCTTCTGATAAATGTCGATTGTTACTCTTAATAGCATTACTGCATTTTAAAATTTCAACTGTCTTAAAACTTCTCAATAGCATAGGATTATTAACAGTTTAGATTTATTAGTGCTTTATCAGAAAATCAATTTTTTTTTTTTGAGATGAGTTTGGCTGGGCGCGGTGGCTCACAGAACTTTGGGAGGCCAAGGCAGGTCAATCACCTGAGGTCAGGGGTTCGAAACCAGCCTGACCAACAAGGTGAAACCCTGTCTCTTTAAAAATAAATAAATGAATAAATAAGAGATGAGTTCTCACTCTGTCACCCAGGCTGGAGTGCAACGGTGCAGTCTCAGCTCACTGCAACCTTGGTCTTCCTGGCTCAAGCGATTCTCCCACTTCAGCCTCCGGACTAGCTGGGACCACAGGCGCATACCACCACACCGAGCTAATTTTTTATTTTCTTTGGAATTTTGGTAGAGATGGGGTCTCGCTATGGTGCCGCGGCTGGTTGTGAGTTCCTGAGCTCATCATCTGCCTGCCCCGGCCTCCCAAAGTGCTGGGGTTACAGGGATGAGCCACCACGCCCAACCCAGAAAGTCAATCTTTTCTCTTTTATGATTTGTTTTAAAATGCTGTGCTTTGTTGTCATCATATCACTTCCAGTAAGATCACACCTGGTATCCCTAATGCAGGTCAACAGGAAAATTGCTTCAATTTGCTTGAGAAACTTTGCTGAAAGATCTCTTGATTGATTGATTGAGATGGAGTTTTGCTCTTTTTGCCCAGGCTGGAGTGCAATGGCACTATCTCAGCTCACTGTAACCTCTGCCTCCTGGGTTCAAGCGATTCTCCTGCCTCACCCTCCGAAGTAGCTGGGATTACAGACTCACACCACTGTACCCAGCTAATTTTGTATTTTTAGTAGAGACGGGGTTTCACCATGTAGGCCAGGCTGGTCTTGACCTCAGGTGATCCACCTGCCTTGGCCTCCCAAAGTCCTAGGATTACAGGTGCGAGCCACCACGCCCAGATTATTTTTGCTTATGAAGATACCTTACAACTCTGTATTAATTAGCTCTAGTCCTAGTATTTTAATAGTGATAAATCAGAGTGCAGAGTTTTCAAGTGATTTGCATTTTATTTTTTGAGACAGGGAGAAAAATACCCTGATGGTAATTGATTAGCTCAACAAGCACCCTAGCACCTCACATGCTCAGATTGCTTGTGATTGGTGGTAACTGAAATGTGTGGCAGACAGCAGAGCAAGCCTGGGAGCGCTGCCCTGGCCCACTTCATTCACTGAAGATGCTCTCTGGTCCATGCCTTCCCCAGGGGCTTTTTTCTTGTTCCCAGACAACTGGCTCCATCCCTTCCCAGTGCCTCCATCAACCAGCCTGTTTTACTAGAATGTGTCTTTAAAAGCACTATTCTCTTTTTCTCAACTTCAGAAGAACATAGACGATCCCGAGACCCTGAATGGCATAGCTTGCTGTGAAGTTCTGGGCCTCTTGCTTAGAGGGACCACAAATGAAGGATGCTTGGAGAAGAGCTTGGACACGTGCAGGTCCTTTTCTTTGGTGGTCAAATGACCTTGGCTCATTTTGGAATTTGTTAGAAAATGGCTAACCCAGTGTTTAAATATCTGTTACTATCCACCCTTCCTCCATTAGCCAACCAACTGTATAGACACAGCAGTGTCCAACAATGTAGGTGGATCAGCAGTTGGACCAGGACATTGATACCATCATTCACTGGGGGCGACCACCCGTTTATATTCTAATTCCTGTCAGCGGCAGAATGCTCAAATGGATGTTAAGAATTGACATTCTCCTCAAGTATAACCTATTTTTTTTTAGAGAATAAAGGCTAAGATTGAGAGTAACTCTAAGTTATTCCGATAGCTGTTTCCTGAGTCTCCTCTTAGCAGGATTTGGAGAGTATCTAGCATTTTTATGAATGGTCAAATCAGTTTCAGCAAGAGGCAAACTCAGTTTGTCAGCTGGTTGGTTTTTCGTGCCTACATTTCAACTGCCTTGTCCTTCCTTTTTCTTTCTTGTGCAGCAACCTTCAGAGATTTATAAGAATTGGATAATTTTTTCCCTTCCAAGGCAGATTTTAAAATGTTTTCTTCTTAGCCTTTCTCATTATCTTCAGGATCTTGGTTAGAGAAAAAAATGTTTTTTTTCTGTAATTGAGAAAAAAGTGCCTTCAGTGACCACACTGGTCTGTGATTTAATCACTAGATCTGATTTGGGCTCTGCTAGACTACATACATTTTTCTCAGCAATACCTACCTTTAAAAGACCAGAGCAATGATGGACATTTTGGTTTATGCTTTATATAGAAATCCAATTAAGATTTTTCAAATTTGGCTAATTTGAAGACATAGATTCCTAAATTATTATTCAAATCTTTGAGGACATATCAAGATTCCATGCCATGGGGATTGTCCATGTCCCAATATTCTGCTGTGTGTAGTGCATTTTATCACTGCTTCAATAGCCATCTCTATGAATGGATAGAAGAAAGCATGTTCAAAATTCTATGAACAGAATGTTTTCTTTTTCTTGCTTTTCCAGAGTTGGCTATAGCTTTTATCTTCATTTGCAGAGATCAAACTCTGATCTGCAGGAACCCTATTTTGATTGGCTGTCAGGCATTCATAGCTCTGTAACTAAATACCAATGTATGAAATGGTTATTGTTCCCTGGAGTGGTGGGCCTGGGCCAGAACACATTCTTTGTGATTTCAAGGGGGCCAAATGGAAGCTGTAAATGTCCTGGCAGCCAAGTTGGGTAAACATGAGCTCTTATAACCTCAGACACAAGAGTAGAAAGGTAGCTTGCTTTTTTTTTTTTTTTTTTTTTTGAGACAGGGTCTCACTCTCGTCATCCAGGCTGGAGTGCAATGACGCAATCTCGGCTCACTGCAACCTTCGCCTCCTGGGTTCAAGCGATTCTCCTGCCTCAGCCTCTTGAGTAGCTGGGATTACAGGCATGCGCCACCACACCAGGCTAACTTTTGTATTTTTAGTAGAGACGGAATTTCACCATTTTGGCCGGCCTGATCTCAAACTCCTGACCTCAGGTGATCTGCCCCCTTCAGCCTCCCAAAGTGCTGGGATTACAGGCATGAGCCACCGCACCTGACCATTATCTATATAGTTGGAATAACACACTGAAAGAATGGGTCAGTGCGTATCTTCAGCAATGAACAGTGCATTTGTTTAGAGCGTGTTGCTGCACGGGGTGAACCCTCAGGCTGGTAGCGACTCTAAGCTGTGGTTGGGTTTGCTAGTGCCAAGTTGTTTATGTGCCTCCCCTGGGCCCCTTCCTTCCCTGCCGCTCCTTCTTCCTCCCAGCCTGCTGAGCTTGCCACCCTGACTCCCTTCCTCTTTCCTCTCCGCTGAGGTTCTGCCAGCTGGAGAAATTCCTCCCCTTGCCCTTCCACCTTTCTGAGAACTGTGGGTTGGCAAGGGACCAGGAAACTCCCTGACGGAAACGACTTTTGTGAAGGATGCTGAGATGTGTGGGCCTGCAGCCATGGCCCAGGGTGGAAGTGAGGTCTTATGGGAGGACCCAGCACCTGTTGCAGGTAGAGCCAGAGGTACTTCTGCATCGGGTAGATTCTGCACTTGCCGCTTTGTTTTTGTTTTGGGTCTCATTCTGTCTCCCAAGCTGGAATGCAGTGGCATGGTCTCTGCTCACTGCCACCTCTGCCTCCCAGGTTCAAGTGATTCTTGTGCCTCAGCCTCCTGAGTAGCTGGGATTACCACACCTGGCTAATTTTTTGTTTCACCATGTTGGCCAGGCTGGTCTTGAACTCCTGACCTCAGGTGATCTGCCCACCTCAGCCTCCCAAAGTGCTGGGATAGCAGGTGTGAGCCACCACATCCAGCCTCTGTACTATCTCTTGAATGCCACCTGGGTGCCAGAACCAATGCCAGGCTGTGCCTTGTGCCTACTTGGGCTGGCCTATTCCTTCTGTGCCTGCTTCCTTGATGTTTTCTATGGGCTAGGCTCATTCTTACTGTGGATTTCTGTATATTGACCTCTTGGATGAGTTTTGAAAATCTTACAATGTGGTGGATATTTTTAAGTACACCCTTGGTAGGCTCTAGGGGGAAAGGCAGATTTGACACACACATACACACAAAATCGATATGTAGTGTGAATGGAGAGGCAGTGGCAGAGTGGAAATTGTGTGAGGAAACTGACTCTTGCTTCAGAAATGCTTGGAGCACTTGTGGTGTCCTGGGACGCCCTCTCTGGAAGGATGTCAGCGTCGGTGGAGGGACCACGTTCGGAGCCTGAGAGCAGTGTGCACTTTCATCCACAGGCTTGATTTGGTTTCATTTTGCTTTTTGAGACAGAGAAAGCAGCATTGAGAATGGAGGAGGGCTAGGAGGGTGGCGGCTTTTCCAATAGGAACCATTTTTACAGCAGAGAAGTGCCATTCCTGAGATTTCCAGAGCCGGCTTCCCTCCTCTCACTGTCCTATCAATTGTCCATTGTTCTATTGGCACAATGGGGCTGATTTTTCCATAGGAATCCGACTAAATCTTGCGTAGCTGTACAGAGAACTGCCAGTTAGGGGGACAGAGTCAAGAGTGACACAGGCTCAAATGCTGAGGGTTGCCTGTGCTTGGACTGTGTCTCAAAACTGCCCTACGCTTTGCTCTCAGTCATCAGTTTTGTATGGTTAAAAAATAAAAACAGCACTTTTTCTAAAGGAAAAATAAAATGCATTGGTTTATGGGAGGGACAGTCACACATAGCTTTGAAAGGCTGCTTAGCAGGAGAGGGAGTGGGAGTCTTCAGCATTGTTAACTTCAGCACACAGTGGGTGTTTGGGCACATCAGAGGCATACGACCCTGTTTTTCGAGCCTGGGTTCCAGGGGTGCAGCTGTTTTGGGCCATTTACAGCAGTGGAATTTGGATGGCGCAGATATTGCCCATAGAAGCCCAGCCCAGCCCTCCCCTCCCTGCCACTCCCTTTTTTTTTTTTTTTTTTTTTTTTGAGACAGAGCCTCACTCTATCACCCAGGCTGAGTGCATTGCCATGATCTCAGCTCACTGCAACCTCCGTCTCCTGGGTTCAAGTAATTTTCCTGCCTCAGCCTCCTGAGTAGTTGGGATTACAGGCATGTGCCACCACACCCAGCTACTTTTTTTTTTTTTTTGAGACGGAGTTTCGCTCTTGTTGCTAGGTTGGTGTGTAATGGCACGATCTCGGCTCACCACAACCTCCACCTCCTGGATTCAAGCAATTCTTCTGCCTCAGCCTCCCGAGTAGCTGGGATTACAGGCATGTGCCACCACGCCTGGCTAATTCTGTATATTTAGTAGAGATGGGGTTTCTCCATGTTGGTCAGGCTGGTCTTGAACTCCCGACCTCAGGTGATCTGCTTACCTCGGCCTCCCAAAATGCTGGGATTACAGGTGTAAGCCACCACGCCCAGCCTGCAAATTTTTGTATTTTTAGTAGAGATGGGTTTCGCCATGTTGGCCAGGCTGTTCTCAAACTCCTGCCCTCAGGTGATCCACCCGCCTCGGCCTCTCAAAGTGCTGAGATTACAGGTGTAAGCCACTGTACCTGGCCCCGTGGAAGCTTTTGTAAAAAGAAAATGGAATCAGATTGATGAGGACTATGTACTCGGAGTTGTGAGGCAGTGATGTCTTCGTAGGCTTGGCTGTTAATTTGGTGGTTTATACTCTACAAGGCACGTGAAATTATTTGGGGGAGAGAGGAGAATGTGTGCTCTCCTAACCGTTACCATGTCTTAAACACAGAGGGTAGTGAATAACAGCTGTTGAGGATGTAGTTTTTCTTAACAGTAAATCATTCCCTGAGAGAAGTCCATAAACTTGACTGATTTTAACGGCCCGTGAGTTGGAAATCTTTATGAGAAATGCCGTGAGGGATAGGAAGTCAGTCTGGGATGATACGCACAGGGCGGAGGAGCTGGCCATCAGTAGAGTGGTCCCATTTGATAATGGAAAAACATGTTGGATGGAATGGAAATGTTCCCAGTCAAGATACCCTCATGCCCAGAGCCAGGAAAAACTTTAGACCAACCTCCGTCAGCATCAGTTTCTCCTTCCTCAGTTTCTCCACACTCCTCCCCATGTCCCCTGATCACGTAGATTTTGCGAGTTGTTCTGTTGTTTGTCTTTGAAAAGATTGATTTATACATTTGTACAGAAAATCCCAGAGCCTTTTCCTCTTAATGCTATAAAGTTGCCATTTAATGAGGCGTTTGGAAGGCCACCCAGCCACTTGAAATCTGAAGTGTCATGCTGAGGGATTGTTACCAAGAAGTATTTATGTTGGAGTCAAGGTTTTAGCTCTCTTTTGGCAATTGATTAATTTACTGTGAGAGCCAATAACTCCTTGGACAGATGAGGAACAGATTGGAGGGGAGGAGCTTCTGTTTCGGCCTTTTCTTTTGGAATGTTTTTAACACTTGGCGGGGGGACAACTGTGTCCTTTTGTTTTGTTAAATAGTTCAAGTTGGCCATTTTCTGGTGCTGTTCAGAAAAGCCTGTCAGGCGAATGGGAGGGAAGTGACTGGGTCGTCCTGGTCCCTGGCTTCACACAGACCTCATGCTCCTGTTGAGAAAATGTTTGAAATGCATTTTCTTAAAAGTAGGACTGTGTAAATAATAGATTAGGTCTGAAAGGGCCATCTGAGTATAAAGGCAGTAGGAGCCTTGGGGGAAAAGCTCCTTACTCATCAACACTAGTTTTAAGTGTTGGAAGAAAAACGGTGCCACTTTCTAGAATTTGGAAGTGGGCCTGGTGGTGGCCCTACTGTGTCCGAGTAAGGGATGCCTCTCCTTGGAGGCATCAAGACACGTGGGGACCGGGTGCAGTGGCCCACGCCTGTAATCCCAACACTTTGGGAGGCTGAGGTGGGCAGAACGTTTGAGGTCAGGAGTTCGAGACCAGCTTGGCCAACATGGTGAAATCCTGTCTCTACTAAAAATACAAAAATCAGCCAGGCACACCTTGTAATCTCAGCTACTTGGGAGATTGAGGCAGGAGAATCGCTTGAACCCAGTAGGCAGAGGTTGTAGTGAGCCCAGGTTGTGCCACTGTGTTCCAGCCTGGGCGACAGAGAGAGACTGTCCCCCTCCAAAAACAAAAAAAAACCAGAACAAACCACATAGGAAGCATTGACAAGGCTGGGGTGTTCTTTTTTGTGTGTAGAGACACCAAGAGAAGCTGTGGGGTGGTGCTGTCCATTAGAACTTGACGGGTGATGCCGTGTTATGTGAGGTGGCCAAACAGCAGCCACTAGCCGCGTGCAAAACGTGACGCGCCTGACCCAAGAATTGAATTTTTCATTTAATTAGGTTTAAGTAGCAGCATGTGGCGAGTGGGTATGCTATTGGACAGTGCAGTGCTGTGGGGCCTTTTTAATGCTTTTGCAAAATGACTCTATTAACCCCCTTTGATTTTTCACAGCCTGCTCACAGGGGATGGAGGTTAAGGTAGAGGGTCGGTTCCCGGTAGGGAAAAATGAAGAAACCAAATGAATGGCTCAGATCATGGACTAGTAAAAACAGCCAAGCCAGGCCTAGAGCCAGGGCCCCTTCTTCCCCAACTCCCACCCCCTCCAGCCCCTCAGAACCCAGCTTTAGATGTTAATTACTAGTACTGCTTAGCAGGGTGCCCCAACCACAAAGGGAAGGCTGGCTTAACATCTGGAATCTTGGCTGTGAGCTGTGTATTTAATCTTCTCCTTTTAAATAAAACAGGCTTAATGAGTGGCGAGAGTTGGGAAGTCCCTGTGGGCCCCTAAATCCAAGGAGGAGTTTCTTTGGAACCAGAGGAAACAGGCCAGACAGGTGGAGTAACAGTAACTCCCCTCCGCCTGGCCGCCTGTGCTTGCCGCTGTCTGTGGCAATTAGATGCAGGGAAGAAGGACCTGTGGAGACTCGTGGTCCTAGTCTCCTATCCTTACTATGCTGTAAAAAGGCCGGACCCCGGGACAAATGGCATCCACCTGGATAATTCCGATGCTATCAGTGTGTCTGGCAGCCATATTAACATGCCCCTTGCCGCACCGTATCAACCAGAACGCTGGGCCGAGTGCCTTCATTGACTCCAGCCCCATCCTCACCTTCTCTCATTCTTGATGTTCCTTCTCATCCTGGAGGACTGTAAGGAAAGCTCAGGGGTTTTTCCTTTTTTTTTTGAGACAGAGTCTCATTCTGTCGCCCAAGCTGGAGTGCAATGGTGCCTGGGCTCATTGCCACCTCCGCCTCCCAGATTCAAGAGATTCTCCTGCCTTAGCCTCCCAAGTAGCTGGGAATACAGACATGTGCCACTATGCCCGGCTAATTTTTGTATTTTTATTTTTATTGATTGAGATGGAGTTTGGCTTTTGTTGCCCAGGCTGGAGTACAGTGGCATGATCTCAGCTCACTGCAACCTCCACCTCCCAGGTTCAAGCAATTCTCTTGCCTCAGCCTCCCAAGTAGCTGGGATTACAGGCATGTACCACCACGCCCGGCTAATTTTGTATTTAGTAGAGACAGAATTTCACCATGTTGGCCAGGCTGGTCTCAAACTCCTGACCTTATGCGATCCACCCATTTGGGCCTCCCAAAGTGTTGGGATTACAAGAGTGAGCCAGCATGCCTGGCGGATTTTCCTTTTTTTTTTGAGATGGAGTTTCGCTCTTGTTGCCCAGGCTAGAGGGCAATGGTGCAATCTCGGCTTGACGCAACCTCCACCTCCTGGGTTCAAATGATTCTCCTGCCTCAGCCTCCCGAGTAGCTGGGACTACAGTCACGGGCCACCACGCCCAACTAATTTTGTATTTTTAGTAGAGACCAGTTTCTCCGTATTGATCAGGCTGGTCTTGAACTCTGAACCTCAGGTGATCCACCTGCCTCGGCCTCCCAAAGTGGTGGGTTTACAGGTGTGAGCCACCATGCCCAGCCAGTTTTTCCATTTCTAAGGGCACTGGAGAGGAGTTGGCATCGTGGGCAGGGTACTGAGCCACTGAGGCAGGTAGATCAGGTTGGAATGGTGAACACTCACCAACACTGTCAATCCCAGCAGAGCCTTCCCCATTGCTCCCAATACATTTTTGCCATTGCCAGCCTCATCCCATGCCCAAACCATGCCAGTGTGCCCAGCGGAGCCAAGGAGAGGCAAGACTGATAGTGTTATCAAAGGGTTAATGAGTAATTAGAAGGGAAATCTGCTGTGACAAATCCAAGCCATTAGTCATGGCTGCTTTTTTTTTTTTTTGGAGACGGGTCTTACTCTTTTGCCCAGTCTGGAGCACAGTGGTGCAATCGCAGCTCACTGTGGCTTCAACCTTCCAGGCTCTGCCAGTTCTTCCACTTTACCTCCTGAGTAGCTGTGACTGCAAGTGTGCACCACCATGCCTGGCTAACTTTGTACATTTTGTGTAGATACAGGGGTCTCGTTAAACGTTGCCCAGGCTGGCCTTGAACTCTTGGGTTCAAGCATTTCTCCCACCTCGGCCTCCCAAACTGCTGAGATTACAGGCGTGAGACACCGTGCCCCGCCCCTAACTCTTAACAAACTCCTTTTTGGATCACCTTCTCCTCAGGGTCTCTACCCATCTTTCTACCCATGTTACCTGTTGCTCTGCTCACCAGCAGTAACCACAGCAGATCGTGGAACAAGATCTTATAAACAAGAAGGGCCAAGATGTATTTACTGTTTACTGATAGGGAGATCACAGGATTTAGTATTCACACCAGGCACTTCTGAGAGTAAAAGAGAGCACTGATAATTATGCTGGAATAATCAATTTAAATCAGGATGATCCAAGAACAGCAGGGCAGATTGGGCATCTACTGTGTGCCAGGCTCTGCCTGAGTTTGGGGTACACAGGTGTAGTGGGCCTAGTTTCTTTTTGAGCGTCATGGGGGAGTCTTGCCCTGTCACCCAGGCTGGAGTACAGTGGTGGGACCACAGCTCTCTGCAGCCTTGACATCCCAGACTCAAGCGATTCTCCCACCTCATCCTCCGAGGTAGCTAGGTCCACAGGTGTGCACCACCACACCAGCTAATTTTTTTGTATTTTTCTGTAGGGATAAAGGGGTCTCACTGTGTTGCTAAGGCTGGTTTTGAACTTCTGGACTCCAGCGATCCTCCTGCCTTGGCTTCCCAAAGTGCTGGGATTACAGGTGTGTGCCACTGTGCCGAGCTGGGCCTAGTTTCTTAAGGAGCTCACAGTCTGATGGTGGAGACAGGTGTGTAGACACAGGCAGCGCTACAGTGTGGGTGCCGAAACAGGTGTCAACAAAGTATGGAGTGGGAGGAGCAATGGAGAGGGCAAGGGAGGGCTTTTCTAGAGGGAGGCAGACAAAAACTAAGCTTTGCTTTTTCCTGTCATGGCTTATTTCTCCAAGAAAGAATATTTTTTGGATAATCTTGAAACTCTTAAACTTATATTCACTGACTGGGGCCTTTCGCCCTTGCCCTTATGAGGGTTGTTTGTGTCAGCCTTGGCGGAGTCAGGTCGTAGTGAAGACCATAGATAGCAATCATCCTTGAGACCATCCCGGCCCCACGTTACTGTGTAGCCCGCTACTGATTGCGGTATGCATTAAAAAACAAAAACCTGGCTGGGCGCTGTGCCTCATGCCTGTAATCCCAACACTTTGGGAGGCCAAGGCGGGAGGATTGCTTGACCCCAGGAGTTCAAGACCAGCCGAGGCAACATGGTGAAACCCTATTTCTACAAAAAAACAAAAATTAGCTATGCATGGTGGTGCACACCTGTAGTCCCAGCTACTCAGGAAGGCGGAGGCACGAGAATCACTTGAACCTGGGAGGCGGAGGTTACAATGAGTCGAGATCGTGCCACTGCACTCCAGCCTGGGTGACAGAGTGAGACTCTGTCTCAAAACAAAATGACAAAAAACTTAAATGTGTGGATAATGAATGAATGTCCATGAGTATAGAGAGAATTTCCAGAAGAATAAATGTAGTGATGAGCCACATCTAAGTCTGTCTTAAAGTGTAAATGACCTCGTGTAGGCTCTTACTCTATTCTACTTATAATGGGGACTGTTTAGTTTCTCAGCAGGGAGTGTGTGTGTGTGTGTGTGTGCGTGTGCGTGTGCGTGCTACAGTTACTAAAAATTTCAGATTAGTAAGAAAAAATTGGCTTAGGCATTTGTTACCATGAAGTTGTATAGAAATTCCTGGGTTAGCATGAAGTTGTATAGAAATTCCTGGGTTTAGTCTGCTATCAGCATACTGCTTTTATTTATTTTTATTTTTATTTTTTAGGTGCAATTTTGCTCTTGTCAACCAGACTGGAGTGCAGTGGTGGTGCAATCTCAGTTCACTGCAACCTCCACCTCCCAGGTTCAAGCGATTCTCCTGCCTCAGCCTCCCAAGGAGCTGGGATTACAGGCAGGTGACACCACGCCTGGCTAATTTTTTTTTGTATTTTTAGTAGAGATGGGGTTTCATCATGTCGGCCAGGCTGGTCTTGAACTCCTAACCTCAGGTGATCCACCTGCCTCAGCCTCCCACAGTGCTAGGATTACAGGAATGAGCCACAGCATCCAGCCAGCACATTGCATTTTAAGGATGCTCTATATGAGTAGAGTTTGCACTGAAGTTTTGACCAAGAGAAACTTAGTCTTCAGGCCTGGCACGGTGGCTCACACCTGTAATTCCAGCACTTTGGGAGGCCAAGGTGGGCACATCATCTGAGGTCAGGAGTTCGAGACCAGCCTGCCTAAGATGGTAAAACTCTGTCTCTACTAAAAAAAATACAAAAAATTAGCCGGGCATGGTGGTGGGCACTTGTAATCCCAGCTACTCGGGAGGCTGAGACAGGAGAATTGCTTGAACCCAAGAGGCGGAGGTTGCAGTGAGCCAAGATGGTGCCAATGCATTCCAGCCTGGGTGACAGAGCAAAGCTTCATCTCAAAACAAAACAAAAAGAAATTTAGTCTTAAGCCTTTCATTCCCCTAAGCTCTGGCCTCAGCTGCAGCTGCATCTGGCCTATTCTTGAATGGACTGGAAGCCAGGCACGGTGGGGTGTAGGATTTCAACAGTGGTCTCAGTCCAGATTTTCCTGCTGTGGGCTGAGTGACATCAAGGAGATTAGGCCATTCTTGATGTTTTTGCCCTTCCCAGCTTTTATGCATTGCACTAATAAGATCAGAATTATTTTAAAAAATCATCTTTAAAGGGAAAATTCTCCTCAATCCCACCACCCAGTACATTTCAACTGTATTTTGCTTTTCCAAGCGCTTCCAGACCCCTGTCTGCGTGCACACTTAGAATAACATGGTTATAATTATGGTGTATCCTGACTTCATTTTACTCTGGTTTTTCTGTAGTCTGAAATTAAGTTTGGGGTGAGTTGGTGTGGCCTGAGGATTGAAAGATAACGTCCTAAGTATGGCTCTATCCTCAGCCCAATGAATCCCTAATGCTGCTTGAGGGAAATGCCCCAGAAGGTAAACCAAAAGGTTACTCAGGTACTAGAAAGTTATTCTGGAGTTCATTACCTCATTTCCTCAATCTTGTCCCAGTCTTGCCCTTTCTTCTTTTCTTTTCTTTTTTCTTTTTTTTTTCCTTTTTTTGAGACGGAGTGTCACCCTGTCACCCAGGCTGTAGTGCAGTGGGGTGATCTCGGCTCCCTGCAACCTCTGCCTCCCAGGTTCAAACGATTCCTATAGCTGGGATTACAGGCAGGCACCACCACTCCCAACTACCTTTTGTATTTTTTAGTGGAGATGGGGTTTTACCATGTTGGCCAGGCTGGTCTTGAACTCCTGACCTCGTGATCTGCCCATCTTGGCCTCCCAAAGTGCTGGGATTACAGGTGTGAGCCACTGCACCCAGCCTCCCTTTCCTTCTTTTGCCAAGTGCAGTGGACTGAACATTTCTGTCCCCCTAAAATCCGTATGTTGAAATCCTAACCCTGAAGGTTGAAGGTCTCAGGAGGTGGCGCCTCTGGGAGGTGGTTAGGTTGGAGGGTGGAGCTCTCATGAATGGGATGAGTGCCGTTATGAAAGGGGCCTGAGAAAGACTCCTTATACCCTCTGCCATGTGAGGACACACCGGAACACAGTCATCTGTGAATGACCTCTCACCAGGTTCCGCCAGTACCTTGATCTTGGCCTTTCTGGCCCCAGAACTGTGAGAAAGAAATTTCTACTGTTCATAAGCCACCCAGTCTATGGTATTTTGTGATAGCAGCCCAGATGGAAGAAGCTACCAAGATACTTTTAGCTCACTGACATGTCTTCTGTTGGGATTTGTCAGAAAGATGATCTTCTCATTTGGCTGAGCCGATATAGTGACTTTAAATTCTGCCCGGAGCCTTACACGAACATATTGTAAATCCCCTTCCTCTTTTTTTTTCACTCAGCCACAAAACATGCTTACCTCTCTCACGCAGGCGCCTCTACCTTTTCCCTTCCTCACTCTGTCTGCTCCCACCCTTTCTAAAGACGGTGTTACTGTGTTGATGCCTGCGCTGGGAAGCCTTTCCCACCCTCACTCTTCCTTTCTTCATGGCTGTGGATAGTAGCGGGGCCATGTTCCAGCCTCTGTCGGGGAACTGGCTTTATTAAGTACCAATGCTGTGCTTAATACATTCTCACTGTAACCCCCCAGCCATACTGTGCAGTAGCGATTTGTTGCATTTTGCTCATGTGGAGGCTGCAGGTTGGAATTTAAGAATTGTGCACAAGGACACAGACTCGGGAACGCTAGGATCCAGAGCTGGTCTACTTCGGAGCCTGGCATTTCCCATTGGACCATGCTTTGCGTCTGACCCTCTCTGACACCTCCCAGGTATTGTGATGGAAAGGTAAAAAATAAATACACTACTCTAGGCGTACACCTGTGGGGCTGGGGACTTGAGAGTCCACATCAGCTGGTTTCTTGGAGGTAACTGTTGGCAGAGTTAGCTCATCCTAGTGACTTTATTACCTCATCAGAGTCCTGTATGATACTCTCAACGCACGTGTGTGTGTGTGTGTGTGTGTGTGTGTGTGTGTGTGTTTTAAATACCCACCTACCTAGGGTCTCAGTTCAGTGCCTAGGTTTTGAGCTCATCTACCTCAGTAGTGTTTTAAACCTTGGACTTTACCCAGCTTCTTTCCCCAGATAGAATTCATCCACTCAGAAGTTTAGTGAACTGCTGCTATGTGCCAGGCCGTGTGCTGAGGGCTGGATTTTAAATCCAGAGAAAGCGTTAAATAGATTAAAGTTCTGTTTCTCACACAAGGATTTCTGAGCCTTTAGAGATGCATAAGAATTTTTAAAATTTTGTTTGTTACAATAATCTTATTTTACTGGCTGGATGCGGTGGCTCGTGCTTGTAATCACAGGACTTCGGGAGGCTAAGGTGCGCCGATCGGTTGAACTCAGGAGTTTGAGACCAGCCTTGGCAACATACTGAGATCCTGTATCCTCAAAAAAATTTAAAAATTAGCCAGCCATGGTGGCATGCACCTGTAGTTCCAGCAACTTGGGAGGCTGAGGTGGGAGGATTGCTTGAGCCTGGGAGGTCAAGGCTGCAGGGAGCCATGATTGTGCCATTGCACTCTAGCCTAAGTGACAGAGACCTTGTCTCAAAAAAAAAAAAAAAACAAAAACAACAACAACAACAAAAACCTTACAAAGAAAGCTTCTTTTATAGCAACACTTTATAGCTGAAAGATAGAGCAAAAAATCATATTTTATTTTATTTTATTTTTGAGACAGTTTCGCTCTTGTTGCCCAGGTTGGAGTGCAATGGTGCGATCTCGGCTCACTGCAACCTCTGCCTCCTAAGTTCAAGCTATTCTCCTGCCTCAGCCTCATGAGTAGCTGGGATTACAGGTGTGCGCCACCACGCCTGGCTGACTTTGTATTTTTAGTAGAGACAGGGCTTCTCCATGTTGGTCGTTGGTCAGGCTGGTCTTGAACTCTGAACCTCAGGTGATCTGCCTGCCTTGGCCTCCCAAAGTGCTGGGATTACAGATGTGAGCCACCACACGCAGCCAATATTTTATTTTCTTAAATCAGTGTTACTCAAATGAGATCTCTGGATGTAGGGTGGGGATCTGGTGAGGTTTTTTCCCTTTAAAATGGGCGTATTCATTACTCATGTGAAAAATCCAAGGTTAAACTATTTTTTCCCTTCTGCAGAAACATATTTTAAAATACTTTTTGAATTAGCACCAACAGTGTACGGACTTGAACGTTGAAGTTTAGGGCACCAGGACTGTGTCAGGCCAATGGGGAAGATATTCCTGGGAAGGTAAACCTTGAGTTTCTCTTACTACAGTGCGAAAATTGTGTTCCTGCTTCTGGAGTCTGTGGGCAGCCTAAACTGCTTTTCATCTACTCTGTGGAACTTTCCTAGCCAGCCAGTATGATCCGTGTCCTCAGCCCTCGGAGTGTTGTACACACCTCTGTTATTCTGTGTCGTCCTGATGTTCACATGTAAGTCGCAGGTGCTGTGTGTTTGGAAGAATCGCTGGCTGAAGTTGCACTTGAGATCCCAACTGTCACTGACGTGGAATCTCTCTGTGTTCCCCCAGCATCACTGAGTCTATTGATGTGAAAATGTTCTCTTTTTCTGGGGATAGGGCAGAAAAAGAAGTAGCATGCCGGCCGGGCGCGGTGGCTCATGCCTGTAATCCCAGCACCTTGGGAGCCAAGGCAGATAGATTATGAGGTCAGGAATTCCAGACCAGCCTGGCCAAGATAGTGAAACCCCGTCTCTACTAAAAATACAAAAATTAGCTGGACGTGGTGATGGGCGCCTGTAATCACAGCTACTTGGGAGGGTGATTCAGAATTGCTTGAACCCAGGAGTCAGGGGTTGCAGTCAGCCAAGATTGCACCACTGCCCTCCAGCTTGGGCCACAGAGCAAGACTCTGTCTCAAAAAAACAAGCAAAAGAAGTAGCATGCAGAAAGTTTCCAACATCCAACGAATCAGTCTAGTTAAGTACAGAAGAGACACATATGAAACAGGAAAATGCAGATGATACAAGATCTCATTTTGTTTGACTGTTGGTTTTTTTTTGTGTTTTTTATTTTATTTTTGAAACGATGTCTCATTCTGTTGCCCAGGCTGGGATGCAGTGCCAAATCTCAGCTCACTGCAATCTCCACCTCCCAGGTTCAAATGATTCTCCTGCCTCAGCCTCCTGAGTAGCTGGGATTACACGTGCCTGCCACCACACCTGGCTAATTTTTTTGTGTTTCTACTTTTAGACGGGGTTTCACAATGTTGGCCAGGCTGGTCTCAAACTCCTGACCTCAGGTGATCCACACGCCTCCACCTCCCAAAGTGCTGGGATTATAGGCATGAGCTACTGCACCCGGCCAGTTTTGTGTATCTTTTCTCTCCACCTCTAGAGGGTGGACACTCATCATTGGTTTCCTCCCTGGAGTCAACTACGTTACAGGCATTTTCTTTAGTGATGAACTCATACGAATCATACTGAAAGTATAGAGTATGGTAGTGTAACCAGGTGTCCTACATTCTTGCGCTCCTTCGCCCCAGGAATGGGAGAGAGGCCCTGAGGGCACGGTGAGGTTACCTGCTAAGTAAATACAGGAACCAAAGAGTTTTGCAGAGAGTGATTTATTAGGCACAGAGAGATTTATGAGAGAGAGAGCGAGCGAGCGAGCGCTCCCACGCTGTTGTGGGAGGGGATCCCAGAGAGGGAAATCCGCGCAGGCAAGGTGCAGTGGAGTTTTAACTTTGAAGTTATTTCTGCTCCATTTATGTTCTTATACAATGAGAGGAGTTCTTTCAAACTTCCTTTGGAGTCATTGATCTTTGACTTTGATTCCAGATTGGTTGCTTGGGCCCACAACAGAGCCTCTCCTTCCAGAGCATTCGGCAGGCTTTCTGAACAAAGGAAGCTCACCTGGAATTTTACCTAGCCCACGCGTGGGAAAGTTAGACAAAAAACTCTAGGTTCCCCGATGCGGAGGCGGATGGAAGCATGGGGCTGGGCAGTTCTTGCTTTTGAAACCACGCCCCTCATGGACCCGGGAAGAGAAGTTAGCATAGTCCCTCGGTAGGATCCAGGCCCGGCTTCTTCAAATGGTTGAACCATTCTTGCCTCTGTAGGATTATCTGCTTCTATCAGTTTATCGATAACTGCACATAGTATAGGGCCAGTGATAAAAGTGGACATACGGCTTTAAAGCTGGGCTTCAGGACAGTAGGAAGGAGCACTAGTAAATTAGGCTCCTCCGGCAGTTGCCAGGGAGAGACAAAGGACAAGAGATGACTTACGTAAAATGCTGACATGCCCAGGGCACTCCTGTTCAAGCTGTTGGGTGAAGGCGAGTGCTTTAGGGGTTTGATGCAGAAAGCTTTCCTCAGAGCTGCTCTCCTGCCGTCCCCAAGGTTTGTGGGGTGTGTATGTTGAGGAGGAGGAAAACCCCATCAGAAATGCTTAGAGGATTTTGCTGATTAATTTTCTACTAAAAGTGACTTTCCTAAATCTTCCTGGACAAATACTTACTACTCATTGAGATATAGTTTTTCTGGTTTTCCTGAACACTAGTGTGTTACCAGTTTAGAAAAGGGGAAGGGGAGTTGGAGGCAAGAACTGACCTTTCTAAGAACTTCTGTTATACTTGCCAAGCGTTTTTAATATGCATTTAGGCTGATGACTATAAAAATAGGTGACTTTGGCCAGGCGCGGTGGCTCACACCTGTAATCCTAGCACTTTGGGAGGCCGAGGCGGGTGGATCACCTGAGGTCAGGAGTTTGAGATTAACCTGGCCAACATGATGAAACTCCGTCTCTACTAAAAATACAAAAATTAGCCAGGCATGGTGGCGAGTGCCTGTAATCCCAGCTACTCAGAAGGCTGAGGCACAAGAATCGCTTAAACCCAGGAGACAGAGGTTGCAGTGAGCCAAGATCACGCTTCTGCACTCCAGCCTGAGTAACAGAGCGAGACTCTGTCTTAAAAAACAAAAACAAAAAAAGTGACTTGAAGGATCTTGATTTTTGTCTGTTTCAAATTGGAGAAGTGTATACTTCTCAATCAATTTTCAGTACCTTTGTGAGGGGACGTAAATAGTGCTGGGGAGTCCACACGCCTACATCTGAGGTTTTGGTTTTTGAGACAGAGTTTTGCTCTTGTCGCCCAGGCTGGAGTGCAATGGCGCGATCTCGGTTCAACGCAACCTCCACTTCCTAGGTTCAAGCAATTTTCCTGCCTCAGCCTCCCAAGTAGCTGGGATTATGGGAATGTGCCACTACACTAGGCTAATTCTTTATTTTTAGTAGGGACGGGGGTTTCTCCATGTTGGTCAGGCAGGTCTCTAACTCCCAACCTCAAGTGATCCGCCCACCTGGCCTCCCAAAGTGCTGGGATTACAGGTGGGAGCCACAAAGGCCAGCCTTTTGTTTTTAACAGTTTTATTGAGATTACGTTATGACACATTTCATGCATTTAAAGTTTACAATAAATGGTTTTTAAGTAAATTCAAGCAGATCTGCAGGCATCCCTCTATCTACTGTTAGAACATTTTAATCACCCCAAAAAGAAACCCTGCATCCATTAGCAGTCACTCTCCCTCCCCCACAACACTTCCCATTCCCTGGCAACCACTCATCTATTTGCTATGTCTCTAAATTTCCTTTTCTGAACACTTAATGTAAATGAAACCTATGTGGTTTTTTGTGACTGGCTTCTTTTCACTAAGCATATTTTCAGTGTTCATACAGGTATAATATATGTCACTACTTCATTTCTTTTTATCACCAAATGGCAGCCCAGTGTTCTGTATTCACCAGGTGATAGATATTGGAGTTGTTTCCAAATTTTTGCTATAGTAAATAATATGAACATTCATGTACAAGATTTGTGTGGACATGTTTTCGTTTCTCTTGGGTGTATACCTAAGAGTGGAATTGCTGGGTCATTTGGTAATTCTATGTTTAACATTTTGAAGAACTGTGAAACTTCTGTGACGTGACTGCACAATTTTACATTCCTACCAACAATGCGTGAGAGTTTCAGTTTCTACGCATCCTCACCAACACTTGTTATTATGTCCTTTTTAAAAATTATTGCCAGCCGGGCGAGGTGGTTCATGCCTGTAATCCCAGCACTTCGGAAGGCTGAGGTGGGTGGATCACCTGAGGTCGGGAGTTCGAGACCAGCCTGGCCAACACAGTGAAACCTTGTCTCTATTAAAAATACAAAAAATAAGTGGGGCATGGTGGCAAGCCCTGTAATCCAAGCTATGAGGAAGACTGAGGGAGGAGATGAGCCGAGATTGCGCCATTGCACTCCAGCCTGGCAATAGGAGTGAAACTCTGTCTCAAAAAAAAAAACAAAAAAAACAACTATCACCAATCTAATGTGTATGAATGGTCTCTCATTGTGGTTTTGATTTGCGTCTGTCTGATAACTAATGATGTTACGCATCTTTTCCTGGGTTTATTGTCCATTTTTGTATATCTTCTTTGCAGAAACATCTGTTCAGATCTTTAGCCTGTTACTCAGTTGAATTGTCTGTTTACTATTGAATTGTTACAGGGGTTGATTTGGATGCATTCTCTTTTTTTCTTCTTCTTTTTTTTTCTTTTTTAGACAGAGTCTCATTCTGTTGCCCAGGCTAGAATGCAGGGATACAATGTCAGCTCACTGCAACCTCCACCTCCCAGGTTCAAGCAATTCTCCAGCTTCAGCCTCCCGAGTAGCTGGTATATTACAGGTGTGCATCATTACACTTGGCTCATTTTTGTATTTTTAGTAGAGATGGGATTTCACCATGTTGGCCAGGCTGATCTCCAACTCCTGACCTTAGGTGATCCACAATTTTACACAGCGCCCAGCCTGGATACATTCTTAACACAATTCCCTTATTAGATATGATTTGCAAATATTTTCTCTCCTGTGGGTTGCTTTTTTCATTTTCTTGATGATATCCTTTGAAACACACACACTTTTAATTTTGGGTTAGGCCAGTTTATTATTTTGTCACTTGTAGTTTTGGTTTCTCATCTGATAAGGCTTTGCATAACGGAAGATCATGAAGATTTATCCTTATTTTTTCTTCTAAAAGTTGTATAGTTTTAGCTCTTATGTTAGGTCTGTGATCCATTTGGTATTAATTTTTGTTAAAACTTATAATTTTATGCCAGGCGCGGTGGCTCATGCCTGTAATCCCAGCACTTTGGGAGGCTAAAGTGGACAGATGAGGTCAGGAGTTCAAGACCAGCCTGGCCAACATGGCAAAACCCTGTCTCTACTAAAAACAAAAATACAAAAATTAGCCAGGTGCACAGTGGCACATGCCTGTAATCCCAGTTACTTGGAAGGCTGAGGAAGGAGGTTCAAGTTCAATCACTTGAACCCAGGAGGTGTAGGTTGCAGTGAGCTGAGATCATGCCCCTCCAACCTGGCTGACAGAGTGAGACTCTGTCTCACAAAAAAAACAAAACAAAAACTTAAAATTGTATTTGGGTTTTATTTCTTTGCATGTCAATTTCTCATTGTTCTAGCACCATTTATGAAAAAGGTGGGAAACAATTTTTGGCAAATAATAAAATCTCTGATAAGGGATTTGCATTGAGGAGGAAAAAAAACCCTCTTACAACTTGAAAGTAAAAATTGCCCTTTGGGAGGCTGAGGCGAGTGGATCACCTGAGGTCAGGAGTTTAAGACCAGCCTGGCCAACATGGTAAAATCCTGCCTCTACTAAATACAAAAAATTAGCCAGGTATAGTGGTGCATGCCTGTAATCTCAGCTACTTAGGAGGCTGAGGCGGGAGATTCTCTTGAACCCAGGAAGCAGAGGTTGCAATGAACCGAGATTGCACCATTGCACTCCAGCCTGGGAGAGAGTGAGACTCTGTCTTAAAAAAAAAAAAAAAAGTAAAAATTAT
The DNA here is from genome assembly GCF_030222135.1 of Aotus nancymaae. Lineage (NCBI taxonomy): Eukaryota > Metazoa > Chordata > Mammalia > Primates > Aotidae > Aotus > Aotus nancymaae. The sequence continues at coordinate 31,415,559 of NW_026988425.1, forward strand.
TGTGTAATTTAGAGGTAGAACAGGAAAGGCTAGGCGCGGTGGCTCATGCCTGTAATCCAAACACTTGGGGAGGCCAAGGTGGGAGGATTGCTTGAACCCAGGAGTTTGAGACCGGCCTGTGCAACATAGACCCTGTCTCTACTAAATTAGCTGGGTAGGGTGGCACATGCTTATAGCTTCAGCTACCCAAGAGGCTGAGATGGGAGAATCACCTGAGTCTGAGAGATGACATGGTGAGCCACGATCATGCCACTGTACTCTAGCCTGGGAAAGGAAAAGTCATTGTAAATTAGAAAAAAAAAAAAAAACTTTTTTTTTTTTTTTTTGAGACGGAGTTTAGCTCTGGTTGCCCAGGCTGGAGTATAATGGCATGATCTCACTGCAACCTCTGTCTCCTGGGTTCAAGCAATTCTCCTGCCTCAGCCTCCCAAGTAGCTGGGATTACAGGCACCCACTACTATGCCCAGCAGTTTTGTATTTTTAGTTGAGACAGGGTTTCACCATGTTGGCCAGGCTGGTTTCAAACTCCTGACCTCAGGTGATCTGCCCGTCTCAGCCTCCCAAAGTGTTGGGATTACAGCTGTAAGCCATTGCGCCCTGCCACTTTTTTTTTTTTTTTTTTTTTTAAGTATTTTGGAGCAATGTATTTCTTTCAACTGTGTGGGTTTCAATTAGCCAAAATGCAAACAAAACCAAACCAGCAAAATAATAACCAGTAAGTCTTTATCATGAGATATTTATTCAACATAAAGTTATGCCACTTCTTATAAGCTCAATTATTAGTAAAAACTTGTTACATCTACAAATTACAAGTGGCTGAAGGTTAACATAGTGAAATCAGCCACAAATGTTAAAAATCAGGGAAAAGTTTATTTAGTCAACAGTCATTCAATAAACAAACATTTAATGAGCACTTGCTGTGGGCAAGGTTGCTCATAGTTGAAGCCAAGAAAATAAAATAGATCTCTTATTTTCCTTTTAAATGAACCAGTATTTATAAACATGCCAATACATTGCCTGAGAAAACAATTAATATTGCTATTATCATGACCTAAAGGCTGAGATGTGGAAACTTGAGTCACTGGAAACCAGCACTTGTTATTGTTAATATGTCTTTTTTTAATATTAGTAGTAGATGGTAAATATTATTGGAAAAGTACAGATACAGAATTCCAGGCACAATTACATTGAATAAGGCTGAGGTATAGTTAAGCATTAGGAAAGAAGCAGAACATCTAAATGTTGCTGCTTGTCTTTCAGATTCGCCTGTAAAATTATACAAGTGAATCTGCTTTTACCCGAGGGAGTGAATTTGTGGTTTTGTTTTGGGTTTTTTGAGACAGAATCTTGCTCTGTCACCCAGGCTGGAGTGCAGTGGCTAGATCTCAGCTCACTGCAACCTCCGCCTCCTGGGTTCAAGTGATTCTCCTGCCTCAGCCTCTCCAGTAGCTGTGATTACAGGCACCCATTTTTTTGTTTGTTATTTTTGGTAGAGACAAAGTTTCACCATGTTGGCCAGGTTGGTCTCGAACTCCTGACCTCAGGTGATCCACCTGCCTCAGCCTCCTAAAGTGCTGGGATTACAGGTGTGAGCCACTGCGCTCACACCTGTAATTGGGTTTTGATCGGTGTTGCTTTCTTCTTTTTAAGTGGTTGAAGCAATGCATAGCAAACCTTTCTACTCCTTGCAGGTGTTCTAGTTTAAGCTGAAGTGATTTGATACTCTGTTTTGTCCTTCTCTACCAGAAACTTGAGGATGCTGGGGTTACTCTTCTTCCTCTTCTAAGCCAGTTAGTGGAATCTTCCTCATGTTCTTTGCCTATATTTTTGTCCCCTTAGGGGTGGGGTTCAGTTTACCACTGGAAGATGTTGGAATTTTCCAACCCAGCAGACCCCTGGTCAAACGTTAAATATAACCTCTTGCCCCTCTGTGTATCTTCTTGGTCAGGAAAGTATCTTCTCACTACGGAATTAACCTTCCTGCCTAGAACTTCCCAGAGTAAGAGTGGATTTATTGAGGTATTGGGTAACTTCGGAGGATGTGGATTTCTGGCAGCCCTGATTTATAACTTTTCATTTTGCAAGGCTTGAAACAACCCATTCAGAGCCTGAAGTCCATGGCCCATCTGCTAGAAGCTGATAACTTTTGTTATTGGACTTTGGATGGGTAGGCAGTTTGCTTATTGTTATCCTTCCTTGGTAGAGTGCACTTAGACATCACAATTTCATATCAGCTCCCCTCCCCCATTCTTGCTTAACTTCAGTGGTGGTTCTTGGTTTTTACATTTGTGTATGTGTTACTAAGGGTGAAACTAAGGTAATTTTATTTTATTTTTTTGAGATGGAGTCTCACTCTGTTGCCCAGGCTGGAGTGGAGTGGAGTGGTGCGAACTTGGCTCGCTGCAACCTCCGCTTCCCAGGTTGAAGCCATTCTCCAGCCTCAGCCTCCCTAGTAGCTGGGTTTACAGGTGCCCGCCATCACGCCAAGCTAATTTTTGTATTTTTAGTAGAGATGGGGTTTCACCATGTTGGTCAGGCTGGTCTTGAACTCCTGAACTCAAGTGATCCACCTGCCTTGGCCTCCCAAAGTGCTGGTATTACAGGCATGAGCCTCCGTGCCTGGAGGCTGAAATTGAGATAATTTTAACTGAGATACCACACAAGTAAAATACACTTCATGTTACTGACGTGCGGTTGGTTATTGGTTTTTTGTTTTTGTTTTTGAGATGGAGTCTCCCCCTGTTGCAGAGGCCTGGAATGTAGTGATGCCATCACAGCCCAGTGTAGCCCTGACCTCCCCAGATTCAGGTGATCCTTCCACCTCAGTGTTTGTATTTTTGGTAGAGATGGATTTTGCCATGTTACCCATGCTAATCTTGAACTCCTGAGCTAAAGCAATCGGCCCATCTCAGCCTCCCAAAGTGCTAGGATTACAGATGTAAGCCCCCACACGTGGCCTTAGTTTGGTTTTACCAATGATTTAGAAAATCTATTAAGAGACTGCAGCCGTCTGTAGACTCTTAATCAGGTAATCCCGGCACTTTGGGAGGTCCAGGTGGGCAGATCACCTGAGGTCAGGAGTTCAAGACCAGCCTGGCCAGCATGGTCAAACCCCTCTCTACTAAAAATACAAAAATTAGCCAGGTGTGGTGACACGTGCCTGTAGTACCAGCTACTCAGGAAGCTGAGGCAGGAGAATGGCTGGAACCCAGGAGGCGGAAGTTACAGTGAGCCAAGGTTGCGCCACTGCACTCCAGCCTGGGCAACAGAGCAAGACTCCATCTCAAAAAATCAAAGAGACTGCTTACACTATCTAGAACAGAATGTTTGAACATATTTTCCACCTTTGGGTGGGCTCATATCCAATAAGAATTAGATTAAATGTTATATCTAAGCTTTGAAAGTTGTACTATCCATCTTATTCTGGGTAGAATACTTGGTTAGCCCAAGTTTATTATTGAGAGCCAAGAAGATGATCAATGCAAAGGGGTTTGTCTTGTTATAGTAGATTATTGTTTTGTTGACAGTTTGGTTACGATGACTTCTTAATGTTTTAAGTGGCCATGATCCTTACCTTTCTTTGGCAGGATGCCATAACGAAATACTGCGTGGCTGAAATGACAGACGTTTATTTTCTTTCAGTTCTGGAGACTGGAAAGTCTAAGACGAAAGTACCAGCATGGTCGGTTTCTGGCGAGGGCTCTCTTCCTGGGTTGTAGATGGCTGCCTTCTCACTATGTCTTCACATGGCAGTTGAGAAGTGAGCAAGCAAGCTGTCTGGCCTCTCCTCTTATGCAGGCACTAATCCAATCATAGGGTCCCTTCCCTGACCTCATCAAAACCTAATTACCTCCCAAAGGTCTCATCTCCAAATACCTTCACATTGGGGGATTAGGGCTCCAACATGCGTATTTTGAGAGGGGACACAATTCATAGTATTAGTCATAAATGACATAAAGGCTCTGGTCCATACACCTATCAGGGTTATTGTGCCTTTCTTTCAAGAGACCCACTAAAAGCTACAGGTAGTGGATTACCAGGCCAAATTCATCAATCCATCCATTTCCCATGAAGTAGAGGACACTGGGAAATACAATATTTTCTCTTTTTTTGAGATGGAGTCTCGCTCTGTCACCCAGGCTGGAATGCAGTGGCGCAATTTCAGCTCATTGCAACCTCCGCCTCCCGGGTTCAAGCAATTCACTGCCTCAGCCTCCCGAGTGGCTGGGACTATAGGCGCCCACCACCATGCCTGTCTAATTTTTGGAAATACAGTATTTTCTGTTTAATGTTTTATGCCTTAAGAAGAAAGTCTTGCTGTTTTAGTTGGATTTTATTATCCCCACTCCCACTCTCACTCCCAATTAAATGAAGGCATAAGGAAAGGATCAGGTAAACAGAATTGAATAGCATCTTTATCCATGTTGGAGATTTTATGTATATTTATTATTTTTTTTTTATTTTGAGACAGAGTTTTGCTCTGTCACCAGGCTGGAGTGCAGTGGCGTGATCTCGGCTCACTGCAAACTCTGCCTCTTGGGTTCAAGCGATTCTCCTGCCTCAGACTCCCAAGGAGCTGGGATTACCAGATGGGTGCCACCATGCCCAGCTACTTCTTTTTTTTTTTTTTTGAGATGGAGTTTCGCTCTTGTTACCTGGGCTGGAGTGCAATGGCACGATCTCGGCTCACCGCAACCTCCACCTCCTGGGTTCAGGCAATTCTCCTGCCTCAGCCTCCTGAGTAGCTGGGATTACAGGCACGTGCCACCATGCCCAGCTAATTTTTTGTATTTTTAGTAGAGATAGGGTTTCACCATGCTGACCAGAATGGTCTCGATCTCTTGACCTCGTGATCCACCCGCCTCGGCCTCCCAAAGTGCTGGGATTACAGGCGTGAGCCACCGTGTCCGGCCCCCAGCTACTTTTTAATAGTTTTAGTAGAGATAGGGTTTCACCGTGTTGGCCAGAATGGTCTCAATCTCTTGATCCGCCAACCTTGGCCTCCCAGAGTGCTGGGATTACAGGCATGAGGCACTGCACTGGACTGATTTTATGTATATTTAAAATGCAAATGCACAAAGATAGTCTATATTTCCCTCCATTTCCTTTTATTTTGGTTTGATCCTTTTTTCGTTTGAAATGTAGGCAAGGCCTACAGTAGTCCAGTGAGCAACCAGGCCACCTGGATTCATGCTTTCCCCAATACAGAACTGGTAGCTTTTTGTTTGTTTTGAGACAGAATCTTGCTCTGTTACCCAGGCCGTAGTGCAGTGATCTCAGCTCATTGCAGCCTCTGCCTCCTGGGTTCAGCAATTCTCCCACCTTAGCCTCCTGAGTAGCTGGGATTACAGGTGTGTACCTCCCCTGCCCCACCCCCACTGAGTGCAGCTCTGGGCTCCTCTAAGGCAGCGCCACTGTTCAGCCAGCATCATGATTATCTACCTGGACCTCATCTGCCATGATGAGGTGTGTTCATGAGATCCCGGAAATCTCATACTGGCTGTGCTTGGAAGTGGAGGGGAAGACGGTCAGTGGGATGACACTGATGACTGGCTCATTGGTGGAAATGCCTCTGCCACAGGCCCTGACGACGAGGTGTGGAAAGCACAGTAATGGCTGTGGTGTTGATATGGTCACAAACCCTCATTTGCAGGAAACGAACTTCACCAGAGAAGCCTACAAGAAATACGTCAGAGGTTATATTAAATCAATCAAAGGCAAACTTGAAGAACAGAGACCAGAAAGAGTAAAACCTTTTATGAACAAATCAGGCACATCCTTAGTAATTTCAGAAACGGTTCTGGCCCAGTAGGGTGGCTCACATCTATAATCCCACCACTTTGGGAGGCTGAGGTGGGCGGATCACTTGAGCTCAGGAGTTTGAGACCAGCCTTGGCGACATGGTGAGACCCTATCCCTGCCAAAAATACAAAAAAATTAACTGGCTGTGGTGGTGCACACCTGTAATCCCAGCTACTCGGGAGGCTGAGGTGGGAGAATTGCTGAACCCAGGAGGCAGAAGCTGCAAATGAGCCGAGATCACTGCACTACAGCCTGGGTAACAGAGGAAGACTCTGTCTCAAAACAAAAAGCTGCCAGTTCTATATTGGGGGAAGCATGAATCCAGGTGGCGTGGTTGCTCTACTGGACTACTGTGAGGATGGGATGACTCAATATGTGATTTTCTTTGAAGATGGTTTAGAAATGGGAAAATGTTAACAGATTTGGCAATTACTTTGATCTATCACCTGTCATCGTAACTGGCTGCCACTTGTCATCTACACAACAATAGGACTTAAGAAAAATGGGGCCAGGCGTAGTGGCTCACGCCTGTAATCCAAGCACTTTGGAGGCCCAGGTGGGCAGATCACCTGAGGTCAGGAGTTCAAGACCAGCCTGACCAACATGGTGAAACCCTGTCTTAAAAAAGAAAAAAAAAGAAAAATGGGACTGATGTCATCTTGAGTTCTTCATTTATTTTGACCATGTTTTATTTGGAGTGGAGACATTGTTTTTTAGAAAAACATATGTAGCTTGTCTGAATATAAAATACATTTAAACTCAAATCTAGCAAAAGTCAGGAGTGGGGATCATAAGGGCATTAATTTGGGGAGGAAGGACATGTGGTTAAGATGCTTTTTGAGGCCGGGCGTGGTGGCTCATGCCTATAATCCCAGCACTTTGGGAGTCCAAGGTGGGTGGATCACAAGGTCAAGAGATCGAGACCATCCTGGCCAACATGATGAAACCCTGTCTCTACTAAAAATACAAAAATTAGCCGCGTGTGGTTGGGGGGCACCTGTAGTCCCAGCTACTCAGGAGGCTGAGGCAGGAGAATTGCTTGAACCCGGGTGGCAAAGGTTGCAGTGAGCTGAGATTGCACCACTGTGCTCCAGCCTGGGAACAAAGCAAGACTCCGTCTAAAAAAAAAAAAAAAAAAAAATGCTTTTCAATAGCAGTTTGAGTTTTCTATGCTGATTAAAAAAAGAGAAGAACATTTTCTTTTACCCTGTATAGTAGAATATAAGCCTCATACATAAGTAAGAGCTACAAAAAAGGTTTTTGGCCAACATAAATATACACAAACTATTTAGTATACTAATAGGATACAATTTAGATTACTAATAATACAGTGATATACATGAAATAGTCATGTATAGCTCTAATATTTCATTCACATACATAATTAAAATCACATTTAAAATTTAAATGACATTAATTTTGAATATTCCTTTTCCCACTCATACCGTTTATGAAGCAAATTTATTCAAATACTCAGAGCCACATTTTAAGTCAGCTGATTCAGTTTTCAGAGTGTATCACCCTCCATCTTTATTATTTGAAAGGCTGTAATATTTATATTTATGTATGGTGCTGCCACTGGACGTTTTATCCAAGGCCACAAGTATTCATATAACCCTGGCACAGTTCCTCCATCCCTGCATCGTATAATTGAAAATAGCTTATGTTTATCGATGCGTTTACTATGTGCCAAATACTGTCATAGGTGTCTTATGTGTATTAACTCATTTACTCAGAGAAATCTGTGAGATTGATGCCTTATCTCACTTCACTCAGGGAACTAAGCTTCAGAAAGGTCAAATAACTTACTCAAAGTCACCTAGCTCATGAAAGGCAGAGCCAAGATTCAAACCCAGCTGTGGAGCTCCAGAGTTCCTGCCTTTTTTTTTTTTCTTTGAGACTGTGGCATCCAGGCTAGAGTGCAGTGGTGCAATCTTGGCTCACTGCAACCTCTGCCTCCCGGGTTCTCATGACTCAGCCTCACGAGCAGCTGGAATTGCAAGTCCCTACCACCATGACTGGCTAATTTTTTTTTTTTGAGGTGGAGTCTCACTCTGTCACCCAGGCTGGTGTGCGGTGGTCCAGTCTCGGCTCACTGCAACCTCCGCCTCCTGGGTTCAAGAGATTCTCCTGCCTCAGCCTCCCAAGTAGCTGGGATTATAGGCACCTGGCATTACGCCCAGCTAATTTTTTGTGTTTTTAGTAGAGACAGGGTTTCACCATGTTGCCCAGGCTTGTCAAACTCCTGACCTCATGATTCGCCTGCCGCAGCCTCCCAAATTGCTGGGATTACAGGCTTGAGCCACCATGCCTGGGCTTTTTTTTTTTTTTTTTTTTTTTTAATTTTTTAGTAGAGATTGAGTTTCATCATGTTGGCCAGGCTGGTCTCAAACTCCTCATCTCAAGCTATCTACCCACCTCAGGCTTCCAAAGTGCTGGGATTACAGGCATGAGCCACCGTGCCTGGCCAGCTCCCACTTTTAACCACCCTGTTACTCTGCTATGAGAAAATATAGCACTTAAGATGGTGAGATTATTCCCCTAGGAATAATTGTTAAACTTTAAATTGGTTTCCCCCTTGATGTTAAACCAGTTGTGTCTAAGCATCTAAAATTCCCATTGGTTTAAGTATTAGACAGTTGTGTATTCTCCAAATAGTAATTTTTCATCCAAAACAACATAACTGAAGGAGGTACATAATAGAATCTGTACAGACTCAACTATATAGCAACTTCCTCTTTTATAAGGTGTTAGAGAAAATATAACCTTATATTTTGACATATATGGTATGTAAGCCAAATCTACTGGTGACGATTTGATGGTATAGTTGTACTAGTTCTGAAACAACTACTGGTCACTCGGCACGGTACTTGGCTGTTTCCATATTACCTAGTTTTATTCTCTCTGAAACTCTTTAAGTGAAGTAGCATTGCTCTAGTTTTGTAGATGAGTCTGTTGAGGCTCAGACAATATAAGAAACTTGTCCAGGACAGTATAGAGCCTAGGGCAGTAGAGTTGACATTCAACCTTTGTGCAGCCACCACTAAAGTTTCTGCTCTGTGGATGCCACCACGTGGCCTCACTGGGCATACAGCAACTGGGTTCAGAAGCCCCAGACTTACTGCACGTGGCCACCGCGTCGCCCTGTCAGCTGGCTCCCACAGTTCTTCCAGCTTCCTTTCACTTCTCTGCTTTCTTGCTGAGTCTGGCAGGACTTCTGGCTGCAAACAACAGAAATTCCTATAGCTAGTTTAAGCAGAAAGGGATATATTAAAAGTTGTTGGTTAGGTGGTTCATAGAAGTTCTGGGAAGAACCAAGAATCAGGCTTGGATGTGATGGAGCCAGGAAAAGAGCCAAACCACACCGTGGGTCTGTTCTAGCAGAGAAATCACGCTGCCTCTGCTGGCTGCTGAGTCCCCAAGAGCTGAGGGAGTGAATGCCAGGACTGCACTTCTCTTCTGCCATGCTCCGCAGAAGGCCTGGAATCACGATGGATGACCCTTGCCGCCTCTGTCACTCACGCTGTGTCCAGGTGCGCTGGGATGCTTTTTTTTCAGCTCACTACAACCTCTGCCTCCCAGGTCCTAGTTCAAGCAGTTCTCCTGTCTCAGCCTCCCTATTACCTGGGATTACAGGCTAATTTTTGTATTTTTTGTAGAGATGGGGTTTCACCATGTTGGCCAGGCTCATCTTGAACTCCTGACCTCATGATCCTCCAGCCTCAGTCTCCCAAAGCTCTGGGACTACAGGCATGAACCACCACACCCAGCCACTCTGGGATGCTTCTGATTGGTAGAAATAAGCTCACATGCCTACATTCTGGCTGCGACGGAATATGGTGGTTTCACATTTTCTGCTAAATAAGGATTGAATGAATCAATCTACAGTGTCTACCACTTAATCCATCCCCATCCCAGCCCCAGCCCCAGCCCCAACCTCGGCTCTTCCACACAAAGACCAGTGTCTTAGTCCATTTGGACTACTATAACAAATACCATAAATGAGATGGCTTGTTAGTAACAGAAATTTATTTCCCACAGTCTGCTGGCTGGGAAGTCCAAGATCCTGGCGTTAGCTGATTCAGTGTCTGGTGAGGGTCTGCTTTATGGTTCATAGATGGTGCCTTCTTGCTGGGTCTTTATATGTGGAAGAGGCCAGGTAGCTCTCTAGGGTCTCTTTCATAAGGACACTAATTCCATTCATGAGCCCTCTTCCTTCATGACCATATCACCTCCCAAAGGCTCCACCTCCTAAATCATACCTTGGAGGCTGCGGTGGGCCTCCCAAAATTTGTATACTAAAATCCTAACCCCTAAGGGGGCTCCTCCAATCTTGGAGGAACACAGAGATTCAGACCTTAGTAGATAGGTGGGTACACCATTTGTGCCTTTATTCTCTGGTGCTTTGGTGAATACAGACCGAATTGCAGATTGACCTTTCTGTGTTCACCTAAGTGTAACCAAACCCCACAATTCACGCACTAGAGGAGGTTCGCCTTGTTCTGTTTCTCCTCCTCTAGCCGTGGGGCTAACAGTGGGGCTAACATGAGGGTCCAATGTGAAAAACTGCTCAACCACTCAAAGGAAACCCACTCCATGGAGGTGTCTCTCTAGCATGATGCTACTTTCTGAAGTTAGGTTTGTTTTTTTGTTTTTTTTTAGTGGAGAAAGTCTTCTGAAGTCCAGTATCCTATTTGGAGTTCATAGGGTGAGGAACATAACCTTCTATTCCCATGTTTCTCTCTGAAGTTTGGGCTTTCATTTGCTGGGTCCCACATGCTGAGTGCAAGGATAACAAATGTACCCAGTGAACAAAAGTTTAGCATTTTTTTAATATGAAAAACATGACATCCTTCTTTTAGGGTAAAGGTTTTCAGTTGCTTTTGAGAAAAGCATCAGAAGCAAGCTCAAGATCTGAAAATAAAGGAGACTTAAAGAAAATATGTTGATTAGAAGAGTAGTATCAGGCTGGATGTGGTGGCTCATGTCTGTAATCCCAGTGCTTTGGAAGGCTGAGGCGGGTGGATTCCTATGAGGTCAGGAGTTCAAGACCAGCCAACATGGCAAAGCCCTGGACGTGATGGTGCATGCCTGTAGTCCCAGCCGCTCAGGAGGCTAAGGCACAACAATTGCTTGAACCTGGGAGGTAGAGGTTGCAATGAGCTGAGATCACACCACTGCACTCTAGCCTGGAAGACAGGGCAAAACTTCTCTCAAAAAAAACAACAACAACAACAACAAGAAACACAAGCTAAGATTTAGCCCACATTCTACATTACTCACTGAGGACTTCAGGCAAATTGAATTCATATCTCTGCTTAGTTATCTAGTTGGTACAATTGGAAAAAAAAAAAAATACAAAGGCTAAGACCCTAAGAGTTACTGTAAGAAATGTGCAGACTCTGGATGCAGTGTCTGGTTCATACTACTATAATGTTAATTTCTGGACATTTTAGAAACTGTGATCCTACTGGGTGGGGTCATTCCCTATGGCTTGTGCTGCCAGTGTGGGTTTCTGTCTTCTTAGCACATGGGTGGTTTACACCATCAGGTGAATAAGCAGGTCAGAGTTGAAGGGGGAAAAAACCCCATCTGCTTGTTTAACACCACTGTTTACTATGGTAGTAAGGTTTGGCGCTTATGCAATATTAGAAATAGAGTCATGAAGGATTTTAGTTTGCATTTTCTGGTTATCTTGAAGTCTTGATTTTGCCAGAGGCTTGGAATATATGTATTAATTTTCCTTCAAGGTTCATTTAGCAGCAGCAAGGGGAGGAACATTTGCATTTTAATTGGATCCTTCTCCAACCTTGCCCCTACCCCCAGCACACTCTCTCTACTGCTAAGAGCTAGAGCCAGATGTCACTCCCTGCCTCTGGGTGACAGGAATGTCAGTGTCTGTAACTCTTCAGTGGCTACCAACCCAACCACAGTGTGCCCCCATAAACTTCTCCAGTGCCATGCGATCCCAGCATTAAACAGCGAATGAAATTCTCCACTCGAGTGGCACATGCCGACATGGCTCCAAAACATAAAAACTTGGAGGTTTTTTCAAAATTAAAGTGACTAGGTTAAGAAAGTGCATTGTCATTCCAGTAAGTCAGTACTCAAGATTCTGATCTGGGTGCGGTGGCTCACGCCTGTAATCCCAATACTTTGGGAGACTGAGGCGGGTGGATCACGAGGTCAGGAGTTCAAGACCAGCCTGACCAAGATGGTTAAACCCCTGTCTCTACTTAAAAATACAAAAATTAGCCAGGCGTGGTGGTGGGCGCCTTAATCCCAGCCACTTGGGGGGCTGAGGCAGAGAATTGCTTGAACCTGGGAGGCGGAGGTTCCAGTAAGCCAAGATCGCGCCACTGCACTCCAGCCTGGGTGACAGAGCGAGACTCCGTCTCAAAAAAAAATTCTGATCTTAATACAGGGATCTCATTTTGAAAAGGAAAACTTTAGGAGTAGATGAAACAAGTCTCAGAGGACAACTTTGAAACTTTCAGAGGACAAATGTCAATGTGAGAAAGGGTGCCCCAATGAAATCTGGTGCCAGTGCTAATGTCATGTTCTTAGATGACGAAACAGAGACAATGAATCAATAACAAAGGTGGTTTATGTTCCGGGGGTGGTCTTTTGAAATTGAGTCTATGCTGTGTACCAGACCACTTCTTAACACAGAATTGACATAGAAAGCTGGTGAAGCAAACCTAAATTTAGGCTTAGCAGCCTCAGTAATTCTGACATGTGCTCATACAGGAATGGAGGTAGCATGAAATATTTACAGTGAGCCTGGCGGGGATTAGTGTACACAGAGGTTAAGTTCAGCAAAATGTAGGGGGTGGGGAAAGCTGTAAGTGGTGAAAATGTACCTAGTTGTCCCTGTGAGAGAAGCAAAGTTTTAGAGTTGAATTCCTCTTTCTTTCAGAAGCTGTAGGGGGTCTTCATTGCATACCTTTACTTTCTTTTCTTTTTTCTTTTTTTTTGAGACAGAGTTTCACTCTTGTTGCCCAGGCTAGAGTGCAATGGCATGATCTTGGCTCACCACAACCTCCTCCTCCTGGGCTCAAGCAATTCTCCTGCCTCAGCCTCCCCAGTAGCTGGGATTACAGCCATGCACCACCAAGCCCGGCTAATTTTGTAGTTTTAGTAGAGATGGGGTTTCTCCATGTTGATGAGGCTGGTCTTGAACTCCTGACCTCAGGTGATCCACCCACCTCGGCCTCCCAAACTGCTGGGATTATAGGCATAAGCCATTGCGCCCAGCTGGATACCATTACTTTCTAAACAACAGAGAGTATATTGGGTGCTTCTAGAACTGTGCAGTGCTGCAAAGGAATACTGGACCAGACAGCACCTACCCTCCTAATGCCTACATTCCAATTCGAGAAACATCCCTCACTTGAAACCCCCACGTTATTAGATTGCTGCTGTCACATCCAGGCAAAAAAATGATGAGCCTGTGGCATCTCCACTTGGCCCTTCCTATCAGACTCAGCCTTGTGGCCCCCAGATTCTGCTGACTCCCCAGTTAACCAGTTACGGACCTTCTGTGCTGGGGGGTGTTCCACAGAGACGACAAACCCTGCAGCCAGGGGTCCCCAGTATTCCTTGCTACTTGTCCTCTGAGCTCTTGACCAAAAGAACCATCTTTGTCTTACATGGAGACATTTCAGCCTAGAAGCAGGCAGACTCTCCAGGAAAGCCCTGCTCTGTCCCCAGGAGAAGGGCATTTCTGGGTTTGGCAGAAAACATCCTGAAGGCTGGCAAGTGTACCATTTGCTCTAGGTACAGGCCAGAGAGTTTCAAAGACCCAGGGCCCAGGATGTGAGAGAAGAGAATTTTGATTTGTGTGTGTGTGTTAATTTTTTTTCAAGCGCTTATCCTGTGTAGAGACAAATATTACTCTGTTCGGGTCTGTTTTTGAAAAACAGATGAAAGGTCCAGTAGTATACAGACAGGTTAATATGCACTTGGCCTTTCTATCTGAGCCCAGTCCTGATTTCATTCTGTCCATGGGGAAAACTTCCTTTTTACAGTGCATCTTCAGAGTGGGGCTTTGTTCAGAAATCCTTTATTCAGAGCCTTTTGTTTTTAAGAGATTTATTGGAGATTGGTTTGGCAGGGACTGTGAGTGTCAGATTGTACATGTGCTGGGGGCATGGTGGGAGAGAGAACGTTAGGTAGGGGCCCCATATGTGTTCCTGATGGTTGTAGGTGCTCATAAAGTCTAAAGACCGAATCTGTGGAAGGCAAACAATTGTTTTTGTTTTGTTTTTAATGCTGGAATTTTTCCATCTCGTTTTTTCTCCTGGACATTTTCTAACTGGGTGTGTTTACAATATAAAAAGGCTTCATTATTGTGGAAAGTAGAAAAGTTTCTTTTTAAAGTTTCCTTTCTTGTTAAAGAATAAGCGTGCTAATAACTTTGTTAAGCCCTATCCTATGTAGCTGTTAGACATGCCATGCCTACAGGCACTCCTTGTACTTTAACCAAGATATCTGTGCTGAATGGGCTCACAGGCATGTCCCAGCTCTCCATTGCTTTTACCTACTTAGAAAAGTTTTCAGTTGTTAGCCAATTGGGTTTTAGTTTACATTGTGAGGTCTGGCTCCAGCCAACGGAAATCAGACACAACAGTAAGGACAACCCCAGATGTCTAAGGAATAAATTTGTGTGTTTTCCTTCGTTCGTTGTACTCTTGTGGCAAGATGGCCAGCCAGAGTACCCTTCCTGCAGACCAGGAAGTAAAAATTGCATTGCTGAAAAATCCCCTGTCTCAGTGCTAATTTTTCTTTGTGGCACTGAGCATCTACTTCCAACAGTCATTGGTCTATCCTGAAGTAAGGCATTGGTGGCTGTGTTGGTGGCTTTGGTTACCCTGCCCGGAGCGGGCTTATCTCCCTGGGTGTCATTCAGAGACAGTTGGCCATATCCAAGGGTTGGCTTCACTACTTCAGTTGCGTTTGTGTAGAGCAGGTTCAACCCCTCCTGGGGAGGGTGCCTTTGCATGCCCACAGTCAGGTGTAGAGGCCTGGTTCTACTCCCACTGGGTCCCCGATTGCCCTTGAGCAAGGGTTGAATGACAGTGTCTGTCCATCTTTTTGTTGCTTCATACCTGGGGCGCTGGCTGTGCCAGCCCAGCAAGTGAGGCCAGCTGAGGTGGGCGTGGTGTTCTTGTGCCTGCTGGTACCTTCTGATGTCCCAATTCAGGTGCATCTATTTTTAGATTGGGCTTGCCCTGGCTTGAGTAGCACTTGTGCAAGACTGTGACCTTGCAGGTGTTCAGCTGTTTTCTTCACAGATCCCGGGTGTTCCCTGATTCTAACTCTTTGGAGGCCTTGTGCTCTGCACAAAGCCAATGCAGCACCCACTTGCCTAGCTGTTCCTGGGCAAAGACATTTCATCTAGCTAGAGATAAAATTAGTGTCCAGATGCCTGGGGAAGGGAGGGGCTTACAGACTTGATGGGACAGTTCACTTGAGTGAGTGTGAGCCTCCTACCAGCATCTGTCTCTGTTTAGTGAGAGCCCTCTGCTAACTGTCATCATGACAGGTCAGGTTTGTGTGAAACTATTTATAAACTCCATAAAACCATGTGCAAATGTGGGAAACAGGCTGGCAGGAGTGGAAGGAGGTCAATGAGGGACAGGCACTATCTCTTGTACAAGGGCCGGGACGCAGTGTCTTGCCACACAAGTTGGAGGGAACCAGATAGAGCTGGCAAGGGAGACAGGGTCAGCCAGTTGAAGGGGGTCAGTGGCCATGGTCAGAAGTTTGCAGGAGATCCAGAAAACCCTTGGGAGCCACAAGATTGGGATGATTATTGCATCTGGCACTTGCCTGGTAGAGAATATTGTAAACTTGTAGCCAAGGAGAGTTAAGAAGGAAATAAAAAGTGAGATCTGGATGGGCACAGTGGCTCACGCTTATAATCCCAGCACTTTGGGAGGCCAAGGTGGGAGGATTACTTGAGACCAGCCTGGGCAACATGGCAAAACCCTGTCTCTACAAAAGATACAAAAATCAGCCTGCATGGGTGCCTGCAGTCCCAGCTATGGTGGAGGCTGAGGCAGGAGCATCACTTGAGCCTAGGAGGTTGAGGCTGCAATGAGACATGTTCACACCACTGCACTCCAGCCTGGGTGACAGAGCGAGACTCTTTCTCAAAAATAAACATAAAATAGCCCTTTCCATTGAAGGATGTGGAGAAATAAAAAAATTGTGGAAGGATTTCCCAAGAGCTCAGAGTAGAGGTGCCCATGAGACTTGTATTAGTCTGTTCTTGCACTGCTCTAAAAACATACCTGAAGTTAGGTAATTTATAAAGAAAAGAGGTTTAATTGGCTCACAGCTCTGCAGGCTCTACAGGCTTCTGCTGCTGCTTTTTTTTTTCAAGGTGGAATCTTCCTCTGTCTTGTCCAGGCTGGAGTGCAGTGCCTATCTCAGCTCACTGCAGCCTCCACCTCCCAGGTTCAAGTAATTCTCCTATCTCAGCCTCCTGAGTAGCTGGTACTACAGGTGTGTGCCACCACACCCAGCTAATTTTGTATTTTTAGTAGAGATGGGGGTTTCACCATGTTGGCCAGGCTGGTCTCGAACTCCTGACTTCAGGTGAGGCACTGTGGCCAGCCAGGCTTCTGCTTCTGGGGAGGCCTCAGGAAACTTAGTCATGGCAGAAGGTGAAGGAGAAGCAGGCACATTTTAAATGGCTGGAACAGGAGGCAGAGAGCAAAGGGGGAGGTGCCTCATACTTTTTTTTTTTTTTTTTTGAGATGGAGTTTCGCTCTTGTCCAGGCTGGAGTACAGTGGTGAGATCTTGGCTGACAACCTCCATCTTGGCTCACAACCTCTGCCTCCTGGGTTCAAGCGATTCTCCGGCCTCAGGTGATCCACCTGCCTTGGCCTCCTAAAGTGCTGGGATTACAGGCGTGAGCCACTGTGCCCAGCCACCTCACACTTTTAACCAACTAGATTTCATGAGAACTCACTATCGGAGAACAGCAAGGGGGAGATCCACCCCCATGATGCTATCACCTCCTCCCAGGCTCCTGGGCCAACATTGGGTTTAAAATTTACATGAGATTTGGGCGGGGACAGAAATCCACACTATATCAAGACTGAAAAGAAGTCCTGTAGGGAAAGGAAAGGCATTGAGCTGGGTGAAAGGTCACAGTCATGTTCCATTGGAAATGTCAATTCCTTACATATGACACAGAACCAGCGAGGGTGAACAGAGTTCCTGGGATTGAAAAGTTATGATAGGGAAGGAACCAGCTGGAAATCATTCATGGGCATCATTTTGGGCATTTCAGAATTCTCCCTTGAGGTTTATTACAGCCAGCAAATGGAAAGGGCAGAAAAAGACGCCTGGGGTTCTGGCTGTCTCAGGGATGACCTTCTTTTTAAATAGTATGGCTAATAATGCCAGCCTAAGCTTCTCTTTTGATTTTTAGGGTAGCCTTACAATTATTTTATCTTCCATTAGACTTGGCTCATTCCTAGCCAGGAAATAATTTGGAAAATAAAAAAGATCAAGCTTGTAGTGCTCCTGAGAAGGAAAGTGCAGTTCCCTTCTGAGTGGAAGACCTAGGTCTTGTTGACGGCACAGGAACTCACCCAGAAGATGACCAGGAGGCTTTTCTGTGCTACTCCAAGATATTTTCCAGGAGAATCCTGGGTGGCATGTGTGGTTCCCAGCTTCCTCCTCTTGTCAAGTAACCAGTGGCCTGATTGGAGCTGGCAGCCCCCTTGGGAACCGCTGAGTGCTGACTTCTGAGTCTTTTAACACGGCTGTGCACTGAGCATTCTGTTTTCATTTCCCACTTTCCCCTTTGTCACTTTCAATTAAACCAGGACAAGCTATGTAAAATTTGGTTAGTGATGTAAATAAGCCCTAATAGCAGAAAGACTGAAATGTGAAGAAACTGGTGGAGGAGTGAGTAGGTTTTACTGGAGAGTCACTGTAACCACAGCCTGACGGATGTCTGCTGTGTGGCCAGCACTGAGATGATCTAAAGCACTGTGTCTAGATTTTAGCAAAACTTCTGCAGCTACATTATACATTTTCATGTGAGGAAACTGAGGCATAAAGACTTTTAGTTATTATTCATATGGCTAGTGAGCAGGAATGCTAAGTTTAGTCCCATAGTTTAACTGAAGCTCACTGTCTTGTCTTTTTTTTTTGAGACAGAGTCTCACTCTGCCGCCCAGGCTGGAGTGCAGTGGCATGATCTAAGTTCACTGCAACCTCCGCCTCCTGAGTTCAAGCGATTCTTCTGCCTCAGCCTCCCGAGTAGCTGGGATTACAGGCGCACGCCACCACACCCAGCTAATTTTTGTATTTTTAGTAGACACAGGGTCTCATCATGTTGGCCAGGCTGGTCTTGAACTCCTGACCTCAGGTGATCTGCCCACCTCAGCCTCCCAAAGTGCTGGGATTACAGGCATAAGCCACTGTGCCCGGCTGTCTCTCTTTTAAGACTTAATATTTTTTAGAGCAGTTTTAGGTTCACAGCAAAATCCAGGGGGCAGAAAAGGCTCACACCTATAGACCCAGCTATAGGGGAGACTGAGACAGGAAGATCACTTGAGGCCAGGAGTTTGAGACCAGCCTGGGAAACATAGTAAAACCCACCCCCGCAACCAAAATTTTTTTTTTTTAATGATCCAGGCATGGTGGTGTGTGCCTATAGTCTCGGCTGCTTGGGAGGGTGAGGCAGGGGGACTGCTTGAGCCTAGGTCTTTGAAGCTGTAGTGAGCTATGATTGTGCCACAGCACTCTCACCTGGGTAACAGAACAAGACCCAACCTCTTTAAAAAAAAAAAAAAGTTTTTTTCTGGCTAGGGGCTGTGGGTCACACCTGTAATCCCAGCACTTTGGGAGGCTAATGTGGGTGGCTCGCTTGAGCTCAGAAGTTTGAGACCAGCCTGGGCAACATGGCAAAACCACGTCTCTACCAGAAATATAAAAGTTAGCCAGGCATGGTGGCACGCACCTATAATCCCAGCTACTTGGGAGGTTGAGGTGGGAGAATTGCTGGAGCCTGGGAAGTTGAGGCTACAGTGAGCTGTGATCATGCCACTGCACTCCAGCCTGGGTGATAGAGACCTGGTCTCAAAAACAATAAAAATAAATGAAATTTTTTTTCTGAGCAAAAGATAGAGATTTCCTGTATATCTTCTTTCCCTGAAATTTACAGCCTCCTCATTATCAACACCCCCCACCGGAGTGGCACATTTGTTAGAATTGATGAACCTCCATTGACATTTTATAATCACCCAACATCTACAGTGCACATTAGGGTTCACTCTTGGTGTTGTACATTCCATGGCTGTGGACAAATGTATAATGACATGATAACGGTGGAGTTACACAGAGTAGTTTCACTGCCCTAAAAATCCTCTGTGCCTATTTTTCCCTTTCTGCCTCCAGCACTTGGCACGATCTTGGCTCACTGCGACCTCTGCCTCCTGGGTTCAAGCGATTCTCCTGCCTCAGCCTCACAAATAGCTGGGACCTCAGGCATGTGTCTAATTCTTTGTATTTTTAGTAGAGATGGGGTTTCACCATGTTAGCCAGCATGGTCTCAATCTCCTGACCTCGTGATCTCCCTGCCTTGGCCTCCCAAAGGGCTGGGATTACAGATGTGAGCCATTGCGCCTGACTCCCGATCTTTTTCCCGTCTCTATAATTTGGCCTTTTCCAGAATGTCATATAGTTGGAACCGTACCACAGATAGCCCCTTCAGATTGGCTGCTTTCACTAAGTAACGTGCTTTTCCGTTTCCTTCATGTCTTCTTTACTCGGTAGCTCATTTCTTTTTAGCACTGTGTAATAACTCCATTGTCTTCATGTGCCGCAGTTTAGTCACCTGCTCAAGGACATCTTGGTCATTTCCAAGTTTTGGCAATTATGAATGAAGCTGCTGTAAACGTCCATGTGCTCACTCTCTTTTCACAGAACATTCTGTTCCGCTTAAGAGGTTTCATGGAGGACTCGCTTAGGTCCTCTGTGACAAATGGAACATGGTGAAAGCCTGGTGCCAGAGAGGAAAGAACGTACTGGATTTGATATCAGACAGACCTGATTTGCTTGGGAATTTGAATCCCAACTCTCTTCCATCTATGATTTAAAATTCTCAGTATTCCCTGCCATTAATGTACAGTGCTCTCTGAAGCATTTAGCCTTCCGTGGGCACTCTGAAATCCATGTGTGAACTATGCTCTAATGGTTGTACAGCTAAAGAAAATCGTGAAGCTCTTGAGGCTGGGTGCAGTGGCTCACGCCTGTAATCCCAGAACTTTGGGAGGCCAAGGCAGGCGGATCACTTGAGCTTAGGAGCATGAGACCAGCCTGGGCAACATAGTGAAACCCTGTCTCTTCCAAAAATATTTCTAAAAAAAAAAATTAGCTGGGTGTGCTGGCCTGACCCTGTGGTCCTAGGTACTCAGGAGACTGAGGCAGGAGGATCACTTGAGCTCAGGAGGCAGAAGTTGCAGTGAACCGAGATTGTGTCACTGCACTCCAGCCTGGTGGACAGAGTGAGACCCCATCTCAAAAAAAATTTTTCTATGGAGCTTTTGAGCCCAATACATTTTATTACAGAGTCTGATATTCTTGCTACTTACTTAGATTACTTAGGCTTTTTGCAAACATTTTTCATAGGTCGTAAAAAATTTAAGCTTTAGTTGGTCAATGGTGGGAGGTTAACACTTTCTTAAATACAAACCAGAGAGTCTTTGCCCTGGTGCCTGCCCTCCTCTGAGGTCCTGGAAGCTCCACACTTAGCTGCTGTTCTTATTGCCAGAATTTGCATTGTTAGAGGCCAGCCAGGCACATTCTTGTGTCTTTTGTTTTCCAGCTATTTTAGATAAAGTTTAAGACCTGGAAGTCACCATTGCCTGATTCCCATGGGAAATCTCGTCCAGTTACTTAGAGAAAATTCTTGTGGGAAAAAAAGGGGGAAAACAAATAACTGATTGTTGACAGGCTCGTGGAAAGAAATTTCCATATATGACCCAACTTCCTTGCCGGTGTTTCGGAAAGCTGTGGTTTTGTGATTCAAGTTCCTACTACCCCAGAACAGACGTGATTCCAAGAGAGGATTCTTCATGGTAAAGATGAGAAATAACTTGGAAGTACCGCTCTGAGCCCAAGCACGTCACTGGGCGCAATGTGGTTTTTGATAGATTTCTTCCTCCAAGGGCTTTGCTCTACCCTTTCCCACTTGAATAAGAAAGACTCTAATCATTTTTAAAATCATAATGGAGACTTAGTAAACGTAGGTGCCTGGTTTTTGTTTTTGTTTTGCTTTTAAGAGGAATTATTTTGAGATCTGGAAATTATAATGCAGTAAATTTTTAAAACTCTGAGCATCACTGGGAACTAAATGTTGCTACTGTTACGCTTACAGAAGAGCAGAGAGAGATGGGGAGGGGAGGGATTGACTAGGCAAGGAAACTACTCTGAAAAACACAACTTTCCAGTTCACAGAAGCTTCACTAGCCTTTTTTTTTTTTTTGAGATGGAGTCTTGCTCTGTCTACCAGGCTGGAGGGCAGTGGCGGGATCTGGGCTCACTGCAACCTCCAACTCCCAGGCTCAAGCAACTCTCCTGCCTCAGCCTCTTGAGTAGCTGAGACCACAGGCATGCACCTCCAAGCCCAGCTGATTTTTGTATTTTTAGTAGAGATGGGGTTTCACCATGTTGACCAGGTTGGTCTTGAACTCCGGACGTCTACTGATCCACCCACTTTGGCTTCCCAAAGTGCTGGGATTACAGGCCTGAGCCGCCACGCCCAGCTTTTCACTAGCCCTTCTAAAATGTGCTTGCAGGCTGGGTGTGGTGGCTCACACCTGTAACCCCAGCGCTTTGGGAAGCCGAGGCAGGTGGATCACCTGAGGTCAGGAGTTCGAGGCCAACATGGTGAAACCCCATCTCTACTAAAAATACAAAAAATTAGCTGGACATGGTGGCAGGCATCTGTAATCCTAGCTACTCAAGAAGCTGAGGCAGGAGAATTGCTTGAACCTGGGAAGCAGAGGTTACAGTTGGCCGAGATCACACCACTGCATTCCAGCCTGGGCAACAAGAATGAAACTCCATCTAAAACAACAACAACAAAACAATAAAATGTGCTTGCAGATGAGTCACAGTAGCATGGAGTATTTGTTGAATGTACACTCTGTACAGGTGCCTGGAGACGCACACTATCAGTGACTGCCCTCGACCACTGTAGCACGTTGGCAAGAGTCAAGCTTCAAGGTTATTCCCCTGTTGGATGAGAAAAATGCCAGAGCCCTGACTCCTACCTCTGACACACCTGGTGTGCACCTCCACACTTGGTGGCGTTAAGATGTACCACACTCCAGGGGAGTCATTAGGGAGGAAACATCCA
Organism: Aotus nancymaae; assembly: GCF_030222135.1. Lineage (NCBI taxonomy): Eukaryota > Metazoa > Chordata > Mammalia > Primates > Aotidae > Aotus > Aotus nancymaae. Next base: position 31,437,752 of record NW_026988425.1, read on the forward strand.
CATCGTCTTGAGTTTCTAAAAACCAAATGAATGGCAGTGCTTTCACCATTCGACACTATCAGTGCCGTGAAGATAAAATACAACGAGTTGGAGCTTCCGAACTCTCCCCACAGTCAGAGTGGAATGGCGATGGGTTTTTGGTCTGCTGGTTTAGTTCATATGCTCCAAGTAGCATGGGCAGCAGTCTGAGCCCAGACGGGCCTGGCCACAGTCCTTTCCCAAAGGCCTGTTCCACTTGGCTTGTTCTCCCCACTGTGCGGTGCCAGGTAGGTGGGCTGAGCTAGATTGCAGTTGTCTCCAGGTACAGCTGCTGTGAGGAGTGGCCCACTTTCCTTTCGTCTATAATGGGGAGAAGCTTGGAACTTGGGCAGATGTCAAGAGCAAGAAACCAGCTTTGAGGCTTTCCTGAAGACCCACTTTCTCTAAAAAAAATCGCTCCTGATTCTCCCAGCCCATGGTGATAGGTCCGTGTGGGAACCTCGGTGTCCTCACTGCCTTAATCCATTGCTTCACGTCTGGCGTGCGTTGCCTTGTAGTGGTGGGAATCTTTTCATCTGGATACTCCTCATCTTCACAGCAAGTTTATGTAGCGCATGTGCTTAGAGGAGACCCTTGTTAATTATTTGTCTGATTCTGGTCTTGAGAGGTAGCCGTTCTCATGGACACCAGCAGGGTCATACCCTGAAGCTTTAGAGAAATGTCTTTAGGGATGCTCAGAAACATTGATTTCTTAGAGTTCCCAGAGCCTTGAGAGGCATTCGACAGAATTCTCAAGCTGAAATTGGCTGGTGATATTGGCTCAGAAAATTCCTTCTTCCCTCTGCCCAGCAGAGTGTGTGTTGTCACCAACTCTTGGAGCCTGTCCCTGGGGGTCTTCATGTCTGTGGCAGGATTCCTGGAAATGAACTCAAGTCCTGGTAGAGCTGGATTGAGTTTCCAAAACCAAAATTGTCTCCATTTCTGTGAAGAAAGAAACAACCTGTAACTCAGAGGATTGATTGGGCTGACAAGCCAGGCTGGAAAATGGGGACTGAGCAGTTATCTATGGCCCTCGATGACTGGCAGGAGGGTCTGAGGGGCCAAGGAGGCACAAATCCCTTTAAGTGAGGGCGTGGAAAGTCATCCTAAGCAAAAAGATCAAAGCCAGGAGCATCCCATTACCCGACTTCCAACTATGCATAAGTCTATAATAACTAAAACAGCATGGTACTGGTACAAAAACGGACACACAAACCGGTGGAACAGAATAGAGAACCCAGAAATAAAGCCATACACCTATAGCCATCTGATCTTCCACAAAGTTAACAAAAATAAACAACAAAGAAAGAACTGTCTGTTTAATAAACGGTGCTGGGGCGGCTGGCTAGCCATATGCAGAAGCATGAAACCGGACCCCTACCTTTTACTTCAAAAATTAACTCATTGTGGACTAAAGATTTAAATGTAAGACCTCAAAGAGTAAGAATCTTAGAAGAAAATCTAGGAAACACCATTCTGGACGTCGGCCTTGGAAAAGAATTTATGGCTAAGTCCTCAAATGCAGTTAGAACAAAAACAAAAATTGACAAGTGAGACCTAATTAAAGAGCTTCTACACAGCAAAAGAAATTATCCACAGAGTAAACAGACAGCCTACGGAATGGGAGAAAATATTCGCAAACTCTGCTTCCAGCAAAGGTCTAATATCTAGAATCTACAAGGAACTTAAACTATTCAACAAGCAAAAAACAGATAAACCCAGTTACTAAGTAGGCCAAAGACAGGAAAAGACATTTCTAAGTAGCCAGCAAACATGAAAACATGCTCAACTTTGCTTATCATCAGAGAAATGCAAATTAAAACCACAGTGAGATACCATCTCACACCAAAGAGTAGCTGTTATTTATGAAGTCAAGTAGCTCATGCCTATAATTCCAGCATTTTTGGAGGCCGAGGTGGGAGGATCATTTGAGGCTAAGAGTTTAAGACCAGCCTAAGAAACATAGCAAGACCCTGTCTTGACAGAAAGTAAAAAAAAATTAACCTGGCATGGTGGCATGTCTCTATAATCCAGCTACTTAGTGGCAGGGGATCCTTTGAGTCCAGGAGTTTGAGGCTGAAGAGAGCATAATTGTGCCACTGTGCTCCAGTCTGGGCAACAGAGCAAGACACTGCCTCTTAAAAAAATTTAAAAGCCGCCAGGTGCGGTGGTGCGTGCCTGTAGTCCCAGCTATTCGGGAGGCTGAGGTGAGAGGATCACTTAAGCCCAGGAGTTCTGGGCTTTACTGCACTTTGCCGATTGGGTGTCCGCACTAAGTTCAGCATCAATATAGTGACCTCCTGGGAACGGGGGACCACCAGGTTGCCTAAAGAGGGGTGAACTGGCCCAGGTTGGAAACGGAAAAGGTCAAAACTCCCATGCTGATCAGTAGTGGGATCACACCTGTGAATAGCCACTGCATTCCAGCCTGGGCAACATAGCGAGACCTTGTCTCTTAAAAAAACAAAAAAAAAATTTAAAATCCAGGCCAGCCACAGTAGCTCATGCCTGTAATCCCAGCACTCTGGCAGGCCAAGGTGGGTTTCATGGGTTACATGGTGAAACCCTGTCTCTACTAGAAGTACAAAATTAGGCAGGCATGGTGGTACGTGTCTTTACTCTCAGCTACTTGGGAGGCTGAGGCAGGAGAATCTGTTGAACCTGGAAGGCAGAGGTTGCAGTGAGCCAAGATTGTGCCACTGCACTCCAGCCTGGGCAATAAGGTAGAAACTCGATTTAAAAAAAAAAAAAGGCCAAAAAATAACTGGTACTGGAAGAGGCTTTGGAGAAAAGCAAATACTTATACACTGTCGGTGTGAATGTAAGTTAGTTTGGCCACTGTGGAAAGCTGTTTGGAGATTCCTCAAAGAACTTAAAACAGAACTCTACCATTCAACCCAGCAATCCCATTACTAGGTATCTATCTAAAAGAAAACAAATCATTCTATCAAAAAGACACGTGCACTTGTATGTTCATCGCAGCACTATTAACAGTAGCAAAGACAGGGTATCAACCTATGTCCTGTGTGCCCATTAATGGTAGAGTGGGTAAAGAAAATGCCATATAGATACACCATGGAACACAACACAGCCATTAAAAAGAATGAAATCATGTCTTTTGCAGTAACATGGATGCAGCTGGAGGCCATTATCCTAAGTGAATTAACACAGGAACAGAAAACTAAATACTATATATTCTCACTTATAAGTGGGAGCTAAACATTGGGTACTTACGGACATAAAGATGAGAACAATAGGCGCTGGAGACTCCTAGAGGAGGCGAGCCAGGGTTGAAAACTTAACTATTGGGTACCATGCTCAGTACCTGGGTGACAGGATCAGTTGTACTCCATACCTCAGCATAACACAGTATACCCAGGTAACCAACCTGCATGTGTACCCCTGGATCTAAAATAAAAATAGATTACAGGCACTTGCCACCACGTCCGGCTAATTTTTGTATTTTTAGTAGAGACGGGGTTTCAGCATGTTGGTCAGGCTGGTGTTGAACTGACATCAAGTGATCCACCCACCTTGGCCTCCCAAAGTGCTGGGATTACAGGTGTGCGCCACTGCGCCTGACCACATAGTGGGTTTTTTAGGGCATGGCAGGTTTGAGGTGCCTACAGGACACTCAGCTGCAGCTGGGCAGGAGGTCAGAAAAGAGAGAGAGATTGAGGAGTTGGTGGCTCTTACTTGGTTACTGTAGCTATGAAAGTTGAGGGGATAATCCAGGTCACAGGAGGGACGAAGGAACAAAGGAAGAAGATGGTGCCCCTCCAAGGCTCACCCTGGCCTAGCAGGAGGAAGGAGGCTGAAAAGAGGGGACCAGGGAACTGGAGGCAGCTCTGTCCACCAAAGGCTTATGGCTAATGGGACAGATTTGACAGCTAAGAAATAGATCTGTATATGATGAAGGCCCCAGAGCATGATGGTGTCAGTTCATGCTCCTAGCGTTGCATGAGTTGAGGGTGTGTGAACTCCAGGAGGGCGGGATGGGCCACAGCCTCGTGGAGCTTTCTTCGATGTATTCTGAACCCTCTGCATTGATGGCAGAAGTTGGAAGGGATCTGCTTCCTCACACTTGCAGGCTGGGGTCCTCTTCGCTGGCACGATTGGCAGGGTGTTCCCCATCAGCACTGACCTTATCGTCTCCCGTCGGGGGCAGGGAAACAAGCCTTGTTCACTTTCATAACTTTCTGTGTGGATTTTTGACTGGGGGATGGGAAAAGGGGAGAAGGAAACATTAGTGCTTCCTGTTGTTTTCAAGACCATTTATGAATTGCATTTTATGGTCTTTTCATTTAGTGACATCAAGCATATGAAGCATGATAGCCATAGAACTAGCCAGTGGTGGCCGGGCACAGTGGCTCACACCTGTAATCCCAGCACCTTGGGAGGCCGAGGTGGGCAATCACGAGGTCAGGAGATCGAGACCATTCTGGCTAACACAGTGAAACCTCGTCTCTACTAAAAATACAAAAAATTAGGTGGGTGTGGGGTACATGCCTGTAGTCCCAGCTACTCGGGAGGCTGAGGCAGGAGAATCGCTGGAACCTAGGAGGTGGAGGCTGCAGTGAACCCAGATTGCATAACTGCACTCCAGCCTGGGCAACAGAGCGAGACTCTTTTTTTTAGACAAAGAAAATCCAGGCCCCATTGACTTTACACGCTTAATATAAAAGTTCTCATTTTAATAATTTTAAATATATCATTTTGTGGCGTTAAGTACATTCACACTGTTGTGCAGCCACCAGCACTATCCATCTCCAGAAGACTCTTCGTCTTGCAAAACTGAAACTCTGTATCCATTAAGCAGTAACTTCCCATTCCTCCCCTCCCTGGCAACCACCATTCTACTTTCTGTCTCTGAATTTTGCTATTCTGAGTGCCTCATATTATTAAAATCATACAGGGTTTGTCCTTTTATAACAGGTTTATTTCATTTAGCATAGTGTCTTTTCAAAACTCATCCAAGTAGTAGCATGCGTCAGAATTTCCTTCCTTTTTATGGCTGAACAGTATTCTATACGTATGTATCACAGTTTCTGTATCCATTCATCCGTCAGTGGACGCATAGATTGCTTCCACCTTTTGGTTATTGTGTGAACAGTGCTGTCACAAATATCAGGGATGTGAATATCAATTTGTATGTCTGTTTTCGGTTCTTGGGTTTATACCCAGGGGTATCCCTTGGTTTTTGCTGTTTGATTGACTCCTACTCTGCTGGGGATTTCTGGGATTGCTGTCTTTGTTACCCTTCTGTTTTAGCTTCTGGGAGAATCTTAGGTGTGTCCCTAGGCTGGAGCACCATTACTGAGCCCCTGCCTAAAGGTCCTGCCCACAGAGATCCACATCTTGTCCACTTAGCACCATCTTAGAGTTTGAATCAGAAGATTCACGTTCTAACCTCAGTACTTCTACCTGTGTGCCTGTGATGTTGCAGAACTTCCTCCTCTTCCTGTAGAGCTGTGTTTCCGCACCACGCAGTGAGAAGGTAGAACTCGGTGATCTTCAGGGTCCCTCCCAGGTGATGGACAGTGGGGTCACTGTGGTCTCCTAAGCTCGATGACCAAGGAACCAAGGTGGGCACGAAGAAGGCAGAGCCCCAGATACCTGTTATGGATAATGTAATTCAGCTTCCCAGAAATCTGGGATGGTTAGATGGCTTGTGTCCTTGCTGAATTCTGGCACATGCTACGTGTTTTGTTTTGTGAGTAAACGTAGCAGTAATTCCCCTTAAAGCAAAACTATATGCTGTATATTATCCACCCTTTGTTGAGAGAATGGGGTAAGGAGAGGCGGGATAACTGGTTTGACCATAGATTTTAGGCAGATATCACCATCTAATACAATCAAGGATACTTCATAGGCAAATTTTACCACTTGTTAGGACTGCACTTTGGTCACAGGCCAAGGCAATTTTTAATCATTTTCCCTCACTTCTTTTAAAAGAAAAAAAATTAAAGAGCAGACTTCCTTCACCTTAGCTTGAACTGTGAGCAGGAGTCCACGCTTTCCTGAACTAGGAAGGTAAGTTCCAGGAAGTTGCCCACACATCAACTTCCAGGCCTCTCGAGTGCACATAAAAATGTTGACTAGCCTGGGGCTCCCTGCTGGGGTTTGGAGATGAGGTACTAGTCCTCCCATTAGTGCTTTCTCTGCCGCACCAGGGAGACATCATATGTACCAGTGATGTCGTGTCTTTGTTTCATGGCGGATCCTGTTTCTGTTTTCAGGAATGTGTTAGGGTATTGGGATGACTAGAACCTATTTGGAGCACATGTGATGAAAATGTATAGCATTTTCTTTTTAGGAGATATTTTAACCATCTTAAAAAAAAAAGTCTTAAGTCCAGATACTAAGCCATCAGTGTTTTTAATATATGGAAAATGTAGAAGCAGTTTCAAAAAGTTCTCACTGTGACTGGAACTAGGTTATGACAATACAGGGCTCCTAGGGGAAAAATTTATACTGGATAAAACTCTAAAATAAATGAATATGCTAAAAAAAAAAAAAAAAAAAACCCAAAATCTGGCTGGGGGTGGTGACTCATGGCTATAATCCGAGCACTTTGGGAGGCCATAGTGGGCGGATCACTTGAGACCAGGAGTTTGAGGCCAGCCTGGCCAACACGGTGAAACCCCATCTCTACTAAAAATATAAAAATTAGCCAGGCGTGGTGGCAAGCACCTGTAATCCCAGCTACTCTAGGAGGCTGAGGCAGAAGAATCACTTGAACCTGGAGGATGGAGGTTGCAGTGAGTCAAAATTACTCCTGCCTGGGCAACAAAGCCAGACGCTGTCTCAAAAAAAAATAAATTAATTAAAAAAAGTGGCTGCAAGAAGAAAACAGAGGATGTTTGCTTCTGTTTTGTTCCTTTCAAGTATAGCTAATAAAAGACCTTGTGAGTACTGGAATAATAAAATGCCATTCCTGTAAGTTGTGCATGTAAATTTTTATACCTACACCAAAGGTTCTTGGAATAAAGATTTCAAAATTCCACAACAGTCTCTGGCTGCAAGACCCCTTTTGCTTTAGCTGTAAAACAAGGCAAATTTTACACATAATAGAAACTACTATATACGTATGTTGGTTTAGGGAAACCTATTTTTTAACGTTCTATTTCCTGATAAAATCTTAGAAAAATCGTATTGTCAGTAAAAGCTGCTGATGTTCTCAGCAACTCAAGGGCTGACTGATAATTTCTGGTTTTGCTAGTACTAGTCTACAGTGGAATTTGGAAGCTTAGTCAGAGTACAAAAGTTGTAGATTTGGCCAGGTGCAGTGGCTCACGCCTGTAATTCCAGCACTTTGGGAGTCCGAGGCAGGCAGAACATGAGGTCAGGAGATTTGAGACCATCCTGGCCAACATGGTGAAACTCCTTTTCTACTAAAAATACAAAAATTAACTGGGTGTGGTGGTGCATGCCTGTAGTCCCAGCTATTCAGGAGGCTGAGGCAGGAGAATTGCTTGAATTCGGGAGGTGGAGGTTGCAGTAAGCAGAGATCGCACTCCAGCCTAGCAACAGCGTGAGACTGTGTCTCAAAAAAGAAAGAAAGAAAGAAAAAAACGTCGTAGATTTGGTGTCATCGTGACAAATGGCTTTTATTTCCCAACATTTCTTTATAAAATATTTCAAACTCTTGATTTTTGTTTGCATTTTTTTTAAAAACCTGGCCCTTTAATAAGTGCAAGACAGATTAAATTCATTGTGAAATACTAGATCACTGGGTGGAAAGTTTCTTCACTGATCATCCTAGCTTCACATTTTTAGTTATGTGAAGTACACATTTGGTTTTCTCCTGCCTGAAATCTTCAGTCCACCTCCATGGCAGACTGTAGAATGAAGCAGCTGTGGTCTGTGGCCAGTCAGGTGTGTGTCCTTTGCTGATGGAAGAGCTGATCTGCAGATACCTGCAGGAGGAAGCCATGTATGATGTCTGCTGGGATTTGATTTCCCCCCATACTCCTGGAAAATGAGAACCGTTTATAGCAGCCTGGTTCCAGTACACTGGCAGGGCAAGGATTGGCTCGTTCTTTTACAAACACAGTGTGGCTGGATGCACTCATAAATGAAAAATGATCTGAGTGCTGTGGGTGGGTGGGGCTCTGGAGCTCAGGAGGTGAAGCCAGGAGGAAAGAGAAAGAGAGAATCTGCTCCTCAGCTCCACGGAGCATGGGGAGCTGGCAGGAAGTTGGAGCACACATGGCGCAGCTTGTGTTTTGTTGATAGTTAATAACCCAGGACTTTAAAGACCTGAATGGAGAAGGGAAATGAAGCACAACCAACTTTGGAGTCTGTCCCATTCCAGAGGCTGCTGAAGCACAGCAGGGCACGCTCACCTGACCAGCTATAAAGCAGGTAGGAGGGGAGACCTGAGTGGTGAAGAGAATCACATTTTCTCTTGAACACAACTTACAGGTCTTCCAAAGGTTTATTATTTTTTAATCACATGAGAGATGAGCAATTAATAACGTAAAGGAAAGACTCAGCTGGAATCATACTGATGTCTGCCCAAGCAAGAGTTTTCTTAGTTACTTGTTTTGATGACCAAATGACAGTTTTATTCTGAGAGTTGCTTTTAAAAAAAATTACACAAAAGCATGCAGCATTGAAGCTAAAATTCATTTAAAAATTGGCAGATAATAAATGAACTCCAGACACTCTGTTTTAGAACAAATACTTTGAAGGGAGTTGACCAGAAACTGATTTTCAGGCTTGACTGTGGCTATATTTTTAGATTCCAGAGCCAATGAGGTGCTCACTAATTTTTGCTGGCTTTTGTAAGAAAGGAGGTGGATGTATAACAGCTGTGAAATATCCTGAAATTGACTGGGATCCAGAGCGAATCCCGAATGCGCTAATGTTTTCTCCATTAAGGCAGGCTGCCTCTGCTCAGCTTCTAAGTCAGGGGATTGGAAAGCAGTGTGAAAGTGAAGTGTGAATCCTGAATATTTGTCATGGAGTAGGGGGAGTACAGAGGGTTGGAAACTGTCACAGTGACGTTTCACACTCAGAAGTAGAAAATAAATGGGGAGGACCATGGGTGGCAGCCACATGCAAGGATAATTTTAAAACTGATTTTCGATTCCCATGATGGTAGCTGAGTCTCAGGGTGTTCTTTCCGTTGTCAGGTTTGGGGCTTGTGATAAGAGAAGTAGAACAGAATAAAGATCATCTCCAGCCCGGGGTTCTGAATCATTTCTAGGCCTTCTCATGGGCACTGGGATGATCTGACATGCGTTCCCCCCTACTGAAGTGGTCAGAGTGCTGTGGGATTGGTCTAACATGGAGGAGGTTGGATAGAAGTGGTGCATGTGGTCAGCCTGAGAAGAACGTCAGAGGTAGGTAGAGAACTTTGTTTCGGTAGAGTAGCCCAGCCTGAATCCTGGAACTCTTTGCGTTGAGGTTTGGAGAATGCCCCGTAGCCACAGGAGTGTGTCTGAAAAGGCAGAAGTGGGAGCTGCTTTGGTTGCTGCTTACCGCCTGGCTGGCATCCTCGTGCTGTGGTCGTCCTCATGCCGTAGTGGCCACGTTTTGTGGCTTTGCATTTTAGTCTTGGAGGACTGGGGGATGACTTGTGTTCAGTCAAGCAAGCCCACACATCATTGCTAGTCTCTTTCTCCTTGTGATTTCACAGCATTTCACAGCTAGCCTTCTATGGGAGGAGGAACACCAACTCCTGTGGTCTTTTAGGAAAATTTTCACCCTATATTCCTACGATTCCCACCCCAGCTCTTGCTCTTTCTTGCCTGCTGTCCACCTGTTGTGTGAGTTCCCTTTGTCTCCCATCCTTCAGACTCATCTGTCCCAGGTGCTATCTGCAGTGACTTAAGCTGGGTTGGGGACAGGCTCCTTCCCAGGGTTCCTCCTGGAAGCGGTGTTCAGCAAGCTATGGCCCTTGGGCAAATCCACCCTGTCCTAGCCTGCTTTTGTATGGCCTGGGAGCTAAGAATGTGTTTTACATTTTAAAGAATTGAAGAAACAAAGAAGAATATAGGACAGGGACGGTGACCCACAAAACCTATCTGATCTTTCATAAAAAAATATTTGCTGGTTTGCTGGTCAGCCTGTTGATTTTTTTTTTCTTATTAGACACCATCTTGGCCAGGCTGGTGTCAAAGTTTTGACCTCAAGTAATCTGCCCACCTCGACCTCCCAAAGTGCTAGAATTATAGGCGTGAGCCACCGCACCCAGCACCCCACCCTGACCTGTTGACTTTTTAATATCATTGGTGAACAGCGTGATTGGTGTGTTGATGCAGCAAATTAAGTCCTCAGTGATTTGAACAGGCTGCTGTTTGGGAAACTGATTTTAGTTTCTTAGTCTGTATTAAATGGTGCCATCGCCTCCAAGTGGGTAGATTTGGGAGTTAGGAAGTTGAAGCTTTTCTGTAGCGTCCCATCAATAGCAAAGAAATATTAGATGAACTGTGTGCCTATGGTTGGATTTTCACCCTTTTTCCTGGTTTATTAACCCACTGGAGAAGATACCGATGAGGCCAGCCATGTATTGACTGTGTGCCCTACTGGAAGAACCCAGTGGGGACCAAATGTCTGCTAATTCACACAAATCATTCACTTCTTACTTTTGCAAACTGAATGCTGGCTAGACTTCCACAATCTGAGAGTGTTTCATGTTGCCACTTTGAAAAAAAAGATGTTTTTTGTTATTTAAAAAACAGCAGCTGAATACCATGTTTTCTTATATTTGGAACAGTGTTTCTTTATGGCTCTCTAAGAAAGCTTACTGTCGACCCCCCAACCTCAGCCCTCCAACGTTACCCCTGAACATGCAGTTCTCTTCTACCCAGCACAGTATTTCATTGTTAATGTCATTTCTAATCAAGGAAGAGGAAAATCTTGTGGCCTTATTCATGTGTAACTTGTGTCGAAACTTCAGGCCTAGATACAGAGCTGACTTTGTAAGTAGCTTTTTGTCCATTGCAGAAACACAGGAAAGCACCTCACAGGAGATGGTGGTTTACTGCTAGGGCATTTCAACCATCTCTCCTGTATTTGGAAATGGGATGTTGTCAGTAGAGAAGAATGGGGGTGGGGCCTCGTTTGACAAAACAAGTGAGGAAGGATGAAAATATGAATAGTATGGTGCCCCACGGGAGGTAGGGCCTGGAAAACAAGATGGCGCCTGTACGCTTGATGAGCCAGGCTGTCAGAGCTGGGAGGGGTGGGTCCTTGAATCTACCACAGGAGCTAGGCAGCACTTTTGTATTTAGAAAAGGGGTTGGCTCTGAATTTAGAGATTAAGCAACCTGCTGTTCCTGTATGCACTGGAATTTCAGACACAGTCAGAAACCTGATTTGCGTAACTGCTGAAACTCAACTGGAAACCAACCAGACTGAGGCCTGGACACCTCAGGCAGGCAAGGGGTGCTCAGGAATCAGCACGTGAGAGAATGTACCAGGCTTGCCCAAGAGGGAGTGGTGCTGTGTGGCCAGATGCAGTGAGGTGGGCTCTGGGGTGAAAGGCCGGCGTTGGGTTCCCAGAAGGCTCAGGCTGGAGGGTGAGTAACCTCCTCCTCTGCATGAGTAGGCAGTGTGTGTCAGAATTCCAAAACTACTTGGTATCACATAGTAGCACACAGGGCCCTTTTGCTTCTGAGCCATGCAACCAAGCTGGCTTCTAAAGAGACGGAAACCACTGAAGTCTAATCACTGAAGTGGCGTGCAAGCCACGAGCAGCCCGTAACAAGCCAACTTGTCTATACAGTGTTGTGAGGGCTGAGTGTCCTTCTCAAAGCTGGAGCTGCTGTCATCTCCCTTTGGCCGTGGAAACGGGACTGGAATCTGACATCTCTTTATCGGTTTTTTCCCTGATGGTGAATAGGATCAAAGACCAAGCCAGATGTATGCATATATATGCAAAGTGTGTAAACCTAGAGGAGAGGAACAGCCAGGCAAAATAGAAGTTATGATTCTGAGTTCAAGAAAACTTGTGATCATGTGTGTAAAAGGGAATCGATCATTCCGTGGCTCAGTGGCCAGCAGGGGATCCTACTGTGGCTTTGTGTTTACCTACAAGCTGTGCCCCTCTAAGAGCTTTTGTAGGTGATACAGCCTCTCACTTCCAAACACGATTTCTATAGATTTCCTGCACTGGGCACTGGGGGTGGAGCATAAGGTCCATCATGCCGTGGAGATCCCGACTGGAGCCCTGGCTTTACTCAGTGGCCTGGGAGCAAGATAGCGACATTCTCTCTCCATGGACATGGCAACTCTTCCTTATAGCACAGCATGCGCCATTATGCCTTCTGTTGTCTTTGCTGTCCGCTGCGGGCCCCTCTGCCCAGATTGCCTTTGTTTATTAAGCGCAAGTGTGCCTCACTGGGTAGCCACACTGTGACTCCACAGATGGCCTCAGCAGGGTACATCATCAGCCCTGCACCATGAGGTCCCTGCACCATGAGTCAGGCCATGACAGCGGTGACTTGGGACTCTAGATCTGCCTTCCCTTTCTGTCAGGATCTCCCTGCAGAATCAACCCAATTATATGTTACGTGCAGCAGAGGAACTTGGTCCTTAAAGGGACCAAAAGTGACTCGTTTGGTAGAAGAGAAGGATCACCCGATAGTTTGTATTTTTGGTAATTTTGAGGTTTGGAGGCTGTCAGGGAGGCCTAAAGCCAAATACACCCAGACCATCTCTTTGCCTTTCTCATTTCAACACTTCCCAAATTAGAAGGTGGAAACCATGTTGGAAATTGGCAGAGTAAGGTGAGTCTGAGGAAGGTGCAAAGTGGCCTTTGAGAATCGTTTGGTAAGAAGCCTGTATTTCAGTGAGACAGCTCAGACCGCGGGAGCAGAACATCAGTGCAGATTACTCCCAGTGAAGGGCAGACAGACGTTCTGTTTATGTATTGTATTTTTCCAAGGCTTGCCCTTTTAACAAAAACTTACAATTCTTACAAACTCTGCTTCCCATCCCCACACCTCCCCCCGACAAAAAAAAAGTGGTTCTGCAGTGAATAATTTAGAATTCTACACAAGTAACAAAAATGGAAGCCCCCAAGCAATGAGGTAAGTGACAGGAGATTCAAGGATAGCAGAGTTGGTCTTCATTTGAATGGCATGAATCCCAGAATTCATCATGGTGCTCTTCATGGAACAGCAGCTTTTCACTCTTGCCTTATTTTGTTGTTTGTTTGTTGGCTTGTGTGAGATGGAATCTTGCTCTGTCACCCAGGCTGGAGTGCAGTGTCTCGATCTTGGCTCACTGCAACCCCCGCCTCTGGTTCAAGCAATTCTCTTACCTCAGCCTCCCAAGTAGCTGGGACTACAGGCCCACGCTGCCACACCTGGCTAATTTTTTGTATTTTAGTAGAGACAGGGTTTCACCATGTTGCCTAGGCTGGTCTTGAACTCTGGCGGTCAGGCAATCCGCCCGCCTTGGCCTCCCGAAGTGCTGGGATTACAGGCATGAGCCACCGCGCCCAGCCCCACTCTTGCTTTGCACCAACATTTCTGCTCCTTTGACAACAGTGTTCATATTTTCTCTTGCTGGCCGCTTTCACCAGCAAGAGGAGGAGCTTTCCAAGGAGCGCCATCTTTGACTTGCCAAATTCCACCTTTGCCCTGAGTTTGCAACACTCTGACTTCAGTTCCCAGATGACTGCCCATGGGGTAGAGGCTTGACTTTTGGCAGTAAACTGCTGGCTTTGGAAAACATCACAGGTATTTTATTGAAACAGATGCAAGACAGTTTTGGCAGGGGAGCCATAAAGACCTGGAGGGGAAGCAGAAAATTACATCTAAGTGCTGCAGGAAAGAAGGTGGCAGAAATAAAGGATGCAGTTTGGATTTGTAAAGCTAAGTCCTTTGCACAATCTGTTTTACAGGCTAGAACATGCTTGACTTGAGTTTATCCCTCAAGTGAGTCAAAGAACATTAAAAGAGAATGAAACGCTGAAGCTGAGAAATGTATGTACTTGGGGACAGCTTGGTGTTTGAGGATGTTATTGGGGTCCCACTGGCCCATCCAAACTTTGCGTGATGAAAATCCTGCTGTTTTCATAATGCTGAGACATTAGATCCTCTTACACCTGTGTCTAATGAGACATTTGTAATGCATTTGTTAGAGTAATAGAAATTCAACTTCTCATCTTAAAAGTGAGTGGATTCAGCCATTTCAGTAGAAGAAACATCAGTCATCTCTGTAGTCTTCTGGTGGCTTCAATCATTACATTTGTTGTCACTGGAATTTCAAAATGGGGATAGAATCTGCTATCAGTTTTAGTGTGTGTTTTGTTTTGTTTTCATTCTGTGCGTTCTTCATTTACCCCAGAAGCAATGTCTGGACTCTTAAGCAGTCTCGAAGCCAAGATCTCAAACCTGCAAGTTAGTCACTATTCTAGGCCAAATCACAGTGAATAATACAGCATTGACTATTAAAATCGTCTTTACTCTGATGTGATTTACTATGATAGACCTTTGTTATCCACAGGTTGACTCTGAAATTGGCGAGGTTTCCTCTGCTTTCAACCTATTTTCTTTTTTATGGCTGTGTCTTATGTGATTAGCCCTGGAGCAAGGATAGGTGGAGAACTAGGTCAAGATGATAATGCAGCTGACTAGTCATAGAATGTTCAGACTGCAAGGTTTAGAGATCTCTTTTTCAGGTGACCAAACCTAGATAAAGAAACCCTAAGTGTGCATGCTGTCGTGTGTGTGTCTGTGTGTGTGTGTGTGTGTGTAATGTAATTGTTTCATGGCACTCAGGGACCTCGAGATGAGCAAAATTTTTTTTTAAAGGAACAAAGTTGCACTCTGTTGTCCAAGCTGGAGTGCAGTGGTGCAATCATAGCTTGCTGTAAACTTGAACACTTGGGCTCAAGCAATCCTCCTGCCTTAGCTTCCCAAAGTACTGGGATTATAAGCGTGAGCCACTGCACCTGGCCAAACAAAAACTCTTTATATAAGACTGTGTCTCAATTTGTAGGTCTGTCTTTTCTTTTGTAAACGTGTGGTCCAAACACACTCAAATGATTTGCTTTTTCTTAGAGAAATGCCTCATGGTGTTGTAGCAACTTTTCTGTGAGTTCAGACCAAGTGTCAGATGAACTCTGCAAGGCTGATGTGCTCAGTTGCGTTTTGCTTTCATGGCACTTGGGTTGGTGTGAGGGGAAAATAGCCTACAGAACAGTCTAGATGCTTTGGATGTATAGTTCTGAAATTCAGAGACAAGGCTGGGCATGGTGATTCACGCCTGTAATCCCAGCACTTTTGGAGGTCAGGAGAGGTGGTGGTGGAGGGGGGGAGTGGATCACCTGAGGTTGGGAGTTCGAGACCAACTTGGCCAACATGGCGAAAACCCGTCTCTACCAAAAATATAAAAATCAGCCAGGTGTGGTGACATGTGCCTGTAATCCCTTGTGCCTGTAATCCCAGTTACTTGGGAGGCTGAGGCAGGAGAATCTCTTGAACCTGGGAAGTGGAGGTTGCAGTGAGCTGACGTCGCGCCACTGCACTCTAGCCTGGGCAACAGAGCAAGACTCCATCTAAAAAAAAAAAAAAAAAAATTCAGAGACAAATTGATTTTGGCTTTTCCTGAAAATGGATCTTATTTTGAGAACCACAGTTGACACGGCTGTGGAAAGTGTTGCTTATTCTTGGCAAGAAAACTGCCCTGAAAAGGTGCTTATGATCCAGGAGACAGAAGCATGCCCTAGACACTCTGGCAGAGCTGGGGTAACAGTTCAGAACTCAGCATTAGTAGTTTGTATTAAATCCATATTTGTACGGTAGGACTCAAGCAGATCAAGAAGTCGCTTCCTAAAAAGTGGGATTATTTTAGTTACCCTGTGTCATGGTATTCAGGATATAACATGGAATGTACATTCGGCATGTAATAGTTCTGTTTCAGAAATATTTAGAACCCAGCCTAGAGCGTTTGATCCAAAGTACATATTAAACACTTGCGTGCTTAGCTATGTGGAAGCCACAAGACAAAAAGAAGCTGACGAGGCAAATGCAGTCGCTATCGGAGAAGGAAGTGATTTGACCAGCTTGTGCTCAACCTAAGATCAGACAGAGACAGACAGAGGGCACCACATTCTCTTTATTCCTCTCACACAGGATCTTTAAGCATCTCTTCCTCTAACCTGGATTCTATTAGATTTCAGTGGGACTGTGAACCTGGAAGGGGAAGCAAACTGAACTGTAGCTCAAATTTAGTATTTCCTTCCATAATGGACATAGGCAACGAAGGACAGTAGTATTAGCAATCCTTATGTCTTTGTCACCAGCACGAATGATACTCAAATAATTGTAGCAGAAAAATCCCAGTATCATGTACACCCTTTACTCCTTTGAGACTATGTCAGCTGGTCTGTTTAGCAGCTGTGTTGCTAGATCTGTGAATTCTGTGTAACAAAGAAGCACATATAGGTTATTGTGTTACAACTTTCTAAATATTTAGGATATAGTTTTTCCAAATAATTGGTTTTCTTTGTAATTCTATGCATTTTATGCATTTCAAATGTAATTTTTGAAACTTTACCAGATAGCCGGAGAATCCACAGCACAAAATAATGAGAGAAGGAAGAAAAGGAACCCAGTCTTAAGGGCTACCATTTGGTATTTCCTTAGATCTTCATTTACCAGGAAAAAAAAATAACCCCAGGACAGCACAATGTGTTTTAGCCTATCCCTAGGTGACTGGGGGATCTTGATATGCGGTAAGTCTGGGATGGGGCCTGAGATCTCTGCTTTTCTAACAAATTCAGAGTAGCTGGGCTGTAGCCTACAGCAATTCAGATAAGGACCCCTGTTTTCCAAACTCACTTCCTGTAATTTTGATAAATCTTAGTTGTAGGTAGCTTAAGTATTGGGACACCTGGTTGTGGGAAGAGACGTTCCAGGAGAGGAAATGTGGGAAAATCCCACAGGACAGACTTTACCTGCTTCCAAGTCTATATGTTGCCTCCAAGTGTATATGTTAGATCCCACGGTAACTTTCCTGTTGGGATTTTTTGTTTGTTAGTTTAGACGGAGTTGTACTCTTGTTGCCCCAGGCTGGAGTGCAATGACATGATCTCGGCTCACTGCAACCTCCACCTCCGGGGTTCAAGTGATTCTCCTGCCTCAGCCTCCTGAGTAGCTGGGATTACAGGCACGTGCCACCATGCCCAGCTAATTTTGTATTTTTAGTAGAGACAGGGTTTCACCATGTTGGTCAGGCTGGTCTACGAAATCCTGACCTCGTGTTCCACCTGCCTCAGCCTCCCAAAGTACTTTGGGATGTTAATTAGGTGGAAGCTCAGGCTTGGGGAGAGGCTGCCAAGGTGAAGGGTGGGGTGGCAGCGTGTGTACACGTGTCCCCAGGTGACTCTCTCATGGTGTGCGTTCCCTGGGAAGCAGCTGCAGCTGCGCCTTGGAGGGGCTGCTTCCTGAGCTCTTCGCTGGTGTGCACCAGGTGAGCTGCGAGCCGAGCCGTGCACAGCAGCTGCCTGCCTGCCTGCCTGCAGCCAATTACCTCAGCCCTGCTGGATACGGAAGAGGGTAGATTACCATCTGATCCCACACGTGTGCAGACCAGCTGCTCTGTGCTCAGGAGTGTTGTGTATAGGGCTTGCTTCTTTCCAGAAGGGAGATTTATCAAGTGTGTCATTGGATGATGCAAGTTGTATATCTTTGTAAGATTTTCATGGATGTTTGCAAGTTAGAGAAAGGTCTTTTGGCAGAGCATCAGGCTGTACCTCCGCAGCCCGAGCAGCTCCCTTTAATAGCTCCAGAACCCTGAGACCTGACCGACTATCCCCTAATGGTGTGCTTTTGGCCCTGGTCAAACCACTTATGTCACAGGGCCAGCTGGTGGCTTCACAGGGTGGCACTGATACACAGAAATCCAATTTTGTGTGTTTATCACAGAGGTTATCAGCAGCCTGGAAACTGACTCATACTAATCAAACTCCCAGGAGACCGGCATTGAGCAATCCAAAGCCAGGTTATTGATTCCTAGTGAAGGAGGGATTCTTCCAGTGGCCAAAGATGTTACTGCCATCTTTTGCTTGTTTCTTTTTTTTTTTTTTTTTTGAGATGGAGTTTCGCTCGTTACCCAGGCTGGAGTGCAATGGCGCGATCTCGGCTCACCGCAACCTCCGCCTCCCGGATTCAGGCAATTCTCCTGCCTCAGCCTCCTGAGTAGCTGGGATTACAGGCACGCGCCACCATGCCGAGCTAATTTTTTGTATTTTTAGTAGAGACTGGGTTTCACCATGTTGACCAGGATGGTCTTGATCTCTTGACCTCGTGATCCACCCGCCTTGGCCTCCCAAAGTGCTAGGATTACAGGCTTGAGCCACCTCGCCCGGCCTCTTTTGCTTGTTTCTGCTGTCTTACTCCTACCTTCTGAGGAGAGAGGTGTTTGACTATGAGAACATCACGCGGAATATGTCTTTAGGAATGTTTTAGGATTCTAGATGCAGCGCCTCCATGTAGAGGGCTGCAGAACCACCAGAATTCTGTCTTTGGGTTTACCTTTACTAGATTGCTTTGAGAAACTCTCCCCAAGCCTATTTTTCCCCCTTGTTCTCTTCCTTGTGGGAACCCCCAGGGTGTTCTGCCGCAGCTTTCATAGTTTCAGACTCTGCCTGCCTGAGACCACATTGTCTCCCCTGGACGGGATCCAGGTGCTTCCTGGGTCTCTTCCCCCAGCCGCCTGTGTGTGGATGGTCTTGAAGGAGATGGGCATGAGGATGGGGAGAGGTGCACGGCTGTTATAGGGTAATCCTCACTGTTTCCACTCTTCCTACTCTTTCTTCTTTCCTAATTCTATTTCTCCTCTTGAGGTAAACTTTCTGTACCCCAAGAGTGTTCATCCCAGCCTTGAGGAAGCACAGGTGGCACCTCTTAGGACTAGAAGAATTCCCCCTGATAAACATACTGACTGTTTGTTTGTTTTTGAGATGAAGTCTCTCTCTGTCACCCAGGCTGGAGTGCAGTCGCGCTATCTCGGCTCACTGCAACCTCTGCCTCCCAGGTTCAAGCGATTGTCCTACCTCAGCCTCTTGAGTAGCTGGGACTACAGGCATGTGCCACCACGCCCGGCTAATTTTTGTAGTAGAGACGGGATTTCACCATTTTGGCCAGGTTGGCCTCAAACTCCTGACCTCAGGTGATTCGCTCTCCCTGGCCTCCCAAAGTGCTAGGATTACAGATGTGAGCCACCATGCCTGGCCAAACATGCTGTTTTATACCAATCTCTGCAGGAAGAGTCCCTATTAATTATCTATGTCCTTGGTTCCCAAAATCCATTGTGTGAACCTGACTGCATCAGGAGAGGCATTTTAGGAAATACAGATTGCTGGGCCCTCCAGCGGGTCTGGGTGAGCTCTAGAGTCATATTTGTAAAAGATTCCTCAGGAGCAGAAGAATTCCTCGGATTGTGCATGCCCCCCCACCCCGTGTCAGAATGTTTTTGTGGCACAGCTGTTCTGCCACCAATGAATGATAGGTGATTTGGAGGTCCCTTATTCATACTTTTTTGCTTAAATCTTCACTGCACAACTGTCATTTTAAAGCAGTCCTTTTTTCTTCAAAGAAAAGACTTCCTAGATTATTTTTTTGTTTCATTCTGTTTTTTGTTAAGAAACGTTATTGCTTGGTTGCCCAGGTTGGAGTGCACTGGTGCAATCATAGCTCGCTGTAACTTTGAACTTCTGAGCTCAAGCAATCATCCCACCTCAGTTTCCCAAGTAGCTGCGAGTACAGATACACACCACCACTGGCTAATTTTTAAAAATATTTTTTGTAGAGACATGGGTGTTACTACATTGCCCAGGCTGGTTTTGAACTCCTGGCCCCAAGAGATCCTCTCACTTCTCCTGCCCAAAGTGTTAGGATTACAAGCATGGGCCACCATGTCCAGCCAGGATTATTCTTTTGATCAGTCAAATTTGGAAATCACCACTGTAGACCTGTTATCCCAGACCCAGAGCCCTGATTTTATGGATGAGGAAACTAAGGCCTTGAGAAAGAATGGACTAACTGGCATCAAGGCTGCCAGGACTGACCCTCAGTTTGGAGGGACAGTAGATAAGGGTACTTTGGAAACTACTAGGTCAGTGTACAAAGACCATGTTCTGTGTGTACTCTGGTTCTTGACTAGCTCCACTATTTTAAGTCCCAAGGGCCTTGTTTCTGGGCTGTGGCATTAGAATGGCAATGAGGAAATAACCATATATGCCGGGTACAGGAACAAATTTAACCCGACCATCCTTTCTCAGTTCTAGACTAAAACTTGAGTGACATCAACCATCCTGATGCTTACACAGCTGACAGGCCCCTGGAATGGCCCGGGTGCCCCACCTCTTCAGTAGACCATTTCATCCTTCAGTGCCTCAGCTTCCCTATCTATAAATTAAAATCTCTCTATGCTACCTCCCTTACAAAGTTGATATGAAAATCAAATGAAACATAGGCCAGGTGTGGTGGCTCATTCCTGTAATCCCAGCACTTTGGGAGGCTAAGGCAGGTAGATAGCTTGAGCCCAGGAATCCAAGACCAGCTTGGACAACATAATGAGATCTTGTCTCTTTAAAAAAAAAAAAAAAAAAAGTAAAAATTACATTAAAAATTAAAAATATACAAAAATTAGCTGGGTGTGGTGGCACAAGTCTGTGGTCCCAGCTACTCGGAACGCTGAGGCTGGAGAATGGCTTAAATGTGGGAGGTGGAGGTTGCAGTGAGCCAAGATGGTGCCATCTTGTGATACCTAGTCTGATGGTCTTTTGGGAGGGTATGGAGGAAGGGGAGCAAGTGAGGTTCGGGGGAGGGAGAGGGAGGGGGAAGGAGGGAAGGAGGGAGGGGAGGGGAGGGAAGGCCAAATGAATAATGTATGTGAAGGGCTTTGGGAAAGAAAGTGCCAAGCATTATGTAAACTGTAAGAGTGTTATCATCATCATCAGTATTATTATATTACCTCCAGAGACTTTACATGTCTGCTGAGTAGCTCCAAATAGAATCAGTACAGGTGGAAGAAATACTTTATTCTATTAGAACCCAAACCAAAGGCTACTTGGGAAGAAGGATTGCCACAGAAATACATCACTTCTGAATTTCCTAAAGTAGCTCTAATGGGCCATTAGTAAATTATTTCACACCCTCTGCCCTTTTTGTGACTGCCTTCCAGCTCTGCTCCAGAGTTCGGAGTTGTTTGGGCGAGCAAGCTGGGACGTGTAAGTCAGAGGATGTTTTTCTGTCTGTTCAGGGGTGGGGGCTGGCTTTGATGCCTCTGCTGCTGCTCCAGATGGTGCAAATGCTTCAAGAGTTGTCATTTTGAGAATGGCAGGCTTTTCAACCTTGTGTTCCAGACTAGATTAAGAACCAGACAGATTTTAATATCTGTGAAGAGTTTCTGCAACTCTTCCAGCAAAGAGATATCCCTAGAACAGAAAAAGCCTTATTTTCCTTCCCAGGAAATGATAGCGCTTGAGAAGGACAGAAGGCAATCTGTGGTATAATAATTAACCTTAATGATCTTAAGTACCAACAAGGTCTCCATAGAATGGCTTAAAGAAAACATACAGATTTGCAGACATAAGGTATTAAAAAGAGAAAACTTATATAAAATACAAGAAATTCTGATAAAAGAAGTATGTGATTTAGTGACGTGATGTAAGCGGGATGGGCTTCCCCAAGGGTACTTCTGGCTCTGAGGTCGTGGATTCTGTAACAGTCTCAGCTTGGGGGAGTAGGTGAGAGAACCACTCATATATATAAATTGTTTTGAAGACATGGGGTCACACTGTGTTGCCCAGGCTGGTCTCAAACTCCCAAGCTCAAGCAACCTCCTGCCTTAGCCTCCCAAAGCACTAAGATGGCAGGCGTAAGCCACTGCACCCAACCAAGAGAGCCGCTCAAATTGGGCCTTAATGCATATATAGCATTTGTATAGGCAGAGAGAATGGAAAGTGCATTCCCAGAGAGTGAAAGTACAGAGGAGCGGCCTGGAAGGAAGTGGTACCCTGTGTGTTTTTTGTGAGGAGCTGTGTGCTAATGAGAAGACTGGGAGAGGAGACGTCCTGCAGGTGCTTGTAAGTCAGTCTCAAATTTGGTCTGAAAGGAAAGAGGAGAGATTGAAAAGACTCAACTAGTAATACAGACAAATTGTATTCAGTGGCTTCGGTCAGTTTCCTTGCTTAGAACCCTATTTGCCAAATGCCAGACTGCTGAGAGTCTGTGTTAGAATTGCCTGGAAAATGGCCGGGGTGTTGGGGCTCACGCCTGTAATCCCAGCACTTTGGGAGGCCAAGGAGAGCGGATAACCTGAGGTCAGGAATTTGAGGCCAGCCTGACCAAAATGGTGAAATCTCATCTCCACTACAAAAATTACCTGGGAGTGGTGGGGGGCGCCTGTAATCCCAGCTACTTGGGAGGCTGAGGCAGGAGAATCACTTGAATCCAGGAGGTGGAGGTTGCAGTGAGCCGAGATTGTGCCACTTCCCTCCAGACTGGGTGACAGAGCAAAACTCTGTCTCAAAAAAAGAAAAAAAAAAATGTTCCTGGCTTCTCCTCACCCCAACTCCCACCCGCTATCTCAGTGTGATCGGCTTACTGTTGGTCATTTTTCTCTTTTTTTTTTGAATCTTCTTTCACTTAGCATCATGTATTTGAGTCATCCATGTTGTTTCATGTTTGAGTAATCCATTCGTTTTCATTGCTGAATAGTATTCCTTCGTATACATGCGCCACAGCTGGTTTGTCTGTTTGCTCTTAGAACATCCTGTTACATCAGGTAGAGGTCCGTGTAGCATCTCATGAGAGAGCGGTTCTGTGCCCCTTCTCTCCTCTCGGAAAATTTGATGAATTGGGCAAAGAAACTTTTGTATGTGGCCACTGTACTCCAGTCATTCTCGATTGTCATCTCCTAAAGCTTTGGAAAAAAGTGTGAAAAGTAAAGTATTTGTAAAAGAGCATGTATGTTTTCTTTTTCTCTGCCCGCAAGCATCGACGCTAGATTTTTGTAATTTTTTGTTTTTGTCTTAGATTTTTTTCTGTTTTGAACACAGATCTTATTTCTCTCTCTCATTACACTTTGAAACAACTTTAAACCTTTTTGGTTTTTGTTTGTTCTATTTAAAGTTCGGGGCTGGGTATAGTGGCTCATGCCTGTAATCTCAGTACTTTGAGAGGCCGTGACAGGTGGATCATGAGGTCGAGATCAAGACCATCCTGCCCAACATGGTGAAACCCCATCTCTACTAAAAAAAAAAAAAAAAAAATACAAAAATTAGCTCAGCGTGATGGTATATGCCTATAGTCCCAGCTACTCAGGAGGCTGAGGCAGAAGAATCGCTCTAACCCGGGAGGCGTAGGTTGCAATGAGCCAATATTGTGCCACTGCACTCCAGCCTGGACACAGAGCAAGACTCTGTCTCAAGAAAAAAAAAAAGAAAAAGAAAAAGATCTGGTCAGTATCTAAAGAAAATCTGTCACTATTTTATGTCTTCTTTATTAAATTTTAATTATTATATAAACAGGGATGCCAGAATTAAAAACTCTTAAGTGCTGTTTTCAGTTTAACCTTGGACTTGTTCCACTGTCTGTGGTAATAATTTTGAGATATCGACGCCAAGACATATATTGTAAACACTGCATTCTGAAATTCAGGTTAGAGCGGAGAAAGGGATCTCATAGCAGAGAGTGATTTGAAATAATTATGTGATGGGAATGTCTGCATTTGTAATCTCTATATATCTTTGATTTATTATCTGGTAAAAACAACATTAGAAGAAAATCTTGGATTTCAGAACCTCAATTGAAAACTTGTGGGATGCTGATTACAGCGTAAAAATTTACTCTAAAGATTGAAAACTGACCACTAGAGCTGGCTAAGTGAATTACTTGTTTGCTTTTGATGGGGCCAACCTTAACTTATTGCATCTTTAAGTAAAGAAGAGTTGTTGAAATTATGTTATCTACAACCATAGTTCCTATAACTAATAAATGGACCCAGCAGGCATTCTTTTAAGGATACCAGATTCTGCTGTCTTCCTTTCCAATCTATAAATAAATACAGTTTCCATCAAATCTGAAAAGAATTTATTTGGAACTTGAACAGATCAACTAAAATTTATATAAAAGAGGGGAAAATGAGTGAACACCTAAGAAATTTTTGAAAAATAAGAAGAATAGACCGGGCATGGCGGCTCATGCCTATAATCCCAGCACTTTGGGAGGCCAAGGCAGGTGGGTCACCTGAGGTCAGGAGTTTGAGACCAGCCTGGCCAACATGGTGAAACCTTGTCTCTACTAAAAATACAAAATAAGCCAGGTGTGGTGGTACACACCTGTAGTCCCAGCTACTTGGGAAGCTGAGACAGGAGAATCACTCGAACCTGGGAGGTGGAGGCTGCAGTGAGTCATGATAGTGTCACTGTACTCCAGCATGGGCAAGACAGAGCGAGACACTCCCTCAAAAAAAGAAAAAGAAAAAGAAGAATTAAGAGGGGTTCTCACCAGAGGGCAAACTGTACTTTAAAGTTCTAGTAATTAGAACTTTAAAAGAGGTGACATAGGAACTGCCACATAGACCAGTGGAACAGAATAGGGAATCCTAAATTGGCCCTTATATGACTGGAAATTTTTTATATGAAAAGGAAGTATTTCAAAAGTGGAAGAAAAAAGAGTCTGTTTAAAGCCAGGCACGGTGGCTCACACCCATAATTCCAGCACTTGGGAGGCCGAGGCAGGCAGATCACCTGAGGTGGGGAGTTCGAGACCATCCTGACCAACATGGAGAAACCCTGTCTCCACTACAAAATTAGCTGGGTATAGGCACATGCCTATAATCCCAGCTCCTCAGGAGGCTGAGGCAGGAAAATTGCGTGAACCCAGGAGGCAGAGGTTGTGGTGAGCTGAGATCTCGCCACTGTACTCCAGCCTGGGCAACAAGAGCAAAACTCTGTCTCAAAAAAAAAAAAAAAAAAAAAAAAAAAAAAAAAAAGACAGTCTCTTGAGTAAATTTTATTGAAATAATTGTCTAAAACTTTAGGGAAAAAGTATAAAGTTAGAGCCTGTCTTAAATCCTACTTACAAAATTACAGATGAGATAAAAAGAGCTAAACATAATAAATCTGTGAAAATATTAGAAGAAAACAGGAGAATATTTTTATTATCTAGAGTGGTTAAGCCTCCTGAAATAAGACTATCAGTGCAGGAAATCATAAAAGAGAAGAAGATAAATTAAACTGATGTGTGCTTACACATCACAAAAAATAAAAGTTGAGACCTGGCGTGGTGGCTCTCACCTGTAATCCCAACACTTTAGGAGGCCAAGATGAGAGGATTTCTTGAGTTCAAGATCAGCCTGGATAACAATAGCAAGACCCTGTCTCTAATATATATATATATATATTAGATTTTATATGTATGTATATTTGAGATACCCATGCCAAGCGATACATCGTTTATATATATAATATGTATCATATGTAAATGTATCTTTTATATATAAATATATATTTTAATTAAATTATATAATTTAAAATATATATATTTTTATTTTTAATTCGCCAGGCACAGTATCTCTAGCTTGTAGTCCTAGCTGTTCTGGAGGCTGAGGCAGAAGGATTGCTTGAGTTCAGGAGTTCAAGGTTATAGTGTGATATGATTGTGCCACTGCCCTTCCAGCCTGGGTGGCAGAGTGAGACACTGTCCCTGTATCTTAAAAAGAAAAAAGTTACAGGACTGGTTTTGCAAGTGGTGTGAAGGGGTAACGTGGACATTTGACTCTGTCTGCTTCACTACCACATGAGGTTTTTGTTTCTTTTTACAAGAATGTATTTACCGATTGCATGATTTCCTCAGTGTTCTTGCCATAGTACATAAACCGTGGTAAACACTCATAAATTACAGAAGCTATTATTATTTTTAAACTGCTTTCCTCACTTACAGTGATTCATATTTAGAAAATGTGTCTCCATGTCTAAATGTGATTTTGTAATGTTTTCTTTTGGTTCAAATAACGTTGCCTCTTTGTTGTTGTTGTTGTTGATAACCTGCATTTTTCTACCATTCCTCATTACTGCTCAGTGCAGACGGTGAAAGATTTAATTATATTATGAAATGCATTGTGACGGGTGGCTTTGGAAGAGTCAGAGACACAAGGTTACAAAAGGACCATGAACCCTCTTCAGGGTGTGCACAGTCTTGTCTGACATTGTGTTCACATAAAAACCGCTAGGGAACAATTTGAAAGTTTCTCTCACGTGCCAAATTGAGTGTAATCGTATGCCTGCCGGGGCTGGGCACTGGACCCCCAAGCCCTGTACCCTGTGGAACTTCAAGAGAGGATCTGTATCTAGGAACTGGGAAGAAGTGGATCAAGGAGCCGAGAGTGGGATACAGATGTTTCTGAAAACTTTCCCTGTCCTCTTTCTTTTTTGAAACAGGCTTCTTTCTAGTTGAGCACACGCGCTGACATTGGGGTGATTCACGTGCGACCCTCTAGAATGCTAGATTAGAAGGTTGGCAAGAAAAGAAGGATGGTGGTTGGCCTCCATCTTTTCTTTTTCTTTTTCTTTTTCTTTTCTGAGATTGAATCTCACTCTGTTGCCTAGACTGGAGTGCAGTGGTGTGATCTTGTCTCACTGCATCCTCCACCTCTTGGGTTATAGCAATTATCCTGCCTCAGCCTCCTGAGTATCTGGGATTACAGGCATGCGCCACCATGCCTGGCTAATTTTTTGTATTTTTAGTAGAGACGAGGTTTTACTATGTTAGCTAGGCTGGTCTTGAACTCGCGACCTCAGGTGATCTGACCGCTTCGGCCTCCCAGAGTGCTGGGATTACAGGTGCCAGCCACTGCGCCCAGCCCTTTGTGTTGTTTCTCTAGTCTCTTACTTATATTTCTCTGATCTTTATGATTTTCTTCCTTCTGCTCACTTTGGGCTTTGTTCTTTTTGTCTTCCCCCTTAGTTCTTTCGGATCAAATTGAGGTTGTGTCCGGGAGCCATGGCTCACATCTGTAATCCCAGTATTTTGGGAGGCTGAGGCAGGCGGATCATGAGGTCAGGAGTTCGAGACCAGCCTGGCCAACATAGTGAAACCCCGTCTCTACTAAAAATACAAAAATTAGCTAGGTGTGGTGGCAGGTGCCTGTAATCCCAGCTACTCAGGAGGCTGAGGCAGGAGAATCGCTTGAACTTTGGAGGCTGAGGTTGCAGTGAGCTGAGACCATGCCATTACACTCCAGCCTGGGTGACAGAGTGAGACTCTGTCTCACACACACACACACACACATACACACAAAAGGTGTTTATTTGCAATCTTTCTTTTTCTTTAATGAAGGCATTTATTGCTATGAACTTCCCTCTTAGAATTGCTTTTGCTGTGTCCCATAAGTTTGGGTACGTTGTGTTTCCATTTTCATTTTTCTCAAGATACTTCTTAAATTTCCCTTTTGATTCTTTGATCCATTGATTGTTCAGGATTGTAGTATTGAATTTCCATGTATTTGTGAGTTTTACCATTTTCTTCCTATTATTTGTCGTTTTATACCATTGTGGTTGGAAAAGATACTTGATGTGACTTCAGTCTTCATAAATTTGTTAAGACTTCTTTTGTAGTCCATCATATCTATCCTGGAGAAAGTCCCATGTGCACGTGAAAAAACATATTCTGCTGCTGTTGGATGGAATGTTCTAGATATATGTCTGCTAGATCCATTCGCTCCATAGTGCTGTTCAAGCAAGTCCAGTGTTTCTTTTGATTTATCCATTGTTGAAAGTGGGGTATTGAAATCTCCTGCTATATTGCTGCTTATTTCTTTCTTCGGTTCCGTTAACATTTGCTTTATATGTTTAGGTGCACCAATGTTGGGCGAAAAACAATAGAAGTAAAACAACAGAAGGCGGGGCGCAGTGGCTCACACCTGTAATCCCTGCATTTTGGGAGGCCGAGGTGGGTGGATTACAAGGTCAGGAGTTCAAGACCAAATAGCCAACATGGTGAAACACTGTCTCTACTAAAAATAGAAAATTAGCTGGGTGCGGTGGCAGGTGCCTGTAAGTAATCCCAGCTATTTGGGAGGCTGAGGGAGGCTGAGGCAGGAGAATTGCTTAAACTCTCAAGGTGGAGGTTGCGGTGAGCCAAAATCACGCCACTGCACTCTAACCTGGGCAACAGAGCAAGACTCTGTCTAAAAAAAAATCAATGAAACTAAGAGTTGGTTTTTTTGAAAAGATAAAGTTTATTAAGAGGAGACTCAAAATTATAATGAAAGAAGAGATATCACACCAGATATCACAGAAATGCAAAGAATAATAGACTATTGAAACAATTGTAATCCAAGAAATTGGAAGTAAAATCAGCGTGTAGAAGAGACATCTGCACTCTCTGATTAATTGCAGCCACATTTACAATAGCCAGGATATGAAATTGACCTACATGTCCATCAATGGATGACTGGATAAACAAAATTCGATATATATGCACAATGGAATAAAATCTATTCAGCCTTTTTTAAAAGAAGGAAATCCTGCCATTTGTAACATAGATGAACGTAGATGACATTATATTAAGTGAAATAAGCCAGGCACAGAAGGGCAAATACCACACAATCACATTTATATATGGAATCTAAATTAAAGTTGAACTCACAGAAGCAGAGAGTAGGGTGGAGGCTGCCAGGGCCTGGGTGGGGAGTTGGAGGGGTGTGGGGAGATGTCGGTCGAGAAGTGCAAAGTTTCAGTTACGATGATGAAGTTCTAAAGATTGATAGTATAGCATGATGACTACAGCTAAGAATGTATTGTATTCTTGAAAATTAAAATAGGTCTGAAATGTTCTATTGAAAAATTAGAAGTATATGAGATGATAAATGTGTTAATTAGCTTGATTTCATCATTTCATAGTGTTTACATGTATCAAAACATCACGTTGGTCCAGGCACAGTGGCTCACGCCTGTAATCCCAGCACTTTGGGAGGCTGAGGTGGGTGGATCATGAGGTCAAGAATTCGAGACCAGCCTGACCAACATGGTGAAACCCCATCTCTACTAAAAATACAAAAATTAGCCAGGTGTAATGGCATGTGCCTGTAATCCCAGCTACTCAGGAGGCTGAGGCAGGAGAATTGCTTGAACCTGGGAGGCAGAGATTGCAGTGAGCCAAGATTACAGTGAGTTGAGATCGTGCCATTGCACTCCAGCCTGGGTGACAAAGTGAGACTTGTCTCAAAAAAAAAAATTATGTTGTATACTGTAATTGTATACAATATTTGTTTATCAGTTATCCTTTTGCCAGGCTCAGGGGCTCATGCCTGTAATCCTAGCACTTTGGTAGGCCAATACAGGAGGATTGCTTGAGGCCAAGAATTCGAGACCAACCTGGCCAGTATCACGAGATCTCATCTCTATTTAAAAAATGAAATAAAAATTTTTATTAAAAATTAAATTTTATAAATCAGTTATCCCTTGATAAAGCAGGGAAAATTAATAACCATACACCAAAAAAGAAAAAAAATACACAATTTGCTTAAGGTCACTCCATTGGTAAGGGACAGTACATGGCTTCAGACACAGGTTTACCAAGCTTCCAAACCTGCCTTCTGTCCGATACACTGCTGGGTCTCACCCAGCCCATTCCCTAGTGAATCTCATGCCCTTCTTGTGACACAGGGAGAAATCTGGAAGATTTTTCTGAGCAGAGGCCAGCTTCTTCCTCAAATAGCAACTTCACCATCTCCTGTCCCTCTCCACAAGGGGAGGAAGGAGCCCTGTGCCAGAGGTCTGGATATGCTCAGTGAAGCTTCTTCATCTCCATTCCTGAGTGTTGTCACTTAAACACTGGTGATGACCACATCTTCCTTATGTATTGCACAAGCTTATAGTGGTCAGATGATGATGGTGACACTAATCCCAATAGTGACTTTCATAAGAGATAAATACAACAGGCCAGGCGCGGTGGCTCACACCTATAATCCCAGCTGTTTGGGAGGCCAAGGCAGGCAGATCACTTGAGGTCAGGAGTTTGAGATCAGCCTGGTCGACATGGTGAAAAACCCCATCTCTACTAAAAGTACAAAAAAAAAATTAGCCATGGTGGCAGGTGCCTATAATCCCAGCTACTTGGGAGGCTGAGGCAAGAGAATCACTTGAACCCAGGAGGCGGAGGTTATAGTGAACCGAGATCATGCCACCACTTTCCAGCCTGGGCAACAGAGCGAGACTCTCTCAAAAGAAAAAAAAAAAACCATACATAACAAAGTAGTGCAGTATTAACAGCAATCAGGGCACGAAATGAGTGTGTAACTCCTGCAGTTCCAATTGATCTTTTGTCCCTCCACGGATACGCCTTGTCTAGCACTACTCTTGACCTTTCTCCCACTTTCTCCTACATATAGGACCATGAGTAGCAAATCTAAACCTCACCGTATAAGGACGGGAAGATAGGCCTGTTAGATGAGGGCACCCTTTAGAAACGTGGGCCTATCTCAAGGAAGATATGAATGGGGAGGCCTCGCTTCACAACACCTTTTAGGTGATGTCGGGCAGTGCAGATGCCTGAAGTATTGATTCTGTTACCTACCATGTCTGTCCCTGCAAGACTGACAAGATGTCTAGAGGTATGGGGAAGGGAGTGGGAAAGAGTTGCTACCAAGTTAAAACATGTGCTCTGCTAACTTGGCAAGTATGGGTAAAGGAAAGGACAAAGAGGAAACTGATTTCCTCCCAGAGCTTAGGTTCCTTTAGCAGCCTGTGCGAAGCATGGGTAGATGCCTTTGAAATCTCCACTGGGTTTGTTTGCCTTTTATTTTTATTTCTCGTTTTAGAGATGGCATCTTTCCTTGTCACCCAGGCTAAAGTGCAATAGCATGATCATACCTCACTGTAGCCTCGCACTCCTGTAACCTCTTGGTTTCCTGTACCCATAGGAGATCACTGGTTAACACAGAAGGTATAAGGAACATTGATGAGTCAAATGAATGGGGGAGCATTAACAGTTCTGATTTTCCATGTTCTCCTCCAGATGATCTTCAGCAGCTTGTAACTCCTGGGCTCTGGGATTTCTTCCACCTCAGCCTCCTGAGTAGTTGGGACTGTGGGCACAAGCTACCATGCCTGGCTCTGTTTAGTTTTTTGAAAAATAGTCTCCACAGCCTGGGTGCCATGGCTCACTCCTGTAATCCCAGCACTTTGGGAGGCTGAGGCAGGCAGATCACGAGGTCAGGAGATTGAGACCATCCTGGCTAACGTGGTGAAACCCCATCTCTACTAAAAATACAAAAAATTAGACAGACATGGTGGCACATGCCTGTAGTCCCAGCTACTCGGGAGTCTGAATGAGGATAATCTCTTGAACCAGGGAGGCAAAGGTTGCAGTGAGCTGAGATTGCGCCACTGCACTCTAGCCTGGGCAACAGAGCGAGGCTCTGTCTCAAAAATAGTAATATCTCCGCAGCGTGTAGTGAGGAGACAGGCTGAAATGACAACACACTTAATGCCTATTGGCTCCTTGGCCCAGGAGGACAGCGCCAATCACACAGGGGTTCCTCTAGGAACTTAATTCTAGCACAAGATCCCCCACTTGGAAAGGAGGCTGCACATCACACACCTGTGCCTGGGATGTTACCGGGTGGACCAAGGTAACATTTGTATGTTATGAGTGAGTCATCTTCACATGTATTACTGAAAATCAGAAAATAATTGCTTAAACATTTTCCCTCAGAAACAAAGGTTTGAGAATCCGAAGCCAGGACTAAGTGGGAGAGCAGTTGATGTTATGACCCAGATACCCAGTTCACCTCTCAGGTGATCAGCTGTAGCCTCTGGAGATCAGGGGTGGCCCATTATGTGGCCTTAAGTGGTTTCTCCAACTTGGTATCATAACATCTTGGTGTATTATTCCCCTAAGAGAACTATCGGTTGGACAAAAGGCTTAATGGACACTGATGATTCAAATTAATGAGCATAACAATGACGATTCTCTGTGTTCTCCTCAAGATGACCTCTGCCAGACCTTCAAGTTAGATTCATCCAATCAGAATTTGTTTTGTTACGTTTTGTTTTTGAGATGGTCTCTGTCACCCAGGCTGGAGTGCAGTGGCGTGATCTCGGCTCACTGCAACCTCTGCCTCTCGGGTTCAAGCAACTCTTCTGCCTCAACCTCCCAAGTAGCTCAGACTACAGGTGTGTGCCACCACTCCCTCATAATTTTTGTATTTTTAGTAGAAACAAGGTTTTACCATGTTGGCCAGGTTGGTCTCAAACTCCCAATCTCAGATGATCTGCCCACCTCGGCCTCCCAAAGTGCTGGGATTACAGGTGTGAGCCACTGCACCCAGCGCTAAAGAAGATGCTAAGGAGAGGCCGACGACTTGAACAGCGGGATACCCATTAGGGTGGTGTCAGGCCCTGTAGATGATTGTGACAGGTTGAACCCGGTCCGGAGGGGAACTGCAGCTAAGGGGGGTTTGTTAAGGGAGGCACATAAAAAGCAATTAGTGAAGTTTGTGGCTTCGACTAGCGTTAACCAAGAGAAAGGTTGGGGGTTGTTGCACCTTCATTATCCCCCTTATTATCATCACTGTCATCACCACAACCTTTATCATCATCACCTTCACCATCATCACCATTACCATAACCTTCATTATGATCATCACCACTTTCACCATCATCACCATCGCCTCCATCATCACCTACAACATCATCACTACCATCACCTTCATTATGAACTTCATCATCACCCTGACCATCATCACCATTACCATCACTTTCGCCATCATACCTTCATCATCACCTTCATTGTCACCTTCATCATCAATAGTCACCTTCATCTCGAGGGGGCCTGTTCCCGTGGAAGGGCGATCCTGTTATTTAGGAAGATCCAGCCCTGATTAGACTCGGTTCCCCCTCTTAATACGAGGGCCTGTTTTTCCGACAGTGAGTAAACCAGCGGTGTGGTCGTGGTGAGGAACAGGACCGGAGTGGGGGGCTAACCTGGTACTGGTTAAGGATTTCGCTGCCGCATCTGCCCTTGCATTGCCCTGAGAAACGGCATCCTGCTGGGCCTGGTGCCCCCGGCAGTGGATGACAGCAACTTCTTTGGGCAGTGACAGGGCCTGCAGGAGATTTGAGATTTGAGTAGCATTGACTATGGGGGACCGCTTTGTGGTAAGGAATCCCCACTCTTTCCAAAGAGCAGAGTGGCAGTGGGTAATAAGAAAAGCATACTTTGAGTCAGTATAGATATTTGCTCACTTTTCCTGTGCTAGCGTGAGAGCTCGGGTTAAGGCAATGAGCTCTGCTCTTTGTGATGTGGTTCCATTGGGGAGGCGACGTGCCTCGAGGGTGGCTGAATCTGTGACTACTGCATAGGCCACTTTTCGTCGCCCCTCGGCTGTCACTATTGAACTCCCATCTACATACAAGGTAAGGTCTGGGCTAAAGAGAGGAAGGTTAGACAGGCCCTCCCGAGGTGTAACAAATGTATCTATTAGTTCAGGACAGGAATGGGCTGGGGAGGGGGAATGAGATGGAAGGGGAAACAAAGTAGCCGGGTTGAGTGGAGAAATGGGATGAAGGCTGACTGAAGGATTTTCAATAAAGAGTAGATGAGACCAGGCGTAGGGTCGGTTAGGAGGGACAGTAGGAGGTGAGTGGGTGATGGGTTTGAGTATGGGGGGCCAGTAAGTTGGAGAGTGGCCCCCACAGTCTGGAGAATATCTCGTCCTAACAGGGGAACTGGGCATGAGGGTATGATTAGAAAAGAGTGAGAAAAGGGGTGTCCTTCAAGGACACAGGCTAAAGGATGAGTTTGATTAGGGCAGGAAGGCTTTCCATCAATTCCCATAACTGAAACCTGGGAAGGTACACTAGGCCCGGAGTAGGAAGGCAATACAGAATAGGTAACCCCCGTGTCGACTAAGAAGGAAATGGACTTACCTACCACCTGCAGCGTTACCCTGGGCTCGGCAAGGGTGATGGGGGTCCTCGAGTCCGGGCTGCGTCAGTTGTCCAGAAGGCCAAGAAGTTCAGGTAAAGGGATTACTTCCTGCAGACCAGCCTGCCCCTCACATAGAGGTGTGGGGGGTGAGCCCGTAGTCAGGGATGGACAGTCAAACTTCCAGTGTCCAGCCTGTTTGCAGCTTGGGCAGGGTCCAGGAGGTGGACGAGGACAGGGGCACCGCCGTGCCCAATGTCCCTCTTGACCACATTTGAAACAGGGCCCAGGCGGGGCCCTTGAAGAATTTTGGGAAGGTTTCGATGGACCCCCTCGACTGGATGTTCGGTGGGCTGCCAGCCTCAAGGCTGCTACAAGAGCTCGGGTTTGGAGGCTTACCTTCTGCTGTAGATGGGCTTGTCGGGTGGCCTCAGCCTTTTCCTCTCGGCCATTAAAAACCTTAAATGCCATGTTTACCAGGTCCCGTATGGGAGTTTGGGGACCCTCCTCAGCTTTTTAAAGTTTCCTCCTTATATCAGCTGCTGACTGGGAGATGAAATGGGTGGCTAGGACTGTAGCCCTCGCTAAGGAGGGTATGCAGGATCATAGCATTAGTTAATCGGTCAAGGAAGGTGGCTGGGTTTTCATCAGGTCCCTGAGTTATTTCCCTCAACTTGTCATAATTAACTACCTTTTGGGCTGCGCTTTGCATGACTGCTAGGAGGCACTGTAGCATTTGGGCTCGGCGGCGGTGGCCATCTTGACCAGTCTGATAGTCCCAATTAGGGTTGGCCTCGGGGACCGCCGCTGCCCCCACCGGCATCTGGTTGTTAGTTAGGTATACCTGATCAGCGTATGCCCGGGCTGCTGTAAGGATCCAGTCCCGCTCGTCTGGGGTGAGGGTGGAGGATAGGATTATATACGTGTCATGCCAGGTTAGGTCATATGCCTGGGTAAGATAGCGGAATTCTTTGGTGTAGGCAGTCGGATTAGTGGAGAAAGACCCTAGGCGCTTTTCGATAGCCGATAGGTCAGAGAGAGAAAACAGAACGTGTACTTGTACAACTCCCTCGGCCCCGGCTACCTCACGCAAAGGGTAGAGGGATAGGGGGTCATGAGAGCAGGTACGAGCACTGACGGACGAAGTCATATTAGCGCTTTAGGGAGGAGAAGAAGAGGGAAGAAGGAGTTGAGACCCTGCATAAGAAGGAGGGTTGGTAAAGCGGGCAGGGCAGGACAGATCTTCTGGGTTTTCGGAGAGTGCAGAGTCGGGCGGGGCCGAGGGCAAAGGCGGGATTTTGGCTAACAGGAGTTTAACAAAACTGGCAAATCTACAATAAAGACAGAACCACATATAGGATTGGCGGACGAGGGATGGGTGCCCCCCAGATGTGAGACCAATCTGATGCCTTCCCAGCCATGTCCCCAAAGGGATGTTTCAGGGCATCTTGGCTAAGGTGTACCCGTATAACCCCCAGGCCTGGTCACCTCAGAACTTTCAGTCCAGAGGTGAATCACCGTTATGCCTTATGACATCCCCATGGAACCGCGGGTTGAGGCCCACACAAGCCCCGTAGCTGTTAGGCCGTGGGACTACACATAAACTCACTCATGCCAGGGGTAGGAAGAGAAACTGAAGGTACAGTTACTCCATAAAGCAGGAAACGGCCGCCATCTTGAGAGAGAGTTAAGAGACCGGAGCCGAGAATACAGCCGAATCTGAATTTACTGCTTACTTACCCGCTTACTTGTGCCGAGGTTAGGAAGAGAAACTGAAAGTGTAGTTACTCAATTAATGGGAGTTTATATGCCAAAGGGCGAGCTTGAGATAGACGTTTTGGTGGTGTAAGCCGGGGGTTTGGTTCCACTGTGGGGTAGGGTCTGGCTTTACAAACGGGGCTTCTAATTACCCACACCTCTGCCATTGCCGCGGAGATGGTCAGAAGAGCGGCTCAGCGTCCCGGACTGCGCTACTGAACACCAGAGGATATGAGAGGGTTCAGGAAGGTGGGGACGTCTCCCTCAAAATCCTGACCCTGAGAAACCCCTCACAGGGAGAAGACAAGAGTGTAGGGACGTCTCCTCTATGCTCAGGTCCTCGACACAAGGCCGGGGTCCCAGACCCATGGTGAGAAACGAGAAGGAGTCCCCGACACGGCCGCAATTGCGAGCAGGGAGTCCACGAGGCAAGCAGCAGGAAAGGTTATGGGCAACAGAAGTCTTACGTTGCAGCGGAGCAGCTTCCTGGTCCGGTTTTGGATGGAGGAGTCAGTTTCCCCCAAGAGGGGTCTTACAACTCCTCCCAGGTTTCGGCACCACTTGTAAGGTTTAAATGAGAGGCAACAACGGAGGTCAGTTACTGAAATGAAGAAATTTAATCGGCTCCTGGGCGAGGTTCTGCAGTCCAACAGGAGGGACCGGAGAAGTCGTGCCCGACTCCTCTCAGATGTGGGGTTTTATAGGGAGTGGAGGTGTTTTGATTGGTTGTGGGGAAGTAGGGTGTGGACAGGGCCAGCTGCTATTGGCAGGTAGGCGGGATTTCTGGTGAGTGGGCCGCCCAGGGGGAGTGGGACCTGGATGGGACAAAATGCTATTGGGCAGGTTCTGGCGGGGCTTCTTTTAAATTTTGGTGGGATTCTTTAACGGCAAGCTAGGTGCTGAGTGCAGAGCTTGGTGCCGGACATGGAGTGGTGACGTAGTTTCTAGGTGCAGAGCGGGGTGGGCGTGTCCAAGCTCCTGGCGAGGTGACCGGCCTTACAGAAACTATTTTCTCACAGTTCCAGAGACTTGAAGTCTGAAATCAAGTGGTTGTCAAGGTTGGTTCCTTCTGGAGGCTTTGAGGGAGAAATCCGCTTTGCTATGCCTCTCTCAGTGTCTAGTTGTTGGAGGCAATCCTGGCGTTTCTCGGCTTGTAGACATGTCCCCTCAATCTCTACCTCCATCTTCACTCACCTTTTCTTGTGTCTCTGCGTGTCCTTTTCTGTCTCTTATCAAG
Organism: Aotus nancymaae; assembly: GCF_030222135.1. Lineage (NCBI taxonomy): Eukaryota > Metazoa > Chordata > Mammalia > Primates > Aotidae > Aotus > Aotus nancymaae. The sequence continues at coordinate 31,474,673 of NW_026988425.1, forward strand.
ACACACTCATTGGATTTAGAGGCTGCCCAAATCCAGGATGATCTCATCTTGAGCCTTAACTAATTATATCTGCAGATTCTGTTTCCAAATAAGGTTACCTTCTGAGGTTCCAGGTGGACATGCTTTCTACTGCTACCTTTCCAGTTGGAGGCAGAGTTAGAATTCATAGTCCTAGCCCACTCTTCTCTCTCTACCACCCAGAGCCTGTGCCTCTACCTCCTCACAGCTTAGCTAATTCCTGCTGGGTCACGAACCACTGCCAATTCCTAAGGAGAACCTTCCTATCCACATCTACCCCCAAAGCAAGCCAGTCCCCCTTTTATAAGATGCTGAAGGAACCCGTGCTTCTGTTGAAGCATTCATATAATTACTGTTGTTTTAAAATTTATGTAAATGTATATATTTTGTACATTTTAATATTTTATGCTATAATATTTTATATAAAGTATAATTTAGTTAACAAATTTGTATAATTCTTTTTTTTTTGTTTTGAGATAGAATTTTGCTCTTCTTGCCCAGGCTGGAGTGCAGTGGTGCAATCTCGGTTCACTGCAACCTCCGCCTTCCAGGTTCAAGCAGTTCTCCTGCCTCAGCCTCCCGAGTAGCTGGGATTACAGGCACCTGCCACCATGCCTAGCTAATTTCATCATATTGGCCAGGCTGGTCTCGAACTCCTGACCTTGTGGTCCACCTGCCTCGGCCTCCCAAAGTGCTGGGATTACAGGTGTGAGCCACCACGCCTGGCATAAAAACAAATTTTCTTTAGATAAGCTATCAATAGTCTTTGATTTGAAACTTCAGCTGTATGAAAGAGCCTTGTATGGGCCCTTTGGACTTAGTCACACATTTGTGTTTTGGAGATGTTCCCAATAAAATTGGACCTTATAAACTTTGTGCCTGATGATTTAAAGAACCCCTTTTTACAGCTCTTTTCTAAGAAACAGTGTTGACATTTTCCACGGATCTGCCTGTGTGTCTTCTCTTTCCTTAAAGTCATTTCTGACTTAGCAGTCTTTCCTTTAACTCCTCTCTTTTTGCTCAAAGCCAAAGTACCTGGAGGCTGTCCCTTTTGAGAACAGGTGGTGCCAACATGTAAATTCTTTGGGGCAGTTGGACAGGGAGGGAAAATAAATAAATCTGACCTGACAGTCTCAGCAGGCCAGAAGAGCTGGTCTCAGAGGGCCGCAAAGAGTCTCTTAGGAGACGTCTGCAGAGAGTGAGGGTGTCAAGTGTTAGCAGCAGGAGCCCCGTGGCTGAGTGTTGCTCTGTCCTTGGCATTGCAGTGTCCTGGGCCTCCCCTGGAGCCCATTTTGAGCCCGTTCAGCATCTGGTGAATTGTGTGTCTCAAGTCCTGAACTGGGACTGCTGCCACCCACATAAAGCTCCAATCTGCATGGAAAAGGTGTGTGGTTTGCACCCCAGCCTGGGGAGCTAGAACGAGTTGGGATGCCCCTGTATCTGTGAAAAGTATTTGTGAGTCTCAAGGGAAAAGGGCCACAGTGGAAACTCTCTTATCAAGGTCTCCCCGCTACCCCACCCAGAGATTTGGGGAGCGCCTCTGTTCAAATGCTTTTGTTTCTGTCCCCTTCCAGATTCTTCCAGATCACACTCTTCCTGGTGTGCAGTTCAAGAAATAATTTTTCTCGGTGTTTGTTTTTCCATGCAGCCCCTGGCTTTGACTTTGTTTTTGGATGCTTTCCGTTTGCTCTAAATAGGAGGGTTCCGAGTCCAGTGTGTGCTGTATGCCAGCTGCTTCCTGCTGAGAACACTTGGTAATGAAGTGACTTCCTAGTACTCTAAAACTCGTTTGTAGCTCAGATGCCCATACCTGCTCATACCTCTGAAGTCAGGCCAGACAAGAGCAGAGCCCCAGCTATTCATGCTGTGGCATTTTCTCCCAGAGCTGGAGTTTTATGTCTGCAGAGACCTTCTCTTGACGTTGAAAAACCATCAAAATGTTGACTGACCAATGGCATTGTAAAATGTTTAAACATTTAGGCTGGGCACAGTGGCTTACGCCTGTAATCCCAACACTTTGGGAGGCTGAGGCTGGTGGATCACAAGGTCAGCAGTTCAAGACCAACCTGACCAACATGATGAAACCCTATCTCTGCTAAAAATACAGAAAAATTAACCGGGCATGGTGGCAGGCGTCTGTAATCTCAGCTACATGGGAGGTTGAGGCAGAGACTTGCTTGAACCTGGGAGGCAGAGGTTGCAGTGAGCCAAGATTGCGCCACTACACTCCAGCCTGGGTGATACAGCTAGACTCCATCTCAAAATTGAATAAATAAAATAAATAAACAAGCATTTAATATTACCACAACCAAGCTTTTGAAACTCCTGCCTCAGGAAAGGGAAAAACTTGATTTTTTCTTTTTAAAGGAGGCAGATAAACCAAAAGGAAGGGCTTTTGCCCAAATATTTGTGACAAATGGAGGGAAGATAAGAGAGCAGCTGTTCTGACTGGTAGGCCAGAACAAGGCGGGTGCTGGGAGAGGCAGGGGCTGTCCATGCACACACGTGCATCTGATTTATTCGTGAAGTAGCCTAGCCTGCATGTTTTACAGAATATTCAGGGGTCAGCTGATCCCGTAGCCTGGCTGGGCTGGGCAGCCTCCCAGGCTCCACCTGGAGCCTTGAGGCAATTCCAGGACCTCTGGGAACATCCTTGGAGTTCAAGTCAGGCCAGAAGGCGTTCAGTTGCCCTGGGAGTTGAGGGTCAGACTCTAGCTGACGGACAGGGAAGCAGAACAAGAGTCCACTGTGGTCTGTGTTTTTTTCCTTTTGAGTTGGAGGCTCGCTCTGTCGCCCAGGCTGGAGTGCAGTGGTGCGATCTCGGCTCACTGCAACCTCAGCCTCCTGGGTTCAAGCAATTTTCCGGTTTTAGCCTCCTGAGTAGCTGGGATTACAGGTGCCTGCCACCATGCCCTGCTAATTTTTGTATTTTTAGTAGGGATGGGGTTTTAGCATGTTGGCCAGGCTCATTTCAAACTCCTGACAATGTGATCTGCTAGCCTCAGCCTCCTAAAGTGCTGGGATTACAGGTGTGAACCTCCACACCTGGTGGTCTGTGTTTTGAGAAACATCTGCCTCATCTTTCTCTGGCAGAAGACTGTGGTTTGCAGTTAGCTCCGCTCCGTGCTTAATGTCTACACTAGCTCAATCCCCCAATGCCCAGCACCCAGGTGTGCCCACACATACCCCCATCCTTCTCAGTGTAAAGACTTAGGCCCACCCAGCCCTTACCATACCTCTGCCTCAAGGGGCCAACAGGAGCTCTATCTCTAAGGTACATTTGCCCCGGCTTTCCAGTACTTGAGTTTGAGTCTACTTCTGACTCTGCCCGTTCCTGTGAACTTGATTTTTCCAGACATGGCTATGGAACTCCTGACCTCAGGTGATCTGACCTCCTTGGCCTCCCAAAGTGCTGGGATTACAGGCATGAGCCACCACACCCGGCCTTTTTTAGTAGAGAAGGGGTTTCGCCATGTTGGCCAGGCTTGTTTCAACTCCTGTCCTCAGGTGATCCGTCTGCCTCAGCCTCCCAGAGTGTTGAGATTACAGGCATGAGCCACCATGCCTGGCATTTTTTTTTTTTTCTTTTTTTTTTAACAGAGTCTCACTCTGTCACCTAGGCTGGAGTGTAGTGGCTCAATTCCAGTTCACTGCAACCTCTGCCTCCCAGGCTTAAACGTTTCTCCTGCCTCAGCCTCCAGAGTAGCTGGGACTTCAGGCACATGTCACTATGCCCGGGTAGAAGTATTTTTAGTAGAGATGGGGTTTCACAATGTTGGCCAGGCTGGTCTTGAACTCCTGGCCTCAAATAATCTGCCCACCTCAACCTCCCAAAGTGTTGGGATTACAGGTATGAGCCACTGTGCCCAGCCTTTCCATATATTGATTTATGATGTTATGTCTAATTCCTATCTCCCTAAAATGTATAAAACCAAAGTGTATCCTGACCACCCACACTTTCTCAGGACCTCTTGAGACTGATCCCTGGGCCATAGTCACTCATACTGGCTCAGAATAAATTTCTTTAAATATTTTACAGAGTTTGGTTTCTCCACTAACATGGCTGAGCATCAGGGTACCACTGATAGGAGAGGTCAAGATCAGAGGGGCATGTCCTGTGTGTGTCCTTTAGTTTGGCCTTGGCTGGGCTGGGAGCCAGGTTAGTTATGTAGTCCTCTGATTCTAGGTAATCTGAGCAAGTATTGATTCCATTTGTCTAGGATTCTTGGGAACTCACTCAAGCTTATAATTGAGAGATGGAATGAGGCAGTTGGCAAATTCCTCCCACACCCTTAGAAACCACCTCACCTGCTCCCCGCGCTGTGGGTTTGCCTGAGGAGATCCTGTTTTCCCTAGGCCTTTTTCTTACGGGTATGGGACATATTTTGGGTGTTAACACTCAAAGTGCAGCTGGGCATGGTGGCTCATGCCTATAATCCCAGCACTTTGGGAGGCCGAGGCGGGCGAATCACCTGAGGTCAGGAGTTTGAAACCAGTCTGGCCAACATGGCGAAACCCCATCTCTACTAAAAAATACAAAAAATTAGTCAGGTGTGGTGGTGCATGCACCTGTAATCCCAGCTACTCAGGAGACTGAGGCAGGAGAATTGCTTGAACCCAGGAGGCAGAGGTTGCAGTGAGCCTGGATCAAGCCATTGCACTCCAGCCTGAGCAACGAGAGCAAAACTTCATCTAAAAAAAAAACAACAAAACACTTAAAGTGCAATCCGTTATGAAGTTAAAGCGAGGCGAGTCCTCCTAGGGCTGTTTGAAGCTGCAGCCCTTTCTCCTCTAAACCTGGTCATGATGAGCAACATTAGGATGGGCCTTTGCCACAGGGAGTCCCAAGGTCATGGTAAGGATATTTTTGGGAATCAGACAGAGGCAGAATTGAATCCCAGCTCTACCCTTCACCAGCTTTCTGACCTTGGGCAAGTTAATCTCTTTAAATCTCAATTTTCTCACCTCTAAAAGACAGATTATCAATTCTCCATTGGCAGGGTTGTTTTAGATTGAAATGAGGTGATGTGTGTGTGCAGTTAACACAGCGCACAGCCTATCGTTACTATAGTTAACATTGTACCTGCCCCCATATCTTTTTTAAAACCCACATTAGTTTTTGGAACTTTTAAAATAAACATACCCTTAAAAGCAAGCTTTGCATTTTCAATATTTGTGTTTGTGCCTCCAACAATTTAGGGTTTCCTTAATGCTTCACTTACCATTATTTTTAAATTAAATCCCAGTAGATAAATTCAAATGCCTCTGCATTTTCCTCTCTGAATATAACTGAGAACCAGGGGTCACAGAGAGATTGAACCCATCACAGCTCCAGCTGTCAACAGGCATATGAAGAGCGCACTGATCAGAATCCAAGCCTTAAAAGTTGCTCTGTCAACATCTGGAAAGACATGGCTTATCCGTTTTTCTAGGCCAGGGTTCTGATGGTTTAATTTTCTTGTAATCAAAGTCTTATAAACCAAGAGGAAGAATTCGAAGGATGGTGAAGACAGATGAGCCACAGGGAAAATACCCAACAAACTCGGCTTCTAAGGAGGACCCTTTGCTTGGGGAGGACGGTCACAGAACTTAGCAAGCCAGTCGGTATAAGCCATCATAGATTAGAGGACTTGGCCGGCCCAGCCAGCCTGCCACAGAACCTCTGAAAAGAAAGAAAAGAGAAAATCAGATCTTCAAAAGTCCTCCAGGCTGCAGAGACGAGGTTCAGGAGAACAGCGCCTGGCCTTAGCCAGAATATGTTGATGGGGTTAGTCATTTTTGCAATTTCTTGAATATCTTTTCTCTGCTGACTTCAAAACTGTGAAATAAATTTGGAAAAGCGGCCCACTATTTTGATGGAAGCTGTTTTGACATAAGTGAAACCAGGCTTGGCACGAGGTGGAGGCGGGCTCCGGCCCAGCCAATGGAGCGACGCCGGGAAGAATTGAGGCGATCTGGGGAAATTGTTTCAAGATGGAGCTGGATCCACTTGAAAGGGGAGGGAACTGGAGGGGACAGATGTGCCATCAGTGTTTGAATTCGTGTGTCAGAAGCATCAAGTGCCTTCTGAGGTACGTGGGCCCACGGGAATCTCCCGTCTTTTAGAGTCGCCTCTGAGGAAGGGAAGGCGAGGCCGCCTTTGAATGCTGCGCTGTGCGGGCTTGAGGGTGACTTACTGGCCGTTTGTGACCTGTTGGATTTGGCTGGTTTGGGGAAAGCCAGGCAAAAACGGCAAATGTCCCAGCAGCTCTCACAGTGGAGGAACATGGGAGATGGGCAGGGGAAGTGTGCAACTCGGCCCTTAGGTCATCTTTGACACTTTTTTTTTTTTTTTTTTTTGAGATGGAGTCTCCCTCTGTCTCCCAGGCTGGAGTGCAGTGGCGCGATCTTGGCTTACCGTATCCTCTGCCTCCCAGGTTCAAGAGATTCCCCTGCCTCAGCCTACCAAGTAGCTGGGACTACAGGCGCACGCCACCATGCCCAGCTAATTTTTGTATTTTTAGTAGAGATGGTGTTTCACCGTGTTAGCCAGGATGGTCTTGATCTCCTAACCTCGTGATCCACCTGTCTCCAAAGTGCCAGGATTACAGACTTGAGCCACCGCGCCAGGCCTTTGACACAGTTTTCAGGGTATGGTGACCCTGAGGTTAGAAGATACATCAGACATAATTTCTGATTCTCTCTCTGCCTTTAGTTATCCCTGGGCGTTGATAGTAGCCTCTTCCAAGTCAAGGCTAAGGGCACTGCTGTGTGTGAGAAGCACAGGAATTGCCCAGGGCAGTGCACCTGGCCGGGCTGGAAACTCGCGGGGAGGATGCCCTGGAGTTTCTGTTTCTCAGCTCTGGCCAATCTTCAACTTTGAAGGACAAGTCATAGCAAAGCCCCACTCTGATAGGAAATACATGTTTTTGGCTGGTCCAGGGAGCGGGGCACGGGGGAGGTTTGGAAGCTTATTAGCACGTGCGCCGGGCCAAGAAAGTAGAGAAGGGATTTGGACACAAATACATAGAGAAAGTAAAAAATAAAATGCAGTTGATGTGATTGCATATAACATGAATATATTAGCATATACAATTCTATAGACTGAATGTTCTCTCCACCCAAAATTCACATATTGACATCTAATCCCCCATGTGAAAGTATTTTGGAGGTGAGGCCTTGGGGAAGGGATTAGATCATGAAGGTGGTGCCTTCGTATCTAATCTAATTAGTGCACTTATAAAGAGACTCCAGTTTGTGACCAGCCTGGCCAATATGGCGAAACCTCATCTCTACTAAAAATGTGAAAATTAGCCAGGCATGGTGGCACGTGTCTGTAGTCCCAGCTACTTGAGAGGCTGAGATGGGAGAATGGGTCGAACCCAGGAGGCAAAGGTTGCAATGAGCTGAGATCATGCCACTGCATTCCGGCCTGGGCAACAGAGTGAGACTCTGTCTCACAAACAAAAAACAAAAAAGAGACTCCAGAGAGCTCCTTTACTTCATCCACCATGTGAAGACAAAACACGAAGACTCCATCTATGTTGTGGGACGTGGGACATGGGACGTGGGTCCTCACCAGACATCACGTCTGCTGTGTCTTGATCTTAGACTTTCAGCCTATGGAGCTATGAGAAATTTCCATGTTTTTTAAAATTATTTTAATTTTTTTATTTTTTTAATTTCCATTTTTATAAGCCATCTAGTCTATGGTAATTTGTTATAGCAGCCTGGATAGATAAAAACTAAAACATACCATATACTATGACTTTAGCAGTGTTTGGAACATTTGTTAATGAGGAATGACTTGGTTGTGTGATGACAAAGTGGAGTTAGTTTATGACATTGGAACGGTGGGAATAACGTAGGAGGCCAAATGGGAGAGGATGCTTTCTCCACTGAAGTGGGGTCACATGAGCAAGCTTTGGAGGTGGAAGGGGCCACCAGGGGATTCATGGCCTAAACTAGGAGGAATGGTAGATACTCACTGGACCGATGTGAGGAGAAAGGATGTGTGAGATGCTCACGGGACTGTGAGGTCTCTCTCTTCAGGGTAATGGGGAGCAAAGTGAAAAAGGTATCACCAGAAGGACATGTTCATCCAGGCACGATGGCTCATGTCTGTCATTTTGGCGCTTTGGGAGGCCAAGGTAGGCAGATTGCTTGAGCTCAGGAGATCGAGACAAACCTGGGCAATATGGTGAAACCCCGTCTCTACCAAAAATACGAAAAATTAGCTAGGCATGGTGGTGCATGCCTATAGTCCCAGCTACTCAGGAGGCTGAGGTGGGAGGGTGGCGAGAGCCTGGGAGGCAGAGGTTGCAGTGAGCCAAGATCACGCCACTGCACTCCAGGCTGGGTTACAGAACAAGGCCCCCTCTTGGAAAAAAAAAAAGGACATGTTCTCACAAATTGAGATTTTGTAGGGGGTAAATGGCAGAGAAGATGCAGAAGAGTTAAAGTCTGGTGACTAAGGACCTATTATAAAGGAGTCACTTTTAAATAAGACGGAAGACCACTTACTGTATAATTTCCTTTATATGAAATGTCAAGAAAAGGTAGACCTCTAGAGATAGAACGTGGTGGCTGGGATTGAAATGGGCATTACCCATAAAGTGGACATGAGGGATCTTATTGGGGAGATGAAAAGTCCTAAATTGATTAATGGTATGGCCACACAACTTGGTAAATTTCCTAAAAATCATTGAATTATACATTGGAAACGGATGAATCATATATGTAAGATATGCCTCAGTAAAGTCATCTTTTAAAGAGTCTTTTTTTTTTTTTTTTTTTTTTTTTTTTTTAATTTTAATAGAAGGGATCCTTCCATGGACCAGCATTTTTTGTGGTGCCACTGTGCTGGTACATGAGGGTACATAGACTAAGGATTTTTACAAAGGGCAATTCTCAAGACAAATGACGACTAAGAATTTTGACTTCAGTAGTCATCACTGACTTGTGGATTTGAAGTAAGATGAGGTAGCTTTTGATTATTAAACTGGCAAAGATTATAAAGAGTGACAAGCGCTGGGCACAGTGGCTCACGCCTGAAATCCCAGCACTTTGGGATGCTGAGGTGGGCAGATCACTTGAGGTCAGGAGTTCGAGACCAACCTGGCCAACATGGTGAAACCTCGTCTCTACTAAAAATACAGAAATTAACCAGGGGTCGGGGGAGGAGGTGGGTGGCGCCTGTAATCCCAGATTCTTGGGAGGCTGAGGCAGGAGAATCGCTTGAACCTGGGAGGTGGAGGTTGCCGTGGGCGGACATCATGCCACTGCACTCCAGCCTGGGTAACAGAGTGAGACTCCAACTCCAAAAAAAAAAAAAAAAAGAGTGACAATATTGACAGGAACAGATGGGTTCTCTAAGACACCACTAGTGGGATTCTAGATTGTCACCCTCTTGCTAAAGGACAGGCTGTGACAGTACATATGAAAGAATTTGAATATGCTTATAACCCAGCAAGACCTTTGACCTAGGAAATCCCCCCAAAGGGATTTATCTTCAGGAGACTTCACCATCAACATGCTGACACTTTTCACACTAAACACTTTTATCTCCAGACTAGTCTGCTGCCCCCAAATCAAGGTTCAGACATCCAGCTGCCTGCACAACAACCACATGAGCATCTCAAACTCACGGTGTCCAGAACTTCAGAATAGATGTGTGCATTCAGAGTAAGTCAGATAGATGCTTCCCCAGAAAGCTGCTCTGCAGCCTCTGGTGATGACAGCTCACTCCATCCTTTCAGGAGCTCAGATACGTAGACACTACCTGTCTCAGTCCATTTGTGCTGCTATAACAGAAGTGCCACAGATCAGGTCATTCATTAAAACTTATTTCTCACAGTTCTGGAGGCTGGGAAGTCCAAGACGCTAGCAAGGTTGGTGTCTAGTAAGGGTGTGGTCTCTGCTTCCAAGATGATGCCTTGTTGCTGCATCCTCCAGAGGGGATAAACGCTGTGTCCTCTTATAGTAGGAAGAATGGAAGAGCAGAAGAGGCCCTGCTAGTTCCTCCAGCCCTTTCATCAGGTAGCTAACCCCATTCCTGAGGTCTCTGGCCCCATGATATAATTACACCTTAAATGCCTCACCTCTTAATGCTATCACATTGGGGTTTAAGTTCCAACACTGGGATTTTGGAGGGACACATACATTCAAATCATAGTACCATCTCGACTTCTCACATCCCATATCCAATCAAAACGCAAAAGCTGTTGTCTCTACCTTCATAATTAATCATGATTCTGGCCATTTCTTACCGTTTCCACCTTTTCTCTCACTGGAATTCCTGTGGATGTTATTCTCTCTGGTCTCTCTGCTTCTAACCTTCCCAACCACAGTCTGTTCTCAACACAGCAACAAAGGGGTCATATTAAAAATTTCACATTACTCCTCTGCTCAAAACAGTAGCTCCCCAGTTTGCCCACAGGTGTTTAACAAGAGCCTACTACAAGTCCTTGCATAAACGGGTTTTTATTACCTCTCCGACCTCATCTCCTGTTGCTCCTCACTCGCTCCTTTTCAGCTGCAAAGGCCTCCTCGCTGTTCCTCCGACACAGCAGGTATGTTTCCAGTTTACCACTTTTGCGCTGGCTGTTCCCTCTATCTGGAACACTCCTCTCCCAGGTAGCTGCACAGTCAACTCTTTGTCGTCAAGTCTTTGTTCAGTGTATTTTTCCCAGTGGGGCTACTCTAACTGCAGAATTTAAAATTTCAACCTGACTTTCAACCCTTAGCATGTTGGAGCCCGTTAGAGGCTGTTCAGTGTTTTGTTTAGGGTTTCACTCCCATCGCCCAGGCTGGAGTGCAATGGTGCGATCTTGGTTCACTGCAGCCTCTGCCTCCCAGGGTCAAGCAATTCTCCAGCCTCAGCCTCCCAGGTAGCTAGGACCACAGGTGCACACCACTGCACCTGCCTAATTTTTGTATTTTTTTAGAGATGGGGTCTCACTATGTTGCCCAGGCTGATCTGGAACTCATGAGCTCAAGTGATCCACTCACCTCAGTCTCCCAAAGTGCTGGAATTACAGATGTGAGCCACTGTGCCCGGCCTTTTCAGTCTTTTCTATTTCTTACAGCACATCTCACTTTTTTTTTTTTTAATAAGATGCAGTCTCACTCTGTTGCCAGGCTGGAGTGCAGTGGTGTCATCTCGGCTCACTGCAATCTCTGTCTCCTGGGTTCAAGCAATTCTGCTGCCTCAGCCTCCTAAGCAGCTGGGACTACAGGCACCTGCCACTGTGCCTGCCTCATTTTTGTATTTTTAGTAGAGACAGGGTTTCACCATGTTGGCCAGGCTGGTCTCAAACTCCTGACCTTGTGATCTACCTGCTTTGGCCTCCCAAAGTGCTGGAATTGAAGGCGTGAGCCACTGTGCCCAGCCAGAATGTCTCACTTTCTAACACACCTTATAGTTAGATGCTTACTTTAATAGGTGTATCATTTGTCTGTTTGCCCCCACTAGATTCTAATCTCCACAAAGATGGGAATCTTGGTTCACTTCTGTGTCCCCAAATGCTTAGAACAGTGCCTAGCTTATAGTAGGTATTCAGTAACTATTTGAATGAATAAATGAGTGAGTGAATTCGTAATGAACAACTAGTAATTTTATGAACAGAAAAAAATAGCATTATGTCAACAGGAAAAAAAGTGAAATGAGTTCCTATGTACGTGTTCTGATGCTCCTCAGTTCCCTGATGAGATGAGACTCAATCATGTACAGCAGTCTGACTTTCCCAGCCCTCCCTGTTGTACCAGCCCCTCCGGGAAAATGCTGCCAACCTCATCAAGATAGGTTGTATGGTAGAGCTGTGTGGCTAGAGTTCTAATTTGATTGTGTATAGACTTCAGGTAAATCCTACAGAATTATAAGAAACCTTGATCCACTCACAGTAAGTTAATAAAGAAATGCAATCACTGGCAAGTAGAAGCCTAGAGGTTCTCCTTTGAGGGCCAGTATCTCTGCAGTATGTTTTATAAAATCAGCTCTCATCGTTAATCAAGCATTTTCTGCTTCATTTAGCTTCTGAGTTTCTATTTCCAATAGATGTATGGGTGCTGTAAAAAGCTTTTATTGATTCATGCAGAAATGAGGTCCATGGGGGAAAAAAAAAAAAAGGACCGTGAAAACCTTTGAGGAAACGAAACCTTCATGTAAGCTTACATGATGGAAATGCCATACTGCTATTTCCTTCCTGTGACGCTTTATTGGAGTTGAAATGTACAGTGCATCCTATGGTAAAGTTACGTTGTTGTAAGAGTTGTGAATTTAAGTCAATCTCGATAGTTTGAGATGTCAACTTTCAAGATAAATATGACAGTTAGTGATACTTTGTTGCATGGAGATTAAAATAATTTTTTTCATTGATCATATGATTTCGCTGCCTTTTTTTTTTTCGAGATGGAGTCTCGCTTAGTCCCCCAGGATGGAGTGCAATGGCTCGATCTCAGCTCACTGCAACCTCTGCCTCCCAGATTCAAGCCATTCTCCTGCCTCAGCCTCCCAGGTAGCTAGGGTTACAGGCATGCACCACCACGCCTGGCTAATTTTTGTTTTTTTTAGTAGAGAGAGTGTTCATCATGCTGGCCAGGCTGGTATTGAACTCCTGACCTCAAGTGATGCGCCCATCTTGGCCTCCCCAAGTGCTGGGATTAAAGACATGGGCCACCACACCTGGCCAATTTAGCTGCTTTTTATCTGGTGTTTTCTGTAGTTCCCCCCTTCCTACTCCTTTAAATCTAGGAGCTCTTGGCAGTAAACAGAAAAAGAACTAACTCTGCTTCAGCACAGACGGATATTGCTGCTAATGGTCCAAAGAGTGCAAGAGATGAAATTTAACCAGGGAAACGGTGGAGGAGGGACACTTAATGCTGACTGACACTAATGTAACTGCTGCCTTAGAAGCTGTTATCCTGAATTTAATTAGCATGTTGTACAATCATAGAGTAAAATATCTACCTCTTTCTTACTCCTCTTAATATAATTCTACCCCTGTTCTGTCTTAAAGAAAAATTTATTTTCAGCTGGGCTCAGTGACTCATGCCTGTAATCCTAGAACTTTGGGAGGCTGAGGCAGGAGAATCACTTGAGGCCAGGAGTTTTAGACCAGCCTGAGCAACATAGCAAGACCCCATTTCTATTATACAAAAATAAAAATAGCTGGGAGTGGTGGCTTGTACCCGTAGTCACAGCTACTTGGGAGGCTGAGGCAGGAGGATCACTTGAACCCAAGAGTTCAAGGCTGCAGTGAGGTTTGTTTTGTTTTGAGATGGAGTCTTACTCTGTCACCCAGGCTGGAGTGCGGTGGTGCCATCTTGGCTCACTGCAGCCTCCACTTCCTGGGTTCAAGCGATTCTCCTGCTTCAGCCTCCTGAGTAGCTGGGATTACAGGCACCCGCCAACATGCCCAGCTAATTTTTGTATTTTTAGTAGACATGGGGTTTCACCACATTGGCCAGGCTGGTCTCTAACTCCTGACCTAAGGTGATCTGCTCACCTTGGCCTCCAAAAATGCTGAGATTACAGGTGTGAGCCGCCATACCTGGCTGGCTACAGTGAGTTTTGCTTGCACTGCTGCATTTCAGGCTGGGTGACAGAGTGATTTTTTGTATTTTTAGTAGAGACAGGGTTTTGTCTCTACTTTTTGTCTCACAAAAAAAGAAAAAAATTTATTTTCAATATTGGTTTGGTTTAAGATGCATATTGGTTTATATTAATCATTGATATCAAGAATAAAATGTCATTGAGCTCCTTTTATAGGCTTAATGTTGGGGAAAAGACCAATTACAAACTAAATTATTTTGTGTATTTTCCCATTATATGTCAAGAACTATGATTTTACTCTACTAGTAAGCTTCCAAGCTAACACACCAGAGTTTTATGGATATTGGCAGATGGCAGACTCTTGGTTCAAAGATGAAAAATGTTTGTTACTGACAGAAATAGCAGGATCCAGAGTATCAGCATATTTTCACTGGCTCCCCAAGCACCATTTCCTTCAGGGCAGCATGGACCTCTGTCCTGATGTATAGATGAATGTGACTTAAATTCCACTGCTAAACGATGTGGTCCCCGGGTGTGGTGGCTCACACCTGTGATGCCTGCACTTTGGGAGGCCAAGGCAGGAGGATCACTTGAGCCCAGGAGTTGGAGACAAGCCTGGGCAACTTAGTGAGACCGCATCTTTACAAAAAAAATCTAAAAAATTAGCCAGGCATGGTGGAACACATCTGTAGTCCCAGCTACTCAGGAGGCTGAGGTGGGAGGATTGCTTGAGCCTGGGAGGTCAAGGCTATAGTGAGCCATGATTATGCCACTGCATTCCAGAGACACAGTGAGACCCTGTCTCAGAAACAAACAATAAACTATGTAATGGTAACAAGTTCTGATAGTTGATAATTTGAATTGGGTATGAATGACTAATAAAGTATCATTAGTCAGAAAAAAGAAATCTTGAATAAATATTTACCCTAATTATTTCTTCCTCAACATGTGTCTCCCAATCTAAATTTTGTGATTAAAAATAATGAAATGTACACATTTTGTAATGAAGAAAACATTTTTGTTTATTCATATTCTGTATTAGTATTTGTTTTGTTTTTGTTTTGTTTTTGAGATGGAGTTTTGCTCTTGTTGCCCAGGCTGGAGTGCAGTGGCACCATCTTGGCTCACTACAACCTCCACCTCCCAGGTTCAAGCGATTCTCCTGCCTCAGCCTCCCGAGTAGCTGGGATTACAGGCATGCACCACCATGCCCGAGTGGCTGGGATTACAGGCATGCACCACCATGCCCGGTATTTTAAGTAGAGACAGGGTTTCGCCATGTTGGACAGGCTGGTTTCAAACTCCTGACCTCAAGTGATCCACCTGCCTCGGCCTCCCAAAATGCTGGGATTACAGGTGTGAACCACCATGCCGGGCTGTGTGTGTTTGTTTTATGCTACTAATAAAGACACACCTGAGACTGGGTGATTTATAGAGGAAAAAGGTTTAATGGACTCACAGTCCCATGTGGCTGTGATAAAAATAAATTTGTGATAAAAATAATTAAATGTACACATTTTGTAATGAAGCAGACATTTTTGTTTATTCATGTTCTGTATTAGTTTGTTTTCACACTGCTAAAAAAGTCACACCCAAGACTGGGTGATTTATAGAGGAAAGAGGTTTAATGGACTCAGTTCCATGTGGCTGGGGAGGCCTCAGAGTCATGGTGGAAGTCTAATGAGGAGCAAAGTCATGTCTTACATGGTGTCAGGCAACAGAGTGTGTGCAGGGGAATTCCCCTTTATAAAACCATCAGGTCTCCAGAGGACAGCATGGAAAAGACCTGCTTCCCTGATTCAATTACCTCCCACCGAGTCCCTCCCATAACACGTGGGAATTATGGGAGCAACAATTCAAGAAGAGATTCGGGCAGGCACACAGCCAATCCATATTTTATTCCCTGCTCTAGAGTTCAGATACGGGAGAGGAGGCAGGTAGTGCTCAGCCCCAGCCATTTATGCTGAGTAGAGGAGATGGAAGCAGTAGAAAGTGGCTTCCTCAGTCTGTTCCTTCAGCAGACAGTTGGAATGGACTGTTCTAGTCACATCTTCTAGGCCTAGACTCTGACCCAGTTTTCAAAGCGTCATGTACCTAAGCTCTGTCTTCCTCCATCTGACCAAGGCTTTCTCTCTCCCCCTTTCTGTCCTAGCAAAGAAGTCGATTGTCTTCACAAAAGGTATTATGAGCACACCGAAGTCATCAGTCACTTTTTTTTTTTCTGAGACAGTTGTCACCCAGGCTGGAGTACAGTGGCATAGTCATGGCTCACTGTAGCCTCGGTCTCCTAGGCTTAAATGATCTTCCTGCCTCAGACTCCCGTAGCTGGTTCTACAGGTGTGCACCACCACACCTACTTATTTTTTGTAGAGATGGAGTCTCACTGTGCTGCTCAGGCTGAGATGTCAGTCACTCTTTTTGTTTTTGTTTTGTTTTTATTTTGAGACAGTCTTGCTCTGTCACCAGGCTGGAGTGCAGTGGCATGATCTCAGCTCACTGCAATGGGTTCAAGTGATTCTCCTGCCTCAGCCTCTTGGGTAGCTGGGACTACAGGCACATATCACCACACCCAACTAATTTTTGTATTTTTAATAGAGATAGGGTTTCATCTTGTTGACCAGAATGGTCTTGATCTCTTGACCTCGTGATCTGCCCACCTCTGCCTCCCAAAGTGCTGGGATTATAGGTGCAAGCCACCACATCTGGCCGGATGTTAGTCACTCTTACTAGACAATATTCAGCCAAAAAAATTCCACCTTAAGTCCCCTAAGGACAATTTGACTCTGTCTAGGGAGGCTTGTGGAATCTGTGAGGAAATTGAGTAGAGCAGGAAGATGACACCTGAGAGAGTGCCCCTGGCAACCTGGGTCCTATCCCTCTTATGGAGCTGTCCAAACTTGCCCCATTTCTCAGCCAGGACTTCCCTGGGAAATTAATCTGTATATATTTAACACTTCCTCTCAACCAGTTGTTCTCTGGGAACCCTGTTGATTTACAGCATCAGACGCTTCTCTGAGTTAATTAGGCTTAGCAGGTTTTCAAAAGACCACAAACAGCTTTGCAGCCTCCCGTTACTTCCTAGGGGAGGGAGAATCCTGGGTACGAACAATGAATTGCTGTCCATCCATCCTGTGTGTCCAGCAAGGTGACTCCTAGCAGCTAGTTCTGTACTATCAACTCAGACCCTGTCGCAGTAACTTGTCTGTAAACATCCCCTTTTGTTTGGCGTTTATTCTGCTGTTGTCTGTGTGGCGGCCTGACATAGATGAAGTAAGAGTGGCTGCTTCGGTGAAAAGTGTTCAGAATTCTCTTGTGCTCATGGCATGGTTGTACAGGCCAGGGCCCAGTGGTGGTGATACCAGTTACTGTGTTTTTTTTTCTTTTTTTGTTTTTGAGATGGAATCTCACTCTCTTGCCCAGACTGGAGTGCATTGGCACGATCTTGGCTCACTGCAACCTCCGTCTCCTGAGTTCAAGTGATTCTTCTGCCTCAGCCTCCCCAGTAGCTGAGTTTACAGGTGTGCGCTACCACAGTCAGCTAACTTTTTGTATTTTTAGTAGAGACGGGGTTTTGCAGTGTTGGCTTGGCTGGTCTTGAACTCCTGACCTTAAGGGATCCGCCCGCCTCAGACTCCCAAAGTGCTGGGATTACAGGCCGTGAGCCACTGTGCCCTGCCTTTGTTTGTTTTTTGAGGCGGGGTGTTACTCTGTTGCCCAGGCTGGAGTACAATAGCACAAACATGGCTCACTGCTGCCTTGAATTCTGGGCCCAAGTGATCCTTCCGTCTTAGCCTCCTGAGTAACTAGGGCTACAGGCATGTGCCACCATACCCAGCTAACTTTTTATTTATTAATTTTTTTTTTTTTTTTGAGACAGTCTTGCTCTGTCACCCAGGCTGGAGTTCAGTGGTGCGATCTCGGCTCACTGCAACCTCTGCCTTCTAGGTTCAAGCGATTCTCCTGCCTTAGCCTCCTGAGTACTGGAATTACAGGTGCACACTACCATTCTTGGCTAATTTTTGTATTTTTAGTAGAGATGGGTTTCACCATGTTGGTCAGGCTGATTTCAAACTCCTGACCTTGTGATCTGCCTGCCTCAGCCTCCCAAAGTGCTGGGATTACAGGCATGAGCCACTGTGCCTGGCACTCAGCTGATTTTTTTTTAAGTAGAAACAGGTTCCTGCCATGTTGCCTAGGCTGGTCTTGAACGCCTGGGCTCAAGCAATCCTCCCATGGCTTCCAAAAGCTCTTGGATTACAGTTATGAGCCCCAGCATCTGCTCCAGGTTACTTTGAATTGCACACATAGGCACCACGATTCAGCTTGGCAGCACCCACCATAGGTTCACATTGTGTGCCAGGCATCAATAATCAATGGCTAAATTCCCAAGATGATTTTCAGAAGTACCTGGAAATTGTTTTTTCCAAAGGTTTTGGCAAAACAGTCAAATATCAAAACTGTACAGCTGCCTCAAGCCCTCTTTTAATAGAATTGAGTTATAGATAAATTATGTATGTCTTCAGTCTTCTGACATCTCCCTGTATTTGCCCCTCTCTTATCTATTTTCTTGTCTTTCTTGGTCTTTAAACTCCCGGCAGCTTTATTCCTCCAGCTTTTCTAAGCTCCCACTTCCTCCAGCCTCTTCCCAGGACTCCTATCTTTGGAGAGCCCAGACTCCAGAATTATGATAAAGCGTCAAGGAACAGAGGAGTTGCTCAAAACTTTCTTTCAGATAAGGCACCTTTTGTGGGAAAGGGAGGAGGAAGCAATGTGTCCAGAAAAAGCCTGGTGAAGTAAAGAACTACAACTGGCCAGATGTGGTGGCTCACTTCTGTAATCCCAACACTTTGAGAGGCTGAGGCGGGTGGATCACAGGAGGCCAGGAGTTCGAGACCCGCCTGGCCAACATGGCAAAACCCCATCTCTACTGAAAATACAAAAAATTTAGGCAGGCATGGTGACATGTACCTGTAATCCCAGCTACACAGGAGGCTGAGGCAGGAGAATCATTCAAACCTGGGAGACGGAGGCTACAGTGAGCTGAGATCGTACGACTGCACTCCAGCCTGGGCAACAGAGCGAGTGTGGCTCTTTTTTTTTTTTTTTTTTTTTTTTTGAGACGGAGTTTCGCTTTAGTTACCCAGGCTGGAGTGCAATGGCGCTATCTCGGCTCACCGCAACCTCCGCCTCCTGGGTTCAGGCAATTCTCCTGCCTCAGCCTCCTGAGTAGCTGGGATTACAGGCACGCGCCACCATGCCCAGCTAATTTTTTGTATTTTTAGTAGAGACGGGGTTTCACCATGTTGACCAGGATGGTCTCGATCTCTTGACCTCGTGATCCACCCGCCTCGGCCTCCCAAAGTGCTGGGATTACAGGCGTGAGCCACCGCGCCCGGCCGTGTGGCTCTTAAAAAGAGAACTGGCTGGACACGGTGGCTCACGCCTGTAATCCCAGCCCTTTGGGAGACTGAGGCAGGTGGATCATGAGGCCAGAAGTTCAAGACCAGCCTGGCCAAGATGGTGAAACCCCATCTCTACTAAAAATACGAAAAACAGCTGGGTATGGTGGTGGGCGCCTGTAATCCCAGCTACTCAAGAGACTGAGGCAGAGAATTGCTTTAATCCAGGAGGCGGAGGTTGCAGTGAGCCGAGATCGCACCACTGCACTCCAGCTTGGGCAACAAAGTGAGACTCTGTCTCAAAAAAAAAAAAAAAAAAAAAAAGAGAACTACAATAGATTTCAGAGCAAAAGTTCTAGGCTACAACTCAGAACCTCATTTCTGGATACCCTGGTCTTTCCATTTGTCTTATAGTCATCCTGCAAAGGTCAAAGTCAAATAAATCTTAATTGAATTAATAATTTTACATGCCAGAGGAATATCGCAAATTAAAAAAATATGTGATGGAGAAGCTTCTGAAAGATTTAATCAGACCTGTTTATGGAGAAGCCGCCTTCTATTTTCCTAGAGGACAGGATTGTATTCCATTTCTTTCTCATACTGACTTTGGAATGAAGTGTAATGATTCTAATGCTGGGTAAGAATCCTACTGAACAGAAAAAGGGACTTGAGTGTATGAATTAGTCAGAAGGGATTAGAAAAGTTAGGTAGATCATTTAAATACTAGTATCACGTTGAAGGTGGTTTAAAGAATTCTAAGAAAAGTGCCCCCTACTTAAATGAAGTCTCTTTCTCACCAGCTTGCCACAGCATCCGTAATTCATTCATTGCCCTTCATCTGCAGGAAGGCCTTAGAAAATGTAGTGTCCAGGAAGGAATAAAACAACCTGTCATACAGTTCCTTTAAGGTGACAGGGTCTTATTTATTGCCAGGAAGCTGGAGAGGACAGGGAGATGGTGCTGAACTCAAGGTACACTCCTCCTGGCTTTGGCATTTTGCCAAGAATGGACCCTGCAGACAAATTAAAATACTGTCTCAGTCACAGGCACCTTCTAAGGTTCTTGGAACTTCCATGAGAGTACAGGGGAGAAAGATATTTAAGTTCTTATACTCTGAATCAATGGGCCAACTTTTTGGGTACTGAAAAAGTCTCTGCATACCACTCATCATGTTGTTTAAAGATTTCACATATTTAACAAAAAGTGGATTCCCAAAAAGCAATTTTAAATGAACATTGTCTCCAGGCTAAATCTTTTTCAGGAGGATCGTAAATGTTCAGGAGGCCTAGGACCACTTGGAGATAAAATGAGTATTTCTGGCTGGGAGCGGTGGCTTATGTCTGCAATCCCAGCACTTTGGGAGCCCGAGGTGGGTGAATCACCTGAGGTCAGGAGTTCCAGACCAGCCTGGCCAAGATGGTGAAACCTCATCTCTACTAAGAAACAAAAAAATTAGCCGGGTGTGGTGGTGGATGCCTGTAATCTCAGCTACTTGGGAGAGTGAGGCAGGAGAATCTCTTGAACCTGGGGGGGCGGAGGTTGCAGTGAGTTGAGATTGTGCCACTGCACTCCAGCCTGGGTGACAGAGTGAGACTCTGTCAAAAAAAAAAAAAAAAAATTCTATTTTTAACAGGTTAATGTTTTGTGCTGCACACCAGATCAATATTGTTGGAATGGCTTTCTCCTCTTATCCCCAGAATTCTTCCTGGGAAGCTAGTGTTCACAGTAATTAGAATGTAAAAACCAATAAGATGATCCATTTTAACACCTGCACTTTACAGATGAGGAAACTGAAGTGCAGGATTGACGGTGATTTAAAGAGAATTGCTCAGTGGGTAGAGTGTGGGCTTTGGAATTAGGCCACTGACTAGTGATGTGAACTTGGGTGAGCTGATTGATATTTCCAAGCTGCAGTTTTATCTTCTAAGAACTGTTAAGACAGTTCTTAGGTAAATAATGTCTATAAGGCACCTACTCAAAAAATGAACTCAAAATTTTTCTATAATAATACTATATTCACTGTGAACTCCAAATTTGCCCAATAATACTATATTCACGGTTTTTTAAACATTGAGACACAATTCACATAACAGAAAATTCACCATTTCGAAGTGTACATTTCAGTGAGTTTTAGTGCTGAGTTGTGCAACCATCACCACTACCTAATTCCAGAACATTTCCTTACCCCTCAAACCCTGGGTCTATTAGCAGTGAGTCCCAATTCCCCTCTCCCCCAGCGTGGAGCAAGCACTGATCTTCTGTCTCTATGAATTTGCCTGTCCTGGATGTGTCATATAATGGAATCATACAACATGTAGCTCTTTTGTGGTCTGGCGACTTTCACTTTGCATAATGTTTCCAGGTTTTACTCATGTCGTAGCATGTAACTCATTCCTTTTTACTGACAAATAGTATTCTATTATACGGATACACCAACATTTGTTTATCTGTTCATCAGCTGATGTAAATGGAAGAAGACCCAGAGGTCAGGCCTGGTGGAAAACAGTCGCCATTGTTTTAATGGTTAGGTCAAAGCCCAAACGAGGACTCTCAATCTGGTCTTGTGTTGATGCCCTGCACGGTCTTTCGTGACATCTGAGCACATGTATTTTAAATAGTAGTGGTTTGCTCAAAGAAAACCTTACAACCTGGCTACCTACTTTTAGGATTTTATACTTCTCCGTGGATTTTTCCAGTATGGAAAAAATGTATACACAAAGAAATGAAATCTATACATTATAGAAAAATTGTGCTGAGAACCAGATTTAATTTTTATTTTCGAGACTAGTGGATGGTCTTTTTTTTTTTTTTTTGAGATGGAGTCTCACTCTGTCGCCCAGGCTGGAGTTCAGTGGCTCAATCTTGGCTCACCGCAACCTCTGCCTTTTGGGTTCAAGCAATTCTCGTGCCTGTCTTCTGAGTAGCTGGGACTACGGCCCCACACCACAACGCCTGACTCATTTTTGTATTTTTAGTAGAGATGGGGTTTCACCATGTTGGCCAGACTGTTCTGGAACTCCTGACCTCAGGTTATCCACCTGCCTCAGCCTCCCCAATTGCTGGGATTACAGGCATGAGCCACCACCCCTGGCCTAGTAGATAGTCTTAATGCCTCTTTGTCCCTCTGTATTTCACAGGATGACCTGGCATCTGTACAGCATCTTTTATCTGCCTGTTTTTGTACCTGTAAGTTTACTACCATGGTTTATAGCCTGAGATCAAAGAAGACTTTTATTGAGTTTGCTTGATGTTTGAGTCATGAGTCCCCCCCTTTTTTTTGTTAGCTTTATTCCATGGAAAAAATACAGAAGTATTCTCTTCTTTAGTTAGTCACTGTCATTCCATCAACGTGACCATTACGTATGGGGAATATATGCCTTTGGGCCAGAATTTAGTGCATTTCGAGCACATCTGGTCACCTCTCCTTCCCGTTCCCTGGCCTGCTACCTAAGTGAAAGCTCACTATGAGATGAGAGGAGGCCTTTGATGATCTGGCCTCCTTCCCACGTAATGTAATGACGGGCCCAGCTCTCAGGTCTGATTTCCCTGCTGACAAGATCACAGAAGGCTGCTAATGTCTCTTTACCTGCAGTCATCATTTCTTCAGAGGCAGCATTGCATGCTTCCCCAGGCTTTTACTTCGTGGGCGTGTGAAGTCCAGAAGCAGATATGATTTGTGAAGGATTTGGTTGTTAACACTTTTGCTTAGGAATGAGTGATGTGTAGAATGTGGCAAGATTCCAGTGGGGAAGGCGTTCCCTGGGTTCATCACGGATTTGTCCTGCTGGATCTTGGGTAGCACGAGTAGAAGGTCCACCCTGCCTGGTTTCCTGACTTTGAGCAAGTGTTTTCTTTGCTAAAGCTTTGATGATCCGGTCCTGAATGCCTCTAATTACTCATTTCATTTGATGTTGTATTTTCTTACTGTTCTTTAAGATCTGGAGCAGTTACCGTGTGTCCTGCTTCACACACCTTATCTCCTTTATATTATTTCCTGCTTCTAAACATCTGCCAGCTCTCCCATACATGAAAAAGCAACAGACCCTGGCCCTTGTCTTTCTATGCTGAGCGTCCCTTATTCCTTCACTGTTCCTGGTTGACAGTCTGCAGCAGCCTTTTGTTCTGGTCCACCTTTGCCTGTGTGTTTTCTACATTGTCAGTGTTCTTTCTAATGTGGTGTCCAGACTGGAAATGACACTCCATGTGTGCTATGATCAGCCCCAACTGGCACCGTTACCAAGACCTGAACCCGATCCTCATTCAACGCAGCATACTGTTGCCGCCGATGTCTGCTTAGCCGGTTGCCTATTTGTTTTGTTTTGTTTTTTGTAGACAAGGTCTCACTCTGTCACCCAGGCTGGAGTCCAGTGGTGTGATCTCAGCTCACTGCAGCCTCTGTCTCCCAGGCCCAAACGATCCTCCTGCCTCAGCCTCCCGAGTAGCTAGGATTACAGGCACAGGCCACCATGCTGGGCTAATTTTTGTATTTTTAGTAGAGATGGGTTTTGCATGTCACCCAAGCTGGTCTCGAACCCCTGGATGGACTAGAGCAGTCCGCACACCTTGGCCATCCAAAGTGCTGGGATTACAGGTGTGAGCCACTGCACCCGGCCACCAGTTGCCTTTTTTTTTTTTTCCATTTTGAGATGGAATCTCACTTTGTCACGCAGGCTGGAATGCAGTGGCACCATCTCAGCTCACTGCAACCTCCTTCTCCCAGGTCCTGGTTCAAGCATTTCTCCTGCCTCAGCCTCCCAGTAGTTGGGATTACAGGCATGTTCCACCACGCCCAGCTAATTTTTGTATTTTTTAGTAGAGACAGGGTTTCACCATGTTGGCCAGGCTGGTCTTGAACTCCTGACCTCATAATGTGCCCACCTCAGCCTCCCAGAGTGCTGGGATTACAGGTATGAGCCACCATGCCCGGCCTCACCAGTTGCCTTTTAATACCAGCCAACACTGTGACCCCTACTCAGTGAGGCCTAGGCTCCCGTTGTGGTGTTATTTGCCCCTAAGAGCAGAACTTGACACTTTCCCCAATCCATGCTCTCCATTCGTTACTCTGGGGACTCATAGTTTCATTCCATTGGAACTAGATGAATGGGCGCCTAGCATAATTCTGATGCAAGAAATGGTTGGAGCGAAGGAGAATTTTATTTTATTTTATTTATTTTTTGTACTTTGGGCTCTGGGGTACACGTGCGCATCCTGCAGGATTGTTGCATAAGTACATACGTTCCACATCCACCCCCCCTCTCCCCGGTTGCCTACATCAGGCATTTCTCCTGGTGTGATCCCTCCCCATCCGCCCTGCCCCCCCACCCCGCTGTCCCTCCCCTCCCCAAGAATTTTGTTTTTTAATGATATGTTAGCATTGGCTGTGTTCCTAGAAAAATCCTCCTCCAGCTCCTGATCCTGTGGTACTTAAATTAGTAATTTCTAGTTCTTGGGGTTTTGTGTTTGTTTTGGGAATTGGGGGATCATTTTTTGCACCAGTTATTACACAGATTAAAAAAATGAATTGGGTGTTGAACCTCTTTAGGGAGCTTAGTACCTCAGTCCTTTGGCCAACTTGTTGTCACTTGGGTCCTGTACGGACCCTTGAATTCCTCGGTCTGCTGTGCTGTCCAGGAAGGGTGTGTGGGTTCTAACTGGCCGCCTCTCTGTCTGTTACAGTTACCTGGCTGAGCAGTGCTGGAATGGCGGCTTTATCTACCTGATCATGCTGCGTCGCTTTAAGCACAAAGCCCACTCCACTTATAATGGCAACAGCAGCAACAGCTCTGAACCAGGAGAGACACCTACTTTGGAGTTGGGTGACCGAACTGCGAAAAAGGGGAAAAGAACCAGAAAGTTTGGGGTCATCTCCAGGCCGCCTGCCAACAAGGCCCCTGAAGAGTCCAAGGGCAGCACTAGCTGTGAGGTGTCCAGTGACCCCAGCGCTGAGCTGGAGAACAGCCCTGACCCTAAACTTGGAAATGGCCATGTCTTTCAGCTAGAAAATGGTCCAGATTCTCTCAAGGAGGTGGCTGGACCCCATCTAGAGAGGTCAGAAGTGGACAGAGGGACAGAGCAGAGAATTCCAAAGACAGATGCTCCTCTGACCACAAGCAATGACAAACGCCGCTTCTCAAAAGGTGGGAAGACGGACTTCCAGTCGAGTGACTGCCTGGCACGGGTAAGCTTTGGTTTGATTGTGGAATCAGAATTTTAATTATTGTGGGTGTTTGTTGGTTTTTGAAGCCCAGCCCATGTGGGAAATACAAGCTGGGCTCAGAATTTTAAAAGAAATATTGTTTGAAGTTGCTTTTAAGGTTTAAAAAATACATCTAAGATGACCTCGCATTGAGAAACCAACAAATCCATTAAGATAAGTGATCAGAGAATGACAAAACTCCAGTCATTTTATCCTACGTAAATGAAGAGCTAGTCAGTGATCCTAAGTGGAAAACTCAAGCCTTCTGTGTAAAATTTGAGTCATGTGAGTTCCAGATAAAGTACTTAGCTGCATCATTATTTATCTCTGCTGTCACTAGTGGAATTATTGCTGCAAGGCCAAGAATTCCTGGTGACAGTTGATATCACAAACATCTAAGCCTCAGTATTACACAGGAAGGGTATTCAATACACAGGGAAGCATCTGCTTTTATTTTTAGCAGTTCAAAATTGGTGATGTTTTCATGAGATTGTGTCATTACATTGCTGAATTCTAAGGAAGTTTGGAAGCTTCACAAAAATCTGTGATACTATGAAATCCAGCTGTGAGGGTCAAAGTTGGTTACCACACCTGCTTTGCCTTTAGGTGTATTCTGAATGGTAAGGGGTAAGCTTCTAGCCTCAAATGGTCTCCCTCATTATAACCAACATTCTGTCTTAGGAGAGTTACGTTTCTTTAGGGTAGACACATTCATTCAAGAATCTTCTTGGCGGATATTCCTGCAGACTCAATTGAAACGATAAACTGCCGATGTGGGTACTGATTGGTTTCTTCTCTTACTCGGGAGTTGCGCTCTGGGGTGAAAGAGAAAGTTACAAAGATCAAAAATGGGCATAGAAGTATCAAGTTGAGGCCTGGCGCAGTGGTTCATGACTGTAATCCCGGCACCTTGGGAGGCCAAGGATGGCGGATCGCTGGAGCTCAGGAGTGTGAGACCAACCTGGGCAACATGGTGAAACCCTGTCTCTACCAGAAATACAAAATAATTAGCTGGGGACCTGAGTGGGAGGATGGCTTGAGCTTGGGAGGCGGAGCTTACAGTGAGCCAAGACTACGCCACTGCACTCCAGCCTGGGTGAACAGAGCAAGACCCTGTCTTAAAACAGAAAAAAAAGTATGAAGTTGAGTGTTGGCTGCTGGGAAATGGCACCCCAGGAGTAAGTGTGATTTCTGCCATTGTAGCCACATGTACAATGGGTTGAAAAGAATTAGAATAACCCCTCTCTCAAGAGATTATGTTCTTTCATTTGAGGAGCTGGATGATCTTCATGAAGCTGGACACAGAGAAGGCATTATTTGTAAATGGAATGTGTGAATAAGAAAAAAATTGATGTCTCCATTGATTTGCTACGAGTTTTATGAGTTCCCCCCAAAAGGATTAAGGATCAAAAAAAAAACATGGTATATCTCACTCCTGTAATCCCAGCTCTTTGGGAGGCCGAGGTGGGTGGATCACAAGATCAGGAGTTCAAGACCGCCCTGGCTAATATGGTGAAACCCTGTCTCTACTAAAAATACAAAAAGTAGCCAAGCATGGTGGCACACACCTGTAATCCCAGCTATTTGGGAGGCTGAGGCAGGAGAATCACTTGAACCTGGGAGGCAGAGGTTGCACCACTGCACTCCAGCCTAGGCGACAGAGCGAGACTCTATCTCAAAAATAAATAAATAAATAGTGAGAAAAAAACAAAGTGTGATCTATTCCCTTTGACCATTTTTCTAAAAAGCCATATGCCTGTAGAGAGGGGAGACTTGCCATCTGGAATTTGTATTCTTTGTGACTTTATAATTCATATTCTGATTATCGGCTCTGGATCATACTCTTTGTCTTGGTAAATCAGAATGGACCACACATCTTCTCAGGCACAAATATTTTAGCACCCTTTTCAACCATAAAATTATCTTATTAGGTGCATTTGCCCAGGATTAATAGGGTTGGCAAAAAGTAGCTTTTCACAGCTTTCCCCCACATTCTGGGGGCACCCAAATTGGAACCAGTAGACCTTCACACAAGATTGTTTAGGTTCTTGGGATTTTTATTTTTACTCCAAGATAGAGACCAAGGTCATGCTAAAATGAAATTTCCAGAAAAACAGAAAATGGCTATTTACCTCGTAAGCCTTTGGGGGAAAAATTTTTATTCCATTTGAATAATGGAGCTTAAACATGTCAGTATTTTTCCATTTCTGTGTTACTGATGATTTAATATATCTGCAGAAACCTAATAAATTACAGAAAAGCTCATAGTGATTCAGACCATTTTTGTTTGTCAGGTACTTCTTTTTCATAGACTGTTTCTTGTTCTAAGACAGTGTTACATTAAAAGGAATCCTCAGTCTTTCCTTTTCCATCCTGTTCACTCTTAACCGACCAACAGGAAATATATTTACTTTAAACAAATTTCTCTTTTTTAAAAATAATATTTTCTATAAAACGTTAACACACAATAATACATATACAAGCAGATTACTATTTAAAAAGACAAAGTTGGATTTATCTTCTAAAACAGAATCTCCTAGGATATAGACAAACTATTTTAGACATGAGTTCAAAGTTCCTCATTACTTTTTTTTTTTTTTTTTTAATAGAGAAGGGGTTTCAACATGTTAGGCAGGCTGATCTTGAACTCCTGACCTCTGGTGATCCACCTGCCTCGGCCTCCTAAAGTGCTGGGATTACAGGTGTAAGCCATCACGCCAGGCCCCTCATTACCTTCTTAGCAAAGATCTTTACTCCTCTAAAATGACAGTTTTTGCAAGTTGGCTTACATAGAATGTAATGTGTTTTTGTAATGCTACATGTTGAAAATGAATACAACCAAATGTCACATGGCAAATAAAAAAATAGTCCTACCACTTGCCAATCAGGCGAGTTTATTCATGACTGACATGGGTATGTCTGTGGGTCCATTTGTGGTCTTTCCCTATAATCTACCCTGTACAGTACCAGCCCTTTTTCCTGTGCCGCCTCTGTAAATCATTCAGCAGAGACCTCATGCAGGCTGCCTGGACCTGCATCTGCAGAAACAGGTAGGACACTCAGAAGGAGCGTCACACTCAGAACATCTTCCTGATGAGCAGCAGCCTGAGGATAGTCCTTTTCCAGGAAGGCCCCTTGGTCACTGGGTGAACTTACACTGACCTACATGGCGACATCTCCCAAGTCCACGTCTGAGCCTTCAGCTCGCTCCTGAGCCCCTGAGTTTTGTGACCACTGCCTGCAGGATGTCTCCATCTTGGATATTTCACGTCATGCCTAAAACTCAGTGCATCCCTTTCCCATACCCCCTGAGCCCACTCCAGTGTTCTAGCTCTTACTGTCCACAAAGTTTGCCCGAGCTGGAAGTTTCATGAGATTCATTGGGGATGACCAACCATCCTGGTTTGTCCAGGACTTTCCCTGGTTTCTCACTGAAAATCCTGGGAAACCCTCAGGACAGCTGGTCATCTTGGAGTCACCTGAAGCGCTGCCCGCTCCCTTCTGCCACGTCTGGTCATTCACCAAGTCCCGTCGACTCCAATTCCTTTTGACATCCTGCAGCTCAACCCACCTCTCTTCACTCCCATAATTTCAGGTTAGGGCCAGGCTCTTTCATATCCCCCCTGGGCTGTCATAGTACTCCCCTGCCTGGGTCATCACCCCCATTCCTGTCCCATCCATCCACTGTCCCAACTGCCACCAGAGGGACCTTTCTAAACAGCACATCTCATTACTCACATACATACACATGGGTGCACAACATACATGTGTGTGCACACACATACTTCCACTGGCACAGAAACCCATTGGGTGGGTCTGCTTTGCCTTCTTAGTTGGTACCAAACACGTTGGCATGTTATTCAATGCCTTTTATTTATTTTTTAGGCAGAGTCTCGCTCTGTTGCCCAGGCTGGAGTATAGTGGCGTGATCTCAGCTCATTACAACCCCCACCTCCTGGCTTCAAGTGATTCTCCTGCCTCAGCCTCCCGAGTAGCTGGGACTACAGGCATCTGCCACCATGCCCAGCTAATTTTTGTATTTTTAGTAGAGACGGGGTTTCACCATGTTGGCCAGACTGATCTCAAACTCCTGACCTTGTGATCCACCCGCCTCAGCCTCCCAAAGTGTTGGGATTACAGGTGTGAGCCACTGCACCTGGCCTCAAGGCCCTTTATTATCTGATCCCTGCTTAACTGTCTGCCTCCATCTCTCACTGCTTTTTTTTTTTTTTTACCTTTACCGGTGTATTATATAATAAAGAATACAGATGGAGAATTACATAAGATGAGGTCCAGAGGGTTCCCAGCACAGGCGTTTCTGTCCCTGTGGAGGTGGGAGCGAGGGGGGCCCATCACCCTCCTAGCACGTGGATGTATTCACCAACCTGGAAGCTCTCCGAACCCCATACTCTAGGGATTTGTATGAAGGCTTCATGCTGAAGGCATGATCATTTGTTAACTCAAAATCCAGCATTTCTCCCCTGACTCCAAAAGATGGGGGGATGGGGCTGAAAGTTGCAAGCTTTTCATGGCCTATCTCTTCTGGTGACTCACCCCCGTCTGAAAGCTATCCCTGATGTCCAGTTCTTACTGCTTTCTTCCCTGATTTGGAGTGAATACACTGCAAGCTTTTTCAAAGACCATGCTTACTGTCGCCTGAGCCGTGTGAGTACTGCTGTCACTACCCGGGTTCTCCTACCCTCTCCTGCATCACTTAGCCTCTACCTTTCGTGGGGGACACCCTCAAGACACCATCCTCTAGGAGGCCTCCGTGACACTCCCACCACCTGCTCTGTCTTTAGCCATCTCCTCTTCCGTCTCCTGTGGTACCCTCTGCTGCTCTTTATTGATGCCCGAGCTCCATGTGTTACAGGTACCATTTGGCTTGTGTCCCCAGTGGACTTTAAGAGCAGCACCTTTGATTTTTTTTTTAACCTTTCATACTAAGTTTTTTTGTATGCCGCTGCCAGTGTATATAAAACAACTACCCTTGTGAAATAGAAACTCATGAAAATTCAGAGAGGTAGATGTTAAGGACTGACAGAAGTGGAAGTTTGTATATTAAGGCACAAGTGTTACAGGGATAAGCTTTTGTACAGGCTTCAAATGGAGCGCTCTTGAATATTCACTGGATCGTAAGAAGTGATTTGGGAAGGCTTGGAAAGATTCATTTTAACTACAAAAAGGAACAGACTTTCTGGGGTCTGAAGGGATTTGTACTTGAAGATACTCCAGTCAGCTGAGGGTCACGTTGAGCATTCTGCAGACAGAATTGTTTCAAGTCCGCAGCTGCCTGGGAAACTTTTACGCAGTTGAGCCCGGCCTCCAGCCGGAGCTGGTGAACCACTTTCTTCATAGCGGCGACGCCGGAGGAGCCAGGCATGGTGTACTGGAGGGCTGCGCCGATTCGTGGGTCGGTGGGTCCTCATTTTTAAAAACGTTTTATATATTTGGGAAATGCAGGTGCAGATTTCTTCAATGCATACCTTATGTAGTGGTGAATTTCCAGCTTGAACGTGCCCATCACCTGAATGGTGAACATTGTACCCCATAGGTTATTTTTCATCTCTCAGCCCACTTCCCCTCTGCAGTCTCCAGTGTCTGTGATTCCCCACTCTGTGGGTTCATGGGCACCCAGTGTTCACCTCCCACTTCTGAGTGAGAACATGGACTGTTTGACTTTCTGTCCCTGAGTTATTTCACTGAGTGTAATGCCTTCAGTTCCATGCATGTCGCTGCAAAAGACATGATTTCATTCTGTTTTATGGCTGAGGAGTATTCTGTGGTATATACCACATTTTCTTTCTTTTTTTTTTTTTGAGACAGTCTTGCGCTGTCGCCCAGTCTGTAGTGCAGTGGCGCAATCTTGGCTCGCTTATATCTCCACCTCCTGGGCTCAAGCAATTCTCCTGCCTCTGTCTCCCAAGTAGCTGGGCTACTGGCGTCTGCCATCACGCCCAGCTAATTTTTTTGGTATTTTTAGTAGAGATGGGATTTCACTTTGTTGGCCAAGATGGTCTCGATCTCCTGACCTCATGATCTGCCCACCTCAGCCTCCCAAAGTGCTGGGATTACAGGCGTGAGCCACCGCACCCAGCCACACATTTTCTTTCTTGTTTGTTTCAGATGAAATCTCACTCTGTCACCCAGGCTGGAGTGCAGTGGTGTGATCTTGTCTCACTGCAACCGCCACCTCCCAGGTTCAAGTGATACTCCTGCCTCAGCCTCCCAAGTAGCTGAGATTACAGGCACACGCCACCATGCCCAGCTAATTTTTTTGTATTTTTAGTAGAGATGGGATTTCACCATGTTGGCTGGGCTGGCCTCGAACTCCTAACCTCAAGTGATTCACCCACTTCGCCTCCCAAAGTGCCGGATTACAGGCATGAGCCACTGCACCTAGCCTGATGCATAGCACATTTTCTTTATCCAGCCAGCCATTGACGGACACTTAGGTTGATTCTGTATCTTTGCTATTGTGAATAGTGCAGGGCGGGGCCTTCTTTGTCTTTATTTCCAGTCTTAGCTCAGTGCCTTGCACCTGTAGGTGCTCTGTAGCTATTAATCAAGGCCCCAAGAGTACTGGCCCTGGGAGATGGGACCCGGAGTTTCTGCCTCAGACCTGCCATCCCCAGCACTGTGGTCTTCAGGCTGCCATGGCCTTTCTCTGGGCTTCTGTCTTCTCACTTATAAGCCGAACATTTTGGTCTGATGACTAAGGGACTTCCAGCTCTGACATGATCACATATGTCTTACTGATCATTCCAAATAAGGGGTAAGCAAACGGTTTCAGAAAAGGTTTGCAACTAGAGCCAGAGCACTGACTGCAGCTGGATTCTGGTTGGATTGTGTCTTCTCACATTTGGGGCAAAGATGCTGTTGTAAAGTTTTATTTTTGGTTCCAGCAGTAATGAGGTCATTTAAATGCTGTGAGACAGCTCCCTTTAATGCACCGCTCCTGTTCTGGTAAACAAATCCCTTCGTTGGCTTTAGTGAAGGGATGCTTGTGTGAACTCACACAGTAATTGGCAGTTTACAGGAAAGGGTAACACTCCAACATTAGTGCAGTAGTCCATAGCATCCAGTTTTTCAGGGTTTGGCTTCTTCTCAATAGGCTGACAGAGTCTTGTTGCCCTTTAAGCTAATGTAAAAGAAAACAAATGGCCAAACCATCTGTCTAGACAGGGTCTGTTGCAGAACTCAGTCTCTCCGGTTGGACTAGGGTTCACACATTGAACACTGGCAAGCAGATCTCCCATCTGTGTGAGCTTCTTAACCTCAGTCGCAATGACCGTCATTGAACTGCAGGATTAGTGGATAAACATTCTCTATCTGTTCATTCGGTGCTATTTATGGGCTATCATTATTATGTGGTAGACACCATTCTCATTGCTAGAGAACTGGTTGGTAAACAAGACAGATGAGGTTCCTATCTCACAGCATTGATGGCATACCACAAACGATAAATCAGCAAATAAACTAATCACAGCATCAGATGGTGACGAGTAAATGAAATAAAACAGGATGAAGTGAAAGCTGGCCGGGCAGTGTCATGGGCAGGGGCCTGGTCGATGTTGGGTGTCAGAGCAGGAAGATCTCAGTACAGAGGCGATGTTTGAGCTGAGGATTGGGTGTCGGAAAAGGGCAGCCTGTACAGTCTGGGGCAGAATGTTCCCAGGGAAGAACCAGCAAAAGCAGCTGCCCTTAGGCAGGAGTGATAGACTGTTCCAGGAAAAAAGAGCGGGCACCAGGAGACCATTCAGGAGGAGTGGGCAGGGCTGCTGACAGAGGTTCGCGCATGCCACCATGGAGTTTGAACCTTATTGTCGGTCCAGTGGGAAGGTCTTGGAGGGCTTATGCTGAGTGCAACACAGCCTGTGGTTTTTTGTTTTGTTTTGTTTTGTTTTTTTTGATGGAGTCTTGCTCGGTCACCCAGGCTAGAATGCAGTGGCACCATCTCGGCTCACTGCAACCTCCACCTCCCGGGTTCAAGCGATTTTCCTGCCTCAGCCTCCTGAGTAGCTGGGATTACAGGCGCCCACCACCACACCTGGCTAATTTTTGTATTTTTTTTTTCTTGAGATGGAGTCTCACTCTGCCGCCTAGGCTAGAGTGCAGTGGCACCATCTGGGCTCACTGCAACCTCCAACCTCACAGGTTCAAGCAATTCTCCTGCCTCAACCTCCTGAGTAGCTGAGACTATAGGCATGCACTACCATGCCCAGCTGATTTTTGTATTTTTAGTAGAGACAGGGTTTCACCGTGTTGGGCAGGCTTAAACTCCTGACCTTGTGATCCACCACCTCGGCTTCCCAAAGTTCTGGGAATACAGGCATGAGCCACTGCGCCTGGCATTTTTTGTATTTGTTTTTAGTAGAGATGGGGTTTCACTATCTTGTCCAGACTGGTCTCGAACTCCTGACTTCATGATCCACCCACCTCAGCCTCCCAAAGTGCTAGGATTACAGGCATGAGCCACCGCACCTGTCCTGTAGCCTATGTTTTTTAAACGTTCTCATCGGATGTTTGATGGGGAATAATAGATTGTAGGAGGTGAAAAAAGGGAGACCAAACTGGAGGCTATTGTGGTCACTCAAGCTAAAGATGCTGGTCACTTTGACAAGGGGAGGTAAGGGAGCAGGGAGATGAGCTGCAGTTGGTGGATGTGAGATCTATTTTGGAAGTTGACTCTGTAGATCGTGCTCATGGTTCAGATGTGGGAGATGAAACAGAAGGAATCAAAGATATCTCAAAGGCTTTTGGCTTGTGGATCATCTTTAGCGTGAGTAGAGGATAATGCTGTTTTCATTGAGGTGGGAAAGCCAGAAGTAAGAGAGGAAAAAAGTCTAGTTTTGATTGTACTAAGGTATATATGAGATACTCAAGTGGAATTGTTAAGGAGACAGTTGGAAGTATCCTTAATACCATTACATTTAAGTTAGCCTGTTGGTTTTTGGCCAGTACCAGTTTTAGCCTAATAAATGTCAGACACTGATTTTATTTTTTACTGAATGTTGCTTTAGGCAGATACATATAAAACTGACAATTGTGGGCCAGGCACAGTGGCTCACGCCTGTAATCCCAGCACTTTGGGAGGCCAAGGCAGGGGAATCACTTGAGGTCAGGAGTGCAAGACCAGCCTAACCAACATGGTGAAATTCCCGTCTCTACTAAAAATACAAAATTAGCCAAGCCTGTAGTGCATGCCTGTGGTCCCAGTTACTTGGGAGGCTGACGCAGCAGAATCACTTGAACCTGGGAGGCAGAGGTTACAATGAGCCAAGATCATGCCATTGCACTCCAGCCTGGGCAACAAGAGTGAAACTCCATTTCAAAAAAAAGAAAAAAAACCCTGATAATTGTATGGCTAAAACTGCTAAGGAGCTAGGCATGGTGGTTCATGCCTGTAATCCCAGCACTTTGGGAGGCCTAGGCAAGCAGATCACCAGTGGTTAGGAGTTCGAGACCAGCCTGGTAAATGTGGTAAAACCCCGTCTCTACTAATAATACAAAAATTAGCCGGGTGGATGTGGTGGTGCATGGCTGTAATCCCAGCTGCTCGGGAGGCTGAGTCAGGAGAATCGCCTGAACCCAGAAGGCAGAGATTGTAGTGAATTGAGATTGCACCACTGCACTCCAGCACAGGTGACAGACCAATACCCTGTCTTAAAAAACAAACAAAAAACCCCCCCAACTGCTAACATCTATTTCTTGCTGCTTGTATCTTCCTTTTTAGTCCTCTGAACTCCCTCATTAGATGATCAGAAATTTCAAGGCAAGGCAACTTGTATTAATTTCTTTGGACACCCCCTTCCTATTTCCTACTTTCAATTTTGAAAAGAAAAAAAAAATTACGTTACAGAATCTGTTTCTTGACTAGTGTAGTTGGGAGCCCTATTACAGATTGGTGATTTTTGCCCTCTGAAGCCAATTTTATTAGTTATGTGTTTTGCATGACTTTGTTTTTAATGAGTTTTGTGGTTTGGGGCTGGAGCAGGCAAGTGGAGTGGATATGTGGGCGCTCTTGATAGAAGGTGTCTTGAGCTCTTCTAAGTGTGTATATGCTTCGAGCTGACATTCTGTTCCCATGAACATAGTTTTCCTTGTTTCTTGTCACAAGTCCTACTTCTAAAAGCATTTAAAAATTAGGAATGTACCTAGTATTGTCATGTCCTCTGTTAACCATACATACATGTTTTGTTTAACAAAGAGGAGGGGAAAAGAGGAAAAGAATGATGATGTATACTAGTAAGGAGGATGGATAGGGTTTTTTGGGGGTTTTTTGTTTGTTTTTTTTTGTGACAGAGTCTCACACTGTCATCCATGCTGGAGTCCAATGGCGTGATCTTCTACAACCTCCGCCTCCCAGGTTCAAGTGATTCTCCTGCCTCAGCCACCCAAGTAGCTGCGATTACAGGTGCCCATCACCACGCCTGGCTAATTTTTTTTTATTTTTAGTAGAGACAGGGTTTCACTATATTGGCCAGGCTGGTCTGGAACTCCTGACCTCGTGGTCTGCCCTCCTCGGCCTCCGAAAGTGCTGGGACCACAGGCGTGAGCCACCGTGCCTGGCAAATAGGTTTTTACTAATTTGGGCTAAAATCCAAATGGATTGTCTTATTTTTGGGCTCCATAATGGTCCCTGATGCTCTTGGGAAAGAAGTCCACAGCTTTTCTGTCCCGGGGCAGGAAGAAACACTCTCTCATCTTCTAGACCCCAGCAGCCAAAGCATATCTTCCATGGAAAAAAAGCCAGCCGCCATCCTACTCTCCAGCATGCTGTGAGGCAGCCACAAGGCTGTTCCCTATGCCGGCGTGGGGGGCCCAGCAGGCCAGGACCATATCCAGTCAGCACATCCTGATTCTGTTCTTTTCAGTGGTATCTGCTGGGCCACAGGGCCTCATGCACTGTAAGTGTTGAATGTTGCCATCTTGGCAGTTGCACTGATCCTCAAGGATGACTTTTTGGAAGTAGTAGAGCAATAAGAGACTTCAAAGGCCAGGGAGGATGTCTCTGAATGGGGAAGGGAAAGGTGTTCCAGAGGTTAGAGGCAGCAAACCAAAAACCGTGGAGTCCAAAATGAAGTGATTGAATGAAATAGAGATTGTTGACAAGCTCATGAACTACTGTGGTAAGCCAGTGACTTCTGAAGTTACATTTGGCCAGACAGGCTTCATTTGACTGTGGTCAGTGGATGGAGGAGACAGTTGGCACGAGTATCTGTTCCTGGGATAGCAGAGCCCCGCTGAACAGTGTCGTACCCGAAAGAGTGTGGGATCCACCAGGTCTGTATCTGCTAATAATTTCCCCAGACATTCCTGTTGCTGCACATCAGTGACTGTGCAACATCTGGTTTTTTTTTTTACTGCTGCATAAAGTTTCATTTCAGTTTCTGACTGTGTATTTCAGATTTTCTAAATGCCTCACATTCTTTCTCCTTTGCAAGCAGCTTGAGCAGGCAGGTTGCCTATTTCTAGGGAGATGGTGGCTTTGTCCATGTTGGACCTTAATGGTTCCATGGGACTTTTCATGATGGATGTTAAAAGCAGATGGCTTTTGTTTCATATGTTGAGGGATGTCTTATGACCCAGGCCCATATAACTAGACCTACAAAGAGCTACAGGGGTGAGTCTGAAGTGAGACCTCAAAGTAAATCACTTTGGAAGGTTTTGCTTTCGTTTCTCTGAATTGCTAAGGACTTGGGAGAAGTCAACAGTTTTGCAGTGAACATGTGTGTGTCCTTGGAGTGAAATGAGACAAGTGGAGGATAAATCAAGGTAGAAAGACTATCAGAAATCAGATGGCTTAGAGGCATTGATTAGTCGGGTTTTTTTGTTTTTTTGTGTGTGTGTTTTGTTTGTTTGTTTTTGTGGGGGATGAAGTCTCTGTCACCCAGGATGGAGTGCAGTGGTTGGTATCAGCTCACTGCAGCCTCCATCTCTCAAGTTCAAGCAATTATCCTGCCTTAGCCTCCCAAGTAGCTGGGATTAGGGGCATGCGCCACAATGCCTGGCTAATTTTGTATATTTAGCACAGATGGGGTTCCATCATGTTGGACAGGCTGGTCTTGAACTCATGACCTCTGGTGATCTGCCCACCTTGGTCTCCCAAAGTGCTGGGATTAAAGGCATGAGCCACTGCACCCAGCCTAGTTTTTTTTTTAAAGAAGATTTTTTTATAGAGGTTGAAACATTTTTAAAATGTATTTAGGGAATGTGCAGACCAGTGTCTATGGCAGTGGGTATCAGATTCATCAATTTTCTGTTTTGGTTTCTCTACCAAACGTCTCATTTGTATGTTTTAAGAAAGTTGAGATTCAATTCAATATGGTGGTTTTGGTCTTATTTGTTTGTTTTTTGTTTGTTTGTTTGGTGGTGGAGTCTCGCTCTGTCACCCAGGCTGGAGTACAGGTGGCTATTGAAATTTAATTAGAATTCAATTCAATTAAAAGTTCAGTTCCTCAGGAGGAACTGAGGTGAGGACCTGAGATCTCACTACTGCACTCCAGCCTGCTGACGGGTGAGACTCCGTCTCAAAGAAAAAAAAAAAAAAAAAAAAAAAAAAATTCAGTTCCCCAGTTGTCACTAGCCACATCACAAGCACTCAGTAGCCACATGTGGCTGGTGGCTCCATATTGGATGGCTCAAATATAGAACATTTCCATGGTCACACAGAAAGTTCTGTTGGACAGCACTGCCAGCCAGAGACTTGGATCCAGTCCACCGGATTCTTTTCTCCTGTGATAATCTGTGACACCTGTTGACAAGTGATGGATATTTGGCCAGACATGGCAGCTCCATTCTCCTGTGTCAGTGTTGTGTGTCTGTCAACGTCCTTCACGGTGTGCTCACTTTTTCTTCCAAGGAGGAAGTTGGCCGAATATGGAAGATGGAGCTGCTCAAAGAATCGGATGGGCTGGGAATTCAGGTTAGTGGAGGCCGAGGATCAAAGCGCTCACCTCACGCTATCGTTGTCACTCAAGTGAAGGAAGGAGGTGCCGCTCACAGGTGACTAGATAACTCCCCCCCGCAACTCTCCACCTCCTCTCCCTCCCTTCCCCCTCCCCACTGGTGCAGGTGCCCTTCCACTTGTTCAAAGCCCTGGTAATTACAGTTCATAAGGATTATGCTGGCGCAAAGGAAACCGGGCAAATGTGGTTCTAATTGAACACACCTCTGAGCACAGGAAGTGGCTAATTGCAGAGGATATTGCAGGATCTTCTAAAACAAGAAGGAGAGATTGACTCTCTTTACAGTCCAGTTTTAGTTTCAAGTGAATGTTATGTATCCTAACTTGCTGAGACGATATGAGGCTACTTGGAATATGCTGCTGAGTAGAACCACACATTCCTAAGATCTTAACTCCCATAAGACTTGACTAATGACCAGGAAAGTGATTGGTTTTCAATGTGACCACAGTTCATGCTTTGGGGCTTCACCTGTCAGGTCTGTCAGGATTTCAGGCACACTTAGATACATGGATCTCTGTCATACAGATGTGGAAAGGAAATTTAGTAAATGTGATTTTTTCTCCTTGTAATCTGAAAACAATTTATACCTCAAAATTTCTTTTGTAGGCCAGCTGTGGTAGCTCACGCCTGTAATCCCAACATTCTGGGAGGTCAAAGCAGGCGAACTGCTTGAGCCCAGGAGTTTAAGACCAGCTTGGCCGGGTGCAGTGGTGCATGCCTATATTCCCAGCACTTTGGGAGGCTGAGATGGGTGGATCACCTGAGGTCGGGAGTTCAAGACCAGCCTGGCCAACATGGTGAAACCCCACCTCTACTAAAAATAAAAAAATTAGCCCAGTGTGGTGGCACACACCCATAATCCCGGCAGGCTGAGGCAAGAGTAACGCTTGAACCTGGGAGGCGGAGGTTGCAATGAGCTGAGATTGCACCATTGCACTCCAGCCTGGGTGATAGAGCAAGACTCCATCTCAAAAACTAAAAATAAAAAATAAAAAAGGGCCAGGCACAGTGGCTCACACCTGTAATCCCAGCACTTTGGGAGGCCAAGGCAGGCGGATCACCTGAGGTCAGAAGTTCAAGACCAGCCTGACCAACATGGTGAAACCTCGTCTCTATTAAAAATACAAAAATTAGCCAGGGGTGCTGGGGGGCGCCTGCAATCCCAACTACTTGGGAGGCTGAGGCAAGAGAATCGCTTGAACCTGGGAGGTGGAGGTTGCAGTCAGCTGAGATCATGCCATTGCACCCCAGTCTGGGTGACAGAGCAAGACTCCGTCTCAAAATATATATATATATATTCTCCTTTCCATGTTGAAGAATAAAATCATAATAAATATATAAAAATAAAAAAGATCATCCTGGGCAACATGGTGAGTCCTGGCCTTTACAAACAAAACAAACAAAATAGCAGCCAGGCGTGCCTGCAAGCCCAGCACTTTGAGAGGCTGAGGCAGATCACCTGAGGTCAGGAGTTTGAGACCAACCTGGCCAATGTTGTGAAACCCTGCCTCTACGAAAAATACAAAGAAATTAGCCAGGTGTAGTGACACACACCTGTAGTCCCAGCTTCTTGGGAGGCTGGGGCACAAGAATTGCTTGAACCCAGGCGGCAGAGGTTGCAGTGAGCTGAGATCATGCTACTGCCCTCCAGCCTGGACAACAGAGCGAGACTTCATCTCAATTAAAAAAAAAAAAAAAAAGAGCTGGTTATGGTGGCACACTCCTGTAGTCCTAGCTACTCAGGAGGCTGAGGTGGGAGGATCACGAGCCTGGGAGATTGAAGCTGCAATGAGCCATCACTGTGCCAGTGTACTCCAGCCTGAGTGATGGAGCAAGGGACTCAGTCTCAAAAAAAAAACCAACAAAAACTTATTTTTTAATCTGAGCAATGATCTGAAGTAGGAAGAGTAACAGTGTTTAGCTAGAGCATGTGCAAAACAGTTTATTTTGAGTAAGAAGGATGTAGCTATCCCAAAATGTGAGGCAGGCTCTTGACTGCTAGCTAATTGCTTCCATGCACCATAGGGTGTTTACTGTTTGCAAGGCCTGGTGGGGCGTGTATGTATGTTGTATGCCCACACATATATAGTAGGCGTATAAAGGGAGAGTTTTGTTGATGAGCGAGGTGATCATCTTGTATCTGGAACTTGGTGTTCAGCTCAGGTACCCTGATTCTAAGAGGGTTGTGGCAAACCAGACTGGTACTGGTCTGCCCAAGCTTGAGAGGGGACACAAGGATATCACTTGAGGTACAGTTGAAGGAGGTGAAGGTAGTTAGTCTGAAGAGTGGAAAACCGGGCACAAAGCAGCACAGTCTTTTATGCTCATCAGTTCTTTTATTACAGAATAGGATGCTAATCACTAGAGTAGAGACAAGATCAACTGCAATTGTTAGTTGTCTGGGCGGTAGTAATTACTGAAGAATTAAGACCTTAGGTGGTTTTTACGCCAGACAGCGTTATTAAACTTCCAAAATGGCATGTGTGTTAAGGAGCTCTTGTCAGATAGACACTTACCCATTAATCCTAGGTCTTATTCTAGTCTGTCTTTAGCAAGGAAATTCCTGTGCCCAGAGATAAACTTACATGGAACTGATCTTATCTGTTTTCTCTCTGAGCCATTTCTGGTGGGTCTCATCATTTTCTTTTCATTCTTAGCCTGGAGTTGTGTATGTGTCTCTTTGAGCCTCTGGGGTGTATGATTCACAAGCAGGGCATTTTAGTTAATAACAGGAGATGAGAGATACGAAAGAGGGAAATAGGAAAAGGGATGGGTTTTTTTTTTTTTGAAACGGAGTGTCACTCTGTCACCCAGTCTGGAGGGCAGTGGCGTGATCTCAGGTCACCACAACCTCTGCCTCCTGAGTTCAAGCGATTCTCCTGTCTCTGCCTCATGAGTAGCTGGGACTATAGGCACATGCCACTATGCCCAGCTAATTTTTGTATTTTTAGTAGAGACGGGGTTTCACTATGTTGGCCAGGCTGGTCTCGAACTCCTGACCTTGTGATCCACCTGCCTTGGCCTCCCAAGGGATAGGAATGGTCTTGGTAGTGTTCTGGATAAGTAAACCCAGGACACTGGTCTGAACCATTGCATTCTTGATTCCTGAATCCCTCTCCTCCCATAGGAAGCAGCTCCTGAGTGACCCACCCACACAACATCTGAGAACCCAGTTCGTTTCTTCTGTGGTTTTCCCGTTCCCCTTCTCCCAGCACTCCAGGCAGCTAGTGGGGCCCTCAGCATTTCTCTGTTTCACCGATTTTTGAAGGACAGAAATAGAGACAAGCAAAAGTCTCTGGTGCCTCCTGTCTTCTGTTAAAGCCTAAATTCATGGAAAAGACAGTGGCGCATGCCCTAGAGGAAGGAGACAGAAAGTGAGAGAAAAGCTGTTGAAGGCAGGATGGCGGAGGTCAGGATGGAAGGAGAGAAGTCAGTTGATTCATGGAAGGAAAGCAAGGAGAGAGCCTGCAGATTGGAGAGAAATGGAGTTTCTGGGCGTGTCGGGGACATGCTTGTGTTTCATGGCAGCACCTTGGGTGCTGATGTGAGCCTTTAAAACAGGGGCATCCAGTCTTTTGACTTCCCTGGGCCATGCTGGAAGAAGAAGAATTGCCTTGGGCTACACATAAACTACACTTAACACTAATGATAGCGGATAAGCTTTAAAAAAAAAATCACCAAAAAAATCTCATGTTTTAAGAAAGTTGACACATTTGTGTTGGGCCACATTCAAAGCCTCCCTGGGCTGCATGTAGGCCGTGGGTTGGCCAAGCTTGATCTAGAGGGTACGGTTGGTTCCGAGGCTCAAGGTCCCTCTGCCTCACCAGCTTTCCTGTCCCACGTTCAGCCTTCTCTGGCTCCTTTGGGATCCTGGGAGATCAGATCCCTGGAGGCTCTGGTGGAATCCACAGGACTGTGGACTCACCACGATCAAAGGGGCCTGCCCAGTGCTCCGGCACAGTCACCATGCAGAGCCCTGACCCACCCTAGGGAAGGCAGTCCCCGTGACAGCTGAGTCTCCTGCCAGCGGGAAGAAAGCTCAGTAAGCCATAATGTAATTAAGGAAGGAAACAAAATGTTTGTACACCGTGTTTGTTGCCCAGGTCTAATACCTGCAGCAATAGCATTTCAGGCAGTTTATTTGTTCTTTTCCTTTTTTTTTTTTTTTTTTTTTTTAAATTTATCCTTCTGCATATGAAGCTTGGCTATAGAGACTCAGGGATGACAAAGGAGCTGAAGCCGGGCCTGGTGGCACACACTTGTAGTCCCAGCTTGTAGTACTCAGCTATGAGTACTGCTACAAATAGTACTTGTAGTACTCAGCTATGAGACTGAGGTAGGAGGATCACTTGAACCCAGGAGTTCCAGGCTGCAGTGAGCCAGGATCACGCCACTGCACTCCAGCCTGGATGACAGAGAAGGGACTCTGTCTCAAAAACAAACAAAAAAGAAAATATATATTTAAAAAGAAAGAAAGAAAAAGAACAAGGTGCTGAGGAGAGTGAGAGACTTGATGGCTCCATTGGGAGTCACAGACGCATGTAGTAAACCACAGGTGCCCCAGAGGACATCTGGT
Source organism: Aotus nancymaae (assembly GCF_030222135.1). Taxonomy (NCBI): domain Eukaryota; kingdom Metazoa; phylum Chordata; class Mammalia; order Primates; family Aotidae; genus Aotus; species Aotus nancymaae. The sequence continues at coordinate 31,517,364 of NW_026988425.1, forward strand.
CAGGGTCGCGCCACCTGGGAAGAGAGGAGGGCAGTGCATTAGGAAAGAAATGTAGGTGGGCTTAGGATACCTCTGCTCTTTCTGAGCTTAGCTCAGTGACTCTGTGTCAGGGCAGGGTGGCAGGTAGGATTAAGAAAAGAATGACTCAGCTCTCCTAAAGCCTTGGGGTCTTGGTTCCTCTATCACCATCTCCACCTCGATGGGAGTTTCAGTGACATTGATGCCAGGTAGGGCAGTGACCTCACTTTGCATATTAATGAGCCACTGCCTGAAATCATGGAGGCTTTCACTCCTCTGATGGGAATCTGGACACCAAGAATAAAGCAATCCCACTCAAACTGCCTCTGGCCATCACAGTATCCTCCTTAGCCCAGTCTTGACTGTCCCTTCTCACAACCCTCAGTAGCTCCAGAAAATGGCCCTTCTCAGGCCAGAATGTCTTGACAAGGGATTTTTTTCCCATCTCCGTTTCCTTAGGGATGGCAGGCTGTCCTTAGGAGATGAGCTGCTGGTAATCAATGGTCATTTACTGGTTGGGCTCTCCCACGAGGAAGCGGTGGCCATTCTTCGCTCCACCACGGGAATGGTGCAGCTGGTGGTAGCCAGCAAGGTAGGTCATGTTTGTTTTTTGGTACTCATGACTGTGGCAGTGGTGAGCTGAGGTTGAGCCCCACCTCCTATCTCTTTCTCTGTCTGGTGCGCATGCATGCGCTCTCTCTCTCTCTCTCTCTCTCTCTCTCTCTCTCACACACACACACACACACACACACACACACTTGTTTACCTTGGGCCATTGAAACAGCCATGCTTCTACAGGGCAATGCTATGCAGAGACCCGTAGCTAAAGTGCAGTTAGTTACTTGGCTTTCCTTAAGAGTTTTTGTAGGTATTTGTTAGGGCACATGCAACCCCTGGGCTGTGAATGGGTACTGGTCTGTGGCTGTTAGACCACTGGGCTGCACAGCAGGAGGTGAGTGGCAGGTGAGTGAGCATTACCTCCTGAGCTCCGCCTCCCATCAGATCAGCAGTGGCACTGGATTCTCATAGGAGCACGAGCCCTATTGTGAACTGCACACGTGACGGATCTAGGTTGCGCACTCTTTATGGGAATCTAATGTGTAATGATCTGAGGTGGGACAGTTTGATCCCAGAACCATCCTCCTCACCCCCCTCATTCTTGGAAAAATTGTCTTCCATGAAACTGGTTTTTGGTACCAAAAACGTTGGGGACCACTGTGATGGGGATGGAAAGGAAAGAACATAACTAAAGAAAAGGTAAGAATGGTAGATGGAAGGAAGGACAATGTGGAGAGAGCAGCAGCTCTTCCAGGAGGAGCTGCAGAGGAGACGTGGAAGCCTGGACAGTTGAGAGAGCCTCAGGGGTGCCAAGGGCAGGCTTGGCTTCTGCTCTCACTTGTGGCCTCTGAGTGTTGGAGCTGGAGGAAGCGTTGTGAGTCCTGTTTGCCCAGATAATTTACAAATGAGACAGTGGGGGAGAGCTTCCATGACTCCTACTGTCTCACAGAGGCCATGATGCCATCAGCTGCACCAGGACCTGGGCCCTAACGCCCAGCCCAGTGTCTGTCCCCTGTCTCCCTGCTGTCTCTTCTCATGGGTCCTCCACACGTCCTGAGGCCCCAGGCAGGCCAGAGCTTCTTTCACTCCCACCCTACGGTGCCTTCATCTAGTGCCCAATTCTGGGTGCCAGCATCTGCTTCTTGAAGCATTGGCTAAAGACTGCAGGACTTCACAGCCATGGTGAGAAAGAGGATGTGTTGGCCTCTTATGTGTCTGAGCTGTGGGCTAATGTACCGTTGATGAGACTAGGGCAGAGTCTGCGTGGCCGAGGAGCTGGTGAAGTGGAGCCATGAGGCTTTGTTCCAATTCCAGCCGGGAAGGACAAGACAAGGCCACACCCACTTAGCCCTTTGCCACATGACGCTCGTGCTAATATGGATAATCCTTTTTCCATGATCTCTGCTGTTATTTCAAACCTGGCGTGATAGGTTTCTTTGTATTTTCCCCCTTGAATTGCAAGATTGATGGCTGATTTTTGGAATATTGAACAAATAGATTAGAAGAACATTTTGAGCTATCCAAAAATAAATCTGCTTTCCTTTCCTTATACCTTTTACCCCAGGTCCTTGACCTGGACTCTCAGACTTCCAAAGAGAATCTATCTGCAGAGCTCTGGTGAAGACTTGGCAGGAAGGGTGGGCGTCTGAGTCCCTGGAGGTAGACGTGGGACCACCATCTATTCATACGTCCCTTCCTCCCCTCCTAGAGATACCAGAGGACACCCTGGGGCCTTCTCTTGAGTCCATTGTGCTCCCTGCATGTCTTCACCCATAGAGTCTGCTTGTGGGCTGTCTGTAGCCCCTCGCCAGGGATGGGGCAGCAGACGAACCCCGGATTCTCTTTGTCAGCTGGTGAATTCCACAAGGAGGGAAATGCTACAAGAGAAGGAGAAACCAGTTCCTCATTTTATAGTGGGAGTTTGATAGCATCTTTGAGACATGGACACATACACACACACACACACACACACACACACACACACACACACACAGAAAGCTTGTTTGATTTACACAGCCGACCTCTTCAATGTCGTGTGCTGAAGAACATGGATTCCTGCACAGGCATTCTACCATGTACTGCTAAAGCTTCATTTCTTGTGCTGATGTCCTTCTCCTGTTAGCTTTTGTTTGTTTTTGAAACAAAGTCTTGCTCCTGTCACCCAGGCTGGAGTGCAATGACGCGATCTTAGCTCACTGCAATCTCCGCCTCCCAGGTTCAAGAGATTCTCCTGCCTCAGCCTCCTGATAGCTGGGATTTCAGGTGCCCGCCACCACACATGGCTAATTTTTTGTATTTTTAGTAGAGACACGGTTTCACCATGTTGGCTAGGCTGGTCTCAAGCTCCTGACCTCAGGTGATCCACCCGCCTCACCCTCCCAAAGTGCTGGGATTACAGACATGAGCCACTACATCCAGCCTCTCCTGCTAGTTTTAAAAACGGGGAGGGGGATAGCTTTTCTTTGTCAAGCCATTATCCACACACACAAAACATAAGATTAAAAAAAAAGGCCACTCATGGGTAAAGCAAATAATGAAGGGCTTTGAAAACTAGTTCCTCGATGGTGCCTGCTCTCTGTGAGACGCATCAACTCATCGACTTAGAGGAAGAAAGGACGCTACATGTACCAGCTGCCCATAGGGTGCCAGGTGCTTTTAGTTCTTTTTTTTTTTTTTTTGAGCTAGAGTTTTGCTCTTGTTGCAATAGCACAATCTTGGCTCACTGCAACCTCCACCTCCTGAGTAGCTGGGATTACAGGTATGTGCCACCACACACCCGGCTAATTTTGTATTTTTAGCAGAGACAGGGTTTCTCCATGTTGTTCAGGCTGGTCTCGAACTCCCAATCTCAGGTGATCCGCCCCCCTCAGCCTCCCAAAGTGCTGGGTTTACAGGCATGAGCCACTGCACCTGGCCGTTTAGTTTTTATTCAGTGAATGGTATTAAGTTCCAAGTGGCTGGACTGGGCATGGTGGCTCATGCCTATAATCCCAGCACTTTGGGAGGCCAAGGGAGGAGGATTGCTTGAGCCTAAGAGATCAAAACCAGCCTGGGCAAAATAGTGAGACCTCTTCTCTACACAAAGATAAAAAATTTAGCCAGGTATGGTAGCACACACCTGTAGTCCCAGCTACTTGGGAGGCTGAAGCAAGAGGATTGCTTGAGCTTAGGAGGTCACGGCTGCCTGGGTGACAGAGCAAGACCCCGTCTCAAAAAACAAAAACACACAAACAAACATCCAGGTGGTGAATTACCTTGCCCTGAGGTCACACCGCAGTAGAAACCAGAATCGGGTTTTAGCCTGAGCACCAGACTTCACAGTTCATGCCGCTTCTCATGAACCAAGCAGCCTTTATGCAAATAAAATATAAAGGATGCTAGAGTCAATGTTATTAGAAAAAGATAATGTGTTCCTACTAGAGGCTTTGACTTTTAGGGACATTTGCTTGGGTCATTGTAGGGCCGAGTAGCATTCCAGAGCCAAAGAATGGCGGCCCCTCCAAGTTCTCAATCCATTGGCCCTTGGGCATCTGTCCCGAGCTGTGCTCCTAAAGCTGACCCAGGCCTCGGAGGAGTGATGCCTTTAACTTCTTCAGATAAGCTTCATTTTTACGATTAGGCAATAAACTGCTACAGCAGCTGCCTGCTGCTCCTAAACTTCACCTACACCATCCAAGGAGGAGAAAGATAACAGGCTTCAGGTACCTCTTGACATGTTTCTCTTCTTTATCCAACAAGAGCAAGTAATTTACAAGCTTTCTTGCATCTTCACACTTGAAGAGGAAGGGGAGAGCTTTTGACTTGCTGAATGTAAAGAACAACTAAAATGTAACTATTGTTATTACGGTAATAGTCACTTTGTTGCAAAACTTTAAGGCATTGTTTTGGAAATACAGCAGTTACTTGATTGTGGAGAGGATGTCTCATGTTTCCACACAAGTACATTGTTGCTTACAGTATGAGCTAAGGAAGTTTTTATTGAATGAATAAACTCAAAATATACAAGTTAGTTTTCATATTCCTGGAAGCAGTATGTAACAGTACAGATCTCTTGCTTGCTTTTTTGTTTTTTTCACTCTCAGTTTTTATTAACAAGTAATATGTATGTATTATATCAAATGCAGACAACCCCCCCAAAATGCAGAGATGATGCTGCTGCTGAAATTCTCATAATACCACCAGTAGTACTTACTGTGCATTAACTGGCGTGTCCTTCCAGCTGGGAACGTCTGTATGTGTTTGCAACATGTACATACGCGTTTTCTTTAAAATGGAGTCAAATGCAAGGAAACAGTATATTTTCTGGAGGCAGTCCCACCTGGACTTAAACAGCACAGCCCTTTAAAAGCTGCATGGCCCGACCAAGTTGTTACCTCTCCTCATTCTCAGTTTTCTTCTCTGTACAGTGAGAATCAGCAACTACCTCCTGAGGGTGATATTAGAAGGATTAAATGAAATCTCAAGGGGCTGGGCGCGGTGGCTTATGCCTGTAATCCCAGCACTTTGGGAGGCCAAGATGAGAGGACCGCTTGAAGCCAGTAGTTAAAGACCAACCTGGTCAACAGAGCAAGACCCACCCCCGTCTCTATAAAATAATCATAAATAATAAATAGAGTCTGATTCCATGTATTTTTGTTAACCTTTAAAAGTTGTTCAAGGCTGGGCGCAGTGGCTCATGCCTCTAATCGCAGCACTTTGGGAGGCCAAGGTGGGAGGATCACCTGAGGACAGGAGTTTGAGACCAGCCTGGCCAACATGGAAACCCCATTTCTACTAAAAATATAAAAATGAGCAGGGTGTGGTGGTGGGTCCCTGTAATCCCAGATACCCAGGATGCTGAGGCAAGAGAATTGCTTGAACCTGAGAGGCAGAGGCTACGGTGAGCTTAGATCCCTCCACTGCACTCCAGCCTGGGTGACAGAGCGAGACTGTATCTCAAAAAAGAGTTGTTCAAGGACTGCCTTCATTGAAAAGACTTTATCTGGCATTTTGATTTGACCAACAATCTAATCTCTTTTTCTTTTCTTTTCTTTCTTTCTTTTTTTTTTTTTGAGATGGAGTTTCACTCTTGTTGCCCAGGCTGGAGTACAGTGATATAGTCTCAGCTCACTGCAACCTCTGCCTCCCAAGTTCAAGGGATTCTTGTGCCTCAGTCCCTCAAGTAGCTGGGATTACAAGCGCCTACTACCATGCCCAGCTAATTTTTGTATTTTTAGTAGAGACAGGGTTTCACCATGTTGATCAAGCTGGTCTTAAACTCCTGACCTCAGGTGATCCACCCACCTCGCCCTCTCAAAGTGCTGGGATTACAGGCATGAGCCACTGCGCTGAGCCAACTGAATCTCTTTCTAATGAGTGTATGCTGTGGAGATGAGCACAGGAGCAGGGAGGAGGAGATGATGGATTTGTGAGCTCTGGGCTAGGGCCAGGGACACAGCAGTGAATGGACATGGTGTTAGGTGGGAGCAGTTCTCAGACATGCAGGGGAGATGGACACATGGAGTTAGACACACTGCAAGCAGTAGTCAAAGACTTTAGAGAAGAAAGGAGGAGCACATGGAGTGGCTCCTGAGATGACCAAGGTGGGCTTTCAGAAGGAGAGGTGTTCAAGCCTTCCCTGCGTGAGCCTCAGTCATGAAAGGAAGGGTGGTCCCAACAGAGGGAGCTGCCAGCGGAAAAGGCAGTGGGCAAGGAAGAGTCTGAAGGGTTTGGAAGGCAGCCTGGCATCAGAGTGGGTTGGTGGGGAGAGTGGACGGGGACGAGTTTGGAGAGCAGGGCAGAAGCTGTTCTAGAAGATGCTGCTGACCTGCCGATGAGGGCTTTAGACAGCATCCTGAAAGCAGCCCAGGGGAGGCCAGCAAAGGATCCTGGGCCAGGGGTGGTGACTCACTCTTGTAATCCCAGCACTTTGGGAAGCCAAGGCAGGAGAATGGCTTGAGCCTAGGAGCTGTAGACCAGCCTGGACAACATAGTGAGACTTTGACTCCACAAAAAATTTTTAAGTTAGCCATGCCTGTAGTTCCAGCTACTCAGGAGGCTGAGGCAGGAGGACCATTTGAGCCCAGAGGTTTGAGGTTGCAGTGAGCTGTGATTGCACCACTGCAGTCAGCCTGGGTGACAGAATGAGACTTTGTCTATAAAAAATATATAATTGTGGCTCATGCCTGTAATCCCAGCACGTTAAGAGGCCAAGGTGGGTGGATCACAAGGTCAGGAGATTGAGACCATCTTGGCTAACGTGGTGAAACCCCATCTCTACTAAAATACAAAAAAATTAGCCGGGCATGGTGGCGCGTGCCTGTAGTCTCAGCTACTCAGGAGGCTAAGAAAGGAGAATCACTTGAACCTGAGAGGTGAAAGTTGCAGTGAGCCAAGATTGTGCCACTGCACACCAGCCTGGGTGATAGAGCAAGACTCCATCCCCCCCACCAAAAAAAAAAATATATATATATATATGTGTGTGTGTGTGTGTGTGTGTGTGTATGTGTATGTATGTATATGTACATATAATTGTTTTTTTAAAGGGATCTTAAGTTCAGGGAGCTTGTATACGCTGATCTAAAGGCTGGCCATGGTGGCTCATGCCTGTAATCCCAGCACTTTGGGAGGCCAGGGCAGGTGGATCACTTGAGGTAAGAAGTTTGAGATTAGCCTGGCCAACACAGTGAAACCCCATCTCTACTGAAAATACAAAAATTAGCCAGGTGTGGTGGCTCATGCCCGTAGTCCAAGCTACTCGGGAGGCTGAGGCAGGAGAATCACTTGAACCCGGGAGGCGGATGTTGCAGTGAGCCAAGATCACACTACTGCACTCCAGCCTGGGCAATGGAGCAAGACTCTGTCTCAAAAGAAAAAGACAAGAAAGAAAGAAAGAAACAGCTAAGAATCACACATTCTTTGGCGGCAGGGGTGTGGTGGGGGTGGAATGGGTTTGGGTTTAAATTGGGTCCACACTCCCAACCTTTGTGGTAACCTTGGAGGAGCAGAACATTTACTCCACAGAGTCTTTGGGTTGGGAGCACGTAGCTTGCCTGTGCCAGGTTGCCCTCAAGAACTGCTTGGTTCTGAGGAGTAATTCATGGGTGGGCCTTTCATTGTGTCCCCATAGGAAAGCTCCGCGGAGGACCTCCTCAGGTTAACATCTAAGAGCTTGCCGGATCTGACCAGCTCCGTGGAAGACGTGTCCTCTTGGACCGATAACGAAGACCAGGAGGCAGACGGGGAAGAGGACGAAGGAACCGGCTCTTCTGTCCAGAGAGCAGTAAGTGGCTCTGTGCTCCTGGCTTTCTGCTGGAATTCTATTTTCCTGGAGTCCTGGGCACCAGGATTATGGGATAAAGGCTCGAGATAGTATGATAGAGACCAGGATGATGGGAAAGATGCCAGTGCATTCTCTCTGTTTTTCTCAGAATCTTTGAGAAAAATCTGTGAGGGTGATATTTTTCATTTAAGGAAAAAACTGAAATGGTAAGATGAGAAAGTCACCAGGGGGCTGGGCACTGTGGCTCATGTCTGTAATCCCAGAACTTTGGGAGGCCGAGGCAGATGGATCACCTGAGGTCAGGAGTTCAAGACCAGCCTGACCAACGTGGTGAAACCCTGTCTCTAGTAAAAATACATAAATTAGCCAGGCATGGTGGTGCATGCCTGTGAGTTCCAGCTACTCAGGAGGCTGAGGCAAGAGAATCATCTGAGCCTGGGAGGCGGAAGTTGCGGTGAGCTGAGATCTCACCACTGCACTCAAACCTGGGAGACAGAGCAAGACTCCATCTCAAAAAAAAAAAAAAAAAAAAAAAAAAGTCAACTGTTCAGTGCATATGTTAATTTCTAGGATGCTTTATAATATACACAAGGATTTTGCTGCTATGCCTTACTAGTGTGTTTGACAACTACTATTAGTGAATTTAACTTAGATGGGGAGATTTCTGGTTGAAAGGAGAAAAGGCCAGGTGCAGTGGCTCTTGCCTGTAATCCCAGCACTTTGGGAGGCCGAGGTAGGTGGATTGCTTGAACTCCGGAGTCAGAGACCAGCCTGGCCAACATGACAAAACCCCATCTTTACAAAAATACAAAAAAAAAAAAAAATTAGCCAGATGTGGTGGAGCATGCCTGTAGTCCCAGCTACTCAGGAGGATGCGGCAGGAGGATCACTTGAGCCCAAGAGGCTAAGCCTGCAGTGAGCTGCGATCATGCCACTGCACTCCAACCTGGGTGACAGAGCAAGATCCTTTCTGAAAAAATAATAATAATTTAATAATACAAAATGATTCAGGTGAAGTTATGTGGAATCCGACTCCCAATTTTAATAGAACCGGGACTCCCTGCATGGCTCGCAGCTCTTCCTTACACACCTGGGACACTTCACACCCTCTTGGTTTGCTCTTGCACTGCCTGGCGCACACACAGTCGTGAGGGCTTTTGGTTAACTGGTTGCAAGGTGGCTCTGTGTTCTCTTCTTTGTGTCCCAATCTGAAGGATATGTCATTTTTAGTGTGAATACTTATTAGACCTTGTTCTCCATCTAAATAGCTGTGGGGTGGGCGCCCTCTCTCTGCCTCTTGGAGCCCCTTCCTCCTTCCCACTCTCCTGAACCTAGGCAGCATAAGGAAGCACTGGAAGATCAGCTTTGCTTCCAGTAAGGCCTTAGAAGATGAAAGATGCAGCCGGGCACGGTGGCTCATGCCTGTAATCCCAGCACTTTGGGAGGCCAAGGCAGGTGGATCATGAGGTCAAGAGATCGAGACCATCCTGCCAACACGGTGAAATCCCGTCTCTACTAAAAATACAAAAATTAGCCGGGCCTGGTGGTGCATGCCGGTAGTCCCAGCTACCTGGGAGGCTGAGGCAGGAGAATCGCTTGAACCTGGGAGGCGAAGGTTGCAGTGAGCCAAGATTGTGCCACTGCACTCCAGCCTGGAAACCAAGAGAGACTCCGTCTCAAAAAAAAAAAAAACAACTCACATTTAGCACAATAAGCTATATTTCAAGGAGAAAAAGTTGCTTTTCCTCTTCCTTTTTGTTCTTGGAAACCTAGGGCTACCAAGCATGGTTGTGCAGGTTGTAGACTGCACAAAGGCGTCACATCTAAGGGTGTACCATTCACATCATAAACATCATAGGCTTTTAGATTTATTCTGACCATTTTCTGAAGGATGGCAGTAAGGGGGCTCCCTGTGCTCTGTGCTGGCACAGCAGATGCCCTCTGCTCCTTATTTCCCACAGGAAGGGAAATAATGTGTCTGTGCAACAGCAGACTTCCACTCCAGCACGGCTCCAGCATTCTGACCTTTTCTTACTGTACATCCTTCACTAGCGGCTCTCCAGCCCAGGGGATTGCCCATTCCTCTCGTCCCCTGCTGTTCCCACAGGCTGGAGGGCTTGTCCCTGCTGAGCAGGATCTGATTGCTCAGCAGTTGTGCCCCGGGACATCTCAGCCAGCTTTCAGTGGAAAGCTAAGCAAGCCCCATGTCTGCAGCGAGGATAGCCCAGCAGCACGTCCGCACCCCCTCTGCTGAGCCTCTAAGCCACGGACGGAGCCTAACAGCTCTTTGTGGAGAGCTGACAAGCACAAACATTGTTAAAAAATTTCTTAAGTCATACTCTCTTGCAAAAAAAACTCCAAGGAATTATTTAATTGGGAACTTGGTATACTAAATACTGCTCTAATAAATGACCTATCACATAAATAAAATCTATTACATGTTATATAATGTATTTTTATTTAAATTATTTACTTACACTTTTTATAAATTTATAATTTTAATGACTACATACAATTTAAATTATTATGCATAATTATGAGTTTTTCTGAGTATAAAAGTAATGCTTTACTATGTAAATGTTTTTGACCAAAAAACCAAAAAAAAATCCTAAAGGCAATGTAAATCACCAACAATCCTATATTCAGAGATAGCCAACTGTAACATTTTGCTGTGGATTTCTAATTGATTTTTTTCTTTAAGCACATTTGTATTTTTAGTTGACCTTGTATTAACATTAACATACGAAACTTGCTATGGTCTTAATGGCATAATCATGAGCGTATCCCTATGTTATTAAAGGGTCTTCTGAAACACGATCTATAATGGCTAATATTCCTTAACATGAAAGTGCCGTAATTTGTTTCACCAATGTACCTCACATTTATAGTCACAGTTTTTCAAACTGTTAATTTTGTATAGAACATCTTGGCTCCTATAACTCTCTGTGTTACCTTTTTTTCTTTTTTTTTTTTTGGACATTTCCTTACATGGCTTATAGCAGTAAAATTACTTAGTCAAAGTTTTTTTTTCCTGGAGAGATGATAGTAATTTACACTTGCAGCATAGGCCAGTTTCCACCATCACCAAAAACGTTATCTTTAGACAAGTTTGCCGATTACTCACACATTGTTTTATGAGTTTATCACTGTAGTTTTTTCCAGGGAATTTCAGTGCATTTTGTCGTAACACACTGGATTCGGAAAGCTTTGTGCTGCCTTTAAGGAGAAGCTAAGCCTCTCAGCAGTGTTTCGCCAGCGGTATACCTGTTGCCCTGGCTCTGTTTCTGGGTTTCTCTATCATGTCACCTGAGTGCCCCAGACAGGACGCCACCTCCACCCCCTTCCACTTCTGCTCCACCCTCGTCACTCACAGAGGAGGTGGTATGGGGCTTCATGCCTGGCCATCACCGAAGCCCGAACACCCATCATTTCTCAGCCATCTCTTGAGCTGTCATTTCAGTCCAGGAGAACCAGGCCTGAGACCGAGCCCTGCAGGGCGCAGGAAGTGTGGGCAGCCGGAAGCAGGTATTTTCTAGGCCTCATAGTTTACCAGGGTCGGCCCTGCCGTTTCTTATAAAGGTGCAGAACTCCAAAAAACAAAAAAAAATTTTAAAAATAAAGTTGCAGAACTACTGAAAAAGTTTTTTCTTTTTTTAGTTATATGTTCACAATCCAAGATTCTTTGTTTCAGCATTTTTAAAAATGACCACTCAAAGAAATGTGGTACTCTTTTAATCAACTAGGGTACAAAAAGCCTTTTATTTCACAGATGATAATGATTAAACCTGCCGCCAAATTCCAGCCAGACACAGACTATTTTTGCACCTGTATGTCATGGTGTGTTCTGAGCACTTAAGCTGAGCAAATGTAACACAAATGCCGAGGAGCTGCCATGCATCCCCCTTATGATTCATTTTTAATGGCTCTAATAAATAGCAATGAGATTTCCCTCTCAGAAAGCTCCATCCATGCTTAGAATAAAACCATATGGTGACTATCAAGTTTGAGGAGTAGAAGCCAGTGAAAAAGAATGGGGACAGGATGGCGGAACCCCACTGTCATTTGCATAATTGTCAGTCATCTCAGTGGGGTCTGGCTTCAGTGCCACCCACCCCCACTGTCACCACCACATCCAAGATTAAGGACTGCCAATTTGGTCTCAGAAATATCAAAGTCTAGCCCCTCCCCATACCACCTGTGGTCCTGTTCTACCTGATTGGCTGTTCTTCCCCGAATCTCTCTTCATTTTCTGCTCTGCAGTAACAGTTTCTTTTTTTCTAGAGATAGGGTCTGGCTCTGGCAGTACCCAGGCTGAAGTACAGTGGTGTGATCTTAGCTCACTGTAATCTCAAACTCCTGGGCTCAAGCAAACCTCCCCCCTCAGCCTCCTGAGTAGCTGGGACTGCAGGCACATGCCACCATGCCCTGCTAATTTTTTAAGTATTTTTTTGTTGCTGTGTTGCCCAGCCCGGTCTGAAGCTCCTGGCCTCAAGTGATCCTCCCTCCTTGGCCTCCCAAATAGCTGGGATTACAGAAGTGAGTCACCTCGCCTGACCATGCAGTATTTAAATAAGAATATTTTAATTAAGAATATTAGCAATATTTTAAATAAGAATCTGGCACGTCATTTAAATGTTTAAGGTCTCCAATAAAATGAGTGGCACATGCATTATGACTATTGGCTATTCAAAAAAAGTATGTGTCCTTTCTCAAGTGTAAATAATTTCTTTATCTGAAAAAGAAAAGAGATTTTTCAGGAGAAAAGTCTACGTTCTAGCCTTCTGAGAGAGAAACTTTAAAATGAAGAGAAAGGAAGAGTTTCCGTATAACAGGGCATGAAACGGATGACACTTATTAAGTGATTGGAGCCTGTCTCCCTTTTTATATTTTTAACAAAAACAAACAAAATGGAAGTAATGGTTGTCTTTGCCAAATCTGCAATTGTCGACGCTCAGCTTGGAAGAGTTTGTTTAGCACATCAATCAGGAGACCTGTATCCGGCTTCCTTTGGCATCAAGAGAATCAGTTCTAACATTTTTGGAATCACAAGTTTGGAAAGATCTTGGAGAACTTTTGGGCGATTCAGGTTTTAGAAGGAATAAAGGACCTATTTCTTAAAAGAAGAGCAAAGCAGGACCTTCCGATTCTGTGAGTCTGATACGGGTGTTTGACTCTTTGTGTGTTGGTGGAACTGGCAGGGGTCTGGGGACCTGAAAGCCAGTACCCTCGAGTGCAGATATTAGGCCTGTGGGAAGAAAGGAGAGAGGCCCTCTTGTGTTTTATTTGGACTGAATAATTGATCAGATGTGTGCTCTAAATGTTTACAAATGTGTCCGGGCATCAAGAACTTCTGTTACAGCATCTGAATGTATCATTTTTGGTTGATTCATGGTGTCCTAGATGGGAAACTCTCTCTTGTTTCAGGGTTGACCTGGATTTTTCTGGCAAATTAAACTTAGAGTCTTATACAAAGAATAATGAACACCAAGGATGTAAACCTGTGATTAGTATTAAAACAGAAAGACACAGAGTCTGACTGGAAGTCAGATCTTCACAGAGTAAAACTATTGATGCTGAGAGACACTGGCATGGAGCTCTCTGCATCTAAGAGGAGTGAATGTTCTTCCTCTGAAGGCTTGAGGATAGAGCGTTAGCACTTAGGCTGCTTCTGTGCGCAGTGTGGGCTGAGCCTCACAGCCTCTCTGAGCCCAGGGCAATTGCAGCCTCCGCTTATAGATTCTCCACTCTGCCCCTCGGTCAAAAACAGTCTGTCCTCTTTAGACTTCCACTTCCTATTTCTGTAACTTCAGGATTCACCTCTTCCAGGAAGTCTTCCCAAATGCACACATCCTACTTCCCTGGGCTCCCAGCACGCGGTGCGCCCTATGTTGTCTTTCATGGCCCTTAACTTAGATGGCAGTGACATCGTTATTCAAGTGACAGCTCACTTAATGTCATCCGACGTTAGTGGAGGCTCCACACGGGCAGGGTCCCGTCAGGGTTGCTCATTTTCTCCAGGTCCTTCCTCTCACTGTGTGTATGAGATGGATGGATGGTTGACAGATGTGCAGATGGGGATGGTTGGTGCACCCTCTGACCATCCCGTAATGCCCCCTGCATACCTCTCATCGTAGGGTTTGGTCACCTTCCACTGTCTTCCCCAGCCAGCATACCATGAATTTAAAATGGCCTGGGCCAGGCGTGGTGGCTCACACCTGTAACCCCAGCACTTTAGGAGGCCTAGGTGGGCGGATCACTTGAGGTCAGAAGCTCAAGACCAGCCTGGCCAATATGGCAAAACCCCATCTCTACTAAAAATACAAAAATACAAAAAAATTAGCTGGGCATGGTGGCTCACGCCTATAATCCCATTTACTTGGGAAGTTGAAGCAGGAGAATTGCTCAAACCTTGGAGGCAGAGGTGGCAGTGAGCTAAGATGGCGCCACTGTACTCCAGCTTGGGTGACAGAGCCAGACCCTGTCTCAAAAAAAAAAATTAAAAAGGAAAAAATAGTTTAAAATGGACTTGACATATAGTGGACATTCATTTCTGTCCCCAAGTGAGAGAAAGTCTCTCTGCTTCTCTCTTTTGGGAATTTCTGTCTGGGAGAAGAATATCAGTGATTTAGATGTCATTTTTTGAAATGTAACATTAGGAGAACACAGTGTCCCTTCTCTTAAAATGGGATATCTGTAATAGCAGCTCATTAACAGGTGAGTAGATTTCTTCTTTTTTAATTGGTTAAGGTTAGAAACCTGCAAGCAGCTAGAGGGAATTTAGGACTTGGTTTTTCACAAATCAGCAGCAAAAACAAAGGATTACGCATCCCAGGAGGAGTTGGTGAAGAAATAAGGAGGATATAAGTGAAAAGCCCAAAAGGCACCAGGGCAAAGAGCCCAGAACTGTGAGAGTCAAGAGACGTGGGTTGTGGTAAACACAACTATAAAGTGTCAGAGCTGCAGGGAACCTTGGGGAGTAGCTGGTCCCAACCTTGCATTTTATAAGCTGGAGACCTGCGATGCGAGGGAAGACCACAGAGCTCTGCTGAGAGCAAACTCGTTCCCCTGGAAAAGTCACATTATACCTCAAGGCAGCTGTGAGGGAAAAAGAGCCAGGAAAAAGACATGAATGCAGTGCAAAGAGTTCATAGATGTCACAGAAATGCAGAAGGATCACTGTGGATACAGACGCATGAATGGGCGCAGGGAGCTTCCACACTTCCCCCATCTGGCTCCTGTGCGCTCTGGAGAGGCCTACTTGGTGGATCTGGGTGGGGTAGGGCCCAGCAGTCTGTGTTTCTGGTAATTCTGATGCCCAGCAAGATTATAAAAAGTGAAAGTGGTGGGCAGGGTGCAGTGGCTCACGCCTGTAATCCCAGCACTTTGGGAGGCTGAGGCAGGCAGATGACAAGGTTAAGAGATTGAGACCGTTCTGGCCAAAATGCTGAAATCTCATCTCTACTAAAAATACAAAAATTAGCTGGGTGTGGTGGCGCATGCCTGTGGTCCCTGCTACTCAGGAGGCTGAAGCAGGAGAACGGCTTGAACCCTGGTGGTGGAGGTTGCAGTGAGCGAGATCACACCATTGCACTCCAGCCTGGTGACAGAGTGAGATTCTGATTCAAAAAAAAAAAAAAAGTGAAAGTGGCAAGGCTTTTGAGAGTCTCCCAGCTAGGGGCTGGGTGACAACCAGGGACCCGTGTGTTCATGGTGTTGAGACTGTAAGGTCTGTTCTCGCCAAGGATAAAACGAAGAAACTGAGGCCAGCACAAAAATAATCCAATGTGAAGAGTTTTATTCGGGCTCCCGGGTGAGGTTCTGCGGTCCGACAGGAAGGGCTGGAGAAGTTGCGTGGAATCCTCTCAGACGTGGGGTTTTATAGGGAGTGGAGGCGCTTGATTGGTTGTGCCCAAGGTGAGTGGGACAAAATGGCGGGGAGTGGGGCCCAGATAGGACAAAATGGTAGGCAGGAAGACAAAATGGCAGGCAGGGAGTGGGGCCCGGATTGGACAAAATGGTATCAGGTAGGTCCTGGTGGGGCTTTTTTTCCCAGACTCCCGGCATGGCGGGGGGGTGTCTGAGCTCCCAGCAAGGGAAGGAGGTGTGTCCAAGCTCCTGGCAAGGGAGGGGGTTGTGTCCGAGCTCCCCTTGAGGGAAGGGGGTGTGTCTGAGCTCCCTGCAAGGGAAGGGGGTGTGTCTCCGAGCTCCCCGCGAGGGAGGGGGTGTGTCCGAGCTCCCCGCGAGGGAGGGGGGTGTGTCCGAGCTCCCCATGAGGGAGGGGGGTGGGTCCGAGGTCTCCGCAAGGGAAGGGGATGGTGTGCATGAGCTCCCGGCGACACAACCAGCCTTACAGAGACAAGGGGAGGTTTTAAGCCCCCTACCGTCTCCCTACTTTCTGCAGTTCAGGGACAGAGGGAGTGAGGCCAAGGTGTTTGTGGCGCTCATGGGAAACTGAGAAGCACAGATCCCCCAGCCTGCTCTGGATCCTCATGAGCACAGACTGGCTGGCACATCATTGTTCTCATAGCCTTCCCAGACACCAGTTCCTATTACATAGACCAGAGCCGCTGATGCAGAAAATGCCTTATTCTCAGCACCACCCCACAGCAGGCAGCAACATGTGCCGACCCACAGCTCCCCAAGTTGTGCCTTTTGTCTCCACTGCCCCAAACTGTGAACTTCTCTCTCTCCCCTGCCTCAGACCCGGACTTCCCCAACTAGGTCTCAGTTCACTTAGACATTCCTTAAGCAACACTTCAGCTGGCACAGGACGTATAAAAGTTTGCTTGAAACTCAATGCCTTATGTCAGATTGCCAGAGCAAGATAGGATAGACAAGATGGCAATTATTGCTGGTCTGAGAAAATAAGATTTACATTAGGGGGTGGTTTTTTTTTGGTTTGGTTTGATACTTAAGAAGACGAAGTGATTATTTAAGTGGGTGGAGGAAGAAAGGAGATAAGAATAATTATTTGGCCAAGATGGATTGCCTGGAAAACTGCTGAAGTTTGAATTAGGCTTACTCCCGTGGCACACTTTCAGGGGCCTGTTCCAACTGGCTACCTGGCCCTCTGCTACATTTTCATCCAAGCAATTTGCAATTCTCAAGGAAGTAGACCTTACTCTTAAGAGGAACAGGAGATCCTCACTTAGTTCCAATTTCAGTTATTGTGCTGGTTTTTAGGAAATGACAAAATGATCTTTTTTTTTGTTTTTTTTTGAGATGGACCTGTCACCCAGGCTGTAGTGCAGTGGCATGATCTCAACTCACTGCAACCTCCACCTCCCAGGTTCAAGCGATTCTGCTGGCTCAGCCTCCCAAGTGGTTGGGACATAAGTGCATGCCACCACACCCAGTTAATTTTTTGTATTTTTAGTAGAAATGGGGTTTCACCATGTTAGGCAGGCTGGTCTCGAACTCCTGACCTCAAGTGATCCACCCACCTTGGCCTCCCAAAGTGTTGGGATTACAGACGTGAACCACTGTGCCTGGCCAAAAACATGATCTTTGACAGCTTATAGGTGAGTTAGATAAACGGGCATTGGGTGCCAGGGGAAAAAGAAAAACCCACCTCACTTAAAGACTTCATGAGCATTGGAAGTTGGGATTTTTTTTTGACATTTTTCTCTCTTTAGCCACATCTTATGCAACATGGTAGCTCAGAGCCTGAGAAATAAAAACAAAGCAAAATACAAGAGGTTAGAAGTTCCCCTGTGGAATCCAGGGCAGAAATTTCACAAAGAGATGGAACAATTTAGGACGAACTCCTCATCCCACCCTCTACTGTTACTATTTGCTTGCCTTGATGTTTGTTTGTTTGTTTGTTGTTGTTGTTGTTTTTGAGGCAGAGTCTCATTCTGTCTCTCAGGGGGTAGTGCTGTGGCGTGATCTCACCTCACTATAACCTCTGCCTCCTGGGTTCAGGCGATTCTCATGTCTCAGCCTTCCTAGTTCAAGCAATTCTTGGGCCTCAGCCTCCCAAGTAGCTGGGATTACAGGCGCACACCACCATGCCAGGGTAATTTTTATAATTTTTAGTAGAGATGGGGTTTCACCATGTTGGCCAGGCTGGTCTCGAACTCCTGACCATAAGTGATCCACCCGTTTCGGCCTCCCAAAGTGCTGGGATTACAGGCATGAGCCACTGCATATAGCCTCCTCACAGAGACTTTCTAACTCCTCCAAGCCTTCAGTCATCTCTGCATTCTCTGACTGTCAGTTGTGCCTGTTTCTCACATTTGAGCACTTATAATCAGGAAGCCAGCTCCTGGTTTGTAAATGGGGCAGGCGTTTTCCAAAATGTATTGATAAGGATTTTGTTTGGATATTCAAATTTATTTCCCCTTGAAACAAATATATCTACTCAGTAAATATCTGTGTAATTATCTTTTAAGCTTCGAGTAGCAAAAGGTGGCCTTTGTGTCACCCATCTACCCCTCCTCTTTAGCTCCCACGGCAGACATCTGGAATTCTTCCTAGCGCTCTTCCTACTGATACCAGATACAAGCGCAGTAGTTCATAACATAACCCTGCAGATGCCCACAACCAAGTCATTGTACGAATCAATGCTGGATGGCGGCCAGCCTGCCATCTTCGTCCACACTCTGAGCACCATGCCGGGTGCTTTGGGGATACATAGATGGCAGACCCAGTCTTGTTCCATCTCTCATGGCATTTTTTATATTCCGTAATGAATTATGGTTATTTCTGTACTTTTCATATTTCCCTCTTCTGCATAATGAATCCTCAAGGAGCCATATGCAATACTGAGCTAGAGAAGAGATCTAATTCCTTCCGGGAATCAGCCGGGGGTCATTGGATGAGTGACATTTGACTCTTCCATTGGACATCCACAGGAACACCTGCAGAAACGGATGGCATTCTGGAAAAGAAAAATAACATGTACAGTGGTCCTCAAATAGGACATTTCAGAGTCTATCCAGAGAGTCACAAAGTCTGTTAAGCAAAATGTTCAGCCCACACTTTTAGTTTCAGACTATGGAATTATGACTTCTTTTACAAGGAAAATGACTCACTGATGGTCTTTCAGTTGAGTGACAGGGTCAGAGTTTTTGTTTTAAGATTACTTAAGCAGTGGGGCAGAGGAAGAGTAGGATTGAAGAAAGGCAGGATGGAGGTGGAGAAATGGATTGGGGGCCTTGGCCGTGCGTAGCCCCGCTGAGAAGTAACCAGAGCCTGTGCTGCAGGATTGGTGGTCATGAGGATGGAGAGGTGGGAAGCCATGTGAGTGACAGGCAGTGGGAAGTCGCCTGCCAGTAGGGGTGCTGGCTTCTGGAAGCAAGGACCCCTTGGCATGGAGGGAGAAGATGAAAAGAGTTTCCTTCCCCTTTTTCCTGAAGGCAGCGCTGACCCTACGCAATATTTTGAATGGGATTCTATTTGCCTTTGAGCCCTCCTGTCATCCCCTCCTGCTCAGTTGATGCCTGCTGCCTTCACAGGTCCCCTGCAGCTCAGAGCCTCATCCTGGTGTGAACTTCCACTGAGGTCCCTACTGTCTGCCCTCCTAGACAGCCTCTCCTTCCTCCTCCTCCAAGCCATGTTCTCTCATTTCACCATCACCACCAACCCCATAGGCCAAAATGCAAACCAACGTCTTCCATTTTTCCAAGCAGTGTGTTTGTTAGGAAAGCAGTCTGATATAAAACCGACTTAAACAGTGGCAAGTGATCCTGGGACAGTTAGCAAAGTATGTGCATTTTTAAAAGAGAATCCTTGTTGTTTTAAAGAGTTTATCTGTATGATTTAAAAATGACATTTAAAGATTAAATTACACAGAATCCTGGGTGAGAAAGTTGCTTTTAGAGGAACTATGGTGCTAGCTCCTTCCCTAAGATGTCTCTCCTTGTCAGT
Source organism: Aotus nancymaae (assembly GCF_030222135.1). NCBI lineage: Eukaryota > Metazoa > Chordata > Mammalia > Primates > Aotidae > Aotus > Aotus nancymaae. The sequence continues at coordinate 31,537,072 of NW_026988425.1, forward strand.
TCCTTCCTTTCCACTTCCTAAGCCATCTTTTCTGAAAATTCTCAAGTCTTTGTAATGACTCTGGATACAGATGGCGGTGGAGAGATGGGTAGGTCTAGAGTATGAACTATTCCTAGACTGTTAGACAGTAGCCCCCCTTGTCCAAAGTTTTGCTTCTTACAGTTTCAGTGACCCACAGTCAAGCTCTATCAGAAAATATTAAATGGAAAATTCCAGAAACAAACAATTCATAGGTTTTCAGTTGCGTCCCATTCTGATGAGAGTGGTGAAATCTCACGCTGTTCTGCGCTGTCTTGCCTGGGACATGAACGACCCCCTCATCCAGTGTCTCCACGCCATCTACACTACGTGCCACGTAGCCAGCTCCATGATCAGATCCACTGTTGTGGTTTCATGGTTCCTGTGATCAAGCCATTTGTATTCTACTTCATAATGGCCCTGTAGAGCAAGCGGTGATGCTGGCCATGCAGATATGCCAGAGAGAAGCTGTACGGGGCTTCCTTTCAGTGGAAACGTTCTTGAGGAAGGAAGAAAAGTCATATGCTGAGGTTACAAGATCAGCGGTAACAACGGTAAGAACGAATCTTCTATCCTTGAAACTGTGAAGAAGGAAAATTTGTGCTAGTTTTGCTGTCACCCCTCAAGCTGCAAAAGTTACAGCCCAACTGCATAAGCGCTTAGCTAGGATGGAAGAGGCGTTAGATTTGTAGGTGGAATACGTGAAGAGAAACATGTTCTGATGAATAGCTCCAGGCACAGTGGCTCATGCCTGTAATCCCAGTACTTTGAGAGGCCAAGGCAGGCAAATCACCTGAGGTCAGGAGTTTGAGACCAATCCGTCCAATATAGCAAAACCCCGTCTCTACTACAAATACAAAACTTAGCCGGGTGTGGTGGTGCACACCTGTAATCCCAACTACTCAGGAGGCTGAGGCAGGAGAATTGCTTGAACCCAGGAGGTGGAGGTTGCAGTGAGCCGAGATTGTGCTGTTGAACTCCAGCCTAGGTGACTGAGTGAGACTCTGTCCTCCCCCCCGCCCCCCAAAAAAAGAAATGTGAGGTTTGGGACATATCCCGCATGGATGGGGACACTGTTGTAGATAAGGCATTACAACCGTAGGGCGGATAATAAGCATTTCAGGCTTTGCTGGCCAGATAGTCTCTGTTGCAACTGCTCACCTCTGCCTTTGTACTTTGAAAGCAGCCATAAGCAATAATTAGTAAATGAATGGGTAGACTGTGTTCCAGTAAAACTTTACAAAAACAAGTGCTTGGGCCAGATTTGGCCCCCAGGCATGAGTTTGCTGAGCCCTGCTAGGTGACCATGTGAGCCTGGACCAGGCCTCTCTTTTTGCTCCTTCCCGTGGACTCACCAGCATCTCAGCTTTCCCAAAAGATTCTTAAAGAAGCGCCTGCCCTTAGAAATATATGTCAGCAAAGCCCACGAACGCAGCACTATTCCTAAAAAGAAAAGAAGGAAGGAAAAGGAAAGGAAGGCAGAAAGCAGCAAGCAGCTCATGTTGATCTGGAGAAGGCAGCAGAAGGCAGGAGAGTGCTACCTGGAACTTAACAGTGAGCCCAAATGTACAAATGTAACCACGATGCCTTTTTTTTTTTTTTTTTTGAAACAGAGTCTTACTCTGTCAACCAGGCTGGAGTGCAGTGGCATGATCTTGGTTCACTGCAACCTCTACCTCCTGTATTCAAGTGATTCTCTTGCCTCAGCCTCCCTAGTAGCTAGGATTACAGGCGTTTGCTACAATGCCCGACTAATTTTTGTGTTTTTAGTAGAGATGAGATTTCACTATGTTGCCATGGCTGGTCTTGATCTCCTGACCTCAAGTGATCCACCCGCCTCAGATTCCCAAAGTCCTGGGATTACAGGCGTGAGCCACTGTGCCCAGCCCATGGTGTCTTAACTCTTCATCTGAAACCTAAATGGCATACCCAGTTAAAACAATCTTTTTCTGTTACAATAAACCGTGTAAGAGTATGACACGTTTTCTGAAAGATTTGTCTAGAAAAGAGCCTGATGTGTTTACTGCTGCTGCTGAATTGAATTTGACTCCGCTGCCATATCAAGGCCCCCTCTGATAATTCAGTTTCTTTCCTGCCAATTACTTCTTTTTTTCTCTCTCTCTTTTTTGGCAACAGTGTCTGGCTCTGTCACCTGGGCTGGAGTGCAGTGGCGTGATCTTGGCTCACTACAGTCGCCATCTCCCAAGCTCAAGCTATTCTCCCACCTCAACCACCTGAGTAGCTGAGACTACAGGCATGTGCCACCACACCCAGCTAGGTTTTGTATTTTTTTGTAGAGACGGGGTTTTGTCCAAGCTGGTCTCGAACTCAGGCTCGAAGCAATCTGCCTGTCTCAGCCTCCCAAAGTGTTGAGATGACAGGCATGAGCGACTGCGCCCAGCCCTGTTTCCTTCTTCGGGCTCTTTCACTGCCTCTTTTTTTAGCAGCCGTCCCACCTCTACTTTTTGCATGTCTTGAGATGTTCCCGTGTGCATGTGTATGTGCGCACACACCTGATTTTGTCATTCTGGAGTTTAGGGTAAAGCTTATCACAGTCCTACTTCCAGAAATACGTCCAATGCAGTAAACCTGGTAGCCAACCCTGCTAAGAAATGACCAGAATGACCCAGGGGTCTATGCTGAGCAGCCAGCCCCCAAATCCAAAGAACAGCTCCAGACCCCATAGTTTTCTCACCCACTAGGTCATGGGACCACGGCAAGAGTGAGGGAGTCTCACTTCCCAGAGAATGCCTGTTCTTACCTTACCTCAATTTGAAATCTGTACTAAGGACAAACACATGCATTCTCCTTGACATCCACATCCCCTGTTATTTTCAAAGAACTGAAAGTTACTAGAGAACACTGTCCTCTCTTGGGAAGGTGACACATATAAACCCACTGCAAGAGGGTCAGTTGGGAGCTAGTGACTGATTACATTCCTGTGCCTTTAAAGGTGATGGCTTTACCTCAACTCTCTGAGGATCCAAGAGGTCTCTTTAAATCTGAATGCATAAAAATAATCACTTGCAATGTGTGTTAAGCCCATTCAAATTGTTTGGGGGTGATGAATGGGAGGAAACTGGAAATGGGCTCAGCTGGAACAAGGGCAGTATTAATTCATTTGCAGAGCCACGGCCTGAGCGTCGCAGTGGGCATCAGCTGCAGCTCCTCCCACTCCCAGCTGCATCTGATGACCTCGGATCTACGCGTACATGCCCTGCGTGTACCAGAGCATGCCCTGGGTTGGCAAGTTTCACTTTTTAGTGTTACTGTTTTCCTCTTTAGTTCTGAGTTACTCTCTTGGTTAGAAAGCAGTGGGTTGAGTGTAGCAGTAGATTCGTGTTTTAATTTCTACGCGTAACTTGCAGGCTTCTGGCTACTTTGTGCTGATTTATTGTTGTCCTGATTCCCACTTTCTGAATGGTTATTCATTCCTAGCCCAGGCTTCTCTGATGACCATCTGGTTCTCCTTCGGTCACTCAAACATCTGCCCCAGAGACTGGGAAAATGAGCTTCCTTTGGCAACCTAAAAATAATCTTAGTGTGACTGAAGCCCGAAAGGGAAATCACCACGTTCCACTGTCCTGTGGATGAGCCAGGGGAATGAGCCAACAGAGCTTCCTGGGGATTTGGAGCTTAGATGTCTTCTGTCACATCTGCAGATTTTTTTCTTTCTTTCAAGTCTTGGGAATCGTAAACCCATGGCGAGAACTGGGTGCAACCAGTCCTGAGGTTTTCTTGGGGACTAGGCACGCTTGCACAAGGAAAACGGCTGGAGATAAAAGCCATGCTTTGCATGGTTGGTTTGTAAGGCTGCAAGAGCTAGCTGAGAAAGAACATACTCAGGATTGCGACATGATATTAGTCACGGTGCGTTCCAGGAGATCTCACAAATGCTTTGAAACAGTTACAGGACATTTCTAAGTACTAGACTTCTAGCTTGAACTCAAGAGACCTGTCTGATGAGTAGTGATGGCTTGCCTCCCCCCCCACCCCTAGAAGACGAAATTTGCCAGAAACTAAAACTCAGTCCCCTTGGTGTTTCTCATCCAAAATTATTTCTAGCCACATCGTCTAGTGCAACTTTTCAGAGCTTCTGCAATGATAAAAAATGTCAACATAATAATAATTTTCAAATAAATTAAATGCCCTTGTAAGTCATAATCCAAAGATGTTAAAATCTAAAGTAATTAACATCTCGACTTAAATTTCCTTGGCTTTTGTGTTAAAAAATCAAAGTCCCGGCTGGATGCAGTGGCTCATGCCTATAATCCCAACACTTCGGGAGGCCAAGGTGGGTAGATTACCTGAGGTCAGGAGTTCAAGACCAGCCTGACCAACACAGAGAAACCCCATCTCTACTAAAAATACAAAATTAGCCGGGCATGGTGGTGCATGCCTATAATCCCATCAACTCGGAAGGCTGAGACAGGAGAATTGCCTGAACCCAGGAGGTGGAGGTTGCCGGATGAGTGGAGATCGAGCTATTGCACTCCAGCCTCGGCAACAAGAGAGAAATTTTGGCTAAAAAAACCCAAAAAACAACAACAACAAATCAAAGGTCTTAATGGCCTTCTTTGGTCTCTCCTATTTCTTATTTTGCTCCTTCTTTTCTTTTTCTTTTTTGTTGAGACAGAGTCTAGCTCTTGTTGCCCAAGCTGGAGTACAGCGACACAATCTTGGCTCCCTGTAACTTCCGCCTCTTAGGTTCAAGAGATTCACCTGCCTCAGCCTCCCAAGTAGCTGGGATTATAGACATGCGCCACCATGCCTAGCTATTTTTTGTATTTTTAGTAGAGACGGGGTTTTACCAGGTTGGCCAGGCTGGTCTGAAACTCGTGACCTCAAATGATCCGCCTGCCTTGGCCTCCCAAAGTGTGTGATTACAGGCGTGAGCCACGGCGCCCGGCCACTGTTTTACTAGTTCTTAGTTAAGGAGATCCTTGGTGCTGAATGCTGGAAAGAGATTGTGTTTTTTAGCATCTGTAGCCTGGGCTGTTTTCCACGGGAACAAATACAGTTTTTTCGAGCTCCACAAAGACTGAATTCATTCAACAGCAAGTCTCTCATGTGCTTTACTTTTTAGTGATATGCAAATAAAAAAAAGTAAGTGGACCCTTAGTAGTATTAAAACATTGTCCCCACACCCTTGACATTTAGAAAAATGAGCCAAACCCCAGTCCCTAGGCAGTTGTCCTAGGCAAGATTTTGTTCTTGGGACCTTATTTAAATTTGCCAAAGGTGTTGTCAAGAACTGTAAAAAGAAAAAAAAAACAAAAAAACCCTGAGCTTTTACACTAGAGTTTCATGGATGCTGGCAGGAGGCTTGCGATTCCTGAGTCAGAGACAAATGACTTTATTATTCATGGCACAGCAACTAGATTTTGGCTTCTCTAATCCCAGTTAGGATTTAATCCCAGTTTAGGGCTTTATGTTCACATCATTTCCCTTTCTCCCCGCAAGTCCTGTGGTGGTGACACAGGGGCCCCAGTGTGTGCACACACAGTGGATTTGCATCACAGCCGAGGATCCCTGACCATAGGCAACCTCGTCCTTTATGAAGGGCTAAAAGCAAGCCTGACCAGCCTTTGCACCAGAGGGAGATGTGAGTGCACTGGAGAGTAACGAACCTGCCCCTTCCGCCTGCAACACTATCTAACTTTCGAGGGTGTTGACTCTACAAACATCCCTGGAAAGGTAGATAATTGTGTGTAACAACAGCCTCTGTCTCTTGTTTGCAAGCCAGGCAGAAATGCAAGAGACCCAGGGAGAATTATCTCCCAATAGGCCAGAACAGAGACACTCAGTAATCTATCAAGCAAAAGCAGGTTGATGAGGAAAAGATCCTTGACTTCTCTGAAAGATGCCAGTCAGTCTGACAGTTGTCTGAAGTTCACGACCGTGAACTTAAACCCAATTGGCAGGAATCTTCCCCGCAACTGGAGTTGGTGGGAAATCAACTCCATCCTATTTCAACTGCTCTCTGTGTGTATTCAATAGCTTCTTGATTTGCATTTTTCACTTTGTCAAAAAAGTAAAAGGCTTCGTGGCACTGCATTGGTGTGAGTGGTGCCTCTGATGGAGCTCTACCTTCTAAAAAGCAGGAGTTTTCAGTCCTGGGCCACGTTTTCCATTTCCACTGCCTCTTGGCATGGAAGTGCTCAGACTGAAGAAAGCTTCTTCTCTCCTTCCACATTTGTTCAGCTGGAAAAAACAGCCTCGGCAGATTCATGATCCAGACCTTCTGTTGATGATTCTAGAGCTTGTACTCCTAATGAGCCAGTAAGAGCTAATACCTCCTTGAAACTCGTTTTTTCTCAGGTTTTGAATGTCCCAGGGGTCGCATAGCATTGCTTTCTCCTAAGTATTTTGGGACAGTAATTGGATATGCCTGTAGTGATTCACATCCTTCCCCTTTGGGGAAGACTCACTTGAGTTTCTTTTTAACCTGCTGCTTAAATTAGTTCCATTTCTCCTTTATAGGCTTGCTTGCTGAATTTGGGTGCTTCTTAAAATATTTCTACTGTTTCTTTGCTTTGTGACTCAGACCTGGGGAGAGGGGAAACTTGGGCCTTTTTTTTGGACAAAGTCTTGCTCTGTTGCCCAGGCTGGAGTACAGCAGTGCAATCTTGGTTCACTGCAATCTCCACCTCCCCAGTTCAAGCAATTCCCCTGTCTCAGCCTCCAGAGTAGCTGGGATTACAGGCATATGCCACTACGCCCGGCTAATTTTTTTGTATTTTTACTAGAGATGGGGTTTCACCATGTTGGCCAGACTGGTCTTGAACTCCTGACCTCAGGCAATCCACTCGCCTTGGCCTCCCAAAGTGCTAGGATTACAGGCGTGAGTCACCACACCCAGCTCAACTAAACCTTACCTATATCCTTTTTTTTTTTTTTTTTTGAGACAGAGTCTTGTTCTGTCACCAGGCTGGAGTGCAGTGGCGTGATCTTGGCTCACTGCAACCTCCGCCTCCTGGGTTCAGGTGATTCTCCCTCCTGCGTCCAAGTGATTCTCCTGCCTCAGGCTCCTGAGCAGCTGGGACCACAGGTGTGCACCACCACATCCAGTTAATTTTTGTATTTTCAGTAGTAACGGGATTTCACCATGTTGGCCAGGATGGTCTTAATCTCTTGACCTTGCGATCTGCCCGCCACAGCCTCCCAAAGTACTGGGATTACAGGCGTGAGCCAACACGCCCAGCTAAACCTTACCTATATTCTTATGATACACATTAAGTACTTACTCTACAGTGAATTTCTTTTTAATCCTTATGATAACCCTATAAGACAATTGCAAGGTTATTTTAACCATTTAAACATAAATATGACCGTTCCCATTTCACATAATGAAAAAACTGCCTTGGATATCAATGATCAATATGTTACAGGCACAATCCATGCTGCTGCCCATGGAGCATGTAAATTGCGTTATACTCTGCATACACCTCCTGTGCTTGGAGTTTATACATGGAGTGGAACAAGTTTCCATAAGTTGCTGATGAAAATATATAAACTCCGACTAGGGAGCAACATGATGACAGTCTCCCTTATTTGTTGGCTGATGGGCTACTCAGGTGCAGCTGAGAAGCTTTCATTCTTCCCTTCATTTCCAAAGGAAACTTGGGGAGAACAGGAAGAACTGGAAAGTCGCCGCTCAGTCCCAAGTCTCCACTGGAGGTTGGTTCTATTGGCCCAGCGCAGTGGTGGATTCCAGAGGCCCAGGCCCTGTTCCCACTTCCACGAGCTTGGTCTTTGTGTTCTTTATTAGCTTTCCTGTTGATTCTGATGCACATCAAAGCTTCCCTAGACATTCTCAGCCCCTCAGAATCTGCCTCGGAATCAGACCTGTGTATATCAGTGGCTACATCAATCATTTTCACTCTCTTGGCTGTTTCTTGGGCCACTGCTTCTGCCTTCATGCCCACTTCCAGAGGTCTTCTTTTGGCAACCTTTGAGATTTAGGGGAGTTCTCTGTGTGAATGTTCAGCCTTCTCCAATCCACACTTAGGATTCAGCTTGAGATTCTCAAGTCAGATCCATTGCCACATGGTCATCAACTTACTGGTTTCCAGAATTTGTTGCTGTTGTCTTCTTCTTTTTTGTTTTTTTGAGATGGAGTCTTGCTCTGTCGCCAGGCTGGAGTACAGTGGCACGATCTCAGCTTACTGCAGCCTCCACCTCCTGAGTTCAAGAGATTCTCCTGCCTCAGCCTCCTGGGTAGCTGGGACTGCAGGTGCCTACCACCACGCCCAGCTAATATTTTTGTATTTTTAGTAGAAACGGGGTTTCACCATATTGGCCAGGATGGCCTTGATCTCCTGACTTCATGATCTGCCCACCTTGGCCTCCCAAAGTGGTAGGATTACAGGCTTGAGCCACCACGCCTGGCTGTCTTCTGTTTTCTGTATCCTTGTTAATTATCTCTGTCTTTTCTTAAAAACATATTTTCCGTCATGTTAGTGTGGCCTCAAGAGGGAAATCAGGAGAAATCTGCCACCTTTAGTCAGAAACCTGTGTTATTTAATTCCCAAATGCAGCCCATTTTTCATATAATGACATTGACATTCAAAGAACTTGACTGATGTGCCTAAATTGCAGTAAAATGGTCTAGTCAGGATTTGTGCCCAGGTAGCTGGCTGGATTCTCAACCGCTCTGTCCCACCACATCTCTACAAAATCATGCTGAAGATGCTTCCTCACTGAGTGAGCACCGTGTATGTTACAGGTGTGGAAAATGATGCAGACAGGAAGGCTCTACCGTGGAAACTGGCAAATCCTGTTAGACTCCATTAATATAATGGCCTTGTTTTGTACTACACTTGATCTTCACCAAAAGGCCAAGAAGCAATAATGGCATTGTTTTTAACACATTAATTAGAAACTGCTCATAAATAATAGATTTTATCAACTGTTTGGCTGAACTGAAGGCCTTCCAGGAGAACATTTTGCAAATTTCATTTCAGAACAACTAAAATGACATCATTTCCAGAACAGTTTGCTCTGTGCATCAGGGGAAAAAAACCACACACAGAAAAGGAACTCTCTTAGAGTGCGGACATTTTCAGACAATAGTCAAAGTGTAATCAAAATTGCATTTTATGTTGCTGCTTCCTGGCATAATCTGGAATGAATGTGTCTAAGCAGCCCACTTCTTGTTCATTGAGTTACAAGTCATCTAATAGCACAACAAACTCACAAAAAAACCAGTTTTTTTGTTACAAGAGAAAACAATTCCATTTAAATTCATTACCCACTGCTAACCCTTTCAGTGGGTTCTGAAATAAGGTGTCAGTCCTCCTTTTTATTTATTTTTTGGTTTATTTATTTATTCATTTATTTATTTTTAAGACAGAGTCTTGCTCTTTCGCCCAGGCTGGAATTCAGTGGCATGATCTCAGCTCACTGCAACCTGTGCCTCCCAGGTTCAAGTGATTATCCTCCCTTAGCCTCCCAAGTAGCTGGGACCACAGGCACCCACCACCACACCCAGCTAATTTTTTATTTTTAGTAGAGAGGGGATTTCACCATGTTGGCCAGGCTGTTCTCGAGCTCATGACCTCAAGAGATCTTCTTTGGCCTCCAAAAGTGCTGGGATTGCAAGTGTAACCCACCACTCCTGGCCCACATATACCATCTTTAGCGTAAGATTTCTTTGGCATAAAAAAACCTTACTGGCAGCTGGATGTGGTGGCTCAGGCCTGTACTTCCAGCACTTTGGGAGGCCAAGGCAGGTGGATCACTTGAGGTCAGGAGTTCGAGACCAACCTGGTCAACATGGTGAAACCCTGTCTCTACTAAAAATACAGAAATTAGCTGGGCATGATGGAGGGTGCCTGTAATTTCAGCTACTCGGGAGGTGGAGGCAGGAGAATCACTTGAACCCAGAAGAAGGAGGTTGCAGCGAGCTGAGATCGCACCATTTTTTGTACTTTTAGTAGAGACAACATTTTACCATGTTGGCCAGGCTGATCTTGAACTCCGGGCCTCAAGTGATCCGCTCACTTCTGCTGCTCAGAGTACTGAGATTACAGGCGAGAGCCGCCACACCCAGCCGGAACCAGGAATTTAACTCACTTTCTGGTAATTGCTGTTCACAGTCTGGAGACAGATTCTGTTTATGAAGTTTTTAAGCCAAGCAAAAGGGAAGCTCTAAGGCTTTTCTCTGGATTCTTCCATTTGTACATGGCTGAGAGCTCAGGCATGTCTCAAAGATGGCTCTTTCTTCACTGTGTATGCATCGATGTCAGCATTTGGGGTTGCAAAACACTTCCCTCCAGGGAATCTCTAAAATCTCCCTCAAGATTCTGTTCCTGCCTTTTCTTCATATTTTAAGCCTGGACACCTACCAGCTCCTGATAAAGTAGTATGAATGCAACAAATTGATTACCTTTGTTTTATATGTCTGAGTTAGTTTTTCTCAATGCCCCTTCCTCGACTTTGCCTACATTGCCTTGTTCTCAGACCTTTTTATTCTTCTAACTCAGAAAGGTACTTGAACTTTAGGAGGAAGATGGAATCTTCCAAACTTTACATACCGTATACAGAATCTGTATATAAACAATTACTTCTTAAAATAGATTACCTGTGGAATTACTTTACTTACTTTATACCTTTTTATATATTGAATTTTTTTTTTTTTTTTGAGACAGAGTCATGCTCTGTTGCCCAGGATGGAGTAAAGTGGTGTGATCTCAGCTCACTGCAACTTCCACCTCCCAGGTTCAAGTGATTCTCCAGCCTCAGCCTCCTGAGTAGCTGGGATTACATGTGTGTGCTACCATGCCTGGCTACTTTTTGATTCTTAGTAAAGATGGGGTTTCACTGTGTTGGCTAGGCCAGTCTTGAACTCCTGACCTCAGGTGAATTTTTTTTAAAGAGGAAAAAAAGGGTCTTGCTACATTGTCCAGGCTCCTAAGCTCAGGTGATCCTTCTGCTTCAGCCTACTGAATATCTGGGGGTACAGTACGCCACTGTACCCAGCTATGTACTGAATTTAGTATACAATATGTAATTTTCATTACCTGTTAATTTGAGGGTGAGGAGTGGCACTATAATTGCACCACATTTTGATAACTGATAAAAGAAAATGCAAATCAAGACGCTTTTGAATACATACAAAAAGCACTTTAAGTAGGACCAGGTTGATTTCTCCCAGCCCCAGTTGGGAGGAACTCTCTTGCCAGTTGAGTTTAACTTCATGGTCATGAACTCCAGACAACTATCAGACTGACTGGCATCTTTAAGAGAAGCCAAAAATCTTTTTATCATCAACCTTTCTTTACTTGATATATTAAATGTCTTTTTTTTTTTGAGATGGGGTATCGCTCTGTCGCCAGGCTAGAGTGCAGCGGCTCAATCTCGGCTCACTACAGTCTCCACCTCCCGGGTTCAAGTGATTCCCTTGCCTCAGCCTCCCAAATAGCTGGGACTACAGGCATGTACCACCGCACCTGGCTAATTTTTTTTTCTTTTTCTTTTTGTATTTAGTAGAGACAGGGTTTCATCATGTTGGCCAGAATGGTCTTGATCTCCTGACCTCGTGATCCACCTGCCTGGGCCTCCCAAAGTGCTGGGATTACAGGCGTGAGCCACCGCGCCCAGCCCCTCTTATATGTCTTTTTAAGCATGTATATCTTCCTCAGTGAGAATATTACCTATTTTAATATAAGACTTTTTTTCTTCTGTAACCTCAAAGGAAAATAAAATTTCAAATGGAAAGGTTTATTGTTGATGTATCTCAAAAGTCTTGTACATGAAAATTTACCCCCAAATTGTTCTTTTTTTTTTTTTGAGACGAAATTTCTCTCTGTCACCCAGGTTGGAGTGCAGTGGCACAGTCTTGGCTCACTGCAACCTCCGCCTCCTGGGTTCAAGCGATTCTCCTGCCTTAGTCTCCCGAGTAGCTGGGACTACAGGCATGAGCCACCATGCCCAGCTAATTTTTGTATTTTTAGTAGAGACAAGATTTCACCATGTTAACCAGGTTGGTCTCGATCTCCTGACCTCATGATCCACCTGCTTCAGCCTCCCAAAGTGCTGGGATTACAGGCATGAGCCACTGTGCCCGGCTACCCTCCAATTTTTTATAAATACTCTTAAGTGCATGAGTCTCTTTTTCTTCTCTAATAAATAGGAGTTTTGTTTTGTTTACAGCATGTTTGGTTTCTGTAGGATGGAGGACCTAGTGAGCCTTGGGATCAGACTTCTTGTATCACCTCCTGGGGTCACACGACTTCCAGATGTGTGGGCTAACTTAATGTCGACGCCTCCAGGGAGCCTGGGCTGTGCTTGATTCTAGGAGGCGTCTGATCAATACCCAGGAGTGTAGCACACAGAACATTCGGTTTATTGTATTTTGGAAACCTTAGAATTGGGTTTGAATTTCTAGTTTAATATTTATTGCAGCTTGCATTGTGGGAAGAGCACTGGCCCACACGCAGGTCAAGAGACCTGGGCTCGTGCTGTAGCTTTGTAGTTGACCACTGGGAGGCCACCTGGGTAACTCTGACCAACAAGTGTACTCACATGTAGAATGGAAGACGAAGAGGCCCTGGGGGCCCTGGTTCCATGCTGGGCGGTGAGACGAGTGCTGAGGAGGAATTGGCCAAGGCAAGGCATTCTGAATGCAGCTTATCTGAAGGGCTGTGCTTTGATCCCGTGATCCTTCTTCTCACATAACACCTGTATTGATGCTCCTTGAACCTTGAGATAATGTTGTGGAGGGGGACAGCGTAAGTTCTCGTGGGGCTGGCCTCTCCCATCTGCTCTGTGCTTTCTGCATTTCAGATGCCTGGAACAGATGAGCCCCAAGATGTGTGCGGTGCTGAGGAATCCAAGGGGAACTTGGACAGTCCCAAACAGGGCAGCAATAAAATCAAGCTCAAGAGTCGCCTTTCAGGTAGGTGGGCGCTCTACCTGATGCAGCCTGCAAAAGGTGAGCTTCAGCCTCAGGAGCGGGGAGATGAAGCCATTGCTGGAATGAGCTCTTGTCTTCCTTAAATCCTCAAAATCATTTTTTCCTCAGATGGTACATGCCCCAGGCATAACAACTGCATTCAGCCTGGATGCCCAAATGAATTTTTTTTTTTTTGAGTCATAACAAAGTGAATGTCAACGTTTCTGTGGGTCTGTGTCCTGAAACTTAAATATCTTATGTTTGGTTCATTTACTTCGATAAGATTTCAGACGATCCTTTTAATGTGGCGTTAGTATCGGATCTGCATTTCAACTAAGCAGGAAAAAGACAGGGTGGATTTGCAGCTTTTGGAGCAAATAGACTTATATCTTCTGGGCATTTCCTTACAGCAGCTGGCCTGGACCCAGAGAGAGAAAGTCAGCATTAAAAGCAGTAACTCTGTGCAGGAGGCACCTTAGAACTTTCGTGGGTCATTATGAAAGGTACTTTTTAGGCACAGGCACTTGATGGGTCTTTTTCTCCATTAAAAAATAAAAAAAAATTATTTTTTTTTGAGATGGAGTCTTGTTCCTTTGCCCAGGCTGGAGTACAGTGGCACGAGCTCGGCTCACTGCAACCTCTGTCTCCTGGGTTCAAGAGATTCTCCTGCCTCAGCCTCCCAGAGTAGCTGGGACTACAGGCGTATCCCACCATGCCCAGCTGGGGTGTGTGTGTGTGTGTGTGTGTGTGTGTGTGTGTGTGTGTGTGTGTGTGTGTGTGTATTTAGTAGAGACGGGGTTTCACCATGTTAGCCAGGCTAGTCTCCCAATCTGCCTGCCTTGGCCTCCCAAAATGCTGGGATTACAGGCATGAGCCACCGTGCCCGGCCTAAAAATTGTATTTTATGGCTGTGTTGGTATAAAGGTGCAGCTGGATTCATTAGTGTCTATTCATTACTATTATGTTCTCTTTTTTTCTACTTATTTAAAGGATATTAAAATGGAAACATTTTTATGGGTCCCAGAAGGTGGCATGGGCCCTCAGCACTGTGCCTGCTGGCTTAGTGGGAGCATAAGCCCTCAGTCCCTACAGCAGTCATCTGGTATGGCCAGAAAAGCAAGAGTCTTGAAGCCTGGCAGATCTAGATTTAGCCCTCAGCTTCTGAGTTACCTTGTGACTTTGGGCTAGTGATTTAACCTCCCTGAACTTCCAATCCCCGACCTGAAAAAAGAGAACACCCTGACTTTGAAAGGTTGAGCAGATTTTGTAAAAAAGCACGTGAAAGCATTTAGCACAACAAGTAGTATGTTAACGTTCAAAAAACATTCGCTTCCCCTTCCTGCCACCCAGATTGGTGGAGAGCGCATGCCCGCACTGCACCAAGTTTATTCTCAGAGAAGATGGCAGGTATAAGATGGTGAAAGACATCTTTTTAGAAAAACATCAGGCCAGGGGCAGCAGCTCACACCCGTAATCCCAGCATTTTGGGAGGCCAAGCCGGGTGGATCACCTGAGGTCAGGAGTTCGAGACCAGCCTGGCAAACGTGGCAAAACCCCATCTCTACTAAATATACAAAAAAAAAAAAATTAGCCAGGCATGGTGGTGTGCACCTGTAATCCCCGCTACTCCGGAGCCTGAGGCAGGAGAATCGCTGGACCCCAGGAGGTGGAGGTTGCAGTAAGCTGAGATTGTGCCATTGCTCTCCAGTCTAGGCAACAGAACCAGACTCCGTCTAAAGAAACAAAAAACACATTTTATTGACAAAATGTGTTATTTTGTGCTCATGACTCAGAATAATTAGGCAATGTCACACTTGAATGAGTGTTACAACATGAATTGGGGACCAAAAGGATTGGTGATGACCAGAGGCTGATAAGGAGAAGTCTTTAGGGAGCCAGTGACCAGCCCCTTCCAGCCCTGAGGAAGAACAAAGGGAAATTCATTTAAGGCCTTTGTGTTTGAGGCGAGGGAATCACAAGGGCACACAGGAGGCCTTCCTGTAGGCCGTCTTGGCAGAGTTGTTCAGTACCTTATAAACGGGTTCCCAGGGAGGTACCCAGAGCTCTGAGGAAATGCAGAGGCCTCTGAAGCCAGCAAGGTCACATTCCTCATTTTATGGATGAGACTGGAGAAGTTCAGAGAATCCCAAAGGTCACTCAATCAATGCCGGGAAAAAGATCTGCCTCCCAGACAGAATTTCTCCTTCCCCGCCCTTTGGCCTCTGGGGGGATCTTGAAAAGAATTGTTTCCCCATCTGGGCCTTTATTGATGCAGATATGGGGAGGGGAGCTGGAGGGCCTCCCAGATGTGTGATGCTCTAACTCTGCTCCTACTACTTAATTCAGAACAAGTAGCATTTTTGGCTGAGTAGTCATTCCAGGGCTGGCCCCTGTTTGCCACAAATGGATGCCACCCTCTCCTCCTGTATCCTTCCCAGACATTCAAGGCCACGACAAGGAAATGCAGCATGGAGGAGGAAGCGTGTGCATGAATCCAACAGAACTGGGTCAGTTCCCACATCCCCCACCTCGGCTTACATGACCTGGGTCAGGTGACTTTCTTGGGTCTCAGTTTCTTCATCTGTACAATGAGGGTTACGTTATATATTTATTTTGCCAATAAACGTGAGTGCCTTCTAGGTGCTTTGCCTTCTTGGAAGGTCACTTTGGAAGAATGCATATGGCACTGCCACTCCATGGTGTGGCAGCAAACAGCCCTCGCCATGAGGCGGCTGCCGCTTTATTACCACTGTCATCATTTTCTTTTTCTTTCTTTTTTTTTTTTTTTTGAGATGGAATTTCGTTCTTGCTACCCAGGTTGGAGTGTGGTGGCTTCATCTTGGCTCACCGCAACCTCCAGCTGCCAGGTTCAAGTGATTCTCGTGCCTCAGTCTCTCGAGTAGATGAGACTACGGCATATGCCATTATGCCCAGCTGATTTTGTGTTTTTAGTAGAGACGAGGTTTCACCATGTTGGCCAGGCTGGTCTTGAATTCCTGGCCTCAAGTGATCCACCTGCTTTGGCTTCCCAAAGTGCTGGGATTACAGGTGTGAGCCACCATGCCCTGCCCAACTGCTGTTATCATTAATATCATGTTTGTTGTCATCATTTTGATTTTCATTCTTACTGTTCTTCTCTCTCAAGAGGGGAAGAGGTTTGAATGGGTTCAGACAGGAAGGCCTTCTAAAGAGCTTATAGTCCCAGTGGGAGGTAGCACACACATACACACGGTGATGGCCACCATGAGGCACACACGAGAGTACAGGGAGTGGAAGTCCGTCTGGGTCGCAAGGATGCAAGATAAAGGAGGGGAAGTATGCTGGGGAATTTGGTAGACTGGAAGTAGGGACAGTGGACTAGACTTGAGACAAAATAAGAGATGTTTAGGGATAATGGGGAAAAAATTAATTCGTTAAGTTTTTGGCAGCTGTTTTTCCTCCCTAGCCACTTGAAAAAGCCAAGAGAGTCTGACCTCGCAATGCTTCAATCCAACAGAGTTTGTCAGAGTCATTAGGGAAATGGACATAGCAGAATTTCTGGGTGGGAGGGAGATGATGGTGCAGGGAAAGCTGGGTGGAACTTCACGTGGTATTTATATGCTCCGCAGTTTTGGAAAGGAGGAAAGAAGAGGACAGATCTTTCCTTTGACAACCATCAGGATAGATCAACAAACTGTTAAGAGTGGATAGTGGAAGAGAAGTCTGGAAAAGTAATTCAGAGACACATTAAAGAGGCTTAAGGAATTGGGCCTTGATTCTGGGCTGTGAAGTCTGTTCATTCTAAAGATGTTTACATACAGATTTTTAATGTGATCAGCTCCTAATTTGTCCTGTAAACTTGGATATTTAGTCATGTTTTCTTAAAATGAGTCACTCTCATATCCACATGTCAGCATATTATCTATAGATGCTACTGTATGTGGTTTCTTTTCTGTTGATGACAAGTGCCTCCCTGTCATCTCACAAGGAATTTTCTTCTAATAAAACTTTTTCAGATAAGTAAGCATGCCAAGAGAGATTAATCTGGTCATGAGTCTGTATGAAGGCATGAATTATTAAAGAGCTGCTCTAGAGGTTCCAACTCTTTCCACTAAGGTTTTGCCCAGACTGGCTCCAGAATGACTAAAGCAACATCATCTCTCATTTCATGGAACA
The DNA here is from genome assembly GCF_030222135.1 of Aotus nancymaae. Taxonomy (NCBI): domain Eukaryota; kingdom Metazoa; phylum Chordata; class Mammalia; order Primates; family Aotidae; genus Aotus; species Aotus nancymaae. The sequence goes on from NW_026988425.1 coordinate 31,554,143, forward strand.
TTTTTCTGATATTCTAACCTGGGTTTTCCTTTCTTCATACCTTCTTTTTTGTCAGCAAAAAAGGTTTCTTTTTAATTTTGGTACTTTTAATTTATCTATGTTAATATCTTAGATTTGTGATCTTTCTTTTTTCTTTTTTTTTTTTTTGAGATGAAATCTCGCTCTGTCTCCCAGGCTGGAGTGCAGTGGCGAGATCTGAGCTCACTGCAACCTCCATCTCCCATATTCAAGCAATTATTGTGCCTCAGCCTCCAGAGTATCTGGTATTACAGGCATGCACTACCATGCCCAGCTAATTTTTTTTTTGTATTTTTAGTAGAGATGGGATTTCACTGTGTTGGCCATGCTGGTCTCAAACTCCTGATCTCAGGTGATCTGCCTACCTTGGCCTCCCAAAGTGCTGGGATTACAGGTGTGAGCCACAGTGCCCAATTTGTGATCTTTTTAAGAACAAAATTTGTCTTGATTGCAACAGTATTTTATATGTTTAAAAACCTGTATCACTGGCCAGGCACGGTGGCTTATGCCTGTGATCCCAGCAGTTTGGGAGGCCGAGGTGGGAGGATCACCAGGTCGGGAGTTCAAGACCAGCCTGGCCAACGTGGTGAAACCTCATCTCTACTAAAAACACAAAAATTAGCCGGGCATGGTGGTGGGCATCTGTATTCCCAGCTACTTGAGAGGCTGAGGCAGGAGAATCACTTGAACCCAGGAGGCAGAGGTTACAGTGAGCCAAGATCCCACCACTGGACTCCAGCCTGGGCAACAGAGCGAGACTCTGCCAAAAACAAGCAAACAAACAAACAAAAAACAAACAAAATACTCTATAATGCAAAATTAATATTTAACTTTTTAAAAAAAACCTTTAATGGCATTCGTTGTCATATAACTGTATTGCTGTTCTTCTTTCTATTACGTTTAATGACTCATCAATACATTCTTTTTAAAACAATCTTGTTTTATTCAATGCAAAACTTTCAGAGAAATATTTAGGTAAATTGAAATTTTAGGTCATCAGATGAAACATTACCTAGTCTAGGTGATGAACTTGATATGTGAAGAATCTGTATATACATACAAACACATATGCACATGAATACACATATGTATTTTATATAATATAAGCATTGTAATATGATTATAGCTATGTTCATTTGTAATTGATATTTATGATGAAAGTCCCTCAAATTATTGTATTTTAAAGTAACATAATATAGATGAGGTACTGATAAAGTCTTTAAAAAATTGTACTATAGCAGTTTCTTTTTTTTTTTGACAGTCTCTAACTCGGTAGCCCAAACTGAAGTGCAGTGGTGTGATCTCAGCTCACTGCACCTTCTGCCACCTGAGGGTCAAGCGATTCTCTGGTCTCAGACTCCTGAGTAGCTGGGACTACAGGTGCGCGTCACCACACCCTGCTAATTTTTTGTATTTTATTAGAGATGGGGTTTCACCATGTTGCCTAGGGTAGTCTCAAACTCCTGAGCTCAGGCAATCCACCCACCTCAGCCTTCCAAAGTTCTGGGATTACAGGTGGGAGCCAGTGCCCCCAGCCTAAATTGTTACTATAGAAGTTTCTTAAACAGAACTTCTGTAGTAGTTCTGTTTAAGAAAATTACAAGCCATAAAGTTTTTAAAAACACATATTATACTGCATTAAAATTATGAGCTATTTTTATCACAATATACATTAAGACAGTGAAAAGACAAAGCATAGACGCAGAGAAGATATTTACAATCAATAGATCCCACAAAAGAATTTTATTCAAGATATATTAAAAATAAATAAAAATGGGCCTGGCGTGGTGGCTCACACCTGTAATCCCAGCACTTTGGGAGGCTGTGGTGGGCGGATCACCTGAGGTCAGGAGTTTGAGACCAGCCTGACCAACATGGAGAAACCCTGTCTCTACTAAAAATACAAAATTAACCAGGCATGGTGGTGCATGCCTGTAATCCCAGCTACTCGGGAGGCTGAGGCAGGAGAATCACGTGAACCTGGGAGGCAGAGGTGGCAGTGAGCCACGATTGCACCATTGCACTCCAGCCTGGGCAACAAGAGTGAAACTCTGTCTCTAAATAAATAAATAAATAAATAAAAATGGGCCAGATGTGGTGGCTCATGCCTGTAATCAAAGCATTTTGGAAGGCCAAGGCAGGTGGATCACCTGAGGTCAGGAGTTCAAGACCAGCCTAGCCAACATGTTAAAACCCGTCTCTAATGAAAATACAAAAATTAGTTAGGCATGGTGGCTCGCACTTGTAATCCCAACTACTCGGGAAACTGAGGCAGGAGAATCACTTGAACCTGGGAGGTGGAGGTTACAGTGGGCAGATTGCACCACTGCCCTCCAGCCTGGGCTACAGAGTGAAGCTCCATCTCAAAAAAATAAAAAGAAAATACCAATAAGTAAACAAATATGCCTATAAATCAATAAAAAAGACATCCAATTTTAAAATGGGCGAAAGCCTTGTTTAGGCACTTTACAACTTTACAAAAGGAACACAGCCAATGAATGTGTGAAAAGAATCTTGATCTCATTAGTTGTCAGTGAAAGACAAGTTAAAAAACACAAATGAGTACCATCATATATTCCAGAATGGCTAAAATAAAAGATGGACACTGCCTAGTGTGATAAGGATGTGGAGGCTCTAGAACTCTCCTGCGCTGGTCAAACAACATGGGTAGCTGGGCAGATGCTTGTAGTGTAGCCCAGAGACTACACTCCTAGGTGACGTCTAATGACATGTGAGAGAATATTTAGTAACAGGATATTCTAGATCAGGGATCACCAAGCTCTAGTCTACAGCTCTAGTTGCAGGGCTTACAAGCTAGAAATGCTTTATACATTTTTAGTGGGTTGTTAAGAAAAAGAAGAGGAAGAAAAAGAATATGCAACAAAGACTATTTGTGGCCAACAGAGGCTAAAACGTGCCAAAAAAAGCTTGCCAAATCTTTACCAAAAAAAGTGGGCTGGGCACAGTGTCTCATGACTCTAATCCCAACACTTTGGGAGGGCAATGTGGGCAGATCACCTGAGGTCAGGAGTTCGAGACCAGCCTGGCTAACATGGTGAACCTAGTTTCTACTAAAAATTCAAAAAATTAGGCATAGTAGCGTGCATCTGTTAATCCCAGCTACTCAGGGGGCTGAGGCAGGAGAATCGCTTGAACCATGGAGGCAGAGGTTGCAGTGAGCCGAGATCATGCCATTGCATTCCAGCTTGGGCAACAAGAATGAAAGTCTGTCTCAAAAAAAAAGTGACCATGCAAAAAAATTTTGCCAAAAATCTTTGCTGACCCTTGTTATAGATCTAAAACTGGAGACAAGCCAAACTTCCATCACCAATAGAATGGATAAGTAAATTGTGGTATGTTTAGACAACAGACTAGTCTACAGAATGGGGATGAGCAGGCTATTGGCATGCAATGGTATGGTTGAATCTGACAAACAGATGCTAAGAACAGGAGCCAGACAAAACGTATGTATTGTATGTGTTCATTGATGTAAAATTCGAACACAGACAAAAGTAATCTGTAATGTTAAAAACTGGGATAATGTTTACCCTGGGTGAGGGATGGTTACTAACCCAAAGGGTGCTTTTGAGGTTCTGGTAAATATTCTACTTCTTGATCTAGGTTTTGGTTATGGGTATGTGAAATTTCATTGAATCGTACACTTATGATTTGTGTGCATTTCTGTAAGTTGTTATCCTTTAATTAAAAGTTTATTTTAAAAGTCATGCCTATACTTGGAAAAAAGGCATCTGCACCAATAATGAAACTACTAGTCACAAAATGATACTCCTCCGTCATCAGGAACCATCTGCTAATAGCCTTCTCACGATTCCCTGATCCACCACAGCTACATCTTTTTGGAACAAACATTTGCATTGCCCCTTATCCAGTCTGGTCCTTTCAGAAACTGGCAGTTTTTTTCATAGCCTGACACTAATGGCTTCAGCACGTAACTAGCTGATGCAGAGATTGCTGTTAGGATGGGGTGAGCTCTGTGCTTTGACTGGATGCTAGGCCTTCTCAAAACCGTGAAGGTGGGTATAAATACAATGAGTTTGTGCATCTGGATGTGCTTAAGATTCTTTTTGTCCCATGTCAAACCATGTTTTCTCCTCTTTTTTCTCAAGGGGGTGTACACCGCCTCGAGTCAGTTGAAGAATATAACGAGCTGATGGTGCGGAATGGGGACCCCCGGATCCGGATGTTGGAGGTCTCCCGAGATGGCCGGAAGCACTCCCTCCCACAGCTGCTGGACTCTTCCAGTGCCTCGCAGGTCTGACCCGGGCGGTGGATCTTTCAAAGACCATAAGGGCTTCCATGTTAAGAACGGCCCATCTGTGCAGGCCAGGAATATCTGGAGCTAGAGAAATGGGATAGAGAGACAGACAGTAGAGAAAGTGAGGTCTACCCAGAGAGGCTAGAAAGAAGTCAGCCTAATATTTGAAAATAGTGGGGGGAAAATCCCTTATTGCATCTCAAAATCTTCGTCTCCTTCCTATTGTATGTTTTGGAACCGAGAGGTGCTTTCAATTGCCAGGAGACAGCGGCGTCTCGCAGTCTGTGGTGAACCACCATTGCTGGGTTAATAGGAGCGGCCTGTGTCAATGGAACAACTATGAGGGTGGGTGAGGGCACATGAATGAGAGGGAGTGTGTGCATGTTCATGCACATCCATCCATGGCTCACCTGGAGTCCCACCTGTGACAGCAATGACTCAAGCAGCCAAGGTCGTAGGGTGCTATAGAGGGGGCTGCACTAGCTGCTCAAGTGAATGTTCCAGAACCTGCTCCCATCTGAGCTCCGGGCTCCACAGCCCTGCATGAAGGCTGCTTCTCAGTCTCAGCATCCTCAGCCTGGCAGAAACTGGACAGGTGGTCTCCTAAGCAAGGCTAAGGCAGGCTCAGTCCCTGAGAAACCTGTGGGATATTCTTTGAGTCCTGGCACCACTAACCCAGGGGCTCAAGAGGAACCATTAGCATCTTGTCCTCAGGCCTATGATGAAGCAGAGATAGAGGACAGGGGTGTGGCGGCAATGACATTCACACATGCTTGGAGAGCCATAGAGGGTAGAGTTCTAAAGGACCTGGGTCAGGGCATTGGAGGCAGGCCTGCCCTTTCGGTGTGTGATGACCCTTTTACAGATGGAGCAACTGAATCTCAAAGGGGTTAAGTATTTCACCCAAGGTGATATGCCAGAACCTCTGTAAAGCATTTTTTTTTTTTTTTTTGAGACGGAGTCTCGCTCTGTTGCCCAGGCTAGAGTGCAGTGGTGCAGTCTTGGCTCACTGCAATCTCTGTCTCCTGGGTTCAAGCGAGTCTTCTGCCTCAGCCTTCCAAGTAGCTGGAACTACAGGTGCGCACCACCATGCCTGGCTAATTTTTGTATTTTTAGTAGAGACAGGGTTTCTCCATATTGGCCAGGCTGTTCTCAAACTCCTGACCTCGTGATCCACCCACCCCAGCCTCCCAAAGTGCTGGGATTACAGCCATGAACCACCACTCCTGGCCTTGTCAGGCTGCCTGAAAGATGAGAGCGGGTTTACTGCCGTCATGACCACAGATTAAGTGTTGAGGTAATTCCTTAACTGACCTGCTGAGGACACCCGACAGCATTTGTAGCCCAAAGCATCCATTTCTAACCACGCTTCCAGGAATCAGGAAACCTAGGGCACAGCAGAAAGTTTAAAGAGGAGAATTTTTCTCTCTCTTTTCAAGAAAACTGTTTTTTCTCATGCCTCCTCTTTTTATTTTCTGCTCTTTTCTTTTTCTCCCAGGATTCTTCTTTCTTTTATCTTGGTCTCTCTCCTTCTACTAAAAAGTATTATCTAGGACCAGGCTCATGCCTGTAATCCCAGCACTTGGAGAGGCCAAGGTGGGAGAATTGCCTGAGCTCAAGAGTTCGAGACCAGCCTGGGCAATATGGCAAGACCTTAACTCTATGAAAAAAAAATTGTTTTAATTATCTGGGCATGGTGGTGTGTACCTGTGGTCCCAGTTACTTGGGAGACTGAGGTGGGAGGATCACTTGAGCCCCGGAGGTCAAGGCTGCAGTGAACTGTGATCACACCACTGCATTCCAGCCTGGGTGATAGAGTGAGACCCTGTCTCAAAAAAAAAAAAATTATCTAAATTAGACCTCTCCAGTAAAACTTTCAGCAATGATGGAGATGTTTTTTATTTGTACTATCCAATATGGTAGCTGTATATGTCTACTGAGCACATGAAAAGTCGCTAGTGGGGAGTGTATCTTTTTTTTTTTCTTTTCTTTTTTTTGAGACGGAGTTTCGCTCGTTACCCAGGCTGGAGTGCAATGGCGCGATCTCGGCTCACCGCAACCTCCACCTCCTGGGTTCAGGCAATTCTCCTGCCTCAGCCTCCTGAGTAGCTGGGATTACAGGCACGCGCCACCATGCCCAGCTAATTTTTTGTATTAGTAGAGATAGGGTTTCACCATGTTGAGAGTGTATCTTTAATTATTATTATTTTTGTTTTTTGAGATGGAGTCTTGCTCTGTTGCCAGGCTGAAGTGCAGTGGCACAATCTCGGCTCACTGCAACCTCCGCCTCCTGGGTTCAAGCAATTCTACTGCCTTAGCCTCCTGAGTAGCTGAGACTATAGGTATGAGCCACCATGCGTGGCCCTAAGTAATTTTAATTTAAATATAGATACCTACAGGTGGCAAGTGACTAACATATTAGACAACACAGGTCTAAAAGTTCAAGGAGACCCTGGAAACTCTGAGAGCCTCGTGAAGCCTATAGGCCTTTGGTCCCTAATGATTCCCAAAAGAGAGATGGAGTGAAGTACTGCTGAAGATTGCCGATCAGAGAAGGAGTTCCCTTAGAAGGTCGCACACAAACCTCTGTCTTCAAAGACTGAATACCCAGGCAATGTCTGGCCATCTCTGCAGTGGTTTCATAAAAAGGGTAGTAACCTTGCCAAGCCCACATCATTTCTTTTAATGATTGAAAGTCTGGAAGGCCAACATTGTTGGCAGGTATATTGTAAAACTGCAAAAAATATAATTGTTCTAAGCTGCCGAAGATACAAAAATATCATTGGGGACATCTAATTTTTATGTTTGAATGTAGCATCCACGGAGACTTAGGATAAAAACTGCTTTGTGATGTCTCTTTTCTCATATTAAACATGAAGTGATTTTTTTGGCTTAGGTAGAATATCTGCATCATTGAAGCAGTTTATTATTCTAAGAAGAATAGCAAGGAGCAAGGTGGTAGAAGTGCTTTGGTGATAGTCACTCGATCTCTTGTTTATGGTCTAAGGAGCGTACCCTGCTTACACGTGTGTATATTATGGGTGATGGACACAGAAAAGGGGAAAGATTGGAACATTTGTGTGTCAGGAAGGGAAAGTGTGGCCCATTCTGGGAAAATGTTTTATTTTCCAAACCTTGAGAGATGAGAGCTGAAGCTGCTGCCGTCTCTCAGCGGGATGTTTTATGTGGAATAACAGTTGTCTGGCTTTGTGGTTTGGGTTTTATAAGAAACAAGGGCTTGCTGAGTTTTTGATTGAGTGAATTAAGCTTAAAATGGCAAGATACTTTCTAACCATGACTGTGAACTTGGGGTGGAGGCAGGGGTGACCAGCCCGACCACAGGCGGTCATCCTAGATCCCGGAGGCCTCTCCCTTCTGCTTCCTGACTCCATTCCAGAAGTAGAATCTGCGGAATGCGGTTGAGGAAAGAGCAACACAAGGTGCTTGAGGTCTCCAAGCAGTTCTTTATGCGGGGGAAGAAGCCATGGCAGGCTGTTGTAGTAAGGGCTGTTCTTCTGATAGTTTTTTTTTTGTGATTGGATCTCACTCTGTCACCCAGGCTGGAGTGCAGTGGAGCAATCTCGGCTCACTGCAACCTTTACCTCCTGGGTTCAAGCAATTCTTCTGCCTCAGCCTCCTGAGTAGCTGGGATTACAGGCGTGTGCCACCACACCTGGCTCATTTTTGTATTTTTAGTAGAGACAGGGTTTCTGAATGTTGGGCCAGACTGGTCTCGAGCTCCTAACCTCAGCTGATCTGCCTGCCTCAGCTGATCTGCCTGCCTCAGCCTCCCAAAGTGCTGGGATTATAGGCTGAGCCACTGCACCCAGTACCTGTGATAGTATTTATAGGAACCTTTTTTTAAAACCACTGGACCAGAGAGAGATGTCTAATATGGAAGACATCTAAGATTTTCAAAGTCTATTTTTCTGCCAGATACCACAATAGAACAAATGAGAGTAATCTCTGACCTTGCTATGTGTGACTTTCAGGAATACCATATTGTGAAGAAGTCCACCCGCTCCTTAAGCACAACTCAGGTGGAATCTCCCTGGAGACTCATTAGGCCATCCGTCATCTCCATCATTGGGCTGTACAAAGAAAAAGGCAAGGTGAGCTCTTCTCTGCAGACTGTTCTGCCTTCTGTGTGAATGTTAGCACACATTTTTTGTTTCATTTTATTTTTGTGTGTGTTTTTGTTTTTAGAGGTAGGTTCTTGTTCTGTTGCCCAGGCTGGAGTGCAGTGGTGCAGTTACAGCTCACTGCAGCCTTAAACTCCTGGGCTCAAGCATTGCTTTCACCTTAGCTTCCCAAAGCCCTGAGATTATAGGCATGAACCATTGCACCCAGCCACACATAATCTTTAAATGGTTACTTTTTCTTTTGTCTTTACATGAAATGAAAAGGAACAGGTATAAAGAAGGACAGATAAAGTGGCCTTTATATGGGTTGAAGTGGATTCCCTGGCATTCTGTGCTATAGGTCTCAGTGTGAGATGGCCATGCCATCTTAACTCCTACGATGTGACAAGTCACCAGCACTTGGCCGCTAGGGAAGAACCAAGGGTACAATGAATGAATGACCCTCAGCTTTTACCTCTAGTGAAAGAAAAGCAGAGCCTGCAGCTTCAGGGAATACCCTCAGTTATCCTTTTGAATGAATTTCATGGCATTGCCATTATCATACAGGAAATGATATGAATAACTTGAAATTACACAAATATCAAAATATTCTTTTTGATATACAAAATGGAAACACTAAAAACAAATGTGGCACCTGCATAATAGTGGGAAATAACTCTTATGAGCTGTTTAGTGGATCCACAAGAAATTGCCATTTTTGGAGGTCAAAGATTGTCAAATATTGGCAATTTGGTATGTTTCTGCCTAAAACTTTCTCCCTTAATATAATGCATAACTAGTGCAATGTAAATAGATCTTAGGAGTGGGATAAGGAAGAGAACACAAACTTGAGTTTGCAGCTAGTTTATTAGTTCAACTCCAGGCCTGGTTGGGGAGGGCACTTCAGTTAAATACTGCAATGGGAAAGATGTCCTCAGTTAAATACTACAATGGGAAAGATGCCCTCAGTTAAATACTGCAGTGGGAAAGATGCCCTCAGTTAAATACTACTATGTCAACCTGGACGCTCATCTGCTTCGGTTGTAGGGCCTTGGCTTTAGCATTGCTGGAGGTCGAGACTGCATTCGGGGACAGATGGGGATTTTTGTCAAGACCATCTTCCCAAATGGATCAGCTGCCGAGGATGGAAGACTTAAAGAAGGTAGGAGAAAGCCTCTTGTATCCTCAGTGACAGTGACTTTGATCCCATGAGAATCTGCCTCTTTACAAGACATGCAGTGAATGCCACAGTGCCTAGAAGACCTGGGCTGAATCTGCCTGGCACAGTCGGTGTAAACTGAGCTTCCCTTTCCCTAGTTGTAAACTTGGAATATTAACGGCTGCCTTGAAGAGTGGTTGCCAGGATTACATGAGATAATATGTGGAAAGTGGCTTAATCTTTCTGTTGGGATCTTTAGTGTCTTTCTTGTTCACTTGGTCTGATTATGTTCCTTTCCTTAAAAATTCTTGAGAGTTTGGGGCCCATTCTTACTTAGCTCAGGGCTTGTGTGGAAGCAGAGTTCCTGGTCATTAGTGGACATTTAATATCTTGCTACGGAAATCAGCCACCACACAGTCTGGTTCCTAAATGAACATCTTTTTTAAAAAAATAAAGAACAAAACTCTTTTTTTTAATGAGACAGGGTCTCAATCCATCACCCAGGCTGGAGTGCAGTGGCGTGATCACGGCTCACTGCAGCCTCAACCCCCTGGGCTCAGATGATCCTCCCACCTCAGCTTCACGAGTAGCTGGGACTATAGGTGCACACCATCATGCCTGGCTAACATTTGTACAGTTTTGTAGAGATGAGGTTTCACCATGTTGCCCAGCCTGGTCTCAAACACCTGGGCTCAAGCGATCCACCCACCTCATCCTCACAAAGTGCTAGGATTACAGGTGTGAGCCGCTGTGCCTGGCCCTAAATGAACATCTTTTAATTCTCCACAGTACCTACCATTTTCCTAAATGTGAATATACTTAGACAAGTACTTCTGAATGCAAATTAGAGTAATATTGAGGTGCCAAGTTTTACCTTGCAAATTCTTTTTTTCATGTTTAAATGTATCTTGTATTTTATAGTGCTTTAAACAAAAAGCAATTCCACATATTTAATTATCTCACTAACTGCCTTATAAACCTGACAAATAGGCATTTTGGAATGACCATTTTAGAAACAGAAAAGTGACACTCAGAAATATGAAGTTACTAGAAACTTGTCCCATCCTTAGTAAAAAGCAGAAGTGAAATTTAAACCCAGCTTTGTGATCGCAAGTTCAACTCACTTTCCTACCTTACTTGAGAAAATAAAATTTAAATAGACCAAAGTTTTCTTTATATACAGACACAATAGCTGCTTTTATTAGAATATCTAGAATAGCTATATATCTCTGTATATTTTCTATGACATATTTATCTGGATTAAGATTATATGCTTTTTATAAAGTAGAATTGCCCAAAAGTTCTGAACACACATACACAGGCAGGATCTTGCTTTGTCATCCAGGCTGGAGTGCAGTGGTGTGATCATAGTTCACTGCAGCCTTAAACTCCTGGGCTCAAGGGATCCTCCTGCGTAAGCCTCCCAAGTAGCCAGGACCACAGGTGTGCATTACATGCCTAGCTAATTTTTTTTTTTTTTTTTTTTTAAGAGTTGTGGTCTCACTATGTTTCCCAGGCTGCTGATCTCGAACTCCTGGCCTCAAGTGATTGTCCCACTTCTGCCTCCCAAAGTGCTAGGGTTACAGGCCTAAGCTACGGCACCTAGCCTGCACATATTTTAAATAGCATCCACCAGAGCATGAATCCTGATACTTTTCCCCCTCATTTGTTAATATACTTCCTTCATGAAATGATTACATTAGAATATTTTTAGTTATCTTCAAAAATGCTGTGATTATTCAGTTTAATTGACCTAAACTATAGGTGCTTTTGTGTCATACTGGTTCTGTTTTTGGAACTGATAAGAGTGAATTGGAATCTCCTATTTTTTAGGCAGAGCAACCATCTTACCCTGTATGCTAACAATAAGACGTGACCAGGCTTATTCTTCCATGGCAGAATATTTATTTCTCTGTCTTAGAGGGAGGGTTAACTCCCAGGTGGTGTTTGTGTTGAGTTTCAGAACAATATAAAATTCTAGCAGAGCGTTTTTATAATGGATGTGCCATGTGTTCACTTTATTGAAATTCACCCTGCAAGGCTGGTAAAATGGAGTGAATGGGGGGGAAAATCAATAGTTAAGAAAGGTTAATAGCACTTGATTCTTCTAAATACTGGTTTTTCATATGTGTTCATTTACAAGAAATGCTAGTAAAATCCAACTGGAATGGATTTTCAGCCTGTTGAGTGATATGTCTTTTAAAAAACCTTGCATACATTTTAAGAGCTTGAGTAATCATTTTAATATTTGTCCCTTTTTCCATACGGAAACAACCTAAAAACATCCACCTCCTGGCCTAATTGAGTAATTGGTTGTGCCAGGTGATTTTTAAGCAGTGATTACTTCACTTATTTTATAGCTTCTGTAATTGCGTTAAGGGAAAGTGCATAACAATGCATGGGCCACAGCTACGTTTTTGTAACTCAGCTACACGATTCCGTGAATCACACATACAGTGTGCTCCTGGGATTGGCTGGCTGCGAGAGGTGACAATGTGTGTTCTTAAGCTGCTTTGCACTTTCTTATAGCTGTACAGAATCCCTCTTCTATATAGCAACGCTGTGCAAAGTTCATCTGTTCTTCTCTCTGGGGCATCTTTGTAGTGTTTCTGATGAACTGTTATTCCAGAAAACAGGCCATGTCACAAGAGTGCAAACCAGAAACGAGCTCTGATAAGTCAACAGGATGTCCAAGTTCTTTTATATTCCTAGCAGACATTATCAACTGCTTGAAAAATGACCCAACTATGCCTTCTTAGAGTTGGAAATAATAGGAGAGCTGGGGCAGGGGGCCGTGAGCGAACATGTTCCTGCACGTGCCTGGCAAATTAACATGACCCTGCAGTCATCTCTGAGAGAGAAGCTTATAGTAACTTGCCAGCTTACTGACAGAGAACCTGGAACTGCATCAATTAGACGATTTCTGGGCCGGAAGCACTGGCTCACATCTATAATCCCTGCACTTTGGGAGGCCGAGGCGGGCAGATCACTCGAGGCCAAGAGTTCGAGACCAGCCTGGCTAACATGGTGAAACCCTGTCTACTAAAAATACAAAAAAAAAAAAAAAAAATTAGCCATGTTTGGTGGCGTTGCCTATAGTCCCAGCTACTCAGGAGGCTGAGTCATGAGAATAGTTTGAACCTGGGAGGCGGTGGTTGCAGTGAGCCGAGATCATGCTACTGCACTCCAGCCTAGGGTGACAGAAAAGACTTTGTCCCCAAAAAAATTTTTCAATATAAAAAATTATTATTTCTGGGCTGCCATTGCTCAGTAATATCTTAGCAATGTTTCTGTTATCATTAAAACCATTTTCCATATACCATGGTGATTCTCTGGGCTCGGGGAGCTTGTCTTTCTACAAATACAGGAGTGGCTTCTCAAATGTTAGATGTGTTCATGCCTCATTGCCAGTGGGTTTAAGTTTTTAAACAATGACTATGAGGAACGCCTTTGAACTAGATTTTTGCAGTTTGATTTCTAAACGTAGGACATCTGTTGTCAAACTTGGCAATGGCTAAAAAAAAATAAGATTTTCATGCTTCCCATAGTTATTTTAACTGAAGATTGAAATACAGAATTACTGCAAAAGGATATGTATTGTCATTAATTGTCCCATTTTGTGACATTCCTGGGAGCTAAGCTAAACAATAAAAGTCATTTTATATGGTAGTAAATCAGGGACCATATGGTATCCCATTATAGGTCTGACTGAGCAGCTAAATTCCAGGAAATTAAAGGTTAATGTTAATGTAATTCTCACATTTGATCACTAGGGGATGAAATCCTAGATGTAAATGGAATACCAATAAAGGGCTTGACGTTTCAAGAAGCCATACATACCTTTAAGGTAACAACATTCTTACTGATCTCCTTTATCCTGTTTTCCTTCCTTTATTTCCTTCTGGCTTGGGTTTGGTGAGATTTTTTTTTTTTTAACCCTTTGAGAGGAAGACAATCCAAACATTTCAACCCACCTTTCCTCATTGTTTTCTCAGCAAATCCGGAGTGGATTGTTTGTCTTAACGGTACGCACAAAGTTGGTGAGTCCCAGCCTCACCCCCTGCTCGACACCCACACACATGAGCAGATCTGCCTCCCCGAACTTCAACACCAGTACGGGAGCCTCAGCGGGAGGCTCTGACGAAAGCAGTTCTTCATCCCTGGGCCGGAAGACCCCTGGGCCCAAGGACAGGATCGTCATGGAAGTAACACTCAACAAAGGTGATCCCAGTGATTCCTTGCCTTCGTCGCATTTCTTGAATAACATTTTGGAATCTGTTCTTAGCTTAATTTTTCCTCATTGTTCTATGAGTTACTCCTTTGGAACAATCTTCTATCAACAACAGGTGGTCTCTACATGGACAGTGGGGTCAAGTAGAGAGATGTTAGTTACTTTAGTCAAAGTGAAGGGAAGTTACCAGTAGCACAGAGCTCTCTAAGCTTTCTCCATGAATCACTGTGTGTCAGAGGCTTGTGTTTAAAAAAAAAAATCACCGGGCCGGGCACAGTGGCTCATACCTGTAACCCTAGCACTCTGGAAGGCCGGGGCAGGTGGATCACCTGAGGTCAGAAGTTCAAGACCAGCATGGCCAACATGGTGAAGGCTTGTCTCTACTAAAAATACAAAAATTAGCTGGGCATGGTGAGCGCCTATAATTCCAGCTATTCAGGAGGCTGAGGCAGGAGAATTACTGGAACCCAGGAAGCAGAGATTGTGGTGAGCTGAGATCACACCACTGTACTCCAGCCTGGGCAACAGGAGCGAAACTCTGTCTCAAAAAAAAAAAAAAAAAATCGCCAATGAGCTTGAGTCTAGGGCTAATATAAAAATTTGAAGAACAAAAGATTATAGTTAAGTGTACAGTTAACACTAGTAACTAGAAGTCACACGTGATCACCAAATCATACTACTTTTCATCCTTGTTTCTTTTTCCTCCCCACCTACTGTAGAAACATGATGGAAGATTAAACAACCAAGAGATTAGTTGTTAAAAAGAAAGGCAAAAGAAAGCTTGAGTTTGTCTACCCAGAATAAAAATGTTACTTATAGTCTGCCTATTTCTTTCTTCCTTTTTTTTTTGAGACAGAGTTTTGCTCTTGTTGCCCAGGCTGGAGTGCAATGGCACATTCTCGGCTCACTGCAACCTCCGCCTCCTGGATTCAAGTGATTCTCCTGTCAGCTTCCCAAGTAGCTGGGATTACAGGCGTGCGCCACCACGTCCAGCTAATTTTTTGTATTTTTAGTAGAGATGGGGTTTCACCATATTGGCCAGTATGGTCTCGATCTCTTGACCTCATGATCCACCCACCTCGGTCTCCCAAAGTGCTGGGATTACAGGCAAGAGCCACTGCACCCGGCCCTAGTCTGCCTATTTCTAAAAGCAGATATGATGAGGTTTGTTAGTGAATAATTCAGTCCGTAACTAGCTCCCAGGTTAGCCATGGGCCCATTTCATTAACAGAAGTGGCAGTGTTGACAAGGAAAAGCAGGATTTATGTTCTGAGTGTGAACCAGAAATAAATGGTTATTGGTCTGAATAGATATTAATTTGGTTTCAAGTCAATTACACTTTTTTTCTAGTGATTGTGTAATTTTTGTTTTTATTTTCTTTGAATGGTGCCTCTCACAGAGCCAAGAGTTGGATTAGGCATTGGTGCCTGCTGCTTGGCTCTAGAAAACAGTCCTCCGGGCATCTACATTCACAGCCTTGCTCCAGGATCAGTGGCCAAGATGGAGAGCAACCTGAGGTTTGTTTTTTGCCTGATAGTGTAAGGTTCTGGAGTCTTCATAAATATGAAATATACACACCTGTGATATTTGCCCTATTACTTTCCTTTGAGGGCTGTTGCAGCTTTGAATTCTTTCCAAGAGTATAGCCAAGACTACGATTAATAGCATCTCCAAAAATGTAAATGCTAATATACATGAAATTTATTTGAATTTGAGAACTCTGGATCTTGGCTTCCCTACTTATTTTGTTCTATTTGGTCTCAGAGGTCCGATTCAGAAACTTGACAAGATACAACTCCACAGATATCTATCTATGGTTAGCTCAATATTTTCTTTCATTTTATGTTCACATATGTAATATGCATATGAAATACTGGAACTGCTCAAATGGTTCAGAATCCACTTGATGCCAAACAGTCCTGAAATCGTCCCCTTGAACTGGAGGCATTTATTAAGAATTCTCTCAAACTTTTTCTATCATTTTCATTCCTTGTTGAATGGCCGTGTCTAGGTGCCTATTTTCTGAAATCACTGAGTGTCTGATTTCTTAATCCAGATAGTTGAGTTGTAACATGGGCATTCTGTTCACATAAGAAATAATCTAGGCGTTCTATTATATAGTAATTTGCAGTGAGTCAGTGCCCACCTAAATGTCACAAGAATGTACATGTATTGCACAAAGCACTTTGTGCAAACAGTATCATCTTTCTCCCCTGTAAACCTCTAAGTCCTTTAGTGGTTAAGGGATTGTCAAAATGGCATTCGTTGAGTTTCTCATTTGGGGGCCCTGTTAATAGCTTATATTATGTTTTTAGTTAATCATTAGAGTAAATTTCCATATGAAAAAAAATTTTAGCAAATCATCCAAAGTACATTAAAGAAAATATACTTTTAGAACCCAAGAAAAAAATCCTCTAATGACATCCCAAGATGATGTTTCTTTCTTGAATGATTCCATGTGTCTGCAGCCTGCCAAATGAACGTTCTTCAAATCCCATATAAAGAGTCTTTGTGCTCTCCTACTGACTTCTCTCCCTATAATTTCCAGTCAAAATGGGCAGCTTGTCCCCAATTTCTCATTTGTTCAAATTTGAAACGTTTTTACAAATTCTTGGGTAACCTTTGAGCTTCAGCTATTTCCTCCTTCAGTTATAATAATCATTTCAAGATGGTAGGAAGAAAGATCTGCCGGTGGTCAAGGGGCTCTGTCATGTGATGGTTGAGAGCCAGACAGACCCGAGTTAGTTCAACAGTGTGTGACATCTGGGTGACCTCTCTGAGCCTGTGTTCCTATCTGCATAATGGGAATAATTTTACTTACTCAGAGCATTGTTACACAGCATGCTTCGTATAGTGCCTGGCATACAGTATATGCCCAAGAAATGATAGGTTTCATTGTTGTCTTTATTAATTTTATTTGACATGACTATTTCTGAAAATGCCAGTAAATATGCATAATGACCTTTGCCCCCTTAAAATGGAACGTGTTTATATGTATGTGTTGCATTTTTACATGTATGCCAAGGGGAAAGGATGTCGTGTGCTGCTTTAAAGTAAAGAAAACATTTCATATAATAAACCTCTCCCAGAGGGAAAGCTTTTTTTAGCTTTTAAGAAGCTGGCTGCTAACACAGAGTGTGGATTCTGTTGCCCTCCCTAGCCGCGGAGATCAAATCCTGGAAGTGAATTCCGTCAACGTCCGCCATGCTGCTTTAAGCAAAGTTCACGCCATCTTGAGCAAATGCCCTCCAGGACCTGTTCGCCTTGTCATTGGCCGGCACCCTAATCCAAAGGTGAGGTGGTTCACCCTGTTCTGAGCATGGGAAGATGATATACCTTCCTAGGATATTGTATACTTTTTGATGAGGTGGTTTTCCCAGCTAGGGATAGGCAGGCAGCCTACAGCTGGTTCATGTGGGAAATGAATCTTTGATCTGGACTTCGTCTTCGCAGTCTTAGAAAATCTTACTAGAAAGTTTTGACAATGTTATTTAGTAAATTTGGAACTTGTCTGGTGGGAGGTGAGAATGCTGAGTTCTGAGTACTGGCTTTTTGAGCTCTAGTGAGATACTTAACCTCTTTGTATTTTTGCAGCAAGAGAATCTGAGAGCCTTGGACTGGACGATCTCTGTGACCATGTCAGTTTCAAAATAAGAAGGCTTTTCTTACCACATCTTTTGTTTGGCCATATGTTGGGAATTCTCTCATCTTTAAGTTTAATGCTGAGTAATTTATTTTTAAAACAGTTTCAGTGGATTTTAAACTTTCTTTGATTAAGAAATGAGGGCCGGTCGTGGTGACTCACACCTGTAATTCTAGCACCTTGGGACGCCGAGGCAGGAGAATCACTTGAGCTGAAAAATTTGACACCAGCCTGGGCAACATAGTGAGACTTTGTCTCTATTTTTTAAAAATAAAAAATATGGGCTGGGCACAGTGGCTCACGCCTGTAATCCCAGCACTCTGGGAGGCCGAGGAGTGCAGATCACGAGGTCAAGAGATAGAGACCATCCTAGTCAATGTGGTGAAACCTTGTCTCTACTAAAAAAAATACAAAAATTAGCTGGGTGTGGTAGCATGTGCCTGTAGTTCCAGCTACTCGGGAGGCTGAGGTAGGTGAATTACTTGAACCCTGGAGGCGGAGTTTGCAGTGAGCCAAGATAGCGTCACTGCACTCCAGCCTGGTGCCTGGTGGCTGAGTGAGACTCTGTCTCAAAAAATAAATAAATAATAAATAAAATTCTTGATCAGATGGTGGAAGATTAAAAAAAAGAATAAAAATTAAAAAAAGAAATGAGAAAGTATCACAATTAAAATAGTATAAAAATAAATTTTTCATAATAGTTGGAAAGATAACTAGAATTAACTTAAACTCAGGTAATATACTTAATTCACTTAAACTGTTTCTACATTTCTATAGAATTTCTAGAGTACAAAGTTGTTCAGTTTACTTTAAAAAAAATAATAAATTTATTTATTTATTTATTTTGAGACCGAGTTTTGCTCTTGTTGTCCAGGCTAGAGTGCAATGGCACAATCTCAGCTCACTGCAACCTCTGCCTTCTGGGTTCAAGCGATTCTCCTGCCTCGGCCTCCTGAGTAGCTGGGATTACAGGCATGCACCATCACGCCCTGCTACTTTTGTATTTTTAGTAGAGACAGGTTTTCTCCATGTTGGTCAGGCTGGTCTTGAACTCCTGATCTCAGGTGATCCCCACCGCTGCCTCAGCCTCCCAAAAAGTGCTGGGATTACAGGTGTGAGCCAACATGCCCGGCCTAAAAAAATCTTTATAGAGATGGAATCTTGCTGTGTTGCCCAGGCTGATCTCAAACTCCTGAGCTCAAACAACCCATCTGCCTTAGGCTCCCAAAATGCTGGGATCACAGTTGTGAGCCACCAGGGCCCATGTTAGATACTTTTAAAGGACAAATAAATGTCTTCAGATTTGTGGAGGAATGTTTCCTTCTTAATGTTTATTTAACTATTGAGTCAGAAAAATACCTATTTATCTTATCAAATGATTATGTTGGAATTTAAATAAGTGAAAATAAGATGAAATCTGGCTTTGCAGACCAATTGCTTATTTGAAAATGTTACTTTGTATATTTTGCTTCCATCAAAGTTGGGGGAAATAATAAAGCCCAGCATTTCAAATAAACTATAATGGAAAAGTTATTTGTTAAGTTCATTCAAAATTATGAAGGATACTATTTTTCTGTCTGACAGATCAAGTCCTCAAGACTAAAAATTTTTTTTTTTTTTTGAGACAGGGTCTCACTGTGTCACCCAGGCTGGAGTGCAGTGGCACAGTCATTGCTCACTGCAGCCTCAACTTTCTGTGTTCCAGTGATCCTCCCACCTCAGCCTCCTAAGTAGCTGGGACGATAGGTGTGTGCCATCACACCTGGCTGATTTTTGTATTTTTAGTAGAGACAGGGTTTCACCATGTTGCCCAAGCTGGTCTCAAACTCTTGAGGTCAAGGCATCCACCCACCTTGGCCTCCCAAAGTGCTGCAATTGAATTTTTAAATTCTTCCCAGGATCATTTTCATTAACTACTCTGTGCAAACAGCGTCTCACACAATTGTTCTGGAATCTACATAAGCACCATAAATATGTATTGAAATTCTCCTGACCATGACATTTAACATATATTTGCATTTTCCAGTACTGGTTTTGCTTACTCTGCTAAAGACACATTCTGAAAGTGGGAGTTCTTTCTTGGTTTATCTAATACAGATGGCTCCATGGGAGAGAAGAGGAACCACGTGGGACCTTGACCCAACAGGACATAGCATGTCACTGCAACTCCTTACATTTTGTCTTTGTAAAGATACCCATATAGTCTTCTGTTGAGAATGAATAATAATTATTATTTAATAATATTTAATCATTAATATTTTATTATTATTATTATTATTATTACTGAGACGGAGTCTTGCTCTGTGTCCCAGGCTTGAGTGCAATGGTGTGATCTCCGCTCACTGCAACCTCTGCCTCTTGGGTTTAAGCGATTCTTCTGCCTCAGCCTCCCAAGTAGCTGGGATTACAGGCATGTGCCACCACACCCAGCTAATTTTTGTATTTTTAGTAGAGATGGGGGTTTCACCATGTTTGTTGGCCAGATTTGTCTGGAACTCCTGACCTCAAATGATCTGCCTATCTTGGCCTCCTAAGATGCTGGGCTTATATTTTCGGAGGTGTAATCCACTGTGCCCAGCCTGAGAATGAATTATTAAATGATCTTTTCTTACTTACAAATTGTACTTGGGAGTAGAGAGGGAAGATCCTTCAAGACTAATGTTAGCTGCTAAGCCTGACCACCAGTCCACATGAACCTGGTACTGAACAGGAGGCAGAGGTGCCAAGGAGGCCCTGGGGGTGAACTGGGGTGTGTGTGGAGGTTGTGAAGCAGGCAGGCAGGCAGGCTGCCAGGCATCAACAGAGTGACTCTCCTTCCCTGTCTCCCTCCAGCCAGGGTGATTCAGATAATCAGTTCTCATCATATATCATATTCATTACCTAAACATTTATTGAGCTTCCACTGGGTGCCAGGCAATGTCAGGGCTACATGATTATTTAGAATGTATCTCAAGAAATTCACAGCCTACTCTTAACCTGAATCATGGGACCCTTACCAGGACATTACGAACTACACAAATTTGTGAATATATTTGCAATGGTGAATGGAATCAATAGCTTATATCAAATTCTCAGTCATTCATGACCCCAAGAACGTTAACCACCTTGTTAGGGTGAAGATGTTGCTGTTGTTAGACGGATGAAAGACAAGAGCCGGCTTAAAGAGTGGCTCCTCCTCTGTCTAAGCCAGCCGTGCCCCGAGCAGAACGCTTCTGTAACTAAAGCCTAAGAGCCCACTCATGTTTTCTCAGCACCAGTGTCACACTTGACCCCTACTGAGCTTGCAGATAATCAAAATCCCTACGTTGCTGGTCTTCACTGTGACTTGGTTTTATCTCCTATACTTGTACAGTTGTCTTTAATTTTTTGAAGATAACCATAGGACACTTCAGCAAGTTTGTCTCATTCAACTCAACCCAATATTTTTTGTTTTTTGACGTACACAAGAAAGGAAGGAACCAGCTCAAATCACATTTTTTCTTTTCTTTCGTTTTTTTTTTTTTTTTTTTTTTGAGACAGAGTCTCTCTGTGTCACCCAGGCTGGAGTGCAGTGGTGCAATCTCGGCTCACTGCAACTTCCACCTCCCAGGTTCAAGTGATTCTCCTGCCTCAGCCTCCTGAGTAGCTGGGATTATAGGCGGTGCTGCCATGCTCAACTAATTTTTTGTACTTTTCTAGAGATGTGGTTTCACCATGTTGTTCAGGCTAGTCTCGAACTCCTAAACTCAAGTGATCCTCCCGCCTCTGCCTCCCAAAGCACTGGGATTATACGCATGAGCCACAATGCCCGGCCTCAATCCACTTTTAACACTATTTTTTGTTCCTTTGAGTACTTGTTGTAAAAGTCTTTTTAAATTAGCTTATCTCTAATGTTGCAATTAAGTTGTATTTAGCAAAATTCAGCCTTTCCTTTCAACAACTCAAAATGTTCATTGAGGGTGGGTGTGGTGGCTTACTATCTGTAATCCCAGCACTTGGGGAGGCCACAGTGGGTGGATCACTTGAGGTCAGGAGTTTGAGACCAGCCTGGCCAACATGGCAAAACCATGTCTTTACCAAAAATACAAAAATTAGCTGAGTGTGCTGGCTTCTGCCTGTAATCCCAGGTACTTAGGAGGAGGCTGTGGCATGAGAATCACTTGAACCCAGGAGGTAGAGATTGCAGTGAGCCAGGATTGCGCTACTGCACTCCAGCCTGGGTGACAGAGCAAGACTTAGTCTCAAAAAATAAAAAAAATAACTGTTCATTAGGAATATTACCTCTTAGCCAGGTGCAGTGGCTCATACCTGTAATCCCAGCACTTTAGGAGGCTGAGGTGTGTGGATCACATGAGGTCAGGAGTTCGAGACCAGCCTGGCCAACATGGTGAAACCCTGTCTCTACTGAAAATACGAAAGTTAGCCGCGTGTGGTGACACGTGCCTGTAGTCCCAGCTACTCCAATTCTGAGGCAGAAGAATCCCTTGTACCTGGGAGGTGGAGGTTGCAGTGAGCCAATATCACGACATTGCACTCCAGCCTGGGCAACAGAGCAAGACTTTGCCTCAAAAAAAGAAAAAGAGGGCCGGGCGCGGTGGCTCATGCTTGTAATCCCAGCACTTTGGGAGGTCGAGGCGGGTGGATCACGAGGTCAAGAGATCGAGACCATCCTGGTCAACATGGTGAAACCCCGTCTCTACTAAAAATATAAAAAATTAGCTGGGCATGGTGGTGCGTGCCTGTAATCCCAGCTACTCAAGAGGCTGAGGCAGGAGAATTGCCTGAACCCAGGAGGCGGAGGTTGCGGTGAGCCGAGATCGCGCCATTGCACTCCAACCTGGGTAACAAGAGCGAAACTCCGTCTCAAAAAAAAGAAAACTTCTTACCCATGCTTGTCATATGGGCATACCTTGGTATTCCTTGTAGTATAGCTTAATTACATCCTAAATGTTCTCAGGCTACTGTAACAGTAAGAAGTCTATGTCAAGAGCCCTTGTCGGCTCTGTGTGCCGTTTCTGAGATGTCTTGATGGCATCAATTTAGATACTTAGTGATGTTCATTTGTGGTCCTGGTCCTCCCCAGGACAAATAAGTGCTGTCAAGCTACGTACAGCTCTATGTCTTGATCTGGGGATGTGATGTCAGTAACAGTGTTGGAACAAAGCTTGCCGTTAGACTAATGCAGAGGCAACTCTACTTTTCTTCAGATCGTGTTCTCTATATGCATCCTCAGAAATGTCTTGCATAAAAAGTTTTTAAAATAAATATTATTACTATAAAACCAAGTCCCAGCTGTGCTCAGTAGCTCACATGTGTAATCCCAGCACTTTGGAGGAGGCCAAGGCAAGTGGATCATTTGAGGTCAGGAGTTCGAGATCACCCTGACCATCATGCTGAAACCCCATCTCTACTAAAAATACAAAAAATGGGTTGGGTGTGGTGGCGGATGCCTGTAATCCCAGCTACTCAGGAGGCTGGGCAGGAGAAATGCTTGAACCTGGGAAGTGAAGGTTGCAGTGAGCTGAGATTGCACCACTGCACTCCAGCCTGGACAAAAGAGCAAGGCTCTGTCTCAAGTCAGTCAGTCAATCAATCAATCTAATCAAACCAACCAACAGCTACTTCCAGCTTTTTCCATTTTTTCCTCCTTGTCACCTCCCATTTTTTTTCTCCTTTCTATTCTGTGGTTCTGATACCTTCACTTAAAATCTGTTCTCTTTTGTTTCACTACTGGCTTTCTTTGCTTGATGGTTGCTTCTAAAGTGGTTCTCAGCTCCTTCCGCCAGAATCTCCAATTGGATTCTACCACCCACATCACCTCCTTTCACCTTGGGAAGCAGTCCTGTCACCTGTGGCTGCCCTAATACGTCCCTCAGCAATGTTACAGAAAACAAAGTTTTCAGTCATTGGCTTCAAGGCATGTCTGACTTCAAAATAACAGCATAACATGGGTCATGATTTGTTCAGAGGTCTAGTTCATCTCAGCCTCAAAACTCCTGCCGTTTTGCTAATACAATCAAACATCCAAATGGCATTTCAGAGCAAAGCATAGACTGGTGGCTGTGATCCCATTGACCATGCAGGTTCATCTGTGTTTCTAGCCGCAGTAAAATGGTCTTCTATGATAGTCTTGGAAATAGGTCCAGGAAAACCAAATGCCAGTGCTTGTTTGACTGGATTTCACGTTTCTTCCTAGGTAAACATGGTGTTCTTAGTTGTAACCTCATGCTGTATTTTTCTTTTGGTCAAGATTCCATTTATGTTGAATGTATTTTTGTACCACTTAGCCCAGCATTTCATGCCAACAGTACATTTTGATACTGAATGTATGTGCTTGCTTAGTTTTCTTGTCGTTCCAAGAGAAATACCACAAAGATTTCTTTTCTTCTGTTTCTCATAATGTCTGGAGCGGTGGCTGCCCAGTAGGGATATTTAAGTCTTCCAGGTCTAGTCAGCCTGAGATTTGGACTTGCTGGGACAGCAGCTTCTAGCTTATGTTAAATGGAAGAAAGTAATAGAAGTCCATTTTTCTCCTAGTCAAAAAATATTGAAAGTCAAGTATTAAGAGAAAGAGCAACCACTGTTTAAGCTGATATTTTCCCTGACTCATTTGTAAAAAATTATTCTTTACCATGTGGAGGGTGATGTTTAAGTGTATATGCCTGTGTGTGTGTAGGTGTACATATTTTATTTCCTGTGAAGCCTACCATAAAGCGTTACATAAAGGCCACAATGTCATTACGATTTACCTGTGATGTTAAAATGTAATGCTGAATTCTATATAGAAATATTTATTAAGACATTGATATGCTTATTCAAACATTGCTTATGCCAAATATTATTTTAATACATAAAATTACCATTTTAAGTTTTAACTACTCTTACCTTTAGAAAATAAACTCCACATTTTCTTTTTTTTTTTTTGAGATGGAGTCTTGCTCTCTTGCCAGGCTGGAGTGCAGTAGTGTGATCTCAGCTCACTGCAACCTCCGCCTCCCGGGTTCAAGTGATTCTCCTGCCTTGGCCTTCCGAGTAGCTGGGGTTACAGGTGCACACCACCATACCCAGCAGATTTTTGTATTTTTAGTAGAGATGGGGGTTTCACCATGTTGGTCAGGCTGGTCTCAAACTCCTGACCTCATGATCCGCTCACCTCAGACTCCCAGAGTGCTGGGATTACAGGCATGGGCCACTGCACCCGGCCCATTTTCTTACTGTTTTAATCAATATATTTCTCTATGTCTCAGGCTTTTTAAAAAAATCCTCCCATGAATAATGACAGTTAATGGATAGCACCTGAGAAAAACATCCGTGACTCTACCTTGATACTAACAAATATAGAGGGAATAGAAAATTTAAAGAGGTACTGTTTTGAAAGCTTCATAGTAATAATTGATTTAAGCAATAATAGTCAATGATGCTAAAACCATGGGATAAAAATATATTGGGCCGGGCGCGGTGGCTCACGCCTGTAATCCCAGCACTTTGGGAGGCCGAGGCGGGTGGATCACGAGGTCAAGAGATCGAGACCATCCAGGTCAACAAGGTGAAACCCCGTCTCTACTAAAAAAATACAAAAATTAGCTGGGCATGGTGGCACGTGCCTGTAATCCCAGCTACTCAGGAGGCTGAGGCAGGAGAATTGCCTGAACCCAGGAGGCGGAGGTTGCGGTGAGCCGAGATCACGCCATTGCACTCCAGCCTGGGTAACAAGAGCGAAACTCCGTTTTAAAAAAAAAAAAAAAAATATATATATATATATATATATATATGAAAATATATTGGAAAGTAAATATATTGAGATACTTACATAGTCTCAAACTATTTATTCACAGATTACTCATTAATGACTGAAAAAATTCCAGTGGAGAAATCTGGCAGATTCCATCCTAATCAAGAGATCAAAGTTATCACCGATTATAAGACACGTTGACCCTTAATGCCTCTGAATGCACTGAGAAGCAAATCATTTTTGTACTTTCCCTGTCAAAAAAAAAAAATTAGTAATCTGAATCTAAGCATGAGGAAACTATCAGACAGATTCTAATTGAAGGTTTGAATTGGCCTGGTTTCTTCCCAAAATATCAGTGCCATGAAAGACCAAGGAGGGTTCAGAAGCTGTTTCAGATTAAAGGAGACTAAAGACATTACAACAACTAGATCCTAGATAGCCAAAAATTTTTTTTTTTTTTTTTTTTTTTTTTTTTTTTTTTTTGAGATGGAGTCTTGCTCTGTCGCCCAGGCTGGAATGCAGTTGTGCGATCTCAGCTCACTGCAGCCTCCACCTCTTGGGTTCAAGAGATTCTCCTGCCGCAGCCTCCTGAGTAGCTACAGGCGCACGCCACCACGCCTGGCTAATTTTTTGTATTTTTAGTAGAGATGGGGTTTCATCTTGTTGGCCAGGATGGTCTTGATCTCCTGACCTCGTGATCCGCCCACCTCAGCCTCCCAAAGTGCTGGGATTACAGGCGTGAGCCACCGCTCCTGGCCCACAATTTTTTTTTTTCTTTTAAGCACAGCATCACTATGCAAAGATGTTGATCCATGCCAGTCTGCCTCAGGTCTGCAGCAAGATGTACTTGCACCAAAATGTAAACATTATCACTGTGCACACTATTATATAGTTGAGCTGACATTTTTTCCTTAGCATGATGTTGATGAAGGAAGCCATATGCTACTCTGCATTCTGTAGTGAAGTTTTTATCTCATCACAGGCTGGCATTAAACTTTCTGTGAGCTAGTCCCAGACTACAGGCACACTTTGAGTAGTACTTGTAAAGAACAGTATTAGAAAAATACTTTCAGTATCCAGTATTTAGTCAAACTGGAATATGAAATGTATGATACACAGTTGTGAACGTTGCATTTCCTGCATTTGATAATAGTATCATGGTTAGTTGAAAGAATGTCTTTGTTTCTAAAAGATGCATGCTAAAATGTTTACGGGTTAAGGGTCATGATGTCTGCAATTTAGTTGCAAATGGTTTAGCAAAAAGCTGTAATTTTGTGTGTGTGTAGGAAAGACATGCATGTAAATGTGGCAAAATGTTAAAAATTAGTGATTCTAGGTGACGAGTATACTACTCTTGCACTACTCTTACATGTTTTATATAGGTTTAAAATTGTTTAAAGATTTAAAAAAAAAGAAAGCCTGGGTGAGGTGGATTATGCCTGTAATCCCAGCACTTTGGGAGGCCAAGGTGGGTGAATCATGAGGTCAGGAGTTCAAGACCAGCCTGACCAATATGTTGAAACCCTGTCTGTACTAAAAATACAAAAATTAGCCAGGCGTGGTGGTACATGCCTGTAGTCCCAGCTACTCGGGAGGCTGAGGCAGGAGAATCGCTTGAACCCGGGAGGTGGAAGTTGCAGTGAGCTGAGATCGTGCCACTGCATTCCAGCCTGGGCAACAGAGTGAGACTCTGTCTCAAAAAATAAAATTAGAAATGAATTTTCAATTAAAAAAAATAATAAAAGGATGAAAAAAAGAAAAAAGAAGTGAATTTTCTAGAGAGGCAAATATTAGCCATGTTGTTGGCAATCGTAGCACTGAATGCTTTGCTTAATGAACTTGGGTACCAGTTGAAAGTCTTGTTATGTATGTGTTGCTGGACTTCTTACATGCTCTGAGTTACTGCTCCAGAGGATGGTCATAATCTTTGGCCCTGTGGTTTGCCTCTTTAACTACACTTGACTCTAACTGTGGTCCTAGGTACTTTTACTGGGAGAAATAAATAAATAAATGAAGCCATCTAATCTTTGCTTTCTGCTGAAAATCAGGTTTCCGAGCAGGAAATGGATGAAGTGATAGCACGCAGCACTTATCAGGAGAGCAAAGAGGCCAATTCCTCTCCTGGCTTAGGTACTGTAATCACACATTTTCATTCAGCGTTCAGAAGAGTTTCTCATTAAGTTCACCCTGACGCACTCCCCAGTGCCGTATTATTGGATTCTTTGTAATTATCAGGTTTGGCAAAAGTAGCTGTCAAAGACAGTCTGTGCTTTCTCTTGGCTGCTACTTTTGATTTCTGCAGTTATTTAATGTGCTTCATTAAAGATCTAATTATGCATGCTTCCTATACTACTTTCAAATAATTTGCAGAGGTGAGTTAGAAGCATTTCATGTGTTCGTGCTTGATTCATCCGAAACACTAAAGATGAAAGGGAAACGATAACCCAAATGTCGGTAGTGTAGTAGATGGAGAGTGTTCGCTACCAAAAAGCCTGAGATTTCTTTACGTAAATTTAAAAGTTTTCATTCAAAGAGGGTAATAGAGGGTAGCAAAAATCATGATTTCTCTCTTAAGTGGAAAAGTTCAGGCAGAGAAGGCTTGAGATAGTAGGAATTTCATATAAATTTAAAATATGAAACATTGTTATCAAGTTTTAAAAATAATGTTTCCTTTAGCATGGAAGCCTAAAGGGACTCTTCACACATTTCAGAGTTTGGGATTATACTGATGTTCAGATTGCTACCTGGGAGGAAAAGAAACTGAGACATAAATTATTAGTTGTCAGAGGAAAAGGAAAGCATAGGATTTTTTTTTTTTTTTTTTGGCAATCATGAAATATCCTGGTTATTTACATTTGTAATTGACATATTTAAAGTGGACACTGCCATCATAGGCTCTTTATTCAACCAGTTTATCATCCCGACCTGCCTGAAAGCTGTGCTCTCATGATTCTAGCATTGCCACTTGATCATTTATAAAAGAGTTTATGAAGCCATAATCCTCATGCCCAAAGTTCCTTCTGCTTCATGGCATATAGTTTAAACCTAGAGCCTTTTCACCCTGCAGTTAAAAACTAAAATAGATATTCAGTCCTCTCCTCAGTTATTTCATGAGTTTCTTGGGTGATGTTCCTTTGTTCATTCATCCTTCAAGCCATTCAGCAATTTATCACCAAAAACTTAATAGATACGAAGTACAGTGTCCAGCTCTGTGGGATCAGATCGGTCAACATTTTTGCTTTGTACAAAGATTGAAGGAGAGAGAGAGAAGACACATCTACTCATACAGGATATGATGTGTATGAAAGTTGATGTGTGGGTAGGACACAACACTGGAAATTCAGAAGAAATTTGAACTGGGATCATCATGCAGGCAGTAGCATCTGAGATAGGGCTTGAAGCTTCATGGCAGATGGGATGGGTGTGAGGATCAGACACCCAGGTAGACTGCATGCATGCCTACACCTGTGCATGGAGCCCATCGCCGGCAAAGGGAGTTTTGTTGACTGTGTTTGCCCCCTCCTTTTCTAGTTTAGGATGTGAGCCTATTTGTGACTTGAGCTTTATTGTTTTGTAAATATGTGAATTTTCCCTCCAACAGGTACCCCCTTGAAGAGTCCCTCTCTTACAAAAAAGGTGAGTCAAGGTGCACTGCTACCTACCTCTCTGAGCTGGACCACAAGCCAGTTTCTGGAGCCCACAAATCAAGCCTGAGGGCCCAGTCCCTGTTCCTGCCCATGAGTTGTATTTGCCACTTTATACAGGAAATCACAACAATGCTCACTTGAGAACAGATGCAAAAATGTGTGTTTCTTTTGTTAAACACTTATCCAGGAAAAGAATAGAGCAACAAAATAAAATAACTAGTTTTGTTTTTTTTTTTTTTAAGATGGAGTTTTGCTCTTGTTGCCCAGGCTGGAGTGCAATGGCATGATCTCGGCTCACTGCAACCTCTGCCTCCCGGGTTCAATTGATTCTCCTGCCTCAGCCTCCTGAGTAGCGGGGACTACAGGTGCCTGCCATCACGCCTGAATAATTTTTGTATATTTGGTAGAGATGGGGTTTCACTGTGTTGGCCAGGCTGGTCTCTAACTCCTGACCTCGTGATCCGCCCACCTCGGCCTCCTTAAGTGCTGAGATTACAGGTGCGAGCCAGCACGCCTGCCTTACAGTTTGCAAAATAACTTTTCAGACTGCTCCATAATAAAGCAGGCTGAGCTGGGACTTGGGGCTTTAAGGAGGATGTGGAATCATCCTCAGCCAGGTTCTTGCAGAGTCTTAGTACATGGGGGTACAGGATTGAGGCTCCCCTGATTTTTGTTTACCACTTGGCTAGACTGGTTGGCCTGAATCACATTTGGCTTTCCCATTGCATCCCCGCAATGTTTTTCCTGATGGATGTTCTGCTGCTGTGGCTTTTCTGATCATTGCCAAAAATTTAGCCGAAAACAACAACAAAAAAAAGTCTCTAAATACATTGTCTGGCAGCAGTCACCTTTTTATTCATTAGTTGTCAATTTCACCGTCCTGAAGTGAATGGAGGTTGGTGTTTACTATCACAGTTGTTTCAAATGACCGTGGATTAGAACGAAGTGTTCTTGGAAAGATAAGACATAATTACCCTTTAAAATCTGCTTCTGGTGCATTTTCTTAGTCATTGGACGTTTTCTTCTTCAACAGGACTCCCTGATTTCTGAATCTGAACTCTCCCAGTACTTTGTTCACGATGTCCCTGGCCCCTTGTCAGACTTCATGGTGGCTGGCTCTGAGGATGAGGATCACCCAGGAAGTGGCTGCAGCACATCAGAGGATGGCAGCCTGCCTCCCAGCACCTCCAGTAAGCAGGGGCACCCCAGGGGGCTGGGCTCTGCATTCCAGGCAGCAGTGACTGCTTTCCATCTCTGTGCTGGCGGCTACAATGGTTTAACTACCCTGCTGCTGCTGTAGTAAGAGAAAAGAGCTGGAGACCAGGCTGGGCGTGGTGGCTCATGCCTGTAATCCCAGCACTTTGGGAGGCTGAGGCAGGTGGATCACCTGAGGTCAGGAGTTTTAGACCAGCCTGGCTAACATGGCGAAACCCCATCTCTACTAAAGATACAAAAATTAGCCGGGCATGTTGGCATGCGCCTGTAATCCCAGCTACTTGGTAGGCTGAGGCAGTAGAATCATTTGAACCCTGGAGGCGGAGGTTGCAGTGAGCTGAGGTCCCGCCATTGCACTCTAGCCCTGGTGACAAAAGTGAAATTTCATCTCAAAAAAAAAAAAACAGAGCTGGAGACAATGCTGTACCATGAGAGTTTACACTTGGAACATGCAGCCACTGTTAGTGACTGGCCACTCAGTTACTCACTAAACAGGCTGGATGCACATTCTGTAGCAGGGGTGGGTGGTAGCTAAACCACACCTGCTTTCAATGCCATTTACATAACATATTCTTGAATTTTATGGCATCAAATCAGGGTGGGCAACCTGATTTCCTTACATTTTTACGTTTTAGGGAATCCAGCCCAATTCCAGGTCCCTTCCTTCACTAGCCCTAGCTTCATTCTTTATAGAAAGCAGTGAATTAAAGATTGAGAACTCAAAAGAGACATATTATCAAAAGTTTTTTTTAATCTCATTGATACATCTATCCAAGATAATATGAGATGATAATCTGATGTGATTCATATGAACTTCTCAGACTTCTTTCTGCTGGTGAGGTTTCCTGTTAATTTCTGACATCTGAAGAACATCCCCTTGTTTTAGGAGAGGCAGGTGATGGTTGCTCTATTCGGAGCTATTGACAAGCTTGCTCTTTTCTTATAGAAACATTTCAAGGTGCAAACACATACCATTTTTCACTACATTTAACAAGATATAAAAACTTTGCAGATTTAGGTTGGCATTGTTCTAGAGTACCTTTGAAACATGGGACGGTTCAGGCTTTGCTGTACCACACTGCAAGCACTCATGTGCCTGTCAATCAGGTGTCCCTTTCTGCAGATAAAGGAAAGACCTCAAGGGGCCAAGAAGGCAGCCCAGGTGTGTGGGACATGCCATCAGTCCTCGGGAGGACTTCTACAGAGGAATTCTCAGCAGCATCTAGCTTGAACCCTAACAATGTGTTAGATATTATGGAGGTGGAAGAATTAAGTTCTGTCTTCTGACAGCACATGTCTGAGTTAATCCATAGGTTGGAGTTTAAGAAAAAAAGGGGCTGGGTAGGTCAGTAGGGAAAAGAGAAAGGCAGGCTATCTACTCGGTATAGCCTCCAGGAAACCGCGTTGCCTAAGCTTTGTATCCAGTGGCTGGAGTTTGTGTGTCTGGTGGTTTGTTTGTTTGTTTTTGAGACGGAGTCTTGCTCTGTCGCCAGGCTGGAGTGCAGTGGCGCGATCACAGCTCACTACAACCTCTGTCTCCCAGGTTCAAGCAATTTTCCTGCCTCAGCTTCCCAAGTAGCTGGAACTTCAGGTGTGCACCACCACACCTGGCTAATTTTTGTATTTTTAGTAGAGATGGGGTTTCTCCATGTTGGCCAGGATGGTCTCGATCTCTTGACCTCATGATCCACCTGCCTTGGCCTCCCAAAGTGCCTGATTACAGGCATGAGCCACTGCACCCGGCTGTTATGTCTGGTGTTAGCGAATGTGGAAATGCTTATGTGTTAATGAAGGGGTCAGATGATAAGACAGGGCCAAGTGGGAAGCTCAGTTTCACTTGACTTTTCTGTGCCCACCTCCGACAGCTCACAAGGAGCCTGGAAAAGCCAGAGCCAACAGCCTTGTGACTCTTGGGAGCCAGCGGACCTCTGGGCTCTTCCACAAGCAGGTGACAGTGGCCAGACAAGCCAGTCTCCCGGGAAGCCCGCAGGCCCTCCGCAACCCTCTCCTCCGCCAGAGGAAGGTAGGCTGCTACGATGCCAACGATGCCAGTGATGAGGAAGAGTTTGACGGAGAAGGGGACTGCATTTCACTCCCAGGGGCCCTCCTGGGTCCCAGCAGGCCTCTGGCAGAGGATGACTCGAAGTGTGTCTTGATCTCTTCCAAGGGCGTGGACGTCAACAACCGAGAGGAACGACCCCAGAAAACACTGGTCAGCAAGGCTGTCTCGGCACCTCTTCTTGGCAGCTCAGTGGACTTAGAGGAGAGTGTCCCAGAGGGCATGATGGATGCTCCTTCCCATGCAGCCAACCTCACAGACTCTGCAGAGGCCCCCAAGGGGAGCCCTGGAAGCTGGTGGAGGAAGGAACTGCCAGGATCAAGTAGTGCACCCAAATTGGAATACACAGTCCATACAGACACCCAGAGTCCAATGAACACTGGGAGCCCCAGTTCCCCTCAGCAGAAGAATGAAGGCCTGGCCTCCAAGCACAGACCAGTGGCCAGGGTCAGCCCGCAGTGCAAGAGATCCGAGGCTGAGGTCAGGCCCAGTGGCTCAGAGATAGTGAACCTGACTGGCAGAGCCGATGATCCACGTGATCTGGACTCGGGAGTCCAGGCCACTTCCATCAAAGTGACTGTTGCTGACTTTCGGCCAGGTGGAGCTGTGGAGAAGGTAACTGACTTTTTCTTAAGTTACTTGGTGTGGAAGTGCATGAATATGTGTGAGTGAAGATGGAGCCTGTTGGAAAGCATGGGTAAGCTGCCAGTGGGAAAGGATGACGGCTGGGTTATCTTTCAACAGAATCATTCACTTAAATACCTGGACTGCTTGGGAGGTTTTTTTGTTGTTGTTGTTTTGTTTTTGAGATGGCGTCTCACTCTATCACCCAGACTGGAGTGCAGTGGCGCAATCTCAGCTCACTGCAATCTCTGCCTCCCAGCTTCAAGCGATTCTCCTGTCTCAGCTTCCCAAGTAGCTGGGACTTAGGCACACACCACCATGCCCAGCTAATTTTTGTACTTTTTAGTAGAGACAGGGTTTCACCATATTGGTCAGGCTGGTCTCGAACTCCTGACCTGAGGTGATCCACTCGCTTCGGCCTCCCAAAGTGCTAGGATTATAAATGTGAGCCACCACACCCAGCTGAGGGAGCTTATTAATACATCAGCAGGTTGTGAGTCATGAGATAATTTGGCCGGAAGATATTATAGAATCGCTACCTTACCTGTATATAGGGCCTATGGCTGACAATGGCAAGGCAGTGTAGCACAGGGATAGTAAAACCCTGGGCCTGGCATGGGCTTCACCGCTGACTAGTTGACACTGGTCAAGTGACAACTTGGGCAAGTTATTGAACATTTCTGAGCTTAGTTCTCTGGGCTGATGCTCTCTGCCTTGGTCATCTCCCAGAGTTGGGGGGGTGGGGGGCATCAAATATTTGTTAACTGTGATTCCCTCCAGCTGATAAGGTTATGGGTGATACTTAGGTTTTCCCAAATTTCTACAGTGGTTATATATCATTATGGCCACTCATAACCTTGCTGTGGTATCATAGGAAATAACAGGAGTGCATTCGCTTAGAAATTTATAAGGCACCACATTAAATGCAAGTCAGTATTGTTTATGTTACTGCGTGGTTACAAGTATGTTAGAATTATCAAATGGTTCATTTTTTAAACATTTCAATACACTCTACTTCAGCAAGGAGAACGTACGATAAATCAATGTTGTTTATAATCTCCTTAACATAAGTAACCTCTCTCTCTCTGAACAAAGACTCTAAGATGACTTATAAGGCCATATGTTTAAAGATGTGTGTTCAAGTGGTTTATATAAAAATGTAGGTAAATAGCCCCAGAAAATGTTAAGTCATAAAAACTATACCAGGCAAAAGTCTTTTTAACCTTAATTTTTCATAAGTAGAAATGTACGTCTTCTTTCCTTCTCCTCAGAAAGCATATTTTGTCTGCAACCACTACCTGTGTTTTAAAATATGATGTTTGGCCAATGGGTAAGTTCTACTTTTAAAAAGTATCAGCTGGTCACAGTGGCTCACGCCTGTAATCCCAGCACTTTGGGAGGCCGAGGCAGGGGGATCATCTGAGGTCAGGAGTTCAAGACCAGCCTGGTCAACATGGCAAAACCCCATCTCTACTAAAAATACAAAAATCAGCCAGGTGTGGTGGTGTGCACCTATAATCCCAGCTACTCGATGGGCTGAGGCAGGAGAATTGCTTGAACCCAGAAGATGGAGGTTGCAGTGAGCTGAGATCTTGCCACTGCACTCCAGCCTGGGTGACAGACCAAGACTCTGTCTCAACAAGTATCAACAAGTTTTGGATAACTGTATAAAGCCAAATTAGGATTTTTATTCATAATAATTTATATCTACTAAAATAAGAGCTTTTATAATTCTGAATTCATACTCTCAGAACTTTTGAGCAGCATTTAAAACTTGTACACAAGACTAATTTTTCTCATAAAAATTTTAGTTAAACAAAATTTGATTTTACTTACATCTGAGAAAGAAAATAGAATGGATTGCCATAAAGTATAAATTCTCAAATATTGGAAGAAAAGAACCTTCCTCTTTTGATAAGTGGGTTATATTCTACTGTTTTTATTTGCTACTTGATTTAAATTGAGGTGAAATTCATATAACATGAAATTAATCATTTTGAAATATATAATTCAATGGCACTTAGTACATTCACAGTGTAATGTGACCCACTGCCTCTGTCTAGTTCTGAAATTCCTCTACTGTTTTTATGTTACATTCGTGTTATTAATAAATAGAAAATTAACTGAGTTAAACCCTGAGTAGGTTTCTCTCAGTGGGCAACTGACATTTTATGAAATGATTTCTTACCAAAGCTGCTGAAAAACACATCATCCCTTTCACTTCTGTGCTCTGCTGCCACCTTTGGGCCACTTTATGACTCACAATGGATAAATTTCACATGAATCTGATTGAACTATTAAAGTTTTAGAATTGCGTTGCATTGGATGTTAGATAGAAGAAAGGAAGAGAAAGTAATGGACACTTAGCCAAAGTGAAGTCTTGAAATATGAAATGTCAATTTCCTGTATCCAGGTTCATTCATTCCCTCACTACCAAACTAACGAGTTAGTTTTATAGTCTTGAATATCTCTGTGCAGTATAATAACAGTACCTTACATCTGTCTAGCCTTTCATGTGCTGTTTTTGTAACTGTTCTCTTTTAATCATCATCTTCTAAACTCTATGAGTAAGACAGGGAATGTTTTACCCTCCCCATTTTAGAGTTGAAAAAATGGAGGCTTGGGGAAGAATGATGAGCCCATTCAATTCCTAGCAGACCTTAAACCCACAATCTGGATCTGCTGGCTCCTAGTCCAGGGCTCTTTTGACTTTTCCCAAACTAGCTCTGCTCTCTCTATATGATCTCGGCTTACGATGCGGAAAGCCTGAAAGCTGTTTCAACTGGCTTGTGGTTGTCATTGTGCCAGGAATCTCTGGGAAAGCTGACCACTGGAGAGGCTTATGTCCCTACCGACTATGAACTAGCCAGTGCTCTGTCCCACCCAGATGCCAGCCACCTCACAGAGAACCTGCCCAAAGCTGCACCAGAGCTGGGGCAACAACTCATGACTGGTAAGATTATTTTATCATTTGTTAAACTTAAGATAGGTTGGGAATACCCTAATAAAAGCATTATATAGGCCAGGCATGGTGGCTCATGCCTGTAATCCCAGCACTCTGGGAGGCCAAGGCGGGCGGATCACTTGAGGTCAGGAGTTTGAGACTAGCCTTGCCAACATGGTGAAACCCCGTCTCTACTAAAAATACAAACATTAGCTGGGCGCGGTGGTGGGTGCCTGTAATCCCAGCTACGTGGCAGGCTGAGGCAGGAGAATTGCTTGAACTGGGGAGTTGAAGGTTGCAGTGAGCCGAGATGTTGCCATTGCACTCCAGCCTGGGCAAAAAGAGCAAGACTCAATATTAAAAAAAAAAAAAAAAAAAGCATTATATATGGATCATTTTGAGGGGAAAAATCTTTTATGCAAATTAATATGGAAATACTGCCTGCATTTAGCACCTTCACTAGATCATTGTGCCTGAACTCAGAGTTTTCATGCCATGTTGAATACATCCATTCTCAGTCAGTTGACGCTTTCTACCCTTTTGAGACACCAACAAGATGAAAGATGAATCAAAAGGATTTCCCACCCGTCATAATCTCAGCATTCTGCTTATGGAAATCAAATGCACTGAGAAATGGCAGCGAAAACCTCCATCAAGGACAAGTGAAATGAAAGTGAAAAACTACATATAAGTGTTGATGAGAGATGAAGTAACATCATGGAGGCAGAAATCA
The DNA here is from genome assembly GCF_030222135.1 of Aotus nancymaae. Classification (NCBI taxonomy): domain Eukaryota; kingdom Metazoa; phylum Chordata; class Mammalia; order Primates; family Aotidae; genus Aotus; species Aotus nancymaae. Next base: position 31,590,524 of record NW_026988425.1, read on the forward strand.
TCTCAGTATTTATTTAGGGGCCAGGCACAGTGGCTCATGCCTGTAATCCCAGCACTTTGGAAGGCCAAGGCAAGAAGATTGCTTGAGGCCAGGAGTTCAAGACCAATCTGGGCAATGTAGTGAGACCTTATCCCTACTCAAAAAAGAAAATTGGCCAGGTGCAGTGGCTCATGCCTGCGATCTCAGCACTTTGGGAGTCTGAGGCAGGTGGATCAATAGGTCAGGAGTTCGAGACCAGCCTGGCCAACATGGTGAAACCCCGTCTCTACTAAAAATACAAAAAAGCCAGGTGTGGTGGTATGCACTTATAATTCAAGCTATTCAAGAGGGTGAAGCCGGAGAATCGCTCAAACCCAGGAAGTAGAGGTTGCAGTGAGCCAAAATCATACCATTGCACTCTAACCTGGGCAACAGAGCGAGATTCCATCTCAAAAAAAAAAAAAAGGAAGTTAGGTGTGGTAGCATGTGCCTGTAATTGGTGGCTGAGACAGGATGGTTGCTTGAACCTAGGAGTTTGAGACTGCAGTGAGCTAGGATTATGCCACTACACTCCAGCCTGGGTGACAGATCTAGACCCTATCTCTAAGGAAAAAAAAAAATGTGTGTGTGTTTGTGTGTGTGTCTGTGTGTGTGTGTGTGTAGAGAGATAGATATAAAATTTGACTACCCATCATCTAGTAGTTGTGCAAAATGCTGTAAAACATGATTTTTAAAATCAAGCTGAATTAAGTGACTTTGCTTCCTTGTCAGTGGAGACCTTTATTGAAAATTTGGATTCTGGTCGGGCACGGAGGCTCATGCCTATAATCTCAGCACTTTGGGATGCCAAAGTGGGCAGATCACTTGAGGTCAGGAGTTAAGACCAGCTTGGCCAAAATAGTGAAACCTCGCCTCTACGAAACATTTAAAAAAAATTAGCAGGTGTGGTGGCACGTGCCTGTAATCCTAGCTACTCAGGAGGCTGAGACATGAGAATTGCCTGAACCCAGAAGGCTGAGGTTGGTCCAGCCTGGGGGACAGAGTGAGACTCAAAAAAAGAGGGAGAGAAGGAAAATTCTATTCTAAATTTGCCCTCTGTGGTTAGGGGACACTCTTCTCAGTGGCTGGTGATGACTGTGGTCCCACTTGTCGAGCTCTGTGAGCGTCCCGGCAGTTCTCCGCAGCTGTCAGCTGGTGGTTACTGTCACAGCGCCTGCCTTCTGATTGGTTAGCAAACTACGATGCTACAGAGAAACAAGATAGCCTCACTTGCTAGGGCTGTCCTATAAAATAAAAAGGTGAAACCCCAGAATATCTACCCGACGGCTGCTCACAAAAAAATACAGGCCCCTGATGTCTTTGTTCTGCGATCGGAGGCTCTGTGTTCCTCGGTCAGTGATGAGGCTGTTACTGTGGTTTCTGGTATGTCTTTCCGGGTTCAGGTTCACTTGCTGAACAAACACAAGTATTTTTTGGTTAGCAATTTGACTTTACTGCAAAGTGCATTAAAAAGCGTTTTATTTGAGGGAGAGGAAGTTACATTGAGGCAGTCTTCAGTGTCACTTTTCAAAGTAAGGCTTCATTTGAGGCCAGCATCTTCATACATTTGAAGAGTGCTTGTTCTAAATAATGGGCCTCTGGGAGTTTTCTTGGAATCCAGATTTGCTTTGGAATGGAAGAGGGACAGCACAGGGTTGGTTTTTGTTCACTAAGACCAACATTTCCTATTTGCAACCTCATGCAGAAAATTCTTTGCTTTCTTGCCACTGAGGAATTTCTTATTCTAGGTAGGCCAGGTTTTGTCAATACTGTGAGTTTCATCAGTGACAGAAAATGTGGTACATGTGCCAGGCATGGTGGCTTACGCCTGTAATCCCAGCACTTTGGAAGGCCGAGGCAAGTGGATCACCTGAGGTCAGGAGCTCAAGATCATCCTAGCCAACCTGGTAAAACCCCGTCTCTACTAAAAATACAAAAATTAGCTGGGTGTGGTGGCGAGCACCTGTAGTCCCAGCCACTCAGGAGGCTGAGGCAGGAAAATCGATTGAATCTGGGAGGTGGAGATTGCAGTGAGCTGAGATTGCACCAGTACATTCCAGCCTGTGTGCCAGAGTGAGACTCTGTCTCAAAGAAAGAAAGAAACTATGGCACATACACACCATGGAATACTATGCAGCCATACAAAGGAATGAGATCCTGTCCTTTGCAGGGACAAGGATGGAGCTGGAAGCCATTCTCCTCAGCAAACTAACACAGGAACAGAAAACCAAACACTGCATGTTCTTACTTATATGTAGGAGCTAAACAATGAGAACACATGGCCACAGGGAAAGGAACAACACACACTGGGGCCTGTTGGGGGTGAGGTGGTGGGGGGAGGGAGAGCATCATGATAAATAGCTAATGCATGCCAGGCTTAATACCTAGGTGATGGGTTGATAGGTACAGCAAACCACCGTGGCACACATTTACCTATGCAACAAACCTGCACAGCCTGCCCGTGTGTCCCAGAACTTAAAAAATGTATATATACTTCAGGTTTGTACCTTAAGTAAGTGGGTTTCTGCGTGTAAGTTTCTCTTGTGTTCTAGTTAGTGTGGAGATAATTTCATCTCCCAGCCTGTGCTCCCTGGAGCTTTATGCACCTCTGTGACTGTACTGACCCCAGTGGGTGCAGGTGGGTGCTTTTCTGCCTTGCCTTCTCTGGATTTCCCGCAGATAATGAGCCTTGAGAAAGGTGCAACTGTGTGTCCCTTACACCCACTCAGCAGCCAAGGAGTGCTAGACCAGGAACTGATTATACTTAACGGGTAAAAATAGATGTGCTGTATTTAATTAGCATGTTGAAACATAATGTATTAGTTACCATTTAATTCTTTAAGGGTCATCAGGATTGATGGAGTTGCAGTGACACACTGGCGCCCTCTAGGGCTTTTGGGATGTATCTGAAATATTCAATTACCTGATCTTTAAGAGTTTACAGCTTCTGTCTCCTTTCTGGAGACAGAGTATTTGGTAGATATTTCTTTCTCTATCCCAATGAAAAGGCTGTCTGTGACTAGTTGGTCCTGCTGAGTACTTGAGTGCTGGTAGTAGCTCTTCTTCCAATGTTATTAAAAATAGCTTAGAAGGATGTTCTTCAAAACATAACTTTTTTTTTTTTCTTGAGACAGAGTCTCCCTCTTTCACCAAGGCTGGAGGGCAGTGGTGCGATCTCAACTCACTGCAACCTCTGCCTCCAGTGTTCAAGCGATTCTCCTGCCTCAGCCTCCTCAGTAGTTGGGATTTCAGGCACCTGCCACCACGCCTGGCCAATCTTTGTGTGTGTGTGTGTGTGTGCATTTTTCTTTTTAAGATGGAGTCTTGCTCTTGTTGCCAGGCTGGTCCCGAACTCCTGACCTCAAGTGATCTGCCCACCTTGGCCTCCCAAAGTGCAAAATCTTTTTAAATTGAAATATCCAAAAATGCATAAGTGATCAAAAAAAGAATAGCTTATCATTAAAAAAAAAAAAAATCCAACCTGAGGAAGCTGAAAACAAAACAACAAAAAAAGGAAAATCCTCTTTAATATTCCACAATGACCCGTACACCACACGGTGGTTAAGCACATGGGTGCACACTCAGGCTGCTGGGGCTCAGATCTGAGCTCCAGCATTTGACCAGGGAAGGGACCTTGGATTTGTCACTGTTGTCCCAAGTTACTCACCTCATGGGGTTGTTGAGGAAGAATCAGTGACATTTTCATGTGTAGTATTTGGAACACAATCTACTACCTAATATGTTGAATGAGTTATGTGTGTATGTGATTTTCCTTAGAGAAACACATATGTATATATCTGCCTAGTATATAATATGCATTCAGTAAGATATGTGTGTGTGTATATATGTGTGTGTGTGTATACCTACACACATGATTTTCCTAAGAAAGTTTTAGAAAGGAATACAAGTCAACTTGCTGTTTACGCAGGAACAAATGGCCAACCAAGACGTGTTGACTGTGAGGTCTGATTTTTACAGCCTGTTCAGCTTCCTGGCAGCAGTTGACTGCCTGTTAAAGGGTGGCTTTCGGAAACCAGGACGAGAGGAGGTGGGAGCTGTTGGAAAAGCTGTCAAAGCTGTTGAGAGACTGAAGCAGTGTGGGGAATCCAGGGCCCTTGTTTGTCACTAAATGTTTCACTCTGTTGTGAAAGGGATACACGTTTATTCTAGAAATGTAAGAAACTATAAGTGAGAGCAAAGTTTTGAAAGATGGCATAAAAATCACCTAAGTCCAAGAGAAACCTCTATTAACATTTTGGCCTGTATTATTTGAGTCTTGCATGTATGTGAGTATATAGAATAAATATATCAGTCCTGTGGTTTTTTAAATCTTTTTGCCAAAAAAAGAAAGACTGTGGTTGGTAGTCACCAGTAAGTACCTAACAACCTTTTTAAACTCACACATCCACAGAAAATAATATTTGAGCAGCCTACTGGGGTCAGCAAGACTGCTGCTCAGCCCGTGCGCCTGCCCTAGCAGACCATCCCTTGCATTGGCAATGCTGGCATCAGCACACCCGTAGCCTGCTCTAGGAAACCACACAGCAGTCCTGCAGGCCCTTCCACACCCAGCAACATGTGGAGAGGCTGCTGGGCCTTCCAGCCCACAGATGTGCCATAACGGAGTCACCTGACCTCCTATGACTGGGTGTTTCGAAGGTGTTTCCAGAGGAAAGGTGGTTTTGAAAGGTGACAACCAAAGGCTGCCTCAGTGTGACCTCGTCTCCCTCAAATAAAGGCGTTTTAAGTTACAGACTTTGCAGTAAAGTCCAATTGCTAACATGAATTGCCTGTTGAGGTTTATTCAGTGAACAAATATGAATTTTATTTATTTGTTTGTTTATTTTTAAGATGGAGTCTCCCTCTGTCGCCAGGCTGGAGTGCAGTGGCTCCATCTCAGCTCACTGCAACCTCTGCCTCCCAGGTTGAGGCGATTCTCCTGCCTCAGCCTCCCAAGCAGCTGGGATTACAGGCGTGCACCACTACACCAAGCTAATTTTTGTGTTTTTGGTAGAGATGGGATTTCACCACGTTGGCCAGGCTGGTTTCGAACTCCTGACCTCAAGTGATCCGCCTGCCCCAGCTGATTACAGGCATGAGCCACCGCCCCCGGCCTGAATACGAAATTTAAAAACAGACTTTAAATCCCCTCCTTTTGTATCATTGCTACTGCCCCCAGCCCACCGCCACCGCTCATATTTGGTATCAGCAGAAGCAGGACCATTATGCTTAAGGGGGAGTTCCAAAAAGGCTGAGCAGAGAAGGAAAAGAGCACGTGGGTTTGAGTCTTGGCAGGCCCCCGGCCTTCCGCAGTGGGCTGGAAAGCCAGTACGGTCTCCATGGTGGGGTCTCGATGATCCAACCTTGTTATTGCCCAGGGCTCTCCACGCAGAGGCCAGAAAGTCAGGGTTTAGGCAGAAGCATTCGCTGTGGAGCTGGCTCCCTGGGGCGACCACTGGCCCTGCCACCTGTGAACTCTGACCTCAGACACACTGCTTAACCACGCTGTTCCTGTGTCCTCATCCTTCCGATGCAGATGGTCACAGGACATACCTCGGTGTCAGGAGGAAAATTAAACGTATGCAAAACTGAGCACAGTGGTAGTTCCTTAATTATCGGAAAATCTCTTAGCACAGTGCTGAGTCCTAATAATTAGTTTTTAATTATTCACATAGCAACTTTGGGAGGTAAAAAAATTTCAGTTAAGATGATTTAATGTGAGAGATGTGAAAGGAACATAATATTGGGGTAGAGTGGGTTTGACTTCTCAAACCACGAGCTTTCATGGAACTTCATTTTTCACTCCAGCCTCAGACCCATAGTTTCTAAGAAAATAGCTTTGTTCTTTTTGATGCCAGATTTTTTTCCCTGTTGGAGATGCTGTGTGTCTGAGGTGGAAGATTAGCCCAAGACTATGCAGGGTCTTACGAAAAGGCACTTTCAGGAGTGAGTGGCTCTTGGAACCCACCTTTTAGATGACTTCCCACTGTCTACTGGCACACAGCCCTTGCCCTGCCACCTCCAAGATTTCATGCTCTTTCTTGCTTCTCTGCTTTTCATTCTGTTGCTTTTTTTTTTTTTCGAGTTGGAGTCTTCATCACCTTCCTCCTCCTCACTCTCTGGCCAAACTCCCCTTGTCAACCCCACTCAAGCGCCCACCTCCTCTGTCAAGGCTTCCCAGGGTAATCTGGCTTCTCCCACTCCTCTGAATTCATCAAGACAGCCAAAGCTCTGTGTAGACCTGTATCCTGGCTTTCGTATTCTGTGTGTTTTCCCCAGTTAGCCTCATCCCTGCACTAAAAAGGAAGCCTCTTGAGTTCAGCACTTAGACTGTTTTACACTGAAGTACATCATTCACATCCCCCAGTGTGAGCCAGACCCACACACGATTGGCCAGATGCTGGGACTGAGAGAGCCATGAGGGCCCTGCGGCATCCATACAAAAGTGTAGAGAACCAGCTAGAACAGCAGCCCACGTCTGCAGCTTTGCCATCAGAGGCTGAATGGCGTAGAGAGACCCAAGTGAGGGATCTCTGGTGTCTGCCATCACAGAAATATCCAAAAGAGGGAAAAAATGGGCAGATGCAAACGTTTCTTCTGCAGGCTAGTCTGACGTCTCTTAGAGCGTCTAAAGCAGGGTGTTTTTTGTTAGATGTGAGTACTCCATGATTTTAGAGACAAAACGAGAAAGACAAGAAGGGCCTCCATTTAGGCTACAGAATGCCTTTTTTTTTTTTTTTTTTTTTTTTTTGAGACAGAGTTTCTCTCTCTTTGCTAGGCTGGAGTGCAATGCGGCGATCTTGGCTCACTGCAACCTCCACCTCCTGGGTTCAAGCGATTCTCCTGCCTCAGCCTCTTGAGTAGCTGGGATTACAGGCACCCACCACCATGCCCGGCTAATTTTTTTTTTTTTTTTTTTAGTGGAGGCAGGGTTTCACCATGTTGGCCAGGCTGGTTTCAGACTCCTGACCTCAAGTGATCTGCCCGCCTCAGCCTCCCAAAGTGCTGGGATTACAGGCGTGAGCCACCCCCTGCCTGGCTTTCTGAAAAAGAAGAAAATATTTGAGATAGTTTCCAGTTTTTAACAATTGAGAGGCTGCTTTCTCATATTTTCCCTTTTATCTCCTCTACAACCTCTCTTGTGAACCTTCTGTTTACATTCTCTACACAGGACTGGACAGCTCCTCAGACCTCATCCCTTCCCCAGGGAAGAAGGGGGCCACTCATCCTGACCCCGGCAAGACCTCTGTAGACACAGGGCGAGTCAGTCGGCCCGAGACCCCCAGCCAGCCTGCATTGCCCAGGGTCTCCGAGTGCAAGGCCAGGTCTCCAGTCAGGCTCCCCCATGAGGGCAGCCACTCCCCGGGAGAGAAGGCAGCAGCTCCCACAGACTGCAGCAAGACCCGATCAGCATCAGAAGCCAGCACACCTCTCAATATCATGAGGGCAGCTGCCCTGAGGGGAGCGGGGCCTGGGGCAGAGGGAGCGACACCAGCTGGTGCTGTCCTGCCACGAGACTGCCTCGCATCCCAGGAGCAAAGACGGGGAGCTCCAGGGAACCACAGCAAGGCTTTGGAAATGACGGGAACCCAAGCACCTGAGAGCTCCTGGGAGCCTTCCCTGCTGGAGGGAACAGATTCTGTGTCCTCAAGGGCACCGCAGGCCAGCCTCTCCCTGCTGCCATCCACTGACAACACCAAAGAAGCATGTGGCAGTGTCTCGGAGCACTGCTGCCCAGCGGGGAGTAGAGAGAGCCCCGTGACGGACATTGACAGCTTCATTAAGGAGCTGGATGCTTCTGCAGTGAAGTCTTCATCTTCCCAGACAGGGGACAGTAGCTGTCAGGAGGGCAGTGCTCAAGGCCGCCCGCCAGCTGGGGCTGGAGGTGGGAGCTCCCGCCGTGCTGAACCAGTCCCGGGGGGCCAGACCTCCTCCCCGAGGAGGACCTGGGCTGCTGGTGCCCCCCCTCACCCACAGTGGACCTCCCAGCCTTCGGTTTTAGATTCCATTAATCCCGACAAACATTTTACTGTGAACAAAAACTTCCTGAGCAACTACTCTAGAAATTTTAGCAGTTTTCATGAAGACAGCACCTCCCTATCAGGCCTGGGCGACAGCACGGAGCCATCTCTGTCATCCATGTATGGCGATGCTGAGGATTCGTCTTCTGAACCTGAGTCACTCACTGAAGCCCCACGAGCTTCCACCAGGGACAGCTGGTCCCCTCCTCGTTCCCAGGGGTCTTTGCACAAGGAAGATCCTTTGGAGTCAGAGGAGGAGCAGATTGAAATTTGTTCCACAAATGGCTGCCCCGATCCACCCTCAAGTCCTCATCTTCCCACCCTGGCTGCCGTCTGTCCTGCCCCGGCCAAAGTTCTGCCGTTAAAATACAGCACTCAGAGCGGGTCAGTGGCTGGTCCCCGTGAGAAGGCCGCTGGCCTGCCAGGCTCATGCAATCCAGGCCCAAACTCTTCCCAGCCATCTTCAGTCTTGGATATGAGCTCTCAGGAGCTTGAAACTCAGGCGGACTTAAGCACTTCCCAGAACCACAGGCCCTTGTGTGCAGAAGAAACTACGGAAGTCACCAGCAGTAGCTCAGCCATGGAAAAGAGTCAGCCTTCTAAAGTGACCAGGCATTTTCACAGCCCACCCATCATTCTCCGCTCCCCTCACATGGTAAATGGTTTGGAACATGACCTGCTAGATGACCAAACGCTGAATAAATACGAAACAAACCTTACTGCAGCTGCAAATCTGTCCTCCTTAAGTGTGGACATCCCTAAGAATGGAGAATCTGTGTTGGAAAACCTACACATCTCTGAAAGTCAAGACCTGGATGACTTGCTACAGAAACCAAAAGTGATCACCAGGAGGCCCCTCATGGCCTGGTTCAAAGAAATAAATAAACATAACCAAGGCACCCATTTGCAGAGTAAAACCGAGAAGGAGCACTCCCTGATGCCTGCCGGAAGTCCCCACTCCAAGATTCAGATGGCGAGTTCAAGCCAAAAAAAGGGTGTTGCTGTGCCTCATAGCCCTCCGCCACCCAAAACAAATCTGGAAAATAAGGACCCGTCTAAGAAGAGTCCGGCGGAAGTGATTCTGACTAATGGTCAGAAGCCAAAGTGTGGTCCAAAGCTGAAGAGGCTCAGCCTCAAGGGCAAGGCCAAAGTCAGCTACGAGGCTCCTGGTGCAAATGCTGTGAAGGCCGGGGGGATGGACCACAGGAAACCCTTGATCTCACCCCAGACCTCCCACAAAACGCTCTCTAAGGTGGTATCACAGCGGCTCCATGTAGCCGAGCACGAAGAGCCCGACAGAAACCCCACAGGCCCCGCCAGACCCCCCCAGGGTGTTCTGGAGAGCAAGCCACCCCTTGCCACCTCCGGGTCACTGAAGCCCTCGGTGTCTGACACGAGCATCAGGACATTCGTCTCACCCCTGACCTCCCCCAAAGCTCTTCTTGAGCAAGGCACGTGGAGCAGGTTCCACGTGGCTGTCCTCTCCGAGCCCGACAGAGGTAGCCCAGCCACCCCTAAGTCTCCTAAGTGTGGAGCGGAGGGCAAGGCGCCCCGGGCTGACTCTGGGCTGGCAAGTCCCGCAGCATCCAGGAAGGGTGTATCCGTGGCAGGGAACAGACAGAGCGAGCAGTGCCTGACCAGCCATGTGGATTCGGTGGCAGGCACAGCCCAACCCAGGCTGATGGGCGAAAAAGGAGGCAGCAACACGGTCAGCGATCGCCTCGAAATAACAAACCAGCTGAAAATTGTGGAGATTTCTGCTGAAACAGTGCCAAGGACTGCATGTGGTAACAAGCCAGCTGAAAGTGACAGATGGGGAGGGTGCTTGGCCCAGGGCAACTGTCAGGAGAAGAGTGAAATCAGCCTATGTCGCCCGGTCATGGAATCGTCCACAAGTCATCTGTCCTCAGTCCCGTCTCATGGCTCCCAGGTGGAGCAGGAAATGCCAGGATCATTCAGCATGGCCAAACTGGCCTCCTCCTCCTCCTCCCCTCAACTGCCCATTAGAAAGGCAGATTCCTCACAGGGAAAGTCAAGCCTGATGTCAGACTCCCTAGGGGTGCCCAGAAATGGCATTCCCGGGGGTCCCTCGGGGAAGGACCATCCCTACTTCACCCCAAGGCCAGCGACCCGGACCTACTCCATGCCAGCCCAGTTCTCAAGCCATTTTGGGCGGGAGGGTCACTCCCCACACAGCCTGGGTCGCTCTCCTCGGGACAGCCAGGTCCCTGTGACAAGCAGTGGTATCCCCGAGGCAAAGGCATCCAGGGCGGGTCCTCCTGGCCTGGCTATCGGACAGGGCGTATATAGTGTCAAGCCGCTGCTGGAATCATCGAGGAATCTTCCAGCCACAGATGAAGGGGATCTCATTTCAGTCCAGGAGACGAGCCGCCTAGTCACAGACAAAATCAAAGTCACCAGAAGACACTACTGCTATGAGCAGAACTGGCCCCATGAATCTACCTCATTTTTCTCTGTGAAGCAGCGGATCAAGTCTTTCGAGAACCTGGCCAATGCTGACCGGCCGGTAGCCAAGTCTGGGGCTTCCCCGTTTTTGTCGGTGAGCTCCAAGCCTCCCATTGGGAGGCGGTCTTCCGGCAGCATCGTTTCAGGGAGCCCAGGCCACCCAAGTGATGCCGCTGTGAGGTTACTGAGACGCAGCTTGAGTTCCTGCAGCGAAAGCCAAAGTGAACCTGGTGCCCTCCTCCCCCAGATGGCCAAGTCTCCCTCGAGCATGACACTGACCATCTCCCGGCAGAACCTGCCAGAGACCAGTAGCAAGGGCTCTGATTCAGACCTTAAGAAATCACTCGGTCCTTTGGGAATCCCCACCCCAGCGATGACCCCAGCCTCTCCCGTTAAGAGGAACAAGTCCTCGGTGCGTCACGTGCAGCCCTCGCCCGTGTCCCGCTCCAAGCTCCAGGAGCTGAGAGCCTTGAGCATGCCTGACCTTGACAAGCTCTGCAGCGAGGATTACTCGGCGGGCCCGAACACTGTGCTCTTCAAAACCGAACTGGAGATCACCCCCAGGAGGTCGCCAAGCTCCCCTGCTGGAGGCATTTCGGGTCCTGAGAAGGGCGGGAACAGGGCCTGTCCAGGAGGAAGTGGCCCTAAAACCAGTGCTTCTGAGACACCCAGTTCAGCCAGTGATGTGGGCGAAACTGCCCAGGATCTGCCTTTTAGGAAAAGCTGGTCAGTTAAGTAAGTATCTGCCCCCAACTTTTATCTCAGATAAACTTGTTTCGTTTTGGAATCATTTTATATTTATAGAAAAGTTACAGAGATAATGCAGAGTTCCCACTTACTTCTTACCCACTCTTCCTAATGTTCACATCTCTCATACCACGGTCCATGGGTCAAAAGTAAGAAATTAATGTTAATTTCTTACTTTAACAGAATAATACCATTCACTAAACTACAGACTTCTTCCTTCAGATTTTGCTGGATAAATTCTGCTAATATCCTTTTTCTGTTGCAGGATCTGGGATCCCACATAGCATTTTAGCTCCTTGGTTTTTTGTTTTTTTTTTTTTTTTTTTTGAGACAGAGTTTTGCTCTTGTTACCCAGGCTGGAGTGCAATGGCGCGATCTCGGCTCACTGCAATCTCTGCCTCCTGGGTTCAGGCAATTCTCCTGCCTCAGCCTCCTGAGTAGCTGGGATTACAGGCACGCGCCACCATGCCCAGCTAATTTTTTGTATTTTTAGTAGAGATGGGGTTTCACCATGTTGACCAGGATGGTCTCGATCTCTTGACCTCGTGATCCACCCGCCTCGGCCTCCCAAAGTGCTGGGATTATAGGCGTGAGCCACCGCGCCCGGCCCCCGCCCCTTGGTTTTTAATATCATTACTGGAACAGTAGAAGTCCCTGCAGGGAAACATGTTTACCAAAGAGTTGCTCTGTGGAGAGGCTGCTAAAGGACATGGCATTTAAGCAAAAGCAACATAAGAGGGGTGTAGGGGGAAGAGAGAGCACAGCGCAAGGGGGACTTTGGGCCTTTGCAGGTGGCTGGAGTTAAAATGGAGAATTTCTAACATATTTTAAAATATTTCACCTGAGGCCAGGCGTGGTGACTCACACCTGTAATCCCAGCACTTTGGGAGGCTGAGATGGGCAGATCACTTGAGGTGAGGAGTTCGAGACCAGCCTGGCCAACATGGTGAGACCCGCCTGGCCAACATGGTGAGACCCTGTCTCTACTGAAAATACAAAAATTGGCTAGACGTGGTGGCAGGTGCCTGTTATCCCAGCTTCTCAGGAAGCTGAAGCAGGAGAATCGCTTGAACCCGCGAGATGGAGGTTGCAGTGAGCTGAGATCGCACCATTGCACTCCAGCATGGGCAACAGAGCTAGACTCCATCTCAAAAACAATAAAAATAAAAAATAAAATATTTCACTTGAACCTATGTATTGAATATTTTTAAATATGTCAGAAGTGTCCAGTTAAGCTCCGGCATGGGTCCCACAACTTCTTGGGGGATCTCTGAATTCATAGCAATTCCCCTTCCCATTGGTAGTGAATGACATTCCTGTTCAACACTCAGGATTTATTCTTCCATTAGTTTGGAAGTTGTGACCAAAAGAGAGTATGATGATCAGAAAATACCTGCAGTATAGTAGAATGGAGATCATTTAAAATGCATCCTTATAAAATGAAGAAATTGCTTTTTTCTTTAGTGTTCTTTAAATATGTTTATGTTGTTTAGTTTGGATCAACTTCTGGTCTCTGCGGGGGACCAGCAAAGATTACAGTCTGTTTTATCGTCAGTGGGGTCGAAGTCTACCATCCTAACTCTCATTCAGGAAGCGAAAGCACAATCAGAGGTGAGTGAAACACAGAAAGCTCTGGAACATGAACTGCGGCCACGTGAGTGCTCCGGTGTATGCCCCCAACCCCAAGTCCTGGAGAGGGAGGACTGCTTTGGGTTGTGAGTTTCACAGCTCAGTCTGACTTGGGCCTGAAGTGCTGCTAGCCAGCTTCAGAAGCTGGACTTTATCTTGGATGTCCAGGTGCGAGATGGGTGTCACTGCTGTTTTAATCCCCCAGTAGCAACTAGTTACCATTCTCCCCACTCCTACGTTTGGAGTTTGTTTGCAGAGAGTCCTCAAAGCAGAGCTAGGCATCTTGGAAATATTGCAGAATGACCTCAAGTACCTCTGTCCACCTAACTGTGGACATAAACTAGTCAAGGGAGCCCCCTGCTGGTGAGAGAAGAGTTAGGTTGGTGTAGTCCTGCGCTCCTGAAATAACATGAGGGTAGGGGCACTGACCTTGCGGTCGAAAATCCGCGTATAAGTTTTAACTCCCTACAGAACTTAACTACTAACAACCTACTGTTGACTAGAAGCCTTACTGATAACATAAACAGTCAATTAACACAAGCGTGTTGGTTATATATATCATATACTGTCTTCTTACAACAATGTAAGTTAGAAATAATAGAATGTTATTAAGAAAATCCTAAGAGGCCAGGCACAGTGGCTCACACCTGTGATCTCAGAACTTTGGGAGGCTGAGGCAGGCAGATCACTTGAGGTCAGGAGTTCAAAACCAGCCTGGCCAAGATGGTGAAACCCTGTCTTTACTAAAAATACAAAAATTAGCTGGGCATGGTGGTGGGTGCCTGTAGTCCCAGCTACCTAGGAGGCTAAGGCAAGAGGACTGCTTGAACTTGGGAGGTGGAGGTTGCTGTGATCTGAGATTGCACCACTGTACTCCAGCCTGGGCGGCAGGCTCCCTTCACTAATTTATCTTCACAGTTACATGATTTTTTTTTAATTGAAAAAAAAATAGAACACACACACACACACATACACAGATTAAGTTTAAAAAGTTAGCCAGGAGTGATTTTTTTTCAATAAAAAAAGCATAAGAATGATTTTTAATTGAAAAAAATAGTATATTTACTATTCATTAAGTGGAAATGGCTCATGATAAAGGGCTTCATCCTTGTCGTCTTCACATTGAGTAGGCTGAGAAGGAGGGAGGGGTTGGTCTTGCCATCTCAAGGATGACAGAGGCAGAAGAAACCCCCAGTGTGAGTGGACCGGTGCAGTTTGAGCCCGTGTTGTTCAAAGATCGCCTGTAGAAGAGCATCTGAACCCTGGAGTACAAGGAATTATAAATAAAATCTTTCAGTAAATCAGTTATGACAATAAACACTGACAGAAGAAACCACAGGTTCACATCTAAGATACTAATCTGAAGATTAATTTCTTGGGGCTATAATGAGATTTGAACCTTAATAAATGAATTTTTTCTGTTTAGAGAAATAAATATGAACAACGTTTCTTTAGTGGTAGTATACCTGGGTCACTAAGTCATCTGAGAATGCTGTTCCAGAAACTGAAATATTACCCAGAGGGGCTGTGCGGCTTCTCAGCCAATGACCAGCCTTGACAGGTAGTAAGGAGTTGGCCAGGAGGTAAGGAGAGAGGTTGGAGTAGAGGAGACCAGTCCCTTCAGCTTCCACTTCCTTCTGATTCTCAGCTGCTGGTTTGGGTCTGTGCAGTTAAAAAATACCTTGACAGGAGGATTATTTGAGGCCAGGAATTCGAGACCAGCCTCGTCAACACAGTGAGACCCCTGTGTCAACAACTACAAAAAAGATTAAAGATTTAGCCAGGTGTGGTGGCATATGCCTTTAGTCCTAGCTCCGTGGGAGTCTGAAGCAGGAGAATCACTTGGGCCCAGTAGTTTGAGGCTCAGTGAGCTATGATCGCGCCACCGCACTCCAGCCAGGGTGACAGAGCAAGACCCTCTCTCTAGAAGAAAAACAAAATGCCTTGAGATGCTAAGCACTTTCGATTTCAGTAAAAGAGGATAGCTCCTCATCTCCCTTCCTCCTCCCACTTGTTATTACGATAAGGAAGGGGTTTCACATGTGAAAGTCTCACTCTGAGATCGCCAGTCAAGGGGGCACAGGTGGGGTCACACTTTGCCAGGCCCCCTTTGTTCCAGACATTTTACAGTGTGAGATGAAATGTCACAGGAGAAGACCAGACTGTCCGACCAACCACGAGCAAGATGTCCATCTTCGGGGACCTTAAGGCAGTATGGATGGCATGCCGAGTGCCCTTGGGGGCACGTTCTGGGGCCTCCCTCACCTCCCACTCACGTTCACCACGAGTCAGGGATTGTGGTTTGGTTTGAAGATCATTCCTACTTTCATCAGAACCCGGCGTTCTTTTTTCCCTTTCTTATTTGCTCACTGTCTTCAGAGGAGCGATGAGCAGGGCTTACTCTGCCATCTTCGGTCTAGAAGTTTCCTGCCTTGCTTTTCCCAAGGAGTATGGTTTGTAGGTACTAAGAATAGAACAAAACTATTTTCTGTGGCCTTGGCAGTGCTGTGAGAGATTAGAGGCTGAAAACAAACCCTGGCCTCCTGACTTCAACTCACCCAAACATTGGAGAGCTCCTGATGGTTGATCTGGCCACCCTGAGACTGCACAGAGGCTCTCAGAGGCAAAATTTGGCCTGACAGTCAGCTTCTGGCATATCTGTATCTTTAAATACTGTGCAAAAAATGTGACTATATCGAAAATTTTGTGATTTAACTTGTCCTGGAATGCAGGAGGGCCTCATTTTCAAATATTTTCTCTTTGCTCCAGTAAGACATTTAATATCTGAGAAGTGGGCTGGGTGTGGTGGCTCACGACTGTAATCCCAGCACTTTGGAAGGACAAGGCAGGCCGATCATGAGGTCAGTAGTTCGAGAGTCTGGCCAACATGGTGAAACACCGTCTCTACTAAAAATACAAAAAATTACCTGGGTGTGATGGCGTGTGCCTGTAATTCCAGCTACTCGGGAGGCTGAGGCAGGAGAATCACGTGAACCTGGGAGGTGGAGGTTGCAGTGAGCCAACATCGTGCCGTTGCACTCCTGCCTGGGCAACAGTGCGAGACTGTCTCAAAAAAAAAAAAAATCTGAGAAGTATTTCTATTTTCAGCATCAGCGTTACCTCCCAGAAGCTGGACAAAGACCATTTACTGAGCCCCGTATTCCCATTTTTGTTTGGAAGGCTTAGCGTCAGTTTCTCCCTGTCCATCCATGTTTGAGCACATATATGGCTGAAGGTGCCCGTGAAGTCAACCTCCCAACTCCCCCAAAAGTTCTGCAAGACATTCTAGGTTTTGGTTTGAATGAACTTTGGGGTTTTTTAAAGACATAGTCTCACTCCATCACCCAGGCTGGAGTGCAGTGGCGTGATCTCCACTCACAGCAACCCCTGCCTGCCAGGTTCTAGCAATTCTCGGACCTCAGCCTCCCGAGTAGCTGGGATTACAGGTGCCCACCACCATGCCCAGCTAATTTTTGTATTTTTAGTAGAGATGGGGTTTCACCATGTTGGCCAGATGGGTCTCAAGCTCCTGAGCTCAAGTGATCCACCTGCCTCGGTTTCCCAAAGTACATGGATTACAGGTGTGATTCCCCCATGCCTGGCCTGAATGAACTTCTTTGGAGAGGTATAAAGTGTTTAGAATTAGTCCCTGTCACTTCCTACTGGGAGTAAATGCCAGCACATTACAGAGGTGGTTTCTCTGTCAACATTTTCATTTTCTCTCATCGAATCAATGCTTAAGAATTATTACTAATTTTTTTTTTCTATTGCTGTGTTTACGGATGCCTGGAAGTGATGGATTATAGATCACTTCATGTGACACCAGCAGTGGAGATCTTTATAATGTTACCAAATCATATCTAGGGTGTGGGTGAATGGAAGTCAAAATTCAGAACAATTAGCCCAGTTAATTTTTTATTTGAAAATCCTTTATTCCAATATATGTTTGATTGATGCTTAAAACATAAGTCTTTATTACTTAACCCTAGGGCACTATTAAGAATATTCTAGCCAGGCATGGTGGGTCATGCCTGTAATCCCAGCACTTTGAGAGGTCAAGGTAGGGGGGTCACTTGAGGTCAGGAGGTGGAGACCAGCTTGGCCAACATGGTGAAATCCCGTCTCTACTAAAAAAAATACGAAAATTAGCCAGACGTGATGATGGGTGCCTGTAATCCTAGCTACTATGGAGGCTGAGGCAGGAGAATCGCTTGAACATGGGAGGCGGAGGTTGCACTGAGCCGAGATCACGCCACTGAACTCCAGCCTGGGCAACAGAAAATTCTAATCTCAATATGGGTTGACGATTAGTTTTAACTTACTCTTGCTTGCTTGCTTGCTTTCTTGCTTTTTCTCTTTCTCTTTCTTTTCTTCTTCTTTTTTTTTTTTTTTTTTGAGACAAGAGTCTCCCTCTGTTGCCCAGGCTGGAGTGCAGTGGCGTGATCTCGGCTCACCACAACCTCCGCCCACTGGGTTCAAGAGATTCTCCTGCCTCCGCCTCCTGAGTAGCTGGTATTACAGGCACCCACCACCACGCCCAGCTAATTTTTGTATTTTTTAAGAGACAGGGTTTCGCCACCTTGACCAGGCTGGTCTCCAACTCCTGACCTCAGGTGATCCGCCCGCCTCTGCCTCTCAAAGTGCTGGGATTACAGGTGTGAGCCACTGCACCCAGCTATAATTTCTATTTTGTGATGTCAGTTAATTAATTGCACCTGAAATCCAATGACCTGGACGTGGGGAGGGAGATGTAGAAAACATGGCCTCTATGTGCTCTTATCCTGCCTCTTGGCACTGACGCTTATCTTTCTGCTGTTGCTGGGACTGGCTTTGCTAAATTGTAGACGTAAAGAATTGTAGAGTAAAAAATAAAGGATTCCCATCATGATCAAATTCTGTGCTATGATCACATTTGGGAAGACATAGTCTGGTGCCTCAAATGGCTTGAAGACTCGGGAACCCTCAGTTGTCCGCTGCCCCCATCCTGGTTCCTGTCTACCTTCCCCACTGCTCTACAGCTACAAGGTGGGCCCTCAGAATTTGCCATTTAAGTACCATCTAGACGGGATGCTGCATGATGGGCAAGACAGGGCTGTGAGGGCTGAAGAACCTTTTTTTTTTTTTTTTTTTTGAGACAAGGTTTCACTCACTCTGTTGCCCAGGCTGAAGTGCAGTGGCATGATCATGGCTCACTGCAGCTGTGACCTCCCAGGCTCAGGTGATCCTCCCACCTTAGCCTCCTGAGTAGCTGGGACTACAGGCATGCACCACCACACCTGGCTAATTTTTGCATTTTTGGTAGAGACAGGGTTTTGCCACATTCCCCAGGTTGGTCTCCAACTCCTGGGCTCGAGATCTGCCCACCTTGGCTTCCCAGAGTGTTGAGATTACAGGCATCAACCACCACGCCTGGCTGAGAGCCCAAGGGTCTTGAGGGTCCACAGTGAAAACTGCTTCCAAGAGGATTTACATCAGAGCTTCCTTACTCTTGGCACAAGGAGAGATGTTTTTCTTTCTTTCTTATTAATTTTATGCAGCTCCAGCTCAAAGGATAATTTTTGTTTGTTTTCACTAGAATAAAGAAGATGTTTGCTTCATAGTCTTGAATAAAAAAGAAGGCTCAGGTCTGGGATTCAGTGTGGCAGGAGGGACAGATGTGGAGCCAAAATCAATCACGGTAAGTGACAAAGTCACGAGGCTCTCGGGAAAATCCCTCCTTAAGCAGCCTCAGAATGTGATCAGGGCGCAAATTCCAATCGGCAGGTTCAGAGATTGCTGGGTTTCATTCCCTGCTACCAACATAAAAAGGGAAAAGTGAGAGACGTAGCACGTAAGGTTTTCGTTCACAAAGACAGGCTTTTTTTTTTTTTTTTGGAGACAGAGTTTTGCTCTTGTTGCCCAGGCTGGAATGCAATGGCATGATCTCAGCTTACTGCAACCTACGTTTCCCAGGTTCAAGCAATTCTCCTGCCTCAGTCTCCTGAGTAGCTGGGATTACAAGCATGTGCCCCCATGCCCGGCTAATTTTTGTATTTTTAGTAGAGATGGGGTTTCGCCATGTTGGTCAGGCTGGTCTTGAACTCTCGACCTCAGGTGATTCACCTGCCTCAGCCTCCCAAAGTGCTGGGATTACAGGCATGTGCCACTGCGCCCAGCCAACAAGCATTTTTAACACAGAGCTGACATGATGTATAGGCCATTTCCAATACCTAGAAACATAATTCGCTATATCCTTATCATTTGCCTAAATATTTTAAGCAGTAAAAACAATTAGAATCAACTGGCCAAACTTGTGTTTGCTTATACAGTTATTCCTTTCTCAAAAACAGTCACACATCATTCAAAAGCCTCTGGGACCATCTAGAGGGTCACCTTCGCTGCATGAGCCCAGGCCTCGTTCATCTTCACATTCCCATTGCCTCCTGGATGCCAGACACATGTCAGACATTAATGAGAAGTTGAGTTAAAAAAAAAATGTGTGCGGTCACTGGCATTGATATTTGTGATCCATCCCCCACATTGAATTTGTTTTTTTATAAAGCAGGTGTGTGTATGATTTAGAAAACTTGTCCTTAGAAAGCTCCTTTACTACAAGGCTGGGCGAAGTGGCTCACGCCTGTAATCCCAGCACCTTGGGAGGATGAGGCCAGTGGATCACTTGAGGTCAGGAGTTCGAGACCAGCCTGACACATGGTGAAACTCCATCTCTACTAACAATACAAAAATCAGTTGGGTGTGGTGGCACGTGCCTGTAACCCCAGCTACTTGGGAGGCTGAGGCAGGAGAATCACTTGAACCTGGGAGGTGGAGGTTGCAGTGAGCTGAGATTGTACCACTGCACTCCAGCCTGGGTGACAGAGTGAGACTCCATCTCAAAAAAAAAAAAAAGTTCCTTTACTACAGATATGCAATTAGTTACTTTCTCGATTTTACTGGAAATCATTAGTGGATCTGGCTTTTGTTCCCTTTTCCTTTCCTTGTCCCAGGTCCACAGGGTGTTTTCTCAGGGGGCAGCTTCTCAGGAAGGGACTATGAACCGAGGGGATTTCCTTCTGTCAGTCAACGGCGCCTCATTGGCTGGCTTGGCCCACGGGAATGTCCTGAAGCTTCTGCACCAGGCTCAGCTGCACAAAGATGCCCTCGTGGTCATCAAGAAAGGGACGGATCAGCTTAGGCCTTCTGCCCGGCAGGAGCCTCCCACAGCCAATGGGAAGGGTTTGCTGTCCAGAAAGACCATCCCCCTGGAGCCTGGTGTTGGTAAGATAATTATTTCAACAACCCGAAGGGTGTGAGCTACTGTGGAAAGAGGAGGTTCTGCTTGAACATGAAGGAAAATAACAGCTAAATTCTAGACTCGAAAAATTAAATGTAGCGAAGTCTCATGTGTTTGGATGCTTCTTGCAAAAGCAGCGTTATAAATTAGAAAAATCCCCTAGTAGTTCAAGCTAGACTGTGGAAGATTTCAAACGACTGCTTAGCAGTTTCCCTAAGGGTCCTAAGACAAAATCTGTTTCCTATTCACACCCTCTTGTTAGGACTGGTAAGAAAAGCAGGAAACTATTGTGATGAGGGAATGAATCAGTGTTGAGGGAGAAATTCCAGAACCAAGATTTATCTTTGGGAAACAGCAAGGTTGTATTCTTTCCTGGTTTAGAAGAACAGAAGGAAATGAAGGGGCAAGACTGTTTTGTGTCTGAAAACAGAGACTGCAGCCTTAGTCAACCAAGAACTTACTGGAAGAGGTTTAGAAACAGATTTTTCTACGTACTGTGCAGACTGAGAGCCCCAGACCATGTGTCTGTTAAGTACAGCAGACATGTGGAGTACACTTTGGCCTTCAGGGGTAATGTCTTTTTTTAGTCGAGAGGGCAAAGCAGAGTGTATGGATCAGGCATTGCCTTTAGGGAAGGGGCTTTTGTTCTTTCTCCACTTCTCTCTCTGATAAAGTCAGGGGTAGCTGGATTCCTTTCTACAGCTTGGCTTCCTAGTGGCCTGAGCTGTTTATAGTCCTTGCTGAAAATGGCTCCGATTTCATGGAACAAATGAGGAACACTTCTTGTCCAGATGCGTCCGCAGTCATACCCCAGTCTGTGTCATTTCACTTTCCCTCTTCCAGAGGGCTGATGCTGTCCCCACTACAGGGAAGCACCTTGGTCATCAGACCTTGTCATGCTTGCCTTTCCCCTGGAGCTGTCTCGACTGCTTGGTGGATTTTCAGTGGCATCCTAGTAAATTGTCAAAGGAAACCACTTGGCACTTCATCCTCACAGCTGCCAGTTTTGAAGCCTCCTGAACTCAGAACTGGATGGTCCTCTTGTCATTTATAGTCACTCAGTATTTCTGCAGCAACTTCAGAGCCTCTGGCCTCGAAGCAGACCCTGCAGAGCTATGAAATGCTGAGCGCCTGGAGGCTTCACCTCGCTCAGATTCCTGTTCTTCAGTCTTCCTAAGCCAGGTCTACCTAAGCCTAGCAGTTATTCCTCACCAGACACTGACAGCGTCGAACTAGGGGCCTGGTGCAGTAGTCTGCACAGTAGAGACGCTGGAGCGCTTTCAAAGCCTTGATGCCCCGGTAATTCCCCAGCTCAATTAAATCATAAATGCTTAGCAGTGGGAGCCAGGCACCTTTTCACGATCCCAGGTGACTCCAGTATGCAGCCAGAGTCGAGCCACTGCAGTAGACCCATTTTCCTGTTGAAAAAGCATGCTGCTCCCAGCATTGGTAAATGTCCTTCAGACCCTGTGGAGTGGCTTGCTTTAAACCACGACAATGGACTGGTTTTTATGTCCAAAGAAGACAATGCTAGCTTGGCCTCAGCTCTAGTGAACGCATGTGGTCCTTCCTCTGCATCCCAGTCAACTAAGTGCGCCTTTGCAGTCAGCTCTGACGTCCTTGGCTGATACGGCAGGCGAGGGAGGGAAGTACAAGCAAGTTTACAATCCTGATTCAAACGCAGCCCACCTTCCCCCAACTAGCACACAGCAGGCATCACCATGGAAACGCATCTCCCAACCGTGCAGCAAGATGCCAGTGGAGGCAGTGAGTGTGTCTGTGAAGACAGCCATAGCCTGGGGCAGGGTTTCCCTTTGCAGGAGCAGGAATGGCAGGAGCCAGGGAGGCAGGAAGCTCTGTGGGTTCCTGGGGGCTTTGGGGTCCATTCTAACATTCTCACATGATGCTGCCAAGTTTTGGTACCAGAGAGTGATGTTCTGCCAGGGTTGGCAGAAAATCAAATTTGGAGTCCCCAGGTGTGACCTCAGTCCTCGTTGAGAAGTGCATTGCCAGTGTGGAGGCTTAACAAGAACACTTTGCCTTCTGGGGATTTCTGCTTGGGCATAAAAGCCTTCGCCAGTGCTTGCAGAAAACACACAGAACAAAGGATGCAAGCACAGCAGTAACACAGCCAGGAGGGCAGCTCCAAAGTCGGGAGGCCGGCAGTGCTACTGGGCTCAAATGCTGTTAGAAGCACCTCAGGGTAGATGGGACTCGAGGGTGCCAGGAGTACATGGGGCTTGAGGCAATGCCTCTGGGGGGACTGGGACAGGTGGCATGAACAAGCTGTCATTTTTGTCTTGACACACGCTGCTGCTGCAGGGAGAAGCGTGGCTGTACATGACGCCGTGTGTGTGGAAGTGCTGAAGACCTCGGCTGGGCTGGGACTGAGTCTGGATGGGGGAAAATCGTCTGTGACGGGAGACGGGCCCTTGGTCATTAAAAGAGTGTACAAAGGTAACGTCCTAGAAAACTCAGTCAGCCTTTTATCACCCGTCATGTTTCCATGGATGTCTCAGTGAAAAAAATCCATGCCTTCCATTGAGAAATCAAATTTGTTTTTAAAAATCTGAACTGTTTTTAATGCTTTGTGGCATAAAAGGTTTATTCTGTATTGACACGTATTAACTCATGCCATCCACATGGCAACCCTATCGGGTGGGTGCCATCATTATCTGCATTTTACAAAAGGGGAAACCGAGCCACGTAGGTCACACAGCCGTAAGTGGGAACCAGGCTACAGGGCAGGCAGTCTGGCACCAGAGCCTCTCTGGGTCCCTCTCTCTCATGTGAACACACCACACTAAGTAACACCATTAGACTTCCCAGTCAGGAGTACTGAATAATGGCCAAGATCTCATTGACTTAAAATACTAAACTTGTAAATGCTAGACTGCAAGAAAGTAATATAGTCCAAGCATAGCCTTTGTGGGAAAAAAAAACAAGATGGGAGGTATTATTGAAATAGCTGGTAAACACAAGTATCTCCATCAACTTGGATAATTCATTTTTTGGTCTTGGGCAGTTTTTCAAAATCTTAGATTAACAATTCATATGATCGTACTAATAATATTAAAAAGTATAATTGTATGGACAATATATGTAATTATACTTGCAAATAGATCAGAAACCATTTAAAGTTACAGAATGTAACAGAATAAGTAGGTCAGCAAGTAACAAGGTTAATTCTTCTTGGCTAAGGATTGTTGTTTCTTTAAATGACCATCTAGTTAGTTAATGACCTTGAGACATTTCTGCAATTGCATAGTAATCCCAAAGCCTCTCTCCACTCTTGACACGTAGTGTTAATAGGAAAAAAAAAAAAAAAAAAACTTTATGGATCAAAAGTGGAAATGAAGCCTCTGTGGTCAGCAGGCTGCATCCTTGGGGTGCAGAGGATAAGAAAGAACTCTGCACTGGAGGCTGGGGCTTCACGCCCACCCAGGAGCAGGGGCTGAACACCCACGGTAGCGAGAGCGAAGCATCTTGTGATGCGGAGGCCTGGGACTCGCTCTTTTGCCAGTGAACTGTGATCACCACAGGTCTGCTTTACTTGAGTGGCAGCCAGGACTTCTGCCGCTCCCCGCCCCTGGGGCAAGCAGAAGACAGGCATAAATCTGGAGTCAGGTCTCTATTATGTGTGATGTGTGAACCAATGGTACCAGGGTAAAGAGAAAACCTCAGACTCATCAAGTTGACAGAACAGCAGCAGGAGAAGAACCAGGCTCAGGCAAGCACGTGGCAACTCGACTGTAAGAGCCCTTGCAAGGGCCGGGCGCGGTGGCTCACGCCTGTAATCCCAGCACTTTGGGAGGCCGAGGCGGGTGGATCACGAGGTCAAGAGATCAAGACCATCCTGGTCAACATGGTGAAACCCCGTCTCTACTAAAAATACAAAAAATTAGCTGGGCATGGTGGTTCGTGCCTGTAATCCCAGCTACTCAGGAGGCTGAGGCAGGAGAATTGCCCGAACCCAGGAGGCGGAGGTTGTGGTGAGCCAAGATCGTGCCATTGCACTCCAGCCTGGATAACAAGAGCGAAACTCCGTCTCAAAAAAAAAAAAAGAGCCCTTGCAAGAGATGGCTCTTAGACTAAGGGGACAGGGCAACAGCCACTGCCAGCAGACCTAACAAACAGGATGGCCCATTCACGATGGAGGCAGGAATGTTACCCATCAAACAAACAAGACCAAGAGGGTATTCAGAAGGAGCAAGCAGATATGTTTAAAAAAAAAAAAAAAAAAAGCAAGCTGGGTGTGGTAATGCATGCCTACAGTCTCAGCTCCTGGGATTGCTTGAGCCCCAGGAGTTCAGTACCACCCTGAACAGCAGAGCAAGACCCTGCCTCTTTAAAAGTAAAAACTAAATGCACACACCCCCTCATTAGTGAAAATGGAGTTAAATATATTTTTAAATTAATGAATAGTAAAAAGGAGACTAAATCCATGTGAAGACAGAATTTGTAAAAGCAGAACAGAAGAAACCATTAAAAAATGTAGTGTAGGGAAATAAAGAGATGATTACAAAAAGGTAATGAGAGAGTTCCAGAAGGAAAAAATAGGATGAGAGGAAATATTTGAAGAAGTTATGACTAAGCCTTTTCCAGAAGTGAAAAAATGACAAGACTATGCAGACCGAAAAACTCATCAAAAGGGCAAAAGAGTCTGAATTTATTCAAAAAAAAAAAAAAAAAAAAACCCAAGCCTTGTTAGCCAGGCAAATCACAAGGTCGAAATTGAGACTGTCCTGGCCAACATGGTGAAATCCCATCTCTACTAAAAATACAAAAATTAGCCGGGCATGGTGGCGCATGCCTGTAATCCTAGCTATTCAGGAGGCTGAGGCAGGAGAATAGCTTGAACCAGGGAGTCGGAGGTTGCAGTGAGCTGAGATCACGCCACTGCACTCCAGCCTGGTGACAGAGTGAGACTCCGTCTCAAAAAAATACAGCCGGGCGCAGTGACTCATGAATCATGGATTTCATGCCAGCACTTTGGGAGGCCGAAGTGGGCAGATCACCTGAGGTCAGGAGTTCAAGACCAGCCTAGCCAACATGGTGAAACCCATTTCTACTAAAAATGTAAAAATTAGCTGGGCATTGTGGCGCATGCCTGTAATCCCAGCTACTCAGGAGGCTGAGGCAGGAGAATGGCTTGAACCCAGAAGGCGGAGGTTGCAGTGAGCCAAGATCATACTACTGCACTCCAGCCTAGGGGACAGAAGGAGACTTATGTCTAAAAATATATATATATAAAATATTTGTTATATGGCAAAATGTATAAGCAAATATAAAAATAAGTGATTAGAAGATACTTGCAGTATATTTAATCAACAAAGGGTTGATATCCAGAATAGGCAGGGCACTGTGACTCATACCTATAGTCCCAGCACTTTGGGGACCAAGGTGGGCAGATAACTTGAGCCCAGGAGTTCAAGACCAGTCTGGGTCACATGGCAAGACTCTATCTCTACAAGACTCCATCTCTACAAAAAAATACGGAAATTACCCAGGTGTTGTGGCATGCACTGATAGTCCCAGCTACTCGGTAGGCTGAGGTGGGAGAATCACTTGAGCCAGGAAGTCGAGGCTGCCATGAGCCGTGATTGTGCCACACAGCACTCCAGCCTGAGTGACAGAGGGAGATTTTGTCTAAAAAAAAAAAAAAAAAAAAAAAAAAAAAAAAAAAAAAGTAAAGAACTATATAATTAATTAAGAAAAATACAAAAGAAAATTTTGGGTAAAGAAAACAATAGAAAATTGACAAGTTAAAACCTAGGTGGCCAAGAAACACAGGAAGATGCTCAAACTTAAATGTATCAAATGAAAACTATAAATATGCTGGGTGAGGTGGCTCACGCCTGTAATCCCAGCACTTTGGGAGGCCGAGGCAGGCAGGTCATAGGTCCGGAGTTTGAGACCAGCATGACCAACATGGTGAACCTCGTCTCTACTAAAAATACAAAAATTAGCCAGGCGTGGTGTCACACACCTGTAATCCTAGCTACTTGGGAGGCTGAGGCAGGAGAATCACTTGAACCCAGGAGGTAGAGGCTGCAGTGAGCCGAGATCAAACCACTATACTCCAGCTGACAGAGCGAGACTCTGTCTCAAAATATATATATATATGTTAGAAATCATTATTTTAATCTATCAAGTTGGCCAAAAATGAAAATCTCATACTATGATGTGTTGGCAAGGATGTGGAGAAAATAAAGCACTCATTTTTTTTTCTTATGCAAATATATACTGGCTAATCTCTAAGGAAAATTTTAGCAGTGCTTATGAAAATGGAAGCTAAGAAACAATTTAAATTTCTCTCTGTAGCTGAATAAAATATATTCATAAAAAGGAAAGCTAAATAGCAGTTGAAAAAATAAATTACATCTCTCTCTCTCATATATATATATATAATATGAGAACTGGGACCAGCTCAAAAAGTGTTGAATGAAAAAAAGCCAAATGCAGATTCTGCACTGTGTGACACCAATTATCATAAGCATAAGGAACCTAAGAATACATAAAACAAAAGCTGTGCAAGACCTTTTTGGGAAAAAGCATAAAAGCTTTCTAAAGGACATTTTAAAAAAATCTATGAGTAAATGGAGAGACATATCCGGCTCAAATCTGTTGAGATTCAGTTTGGCCTCATGTAATAGGAAATCCAAAATAACAGCGGTTTAAACGAGATGATAATTTATTTCTCTCGTGTAAAAAGTCCAAACACTGGCAAACCTTTTTGCTTTGTACAACACTGAATGTTTCCTAAAGGAGCAGTCCCCAACCTTTTTGGCACGGGGGACTGGTTTTGTGGAAGACAATTTTTCCACGGTGAGGGGTCAGGCGGGGGATAGTTTTGGGATGATTCTGGTGCATCACATTTGTGTACTTTATTATTACATTGTAATATATAATGAAATAATTATACAAATCACCATCATGTAGAATCCATGGGGGCTCTGAACTTGTTTTCCTGCAACTAGACATTCCACCTGGGGGTGGCGGGAGACAGTGACAGATCATCAGGCATTAGATTCTCGTAAGGAAAATGCAACCTAGATCCCTCGCATGTGCAGCTCACAATAGGGTTCATGCTCACGTGAGAATCTAATGCCGCTGCTGATCTGACAGGAGGCAGAGCTCAAGTGGTAATGTGAACGACGGAGACAGGCTGTAAATACAGAGGAAGCTTCGCTCCCTCACCCACTGCTCACCTGCTATGCAGCTCACCTGCTATGCAGCCCGCCTGCTACCAGTCTGCAGCTCAGAGGTTGAGGACCCCTGTCCTAGGGGGTTCCCCTACTTCATCTCTTTCAGTCCTTCTAACAGCCTAGTAAGATGATAAGACCGACATCATCACCATCTTGCAGATGAGAAAACGGAAGTTTAGCGAGATTTGTAGCTTGCCTAAAGTTACAGATTTGAGAACAAAACCCAGTCCCATTGCTCCCTCGGTGTGCGTCACACTGTTCTGGTTGGCTGGAACCCCCCCATGCCCTGAGGCCCAGGTGAACACTCAAAATTTGTTTGTTTCACATAACCTGCTTGGGGCCTTTAGTTAATATGCTAGAACAGGGCAGTGGGTACATATGTTAACACAAGTATAACTGGTTCTTTGGTCCTTCCAAAAACATAAGAAAAGCAGTGACCAGGACCAAATCATTCTCCTGGGGCCCACTACGGGGCTGATATTGGTGAGGTCTCTCTTCTACTGTATCTGTCTCTATCATTAACCAGGGAAAATGTTGTTGTCCTTGGGTGGGTTGGATTTCTTCCAAGCTGTTATTTTAATTTTATCACATAATACTTGATTTCAACAGTGATTTTCAGTAATTTAGGATGAGATTGGCCAGGCACAGTGGCTCACGCTTATAATCCCAGCACTGTGGGAGGCCGAGGTGAGGAGACGGCAGATCACCTGAGGTGAGGAGATGGAGACCATCATGGCTAACACAGTGAAACTCCGTCTCTACTAAAAATACAAAAAGAAATACATAATTAGTCTGGCGTGGTGGCAATCACCTGTAGACCCAGCTACTGGGGAGGCTGAGGCAGGAGAATCACTTGAACCTGGGAGGCGAAGGTTGCAGTGAGCCAAGATCATGCCACTGCACTCCAGTCTAGGAGCAATACGCCATCTCAAAAAAAAAAAAAAAAGACGAAATCAATACATTTGCTCAGTCTTTTGAGGTCTAATCAAAATTTCTGAGATAATTTTTATTTTCACACTTGGGAATTTTTCTTTCAATGCTGACTTTTTCCCATGATGCCTCCATAGCTGGTGTACCTTTCTTCTTCAGTGTCATTGTTTAGAAGTTGTTTATGTGTGAGAACATAAATGGAGGGCTTCCACTTGCATTTTTTCAAAGCTCATACAAAGCTACACAAAGCTATAATGTGAAGATGCTGAACTCTGTAAGTAAGTAGTCTCCACGGTCACTGATGAGCACGTAAGCAATCACTGATTCTCAGAACTTGCATGTATCAGCCAATATCTGTTAACAATTAGAAGCTGAAGCCTGGGCAACATAATGAGACTCCATCTCTACCAAAAATATTAAAAATAGCCAGGCATGGTGGTGTGTGCCCATGGTCACAGCTACTCTGGAGGCTGAGGTGAGAGGATCACTTGAACCCAGCAAGGCGGAGGCTGCAGTGAGCTGAGACGGAACCACTCCACTCCAGCCTGGGTGACAGAGTGAGACCCTGTCTCAAAAAAACAAAAAAAGTTGAGCCTGTTTTTCTGTTTACTGGCTGTTTGGATTTTAGCTGTTGACTGTTGATTTCCTTTGCCCAACTTTGTGTTGTTGACTTGCAGTTTTTTAGTCTGGATATTAACCATTTGTTGATTAAAGACACGGAAAATAATATATATTCCCCTTCTTGGTTGCTTATTTTTACCTTGCTTATGTTTGTGGGGGAAAGGGCTAGAGTTGAATTGTTTTATGTAGACCAGTTTTATTTTTATGGATTTTTTTTTTGTGTTCTAAGAAATATATTTCTCTATTCAAGAATAATATATTTAGAGATTTTTCTCATTTAAGTTTGCTTAGGATTTTTGAATTCTGTGAAACTGTCAAGCCATTATTGTGTGTTTATTCTCACAGGTGGTGCAGCTGAACAAGCTGGAATAATAGAGGCTGGAGATGAAATTCTTGCTATTAATGGGAAACCTCTGGTCGGTCTCTTGCACTTCGATGCCTGGAATATTATGAAGTCTGTCCCAGAAGGACCTGTGCAGTTATTAATTAGAAAGCATAGGAATTCTTCATGAATTTTAACAAGAACCTTTTTCTCAGTTCTCTTTCTTTAGCAAATCAGAGCAACTTCTTTAAACTACAGGTTCTTGAAATGGCCAACGCTGGTATAGACGACTATAAAAATCTGCAAGCTTGTGCTTACAACACAACACATGAAGCCTGACTTTCTGTATGTGCAGCAGCGATGAAATGAACTCCAGAAGGCTTCCACCTGGATCACCCAGGCCAGGAGGGTTTGTTTCCGTGCCTGTCCCCTACCTTTATGTTTACTGATGGGGATACGAGATGTGACATACCCTTCTTTATTTGAAACACTTAGCTAGACCTTTGATTCCTTCTTCCCAGCTCTCCCAACATACCCAATCCTGGTGATTAGGTAACTAAAAGTCTGAGGGGGACACAAATGTCACACCTAAGAGGACTATCATTTTATATGATTTTGTTAAGTAAATGATGACAGAATGCTTTTAGGCACATTCAATGGAAGGAGGAGCTGTAGGTCTGTATATGTTACCCTGAAAAGAGAAAGAGACTTTAAAAAAAAAAATGAATTATGACCTGTTAGGCTGAGCTCAGGAATTATCCAAAAACGAAAAAGCAAAATAGAGTATTTTTTAGAGAGTGTAATGTATAACGTACGTATGCAGAGTTCAAGTCAATAGGTTACTGATCACCATGAAGTATTGATCATTTTCTATCTGTCTCTAAAAGTGTAAGCCATAAGGCTGTTTTACAGAATAGCACTTCTGATAAACAACTGTATTAAATAGCCATGAGCTTCACTGCTTAGAGGCATCAGAAAGGTCAGCATCTGAAAGCACCTTACAAGTAGTTTTTGAACCTGTCTTGGTTAAGTGCTTGAATTCAAGACTGGTCAGTACAAGAGCAGGCAAAAATATCACAGTCACTGGGTTTCCATTTCTGTATTTTATGCAGTCCAACCACAAATTTAAACTAAATTTGTAGAAATCAAGTATCTTTCTAAGTGTCCTTGGCTTTATAAACATAGACATTATATTTACAATCCAAATAGGGGAGCTTAATGGAATCCTTTGAGGAGACTGGTTCTTCTCTTTCCCAACATGTTTAAGAAATATAACATTCTAAGTACGGGATCTCTTTTCTTGACCTAGTATAATGGCAACTGCAGTGACTTAAGTTTTTGCTGTTTTCATTTTCCTGCTTTGCAATGTCCTCCTTTTGCCAAAAATGTTTTCCTACAGAAGACTTGTGACTCACGCTGCTCGTGAAACTCACCCTGGCCACTCCTCCTCTGGCGGCATGAGCTGCTTCCCAGTAGCTATTCCCATTCGGTGTTCCGTTCGTCATCAGAGTTGGCTTTTCTCCTCTCATACTGTACCTTATTTTCTTAAATTCCAAACCCTCATAAGGTCATAAAGAGGAGGAGGAACAACATGGAGAAACAGGGTGAGTCAAGGTAAAGGAGCAGAACTAGGTAGTTACAAGCCAGATCTTCAGCGGCACAAACCAAACCATTGAATCCTGAGAATATGAGTGGAGAATGCATTTGCCATACCTGTATGCATGACGACACGAAAATTTTATGTTGGAGATACTTCTTTAAATAACCTGTAGCCTGGATCCATGGCTATGACCCCAGATTCATAGAGGGGCTTTAGCTATCAGCTTTGTACATCATTTTTCTGAGTGACTAATCCCACTGAACATCTTTGAAGTTGGCCTGGAGAGGTCCTTCAGATGAGTGGCTTGTCTGAGTCCAGATTTCTCATCAACCGGCAATACAAAGGAAAATATAGTACCGGAGTTAGTTAGAAAGGTCTGATTTAACTTCTACTTTTCACTACAGTTACAGGTAGGATACTGTAGGAAGTCAGTGCAAGGTGCATGCTTGATTGTTTTTTAAGTCTCTGGGGTCAGTTTTGTGGTTTTCTGCTTTCTTGCCTAAGACTATTTCAAGTCAACACTGAAAACTGCTTTTCGTCTCCACTCTTATAGCTGTGCGTAATAATAAGAAATGCACAGCCCTATGTGAACAAACAGGAATTTCTTGCGCAATGTGGAGCGAATGGAATGGCCTCCTTCTGAGAGTCCTTAATCCTCATCTCTGGAGTACACGGGCGGACCTCTGGCTTACTTACTTACATACACTATGCTTAAGTCATCATCAGCCACTGTA
The DNA here is from genome assembly GCF_030222135.1 of Aotus nancymaae. Lineage (NCBI taxonomy): Eukaryota > Metazoa > Chordata > Mammalia > Primates > Aotidae > Aotus > Aotus nancymaae. The sequence goes on from NW_026988425.1 coordinate 31,622,093, forward strand.
TTACATCTTGCCAGAAGGTTTCCCTGGCCAGCAGTTGAAATTTAAGGGAAGAAGCAAAAGCTAAACTGTCTTTGACCCTAAGATAGAAAGCTATTTATTTGTCTTCAGTGTTCAAGGCATGACTAGTATTTCTAATTAGCCTAATTAATTCCCACACTTCCTAAAGTGAACACTAATGGTATTGTCCTACTAAAACTGTCATTTTTTTTTTTTTTAAACTGGTCAGTCATTCACAATAAGCTATGAGGGTAAATATGTGTTATAACAAGTAAATTGTAGTTGCAAGAATATACCATGAAGATTAAAGTAGGTTGGGTTTCATTTCCATCTTCCCACACACATCTCATTGAATTTGATGGTTGACTTAATTGGCACCATAACTTTGTATGATATTATACATTATCCTTTATTTATGTAAAGTAAAATGCCTTATATATTAAAGAGTAAGTGCAATAATATGAAATAGCCTGTACATTTAAAAAATGTTGTCGCCAAGTTATATAAATCCACATCTCTGTAAACAACTTTTTTAAGTAATTTTAAAAAAATAATAAACACTCTGCTTACTACTTGATTTTTTTTTTCTATTTTGGCCATTATAGAGTATTATTGAGATAAGAAATGTGCATTGTCACCTAAATGAGTCAGAGGTACAAAGGCACTAGAACTCGAATTAGGCGTCCTTTTCCATGCCACACTCACAATCTTAACACAATCTAAAACTTTTCCACCTCAAAATCTTACAATTGATTGTAAGATTTTTATTGTTTTGAGAGAGAGTCTCGCTCTGCCAACCAGGCTGGAGTACTGGAGTACAGTGGCGAGATCTCAGCTCACTGCAACCTCCACCTCCCAGGTTCAAGTGATTCTCCTGCCTCAGCCTCTGGAGTAGCTGGGACTACAGGCGCACACCACCACATGCAGCTTATTGTATTTTCATTAGAGATGGGGTTTCACCATGTTGGCCAGGATGATCTTGATCTCTTGACCTCGTGATCCGCCTGCCTTGGCCTCCCAAAATTCTAGGATTACAGGCGTGAGCCACTGCATCAGGCCAAATGTCCTACTCTTACCACAAGCTCCCGGCCTTCTGGTCACTTCCTCCCACTTCACTTTCAACAAGCCCCTGACGGTTTTCTCCTTGTCAGAACTCCACCCTTGCATTCTCTTCTCAGACTAGAACCCTAGCATAGCACAGCAATCTCTGCCCAGCGCACAGGCTTAGATCCCTTGCCCCACTGTTCTGTTTTACCAGGCAATCCTGGATCTTTCCAAATAATAGCCAGCATCTTGGTTCCTATAACCCTATTCCTAGAGAAAAATCTCACAACTAGACTAGACAGAATGCTGCTGCTATAAATTCATGGGTTCCAGCCTTAACTGGACCCTTCCTGCCACTCGGCACTTCTTGCCTTTTCAGTTTTTTCTCACATTTTTCACAATGGCTAATGTTCTTTTTCTCAAAAACCCTACCCATTCACCTTCCCCCTCCTACTTGGGATGATCTGGGATCCTACTTCACAGAGCTAAATAAAAAGCATCTATTTAGGTGCCTTGTTTTTTTGTTTGTGTGTGTGTTTGAAATGGGGTCTCGCTCTGTCACCAAAGCTGGAGTGTAGTGGCGTGATCTCAGTTCACTGCAACCTCCACCTCCCGGGTTCAAGGGATTCTCCCGCCTCAGCCTCCTAAGTAGCTGGGATTATAAGCACGCACCACCTCGCCCAGCTAATTTTTGTATTTTTAGTGGAGACGGAGTTTTGCCATGTTGGTCAGTCTGGTCTCTTGTGATCTGCCCGTCTCAGCCTCCCAAAGTGCTGGTACAGGCGTGAGCCACCGCACCTGGCCTAGGTGCCCTGGTTTTAAGATGGAGATATCAACCTACAGTAGCCCAAGGAAAAAGCCAAGATGGCATCTTGCAGAAATCCCAGAACAGGACCCAGCATGTGACCTGGCCTCAGACTGGAGAAACTCTGGGATTCATGGGTTCTCACCCAGCACCCTCCCCACTTCGGTTTGTTTCTGCTGGTCACAGTATCCTAATCCCCAGTCCTCACCTGTTGTTTACCTAGAAATCGCCTATGAAGGTCATTTGTCCTCATTTTGGCCCCATTCAATATCACAGAGTTTCTCTGGACATACAAGCTATTGCCTGCCTGATTTTCTATATACATCCCGAAATCAAAATTCTGATTGGTTCCCTCCTGCCTCTACTTGGGTAGAGCTTTTTCCTAGGAGACAGAGTTCTTGTTTGCATAACTCCCGTCCTTGAAACCCAATGAAATGAACAAATACAGAGGGAAACTCTAGTAGTTTTAAATGGAAAATAGCCACAAACCCATTATACGAAATGGAAAACTACATACCAAGTGAAAGATGTAAAACCAGGCCGGGGATGGTGGCCCACTCCTATAATCCCAGCACCTGGGGAGGCCAAGGTAGGCAGATCACTTGAAGTCAGGAGTTTGAGACCAGCCTGGCCAACATGGTGAAACCCCATCTATACTAAAAATACAAAAAATTAGCCGGGCATGGTGGCGGATGTCTGTAATCCCAGCTACTCAGGAGGCTGAGGCAGGAGAATAGTTTGAACTAGGGAGGCAGAGGTTGCAGTGAGCCAAGAACTGGCAACTGTACTCCAAGCCTGGGTGACGGAGTGAAACTCCATTTCCCAAAAAAAGCTAAGATCAAACTGAAGGAGAACCATTAAATGAAATACAATTCTTGCTGACTGAGAGAGCATAGGTGGCATGAATGAGAGTTCTGAAGACCACCACCAAAATCCTTAACTTGGAGAAAGGGGACTACTGAAGTTGAGCCCTTTAAGAAGCAGGCTGAAGGCCGGGTGTGGTAGCTCACACCTGTAATCCCGGCACTTTTGGAGGCTGAGGCAGTTCGATCACCTCAGGTCAGGAGTTCAAGACCAGCCTGGCCAAGATGGCGGAACCCCATCTCTACTAAAAATAGAAAAATTAGCTGGGTGTGGTGTGTGCCTATAATCCCAGGTACTTGGGAGGCTAAGGCAGGAGAATCGCTTGAACCTGGGAAGCAGAGGTTGTGGTGAGCTGAGATCGCACTACTGCACTACAGCCTGGGTGGCAGAGTAAGACTCTGACTCCCCCCCACAGAAAAAAAAAAAAAAACCAGGCTGAAGCTGAACCGGAGTCATCTTCATGCCTCAGAATGGCAGGGAAGATGAGATTGAAGAAGGGTAATCATTTTCTTCTTCCCAGACACCTAGTGGTCAGTGTAAGCAGGCCAAAGGAGTAACAGGAAAGGAAATGGCCAAATTTGAGGGGATCCCCCACCAGACAGGACCCTGATTCAGTAAGAGATTAGCTGCCCCAGCTCACCCTTACTCCATAAATTCTATGGCCACTATCACTCCACATACCCTCCTGATCCCTTCAAAACAGCTGAATATCTCAAAGACTAAAATCAGCTAGTACCCAATTTCCTTCTCTTGTCCTAAGGGATGATTTGAACAATGCTTAAACACAGAGAGCTATAAAGGATCCACCACTGACCAATCTTGAGCAAATGGCAGGCTTAGTAGAATTCACTTACCCCCATTAAACAAAGTCAGTAAGGGTCCTACTTATGAATTCAGAACTGGTAAAGAGAAGGGAGAAGACAGGGAGTGAAACACAATTATGCAAAAGGCAGATAAAAAAATATAACTTCGATCATGACTCAGAAAAAGAATTCTAAATACAAACTGTTTTGTCAACGTACTTAAGTAAATGTGGCTTCTAAGAAGCACAAGATTAAAAGAGCAGTAAGAAAACTTAATGAGATGAAAACATCTGGTAGAACTAAACCAATCACCTTACCAAAAAGCCACATTAGAAGCAACAAGTCAAATCAAATTGTAGACATCTAAGTGACACTGAAGATTAACTTGAAAAACCTTGATTAAATGTTAGCCAATAGAATTCTGCAGTACATTAAAGAAAATATGCACAACTGATGTTAATTCCAGGAATATGTGAACAGTTTGAATTTAAGAAGCTATAGACATTACATTAACAAGACAAAAGAGAAAAAGAATCATCATGAAAGATGTCCACAGGCCCGGCACAGTGGCTAACACCTGTAATCCCAGCACTTTGGGAAGCTGAGGCAGGTGGATCACCTGAGGTCAGGAGTTCGAGACCAGCCTGGCCAACGTGGTGAAACCCCATCTCTACTAAAAATATAAAAATTAGCCAGACATGGTGGCACATGCCTGTAAACCCAGCTACTTGGGAGGGTGAGGCAGGAAAATCACTTGAACCCGGGAGGTGGAGGTTGCAGTGAGCCAAAATCATGCCACTGCATTCCAACCTGGCTGACAAGAGCGAAACTCCATGTCAATAAATGAAAGAGGGAAAGAGGAAGGGACAGGGGAAGGGAGAGGAGGAGGAGGGGGGAAGAAGAGGAGGAGGAGGGGGGAAGAAGGGGAGGGGGAGGGGGAGGAAGATGTCAACAGACATGTTAAAGCCTACATCATGCTCTAATGGAGGAACTCCAGAAACATTCCCATTAGTCAGGAATACACATGCCCACGATGCTGAAAAGTATTACTGCTGAAAAGCAATGTTCTGGAGGTAAAATATAATCAGGTAAAATTTTATTTTTTGTAGAGACAGAGCGTCTCTATGTTGCTGGTCTCAAACTCCTCTCAAGTGATTCCCCCGCCTCAGCCTCCCAAAGTGCTGGGATTACAAGTGTAAGCCACTGTACCAGGTCCAATTATGTAAAATTCTAAAAACAGATATAAATAACAAAAGTATTATTATTTGCACGTGACAAAACTTGCGTACACATAAACACAAAAGTTCCAACTGAAAAACTACTAAAATAGAATTCAGTATGGTGGCTACAAAAATTAACATCCAGCAAAACAACAGCTTTTCTATAAATAATAACCAGTTAGAATATATCATGGGAGAAATATTCTATTATTAATGCCAGCAACTGAAAACACAAATTTATTCTTAGCAAGAACTGGCAAGACCTAAAAATATTGTAAAACTCTATTAAGGGACATAAGAGATAACTTAAAAGGGGGGGGGGTAAATGTACAGCTTACTTTTTTGCGGCGGGGACAAAGTCTCGCTCTGTCACCCAGGTCGGAGTGCGGTGGCACAATCTCAGCTCACCGCAACCTCCACCTCTCAGGTTCAAGTGATTTTTCTGCCTCAGCCTCCTGAGTAGCTGGGATTACAGGTGCACACCACTGCACCCGGCTAATATTTTTTGTATTTTTAGTAGAGACGGGGTATCATGATGTTGGCCAGGCAGGTCTTCAACTCCTGACCTCAGGTGATCCGCCCACCTCGGCCTCCTAAAGTGCTGGGATTACAGGCGTGAGCCACCACACCTGGCCATGTGTATAGCTTATTCTTGGACAGGATGACTCAATACTATAAAGATCTTAATTTTCCCCAGTCTAATTTTTTAATATAAGTCCAATCATAATCTCAAATTTTTTAACTTGACGAAATTATCTTGAAGTCCATCTGGTAGGATAAATATGTAAAAATAGCCAGAAAAGAATTTGAAAAAGCAGAATAAGAGGGGAATTGGCCATATTAAATTATCAGAAATTTATTATAATTAAAATGGTGGCTCCTGTGCTATAGAACTAGACAGGCAAACCACTAGAACACAAACCCAAATATATAATAATTCTCAATTCAATAAAAAAGTGGCATTTAAAATCAGCAGCAACGAAACACCACACATACACCAATTATTCAATATATTCAATAACTGGTGTCGAAAAATTGGCTAGTATTTTGGAGAGAGGAGAAAGCTAGCTCATTTGCAACAAAATCCCTGCCATCAAAATAAAATTCCCAAAGGGTCGAAGATTTAAAAGCAAGAAAGGAAACAAAAATATTCCAAAAAAATCCCTAAATATATTGCTTTAATCATAAAGTGAATAAGCTCTTCTAAGCAGGAAGCTAAATTCTGAATCTACAAAGCAACAGACTCACAATTTAACCAGACTACATACAAACTAAAAACTACTGGGGGCTATCCCAGTGGATTCGAACAAGATGGCAGCAACGCTGGCGTAGTTTTCTATTCTTCCCATATCCTCACTAACACACCCAGGAAACACACACACACACACACACACAGTTAAGATAAAAAAAAAACACAGTAAACATCCACAACAAAACTAGATACAAAGGTATCCCCACAAACTCCAAAATATACAAGTGGATAAAGATATGACTACCAAGACCAATTTGATATCACCGACTGTGTAAGAGAAGTAGAAGAAAGCAACACAGCAAGTGATGGCCCCATAACCCCACAAAATCACCAGGAAAGCTCAGAGGACCAGTGGGACAGCAGCAGCTGGGTGTGGAAGAGTTTTCATCCTCTTCTGGTGGGCAAGTGTGTGAAGTCCGTGATGAAGGAGGAAAGGGCTGATATAGGCTATGAACTCTCAAAACCCCATGCTGAGGAAAAACTATGGGAAACAATCCAAATTGAGCAGGACAAGAGCAAGGATGAAAAATAAAATTCAGTTAAAAGTATGTGAGGGGAGCAGATCCAGGTCTTTTCACTCCACAAAACAGAAGAGGGAGAGGCTAAAGTTAAGCTACTCCAACTCAAGTCTCTCTTCTAAAGTAACAGGAAAGGCAATTTCATGTAAAAAGGAGTAATAGAAGATAATCTTAGGTTAGATCCCATACAAAGTAGTTATAAGAAAAAAGAGGCTGAGTGCAATGGCTCACACCTATAATCCCAGCACTTTGCAAGACTGAGGCAGGCGGATCACTTAAGCCCAAGAGTTCGAGACCAGCCTGGGTAACATGGCGAGATCCCTACTCTGCAAGAAATACTAAAAAATTAGCCAGGCATGCTGGTACATACCTGTGGTCCCAACTACTCAAGGGGCTAAGGTGGGAGGATCGCTGGAATCCAGGAAGTCAAGCCTGCAGTGAGCCATGATCACGCCACTCACTACACTCCAGCCTGGGCAATGGAGTGAGACCCCCATCTAAAAAAAAAATAAAATAGTATAAAGAACAAATATAATCCCTACAGACAACAAAAGCACATCAGAAAGCTGTGCCCACAAAAATCAATGAGAACTATAACTCAATACCTCAGAATGAGCTAAAATAAAATATATCAAGATAATGACCTGGAATATGAATAATATAAACCAAAACCAGAAAGACTCAGAAATCAGGTATTAAAACTCAGGAAAAAATTTAAGATAATTTCAGAAAAGATGAGTCCTCTGGAAAGATCATTCCCAGTGAATAAACCACAATAATGCCATAAAAGAAAGAGAAGAAATAGAAAGGACAAATATTTAAAGATCGTTAAGAAACAGAAGGAAAAAAACAGCAAAACAAAGACAGAAGATGAGTTCTCCAAAAGGAAAACCTGAACAAGTGAACAGAAGACTAAAAATTTTTATTTTCCTGAAATTGAGAATTAAAAAATGGTCGACACTACATGTTGAAAGAACACACAACGTACTTGGGAATACTGATCCAGAATAACCAAGAAGAAAACACACTCTAGTAACACTGGAAAAATACCGAGGAGAAAATATCCCATGAGCATCCAGGCAAAAACAACAAGGCAATTATGAGAGAAAGAAAATCATGCTCATGTAATAATCCCAGTACTGTGTGACAGCAATGCTTTATGCTCAGAAAGAACATACTTCAGTTACTCAAAGAAAATGTGACTTAAGAACTTTATTGGCCAGGCACAGTGGCTCGCGCCTGTGATGCCAGTATTTTGGGAGGCTGAGGTGGGCAAATCACAAGGTCAGGCATTCAAGACCAGCCTGACCAATACAGTGAAACCCCATCTCCACTAAAAATAAAATTAGCCAGGCATGGTGGTGGACACCTGTAATCCCAGCTACTCAGGCTGAGGCAGGAGAATGGCTTGAACCCAGAAGGCAGAGGTTGCAGTGGGCAGAGATCGCGCCACTGCACTCCAGCCTGGGCGACAGAGCAAGACTCCATCTCAAAAAAAAAAAAAAAAAAGAATTTTATCCAGACATACTGACTTTCAAGTCAAAGGTTGCAGATAAACTGCCATCAGCATACACAAATTCAAAACTGTTATTCTCACAAGCTCTTTCTGAAGAAACTAACAACAAATGAGCAAGGCAACCAAAATAACTGGACAGGCAGTGACACCGGAAATGGTGACAGGCATTAAGTATGTATTTACTTGAAGAGCTGAGACTAAAGAAGTGTTAAAAGGGAATGATTATATAATGACTAATGTTCTTCCAATGCAGACGTAGCCCAACTACAAAAAGTAGTGGTGGAGGCGAGTGGACCAAGCATATAAAAAAGGTTTATTAAAAACTCATTTTTAAGTAATAATATTGCTGGTATAGTGCTGATACTATTATTTTGAGAATGTGTGGAAACAAATGAACAACTGTGTGGTATCTTATCATCACTCATGTCCATCATTCTTGGTATGGAAAAGGAGAAGACAGAAACACCCCATAAATTCTAAATTTGAATCTGAGGGTTGAGTGGGGTGGCTCACACCTATAATCCCAGCACTTTGGAAAGCTAAGACAGGAGGTTCATTTGAGGCCAGGAGTTCAAGACCAGCCTGGGCAATATAGTGAGACTCAATCTCTACAAAAAATTTAAAAATTAGCCAGGTATAGTGTCACATGCTTGTAGTCCTAGCTACTTGAGAGGCTAAGGCAGGAGGATCACTTGAGCCCAGGAGTTTGAGGCTGCAATGAGCCATATCAGGCCTGGGCAAAAAAGTGAGATCTTGTTCTAAAAAAAAAAAAAAAAGAAAAAAAATTTCCATCTGAATTATCAATGTAAACTCATAAGTCACTTTAATTTTCATTTTTTTATTGTGGCAAAATATACATGAAGTTCATCATCTTAACCATTTCTAAGTACACAGTTCGGTGACATTAAGTCAGTACTGACATTGTGTAATCATCACCATTATTCTATCCCTGCAACTTTATCTTCCTACACTGAAACTCTGGGAGGTACTTTTTATAAACACATACATACACCACACAAACACACATACACACAATTTTCCACCAGAAGCAATGATCAAGGCAGTAGTAACAAGTATTCTGAAAGCCCAAATTACGGTCCTGAAATATCATCATGCTAAAAGAAACCATGGCTTTTTGGAAAAAGACATGATTCCAGATACGGGGTAGGAAATATGCAAAGTGAACCTGAAACATCTTGGCATACCAGAGAGTTATCAAAGACTACTAAAACTATCAAAAGGACTCCAGATCCCTGAAGAGAGTTCCACTGGCTAAAGACAGGACATTTTAAGCATTAACAGAGCTAATAACTGTAGTAGATCAAAACATATAAAAGAATTATTGTTCTATTATGCTAAGTGAAATAAGGCAGAAAAAAGACAAATACTGTATGATCTCATTTATATGTGTAATCTGAAAAAGCCAAGCTCATAGAAAAAGAGTAGAAAAATGGTTACCAGAAGCTGAGGGGAGGGAGAGAGAGAGGAAAGGAAACACGTTGTTCAAAAGAGACAAAGTCTCAGACTGGAGAAATCAAGGTTTAGTGATCTATTGCACCGCATGGTGACAATAGTTAATGTATTGTGTGCTTCAAAATTGCCAAAAAGAACTATTTTTAGTATTCTTACCACAAAAAAATAAGTTAGTAAGGTGATGGTTATTTTAATTAGCTTGACTGAATATCCAATGTGTACAAAGACTGAAATATTACATTATACCCATAAATATACATAATTATTTGTCAATTAAAAATAAATAGAATATGTTTCCATAAGTTCACAATATTTTAAAAATTAAAGTTATTTTTGGAGGATGCCAGGGAACCAGCTGTATTTTGAAAATAGGTAAATAAACTGTAAGAATTATTCTACCGCTCTTTTGGCTCAGACCGGCAACATGGCCAAACGTACCAAGAAGGTTGGGATCATCGGTAAATATGGGACCCGCTATGGGGCCTCCCTCCGGAAAATGGTGAAGAAAATTGAAATCAGCCAGCATGCCAAGTACACTTGCTCTTTCTGTGGCAAAACCAAGATGAAGAGATGAGCTGTGGGGATCTGGCACTGTGGTTCCTGCATGAAGACAGTGGCTGGCGGTACCTGGACGTACAATACCACTTCTGCTGTCACGGTAAAGTCCGCCATCAGAAGACTGAAGGAATTGAAAGACCAGTAGACGCTCCTCTACTCTTTGAGACATCACTGGCCTATAATAAATGGGTTAATTTATGTTAAAAAAAAAAAAAAAGAATTATTCTACCTTCCCTTTATGAATTATACTAAAATGTAATGTAGATAACATTTCTCCTTATAGAAATATTCTAACTAATAAAGAAAAAGAATTAAAATATCATCACTTTGGCCAGGCATGGTGGCTCACGCCTGTAATTCCAGCACTTTTGGAGATCGAGGCGGGCAGATCACGAGGTCAGGAGTTCAAGACCAGCCTGACCAAAATGGTGAAACTCCGTCTCTACTAAAAATGCAAAAAATTAGCCGGGCGTGGTGGCATGTGCCTGTAATCCCAGCTACTCTGGAGGCTGAGGCAGTGGAATTGCTTGAACCAGGGAAGTGGAGGTTGCAGTGAGCCGAGATGGCACCACTGCACTCCAACCTGGGTGACAGAGCGAAGATTCCGTCTCAAAAAGAAAAAGACAAATAAATAAAATATCATCATTTTGCAAGTCTAATAAATCACAGGATCTAAGAATTGAAAAGAAAGGCTGCTAACATTACGAAAGGAGAATGTGAGACATGATGTGCTTCCTGGTGGAAGCATACACCACCACAGATTAAACAGCGTCACCTACACAAAGAAAGCTGAATCTGACTAAGCCTCTAGACCCAATTACCAATTCTTGGGAAATGCAGTGTAGAAGTCAAAGAAACACCTTAAATCACATCATGTGGAAACCATCAACAAAATCCAAACTTTGGAAAACTCTACAGGACAAATGATCTAATTCCATCAACAAATATTTTGCAAAGGAAAAACAAGAGGGAGGGGAAAGAAACCTACAGATTAAAAAAAAAAAAACTTAAAATACCTATCAAATGAAACAATAAAACAATACTATTATTAAAGATGCACACTGGATCAGGACAGTGCTGACTCTTAGGAAGACTGTAATTGGGAGGAAGAATTGAACAGCTTCTGGGTACAGCTGGCAAGGTTCTATCTCCTGACCTGAGTGATGGCTGTAAGCATGTGTGCTTTAGATTAATTCATTAATGTAAACATTTATGAGATTTTCCATTTATATTTTAATCATAAAAACTTTTAATGAAATGCTTATATATATGTCATATTTGTAACTTACACATTTTTTTATTTGTTAATTTGATCATATCCTCTCAAAGTTAATTAATATGTATCAAATCTGACCACCAGACATACCTCTTTAGAAGAAAGAAGATCTCCACAAATTGCATTCTCAAGCAGTACACCTTACACTTTTCTGAATGTTAAAGAAACTGAAAGCAAAACTTACCATATGCCAGCTCCTAAGACTGGGAAAACCAATTGCATCATAGATACAGGCTTAAGTCATGGTGAATCAATACACAACAAGATCAATGGCCTTTAGAAAAATAAAGAACACAAACTGGTAATTCACAGAAAAAATACAAATTACCAAAAGGCAGTAAATGACAACCCCTCAATAGCTAAGACTAGGAGTGATGACACCCTCCAGAGAGAGGTCCCCAACCCCTAGGCCATGGACCAGTAACAGTGACCTGTAAGAACAAACCACGCAGCAGAAGATGAGTGGCGGGCAAGCGAGCATTACCACCTGAGCTCCACCTCCTGTCAGATCACCGGCCACATCAGATTCTCACAGGAACTCGAACCCTATTGTGCACTGAATCAAACCAAGGCTTGATGATCTGAGGTGGAGGAGTTTCATCCTGAAACTCCCCGACCCCCTAGTCCATGGAGAAATTGTCTGACACAAAACTCGTCCCTGGTGCCAAAAAGGTTGGGGACCACTGCTCTATAGTAATGGCTAGGGTATAGGAAAACCAGCATTCACATTATTGTCAGGAGTATAAGTTAACATAAATTTTAGAAATCAATTTGGCTTTATCTTTTACATTCTGAAGGTATATTATTTGAGCAAATCCATTTCTATCAAATCCCTCTACAGAAATAAGAAATAAAGACATAAAGTATGCTACAATACTTTAATAATGTAAAATATGAGAATCATCTAAATGTCCATTAATGGGAAATTTAAGCTATGCGACAAAGCCATTCAAAAGAATGATGTGTACTTTCCCCGAAATCTCTCCACAACATAAGTGCAAAAAGTAAAATACATATCAGTGTATAAAGATACTAATGGGAGCCACACTACACCAACTGTTCTATCAGGAGTAAATATCTATATAATTCTAGCATTGGGCCAAGAAAGTATGGATACCAATTTAACTAAACCACATTACTGTCCATACCCCTTTGAAGGATAGCCTGCAAGATTATAAACGTTAGTATCACCACTTTACCAGTGCTGTTACAGAATACATGACATCTGTGCGGAACTTACAACAGTCAAGCATATCATCCTGGGACCCAATGGGCTGAGATGAATTGGAACTACCTCAGTTTGTCAGTCATCTTAATCTGGACAAAAGCGAAATGGAGTATTATTTCACAATACATAAGTTAACACAAGATAGAGAAGCCACAGAGTTAGAAATTAAACACACTTCATAAATACCTCACATAAACTTGTGACTGCTGGGTGAGAGTAGCCACGCCTGGCAGCCATGGACCCTTGACAGTTATCAGGCTGGGTGTGGCTACTTACTGGTCCCATGTGCCACTGAACCAACCAGGCTCTAAACCCTTTCTTTCTTTTGGGAGATGAACAAATTCAAGGATTTACTATACTTACAAAGAGTATTTTATCTATCTGTTCACGAACAATAGGAAGGGCTGAGTGGTGGAATGCATCAGAGCTTTCTGTTACAAAATTCTTAATCGTCTGGATTGTAATCATTACTTGTAATCGACCCTGCTTCAGGAGGCCAGGAACTTCCCTGGCCATTTGACAATTCTGCTTTCTGTTGAGAATACACAGAATTAGTCAACTTTTTCATCCCCAAAAGAGAAACTATGTAAGTTATATCAAGATATTAGAATAGAGATGTTCCTTAATCTTTTTATTTTACACCACCATGAAAGTATTTTGCATGCCTATTCTGTCTCGGTTAGAGAAAAGCAGCCCCCTCCCAGTGCCAAAATAAGAAAGGAACAATTGTAGCTGAATGCCATCACTGTTGCTCAATCACACCTTGGGATAAAGAGCTCAGAACAGTTAGTAGATAATATGACACTGAGCAAATCCTCCTCTCTGGGCTGCTTCTTCACAAAGTGAAGATAGTAACTGGAATTTGGAGAGGTCAAAATGAGATATAAAATAGCATGCACTTAGTAAGCTTCTGTTAGCACACTGTACCAATCAGGTTATTTTAAGGAACAATCAATTAATTACAAAAAGCCACCAAAAAAGAAACAGAAACTACGAGTTCTCTGCACATAGATATCTATGTAAAGGCTTTTAATCAAAGCGGCATAAACCTGTGGAAGTACTGCTCTTAACACGTGGAGTCGCATCATTCCTGCTTTCAAGAGGACTGTAAGCAACAATATTTCACAGGACAGTTCTCGATTACACCATTACCACCACCCCCAGATTTTACTATACTTCCTCTCCTCTGGATATAGAAACATAATGAAGTTAGGGCCACACACAGGTAGAGCTAAGCGTGCACTCTGGTCTAAAGCAAACACTGACAGTTCAGGAGAGGCCCTTGCTTGGGGAATACTGATGCTGCTGATGAAGTGAATATCTCAGAAACACCTATTACCTCGCCTCTAACATCTTCTCAAGTGAAAAACAGGAACTTTTCACTCGATAAGAAATTCCAGTATACCAGTATCAGTTTCCAGTATCTACTTTGCCGGAAGAAACTTTAAGTTAATAGTTTCTACATGTAGTTATCACCAGCAGTGTCATTTTAGATAAAGAAGTTTATTTCAATGGATAGAAAAATGTCTTTTTTCCATGCATTAAAACTGAGGCCTGACAAGCTATAGCCCATGCCAGCCCCATTTTTGCAAATAAAGTTTTACTGAAAAACAATCTAACCAATTTATTTGTATTATCTATGACAGCTTTCATTCAGTAACGTTCAGTAGTTGCAACTGACACAGCAGGTGGCTCGCACAGCCTAAAATATCTACTATCTGGCCCTTGAAGAAACTCAACCCTTGTATTAAAATATTACAATGCTAGAGTAAGTAAAACTTCATTTCAAAGAAAACAAATTGAGAATACAAAAATACAAATGACATGCTTGCTCTGATTCAGGCACTTTCAAGATCATTGTTTATTTATTACTTCAGGTAAAAAGATAGTATACATATTAGGGAATCCCTTAAAATTCAACTCTAGAGTTATATACCATCTAGTACTTTTGCAATGAATGTTAACAACAACAAAAGAAATCTCTAAACACCTGAAAGCCCCACTATTAACATGGACTATGGTAATAAAAAAATTTGACATTTAATTTGTTCAATATATAGTATTTACATTATGAAACCAATGGTGATACAATGAACAGTGATAAAGAAATAGTAAAAATAAACTTTAAAAAGCAAAGATTTATAGTCTGACAATGCTAATTATAATTGTATATAAAAAAACATAGCAGAGCTTTCTGTTACAAAATTCTTAATCATCTGGGTTGTAATCATTAATTACTTGCTACCAGTTTACATGCAACATCTGCTAGGACATTTGATTTTTTTTCCCCAAGAACGTGTGAGTAGATAAATGACATTTCAGAGCAACATTAATTTACTTGTGGACAGAAAAAGAAAAAACTGTACTCAAGATTGGTACTGGTCACAAGCCTCTTCTCGATAGAAATTATAAAAACAGTAAAATTTAAAAAAATCTAAAAAGGGGATGCATAGGCAAAGAGTACCATAAACGGCACAGCTCAAAAATCCCAGGACCAATCAGACATCTCTCTCTCTCTCTCTCTTTCTCTCTCTCTCTCTCTCTCTCTCCTTCAGCGATGAGAGGTCGATTTTGCCATCAAGTAACCATGACTGAAGCAAGTGAGGGGCACCAGGTGTACAACTCATTAAATCTTGCAAAATACTAAGATGGGAGCAGGGGTGGCCAGAAGAAGGGGCAATTTATAGATAATTCAAACTATATACAGCATAAATGGAATGCAGCCCATCCCAAACTAGCTCTGTGAAACAATTGGACCTTTATAGTTAAAATTATAACAATTGTAATAATACAATAGATTTACATGGGAAGCAAAATCCAAGGGGCATTTTATATTAAATATTTACTGTGCTGTTTCAATTTAAAAATAATTTTGCTAAGTATACATCTCAACTGAAGTCTATGTATAAAATGTCCTAATAGATACAGATATTACCTTTGGTGAGTTGAAGGCCTTTTTGTGACTTGTCTGAACTGTAGGCAGAATGCTAGATGTACATGCACATCTGGAGAATCTCAAGCTGAGGTCATCCAAAAGCTGTGCATATGAGGAGGCTGGAGGTATTTTGAAAGTCAACGTAGACCAGAAACTCAAAACAGGTAACAGTGAGGATGGCAACAGGGAATGGAATGCCAATATGGCGGTAAAACTTTTTTTAAAAACAGAAAAAGGCCTCTCGTACCAGCAGAATCCTGTATACATACAAAAAAGAAAAAGCCACCCACCATTTTGTAAAACAAAAGCCAATTATAGTGTGGGAAAGTACAAATTACAGAAAACCAGAAGTCAACAGAAGAAAACTACTGGTTTACTTGAGAGAAAGGAGAATGATTCACCCCGAGCAGAGTTACTTGGTGAACGCTGCCACCACCGCCCACAGAACCTCGTTGGTGTTGGCCTTCAGACATTCCACTTCGGGGTCTAAGTCGAGAAGCTGCCGCACTCTCTTGGTAGCCAAATCATACTGCTCGTCCAGAAGAGGAGCAAAAGCATTCTCCAGGACGTCCGAAGCATGAGCCAGGTAAATGAGGGCCAGCAAGCGCCTGTCCATGCGGTGAGGGTCATTCACCCACTTGTCAAGAACGGCTTCCTGTACTTTCTTGATGAGGCGCTGCTTAATGTTGTTGTTGGTGAGGGGATGTGTTGTCATGTCAAAAAGTAGGAAGTTCTGTTTCTCTGTTGTCAATACACCCTTTTCTACCAGGTTTTTAGCTAATCGTTCCCGTACATTTCTTAACTGATAATGCAGTTTTAATGGATTCCATGTCTCACCTAAACAAAAGATTTCAGCAGTTAGAAATGATGAGTATTATCTGCTAATTTTGCAAAAATTTTGTACTATTAAAATAAACAGTAAAATCTGATTTCCCCTTCAAGAGAAACAGAGGAAAATCCGCCATGTTTTTCTCCCTAACTAGACCATGAACTCCCTAAGGCCAGTGAGACCTTTGGATTCTAAGCACCTGGCAAATCCTCAGGCACAGGAGTCTCTCAGATGACTAAACTGCAGGCAGTCTTCAGACCACAGTCACCCTCAGTCTTAAGTAGAAATGAGCCAAATATTATGTCTGGGCCTCCCT
Source organism: Aotus nancymaae (assembly GCF_030222135.1). Classification (NCBI taxonomy): domain Eukaryota; kingdom Metazoa; phylum Chordata; class Mammalia; order Primates; family Aotidae; genus Aotus; species Aotus nancymaae. Next base: position 31,638,727 of record NW_026988425.1, read on the forward strand.
CCAGCTTCTGGTCAAAAGCAGCCAGTAGCCAAATAAGAAATTTTCTTCTATTAAACACCAGTCTGCAACTAATAGACCAAAAAAAAAGGATTCCTGATTAATATGTTACTCCTGAAACAGCTATACATATATGACCTATAAAGGTAGGAAAGCCTGTTTAGGCCATGCGATTATTCGATGACAATATAAAGCTAATTCTGGAAGAACACAAATTTTGACAATTTTAACCCGCCATCTATACACATTTCCTTTTGAGACAGAAATATTTAAAATAAAACCAAACAATTTTTCTCTAAAGTGGGTTATTCTTTAGAGAAATATGGAAGGAAATACACCAAAATACTAATCATACTTATATTTGGGATGTGTGCTAAATTTCTTTTGTGCTTTCTGTATTTTCCAAATGATCTCCAATGAACATGCAACTATTTTTATAATTTAAAAAAACTAACATTTTTCTAAATTAGAACACATTAAAGATCAACCACAGGCATCTTTTTTAAATGCAAAAGTTGTAAGGCCGAGATTCTATAATACTAAGAGAAAACCTTCAACCACACTGTCCATTACAGGAGCCATTACCCACACGGAGCTAATTAAATTAATTAAAAAATTCAGCTCTGGCCGGGTGTGGTGTCTCACACCTGTAATCCAGCACTGTGGGAGGCCAAGGTGGGTGGATCATGAGGTCAAGAGATCAAGACCATCCTGGCCAACATGGTGAAATCCCGTCTCTACTAAAAATACAAAAATTAACCAGGTGTGGTGGCATGCACCTGTAGTCCCAGCTACTCAGGAGGCTGAGGCAGGAGAATCACTTGAACCTGGGAGGCAGAGGTTGCAGGTTGCAGTGAGCTGAGATTGCGCCATTGTACTCCAGCCTAGCAACAGAGCAAGACTCCATCTCAAAAAGAATTTTTAAAAATCAGCTCTTCAGTGGCACCAGCCACATTTTACATATACAATAGTGACAAGTGGCCAGTGGCTACTGGCTGGACAGCACAGGAATAGAACATTTTCATCATCATAGAAAGTTTTAGCAGACTATCTTAAAATTTTAAGTTGCTGTCTTAAAATATATTACCATTCAACTGGACACAGACAGAATTATTTTCCTATATTTAATACTAAAGAACACAGGCCTATGATAAAGTAATCAATCAGTCCTAAAACTGCCCTCTCACTGTAATTAGAAAGCTGGATAAAATCTATGAAAAAACTTTTTCTGACACTAGTCAAAAGCAGCCCAGAACTGTGACAAAGAGTGAGAGTAAGTGAGTCCCACAACTGCCTAAGCTTACCACCTGAAGGAATGTCCCAGGCAGCAGAGCAGGAAGACCCCAAGCAGAGCACAGCAGTCACATCATGTTAAGGTGGCAGAGATCGAGTTCAGAGTAGCTAAGGCAGCTGCAATGCGCAAAGCAGACTACTGGAGAAGGGGGAGCTACGCAGAAAAACAGGTCTAGAAATCTGCAAGGTGTTCCTTGAGTCTTTGGCTGAAAGCTAAGCCACAGTGTTAGGGTAAGAAATTCCACAAAGCTAGGCAAAGAACAACTACCAGAAAGTGAACAATTCCAAGAGTTCAGTAGAGCTGGGAAAAATATGATTGCCAACTAGCTAGAGAGCAAAGACCTCGCTAAAAACCAAGGACATTCAGAAGGAATCCCAGAAAAATCACACCTTAGTAGTAGTGCTAAACTAGCCCTAGAGTAAAGACCAGCCTAGATCTGCCCTAATAAAGATTAAAAGCAAGCTGATCCACAAGTAACTTAGCTGTCTCCCAAGACAAAACTCAACACTCTTTAAAGAAAGACCATCAAATTCATCACTTAACATCCACCATGTCAAGCATCCAAGTTTAAAAAAAAAAAAAAAAACTTGCAAAGCAGCAAGAAAGTGACCTAAAACTAGGAGTAGCAGGGAAGTCAACAGAAACAGTCCCAGCCTGGGCAACATGGTAAAACCCCATCTCTACAATAAATACAAAAGTTAGCCAGAGCTGGGTGCGCGGTGGGCTGAGAGGGTGTCACACTTGTAATCCCAGCACTTTGACAGGTGAAGGGGAGTAGATCACTTGAGGTCAGGAGTTCAAGACCAGCCTGGCCAACATGGTAAAACCCTGTCTCTACTAAAAATACAAAAATTAGCTGGGCATGGTGGCAGGCACCTGTAATCTCTACTACTTTAGGGGCTGAGGTAGGAGAATCGCTTGAACCTGGAAGGCGGAGGTTGCAGTGAGCTGGGATTGCACTCCAGCCTGGGCTACCAGAAGAAGATTCTGTCTAAAAAACACAAACAAACAAACATACAGAAAACAAACCAAAAAACCTAGTGACCTAGTGCAAGTGTCCTTAATCTATTTCTCCATTTACTCATCTATAACGTAACAGTAACAAATTTATCAAGCTCATAGGGCTATTATAAGGATTAAATGATATATCAAGTTCTTAGAACAAAGCCTCAGTAAATGTTAGCTGTTATTTGCCCACGTGCAGAATAAACAATGTGGCAGAATTTATAGTACTTGTAATGTTCTAAGAATCCTGTTAGGTAATGAGAATATAAACATCAGGATGTATTTTTAACATCCTGTAGGAATTTAAAATCAAGTGAAAGATACATTCATATCACATATTAGAACTACACTGGCCAGAATAAAATGGGAATAGGGCCATATGAACAATGTGAACAAAGTGCCTAGAAGAGTAAGAAATGACTCTGGTTTGACGTTACAAGGTATCGCATAGGAAAGTTACAGAAAAAAAAGGAACTTTATACTAAACCTCGAAATCCAGCAGAATTCACCACATCCTACAAAAAGGAGAGAAGCCTGAATTCCAGGCAAAAGAAACAAAGTACATAGGCAGCAGAACAGAATAAGCCCTGAAGCAGAGGCACACATCTTTCAAAAGTGTGTAACTTCCATCTTTTTATAATCGTATGAACTCAATGTCTCACCAACAAATAACTGCTACATCTTTCACTAGTATGGGTTTTGCTTTTATGTTTTCTAACGTCAATGGCAGGTGTCAGGCAGCTGAAGACACTAGGCTAGGATTGGGTAACTGTGTTGTGTTAAATGACTTATGAAATTTAAACTAATACAACATAAAATAATGAACAGCCAAACTTACATAAAAGCCTATTTTAAAAAACTACAGTTCAATTCTAAGATTAATTATGTAAATAATTTGTAAGTTATGAAAGAAGTATTATCTCCCCTAGCAACTCTAATTTGACATCACTGACTTAACATGTTTATGTTGTCACAAAACCAAAGTATAGTGGAAAAAATGACTCCCAAGCCATCCTTTTTTTTTTAACCTTCCAAAGTCAAATAGGAAGGAATTCTACGCTCCAGAGACATCTTAGCCAAACAACATCTACTGCCAAACAAGAGGGGGGAAAAAATCAAGAAGTGAATTATTCTGAGATCTACAGTAAACTTCTCTTTGCAGTCCCCTACTCCCCGCAAAAGGACTCCCTCACCCCTACACATCCCTCTACTGCTGCTCTTTGTTTTTTCTCATGGGAAATAAGTGGAGTTAACAGTTTATGACTACTGTCTCTTATACTGAAATTATGCTAAGGTTTATTATCCTGACTGTATCCTTAGTTAAAACTTACATATTGCAACCAGTGAAAATTTATCCTTAGTAAATTTTACGAAAGTTCCTGTGGAAATTTCCCAATTCCAAAGTATGCTGACTTACAGTTTAATGTTTCTACTAAAAATGTGAATAGCCTAAACACAAACCCACCTTTCAAATAAAGTATTTCACTTACGACTGGACCTTCCTACTGGCAATCACTTCTTCCTCAAAGGAAGCAATAAAAAGGGACCCAGCCATCTTCTCTTGTAGCAATTCCCTGGGAAGAGGGTAAACCCCATGTGCTCGCTCCAACAAATACAGAGGTATTAAGATCTCCTCAGATATTATAAAAGAATGATCTCATGAGCAGAAGGCTAAAACTGTGTAGGAAACATCCATCTCAAATGTTGTTTAATAGTATTTGTCGTACAGAAAAAAGGCACAAAGTAATAACCATGTGGTCAAAATATCTTGGTATCCTGAATTTCTGCCTTTTATTTTCCAATAATTAAATTAAGCTAAATTGAAAGAATAAAGTCACATCTGAGTTTAGCATTATTAAGACATCAGTAGGCCGGGCGCACTGGCTCAGGTCTGTAATCTCAGCACTTTGGGAGGAGAGGCAGGCAGATCATGAGGTCAGGAGATTGAGAACCATCCTGGCCAATATGATGAAACCCCTTCTCTACTAAAAATATAAAAACTCACTGGGCATTGTGTGGCGCGCCTGTAGTCCCAGCTACTCAGGAGGCTGAGGCAGGAGAATTGCTTGAACCCAGGAGGTGGAGGCTGCAGGGAGCTGAGATCACACCACTGCATTCCAGCCTGGGCAAAAGAACAAGACTCTGTCTCAAAAAAAAAAAAAAAAAAAAGACATCAGTTTAAGTGGGATGGGAAGAGAATAGATGGATCAATGAACAGAAAATGCAATAAAAGTTTAATCTAGATAGCTTCTAAAGATTTAGCTGCTTCAATTTTTAAAACAGTGAATACTTTTTAAATAATTTGAAATAAATACTTGACGAATAGTTCTTAAATTCCTAGGTTAAAAGATGTGACTGTGATCCAAGCTGTTAGTCCTCAGTCCCTAAATTATTCACCAGATATGTGAAAAGACTACAAGTTATACAAGCAAATTTAAAATGTAATGAATCTATTCATAGTTTCCTTTTTTTGTAAAGGAAATTGTGAGAAGTAAATACGGGGAGGAAAAGTTCTTCAAAGATTATTCATGTCCATTGCCCAACAATCACTTCGGTGGAGAATGACATGCTGACAGGCACCTAAATCATTTCACTGCAAAGAACACTTATCTTCCTTGACATAAAACTAAAAGCAGCTTAGGCCATAAATTTGGCAGTGTAGTGATACCTTGTGACCAAAGTAACCAACAATGCCTTAAGATTTCAGAAGCTAAAAACTATTCTTAAACGGTAGTCCTAGCCTGGGCAACATGATGAAAGCCCATCTCTACAAAAAAAAAAATTAAAAAAAAAGGAAAGAAAAAATTAGCTGGGGGCACGATGGCATGTGCCTGTAGTCCCAGGCTACTTGGGAGGCTGAGGCAGGACGATCAACTGAGCCTGGGAGGTCAAGACTGAAGTGAGCTGTGATTGCACCACTGCACTACAGCCTGGGTGACAGTGAGAGCTTGTCTCAAAAACAAAACAAAACAAAACAAAATACAGTAGTCTCTCAACTTGCCTCAAACATATGTATACTAATTTTAAATTATTAAGAAAATGTTTAAAATTTATCAAGAGTTTTAACATGCATACATGTACAGTATAAATAATAATAATAATAAAAAAAAGAGCCCCTGGGTACCTTCCACCCCAGGTAAAGAAACTGTTGTTTCTTTATTAAAACATTCCTTGGCTTCACAGCAAGGAAACCCCTCTGAACAAGTACATTCCTTTCTTTGCATCTTCTCTTTCTTATCCTTCAAAGGCCTAATCTAAGTTCCACTTCCTCTTGTAACTACTAAAGTTCTCAAGGATTTTTCTTTTCCCTGAACTACTGAACTTTCAGAGAACCATATTGTCAAACTCTCATCTGTTATATCACATTATTAGATGTAGAAAACTGTTCTCCAAATGGACTTTAAGATACTTTCAGTCTGGAAGTACCTTTTAAGTTTCATAGCACATATGTCATTATTGGTAGAATAATTAGTGTTTGATACCACATAATACATTGAAGCAACAGAACATTTGTAAAAATCTAAAAATCAGCACGCTAGCCAAAGAACCATATGCTTAAAAATGGTTAAAAAAAAAAAAAGTTACTTAGTGATGGGCAAAAAAAAAAAAAGAAAAAGTTACATATATTTTACAATTAAAAAATATTTTTAAAATATATTATTTTTAAATCAGCAAGCAACTCATACTCAATTAGGTGAGAATTAGTTTTTTCTTTTCTTCTTTTTACACATTATTTACCAGGAGATACTTTCTTATTTTCTTCACTTTAAAAAAATGTCCTTTTTTCTCCTTCTCCCACTCTGGATTCCCTTCCTTAATGCTGAAATGGAAGCATTCCCAGTGTATGTCAAGAGCAAGTAACTAAAATGCCACAGGCAATGTTCTGGCATTGATAGCCAACCTAAAACTCACAGGACATTGTTTTTAAAAAAACCTTGCTAAGTATTTTAGTTTCACATTTTACCCAAATTTCTAATCCAAACAGACACTATTTTACAGAATCTGAACTGTATGTACCTAATTGTGAGAAAACCTTTTAGACCTATCTTTTCACTGCTTTAATCAAGTGGGAACAGTGAACAGCAGTCAAAGGTGAGAACCAAGTTCAGTTAGCATGTATATTATAAAATTCATTCACAAAATGTTACTTAACAGGTAAGTGTAAGATGGATTTCAGTAACAGGAAAGGGATGGCAAACACTCTACCTTCCATAAAAATAATCTTTAGCACTGTAACACACCTGCCAAAAACAGTCACCACAACTTCGAGAAGCCCTTCTTTTGGTCAGTTGGGAACCAAATTACAAATTTTAGTTTGCACCACCAGAAGCAGTCATGGGCCAACACTGGCAGCACAATATGAGAAAGACCCAAAGATTGGTTAAGCCAATGACCTCTAGACAATAACACCATGTTGTGCAAAATGATCCACCAGAGTATAGTTAAACGTTATTAGCAGTTCTATTTCTATCTTAAAACATTATGTTAGCTAATATTTAAAAGGAGTTGACATTAATGCCCTCACTGAGTCTCTGTTAGATGGCTGCATGTCACTGACAGGCATACATGGGAGGCTAACTCAGAGAGCACTGACAATGTGATGAGTTATTTGTGATGATTAAGTGAATATGCAGATAATATAATCTAGTTTTAACCAAACAAGTCCTCATCAAATTCGCAAAGAAATTTTAAAAGATTCTTGCAAAAGAAATTACAATTGAAGAAAACTCTAATAAGCACAAAGAGGGGAAAAGTTTAAGTCAGAGTTTCTTTCAGTGAGATAAAAAGGACAATTATCAGAGCTACAAGAGCGTTGTCCAACAAAAATGCAAATTTATCAAGAATACGATTATGTTCTCTACCAGTAAGAAGAATGAACCTTGCCCTAAGTGTAAAGTGCCTATTACTGCCCTATTAGCTAAAAATTGAGTGTATGTACTTTATTTTTAAATAAATAAATAAATACAGACTGAGCATGGTGACTCATGCCTGTAGTCCCAGTGCTTTGGGAGGCCTAGATGGGGAGCATCACTTGAGGCCAGGAGCTCAAGACCAGCCTGAGCAACACAGCAAACTCCTATCTCTAAAAAACAATTTTTTAAGATGGGGTCTCACTCTGTCACCCAGGTTGGAGTGCAGTAGCATGATCCTGGCTCACTGCAACCTCCATTTCCTAGGCTCATGCAATCCTTCCACCTCAGCTTCCCAAGTAGCTGGGACCACAGGCATGTGCCACTACATCTGGCTAATTTTTTGTATTTTTTGGTAGAAACAGGGTTTCACCGTGTTGCCCAGGCTGGTCTTCAACTCCTGAGCTCAGGAGACTCACCTACCTCAGCTTCCAAAGGTACTAGGATTACAGGCATGAGCCACCATGCCTGGCCAAAAAATAAAATTTATAAAAACTAAGCCAGGCATAGTGACACACACCTGTAGTCTCAGCTACTCCAGAGGCTGAGGCAGAAGCTGTGGATCACCTGAGGCCAGTTTAGTTCAAGGTTACAGTGAGTTAGGATCATGCCACTTCACTCCAGCCTGGGCAAGAGTGAGACCCTGTCTCTTAAAAAGAAAGATATTTATGTCTATACATGAACAAAATCAGCTAGTCCAAGTGCAGCAGTTATTTACAGCTAACTGATCACAATTAGATTTCTTTATTCCCTCTCCACTCTCACTGCTTCACTTGACTAGTCCCCCAGCCCCTAAAAAAACCTCTTTTACTGACAGAAGAATATCCTCATAACAGGACTTTTAGAAATTCTGCTTATCTATAAGAAAACTTACATCATGTTAATATATAAATTACTTTAATATAAATGTCAGTTCTCCATGCTATCAACCAAATTTTTCACATTTTCCTCCCTAAGGTTGCACACTCCCCTGTCTCCCTGAAGTTAGAGGAGATCGTGTGATTTGCTCTGATCAATGAAATGTGAACTGCATGTCATCTCTAAGCAGAAACTTCAGAGCCAGAGTAATCTGCTATCTTATTCCTCCCTTTATGATAGTGACTGATACTGCTCCAGGTGATGGTGGCTCCATCTGCCTGGCTGCCAGAGTGAGGATGAAGTAGCCTGTAACTGATTTACAGCTTGAATGAGAAATCCACAGTTGTTTTAATCCACTGAGGTTTTGAGGTTTGTTACCAGCACAGCTTAACCTAGCCTATCCAGATTAAGGTAGCACGTGGTAATTTTGATACAGAACATGGGACCACTAAGAAAAGAATATTACCTTCTCATTCTATATCTGTTCAGTATTGTTAAAGAGGATGAAATTTTATAAAAACCGTTACTTTCCAACTCTATGACTGATAATTTTCAAGTTTGCCTAAATAACAAAACAAGCTTCTGGCTATTTTGTTTAGGTTCCTTTCAAAAGGATTTAAACTTTTACATAATCTTTTAAACAGTAATTGGTTTTGGGTTTATTCAAAGCAGCTTACCACTAAGTAATTCAATCCAGTTCTGGACCGTTTCTGGAGGCTGAGTTTCCTTAACATGCTTCAGAGCTTCATCAAGAAGAACATCCCCTGTTGGAGCATCCGACTTACAGATTACCTAAAAAGAAAGTAAAAAAAATGATCCACTGATGTCTTTTCAGACTTGATCTCATTAAATGAAAAACAAACAATTATATAAATAATTCATTATGTTTAAAGTCCCAAGTGTTCATGTAGTATCAAAGTTCAGATTTTAAATTACTTTTATGTTAAGGAAATCCAATATTTAACCTAACCAGATTAGTTATAATAATGAATGAAAATTGGCTGGACACAGTGGCTCATGGCTGAATCCCAGGGGGACGCTGAGGCAAGTGGATCACTTGAAGTCAGGAGTTCGATACCATCCTGGCCCTCTGTCTCTATGAAAAATACAAAAATTAGCCGGGTGTGGTGGCGCATGCCTGCAATCCCAGCTACTCAGGCAGCTGAGGCGGGAGAATCACCTTAACTCAGGTTGCTCACTACAACCTCAAAAAAAGAAAACAAAAATTCTATAGTATCAAAATTAAATCCATTGTATTATTTTATAATGTTAGCTATTTAAATGTTATAAAACTTAACATTATTATTTTTTTTTTTTGAGACAGAGTCTGGCTCTGTTGCCCAGGCTGGAGTGCAATGGCACAATCTCAGCTCACTGAAACCTCTGCCTCCCGCGTTCAGGTGATTCTCCTGCTTCAGTCTCCTGAGTAGCTGGGATTAGAGGTGGCTGCCACCATGCCCGGCTAATTTTTGTATTTTTAGTAGAAATGGGGTTTCACCAAGTTGGCCAGGCTGGTCTTGAACTCCTGAACTTGTGATCCGCCCACCTCAGCCTCCCAAAGTGCTGGGATTACAGGTGTGAGCCACCCCGCCTGGCCAGTTTAACATTAATTTTAAAATGGAACAGTCTTCATTTAAATTTGTCCTCAAAGTGTCCTTTGCTTTTTTGTTCAATCTTATAAAAAAATTTAAAATACACACACAGTATCTATCTCTATGATATCATGACCAGTAGAAATAAAAGAACCACAATATGAACCACAATCTATTCTTATCTAGTAGCTATATTTTAAAAGGAAAAAGGGTAAAATTAATTTTAATATTTTGATTTAACCTAATATAACCAGAATATTAACATGTAATAAATATTTTTAAATTGAGGTACTTAATATATTTTTCCATACTAAGACCAAAAATCCAGTGTATCCAGTATATGTTTTATTAACACCATGTGTCAATGTGCAGCAGCCAAATTTCAAGTGCTTAGCTGTGTGGCTCATACACATATGCAGCTAGTAGCCAACATATTGAACAGTACAGATACACACCATTTTCATCATCAAACAAAGTTCCAATCAAACAGTGCTATTCTAGACCATGCTTTCATTAAAGGGTGAGAGAGCACAAGAAAATAAAGAAAGCAGAGCCTTAGGAGAAAAAGTTACATCTAATATTGTGGCCATGCCACCACTTCTTACATCCCACTCACTCCTTATGTCCCACTCACTCCTCATATTTATTGCAATTTGGCCTCAAAGCTTGCCCACACACATGCCTTTGCAATGGATCTTATGTCAGGGACACCATAGCCTGGGTGCAGGTGAATCATTTTTTCTAATGAAGTTCTATCCCCTAATTCTCAAATGTATCACTTTTTCCATCATCTTGACATTACAGTCAGCCTTCCATATCTACAGATTCAGTCAACTGAGGATCAAAAATATTAAGAAAAAAATAATAATACAAATTTTAAAATGCAGTATAACAATTATTTACACAGCATTTACACTGTGTTAGGTACTATAAAGTAATCTGGGGATGACATAAAGTATAGAAGACAATGTGCATAGGTTATATGCAAACACTACAACATTTTATATAAGAAACTTGAGCATCCACAGATTTTGATATTTGAGAGGAGTCCTAGAACCAATCCCCCACAGATACTAAGAGACAACTATATTCTAGTTGCCTAATCTGGTTGTTTTTCACCTGGATTAATTTAAGCCTCTTAATTTCCCTAAACTAGTTTCAGCCTTTTCAATCCATTCTCCTCAGTGATCTTTCTAACAGGCAAATCTTACCATGGCATTCCACTGCTTCTGCTTAAAACTTTTCTTTTTTTTTTTGAGATGGAGTTTCGCTCTTGTTACCCAGGCTGGAGTGCAATGGCACGATCTCGGCTCACCGCAACCTCCGCCTCCTGGGTTCAGGCAATTCTCCTGCCTCAGCCTCCTGAGTAGCTGGGATTACAGGCACGTGCCACCATGCCCAGCTAATGTTTTGTATTTTTAGTAGAGACGGGGTTTCACCATGTTGACCAGGATGGTCTCAATCTCTTGACCTTGTGATCCACCCGCCTCGGCCTCCCAAAGTGCTGGGATTACAGGCGTGAGCCGCTGCGCCCGGCCAAAACTTTTCAATGACTCGAGTAAGTTCTAAATTCCTTTTAAAATTTCAGTAGTAAGTGTGGTTCACAAATAAATATTTTCTATCCAAACATAATTTGTATTTAGCTTGTTGGCGTTTTATTTTGGAGGAGGGGCAGGGCCATTCCTAAATATAAATAATCAATGATAACATGTGAACAAAAGCTTCCAACACAGAAGAGACCAAAAAGAGAAAATAAGAACTCTAAAGAAACAAAGATAATACAGATGAAGGAAATTTTCAAAAGAGGTATGATATCCTCAGAAGTCTAAAAGAAGGTATTAACATGCATAAAACAAACAACAATTTTTAAAAAGGAGGCTGATGGAAATCAAAAACATGAGAGCCACAACAAAAAACTCAACAGAAAGGTCAGAGGACAACTCTTTTAAGAGCAGCCAAGAAGTCCATATCTAATTTACAGAGTTCTAGAAAAAGAGAGGGCAAAAGACATGCGAAATACAAGTTTTCAAAACCAAAATATACACATTTCCAGATTGAAAAAATTAATGTATAATGAATTTAAAATGACCCATTAAGGCATTTTTTTCTTTTCTTTTTTTAATTAAGGCATATTGTGCAATTTCAGAACACCAACAAAGGTAACAGAAGATCCCAACTGCTTCTAGAAGCGGGGGGGGGAGGGAACAAGGAGGACTGAAAATCAGAAGGAGGCCCAGCACCATGGCTCACGCCTGTAATCCCAGCCCTTTGCGAAGTCAAAGCACGAAGATCACTTGAGCCCAAGGGTTCAAGACCAGCCTGGGTAATAAAGACCTTATCTCTAATTTTTTTTTTTTAAATAGCCAGGAGCCCAGGCGAAGTGGCTCACTCCCGTAACCCTAGCACTTTGGGAAGCCAAGGTGGGTGGATCATTTGAGGTCAGGAGTTCGAGACCAGCCTGATCAACATGGTGAAATCACGTCTCTACTAAAAATACCAAAAAAAAAAAATTTAGCTGGGTGTGGTGATGCATGCCTGTAATCCTAGCTACTAGGGAGGCTGAGGCAGGAGAATCGCTTGAACCCAGGAGGTGGAGGCTGCAGTGAGCTGAGATGGCACCACTACACTGTGGACTGGGTGACAGAGTGACACTCCATCTCAAAAAAAAAAAAAAAAAAAATTAGCCAAACACAGTGGCACATACCTATAGTCCCAGCTACTTGGAAAGCAGAGGTTGCAGAGAACCAAGATCACCACTGCCCTCTAGCCCAAGCGATGGAGACTCTATCTCAAAAACAAAAAATAAAAGGAAAAGAAAATCAGAGGGGTACCAGACTTTAACAGCAACTCTGTATTCTAGAAAATGGCGGGGTGTGGTAGCTCATGCCTGTCATCCTAGCACTTTGGAAACCCCAAGGCAGGTGGATCGCTTGAGCCCAGGAGTTCGAGACCAGCCCAGGCAACATGGAAAAACCCCATCTCTATAAAACCTACAAAAATTAGCTGGGCGTGGTGGCACACGCCTGTAGTCCCAACTACTTGGAAGGCTGAGGCATGAAAATCACTTGAACCAGGGAGGCGGAGGTTGCAGTAAGCAGACATCACACTATTGTACTCCAGCTTGGGTAACAGAGTGAGACTGCCTCAAAAAAAAAAAAAAAAGAAAAAGAAAAAGAAAAATGCATGAATGGTGTTCTTTCCTACAGAACTTGATAGCTTATCAATCAAAAACTTTCATCTCTGACCTAAAACTTTTAGACTCATTAGGACATCGATTTAGGAAAAAAACTAATAGCAATTTAGGAAAAAAACTAATAGCTTTGAAACACCATGCCCAAGAAACACAATGACAAACTGGAAGAAAAACAGTCTTGAATATTTGAGGTTGAGGCTGAAGTTTAATTTCTAAAAACTAGCCAATATTACCTCTATTATACCAGAGAAGCACCTACACAGACCTTCATAGACAGGTATCTGAAAAGTATTCATAATCTAATGAAAAAAATCAATAGCCTGTGCGTAAATTGCACAGTAACATTTTTGAGTTTTTAATGTCATGTCTTTCAAAATAATGGCTTCTAAAAGCAGCAAATGAAGTCTGGAATCTTTCTGAAGATGTAAGATCCAGTGGCCGGTTACCCTAACAACGAATTACATTATTCATTATATGTACAAAGAACCAGAAAACCAAGAACGCAAAAAACATATGGAAATACAACTGAATAAACACAACTTTAAAATCAACTTTTACTTTAATTTTTGAAGGCTATTAGTAAAAACACACATTTTAAGCAGTACAGACTCTTTAAAAAGAATGGTACTCAGCACTCCTCTTACCTTTCTTGTTAATAGACTTTTACGTCTCATTCCACAAGCCTCTAGTTGTAACCTTCCTCTCAATGCTAATTCAATTAACATACAGCCACGTAATCCAGATGATATACAGTCATTCCAAAATGATGTGTAACCCTATTTAAAAAAAAAAAAGAAGAAGAAAACAAAATAGCTAATTTTACCTTGAATTTAGAGTGAAAACAGAAATACTCTCAGCCAAAGTCATGTTTGGTGCCTTTTACTTTTCCTTTCAATAATAATATACTGAAAAATATACAGTTAACATAAATTACTAACGGAGAATTTTCAGGGGCTTATCTTTCCACCACTTATTCTTACATAGAGATATTAACAAATAACTTTAGAGGTTAGAGGTTTAGAAATATAATTCATATTTCACTAAGCTATGTTTATTAGGTTCTTTCAGAACTCTGCAAACTCCAAGGAATATTCAGTTAACCTCAGATTATAGTGATTGATTATATGTGGACAAGTTAAGAAGCTCAGGGAAAGACAACCTAGCCAAATTTAGCTTCACAGAGAATCAGAATACCATTCCTTCATTGCTGTTTAAGATAAAAATACAAGGTTAATCCGAGCGCTTTGGGAGGCTGAGCTGAGAGGATGGCTTGAGCCCAGGAGTTTGAGACCAGCCTGGACAACATAGTGAGATCCTGTTTCTACCAAAAAAAATTTAATTAGCTAGGTATGGCACTGCACACCTGTAGTCCCAGCTACTCAGGAGGCTAAGGTGGGAGGACCACTTGTGTCTAAGAGTTCAAGGCTACAATGAGCAATGATTACACCAACACATTGTAGCCTGGGCAAAACAGTGAGACACTGTCTCTTAAATATACACACAGTTAATTTTGTAAGAATATATTAGAAGAACACATATGCGCCCACGGACAAACGGCTGGCTATATGCCTAAAATTCTGAATAATAAACAGTGTAACAATCAGATTGGCCCCAATAGAGAATGTAGAAGAATAGCCAGACACAAGGAGGTTGACAGACATCTAGAGATCCAGGACACTGGTCAAGCAGGCATCACCAGATGAGGTCAGGGTACTCTAACAGCAAATAACTGGGGTTGTTCAAATTATAAAGCCACAAATCTTGCCTGCAGGGTTGCCAGCTATCAATTTAAGATACCCAGTTCTCATGAGACAGCAGAAGCTATAAATAATTCTCATTAAGGCTCAGAACAGGATAACATAATTGTGGTACGAGAGCAGGGCAATTGAATCTCTCAAGAATGGAGGGCCCAGGATTAGGAAGGCCTGGCCCTCACTTCTGATGCTTTACCCAGTCAATCCTAGCACTTTGCTAGGCCAGAGCAGTGAGCTTGTATTTGAGAAAATGACTGACCACTGAGGTCCATCAAACTTCATTTTTGATACAAGGAGTTAAATTCGTTTCATGAAGCTACCACTTCTGAGAATGTGACCTTTGGGAAAATAATTTAGATTAAAGGAGGCACAAGGAGATAAACAAAAACAGTGTTAAGAGATCAATTTAAATGTGAGGTAGAAGCAGCCGATACTGACTGGATTTTAGGGAATCATTTTAAATCAGTGTTAGGGTCAATTAAGTGAAGATTACCAGATCAAATGAAGATTACCAGACATTCAGCAAAGTGGCTGATACCAGTTTATAGAGGCTAGATAAAATGCATGGCTTCTGTGTCCATGAAATTAAAGCCCTAAGAATCCTGAGAATGAATTCTACATGAAATTAAAGTTACAGATATCTGGCTTTGACTGGCCTGGACAGACAAGAGTTCCTAAGTGAACCTCTACAAACTGTAAACAACAGAACACCTCATGAAGCAATACTGGACGTGAATGGCTCTACAGCCTGCAACTCCAGCTGAACAGTACCTGGAAGTTTACATCTGATGGCAGAGAACTAAAATGTAGCTCAATCTCAATTGCTCCTAGACTAATGGCATAACCAGAGATGTTAGCAAAATGGAGTCTTTAATATCAGACTTTAGAGCTCTAAATTTAGTGAATGGCTTTAGGCATCACCACTGAAAGACACATGCTTAAACAGAATTGGATTCACATGGGAAAGCAGACAAATGGGCATGGACAGTTCTGTACCACAGCTTCTGGGACTCACCAGCAAGATTTCATAGACAAATGAAGCCAACAAAGACACACTAAGCAACAGAAAAGACCCATATATTGATACCTTCCTGCTAAAATCCACATCGTAAAAGCAGGATCAAAAATTAACCAGAGGGTGGCCGGGCACAGTGGCATATACCTGTAATCCCAGCACTTTGGGAGGCAGAGGTGGGTGGACTGCTTGAGCCTAGAAATTCCAGACTAACCTGGGCAACATGGTGAAACCCCATCTCTACAAAACATACAAAACTTAGTCAGGCACAGTGATGCACATCTGTGGTCTCAGATACTTGGGGTGGGAGAATCACCTGAGCTCAGGAAATTGAGTCTTCGGTGAGCCGTGATAATGCCACTACACCCCAGCCTGGGTGACAGGAGTGAGACACTGTCTCAAAAGAAAAAAAAAAAAAGATAAGTATGTGGGGAAAATTAGTAATTGGCAATATCAAGCAGCTTATGATTGTAGTCATACATTAGTTCCTATGTTCTAAAATATAAGGATGGGAGAGGGCAGAAACATCTCAAGTAGGGCTAGGCCATATGCTACCAGATCTCCATCTGCCTGATTCCCTTTTATCTTTCAAGCACCTCAACTTGAACGGTAGAAAAGGG
The DNA here is from genome assembly GCF_030222135.1 of Aotus nancymaae. NCBI lineage: Eukaryota > Metazoa > Chordata > Mammalia > Primates > Aotidae > Aotus > Aotus nancymaae. The sequence goes on from NW_026988425.1 coordinate 31,654,965, forward strand.
TATTGGTTATTAAGTCCCCTAAAACTGCAAACACTGAGAAGAGTTCTCACCACTAGAGTTAAGAGATGCTGTTCTCCTCTTAAGTGCCTACTTACCCAGAAGCTTTTTGTTAAGAAGAAACTCAACCAGCCTGGCCAACACAGTAAAACCCCGTATCTACTAAATATATAAAAATTAGCTGGGCGTGGTGGCACCCGCCTGTAGTCCCAACTACTCAGGAGGCTGAGGCAGAACTGCTTGAACCCAGGAGGCGGAGGATGCAGTAAGCCAAGATCGCGCCACTGCACTACAGCCTGGGCAACACAGCGAGACTGTGTCTCAAAAAAAGAAGGAAGTCAAAAGGTTGGTGACCCAAAATGAAATGCAATAAAAAGTCTGTATAAATATCATAAGAGGGATATAACCAGAAGCATAAGATTTTCGTCCTATGTTATTCAAAACATTTACAACATGGGAAAATGCTCATAATATAGATTCTATATGAGAAAGAGATACAAAACTATATTATCTGAAGCAGAAGCATCCGGTCTTTTGGCTTCCCTGGGCCATTGAGCCACACATAAAATATACTAACACTAATGACAGCTGATGAGCTAAAGAAAAAAAAAAATCTCGTTTTAAGAAAGCTTACAAATATGTGTTGGACCAGATTCAAAGCCGTGGGCCACCTGTGGCCCACAGGCTGTGGGTTGGACAAGTTTGATCTAAAGTATAATCTTATTTTGAAATTATGTAAATATTAATACATACACACATTATAGGTTTATATTTACAAAAAACTTAAAAATGTACATATCCTTTAACACAATTCTTATGGGCCTTTAGTTAGAAAATACTGTGCACAAAAACATATGTACAAATATACCGATCACATAATTATCATAGTAAAACACAAAAACAACCAAAAGTTAAAAGAAAAAGGGAATTCAGTGCTTCCCAAACTTTCCTGACCTTGAAACATCTTAATTTACAGTATACTTTTAACAGCTTGCAGAATACTACAATTCTATGAAAATCAGTTTAAAAATCCTGGTGCAGGAGGCAGAGGTTGTAGTGACCCAAGATTGCACCACTGCACTCCAACCTAGCAACAGTCACATACACAAAAAAATATCCTGGTGCAGAAGGTTATTACAAAACATAAAAAAAACTTATGAAATTGTGTGTGTGTGTGTGTGTGTGTGTGTGTGTGTGTAGAGAGAGACAGAATAGTCTCTTTTTTTAGGGAGATCAGAAGAAAAGTTTTAGTAGTAGTAATGTCTGGTGATTATGGTGATCTTTATTTTCTTTAGGCTTTTCTGCATATATTAAAGGAAAATTGGAAGCAAGAAGATCAGTAAGGAAAAGACTATAGTTATAGCTGTTCAGGCTTTAAAGGCAATAGTTAGGACAGTGGCAGTAATCTGACAAAGGCAAAACACTAGAAGAACTAAAAACTTTCCACAAAAATAACTATGAACCACAAAGTAAAGCATAGTTGGGAGGTAGTAAAAAACAGTGCTGAAGAACCCAGACTGCACAACACACACCTGGCAATTCAAATCAACTCCAGCTCTACCACATACTATGCAGTTAAATTTCTGAGACTAGTTTTCTTAATATAAAACAGAAGTTGTGAAGATTAAATAATATTTATAAAGCACAACTCCTGGCAAATATTAATTGTTTAATAATGACAAATATGTACAATTAGAATGGAACGGGGATGGAGGATTGCAAACTCAGTTACTTAGAATGTATAAAGAACATGACTGAATAAAGATACCCAGGTGTGGATTGCAGCAAGCTGGACAATGCCTCTTTCATCTGTCTGGGGAGGACAACTTAGCCCTTATCAACCGTTCCCATGTGTAAAACATGGGCCTACTCTTGCCACATCTTTTTCAAAAGAGTGCAGAAAAGTACATTTCTATATATTATTTCCCATCTTTGAAAGGATCACAACTCAAGGTTTACTAAACAAAACATACCTGGCAAACCAGCATGCTACCTCTTAAACTAAACATTTTACAAAACATACTATGTTATATAAATGTTCAGTTACTAGTCAGAATACGCATAAAGTACTCAAAATAGTTTTCATTTTGTTCTTATGCACAAAATATTTCAAAATGAAATCACTAAAACACAACACGATATTTTCTATATAATGTTGAATTCTGGTGTGGTCAATGTTTTGGAAATGGCTTTCTAATAGAAATACAGGCCAGGTCCACATGGTGGCTCATGCCTGTAATTCCAACACTTTGGGTGGCTGAGGCAGTTGGATCATCTGAGGTCAGGAGTTCAAGACCAGCCTGACCAACATGGTGAAACCCCATCTGTACTAAAAATACAAAATCAGCTAGGTGTAGTGGCACATGCCTGTAATCCTAGCTTTTTGGGAAGATAAGGCAGGAGAATCACTTAAACCCAGGAGGCAAAGGTTGAAGTCAGCCAAGATCACGCCATTGCACCCCAGCCTGGGCAACAAGAGTGAATCTCCATCTCGGAAAAATTAAAAAAAAAAAAAAGAAAAAAAAAAGAAAGGTGATTGTACTCGCCAAATCTAACTGTACCAGGATGAGGAAATTAAGTCCTCTTCCTGAGTATCTAAACTTACCATACTGAATCAGTTACATGGGCATGGCACTAGAGCTGTACTGGTTGTGTGGATTCAGAAGCTACTGGCCACTGGGTACAAATGCAGAAAATGAAGGTGACAGAAAGGAAAACAGAAGACATATGCAGAGAAGAAGTAAGAGAGAATGCAATGTGAGGCAAACCAAGACATACAGAGACAGACAGACAGACGCATACACAGAATAGCATGTTTGTTGTTTTAAGCTGTTGTTTTGTTATGCAGTAAGATAATTAATATAGTGGGGGCCCAGGGCTGGCGGAATGGAAGAAGGGAGAGGTAATGGCTAAAGGGTATAAGTTTTCTTTTGGAAGAGATAAAAATATTCTAAAATTGATTATGGTGATGGTTGTACAATTCTGCAAATACATTAAAAATCTTGAATTGTACACTTCAAATGGCTGAATTATATGAGATGAATTGTATCTCAAAGCTGTTACAAAAAAAGAAACTGTATAAAGTCACTTCTGAAGTCTTACATGAAATTTTGATTATGTCAAAAATTAAGAATCAAAAAGTTCTTGACAAAAATAACTAATAGAGCAGATTAAAAAGACTGGACAAGAAAAAGCATCTAGAGATATAAGACTCCTGTTAAAGAAGTAGTAAGGCCAGGTTCAATGGCTCAAGCCTGTAATCTCAACACTTTGGGAAGCTGAGCTGGGCAGATCACCTGAGGTCAGGAGTTTGAGATCAGCCTGGCCAACACAGCAAAACCCCATCTTTACTAAAAATACAAAAATTAGCCAGGTGTGGTGGCATGTGCCTGTAATAATCAGCTACTCAGGAGGCAGAGGCAGGAGAATCACTTGAACCCAGGAGGCAGAGGTTGCAGTGAGCCACTACACTTCAGCCTAGGCAACAAAGTAAGACTCCATCTCAAGAAGAAGAAAAAAAAGTAGTAGTAAAACTGCATTTGCTGGTGATACTGTTAGATACCTATAAAAACTGGAGAGTAAATGGAAAAATTACTATAGATACAAGTTTACTAAAGTAGCTAGATTATATACAATTAAACATCAGCTGTCATATGCAAACAAAATATAAATGCTGAAATACTAAAAAGTTAAAATATAACTGAAAAGACCTTTACAATAGCAACAAAAAGAAAATATCAAGGCATAACCTATGTGAAAAGTTTAAACCCTCTTGAAAGACTTAAAAATAGACTTGAATAATAGAAAGATACTTCATTCTTAGATACAAAGTCTCAGCATTATCATCAGTTCTTCCTGTTAACTTATAAAGTTAATATCCCAATAAAAATAGCGACAGATTTTTCCTGGAGCTATACAAGTTAAAAATAAAAGTTCCTAAAGAAAAATAAAAAAGAATAACCAGGAAAATTTGGGGAGATAGCAATATGTAGGGAATAGAAATGAAAGCTGTCCTACTAGACACTAAAATAGATTTAAAAGTCTCCAAAATTAAAATGATGTCATATTGGCACATGAAGAGACAGACCAACAGAATAAAGTCCAGAAACAGACCCAAGAACATGCTGAAATGAAATACAGGTTGAGTATCCCTTATCCAAAATGCTTATGACTGGAGGTGTTATAGAGGTAAGATTTTTTTTTCACATTTTGGAATATTTGCATTATACCCAAATCCAAAAATCTGAAATCCAAAATGTTTCAATGGGCATTTTCTTTGATTGTCACATTGGTGCTGAAAAAACCTTTTGGATACCGGAGCATTTCCAATTTCAGATTTTCGGATTTGGGATTCTCAATCTGTATATGATAAAAATGTCATCACAAATCAATGTAACATGGACAGATGAACATTTTAATCAAACGTGTTGGGACAACTGGGGAGCCATTAGGAAAAACATAAATGGATCAATTCCTCATTATAAATCAATAGAAACTCCAAATGGATCAGAGGCTGAAATGTAAAGTGAAATAATGTAAGTACTGTTAGACGAAATAGAAGTGAAAACTTTATTTATAATCTGGGAGTGGAAGAAAAAACTTCCCAGCTAGAGAAATGTAGGAGCAATAAAAGAGACCACACATATTTTTGGTAAAGTCTGCAAGGCAAAATCATATGCAAAATCAAAAGACAGATGACAATTCAGAAAAAGATATTTACTACTTATATCACAGATAAATCTCTGGCATATAATTAGTTCCTAAAAATTAACGGTTTTTTTGTCTGTTTGTTTTTTATTATTATTTTGAGGCCAGGCACAGTGGTATATACCTGTAATCCCAGCACTTTGGGAGGCCAAGACAGGAAGATCACCTGGGCCAGGAGTTTCAGACTACTCTGGTAACACAGTGAGAGCCCATCTCTACAAAAAATGTTTTAAAATGAGCTGGGTGTGATGGCACATGCCTGTAGCAGCTAGAGGCCTTGCGCCTGAGAGGCTGAGGCTGCAATGAGCTATGATTGCACTAATGCACTCTAACCTGGGTGACAAAGCAAGACCCTGTCTCAAAAAATATATATATTTTTGAAATATTCAATTTTTAAAAAGGTAACAGATAATGAAGTTCATGAAAGAAATGGAAATTACCAAAACATAACAAAAGATGCTTTGTCATTCTTAATAAAAACAATACACATTTAAAATACATGAGACCTTAATAGCAAAAAGAACCCCACCTAATTCAAAAATAAGGCAAAACATGTATATATCAACAATGAATTTAAATAAAATGTAGCATATGCATACAAGAAAACATTATTCAGCCTTAAAAATGAAAATTCTGATACACAGATCTACGTAAAATTCTATTACATAGCTACAAAACATAGATGAACTCTGAAGACATCAGGCTAAGTGAAATGTGCCAGTCACAAATAGACAAAATATTCTATGGTTCCACATGTATGAGGTACCTAGAATAGTCAAATTCATAGAGACAGTGGTTCCCAGGGGTTGTGGAGAGTAGAGAATAGCAGTTACTGTTTAATGGGTAGAGTTTTGGTATGAAATTACAGAGAAGTTCTGCAGAGGGACAGTGTTGTTGACTGCACAATGTGAATCTACTTAGTGCCACGAAACTGTACACTTAAAAATGTTTTAAGTGGTAAATTTTATGTTACACATATTTTACTTTTTTTTTTTTTTTTAACTACATGAAATCATACTTACATATCAGACTGGCAAAAATCCAAAAGCTTGGCTGGATGCAGTGGCTCACGTCTGTAATCCCAACACTTTGGGAGGCCAAGGTGGAGGGATCACTTGAGGTCAGGAGTTCGAGACCAGCCTGGCCAACATGGTGAAACCCTGTGCCTATTGAAAAAAAAAAAAAAATTAGCTGGGCATGGTGGCACGTGCCGGTAATCCCAGCTATTTAGGAAGCTGAGGCAGGAGAATCACTTGAATCCAGGATGCCAAGGTTGCAGTGAACTGAGATCACACCACTGCACTCTAACCAGGGCGACAGAGCGAGACTCAGTCTCAAAAAAAAAAAAAAAAAATCCAAACGTTTGACAGCATAGTTGGCAAAGATAAGGGAAACAGGCACTCTCATACATTATGATGGGAATGTCAAAATGACACCACTTTTACTGAGGGAAATTTGGGGATCTAGAAAAATCACACATACATTTTATCATTTAACTTGACAATTCTACTGCTAAGGAATCTACTCTGAAGAAACAGCCCCATAAATATACAACAGTATATGCTTACAGTTATTGTGACATTATCTTAGAAGCAAAAGTCTGAAAACGACCCATAAATCCATCAATAAGTGACTGGATGAATATACTAAGATGTATCTACTACAGATGAAATACTATAGAACCATAAAAGATCTCTAAGTAATAGTGACAGAGAACAATCTTTAGGATATAACAAGTAAAAAGCAAGGTGCAAACAGTGTGCATAGTCCACTACCTTGTGTATGAAGGAGAGGGGCAAGAAGAATATGAACATATGTATAGTTTAGCTAAGAAAATACCGGAAAGATAAACTCCAAACTAACTTTTCAAGAACTACTAATAGGAGGAAGGAAATAACAAGGTAGACGAAACAAAGATGGAAATGAGACTTCTGATTATAACTTGCAATATAATTATATACACTAAAAAACAAAAAAAACAAAAAAAACAAAAAACTCCTGATTGCACCATTTCACTCCAGCCTAGATAACAAGGGAGAAACTGTCACACACACATACATACACACACACACACATATATCACATATATACACACTGGGCAAATCCATCTGTTTCCCTACTCAGAGCTCACCACTGTCCATATCAGATATTTCAAAAACCCATTCTCCCCAAACCTCTGAACACTGCTCATTTTCAACAGATGACTTTACAAAAGCAACCAACCAACTAAATAAACTCAATTTCATACATACCCGCTCTTTTGTTTGGTTAGAGTACACAGTCTGCCTAAAGCTAACACTACCCATTCTCTCCTACTTCCAGATTTACCTTTGCTCACAACTCCTGCCCTCCTAAAATATCTTAAATCTCTAACGTGTACACTAGCACCTACCTACTGGTCTTCAAATATTCTCACATTTACAAAAGAGACCCGGACCAACCCTGCCCTATCTCCTTTCCATTCACAGCAGACTCCCTGAAGGTACAGTCAACAAGTCTGTCTCCACTCCTCTTCCCACCTCCTCCTGCTGTCTCCATAACCTCCGTCACCTGGCTTTGCTCTGGCAGCTCCTGCTCCATCCAGCTCTTTGTCAGTTTACTCTTCTGCTATCTGTTCCTTTGAAAGATTGCTCAGTGGTTTCTTGGCCACTTACACAGATTTCTCAGGTACTCTCACTTGTTTTCAAAAAAGATTCAAATAGAAATACATGACAGATAATTAAAAGTCTCCACCTTCTTTTCCCCTTCCATCCCTCACACATTCCCTCTTCAAGATAATCTCCACTAACATCTGGAACGTATGCTTCCAAATCCTTTTTCAAAGTGCACACAGTCATACTCTGCCATACACTGAGTATCTGGTCTGTTAAAACTGTGCTAAGTATTCGGTGTACATTCTTTCTACTTCTTAGAAAACCTTGTAAAGTAGGCGCTATTCTTCCAATTTCACAAGATAATGAAACTGAGGCTCAGGGGACCTGCCACGCACTGAGTGGCAAAGCAGGAAATGAAATTAAGTCTACCTAGCTCCAAAGCCCTGGCTCTCTTTTTCTGTCTTACCTTCTAAGGCCTGTTTATCTATTTTTTTTTTTTTTTTTTTGAGACAGAGTCTCGTTCTGTCGCCAGGCAGGAGTGCAGTGGCACGATCTCAACTCACTGCGACTCCCTGGTTCAAGCGATTCTTCCTGGTTCAAGCTACTTGGTAGGTTCAAGCCTACCAAGTAGCTGGGATTACAGACAACACACCACTATGCCCAGTTAATTTTTGTATTTTTAGTAGAGACAGGGTTTCATCATGTTGGCCAGGATGCTCTCGATCTCCTGACCTCTTTACTAAACAAGCAATTATGTGATCCACCGCGCCCGGCCCCAAGACCTGTTTCTTTAATGCATGATCTAGGTGTGCTTCCTTTCAGCCCCCTGAAAACAGAAGAGGGTACAGGTTGAATATCCCTGTAATTGGCACCAGAGTGTTTCAGATCCTAGATTTTGGAATATTTGCATATATATAACGAGATAATTTAGAGATGTGACCTGAGTCTAAATACAAAATTCATTTGTGTTTCACACATACCTTATACACACAGCCAAAGGTAATTTCATAAATTTTTTATACAATATTTTAACTAGCATGAAACAAAGTGTGTCAGGTATGGAATCTTCCACTTGTGATATCATGTCAGCACTGAAAAAGTTTCAAATTTTGGAACCATTTAGAATTTCAGATTTTCAGACTGGGGTGCTTGACTGGTATCCCTTTTTTTCTTTCCACACCTGCCACTGATCACTTCACAGCAGAGAGCACAAAACAAAGTGTGAGCAGACACTCCCTTTCAAGCAAATGAATTTTTAAGGGCTTTTCACTAGTGAAGTTTTTTAAAGTATATTTAACAGCATCTTGTTAGTGAGACCTAACTATAAGTCATAGTGTTAATTCTTATGTAAGAAACATGAAGGTTTTATTTAATATGAGAATAACATTTCAGTTTGCAAAACCATTTATCAATCATCTAGGTTCCACAATAACCTAGTAAAATATTATCACCTTTTTACATTTGAAAAATCTGAGGTTTAGAGAAAGTAAGAAGCAGTGATACCACAAGCCCCAGAGCTGTGACTCTAGGTACAGCACTTTTACCACTGCATCACACTGTAAGCATTTTAAGTTGAGGACATTTTGGTAAGTCCCTATAGAAGTACATAAAATTAAAGCATGTAAGTTGTACATCAAGTCACTAAAACATTTATTAGATACTGGCTTCTGCATTATTTTCTAAAAGCAGAAGTCATTCCCACTTGGAAGGCTGAGGCACAATGCTGCATAAAGTAAAAACTATAATTTTTTAAATTCTCAAAATAGACTGAGGTTGGAGGATCACTTGAGCCCAGGAGTTCAAGGCTGCAGTAAGCTATGACTGTACAACTGCACTCTAGCCTGGGTGGCACAGTGAGACTCCAGGAAAAAAAAATTCTTGGAATAATTATTATTTTTTTTTTTGAGACAAGAGTTTTGCTCTGTCTCCAGGCAGGCTAGAGTGCAGTGGTGTGATCTCGGCTCACTGCAACCTCCACCTCGTAGGTTCAAGCAATTCTCCTGCCTCAGCCTCCTGAGTAGCTAGGACTACAGGCACGTGCCACCACACCCAGCTAATTTTTGTATTTTTTAGTAGAGAGGGGGTTTCACCATGTTGGCCAGGATGGTTTCGATCTCTCGACCTCGTGATCCACCCGCCTCGGCCTCTCAAAGTGCTGGGATTACATGCGTGAGCCACCGCACCCGGCCATAAATATTTTTTAATATATATTTTTATTATTAAAATACAGACAGGATCTTGCTGTGTTTCCCAGGCTGGTCTCAAACTCCTGAGCTCAAGCAATCCTTCTGCCTTGGCCTCCCCAAAATGCTGGGATTACAGGCATGAGCCACCAGGCACGGCTGGAAATAATATATTTCAAGAATAATTTTAACTCAATAAACTCTATTGAGTGCCAAGACATTACGAAACAAAGTTGATAAAGATGACTAAGATACAAAGGCACAGGATGAAAAGGAAGAAAATAAATAATAATTACAATTCAATGTGATTATCAGAATACTGACAAAATAAAATGGCATTCCCTCACTCATTCTAAAAATATACATAAATACCTGTGCCATACTAGGCATTGTGCTAGGTGCTAGAGATACAATGTTAATCAAAAAGGATATAAGAGCAACTAAGAAGTTAGATCAGGGGCAGGTGTGGTGGCTCACACCTGTAATCCCAGTACTTTGGGAGGCAGAGGTGGGCAGATCAGGAGATCGAGGCCATCCTGGCCAACATGGTGAAACCTTATCTCCACTAAAAATACAAAAATTAGCGTGGGGTGGTGGTGCGTGCCTATAATCCCAGCTACTTGGGAGGCTAGAGAATTGCTTATGACGCCACTGCACTTCAGCTGGCAACAGTGAGACCCTGTCTCAAAAAAAAAAAAAAAAAAAAAGGAAGCTAGATTAAGGTGTTAAGGTGAAGAATCTTATTACACATTAAGAAATAAGGGGCTGGGTGCGGTGGCTCACGCCTATAATTCCAGCACTGTGGGAAGCCGAAGCAGGTGGATCATGAGGTCAAAAGACCGAGATCATCCTGGTCAACATGGTGAAACCCCGTCTCTACTAAAAATACAAAAATTAGCTGGGCATAGTGGCGCACGCCTGTAGTCTCAGCTACTCGGGAGGCTGAGGCAGGAGAATTGCTTGAACCCAGGAGGCAGAGGTTGCGGTGAGCCGAGATCCCGCCGTTGCACTCCAGCCTGGGTAACAAGAACGAAACTCCGTCTCAAAAAAAAAAAAAAAAGAAAGAAAGAAATAAGGGGATGAACGTGGTGGCTCACACCTGTAATCTCAGCACTTTGGGAGGCTGAGGCAGGCAGATCACGAGGTCAAGAGACCGAGATCATCCTGGTCAACATGGTGAAACTCCATCTCTACCAAAAATACAAAAATTAGCTGGGCATGGTGGCGCACGCCTATAGTCCCAGCTATTCAGGAGGCTGAGCCAGGAGAATCGCTTGAATCCGGGAGGCGGAGGTTGCAATGAGCCGAGATCACACCACTGAACTCCAGCCTGGGTGACAGTGAGACTCAGTCTCAAAAAAAAAAAAAAAAGAAAGAAGAATTGGCTGCCAGGTAGAAAAAGGCAGAGCCTTACCTAGAAAGATCTGCTAACACAAACATGAAGACCTAAAAAAGTAATTATGTTGATTTCCAGACCATTAAAGAGAAAAATAATGAAGATCCACAATATGACCATATTTTGTAATACATACGGGTCTAATAAGATCACATAACATGTTCTATAATGCAGTCACTACAAATGAGACGTCATTCTTCTGATTCTGCCATTTCAATTTTTTCTATGAGCACGTACCATGTAAATCTGTATTTACTGACTTGGGAAGGTGGTCATTATATGTCATTAAGAGAAAAAGGGTTACAAAGCAGTCTTAAGATCCTTCCCCCATCCCTTTTTTTAAGTAAAAAAGAACAAGGGCAAACTCATTTAAAACAAGACTGGAAGAATAATATACCAAGATGTTACTTCCCAGTTTCCTTCACTTGCCTTTCTTCAATCCATTCAGGAGCTGTTGAGACAGGTTCTCGCTCTGTCACCCAGGCTAGAGTGCAGTGGCATGACCACGGCCCACTGCAGGCTCACCCTCATGAGCTCAAGTGCTCATCCCACCTTAGCCTCCGGAGTACCTGGGACTGCAAGGATGCACCACCACACTTAGCTTATTTTTTATTTTTTTGTAATAAACACAGTTACTCAGGCTGGTCTCGAAGCCCTCTTCCTGCCTCAGTCTCCCATAGTGTTGGAGTTATAGGCATGAGCTACCACACCTGGCTTTTTTTAAAACGAAGATTGATTTTATCATTCTCCAAAAATCCATCAATGGTTTCCCAATGGCACTCAGTACAAAAATACAAAACCCTGAGCCTGACTTGTAAGGCCTGTGCGGTCTGGCCCTCCCTAACACTATCTCATGCCTTTCTCCCAGTCATCCCACTCCTGCCACCTGGACCACCTTTCCAATCCTCAAACAAAACAAGCTCTTTCTTGCTTCAGGGCGTTCAGTATTCAAGACCTACTGCACTCCAGACCTACTGTACTAGGTCTGTCTTCACTGGACTTGGTTCCTACTCATCCTGTGGGTCTCTGCTTAAATACCATTTCTTTAAACTGTCCCTGTGCCCTCCCCCACACACCCATTCTCACATAGTACCTTCTAATTTTCCTTCATAACTATTACAGTTTGTAATTATGCAAATACATACATACATCTATGTTTATATATGCATCTGTCTTCCATAGCACAGTGCCTAGGATATAGCAGACAGATGAATGAAAGTAAAATTTTGAAAGAATATAAGTAGAACTATGGGTTTTATTTTATTTTTATTGTAATCTATATTTTCTAAATCTTTTCCTACAATTAGCAGACAGCTTGCTAATAATTAAGACAGGATTTCTACCCTACTGGTTCCTCAAACTCAAACTAATAATCTTCTCTCCTAAGTTTTAATGACGATGAAATCCTAATAATTCTTTTTTTTTTTTTTTTTTTTGAGACAGAATCTCGCTGTGTTGCCCAGGCTGGAGGGCAGTGGCACGATCTCAGCTCACTGCAACCTCCGCCTCCCGGATTCACGTGATTCTCCTGCCTCAGCCTCTTGAGTAGCTGGGACTACAGATATGTACCACCATGGCTGGTTAATTTTTGTATTTTTAGTAGGAATGGGGTTTCACTATGTTGGCCAGGCTGGTCTCGAACTCCTGACCTTGTGATCCGCCCACCTCAGCCTCTCAAAGTGCTGGGATTACAGGCGTGAGCCACCACGCCTGGCTAAAGTTCTAATAATTCTATAAAAAAATTATCCTTCTGATCAATCCTGTTTGCTCTATCCAAGATCAAGCACCAAATATTACAAGTTCTAATAACCTCATGCCTACTAACAGTCTTCCTGTCTCCAGTTTTTCCATCTAGCAATCCTTTCTACACACAAAATAGTCTTCTAAGCCAGGGCGCAGTGGTTCACATTTGTAATCCCAGCACTTTGGGAGACCAAGACAGTCAGACTGCTTGAGCCCAGGAGTTTGAGACCATCCTGGGCAACATGACGAAGCCCCGTCTCTACAAAAAAAACACAAAAATTAGCCAAGCATGGCGGTACATGCCTGTAGTCCCACTATTCAGAGGCTGAGGTGGGAGGACCGTTTGAGCCTGGGAAGCAGAGGCTGCAGGGAGTCAAGATGGCGCCGCTGCACTCCAGCCTGGGGTGACAAGAGTGAGATCCTGTCTCAAAAAAAAAAAATTAAAAATAAGCCAGGCACAGTGGCTCACCCCTATACTCCCAGCACTTTGGGAGGACAAGGAGGGCGGATCACCTGAGATCAAGAGTTCAAGACCAGTCTGACCAACATGGAGAAACTCCATCACTACAAAAAATACAAAATTAGCCAGGAGTGGTGTTGCAGGCCTGTAACCCCAGCTCCTAGGGAGGATGAGGCAAGAGAATCACTTGAACCTGGGAGGCAGAGGATGTGGTGAGCTGAGATCGCGCCACTGCACTCCAGCTTGGGCAACAAGAGCGAAACTCCATCCCAAAAACATAAATAAAAATAAACTTGCAGCTTTCCTTCTATTCTTTTACATGTACCCATCATGATTAAGACTATAGAGACTGCAAAAGGAAGCCATACTTGTATAATGTTTCTAGCCCAGTACTCTGACACTGCCCAGATTATAAAGGACCCTCAACTATTTGAGGACGAAGAGATGAATGGATAGGTGGGTGGATGGATAAACAGAACATTGTAAGTCCAAATTTTATAAACAATAATTTCTAAATGTTTCCCGTACCATGTGAAAATCATTAAAATGTATGTAAAAACAATTTTCTAATTCAAAATTCATAGAAGTCCCCTTAAAAGAATATTTGTGATAATCAAATAGAAGTTAATCTTGAAACTAATTTCTAGTCAGCTTCAAAACTGCCTTGTGATTAGAATTCCCTGGCAGGTTCTGTTCCAAGCCCTGGTTCCCCTACTCCCCTAGAATAGAATGCCCACACTTACATAAATTTTGCAATGTCCAGCTCCACTCCCCTCTGCTCCTTTTCCTCCCTGGAAAAGTCGCAGCCTAAATTACTACTTCCTCTGAACATTTAGCGTCTACTCCCTACCTGGCTCTTAAGACAGTACTACTGGATACTGTAATTCTAATTCTCACGTCTCATCTCCCCACCACTGGGCTGTAAACTTGAGGAGGCTAGGACTTTACATGTTACTTTTTATTTCTAAACTCATTTAACGAAAAGCTCTGCACAAGGTATAATCTTAGAGTTCAAGGCAATTTTGCTAATTATTGTTCCGACATATTTCCCTACTCTTAAGCCCCTTGGGGATGAGGCCTTAGTAGTCAAAGGACCCTACAGTGAGGGGGAAATGAAAAGTGATCAAAGTAATAGAGAGGCAAAAGGAAAAAAACTTAAAAAGAAATTAAAAAAAAAAAAAAAAAAGGAAAGGGTTAGGAGTTACTGGCTTCTCCAAGAGACCCAATCCTATCACCTTCAGTGAAGATCCTGGCCTTGAAGTCAGGCAGCGTCCCTTTCCCCTAAAAATAGCGAACCATCAAAAAGAATAGGTGAGGCTGGGTGCAGTGCCTCATGCCTGTAATCCCAGCACTTTGGGAGGCCGAGGCGGGAGGATCGCTTGAGCCCGGGAGTTTGAGACCAACTTGGCCAATACAGCAAAACCCTATCTCTACAAAAAATACAAAAATTAGCCAGGTGTGGTGGTGCACACCTGTAGTCCTGGCTACTTGGGAGGCTAAAGTGGGAGGATCACCTGAGCCCAGCAAGTTTGAGGCTGCAGTGAGCAGAGATCACACTACTGGACTCCAGCCTGGGTGACAGAGCAGACCTCGTCTCAAAAAAAAAAAGGGGGTGGGGGGATGGGGAGGTGAGAATATGGAAAGGTGGAGAGAACAGGTGATCACCAGAGCTGGAAGAGGTCAAGATCTTTCAAGTTTTCTGATTTGGAGGATCAAGGTGTAATGAAACTTAATACTTATTGTGTACCAACTACCAGGCACTTTACATGTGCTATTTGTCACTAGAGGCATTTATCATTTTGGCGGCTTGCAGGCTACTGGTATCTCTGGAGGCTAAGCAGTAAAAGAGGAATCAATCATGGAATCAATCCCAAGAATTCTTTGAGGAAGACTCTAGGCTTGACCTAAAAATCACAAGTCAAGTGGTACTTCAGGTTTCCAGATTTCCCAAACCAGTTTGGCTAGGAATTACAAAGTGAAAACTGACCAGAGGTTCAGAACAAAAGCAGAGATAAACACAGCTACTATGGGCCCATAAAAATTTTTTTAAATAATTTTTTTTTGAGACGGTGCCTTGTCCGTCACCCAGGCTGGAGTGCAGTGGTGTGATCTCGGCTCACTGCAAACTCCGCTTCCCGGGTTCAAGCGATTCTCCTGCCTCAGCCTCCTGAGTAGATAGGACTACAGGTGTGTACCACAATGCCCAGCTAATTTTTGTATTTTTAGTAGAGATGGGGTTTCACCATATTGGTCAGGCTGGTCTTGAACTCCTGACCTCGTGATCCGCCCACCTTGGCCTCCCAGTGTGAGCTACCGTACCTGATCAAAAATTAAAATTAAAAAAAAAAAAAAGCAGAGATGAGCATCTGAATTTGAGTAAAATGTTCAGTAAGTCCAGCATATAAAGTGCAAGAGAGTCAAGAAATAGTAAAAATACTGGAAATATTAAATACTTGTCAAGACCACTATAAACTTTAATTTACTTCTCTAGGCTAGGTAAATTACCCATTTACTAAAAATACAAAAATTAGCTGGGCATGGTGGCATGTGCCTATAATCCCAGCTACTTGGGAGGCTGAGACACAAGGACTGCTTGATCCCAGAAGGTGGAGGTTGCAGTAAGCCAACATCACGCCACTACACTCCAGCTTACGCAACAAAGGGAGACTTAGTCTGGAAAAAAAAAATTATTTTTAGTTTGTAACCCCAGCATCTAGCAAAGGGAATGGCACAGAGAAGGTGTTCAATACTTTGATTAAACGGAAAATATGAATACTAAATAACCTCTGATTTCATTTTAGCTAACACAGTACAGAAAAGTATACTCCATTCAGTGACTGAACTGAAAATTAAGTTCTTAAGTGTTATTTCTGAGGTTATTTTGTTAATATGGTATAAAACTGTTTAGCATTTCCGTTTAAGAAACTGGAACTAGAAAAATGAAACCAGAGTAAATATAACCATTAGCAACTCTTATATACAGTTCCTTCATTTCTAGTCTGTCCCAGAAGGTAGTGGTGGAGGAATACGAAGTTTGCCTATATATTATCAACAAAAATATCTTTTACCTTAAAATTTTAACTCATAAGTTCCTACATGCAGTTTAGTATGCTAAAATTGTTCCTCTTCCTACTGAACTACAAGCCAAATTCTACTGCAATAAAAACTCCTATCAAAGAAATAGATTTTTGGCTGGGCACTGTGTCTTATGCCTATAATCTACCGGACTTTGGGAGGCTGAGGCGGGCAAATCACCTGAGGTTGGGGGTTTGAGACCAGCCTGACCAACTTGGCGAAACCTGTCTTTACTAAAGATACAGAATGAGCCAGGCATGGTGGCACATGCCTGTAATCCCAGCTACTAGGGAGGCTGAGGCATGGGAATCCCTTCAACCCGGGAGGCAGAGGTTGTGGTGAGCCAAGATCTCGCCATTGCACTCCAGCCTGGACAACAAGAGTAAACTCCATCTCGAAAAAAAAAAAAAATTTCAACCTCAACTAAGCATAAGCTTAGAATTTTCAATAGTGACTTATTTCAATGTTTCTCACCCTTTATTTCATCATTGTTCCCTTAAGAAGTATTTTCAGATTTTTTTCAATTACCTTCTCCCCCAAGAAATCTTAATATGACAGAATATACTATATATTTGTACACTGTAAGTGTATCTTTTTATACATAAAAATCACTTAGTAAGTAAATGTATTAAGTAAATTTAATAAGTAAAGCTACTTTAATAATATTAATTTACTTAATAAAGTAAATTATGGTTTGTTTTTGTTTTCTGAGACAGTCTTGGCTCTGTTGCCCAGGCTGGAGTACAGTGGTGAGATCTATGCTCACTGCAACCTCCACCTCCTGGGTTCATGCGATTCTCCTGCCTCAACCCTCCTGAGTAGCTGGCATTTCAGGTGCACACCACCCCACCCGGCTAATTTTTGTATTTTTAGTAGAGACAGGTTTTCACCATGTTGGCCAGGCTGGTTGTGAACTCCTTGTCTCAGGTGATCCACCGGCCTCAGCCTCCCAAAGTGTTTGGATTACAGATGGGAGTCTCTGCACCCAGACAGGGTTAAGTAAATTATGTATTCTTAATGTGAATAATGTCAATGTACTGAGTGACTGCCAAATGCCAGGCTGAAATATTTGACATCAAAAAATTACACAACAGGCCAGGTGCTGTGGCTTTTGCCTATAATCCCAGCACTTTGGGAGGCTGAGGCAGGCAGATCACCTGAGGTCCTGAGTTTGAGACCAGCCTGGCCAACATGGCGAAACCCTGCCTCTACTAAAAATACAAAAAGTAGCCGTGCATGGTGGCGAATGCCTGTCATCTCAGCTACTCAGAAGGTTGAGGCAGGAGAATCGCTTGAACACAGGTGGCGAAGGTTGCAGTGAGCATAGATGGCACCACTGCACTTCAGCCTGGGGTCAGAGCGAGACTCTGTCTCAGGAAGAAAGATTCTAGAACAGCAACGTAATTTAGTTTTGTAGTTTACTATATTAGCTTTGATACACAGAACTAAAACTACATGAACTTAAAGATAGACACGTTCTTCAGAGCATCTATACTTAGTAAAAGGCCTCTCACAGAGCATGTGCTCAATAAACATCTGATGGATGGAAACTGTGAGAATCCTAGATGTATGGTAATCCTAGATTAGAAGCAGTTACACTGCTTCTAAAAGTCATTTAGCAAGATGAGTACCTCTAGCCAGGTCACAGAAATGTGGACTTCATAACTCAAATCACTTAAAATTCAACTTGCTACAATCCTGGAAACCTGGAATTTTCTGTAGTTTATTTTCAGGAAGAAAAAAAAAAAGATGAACACCTTAAGCTAAAACAAACAGTTCCTGTTCAGTAATTTTTAATCTTCCTGATTCACTAAATGCTTTGAGTATCTAATGAAAGCTCTGCCCTCTTTCCCCAAGAACGCACACATACAATTGCAGAGTATTCACAGAGTTTCTAAGCTCCATCTGTTGACTCCAGTTTAAGAACTTCTCCATTAAAGGAATATGTAAACCAAATACAATGCATTCAGTTTAAAAATAAATTATTTTTTTGTTTAAAGTGTTATTCTTAAAAGCTACCAAAAACATCCTTTCTGGCAATACACTGTACTTTAATATTAGTTGTTTTTTTTTTTTTTTTCAGATGAGAAGTTTACCAAACAGGAAGAGAAACAGCCTATGTTCCAAATATATCTGTTATACCTAAGTCAAAAAACTCAAAATGTACTGGATTACATTATAATACTGCACAATGCAACTGAAACAGGTTGCAGTCTTCCCAGCTTTGATAAGAGAAACCCAAAGTCACAAACACCAATTTTAAAATAAAGCCAGATTTCCACCTTTGGCACTCTGTCAGCACACTTAATAAAAGGCAGCAGCATGGCGGGGCATGGTGGTCATGCCTGTAATCCCTGCTCTTTGGGAGGCCGAGGCAGGCAGATCACTCTAGGTCAGGAGTCTGAGACCAGCCTGACCAACATGATGAAACCCCATCTCTACTAACAATGCAATAATTGGCCAGGCATGGTGGTGGACGCCACCCATGAGGCAGGAGAATCACTTGAACCCCGGAGGCAGAGGTTGCAGTGAGCCAAGCACTCCAGCCTGGGCAACAAGAGCAAGACTCCGTCTTTTTAAAAAAAGGAAAGGGAGACTCACAACATGAAGATAAAATCCTCTAAACAAAGACTACAACATACTTTGATACTATATAATCTGATTAGCGGCAGTAGAAAAGTTATGCTGTTAAAAAGTGGGGGGGATTTGCAAAGATATAAAATAGTGTACAGCCAAAAGTTTAACATGACATACATAACAGAACAAGCGTAATGCCTGATGCCTCCAAGGTCTTTAAGATTTACATGTAAGCTGATATTATAAAAGTGTATTTTTTAAATATCAGAAAAACCCCCCAAATATTTCAAAATCTCATCAAAATAACTTCAAAATACAATTATTTTTGTTTTGTTTTGGTTTTTTTTGAGACGGAGTTTTGCTCTTGTCGCCCAGGCTGGAGTGTTGTGGCAAGATCTTGGCTCACTGCAACCTCCACCTTTCAGGTTCAAGTGATTCTCCTGCCTCAGCCTCCCAAGTAGCTGGGATTACAGGTGCTTGCCACCACACTCAGCTAATTTTTGTATTTTTAGTACAGACCGGGCTTCACTATGTTGGCCAGGCTGGTCTGGAACTCCTGACCTCAGGTGATCCACCCACCTCAGCCTCACAAAGTACTGGGATTACAGGCATGAGCCACCGTGCCCCACCCTCAAAATACAATTCTAAAAGGTAAATTCAAATGCTCCATACAAGAACTCTCAGGTAGTCCAAAATTAATAAATATTAGTATAACTTATGAGTTAGAGAATATTTTGACCATATTGTAAAAGAATCCCAAAGCACTGAAAAGTAATTTCAACAGTATAAAATCCTGTTGAAAAGGTATAAGCAGGCCAGGTGTGGTGCTCACACCTAAAACCCCAGCACTTTGAGAAGTCAAGGAAGGAAGATTGCTTGAGGCCAGAAGTTCAAGACTGGGCAACATACTGAGATCACGATCTACAAAAAAATTTTTTTTTTAATTAGCTGGGCATGATACTGTGTGCCTATCGTCCTAGCTACTCAGGA
The DNA here is from genome assembly GCF_030222135.1 of Aotus nancymaae. Taxonomy (NCBI): domain Eukaryota; kingdom Metazoa; phylum Chordata; class Mammalia; order Primates; family Aotidae; genus Aotus; species Aotus nancymaae. The sequence continues at coordinate 31,674,687 of NW_026988425.1, forward strand.
GACTGAGGATGGAGGACTGCTTGAGCTCAGGTGGTTGAAGCTGCCATAAGCCATGATCACACCACTACACTCCAGGCTAGATGACAAAGCTAGGCAGTTTCAAAAGAAAAAAAGTACAATCAAATGGTTTAATGAACTTCAAAAACTAACATTTGAGATCCTGTGTATTTCATACCTGCGTTTAAACATCTGAAAAAAATAGGTAAAAATGGAAACTTTTCGTCTGGGCACAGTGGCTCACGCCTGTAATTCAGCACTTTGGGAGACTGAGGCGGGAGGATCACAAGGTCAGGAGATCGAGACCATCTTGGCCAACATGGTGAATTCTCGACTCTACTAAAAATACAAAAATCAGCTGGACGTGGTGGTACGTGACTATAATCCCAGCTACTCGAAGGCTGAGGCAGGCGAATCGCTTGAACCTGGGAGTAGGAGGTTGCAGTGAGCTGAAATCACGCTACTGCACTCCAGTCTGGCAACAGAGTGAGATTCTGTCTCAAAAAAAAAAAAAAAAAAATTCAAATCTTTCAAAAATATGAGGGGAATATTTGTATTGGAAATCACAAAATTCATTAAAAACTCAGAAACCTTTATAATATTTTAAATTACTAAAACTCAGCACATCTGGAAATTCTGAATACTTGCTGAATGAATTTCTCATTTACAGATTTAATATGTAGAGATAGTGGACATCACTGCATGTATAGAAAGAAAAATGGGCTGGGTGCGGTGGCTCACACCTGTAATCCCAGCACTTTGGGAGGCTAAGGTGGGTGGATCACGAGGTCAGGAGTTCAAGACCAGTCTGACCAATATGGTGAAACCCCATTTCTAATAAAAATACAAAAATTAGCTGGGCATTGTGGTACACACCTGTAGTCCTATCTACTCAGGAGGCTGAGGCAGGAGAATCACTCGAACCCGGAAAGCAGAGGTTGCAGTGAGCCAAGATCGCGCCACTGCACTTCAGCCTGGGTGACACAGCGAGACTCCATCTCAAAAAAAGTGTTACGTTATATATCTTGATCAGTATTATACTTCAAAATAGTGACCTTGAGAACTTTATTCCAAAAACGGAACACATCTTTGGAGCCTGTGTAAAAGTCACATGAAAGTCAGTTCCATCATTTTATTTAAACTCAATTATTTTACCCCATTACATATTATTTACCTAAAGCACCTACTTATTTTTCAAGATGTAGAGTTAAGTTACTCTATTACAGTTCTTGTCTACAAGCATTAGAAACATTAGTAACTGACTCTGACTATCTTTAAAAAGCAACTTTACTGGAAGGCTGTTGAAACTCGCAAAACTGAAAGATGACTGGAAAATCAGGCTGGAAAAAAATAGTGCCCATAGACCAGAGAAAGCAGCTCAAAGAACCATGCCAAAGAACAGTCTGATCCACACACGGACATTACTCTGGAAAGATCTCCAAAAAACCCTGTATCTTAGAGAAAACATTTGATTGGACAAGTCTGGCTGCACAACAAAACAGTAAGGGAAAAATATGTTTCAAGAGTGCATCATGGTAATCCCAACACTTTGGGAAGCTGAGGCGGGAGGATCACTTGAGGCCAGGAATTCGAGGCTACAGTGAGCTATATCTCACTGTACTCCATCCTAGCGACACCACTGTACTTATCTCACCATTATACTCCATCCTAGCGACCGAGCAAGATCTGTCTTCTGGGGGAAAAAAAAAGACCAGGCGCAGTGGCTCATGCCTGTACTACTAGCACTCTGGGAGGCTGAAGCAAGAGGATAACTTGAGCATAGGAGTTCAAGACCAGCCTGGGCAATGTGGCTAAACCCTTGTCTTTACAAAAAATAAAAAAAATTAGCCAGGCATGGTGGTGTGTGCCTGTGGTCCTAGTTCCTCAGGAGGCTGAGGCAGGAGGATCACTTGAGCCAAGGAGGTTGAGGCTGCAGTGAGCCAAGATCACACCACTGCACTCCAGCCCGGGTAACAGAGCAAGACCCTGTCTCCAAATTATACTTGGCCACTGAAAATAATTAAATCTAACCTTAAAAAACTAAGATTTATCAGCAATGAAGACATTCAAACATATATCACATCAGTTATTTCTGGTAATTCTCAATAAAGCATCCTGAAAATATTCTATTGAAGGCACCTATGGAATAAACAAACACATATGGAAAGGAAAACACCTGCACTTTGCTGCCCCTCCCCCTCAAACACAGGGGCAATTAGAGAAATACTGCTAATTATTTGGAAACTGATTTAGGTGTAAAGTATTTGCCATCCTTTCTGTGGCCTTTGAAGAATTGCTTAAATACCTATGCACTAATTCTCTGCCCAAGTGAGCATCAAAATCCTCTGAGGGGCCTAGGCATCCTTGTTTTATAAACACAAAAATAAATATCATCGGTAAAAAAAAAAAAAATCTGAAATGTGTAAAGAGTAAAAAAAATCAATCACAATGACTTTAGACTCACCCGTAACAGGTAATCTGAAGCCAGACCATCTGTTTATTCGAAAACTGAAAGTTCTGTTCAGTAAATAGAAGAGGGGGACTTGACTCAGAATATGTCAATTTTTTAAATATTATAAACATGTTAAAAATACACTGGTGAGACAATAAGAACAAAGGACAACCTCACACAATATGGATCTCATGTTGAACAAAAATCAGATACAAAGTACAAAAAATGAGGAAAAATTAATCTATGCTGAATTCTAATATTAAGCCAGTGGTTACCCTCGAGGAATGGGTAGTGACTGGAAAGAAATTCAAGCAGAGGGCTAGAGCTGCTGTTTCTTGCCCTAGGTGCTGGTTTAACAGGTGTATTTGGTTTGTGAAACTTCATCACCCTTTAAGTACACTTTTCTCCTGGTTTATTATTCTCCAACAGCAAAATTTTTTAAAGCCAACACATGTAAATTACTAAGTCTGTTTTTTCTTTCAAAAATCAAGGAAAGCCTGGGCACAGTGGCTCAGGCCTGTAATCCCAGCACTTTGGGAGGCAGAGGTGGGCGGATTACTTGAGCTCAGGAGTTCAAGACAAGCCAGGCCAAGGTGGTGAAACCTTATCTCCACTAAAAATACAAAATTCAGCTGGGTGTGGTGGTGCACCTGTAATCCCAGCTACTCAATCCCAGTCACTCGGGAGGCCAGAGAATCACTTGAACCTGGGACTGGGAGGTTGCAGTGAGCAGAGATCGAGCCACTGCACTTCAGCCTGGATGACAGAGCAAGACTCAGTCTCAAAAAAAAGTAAATTAATTTCACCATTTAGCAATTTCTTAAAATTTTTTCATTGTTTTGATGTCAGATAAGGTTATTAGCTCACATATATATATGAAATATTTACAACATTAATGACTTGCCTAAAGGTAAATTTTAGCTTTTAAATGTCTTAGGAATATCCACATTAAAAAGATGAATGCTAAGTAAAAATAAGTCAAAGCGATTTATTAGCATAAATGCCTAGGCTCAGGATAAGAGAGCAATTCTTGCCCCCTAAAAAGAGCCTCCCAAGGGAAAAATATATGAACAGGTAAGTTGACAGGCTGGTTATTAGAGTGTAAATACATGAGTTGGCTTGATGGCATAAACCCTGTAGTCCCAGCTACGCAGGGCAGATGGCTTGAGCCCACAAGTTCGAGTGTGGCCTGGGCAACATCTTGAGACCTCCATCTCTAAAAAAAAATTTTTTAAGATGTGATTAAATAAATACATATATCCATATAAGCTAATCCTTAAAACCAAAACCTAAAACAAACAAACAAAAATCCCAGTTGTCCCAACTCCACCCCCCAACTCTCTGGACTTGACTACAAAAATGGAGAAAAAATTTCCCTACGTGGTGGCTGATCAGGAAGAAATGCTCACGATCGGCTAGCAAGCATCTGGACCTAAGCCATGACAAGCAAAGTATAGTGAGTGACTCTTGATGCAAAATAAACAGAACACATGGTTTCAATTACCTGCCAAAGAACTTTAAATTGTCTCAATTATGTGAGTACTGTTAAACTTCAACAAATTATTTAGATTATCTTCCTGAAAACCAATCACTGAAAAACAGCATGTTAATAATAGGTTTTAGCTTAAACATTTAGAGCAAGGGTGTCCAATCATTTGGCTTCCCTGGGCCACAATGGAAGAACTGTCTTGGGCCACACATAAAATACACTAACACTAGCAATAGTTGATAAGCTTTAAAAAAAAATTGCAAAAAAAATGTTTTAAGAAAGTTTATCAATTTGTGTTGGGCCACATTCAAAGCCATTCTGGGCCACTCGTGACCCACGGGTTGGACAAGCTTGATTTAGAGTAATATGTACTTGAAAAAACAAATAGGTACTTTCTCACTATAATTTCAGTGTGACTCAGAACACCAAAAGCTAGTTTTTTTTTTAAGTTTTTGTTTTCCATCAAGTTTTATCCACATAGAAAAGTCTCAAAAACTGTAAACCAAAATGTTCACTCAAGAATATGTTTTAATTTTGTTTTTGTATTTTCTAAAATGTCTACAATGTTACTTTTGTCCAAAAAAAATCTTTATGGCCCGCGTAGTGGCTCAGACCTGTAATCCCAGCACTTTGGGAGGCCGAGGCGGGTGGATCACTTGAGGTCAGAGAACAGCCTGACAAGGTGAAACCCCGTCTCTACTTAAAATACAAAAATTAGCTGGGTGTGGTGGCGCGCGCCTGTAATCCCAGATACTCCGCAGGCTGAGGCAGGAGAATCGCTTGAACCCAGGAGGGGTAGATTGAAGTGAGCCCAGATGGCGTCATTGCACTCCAGCCTGGGCAACAGAGCGAGACAAAAAAAGAAAAGAAAAAAAAAGACAAATGTTTATAATCAAGATTCCAAATTGTGAAGCCTAAAGTTGAGTATTTTCTAAAAATTACATTACTAGGACACTATACACCTAGTTTACTTTTTCATCCAAAGAACAAGGAATTTCACATACAGTCTGCTTTAACATCACAACTCAATCATTAAACAGGTTCAGCGCCCCTTTCACAGTCAGAGGAACATCAACTTTTCTCAAGATTACTGTTATTAAAACCTGAGAAATGGGAAACCAAGACACCGCAGATGCCCTAGACCTAACAAGCTAACCTTCAGTTCATCAGATTTTTAAACATCAAGGGTCCATAACAGTCCATATAAAACTCGCCTGTATCTAGTAAGTTTCAGCGACGTAGAAAGATTACGTTGTTTCGTAAAACTTTTTTTGCCCACCTTCCTGAATTTAGAAAACTTTCTTAAACTCAAAACACAACATTGTGTCCGACTCTAAAAACGTGCTATAATTTCCAAGCTAAGATAAAACAAGCTCTGGGACCACCTCATCATACATGATTCATACAATATTCATTTATCTGACGGTATTGCACGTGTGTCTAAAAACAATCATTTTTGTAGACAAATATAAAAAATACGCAAAACGTTAATTATAAAATCTAGAAAGAGTATATATGTGTATGTATCTAGCACTTTTTCAACTTTTCTGTGTGTGAAAATTTTGGATACTGAAGTGAAAACAAACGCTTTCAAAGTCAGAATACAAAGAAATATTTACTGCAACTTCAACACACCTGAAGCGTTGAGGCCTTCCATCAACTCACAAACCTACATTTCAAGCACTCCATGAAAAAGCCCTTTCTAAAAACAGCAAGACTTTCAGATTAATCAACTGACAAAATAGAAAAGCGATACTAATCTCTCACCCAATGCAAGTTCACCTAGAAAGTAATTTACCAGGAGGTTTCATGAGAATTTTGATTTAACTTTACTCAGTAAGAGCTTTTCCATTACCACTTCGCCTACATTTTTCGTAATTCCCAACAGCACACTTTAACTCAAGAAAAAAAAATCCCCAGCAAGCAGATCTGGACACCCCTCCCAGGTCCTAAAACCTGCAAAAATCCGAGAGTTCGTGGCGCTAGTGGCTCCAGGTGTTTCGGTTTCCCGGGCCGTCTCCGGGTTGGATTTGCACCGTGGGGTCTACACGGGTTAAAAACGCGGAAAAAGGTGACGAAGAAATACAAACTGTCAGGGTGTCGAAATGGAACGAGCGACTGTAAGGAAAAATCCCAGGCATCTCTACTGGGAAGATCTGGAAAGCACCCGCCGCGCAGGGGGTCAACTAACTCCTACACCGCTCGGGGTCAGCTGAGCGCCACCGGGCGCGGGCTCCGGAGCTAGGAGGGCAAGTGCGCGGGCCGGAAGCGTCGGGCGCTCACCTGGCACCTACCTGGAGCTCACCTGGCGCCCGGGCCCCGCGCCGCTGGCGCCCGGGCCCCGCGCCGCTGCCCCCCGCCCTGCCCGCCGCGCCCGCACCTCGCGGTCCTTGAGGCCCAGCAGGAGCACTTCCTCCATCAGGGTCAGCCGCGTTTCCTTGGAGTCGCCCTTGTCCTCCTCGTCCTGCTCGTCGCGGCGGCTCTGAGCGTCGTCCTCGCCGCTGCCGGCGCCGCTGCCTGCCGCCCGCTCCTTGTCGGCGGCGTTGCGGGAGGCCTCGGTGCGTCGCTGCACCAGGCCCGAGCTGCGCTGGGTCAGCGAGGTCATGGCTCCAGCCGAGGCGCCGAGCCGGGCCGAGAGGGACGCGGGACCGACCGGGTCGCCCTCCTCCTCCCCGCGCGGCCTCCGACCCGGGTTTCCGGGTTAAATCGGGACGCCGGGGCGACGTCCGTCGGCAGCGGGGCCGGGGCCAGTCATGAGGAGAGAGGTCAGGGCGAAGCGGGCTGGCTGAGCTTCGGCGGGGCAGGAGAGGGGCGCCTTCCTACCTGCGGCCGCGGCCCCCGAAACAGCCCGAGCTCCGAAGCGGAGGCGGCGGCGCCTTTCCAATATGGCGGCCCCGGATGACGTCACCGGAGGATGTGGCAGAGTCGGCGCGGCAGGGGGGTGGGCAGGAGGTGCCGGAAGCGGCGGGCGGGGACCCGGCAGGCGGAGATCCGCTGCTGCTGCAGCTGCCGCCTACACCCTTGGCGGCCCTCGGTGCTTGTCTTTTCCTCAGCGTTCCTGCGCCCCCCTGACCTGCAGTCCTGCAATCCTGCTCCCGCGACGTGCCCTCCCTCCTTCCGCTCTCCGGTTTCCCCCTCACTACCCGGGGCTGGAGCCTGAACCTGGCGGGCCCCCACCCCCACGAATCGGAGGAGCAGAGGCCACCCGAAGGTGGACCCCGTTCAGCCTTCAGCTGTGCCCTCCGCGCCCCAGACACCGCTGTCTTCGGAGGCGGCAGCGTGACCGGGTCCGGTTCGGACTCTGGGGTCCGCACGACTGGCGGGAAGTACTTGGCGCGCCACTGCTGGACGAGGAGGGGCGCGCTCTCTGCGGGGACTCCCTAACCCTTTAGAAGGAGCAACTGCGTCCAAATGGTTTGAAAGTGGACCTTTAGTGTTTTCCAGGAGTACGAAGATAGAACAAATAGACCAGTTTTGTTTGTAAAACTTGTTTCTTTCTTTGCCTCGAACTTGCGCTGTAAAGTGATCAGGGCGCAGTGAGTACAGTTAGTACCGCACACGTTAGCACGCTCGACCTTAAGGATCTTTTTATAGAGACAATAAACTTGAAGGGTTTCATACCACGTCTTTGTACGCATCAGATCTCTCTCCGTGTAATTACTGGGTGAAATCCTCTTTGCGTGCGCAAATTACATTGAAGAATAGCCGTCGAACCTGAGAGAGGAGTTGGAAGAGTAGAGGGTGGCGCTTGTAAGTGAAACATTAACTAGGAATGGCATTGTGTACCGTCCTGTTTTAAAATAAACAGTGTATGGACAGACTGGAACAACAGCAAAGCAAAAAATTTTAAAAAACAGTGATCATGGGCTGTGGTTTAAAGAGTGCTTTAGATGGGTTCTTCTCCCTCCACAAATCCATTATCCAGAACTCCTGCCGCCTGTCATCCCATGTCCTGAAAAGTGACAATGCTAAATGAGGAGAAGAGAGCGTGCAGGGGGAGCCACGTAGACCTTCCCTTCTTCCTATCTGTCTGGGCGAAGGTCGAGTTCACCTCAACCAATTTCTCCCATTCACACCCTCTTTGCCTCCCCCACCTTCCGATTTTACCAAATATTGTAGCTTGAAATGTTTCTTTGTAAAAGAAATGTGATTGATTATTTGAAAAGAGTTAGCCAGGAGTGGTGGCCCACATCTGTAATCCTATCTCCTCGGGAGGCTGAGGCAAGAGAACCGTTTGAGCCCAGAATTTAAGGCTGCCATGAGGGTGATCACGCCACTGCACAGCAGCCTGGGAGACAGAGCAATACCCTGTCTCAAAAAAAAAAAAAGTTATAACTTGACTAATATAGTCAAAAGTACATAGTTCAAAGAGTACAAAGATGTGTGTAGTGAAAATCTCCCTCCCAGCTCTGCCCCTGTTCACCCAGTTGTTCTCCTTTCTCCCCTGAAGGTTTTAATGGCAACAAATCATCTGATACTTCTCCCCTCAAAATCTGAACCCTAATTTCCCTCCCCTTGAGTGTGGGCCAGACTTAATGACTGGCTTCAAATAACTAGAATGTGAACATGATTGACTGTGTCACTTCTGAGATTCGGTCATAAAAGTCTTTGCAGCTTCTTTCTCTCCCCAGCTGCCCTTCACCCCACCCATCGTTCACTCTGGGGGAAACCAGCTGCTATATCTTGAGGACATTCAGGCAACCTTAAGGATTGCTCCAGGTAGGGAGGAAGCAAAGCCTCCTGCCAGCAGACATGCATGACCTATCTTGGAAGCAGGTCTGTCCCCAGTCAAGCCTTCCACTGACTGCAACCCTGGTCAACTTGTTGTCTAAAACCTAGTGAAAGAGGCCAGGCATGGTGGCTCACGCCTGTAATCCCAGCACTTTGGGAGGCCAAGATGGGCGGATCATGAGGGCAGGAGTTCAAGACCAGCCTGACCCACATGGTGAAACCCTGTCTCTACTAAAAATACAAAAATTAGCCAGGCATGGTGGTGTGCACCTGTAGTCCCAGCTACTTGGGAGGCTGAAGCAGGAGAATCACTTGAACCCAGGAGGCAGGGTTGCCGTGAGCTGAGGTCACTCCATTCCACTCCAGCCTGGATGACAGAATGAGACTCCATGTCAAAAAAAAAAAAAAAAAAAACCTAGTGAAAGATTCTGAGACAGTACCACCCAGTTAAGCTGTTCAAGTTCCTGACCTACAGACATTGTCAGTTAATAAATATTTGTTGTTTTAAGCTGCTAAATTTGGAGTCATTTGTTATATAGTAATAGATACTAAAATACTTGGATGTATACATGTCACACGTGCATACACACATACATACATAGGTAACCACTGACAGTACTTTCATGGTTATCCTTCCAGAAATTTTTAACATATATTTAAGCAAATACAAAAATGTTTCTCTTACCTTTTATATAAAAGCACATTATATATACTTTTTTTCCCACCTATGCTTGTGTTGGAAAGCATTTTTTTTCCACTTAATTATGTTGGACAGCATTCTAGATTCATACTTAAAAGCCTCATCGGCTGGGCACGGTAGCTCATGCCTGTAATCCTAACACTTTGGGAGGCTGAGGCAGGCTGATCACCTGAGGTTAGGAGTTCAAGACCAGCATGGCGGACGTGGTGCAACCCTGTCTCTACTAAAACTACAAAAAAAAAAAGCTGGGTGTGGTGGCGCGTGCCTGTAATTCCAGCTACTGGGGGCTGGGGGCGGGGCTGAGACAAGCGAATCGCTTGAACCCTGGAGGCAGAGGTTGCAGTGAGCCGAGATGCCGCCACTGTACTCCACCCTGGGTGATGGAGTGAGACTTCATCTCAAAAAAAAAAAAAAAAAAGTCTCGGCAGGGCACGGTGGCTCACTCCTGTAATCCTAGCACTTTGGGAGGCCAAAGCAGGTGGATCACCTGAGGTCAGGAGTTCCAAGACCAGCCTGGCCAACATGGCAAAATCCCGTCTCTACTAAAAATACAAAAATTAGCTGTGCATGGTGGTGCACCCCTGTAATCCCAGCTACCAGGAGGCTAGCAAGGAGAATCGCTTGAACCTGGGAGGTGGAGGTTGCAGTGAGCCAAAATCGCGCCACCACACTCAAATCTGTGTGACAGGAGCGAGACTCATCTAAAAAAAATTAGCAAGGCATGGTGGCGATGGCTGTAGTCCCAGCTATTCAGAAGGCTGAGGCAGGAGGATCACTTGAGCCCAGGAGTTCAAGCCTATAGTGAGCTCTGATTGTGCCACTGCTTTCCAGCCTGGGCAACAGAGTGATATCCTGTCTCTATAAATAAATAAATAAATAAATAAATAAATAAATAAATAAATAAATAAATAAATAAATAAATAAAAAATTGCTCTATCATCACAAAGACTCCTCATGCTGCCCCTTTACAGTCATGGCGGCTCCAGCTCCTCCCCCGACTCTGTCTCCTACTCCTGATAACCACTACTCTGTTCTCCATCTCTATAATTTAGTCATTCGAGAATATTATATAAATGGAATTGTACATTATGAAGCCTTTTGAGATTTTCTTTTTTCACTCTGCATAATTTCCTTGAGATCCGTCCAAATTGCATATATCAATAGTTCGTTCCTTTTTATTGCTGAGTGGTAATTCATGGGATTCATGTACCGTATTTGTTTACCCACAGATCCATTGAAGGACTTTCAGGTTGTTTCTAATTTGGGGCTATCACAAATAAAACTTCTATGAATGTTCATGTACATGTTTTTATTTGTTTGTTTGTTTGTTTGTTTTTGAGACTGAGTCTTGTTCTGTCACTCAGGCTGGAGTGCAGTGGCACAATCTTGGCTCACTGCAACCTCCGCCTCCTGGGTTCAAGCAATTCTCTTGCTTCAGCCTCCTGAGTAGCTAGAATCACAGTCGTGTGCCACCATGGCTGGTTAATTTTTATATTTTTTGTGGAGACAGGGTTTCACCAGGCTGGTCTCGAACTCCTGCCTCAAGTGATCCACCTGCCTCAGCCTCCCAAAGTGCTGGGATTACAGGTGTGAGCTACCGTGCCTGACCTGTTTTTCTTTGGATGTAGTTTTCATTTCTCTGAGATAAACGCCCAGGAGTGCAATTGGATCACATGGTAAGTATATATGTTTAGTTTGTTTGTTTGTTTGCTTGTTTCAAGAAACTGAGATCCAGTCTGTCCCTGGATCTAAAACAGAGGCAAAAAAAGGAAACTGGGAAACTGTTTAACTGAAATTACTCAATCTCAGGTGTCGCATTGAGTTCATCAAAAGAGAAACTCTCCCGGGTGCTATAGTTTGAAAGTTTGTCCCCTCCAAGTCTCATGTTGAAATTTGATCTCTGGCTGGGCACGGTGGCTAATGCCTGTAAATCCCAGCACTTTGGGAGGCTGAGGTGTGCGGATCACTTGAGCCTAGGAGTTTGAGACTAGCTTGGGCAACATGGCGAAACCCTCTCTCTACCAAAAAATAGAACAATTAACCAGGCATGGTGGTATGTGACTGTAGTTCCAGCTACTTGGGAGGCTGAGGTGGGAGGATCACCCAAGCCCAGGGATGTCAAGGCTGCGGTGGGCCATAATCATTCCACTGCAGTCCACTCCAGCCTGGGCAACAGAGTGAGACCCTGTCTCAAAAAAAAAAAAAGAAGAAGAAAGAAAAAAGAAAAGAAATTTGAAATTTGATCCTCAATGTTGGAGGTGGGGCCTAATGCCCTCTGTGGTAGGGCAGAGCAAGTGAGTTCTCACTCTGTTAGTGCCCATGAGACCTGGTTGTTAAAAACAGCCTGGCATCTCCCCTTCACTGGCTCTTGCTCCCTGTCTCACCATGTGATTTCTGCACGCACCAGTTCCCCTTTGCCTCCAACCATGAATGGAAATAGCCTGAGGCCCTCATCAGATGCTCAGTCTTCCTGCCAGCAGAAACAGTCATGAGCCAAATAAACCTTTTTTCTTTGCAAATTACCCAGTCTCAGGTGTTCCCTTACAGCAACACAAAATGAGCTAAGACGCTAAATGAGCCTGACATAATCAGGTGGGCCCTTAAAAAAGGCTCTAACCCTTCCCTAAGGAGGGAGACTTGAGTCAGCTGAGACCCTCTCCAGATGGCCTTTAAGAAGAAAACAGCCATGTGTGAACTGCCAGTGGAGAAAGGTGGCCACTAAGAGCTGATGGTCTCGTCTTCTAATCACAAGCATTGGAAATCTGCCAACCACATGATGAGCCTGGAAAAGAACCCTTAGGTGAAGATGGGAATGTAACCCTGCCAACACCTCGATTACAGCCTCATGAGACCCTAAGCGGAGAACCCAATAAGCTACCCCAAACTCTGTGGAAGTGAGACCATAAACACGAGTTGTTTTAAGCCACTAAACGTACAGTAATTTGTTATGCTGTAAATACAAATAAGTTGAAAACAAAAAGATGGTAAAATATCATCAAACAGCAGCTACAGAATACCTGGAGTGACTATACTAATATCAAAATAGACTTTAAAACAACAAAAAAGAGTTAAGAGAAATACATGCTCACATTATGGTCATTGGCTTTGAACAAAGGTACCAGCTGAATGGTGGAAAGAACAGTCTTTGCAACCAACAGCGCAGGGAGAACTGTTTATCCACACACGAAAGAACGAAGTGGAATGCCTACCTCATACTATACACAAAAATTGACTCAAAATGGATCAAAGATCTAACTGTAAGGGTTAAAAATATAAAACACTCAGAAGAAAACATAGGTGTAAATCTTCATGATTAGCTATGGTTTCTTTTTTTTTTGAGATAGAGCCTCGCCTTGCCACCCAGGCTAGAGTGTAGTGACGTAATCTCGGCTTGCTGCACACTCCTTCGCCCAGGTTCAAGTGATTCTCATGCCTCAGCCTTCTGAGAAGCTGGGATTATAGGCAATTCCTCATCAGTAACGGAACAAGGCTTAATAGATTACGAGTGTGTTCCAATAACAGAAGCAGGCTTCAAAACGTGGGTGATAAGAAACTTCTGTGAATTAAAAGAACTTGTTCTAACCCAATGCAAAGAAACTAAGAACCTTGAAAAAAGGTTTGATGAAATGTTAACGAGAATGGACAATTTAGAGAGGAATATAAGTGAATTGATGGAGCTGAAAAACACAACATGAGAACTTCGCGAAGCATGCACAAGTTTAAACAGTCGAATTGATCAAGTAGAAGAAAGGACATCAGAAGTCGAGAACCAGCTCAGTGAAATGAAACGAGAAGACAAGATTGGAGAAAAAAGGATGAAAAGGAATGAGCAAAGTCTCCAGGAAATATGGGACTATGTGAAAAGACCTAATTTACGTTTGATAGGTGTACCTGAATGTGATGAAGAGAATGAATCCAAGTTGGAAAATACTCTTCAGGATATCATTCAGGAAAACTTTCCCAACCTGGCAAGGCAGGGTAATATTCAACTCCAGGTAATACAGAGAACACCACAAAGATATTCTTCAAGAAGACCAACCCCAAGGCACATAATCGCCAGATTTATTAGGGTTGGAATGGAGGAGAAAATACTAAGGGCAGCGAGAGAGAAAGATCAGTTTACCCATAAAGGGAAACCTATTAGACTTACAGCAGATCTCTCAGCAGAAACCCTACAAGCCAGAAAAGAGTGGGGACCAATATTTAACCACATTCTGTTGGTCAAAGCAAGTCCAAATCTTTTTTTCTCAATAATATATTATCTTGGGACATACTCCTAACCAAACCTAATTCAAAGATTCATAATTATTATTAATAGATTAAAATATAATTTACCTATCACAATTTACATAGTCTATGCCACATGTCTTCAGCAGGATGGCCCAGTCTTTTTCAGATGGCATCTGGTTTCCCAGAGGCAGAGAAGATGCAGGGTTCAGAAGTGAAATATAATTTACATATCATAATTTACATAGTCTATGCCACATGTCTTCAGCAGGATGGCCCAGTCTTTTTCAGATGGCATCTGGTTTCCAAGAGGCAGAGAAGATGCAGGGTTCAGAAGTGATACAGTATTACTTGTGCCACATTCTGTTGGTCAAAGCAAGCCCAAGTTATGGCCAGATTCAATGAGTGGACAAATAGACTCCATCTCTTTTCCTTTCTAGAATTATACCGAGTTCAAACCTGAGAGCACTTTGTGGCCTGATAACTGTGACAAAGTATTAATCCTCATATACAAAATGACATATTAACTGCTTAGAAATATAATGGCATTTAATGTTTATTATTGTTAAAAGTAGTTCATTGATCTTTGCTTATGTGCAATCACCTGTTATCTACGGATGTCTTTGCATGTTAGTCTTAAATGTTGCTAGATTTATTCTCTTTTTTTTTTGCTTTTTTTTTTTGAGACAGAGTGTCGATCTGTCACCCCAGCAGGGGTCCAGTAGCGTGATCTCGGCTCACTGCAACTTCCACCTCTTGGGTTCAAGTGATTCTCGTGCCTCAGCCTCTGGAGTAGCTGGGACTACAGGGGTGCGCCACCACGCCCGGCTAATTTTTGTATTTTTAGTAGAGATGGGGTTTCACCAAGTTGGCCAGGCTGATCTCGAACTCCTGACCTCAAGTGATCCACTCACTTCCGCCTCCCAAAGTGCTGGATTACAGGCACGAACCACTGTGCCCGGCTCATTTCTGCAATTACATTGACAAGTTTGGCGCACAGCATGTTTTGCAAGTTTTGCCTATACCATCTAGGCAAAAGTATAGAGAAATCAGGACTGTTACATATTGCTGGTAGAAGTGCAAAATGGAGGGCAATTTGATAATATCAACTAAAATTATGAATGCATTTACCTTTTGAACTAACAATCTCACTTCTGTGAATTTATCTTCCAGACGGATCTGAAAGTGTATGGGATGACATACGTACATGATTGTTGCAGCATTGTTTGTAGACATAAAAGATTGAAAATAACCCAAAGGTTCATGAATAGCAGACTGGTTAAATAAACTGTAGAACATCCACGCAGTGGAAGACCATGAACTCTGAAAATGAATGAGAAAGCTTTCTGTGTGCTAATGTGGAGCAATCTCTAACATAGACTGCATAGAAAAAGACAAAGAGCAGAGCGGTTTCTATAATATGATGCCTTTCGTGTAAGAATGAGAGGAACAAAAGAGTACATATTCACATGTATTTATTTATTTCAGTCGCATTTATTTAATATACATTATTTATTTCATATTCATATTTATTTACATATACTTTATTTATTTATTGACAGAGTCTCACTCTAGTGCCCAGGCTGGAGTGCAATGGCTCAATCTTGGCTCACTGCAACCTCTGCCTCCCAGGTTCGAGCAATTCTCCTCCCTCCTGCCTCAGTTTCCCTAGTAGCTGGGATTACAGGTGCCTGCCACCACACCCGGCAAATTTTTGTATTTTTAGTAGAGACGGGTATTCACCATGCTGGCCAGACTGGTCTCAAACTCCCGACCTCAGGTGATCCACCCTCCTCGGCCTCGCAAAGTGCTGAGATTACAGGCGTGAGCCACCGTGCCTGGACTATATATACATTTTTTAAAACCCTAGAAAGATACAAAAGAAACTAACCAAAGGAACTACACAATTTTTTTTCTTTTTATTTTTTTCTTTTCTCATTTTCCAGTAATGGCTATAAGCAAGGAACTACACAATTTGAGAGTAAGAATAGGGACGCAGTAATGGATATGTAGAAGGTATATTACTTTGCTCCATGCAGCATGAATTTTTTAAACATCTACACATCTATGTATTTTTATTTGTATTCAAATTTAAATTTAATTTTTCAAAATATCAGTTGTTGATATTTGATTCATATATTGTACAGTTTACCTATGTAAATCGTACAAATGGTTTTCAGTATACTCACAAAGTGGTGCCACCATTACATAATCAATTTTAGAACATTTCCCTCATTCCCTCTACAAAAATGCCTGCCCACTGGCACTCACCTCCCATTGCCTCTCATCTCAGTCCTCCAGATGTAGGCAAACACCAATCTACTTTCTGTCTCTGTAGATTTGCCTATTTGCCTGCTCTGTGGGGTGTGGGTTCCTCTTTTTTCTTCTCCGTGCACACATTTAATCTATTTCCTCACTTACCGCCACCTCTGCTCCCTTTGCCCTGGTGCCAATAGAAACATTTCCCTCTCCAGTTGCCACCATACTTTATTTAGCTTTGTTCCCGTAAGTGCTCTATGTCAGTAATGAGCGGCTCTCTGCCAGCTGCCCGTGGCCACTGTCCCTAGCCACTGTGGAATTTCCTAAGCAGTTTTCTGCTCCTGAAGAAGCCAGCACTGCTCTCTCCCTGCCTCTGCTTTACCTGACATAGGGCGGAGGAGGTCTCTCAAGGTATATCACTGGGACAGCAGACTTTCTGGTCTCCCCCCATCTCCTTGCTCAACTTTAAAAGATAAACAAAAAATTAAAAAAAAAAAAAAAGATAAAATTGTTGGCTGGGCACAGTGGCTCACGCCTGTAATCCCAGCACTTTGGCAGTCCAAGGCGTGATCTCCTGATCACGAGGTCAAGAGATCGAGACTATCCTGGCTAACATAGTGAAACTCTGTCTCTACTAAAAATACAAAAAATTAGCCGAGTCTGTAGTCCCAGCTGCTTGGGATGCTGAGGCACAAGAATCGCTTGAACCCGGGAGGTGCAGGTTGCAGTGAGCTGAGATTTCGCCACTGCACTCCAGGCTGGGAGACAGAGTGACACTCTATCTCAAAAAAAAAAAAAAAAAAAAAAGGCAAAATTGTTTTATGACTTTGCATTTATATAGCCCCCTTCCTAAAAGCTCTTCAGCCCCCAATGGCATGCCCGACCTCAGGCGATCCACCCTCCTCAGCCTCCCAAAGTGCTGGGATTTACAGGTGTGAGCCACCCGCCTGTAACCTCCCAAAGTGCTGGGATTATAGGTATTCTCCTTCCGCACTTATTCCTGCTCTGTCACCTTCTCAGTGCCAACACCCTTCCCCATCAATTCACTAACAACATTCAGAAAGTATTTCAAACGAATTTTTAACTGAATAGCGAGAGATATTCTAAATAGAGTATATTTAAACCATACAAAAAAGCAGCAGGGTTTTACGAAAATACAGTTTACTAAAAATATAAAGTATAATTTCAACTGAATTTTTTTTCCTACCAATAGGATAAGAAGAGGATGCAGGGAGATCCAAGATGGCTGATCACTAGCAGCTCGGGCTAGCAGCTCCCAGTGAAGGCGCAGAGAACGAGAGGATGCCACACTTTTAGACAAATTTTTGTTGCTCACGGACTAAGAGATTCCCAGCGGAGGAGCCCCACGGGTGGCCAGGGCGACTCTTGTGGCCGGCGCGGCAGTTTTGCTGGCGCCTCAGCGCGGCAGTTCTTGGTGCAGAGTCCGGAGATTCCCGGGCAGAAAAGCACCATCAATCTTAATACCTCTGTTTTGGCCGGCGCAGTGGATGGCTCAGATTTCGGCGCTGGGAATTAACAAGTTGGACGTCTGCTCAGAGACCTACTTAGAAAGTCGGTAATTACAAACACAACAGACGGATAAATATATAATGAAGGGAAGAAACCAGCCTAAAAAGGCAGAGAAAACTCAAAATCAGAATGCCTCTCCCTCTACAGGGGATCGCAGTTCTTCATCAGTAACGGAACAAGGCTTAATGGAGAGCGAGTGTGTTCCATTATGAGAAGCAGGTTTCAAAAGGTGGGTGATAAGAAACTTCTGTGAATTAAAAGAACTTGTTCTAACCCAATGCAAAGAAACTAAGACCTTGAAAAAAGGTTTGACGAAATGTTAATGAAAATGGACAATTTAGAGAGGAATATAAGTGAATTGATGGAGCTGAAAAACACAACATGAGAACTTCGCGAAGTATGCACAAGTTTAAACAGTCGAATTGATCAAGCAGAAGAAAGGATATCAGATCTCGAGGAACAGCTTAGTGAAATGAAACGAGAAGACAAGATTGGAGAAAAAAGGATAAAAATGAATGAGCAAAGTCTCCAGGAAATATGGGACTATGTGAAAAGACCTAATTTACGTTTGATAGGTGTACCTGAATGTGACGAAGAGAATGAATCCAAGTTGGAAAACACTCTTCAGGATATCATTCAGGAAAACTTTCCCAACCTAGCAAGGCAGGGTAATATTCAACTCCAGGTAATACAGAGAACACCACAAAGATATTCTTCAAGAAGACCAACCCCAAGGCACATAATCGCCAGATTTATTAGGGTTGGAATGGAGGAGAAAATACTAAGGGCAGCCAGAGAGAAAGGTCAGGTTACCCATAAAGGGAAACCTATCAGACTTACAGCAGATCTCTCAGCAGAAACCCTACAAGCCAGAAAAGAGTGGGGACCAATATTTAACATCCTTAAAGAAAAGAACTTTCAACCCAGAATTTCATATCCAGCCAAACTAAGCTCTATAAGTGAAGGAAAAATTAAATCTTTTGCGAACAAACAAGTACTTAGAGACTTCACCACCATCAGGCCTGCTTTATAGGAGCTTCTGAAAGAAGCACTATACATATAAAGGAACAACCAATATCAGCCTTTCCAAAAATATATCAAAAAGCAAAGAGCATCAACACAATGAAAAATTTATACCAACTAATGGACAAAACAGCTAGCTAGCATCAAATGGCAGTATTAAACTCATATATATTCAAATTGGCTAAAAAGCCAAAACCCATCGGTACGCTGCATCCAGACCCATCTCACATGCAACGATACACAAAGACTCAAAACAAAGAGAAGGAGGAAGATTTATCCACCAAACAGAGAGTAAAAATACACAAATAAATAAAAAGCAGGAGATGCAATTCTCGCCTCTGATAAAATAGACTTTAAAGCAACAAAGATCAAAAGAGGCAAAGAAGGACATTACATAATGGCAAAAGGATCAATGTAACAAGAAGAGCTAACAATTCTATAGATCAACGAAACAGAAGATTAACAAGGACATCCAGGACTTGAACTCAGACCCGGAACAAGTAAACTTAATAAACATTTATAGAACTCTCCACTTACATACATTACCACCTCATACCTATTCCAAAAGTGACTACATAATTAGAAGTAAATCACTCCTCAGTAATCGCATAGCATTTCATAGGTTTAAATGAAATATTGGTTGGCTGCTTATTATTGTCTTCCCTTATTCTTTCCTGTCGACATTAAGTATAATTATCAGTATAAAAGAGGTTTTCAATACCCATTACTAAACTGCATTCTAGCCTGGGCAAGAAAGCAATACTCCCATTCTCTCTCTCTTTTTCTCTTCCTTTTTCTTTGTCTTCTTCATTCTTTTTTTTCTTTCTTCCTTTTTTTTCTTTCAAAAAAAAAAAAGGTAGAGCTCTTTATACAATACCACTACACACATTATCCTTTAAAACATATAGAGGCCCATTTTTTTGAAGATGTGAACTCAGAAAGCCAGAAATGACACTCAAGCTTTGAGTTCTTTCTGCTCTAATATAGCTTCATGTTTAAACATCAGAAGAACAAAAACAAGGTAAAATTGGCAATGCCACCATCCAACTCTCTGTGAGTATCTCTTAAAACTAGCAAGTTTATTTTGACCCATCATGAGTCAGATCTAAGATGAGCAGTTACTATCTTTAGGCAAGACTGAGTAGGCACATCAGATAGATAAAGGAAAGAGAGAGAAAGAGTTAAAATGTTTGTCCAGCCTATATTTTTCTGGCTAACAGCCACTAGGAAAAGCCAAATTGAGAAATACCTATATTAACCTCCTTGTGGTCTAGTAACTAAACTTTTAGGCAAACCCTACGACTGTCCTGTTTAAACCAACTATTTCTATTTAGTAAGAAATTATAATGATATGGTATGATGGCAAAGCTACTTTTGAGGCCTGGACTCTCCATTAACTATAGCAGTTTATTAGAGAACAAGGTCTCTTCCACAATCCATTATCCTAAAGTAGCACGCGGGTATTGGAGATGGGTGATGGTCTGACAGCTCCATATGAGCATCAGGGATTAAAAAAAAAAAAAAAAAGAGGACGCAACAAAGTTATTCTAACAGATGACATAGCTATATACATAATAATTGTAATTATTACAATATCTTATTCAAAATCCCAGTAAAATTTTACCTTGCACCACTTAATAAATAAATAGGATGGTGGGATATAATTAACTCTCTTTCTCTCTCTTATGAAAGAGAAGGTTTAAATAAGTCAAAATGTCAAATAAGTAATAAATAACCTTAACTGGACATTGAGTTGGGTTGGTTTTTTGAAGAGTTTCTTCTTGATTGGTTAAAAAACTTTGTTGTTGTTTTTTTTTTTTTTTTTTTAAAAAAAGCTTTTCAGACCCAAAGGCCATTTAATAATAAGTCAAACTGCTGCTGCAGTTCACGGATGTACCTGGGGTACATGCTCCCTCATTGCGAGGCAGGACGTAGGCACATGACTGTGCATTTAGGTAAATATGTGACCAAGAAGAATCAGAGAAATGGAAAACACTGGAGAACAGAAAGTAACAAGAACTTTTCATCAGGCAATCCCAAAGCGCTCTGCTCTTTTCCTCTTCTTTGCCTCTGTATCCTCTGTGGTTCCAGTTCCAGCTGAACTTGTGACAATCCCAAATTGTTCCTTCCTCTTTTTCAGTTTCTCATCATCTTCACACTTTCTGGAGATTGAAGAGACATTCAAACCAAATCTTTGAGCTCTTTCCTTCAGCTTATCCAAGTTAACCATAGGTTTGTTATCAGATGACAGACCTTTTGTTGGAACTGAAGAAATCCCAAACCTAGCTGCCCGAGCAGCTTTCTTACTCTCCAAGCTCACAGGTACATTGAATCGTTCGGCCCTCTTCTGCATTCTCTCAGTCTGTGGTATTTCAGATGCAATTTTCACCACTTTCTTCTCTGCTGCCACATCAACAGTTTTTTCAGGGGGTTCTTCCTCTTTGACAGGGAGCTCTATAGGCTTTGTTTCTTCTTCCTCTGTTTCATCTCCCAGTACATCTTCTTCATTTGCCTCCTCTTCAGCATGTTCTTCAAGATATGCCTGGAGTCTGTGGATAAGATCTTGCTTTATTCCCTTGGTCTCCAAACCACGAGCAAGACATTCTTGCTTTAGTTCAGCAAGCTTCAGCTTATGGAGCTCCACCGTCTCGGTCGCCATCTTGTTACCCCTCACCTGTTGTTGTTTTTTTGCATTTACTTTTGAAGGCAAGTATTTCTGGGTTTCGGAAAATTCATTTTTAAACAAACTATAGAAGATCTGATTGAAGAAAAGCTGGGAATATAAGTTTCTCAGTCTTTCTATTTGCTCAACTACTGAAGTGTTTGCTTAAATACTGAAGTACTCCAGATCAGAGCCAATAACCAATTCTGTCTATGTTATCTCTCAAAACCATGGTATGGCTACCTACTCTTTTAGAATCTTGTCACTGTACCACCCACCACCATCACCACCCTGCAGTCAAAAGGTAGAGACTGTATCCCCTCCTTTTGAACCTTAGTTGGCCTTGAGACTGTCTCAACAAATTGGGTATGGTGGAATTAACATGAGGTAACTCCTGAAGCTAGGTCATAAAAATATCATGCATGTCTGCTTTGTTCTTCTGGGATGCTTGCTTTTGGAACCCAGCCACCATGTTGTGAGGAAGTCCAAGCATCCTGTGGAAAGGCCCACACAGAAAGAACTGAGGCCCCCGGCCTATAGCCCTGGCTCAGCTCCCAGTTGACAGTCAGCACCAATTTGCCAGGCATGTGAGTGAGGGATCTTGACAGTGACTCTTTCAGCTTCTAATTGCGTTAACCCAGCTGATGCCATGTGAAGCAGATATGAGCCATTGACTCATAAGAAGTAGAAAACTGAAATAGTCATGAGAAATAGATACCTAAAACACAGGGTAAGAAGAGTTTACTTGGTTCAAGCTTCTCTAGAAGGGTCTGGTAATATTTATTTATTGAGATGGAGTTTTGCTCTTGTTGCCCAGGCTGGAGTACAGTGGTGTGATCTCGGCTCACTGCAACCTCCACCTCCTGGGTTCAAGTGATTCTCCTGCTTCAGCGTCCCAAGTAGCTGGAATTACAGGCACCCACCACCATGCCCTGCTAATTTTTGTATTTGGGGCTCAGATGGGGTTTCGCCATGTTAGCTAGGTTGGTCTCGAACTCCTGGCCTGAAGCGATCTGCCCACCCAGGCTCCCAAAGTGCTGGGATTATAGGCATGAGCCACCACACACAGCCACAGGCTGCAGATTTTAGGAATTAAGTCACTAATGGATACAAGGGCCAGGAGCAGTCTGGCTAAGAAAAATAATCAGGTTAACACAGCAGAAATGAAAAGGAGACAATATATCTGCTCTTAAGATCCAGGGAAATAAAACAAAGAAAATAAATAAATAAATAAATAAAAAGAGCCAGGGAGAGAAACCTCCTATTGTTAGGTTAGGGAAAAAAAAGTCAAACTAGTTAAGTGACCTGAGTGGGAGTTTGAGGATTTGTCATGGAAATCATCGCTTGCTTTCTTAGCTCTTGCAGGAGGTTGGGATGGAGTCAGATGCCAAGGAGCTATTCACACAAGGAGGTAAGCAAATCGTCATAAATTCAGTTCTTGTCTTCAAGAGGGATTGAATGCATCAAATGATCTCTCAAAAACTACTTAAGTATACAAGCACAGAGACTGAAGTCAATTTTAAAAATTACTCAGGTAACATGAGCACACTCTTATAAAAGATTCAGACAAGAATCAATTCTAGGCCAGGCACAGTGGCTCACACCTGCAATCTCAGCACTTTGGGAGGCTGAGGTGGGTGGATCAAGAGTTCAAGACCAGCCTGGCCAACATGGTGAAACACTGTCTCTCCTAAAAATACAAAAATTAGCCAGGCGTGGTGGCACATGCCTGTAATCCCAGCTACTTTGGAGGCTGAGGCAGGAGAAACACTTGAACTCAGGAGGCCAAGTTGTAGTGAGCCAAGATCATGTCACTGCACTCTAGCCTGGGTAACAGAGTGAGATTTCATCTCAAAAAGTAAACAAATAAAAATAATGACTTCTAGAGAGGAAAATATATATCACCTTTATTCTCACTGCTATGTTCACTCCTTCCACCAAAGTAACCAGGACTGGAGTTTGGTACCCAGTCTTCTCACCTCTGTTCTGGACATTTCCATGCATACGCCTGCACATATATCATAAAGATTTTTAATGTAAAAGAATCGTGCCATATACATTGTTCTGGAAGTTGCTTTTTCCAGTCTCAAACTCCTGAACTCAAGCAATCCACCTACCTTGGCCTCTTAAAGTGCTGGGATTACAGGTGTGAGCCACTGTGCTCAGCCACAGCTTATGTCTTGATTTCCCCAACTGACATGAAACACACTCTCTGACATCCCTTTTTCCTTTGCCTTTAACTGTTTATTTGTTTTTGTTTTTGTTTTTGTTTTCGTTTTTGAGATGGAGTTTCACTCGTGTCGCCCAGGCTGGAGTGCAATGGCATGATCTCGGCTCACTGTGACCTTCGCCTCCCAGGTTCAAGCAATTCTCCTGCTTCAGCTTCCTGAGTAGCAGGGATTACAGGCACGTGCCACCAGGCCTGGCTAATTTTTTGTAATTTTAGTAAAGATGGGGTTTCACCATGTTGACCAGGCTGGTCTCGAACTCCTGACCTCAGGTGATCCACCCGCCTTAGTCTCCCAAAGTGCTGGGATTGCATGCATGAGCCACAGTCCCCCAGCTCATCAGTGATTCTTTATCCTATTAGCCTCTTCTAATACATTTGCCTGATTGTACTAATGGGTGCCTCATGACCTGGAAACTCTCTCCCAAGGGTCATTACCTATTTTGATTTGGCCTTAGCTAAGTCTGAAATCATAACTCTATTCAGCCTTCTGATCTGTCCTACCAGTTTTATTTTTATTTATTGATCTGTCTCAGTAAAAGGGGTGAGGGGAGAAATGAGTAGGTTTGCTTTCTGCAAAGGCCAGACCACTGGGAGATTACAAAGGCAAAGAGAAACATGAATAAACCCTTGTCAGACGGGCCTTACACACTAAATTGCATCGCACCTGACATCTTAGTAAAACAATGGCAATTTTTCCAGCTATGTCAAAGACACAGCCACCATTCTGAGGTGTGCTCCTATCCTTAACTAAGCTCCTAAGGGGCCCGGGTGGCAATCTTGTTGCAGTTGCCACTGACATCGCCCCCTTGTTCCTCATGAGAAAAGTTTCTTTTCAATGGTGGTTTGTTTGTTCATTGACAGACCCTCTTTCAGATTGTCTCACTTCAAAAATAAAGGAATGTTTTTGGTTTACAATAGAAAAATGGGCCTATAAAGGTCTTTAGAGTTTGAAGTAAGAGTTAAACCTTAAAATAGGAACTAATGATATGAAATTAAGATGTAGAAAGATGAGATTAAAGAGATTAGTTCTTTGGCTGTTAGGATTTTTTTTTTTTTTTGAGGCAGAGTTTCGCTCTTGTTACCCAGGCTGGAGTGCAGTGGCGCAATCTCGGCTCACCGCAACCTCTGCCTCCTGGGTTCAGGCAATTCTCCTGCCTCAGCCTCCTAAGTAGCTGGGATTACAGGTATGCGCCACCATGCCCAGCTAATTTTTTGTATTTTTAGTAGAGACAGGGTTTCACCATGTTGACCAGGATGGTCTCGATCTCTTGACCTCGTGATCCACCCGCCTCAGCCTCCCAAAGTTCTGGGATTATAGGCGTGAGCCACCGCGCCTGGCCGTGATTTACTTCTTCTATTAAATTCTTACATAGAAATTTAACTACAAGATAGAAATCTCACTTTTATTTTTCATAAATGGTTAGCCAGTAACTCTAATTGTATATACGGAACAATCAGTCACTACTGGCTGGTTATCAATCCATTGATTGGAAAGGCAAAGTAACAATATTCTAAATTCTTATATCTACTTGAATCCTTTTTTTTTCCCCCCTAGAAGTAGTTTCACTCTGTCGCCCAGGCTGGAGTGCAATGGAGTGATATCGGCTCACTGCAGCCTCCGCCTCCCAGGTTCCAGCAATTTTCCTGCCTCAGCCTCCCAGGTAGCTTGGATTACAGGTACATGCCACCATTCCTGGCTGATTTTTGTGTTTTTAGTAGAGACGGGGTTTCACCAAGTTGGCCAGGCTGGTCTCGAACTCCCAACCTCAGGTGATCCACCCACCTTGGCCTCCCAAAGTGCTGGGAATACAGGCAGGAGCCACCGCGCCTGGTCCAAGTCTTCTTTTATGTCTGATGGAATTTGTTTAGAAGCTTACTTGACTTAGTGTTCTTGAAGGCAGTGTTCATGTTTTATTCATTTCTGGACCTCCAGTAGGGCGTAGTGCCTAGACATAGTAGGTGCATTAAGTGCCAATTAATTGGCTTGATGAAGGGCTACTTTGAGCTCTCAAACTACCCCAAATAAAAACAACCCACCTGCTCTGTCTCCAATGGAGCCTCTGTGCTGTATTTTAAGATCTATGGGGATATGGAAAGTGATGGTGGAGATAAAAATTGTCATCAATTACTATGTAAAATAATTCTGCCATGAGGAGTAAAAATGAAATAACTGGTGCCTTAAGTAAAATTAATTTTTTTACTTTATTTTATTTTATTTTGAGACAGAGTTTCACTCTTGTTGCCCAGACTAGAGTGCAATGGCGCAATCTCAGCTCACTGCAACCTCCATCTCTCGAGTTCAAGCAATTCTCCCTCAGGCTCCCAAGTGGCTGGAATTACAGGCATGCACCACCACACCCTGCTAATTCTGTATTTTTAGTTGAGACGGGGTTTCACCATGTTGGTCAGGCTGGTCTCAAACTCCTGACCTCAGGTGATCTGCTTGCCTTGGCCTCCCAAAGTACTGTGATTATGGGCATGAGCCACTGCGTCCGGCCTAAAATTTAATTTTTATTTGCACACAACACTTGATTTTGCCCTCCATGGAGCAGCTACACTTATGACTGAGACTTTTTATTTTATTTCATGAATACCAATGTCAGTTCAAGAGA
Organism: Aotus nancymaae; assembly: GCF_030222135.1. NCBI lineage: Eukaryota > Metazoa > Chordata > Mammalia > Primates > Aotidae > Aotus > Aotus nancymaae. The sequence continues at coordinate 31,700,599 of NW_026988425.1, forward strand.
AATCATTCCAGTAGATGAGATCAGTTGCTGGGTGGAAACACGTGTTTAGAAATGCTGATGGTACTTCAGGGAAATATCCACCCAGCATTGCACCAACTCCACACATGGTCCAAATAGAACTAGTGAAGAAACGCTAATCTGAATTTTTTAACCTGTTATATAAGGAACATTTCATTGTATAATTTATGGCTTTTCCAACCATATTTCAACTTGTATGACTAAGGAAAGCCTTCCAGTTTATTATTCAGAATACAAAATAGGTGTGCAAAAACATAATCTTGTCTGTCTATAATTAGACCTAATTTTTTTTTTTTTTTTTTTGAGACAGAGTCTCACTCTGTCACCCAGGCTCCCAGGTTGGAGTGCAGTGGCACTATCTTGACTCATTGCAACCTCCACCTTCTGTATTTAAGCGATTCTCCTGCCTCAGCCTCCCAAGTAGCTGGGATTACAGTCACGTGCCACCACACCTGGCTAATTTTTGTATTTTTGGTAGAAATGGGGTTTCTCCATGTTGGCCAGGCTGGTCTTGAACTCCTGCCTCAGGTGATCCACCCGCCTCAACCTCCCAAAGTGCTGGGATTACAGGCGTGAGCCACCATGCCCAGCCCTAGAATTAATATATTTTTTCCTTTTTTTTTTTTTTTTTGAGATGGAGTCTCACTCTGTCACCCAGGCTGGAGTGCAATGGCAAGATCTCAGCTCTGCAGCCTCCGCCTCCTCGGTTCAAGCAATCCTCCCCGCTCAGCCTCCAGAGTAGTTGGGACTACAGGCGCACACCACCATGCTCAACTAATTTTTTGTATTTTCAGTAAAGACGAGGTTTCACCATGTTGGCCAGGCTGGTCTTGAACCCCTGACCTCAAGTTATTCACCCACCTCAGCCTCTCAAAGTGTTGGGATTATAGGTGTGAGCCACCGTGCCTGGCCTTTAATTTCTATCTAAAGCCTTCATTCTGCTTTTGTATGAAAACTTAATCTTAGTCAATTTGTTGGAACTGTCAATTGAGGATGTTTTCAGTCCTTGCTGAGTTTTCCCACTTCTTCGTAGAGTCTCATCTAGGCTTTAAGGGGAAATCATCTTTTTTTAAAAACTTTCTTTTTTCTTTTTTTTTCTCTCCTCAGTAAGATCAAGGGGAGATCATCTTAAACCACACTAAGAAGTGGCATGAGAAAGGAGCTTTGTAGTGAATTCCTATAATTTTACTTTGCATTCATTTTGAAGACATTTGGAACACAAGTCGACTTCCCCATACTAGAAGCAAGGTTTACTCACCCTTGACAGTTTCCCATTTTCTGCCTCTGCCCAGTTCCTCAACACAATCAATCCAGTTATCTGCCCTTATGCAACAACTTCCTGGTGACCACTCCCTCCCAGGGACAACAGGGTACACCCTGCCTCATTGGTCCCCACTGGTCCCCGCACTGCACTTTGAACATATGCTGCAGTGGCCACCTCTCAGTCCCAGTGTGCCTCCGGGGATCTGCCACCTGCTCGCCGTTAACCCGCCAGGAGGAACTCCCTGCAGGAAACCCATCTGAGGAGCATCCAGGAGCCCAGGCCCACAGGTTTCTCTGTCTATTGCTCTCCACTTGCTGATGGAGCGCACGTGTCCCAAACGGCACCCTCCTTCTGTCAGCCTTGTGTGTGAAGCGTGCACCTCCTTCCCTCTGGGGCCTGTAAGTCAAAAACTGCTCCTGTTATTTCTTTTTTAATTTTTTTTTAATTTTTGAGATGGAGTTTTGCTCTTGTTGCCCAGGCTGGAGTGCAGTGGCACGATCTTGATTTACTGCAACCTCGGCCTCCCAGGTTCAAGTGATTCTCCTGTCTCAGCCTCCCAAGTAGCTCAGATTACAAGCATGCATGACCATGCCCAGCTATTTTTTTTTTTTTTTTTTTTTTTTTGGTATTTAGTAGAGACGGGGTTTCACCATGTTAGTCAGGCTGGTCGCAAACTCCTGACCTCTCTGGTGATACACCTGCCTCGGCTTCCCAAAGTGCTGGGATTACAGGCGTGAGCCACCACGCCCGGCCTTGCTTCTGTTATTTCATGTGTTTTGTTGAGATATCGCCTTTACAACTCACCTGACTGCCATGCAGAACCCAGCTGCTTTCCTGGCCAGGGCTCTCCTAGGGAGTGGCGGCCTTGGTAGGAATAAACTGGACACAAGTCAGACAAGAGCTTCCAGGGTGTCTGCCAGGACAGACGGTTCTATCCTTTGAGAGGGACAGCTGGGAGAGAGGTGGACACAGGCATCAGGTCATCTGCTAAGCTTGAGAGGAGTCCCCTAAAAGGTACATCATAAACATTGTGATCAAATCTGAAGACCCATCCAGGACTGGGCCAGAGTTTACAGCCGCTCTCTGGAGGGAGACCTCAGGACCAGATGACAGAAAAGTAGAAGGCAGCTCTCTCCTGGCCTTTGCAGCTGTGTGCCTGCGTCCTGCACAAGACCCTTCGGATTCCTTGCCCTGCTCTCCGCTCCTCCAGACCACTCTCGGGGGTATGGAAGCTATCTTGCTCTTCTCCCCTGCCTCTCTAGGCCACCTTGGACTTCTCTACTGATATGCCCTCTGGCCCTGCCACCCCATCATCTACCCTTTCCATGGTGTGTGGGGAATTCTACGAAATGTGCTCTTTCGGGGGCTACCAATGGGAGTGAGACATAGGTCTCCTCTACTCTCAGATTCCCAAGTTGACCTTATGGGTGGCAGGGCAGGAATGCTGACATTCCTCTGCACTTATGCAGGGGAGTCAGAGGCAGTCCCAGGAAGCACGGACTCTGCCTCTGCCCTGCTCTCCCCAGACTCTTCTTCCCAGAGGAGTTTCAGTAAAGGGAGGTGGGGGAAGGGAAACACGGAGTCCTTTGGGGCCGGCTCTTAATACTTGCAGTTCTTAAGCAGGGCACAGTGGCTTACACCTGTAAAAAAAAATTAGCAGGGCACGGTGGCAGGCACCTTTAGTCCCAGCTACTGAGGCTGAGCCAGGAGAACTGCTTGAACCAGGGAGGTGGAGGTTACAATGAGCAGCGGTTGTGCCATTGCACTCTAGCCTGGGCGACAGAGCAAGACTCTGTATCCAAAAAATAAAAATAGTTAATGGATGTGATTTATTTCCTGTGTAATGCTTTTAATTTCTACACCATCATAAAAGACACTACAAGTATTTTTTGTTTTGTTTTTAAGACAGAGTCTCACTCTGTTGCCCAGGCTGGAGTACAATGGTGTGATTTTGGCTCACTGCAACCGGTGACTCCTGGGTTCAAGCAGTTCTCTGCCACAGCCTCCCGTGTAGCTGGGACTACAGGTGCCCATCATGCCTGACTAAGTTTTGTATTTTTAGTAGAGATGGGGTTTTCCCATGTTGGCCAGGCTGATCTCGAACTCCTGACCTCAGGTGATCCACCTGCCTCCACCTCCCAAAGTGCTGGGATTACAAGTGTGAGCCACCATGCCTGGCCGCATTAACTATTTAAAATACTCCCCACTGCATTTTTCCAATAGTTTGAATCAGAGGAAGTACAGTTTCTCTTCTGTGTAAACTGTTTGGTCTTAGTCTGTCCAGCATTTGGAAGTGGGGGTGTTTGCTACACAAACTTTCACAGCACGGTTCAGTGTTCTTAGGGTAGATTCTGTAAACTGGTTCACCTAGTGTGCCTCTCTGACCTTCTGCCAACATGCATCTACCCACATAGCACCAACTATATGCTGTACGCTATTTTGTTTGAAGCTTTTTTTTTGGACACAGGATCTCACTCTGTTGCCCAGGCAGGAGAGCAATGGTGCAATCACAGCTCACTGCAGCCACCGCCTCCTGGGTTCAAGCAATCCTCTTACCTTAGCCTCCTGAGTAGTTGGAACTACAGGCATGTGCCACCACACCCAGATAATTTTTTGTATTTTTTTGTAGAGGCAAGAGGCAAGGTTTTGCCATGTTGCCCAGGCTGACATTAAATGTATTAATTCATGTCATCCTCATAAAATCCCTATGAGGTACATACCATTATTATCCCCATTCTCCAGATGGAGAAACTGAGGTAAAGAGAGATTAATTCACTTCTCAGAATTATAATTAGAAAGTCACAAAGCCATATAGACCAGAAGCCAGGGCCTTAGTTCTCTTTTCCATCTTGCAAGATGGCGGGTGAAAAAGTTGAGAAGCCGGATACTAAAGAGAAGAAACCTGAAGCCAAGAAGGCTGATGCTGGTAGCAAAGTGAAAAAGGGTAACCTCAAGGCTAAAAAGCCGAAGAAGGGGAAGCCCCATTGCAGCTGCAATCCTGTTCTTGTCAGAGGAATTGGCAGGTATTCCCGATCTGCCATGTATTCCAGAAAGGCCATGTACAAGAGGAAGTACTCAGTGGCTAAATCCAAGGTTGAAAAGAAAAAGAAGGAGAAGGTTCTTGCAACTGTTACAAGACCAGTTGGTGGTGACAAAAACGGCGGTACCCGGGTGGTTAAACTTCGCAAAATGCCCAGGTATTATCCTACTGAAGATGTGCCTCGAAAGCTGTTGAGCCACGGCAAAAAATCCTTTAGTCAGCGTGTGAGAAAACTGCGAGCCAGCATTACCCCTGGGACCATTCTGATGATCCTCACTGGACGCCACAGGGGCAAGAGGGTGGTTTTCCTGAAGCAGCTGGCTAGTGGCTTGTTACTTGTGACTGGACCTCTGGTCCTCAATCGAGTTCCTCTGCGAAGAACGCACCAGAAATTTGTCATTGCCACCTCAACCAAAATTGATATCAGCAATGTAAAAATCCCAAAACATCTTAATGAGGCTTACTTCAAGAAGAAGCAGCTGCGGAAGCCCAGACACCAGGAAGGTGAGATCTTCGACACAGAAAAAGAGAAATATGAGATTACAGAGCAGCGCAAGATTGATCAGAAAGCTGTGGACTCACAAATTTTACCAAAAATCAAAGCCATTCCTCAGCTCCAGGGCTACCTACGATCTGTGTTTGCCCTGACAAATGGAATTTATCCTCACAAATTGGTGTTTTATTAAATGTCCTAATAATCTAATTAAATAACTGATTACCTTTAAAAAAAAAAAAAAAAAAGAAAGTCGCAAAGCCAGGCCAGGAGCGGTGGCTCTTGCCTGTAATCCCAGCACTTTGGGGGACCGAGGCGGGCAGATCACAAGGTCAAGAGATAGAGACCAGCCTGGACAACTTGGTGAAACCCTGTCTCTACTAAAAATACAAAAATTAGCTGGGCGTGGTGGCACGCACCTGTAGTCCCATCTACTCGGGAGGCTGAGGCAGGAGAATCACTTGAACCTGGGAGGCAGAGGTTGCAGTGAGTTGAGATTGTGCCACTGCACTCCAGCCTGGGGGACAGAGTGAGACTCCGTCTCAAAAAAAGTCACAAAGCCAGGATTGGAACCTATGTAGTCTGGGGTCTGAGTTTATGCTAGTGATAACTACAATATGCTACTATGATCAAAAACATCTGTGTTAGCTGAAAACGGAGGAAATCCGTTTTTCCCAAACAATTACAGATATAGGCTCATAAGTTTTCTTTTGGGCAGGGCAGAGTCTCACTCTGTCACCCTCGCTGAGTTGCAGGGTATGATCATGGCTCACTGCAAACTCGACCTCCCTGGGCTGAAGCAATTTTCCCATTCAGCCTCCCAAGTAGCTGGAAATAGCTACAGGCATGTGGCAGCATGCACAGCTAATTATTTATTTTTTGTACAGACGGGTCTCACTATGTTGCCCAGGCTGGTCTTGAACTCCTGGACTCAAATGATCCTCCTGCCTCAGCCTCCCAAAGTGCTGGGATTATAGGTGGGAGCCACTACAAATATTTTATTTAACAATTCTGTTAACAAAACAAAAATCATTTTCAATGCACAGCCATTTCCTTAAAAAGAACCACGTTTCCAAAAGAATCATGAAAAATAAAATAAAAATATATAACCTTTTTTTTTTTTGAGACAGAGTCTCACACTGTAGCCAGGCGCCAAGCTGGAGTGCAGCGGCACAATCCCAGCTCACTGCAATGTCTGCCTCCCGGGTTCAAGCAATCCTCCTGCCTCAGCCTCCTGAGTAGCTGGGACTACAGGCGCACGCCACCACACCCAGCTAATTTTTGTATTTTTAGTAGAGATGGGGTTTCACCATGTTGGCCAGGATGGTCTTGATCTCTTGACCTCATGATCTGCCCGCGCCGGCCTCCCAAAGTGCTGGGATTACAGGCTTGAGCCACCGCGCCCGGCCATAACATTTTGTATTAGGAAATCCTTGGTGATCTGCTCAGGACTGTAGCAAAATTACCTACCTCCAGGTGTGCAGGCACAGCTCTGATAGATCTGTTGGCTCTTGCAAGATCTTTCCACTTTAAATTTCACTTTCAGCTTAGTCTCCAGCTCAGCAAGAAGTAACCTTAGCTCATGAAATTTATGACGTGTTCTCAACATGAGGTAGCTGCTGACTGAGTGTTTTAACCAACTGCTCTACATCACAAATTAGCCCCCAAATTTAGTAGTTTAAAACAACCAAACAATTTTTTGTTGTTGTTTTTTTTAGATGGAGTCTCGCTTGTTGCCTAGGCGGGAGTGCAGTGGCACAATCTCAGCTCACTGCAACCTCTGCTTCCCTGGTTCAAGCGATTCTCCTACCTCAGCCTTCTGAGTAGCTGGGATTACAGGCACCTACCACCACGCCTGGCTAATTTTTTGTATTTTTAGTAGAGACGGGGTTTCACCGTGTGAGCCAGGATGGTCTTGATCTCCTGACCTCGTGATCCGCCCGCCTCAACCTCCCAAAGTGCTGGGATTACAGGGGTGAGCCATCACGCCAGGCCACAACCAATTTTTATGATCTCACAGTTTCTGAGGGGCAGCATCTAAGCGTAGCTTAGCCAGATCCTCTGGCTCCAGGTCTCTTACGAAACAGCAATCATTTGGTGTGGGGCTGTAGACAAGGTTTCTGGCTCCCTGTTCAAATGGGGGAGGAGTCATTTCTGAGCTCGCTCAGGTGGCCATTGGGAGGCCTGAGGTCCTCGATGGCTGTCAGCCGGAGACATCACATTCATGCCACATTGACCGCTCCATAGGGCAACTCACAAAATGGCAGCTTCCCTTTCTCAAACCAAGGGCTCCACAAAAGGGAGACAGGTGTCACAGTCTTCTGTGATCTAATCACTTTTGCCATGTCCTATTTGTTAGAAGCAAGTGACCAGGTTCACCCATATACAAGGAGCGAAGATAAAGAAAATTATACAGGCATGAACCCTGGGAGCCATGTTAGAGGCTGTCTACCCTACTGAGAATTTTTTAATTCCTGTTTGTTAGTATTCTTACTATCCTGGTATATTTCTTCTTTGATACAGGGTCTTGCTCTGTCAGCCAGCTGGAGTGCAGTGGCGTGATCACAGCTCAGTGCAGCCTTGACCTCCTGGGCGCGAGAAATCCTCCTACCTCAGCCTCTTGAGTAGCTGGTTATTTTTTACTTTTTGTAGAGATGGGGTCTCCCTATGTTGACCAGACTGGTCTCAAACTCCTGGGTCAAGTGCTCCTCCTTCCTTGGCCTCTCAAAGTTCTGGGATTACAGGTGTGAGCCACCACCATGCCTGGCCTCCATCCTGTTGTAATAACATGGAGTATGTGTGCAGGCATTTGGACTCCCAGATGAACAATCTGTAACATTTGGAGGTAGGAGGCTACCTTGGTGTTAGACTTCTCGTCGAGTTCAAGGAGGAAACAGAGACCAGAGTGAGGAAATTAAAAGCCAATTTATTCAGCTCCCTGGCCAGGTTCTATGGTCCTGGAAAGGGGCCAAAGAAGTCGCGCTTCTCTTCTTGGGGTGAGGGGTTTTATAGGGAGTAGAAGTAGCTGATTGACTACGGGGGAAACAAAGACAAGGTAGTTCTATTGGGTATTAAAAGACTGGGGATGGGCGAGGTGAACAAAGCGGGGGCATTTCCATTGGGTATGAAAGGAGTGAGCACGGACGAGGGGCGGGTCGAGGACGTACGGGGGAGCTACCATAGGGCAGGTTCTTGGCAGGCCTTTTCAAAATTTCTGGCGGGTGCAGGGCTGAGATTGGAATGTGGAAATGGGCAAGGGGGAGCCCGCGTGGAGAGGGCAAATGCTGAGCAATGCGCTCAGAATGATGACGTAGTTTTTAGGCGCAGAGAGAGAAGGGCGTGTCCATTCAGCTCCCAAGGAGGCACCGGCCTTACATTTGGTTTGGAACAGGCCTACCCACCTCCAGTATATCTTTGCTCTGCCTATGATCTGTGAGTTAGAGTTAATTATGCAGGCAAAGAGATCGAAGATACCCAGTGGGTGTCCAGGTCTAGGAAATGCAGCTGAATAGAGCAGCAGTGCTGTGGGACCGCCATGTCCACTGTGCTTCCAAGACTTTGGTCTGAAGAGTCTTGGGACCCAGGCTCAGTGTGGAGAGGGCAGATGAGGGATGAGTGGTTTGGGCAGGGGAGAAGGAATGCACTAGGCAACAAAGCAGCTGAGAGGACATTCTGAGAATCCCCTGAGGGACATGGCCAGTCATTTCGCCCCTCTGGGCTTGAGTTTATCCACTCTAAAATGACATGGTTGAAGAAGATACTCTCTACATTTTGTGACTAGTAAAGAGAATTTGTGAGACCACTAATTAAGAATGTGTATATTCCCCAAAACCTAAAATGCAATTTAAAAAAAAAAAGATTTTCACGCTGAAAACTACAAAACGTTGATGAGAGAAATGAAATAAAGCCTTAATTATGGAGGAAAAAAAAGATGAAAGTATTAAAAAGTAGGCCTTTTGGGAAAGTAATTCTCTTATGAGGTCAGTTCCCTCATGAAAGGAATTAATATCCTTATGAAAGAGGCCCCAGAGAGCTAGCTGCCTCACCCCTCTACCACGTGAGGACACAGCAAGAAGTCATGTTCTATAAATCAGGAAGAGATTCCTAATCATCCCCTGTATCTGCCAGTGCCTTGATCTTGGACTTCCAGCCTCCAATATTATGAGAAATAAATTTCTGTTGTTTATTAGCCATCTAATCTATGGTATTTTGTTATAGCAGCCTGAATGGACTAAGATGGAAATAAAACATAGAATTCCACTTATAAAAGGCTTAAAACCAGAAGGAACAAATTTATGGAGTTAAACATCAGGACAGTGGCTATTTTTGAAGAATGCGAATGAGTAGGAATCAGGAGGGTTTATGAAAGAACATCTGGATTCGAGTTATTTTATTTCTAGATGTGAGTGAGGTTATATGAATGTGTTCACTTACTGATAATTCACCAAGCACATTTCTCTATAATAAAACATGTTTACAATAAAAAGTAAAAAAAAAAAACAAAAAAAAAACGTATATTGCCTGGAGCAGGGGCTCACGCCTGTAATCCCAGCACTTTGGGAGGCCAAGGTGGGCGGATCACCTGAGGTCAGAAGTTCAAGACCAGCCTGGCCAACATGGTGAAGACCCATCTCTATTAAAAATACAAAAATTAGCCGGGTGTGGTGGTGTGCACCTGTAATCCCAGCTACTTGGGAGGCTGAGGCACAAGAATTGCTTGAACTCGGGAGGTGGTGAACTGAGATCGTGCCATTGCACTCCAGCCTGGGCGACAGAGTGAGGCTCCATCTCAATTAAAAAAAAAAAAAAAAGAGTATATCATCCATCCTGGCTAACATGGTAAACCCTCATCTCTATTAAAAATAGAAAAATTATCTGAGTGTGATAGCATGCACCTGTAATCCCAGCTGCTCAGGAGGCTGAGGCAGGAAGATTGCTTGAACTTGGGAGGTGGATGTTGCAGTGAGCTGAGATCAAGCCACTATACTCCAGCCTGGGTGACAGAGCAAGACTCTGTATTTAACAAAAAAAAAATGAGTTTAGGTGTTTGAATGTGAGAGGCAGAAATAAACGCTGATTTACAATGTTACTATAAACAATTTACCAGGTTTTTAAAATAACATAATTTTTTCTAATTTTAATAAAGTTTCATGTTGCTCTGAAGACTATTGCTTTGTAAATAGCATGGGGGGTACGTGTGTGTGTGAACAGTACATGTACGTGTGTGTGCAGAAGAGTACACACACACGCACACCACACTTGATCACCATGGAAAACGCCATGTTGGTGAGCCATGATTCTGCCCATCTGCAGGTGACTGGCTCAGGGCGGTGTGCTTGTCCCAGCTGAGACACTCTCAATCCTTACCCTGGGGATTTAGATCGTAAAGTCCCAGGGTTATAAATTGTTAAGTCAGTGGCTTTTAGGACACACATGTTCCCTCACTTGGACCAGAGAAAACTGGTCCAGAGAGAAAGTGGGGAGGAAACAGAGTAAACCAACTGAGAGAAGCCCCCGAGATGGAGAAAGAACTCAGCAGCATTTGCATTTCTGGTTCCAGTAATGGGAGGCCCTACTGTTTCCTGTTACTGAGTTTCTGAGCTAGAACAGGGTCCTTCTGATAACTTCTACCTTTGGTTAAAGCATAATCAATTTGGGTTTCTCTCTTTTGCAACCAAAGGGGAAAAAACCGATAGGCAATTCACACTTTCATTGTAGGGAAAAAGTTCAATTAAAAAATATAGAGAGAGGCTAGGTCTGGTGGCTCACACCTGTAATTCCAGCACTTTGGGAGGCTGAGGCAAGTGGATCACTTGAGGTCAGGAGTTCGAGACCATTTTGGCCAACATGGTGAAACCCCGTCTCCACTAAAAAGACAAAGAAATTAGCTGGGTGTGGTGGCACACGCCTGTAGTCCCAGCTACTTGGGAGGCAGAGGCAGGAGAATTGCTTAAACCTGGAGGCAGAGGTTGCAATGAGCCAAGATTGTGCCATTGCACTCCAGCCTGGGCAACAAGAGTGAAACTCCATCTCAAAAAAAAGAAAAAAAAAAAAAAAGAATAAAGTCTTTGCATAATGTAATTTCCCTGGAAAACTGATCATTGGTAAAAGCCACTATTTCTTTCTCCTTCATCATTTACCCAAACACAAGGAAGTAGTTCTAGAAATAAAAATAGTTTTTAGAAAAAAAAGTCAACATTTACTAAGCACTCCCTATGACTGGCATTGTACTATGCACTTTTCATGGTCTACTTTTTTAAATGCTCAAGTATTTATATACCTAGTCAACAAATGGATATTTCAAATTCCCCTCTTGGTACTTACTGCAAGAGAAATGACATCAATATAAGTTTTGCTGGCCAGGTGCATAGCTAGCCTATACCTATAGTCTTAGCAACTCAGGAGGCCAAGGTGGGAGGATTGCTTGAGCCCAGGACTTCAAGTCCAGCCTGGGCAACATGACAAGACCCTATCTCTAAAAATAAATAAACAGCCGGGTGCAGTGACTCATGCCTGTAATCCCAGCACTTTGGGAGGCCGAGGCAGGTGGATCATGAGGTCAGGAGATTGAGATCATCCTGGCTAACATGGTGAAACTCCGTCTCTACTAAAAATACAAAACATTAGTCAGGCATGGTGGCAGGCACCTGTAGTCCCAGCTACTCAGGAGGCTGAGGCAGGAGAATTGCTTGAACCTGGGAAGCAGAGGTTGTGGTGGGCCGAGATCATGCCATTGCACTCCAGCCTGGGCAACAGAGTGAGACTCCATTTCAATAATAATAACAATAAATAATTTAAAAAATAGTAATAATAAATAAATAAATAAAATAGGGGTTCTTGCTCTGCCAGGCGCTGTGGCTTATGCCCATAATCCCAGCACTTTGGGAGGCCAAGGTGGGCGGATCATGAGGTCAGGAGATTGAGACCATCCTGGCCAGCATGGCGAAACCCGTCTCTACTAAAAATTAGCTGGGTGTGGTGGCCCATGCCTGTAGTCCTAGCTACTCAGGAGACTGAGGCAGGAGAATTGCTTGAACCTCGGGAGGTGGAGGTTTCGGTGAGCTGAGATCATGTCACTGCACTCCAGCCTGGCAACAGAGCAAGACTCCATCTCAAAAAAAAAAAAAAAAAAGAGGGGTTCTCAATTGATAAAAGATTATTTATTTATTTATTTATTTATTGAGATGGAGTTTCACTCTTGTTACCCAGGCTGGAGTGCAATGGTGCAATCTCAGCTCACTGCAACCTCTGCCTCCCGGGTTCCAGCGATTCTCCTGCCTCAGCCTCCAGAGTAGCTGGGATTGCAGGCACATGCCACCACGCCCACCTAATTTTTGTATTTTTAGTAGAGATGGGTTTTACCATGTTGGTCAGTCTGGTCTCAAACTCCCGACCTCACATGATCCGCCCACCTCGGCCTCCCAAAGTACTGAGATTTCTGGTGTGAGCCACTGTGTCCCACCTATTTATTTGTTTTTGAATGGTTTAATGATAATCATTGTTTGCCATAGGGTAACTAGACATGACAGGCAGTTTATATGAATAACCCATAATTAGTCCACTTCAGTACAAACCAAATAATCAGTTTCTCAATTTTCTTTTTGTGAATTTTGCTGTGTCATATTGACAATTTTTCCTAATGCTACACACTGTTTCGTCTTTGTCTTTTTCATGCATGTTTCATTGACACATAAAAAATTGAATGTCTGCATCTTGAAGGTCCCAACAGTTAGTTCTTTGATTACTCAATTTTTATTTATTTATTTTTTTACTTTAAGTTCTGGGATACGTGTGCAGAACGTGCAGGTTTGTTATGTAGGTATACATGTGCCATGGTGGTTTGCTCCACCCATCAACCCGTCATCTAGGTTCTAAGCCCCGTATGCATTAGATATTTGTCCTAATGCTCTCCTTCCCCTTTCCCCCACCCCCTGACAGGCCCCAGTGTATGATGCTCCCCTCCACGCATCTATGTTTTCTCACTGTTCAATTCCCACTTACGAGTGAGAACATGAGGTGTTTGGTTTTCTGTTCCTGTGTTAGTTTGCCAAGAATGATGGCTTCCAGCTCCATGCATGTCCCTGCAAAGGACATGATCTCATTCTTTTTTATTGCTGCATAGTATTCCATAGTGTTTATGTGCCATATTTTCTTTATCCAGTCTCTGATTGATGGGAATTTGGGTTAGTTCCAAATCTTTGCTATTGAAAATAGTGCTGCAATACAGTAGATAAAATATTTATGCTAAAACTAGTATTATGTTAATATAAAAGTTGAGATGAAGTACAAGGTCAAAGCCAAGGTCCAATTATATTGCTTTACCATGAGACCCCCTTTACTTGCCTGAAAACTGATGCTGAACAGTGCACCATAGCTTCTATCCTTGGGTTCCTTTCTCAAGCTTTTTCTAATCATTGCTTTTATCATATGGAAGCAAGCAGGGGCCAAGAGATGAAGGGTCCTATCAGGCTGGGACCTGAGGGGTTGAGGATTCATATGTATCCTAAGGGCAACTAGAGGCCTTAAAGAATTATAAGTGTCATGATGTGGTTGGCATTTTAGAAAGATTCTGGCTGCAAATTGGGGCTCAGATTGGAGAGAAACTGGAAGGATTTGATCAGAGAAGTTGATAGAGCGTCCAGGCGACTCGCAGGATGGTAGGGTGCAGGGTGGTGACAGTGGCATGGAGAGAAGTGGAATGACTCAAGACAGGCAGCAGCTGGACTCAGTGGACCTTGGGGGTCACTTAGGGCTGGGGAGTGAGGGGAAATGAGACCTCTAGAACAGTTCCCAGAGTTCTAGCTTGGGCAGCTGAGCAAACTGCACACACCTTTACTATGACACAGAGTTCTGAAGGAGGAGCCAGTTTGGAGAGAATAAAATGAGTTTAACTTTGGATGTGTTGCGTTTGCACTGCTTTTAGACATTCGAGTCTTGTGATGTGGGTTGAAGCAGGAGATAAGATTTGTTGGTCATTTGTGCTTAGTCAGGAGGTAAGGATTTGGAGGTCATTTGTGCACACGAGGTAATGAAGGCCACCTCCCCCCAGGAAGAGGGTTAAGAGTGAACAGAGGCCAGGCGCGGTGGCTTATGCCTATAATCCCAGCACTGTGCAAGGCTGAGGTGGGTGGATCACCTGAGATCAGGCGTTCAAGACCAGCCTGACCAACATGATGAAAGCCCATCTCTACTAAAAATACAAAATTAGCTGGGCATGGTGTCGTGCGCCTGTAATCTCAGCTACTTGGGAGGCTGGGGCTGGAGAATCACCTAGCACCCAGGAGGCAGAGGTTGCAGTGCGCCGAGATTGTGCCATTGCACTCCAGCCTGAGTGACAGGAGCAAAACTCCATCTCAAAAAAAAAAAAAAAACGTGAACAGAGACCGACGGAGGGTGGAGGAAAGACTATTCACCGAGGGAGGCCAAGAAGGAGCAGCCAGAGGGACGGAAACCAGGAAGTACAGATCATGGAGACCAGGAGAAGAGAGCCATTCAAGAGGAAGGCAGTGGCCCACAGAGCTGGCCACAGGGAGCCGAGCTGGGTCGAACACATGTGGACAGGAGCTTCCTGTGTCCATCCTCTTCTTCCTGGTTTGTCACACTCAGTTCTAACTGATAGACAGGCTGGGAACTTGTCCTGAACACTGTCCTTTGGGTTTGGTGGCCTGGAGTGGACTGACAAGTGAGTGTGACATGTGGCCATGAAAACCCAAGTGAAGGTGACTCTTTTTTTTTTTTTTAAGATGGAGTCTCGCCCTGTCGCCCAGGCTGGAGTGCAATGGCACAATCTCGGCTCACTGCAAACTCGGCCTTCCGAGTTCAAGCGATTCTCCTGCCTCAGCCTCCCAAGTAGCTGAGACTACAGGCATGTGCCACTATGTCTGACTAATTTTTGTATTTTTAGTACAGACGGGTTTCACCACGTAGGCCAGGCTGGTCTTGAACTCCTGACCTGGTGATCTGCCCGCCTTGGCCTCCCAAAGTTCTGGGATTACAGGCATGAGCCTGAGCCTGGCATGAAGGTGACTCTTTGGGGGTCCCCAACCCCCAGGCCACAGACCAGTATCTGTCGGTGGCCTGTTAGGGACCAGGCCAAGCAGCAGGAGGTGAGGGGCAGGCGATGGAGTATTACAGCCTGAGCTCTGCCTCCTGTCAGATCAGTGGTGACATTAGGTTCTCATAGGAGCAGGAACCCTATTGTGAACTGTGCGAGCGAAGGATCTAGGTTGCACACCCTTACGAGAACCTAACAAATGCCTGATGATCTGAGGTGGAATAGTTTCATCCCAAAACCAGCCACTCCCATGCCCCCTCCTCCCTGGTCTGTGGAATTACTGTCCTCTGTGAAATTGGTCCCTGGTGCCAAAAAGGCTGGGGACCACTGTTTTAAGGAGTTTGCCTGGCCAGGCTCGGTGGTGCATGCTGTAGTCCCATGTACTCAGGAGGCTGAGGTGGGAGGATCCTTTGAACCCAGGAGTTCAAGTATACAGCCTGGGCAACATAGCAAGACCTCATCTCTAAAAATAAATTTTAAAAATATATATTCTTCTTTTTTTTTTTTTTTTGAGATGGAGTTTCACTCTCATTGCCCAGGCTGGGGCAGTGGTGCAGTCTCGGCTCACTGTAACCTCAGCCTCCCAGGTTCAAGTGATTCTCCTGCCTCAGCCTCCCAAGTAGCTGGGATTACAGGCGTGAGCCACCTCACCTGGCCAGATTATTCTTAAAAATAAGTAAATAAATAAAGAAGTTTGGCCGGCTGGTGAAGGACAGGGAGTGGGGGTGGGGAGCATAGCGTGAAGAGGAAGGTAGGATCCAGGCATGCATTTTGTTTGTTTTGGGATAGGCTAGACCAGGGCAGGTTGAATGGGTGGGGACTGTGGAGATCAAAGGACTGGGAGGCAGAACATAATAGAGAGGAAAAGGCTCCTGAGGGGGAACAAGGGGTGGAGGCGGGGCACAGTACAGGGTCTGGGCCTGGGGAGAAGGCAGCGGAGACTTCCCCTGGGGCAGGTGGGACTGCGGGAGAATGGTGGGCCACTGGCCATGGAGCCGGGCTGATGCGGGAGAGAAGCCGGAGCCACAGCCTCCCTTGACAGTGCTCGGTGAGATCACAGCGCTCAGGAGGAGTTTCCTTCCTATCTTCTCTATTAATAAAACTGCCTTTTTATCTGTTTTGTATTTGTTTTTATTTTGGGAGACAGGGTTTCGCTTTGTCCCCGCTGGCTGGAGTGCAGTGGTGAGATCTCTGTGCACTGCAGCCTTGATCTCCCGGAGTCAAGAGTCCTCCCACCTTGCAGTCCCAGGAGGAGCTGGGACTACAGGCCTGCACCACCATGTCCAGCTAATTTTTTTTTTTTTGTAGCAATGGGGTCTCGCTATGTTGCCCAGGCTGGTCTTGAACTCCTGACCTTCATCAATCCTTCCACTTTGGCCTCTCAAAGTGCTGGAATTACAGGCATGAGCCACTATGCTTGGCCCAGACTGTCCTTTTTAATCTCTCGTAATGGCTCTATACACAAATTTTTATTTTTTATTTTTATTTTTTGAGACAGAGTTTCACTCTTCTTGCCCAGGCTGGAGTGCCATAGAGTGATTTCTGCTCATTGCAACTTCCGCCTCCTGGGTTCAAGCGATTCTCCTGCCTCAGCCTCCCGAGTAGCTGGGATTATAGGCATGTGCCACCATGCCCCACTAATTTTGTAGTTTTAGTAGAGATGGGGTTTCACCATGTTGGTCTGGCTGCTGTCGAACTCCTGACCTCAGGTGATCTGCCCACCTCAACCTCCCAAAGTGCTGGGATTACAGGGATAAGCCACCATGCCCCACCCTATCCACAAATATTAAAGATGATTTTTTATAATGATATAATAAGTCTCAAACCTAATGGTTTAAATTCACCTCCTTCTGAATCAGCTCCTTCAGCAGGTATTTGCTGAGTGGAAATTAGACAGCAGGGCTACTGTGCCGGGCCATGTGTCCTAGGGTAGCCTCCTAGTTAAAATGAACCTCAGTGACCTGCAGCCAGAATGGAAAGCGAAGCCTCAAAGAAACTTGCAGCTGCGGACTACTTCCCTCTCCCCAGGCTGTTCCTTCTGAGAGCCACAAATACCTTCAACCACCTGATTTAAGCAGAGGAGCACCCACAAATGTGAGCCGCTGGGGTCTAACCACAGAACTGCATCTCCGAACCGAGCAGCCATGGCTGGCGCGCTGGAATTCACATGTCTAAGCTGCTCTTTGTCTTGACAATTTGGCTCCTTTCTGCTTGAGTCAGTCCAGAATAAGTTCTCCTTGTGCCTAGAACACACTGAGCCCTTATTCCCTGGCATGTGCTGTGTTATTACGAAGAAACCCAGCAAGTTTTGAATCTGCTTGCACAGTAGAACTATACATCAAACTGGTTATGCAAAAGGCAGGGAATGGTACATGTTATGTTACATTTTTCTTACCACCTACTATAAACAGAGGCTCTTTAATTTCTTCGCTTTTCGCTCATTTTTTTTTTTTTTTAAACCAGGAAACATTTCTTTCTTGAATAGCATTCTACAGTGTGAACGATTTTGGGGGTGGTGTGGCACATTTGAGAATGTTATTGTGCTTCAAAGGCTTGGCAGGACTTCTTGAAATGGGATGAATGTAGAGGTGCTTTGTATATTCAAGGCAGTGTGCAAGGTTTTTTTATTTTTATTTTATAAGAACTCCAACTCCGCATTAAGGATTGAAGCACATAATCATCTAGTTAGTTTTGCCATTTCCTGAGAAGCAAGGAGCAGTGTGGGTTAAATCTTCAGGAGTTCTGGGAAATCAGCCCCATGCCCAGAAACCCCAAGTCAGGATGAAACTTGACTCCCTGGTAGAAATAGGGAGGGCATTTTAGACAGGGCCCCAGGCTCTGGGAGTGTAAAAATAATGCCCTTCAAAAAGGGGAGGCACAGGCAGCCCCAGGGGGACTGGGAGAAATCAGGCAGTTTCTGTTGAGGTAGGAGGGAGCAGAAAGTGTGAGTGAGGACGGGCTTGAGAAGAGGCTGTCACAGTGCCTCACAGGTGCCCTCTGAGCAGCTGTGGAAACATGCACTAGAGGCTGGGCATGGTGGCTCATGCCTGTGATCCCAGCACTTTGGGAGGCCGAGGAGCGGGTATTCCTTGAGCTCAAGAGTTCAAGACCAGCCTGGGCAACATGGTGAAATCGCTTCTCTACCAAAAATATGAAAATGAGCCTGGCGCGTGCCTGTAGTTCCAGTTACTAGTGAGGCTGAGGTAGGAGGATCGCTGGAGCCTGGGAAGTTGAGGCTGCAGTGTGTCCTGATTGCACCACTGCACACCAGCCTGCATGACAGAGCAAGACCCTGTCTCAATCAATCAATCAATCAATGTATTCGAGCGCCACCTCAATTCAGAGCAATTTCCATGAGACAATGCAGACTGAGAAAGGCCAGATGAAGAGATGTGGCCTAAACAATACCCCTGCCCCACCTCTGGTCCATATGTTTCATTTGAACCCATGAAGTTGTCATTTTTATAGTAAAGAGTGGTCAAATGTTAGCAATGTCGTATTGGTTCAAAATGGTTAAATATTGGCAATCTAATATTTTATATATTTGGGTTTTTGTTTTTGTTTTGTTTTGAAATGGAGTCTTGTTTCACTGTGTTGCCCAGGCTGGAGTGCAGCGGCCCAATCTCAGCTCACTGAAACCTCCGCCTCCCAAGTTCAAGGGATTCTCCTGCCTCAGCCTTATGAGTAGCTGGGACTATAGGCATGCACCACCATGCCTGGCTAATTTATGTATTTTTTAGTAGAGATGGAGTTTTGCCATGTTGGCCAGGCTGGTCTTGAACTCCTGACCTCAATTGATCCTCCTGCCTTGGCCTCCCAAAGTGCTGGGATTACAGGCATAAACCACGGTAATCCCTTTTAAAATAAACACGTAAGAAACTGTAGCTGCCTCAGAGAAGAAGAGGAGGGAGACTATTACTTGGAATTTGTAGAAACAGAAAATTGTTAATCCCACATTAAAAAATTCTGCCTTGGCTAAATGATAACCTGTTGACACAACTGCTTTAAAAAGACAAAGCCTGAACTAGCCATTATACTTTTAAGATAAACAGGTAAGGAAAAACATTAGATTTGCACACCAGTTATAAAATCTAGGCTAAATCTGTACTTATCATAAACAAGCCCCTGTCTAAGTCTGTTTACTACATAGGGGGAAGTGCTTTCCATAACTCTTTAAAGTTTACAAGTTCCAAGGAGGGTTTGACTTGTAACCTAGAGATCAAAAACGTCAGAATGAATAGAGCAAAGTTTCTCACCCACAGCTCTGTGGACATTTTGGACCAGATATTTCTTTGCTTTTGGGGGGCTGTTCTGGGTATTGTGGGTTATTGAGTAGCATTCCCAGGCCCCTAGCCCTTAGATGCCAGTATCACCCCGCCGCATGAACAAGTTGTGACAATCAAAAGTGCCTCCAGACATTGCCACGTATCCCCTGGAGTAGGGAGGGAGGGAGAACACGCCTCCTCTCCCGACCCCCAGAGAAGCCACTGGATTTGCTGAAAGTCATTTGTTAAAATGTTCATTGTAGAAAACTGTTTAAAGTTATATGTTATATTTGTCATACTGGTTGATTTTACCAGCCAACTTTTAAACAATTAACTTACAATCTATGATCTCACTATTTTGTAATGTAACTAAGTTACCTTCTTAGATAGCAGCAAGACCTAAGGTCTTAACTTTTTCTCTCTAAGACAGACAAAATTCTGGCTGGGCGCAGTGGCTCATGCCTGTAATCCTAACACTTTGGGAGGCCAAGGTGGGCAGATCACCTGAGGTCAGGAGTTCAAGACCAGCCTAGCTAACATGGTGAAATCCCGTCTCTACTAAAAATACAAAAATTAGCTGGACATGGTGGTGTGCCCCTGTAGTCCCAGCTACTCTGGAAGCTTAAGGTGGGAGGGTCACTTGAGCCTGGGAGGTAGAGGCTGCAGTAAGCCGTGATCGTGACACTGCACTCCAGCTTGGGGGACAGAGCAAGACCCTATCTCAAAAACAATCAAACGAAAAATGAGACAAAATTTCAACACATTTAACTAAATATCTAATTTTTAGTGATTCATGATCAGGCAGCTCACCATCTATAGAAACAGGCGCTCTGCTGGACAGGGCAGAACAGTAGGTTTTTATAAGGTAGCTTGAGCAGGAACAAGGGAACAGAATAATACAAAAGTCAGCTTGGTTAACGTCAGGTTACTTCAGGCTAGCTTCCTTGTAAAGGTTAAAAAACAGAGGGGACATCCTTATAGCAGCTCAGATTGACTGGGCCCTTTTAGATTGGTTGCTGTGAATCCCTCATGTTTAGATTACAAAAAAAAAAAAAGGTTGGCTGGGCGCGGTGGCTCATACCTGTAATCCAAGCACTTTGGAGGCCAAGGCGGGCGGATCACCTGAGGTCGGGAGTCCAAGACCAGTCTGACCAACATGGTGAAACCCCGTCTTTATATATATATATATATATGTAAAAGGTCTATTTGGGGATTTTCCTGCTTCCTTGAAGCAAAAGTGACTCCATTTTGGTTAGTAACTCCGTTCTGCTGTGGCCTAGTGCAGGAGCTCAGTCTGAAATAGAGGGCTCCCATCCCTCCCATAAATTTTATTTAACACTGATGAGTCTTGTGACTCTAATGAAGTCTAAGCCATAGAAGTGCTAGTTTTTTTGCCATTGAGAGAAAAGAGGAGGCACCTGATTCACAAGACGCCAGCTGGGTTCCCTGAGACTAGAAGCAGCAGCTAAATATTTTTGTTTGCTTGCTTTTCCTTTTTCTTTTTTTTTGAGATGGAGTCTCGCTCTGTCGCCCAGGCTGGAGGGCAGTGGTGCAATCTCAGCTCACTGCAACCTCCGCCTCCTGGGTCGAAGCAATTCTCCGGCCTCAGCCTCCCAAATAGCTGGAATTACAGGCATCCGCCACCGTGCCCAGCTAATTTCTGTATTTTTTGTGGGTACAGGGTTTCACCATGTTGGCCAGGCTGGTCTCAAACTCCTGTCCTCAGGTGATGTGCCCGCCTTGGGCTCCCAAAGTGCTGGGATTGCAGGTGTGAGCCACTGCGCCCAGCTGTTTTCTTACTTTGATGTACCACACCACCTTGCTAAATATTTGGGCATCACCTCATGTTGCAGAGGCCTGGCCCCAGGTTGGGGGTTGCTGCACAGAGTGCTCGGCTAGGCTAGACCAAGCCAGCCAGGGGCCCTGGCTTGGAGGCTTTGTCAGAGGTGCTGTCCCTAGACTTGCTGTGGAGGGAAAGGTGTCTCCCTCCCAGTGGCCCCTATGGACTGTGGTAGGCGGTCCCTTGCCCACATCTCTGGACACATCACCTGCACACACCAACAGCTTTGCAGGAGCAACCCACTCTCAGCCAGTGGGGAGAGGAGTTGCTGTGTCAGTACCCCAGTTTCCTCACACTCTCGGGGGGCTATTCCAGACACGCTCCACGTGGTCTCTCGGGGGACAGAGGGCCCAAGGGGGCTGGCCCCAGTTGCCCACAGTAATCACTCATTCCTTACTGTATTTGTTATTTGTTTTTCCTTTCCCCGTCTCCCATCATTTCACAGTGGTACCTGGGAACACTGCCCAGATAAACTACTTGCACCCAAATCCTTGGTCCAGAGCCTGCTTGTCGGGGAATCCAAACTAAGACATATAGACCTCAGGCAAAGAACTCCTAGGCAGCAGCCATGGTGGACAGAAGGCCACGGGCAGAATTCATATGCCCTGGGGTCCCGTATAGCTCTCAGAAATGAGCAAAAAGGTCCCTAGATGGAACCATAATTGAATATCCAGTCAATAAACTATAATGTAATTATGATAGAATTTTCAGCAAATCTGGTAGGGGTCATCTAAGTCAACTTTGGCAATGGTGATGTCCTTCTGGTGTCAGTAGCTTCTGGCAAATCAAGGTAGGCAGGGCTATAGCTCCCTTCTTCCATCACTACCACTTCCCTGAGCAGTGGTGTTTTACAACGAAAGGGGGCACCTTGGACTTTTGTTAACAGTCCTAAATAATAATATTTCCTGTTCTCAGACTTTGTGGGGGATTCCCACTCTCTGTCCTCAGGCCTCCACACAATACCTTGCATGAAAAATTTTTTTGTTTGTTTGTTTGCTTTTTGAGATGGAGTCTTTGTCAACCAGGCTGGAGTGCTGTGGCGCGATCTTGGCTCACTGCAACCTCCACCTCCTGGGTTCAAGCAATTCTCCTGCCTCAGCCTCCTGAGTAGTTGGGATTACAGGTGCATGCCACCACACCTGGCTAATTTTTAAATTTTTAGTAGAGATGGAATTTCACCATGTTGATCAGGCTGGTCTTGAACTCCTGACCTCGTGTACCACCCGCCTTGGCCTCCCAAAGTGCTGGGACTATAGGCTGAAAGTTATACTCTTAAGATGGTAAAGGCTGGGCGCGGTAGCTCATGCCTGTAATCCCAGCACTTTGGAAGGCTAAGGTGGGTGGATCACTCAGCTCAGGAGTTAGAGACCAGCCTGGCAATATGGCAAAACCCTGTCTCTACTAAAAATACAAAAATTAGCTGGGCATGGTAGTACGCATTGGTAGTCCCAGCTACTAGGAAGGCTGAGGTGGGAGGATCACTTGAGCCTGGGAGGCGGAGGTTGCAGTGAGCCATTATTGTGCCACTGTACTCCAGCCTGGGTGACAGAGCAAGACTCTGTTTCAAAGCAAAAACGAAAACAAAAAGATGCAATGAGACCGCAGGACCAGCTAACCCTGCAGTCTGGGTTCCCGTGCAGGGTTCTTAGACCTCATTCTCTGCTCTGATGCATTTATGCTGCTGAGCCTGATGGATTTGTATATCCTGTAGGTGTGAGAGTGAGGACTCTGCGACATTTCTAGCCAATATACCTCAAGTACCTCACATACCTCAAGTACTCACTCATTGCACCTTTGAAAGATGATTTTTAATATTCCCTCTGCTGCTTAACAAACCTTCTGGGATAGATTTTGGAAACATTTGAAGTGCTTATGTAGCCACCTTTGGAACTTGGGTTCCTGTTTAGGATACTTCAAATGTTCCTTGTTCCTTGTGAAAATTAAGTTTAAACGCACACACACTCATACACACACACATACCCGTTTACATGATGTATGTAAATGACCACACACATACATAATAACAGCTCCATTTATTGAATATTTACATTATTATAGACACTTATCCTTAATCCTCCAACTCTCCAGTGAGGTGGGTTCCAGGCATGGTGCCATGTTACAGGGTGTAAGCTGCAAATCAGGGGTTCAGACTCAGGCAGTCTGGCTTCAGAGAGCCAGAACCGGGAGTGGTGGCTCACACCTCCAATCTCACCACTCTGGGAGGACAAGGCAGGAGAATGGCTTGAGCTCAGAAGTTCAAGACCAGCCTGGGCAACATAGTGAGACTCCATTTCTACAAAATGGAGGTCAAGGCTGTAGTGAGCTGTAGTCGCACCACTGTACGCCAGCCTGGGCAACAGAATGAGATCCTGTCTCAAAAATATTTTTTTGATTAAAAAATAGAAAGATTTGGCCAGGCGTGATGTCCCATGCTCGTAATCCCAGCTCTTTTGGGAGGCTGGGGCAGATAGATCACTTGAGGTCAGAAGTTTGAGACCAGCCTGGTCAACAAGGCAAAACCCTGTCTGTACTAAAAATACACACCAAAAACTTAGCCTGGTGTGGTGGTGGCTGCGTATAATCCCAGCTACTTGGGAGGCTGAGGTGAGAGAATTGCTTGAACCCGGGAGGCAGGGGTTGCAGTGAGCCAAGATCGAGCCACTGCATTCCAGCCCAGGTGACAGAGTGAGACTCTGTCTCAAAAAAAAAAAAAAAAAAAAAAAAAAGGGAAAGAAAGAAAAGAAAAAAAAAAGATATACAATGCTACCATCACTCCAGAATATTCACTTGTTCCCCTTCCTGGTTCACCCCTGCCCCAGCCCTACCAATCTCTACTGTTTTCCCCCGACTCCAACCCCATCGGCTGGGGAGAGGAGAGAGGTGTTTTTTTGTTTTGAGATGGTGTGTCACTCTGTTGCCCAGGCTGGAGTGCAGCCTGGGTTCAAGCAATTCTCCTGCCTCAGTCTCCTGAATAGCTGGGCCTACAAATGCACGCCACCACACCAGGCTAATTTTTGTATTTTTAGTAGAGATGGGGTTTCACCATATTGATCAGGCTGGTCTGAAACTCCTGACCTCAGGAGATCCACCTGCCTCAGCCTCCTAAAGTGTTGGGATTATAGGCATGAGCCACGTGCCTGGCGGGAGAGGTCTTTTTGATCCTCTCCTGGAGGCTACTGCAGTAGCATTCCAAGCAGAGTCCTCAGGGTCAGTCCAGGGATGGAATGTGGTCCGTCTGAATTCTTGTCCTTCCCAGGAATGGCATGCACTTGTGCCCTTTCAGTGCTGGGGATGAGTAAGCATGACATTCATTAGGCCCCAGACTTCTGCGAAGACAATTTGGAAAGTCCTCCATTCAGGATTTCATAAAAACATTCAGGGCCAGACAGCCCTAGCAAAATGAAAGCTTTTAAAAAACAAGTCCTAGAAGTTTACTGTGTGTGAACCTACAGATTATATATTGAAAAAAGCTTACTCTGTGTATTTCCAGATGATGACACATTTCGTATCCTTTAATTACTAAGGGCAGACAGTGTAATAGGAGATTTAAAAATAAAAGAACCTGGGTCTGAACCACAAAACAGGCTAAGACATTTGCTTTTAGACATAAAATCACTCAAATTACTTTTCAATATATGATATTTAAAACATTGATTTTGCACTACCCACAGCTAGCCTGGTTATCAACAAAGTCAAGTGTAGGCACTTGGACACATCGCTGGTTATACTGGAACCCGCAGTACAGAGAGAATCCTGCCTCTCCCACCCCCATGCTAGTACTTTTCAGGGTGGGGTGTGTGTGTGGAAGGTGGACCCAATAAGGCCATGCATCTCTATAGATCTTATCTCTGCAGCAGGGCAGGGGCATCCTGCATGCTCAGCCCCAAGTTGTCCTGCTCCAGGGACACCTTTATAAGTAATCTAGAGCCACAGTGGGACACAAGCCCAGCACACGGCCACAGGAGGGGCTCAGAAAACAGGCTTTAGTCAGGCCCCCTCAGCCCCCAACTCCCTTAAAGATAGGGGACATGAAGACACAGGGGCTGGTTCTCCACAGGAGCCAACCCCCCACCGTGTTTCACACTGGATGGAGAACGTTCCACTCTTTACTCCCCGAGTCCCTCCATGCCCTCACCTGGACATCAAGGAACAAACAAAATCAGGCCGGGCTCAGTGGCTCACACCTGTAATCCTAGCATTTTGGGAGGATGAGGCAGGTGGATCATGAGGTCAGGAGTTCACAACCAGCCTGGTCAACATGGTGAAACCCTATCTCTATTAAAAATACAAAAAAATTAGCCAGGCATGGTAGCGGGCACCTGTAATCCCAACTACTCGAGAGGCTGAGACAGAATTGCTTGAACCCAGGAGGCGGAGGTTGCAGTGAGCCGATATCACGCCACTGCATTCCAGCCTGGGTGACAGAGCAAGACTCCATCTCGGGGGTGGGGGTGGGGGGGAAGGAACAAGCAAAATCAAGAGTGAGAGATAGCTGAGTCCACCAAAAGTACAAGCGCTAAACAAATGTAGAAAACAAGATGAGAAGCTGCTAAACTCTATGGTCATAACTACTACTTGGGAATTTAATACAAACACCAAAGAAGCAAAACATCTGAAAAGCACATGGTATCAATGAGAGCTTATTAAATTCCAGGGATGTCTCAGAGCTGGCTTTCTGGACACAGTAGGGTGGGCCTGGCCAGACAGGAAAGGGAGATGGGGACAAGCAGCAGGGTGGGAAGCCTCCTCTGTGGGTAGGAAAGGTCAGAGAAACATGAGCCTTGTGTCTCAGAACATACACAGGTTCTATGTCTCAATCTAGTTAAGTATTAAACAAAACTAATTAGAAACAAATCCTACTCTCAGGAACCATCTCACACTGTGCTCACTCACTTATCCTCTCTGGAAGCAAAAACAAAGCCTGTTTCTATCTTTCATGGTTTAAATGTACTCAGACCTCTTCCAGCAATTCTTATTCCAGAATAACAGAATTGACAGATCCTCACAAAAAGCAGAGAGGTAATATTTAGTTTCAGGGGTTTTAAAAACTCTTTTCTTTTAATCACCCTATCCCCACCCTATTTTTTCTTCAGCATTTTATCACCTTTTTTTTTTTTTTTGAGACAGAGTCTCGCTCTGTCGTCCAGGCTGGAGTGCAGTGAAGTGATCTTGGCTCACTGCAACCTCCGCCTCCAGATTCAAGAGATTCTCCTGCTTCATCCTCCCAAGTAGCTGGGATCACAGGCATGCACCACCACACCAGGCTAATTTTGTATTTTCAGTAGAGATGGGGTTTCACCATGTTGGCCAGGCCGGTCTTGAACTCCTGACCTCAGGTGATCTGCCTGCCTTGGCCTCCCAAAGTGCTGGGATTACAGGCATGAGCCACCGTGACTGGCTGGAATTTTTATTATTTTTAAATTTTACTTTAGATTCAGGGGGTACCCGTGCAGGTTTATTACATGGGCATATTTTGTGATGCTGAAGTTTGGGCTTCAAATGAACCCATCAATCAAACGGTGAACATAGTACCCAATAGGTAGTTTTTCAACCCTTCCCTACTCCTTCCCTGCTTTTTGAGTCCCCTGTGTCTGTTGTTCTCATCTTTATGTCCAATACCCAATGTTTAGCTCACATTTAGAAATGAGAACATGCAGTATTTGGTTTTCTGTTTCTGCATGAATTCACTTAGGATAATGGACTCCAGCTGCATCCATGTTGCTGCAAAGGACGTGATTCCTGTTTTTTTTTTTTTTTTTTGAATGGAGTCTCACTCTGTCACCCAGGCCAGAGCACAGTGGTGCTATCTCAGCTCACTGTAACCTCCACCCCCCGGGTTCAAGTGATTCTCCTGCCTCAGCCTCCTGAGTAGCTGGGACTACAGGTGCACACCATTATGCCCGGCTAATTTTTGTATTTTTAGTAGGGACAGGATTTCACCATATTGGCCAGGCTGGTCTTGAACTCCTGACTTTGTGATCTGCCTGCCTCAGCCTCCCAAAGTGCTGGGATTACAGGCATGAGCCACCACAACTCGCTCCATTCTTTTTTATGGCTTTATAGTATCCCATGGTGTATATGTACCACATTTTCCTGATCCAGTCCATCACTATTGCACCTGGGTTGATTCCATGTCTTTGCTATTGTGAATAGTGCTGTGATATACATGTTACTGCAAATCAGCTGAGATTTTCAGTATTTGGTTATTTGTTCCCACCACCAAACCTCCCCTGTGCCCCACAAGAATGCAAACTCCATTCTTCACTGCCGTCCCCATTGGCCCTGCCAAGTACCCAGTACATGCTCAATATTTCCTGAATGAAAGGGATTACTCCACGTGTTATACCCACCACACCAAGTACAGAACTGCTTGTAAATTGTGCTTTAATTTCTGCAATCAGATCTGATGCAGTGAGATACAAGTATAAACTTTCATTGTGCATCCAGAAAATAGCACATGTATACAGGTTTAGCTCAACAGCTTATTCCCTTATAAAGAAAAAAACATTTTGAATTTAATTAAAGCTAGTTTATCTTCAGTGTAAAAACCTGGAGGTATAAACAAACTCAAGATATTATATACAGTAAATTAATGTACATTTCCAAACTTGCACATTACAGCATTTTAAACAAAATAAATGGTCTCATTTCAGTTTCCACTGTTAAGCATAATCCACGTCCCAATCTTGGATAAAAATTTCACAATATATAAACCCATTGAGAATTCTGTACACAAATACAAGTTATAGAAATCTGATTTCAAATATAAATACAAAAATTGTCATGACCTTACACGTTACAACAGCTTATTTTTCTATTGTAATTACAAAAAAATCATAGAAAAATATTTAAATGCACATTCAACTGCTATGACAAAGGCCATGACCTTGTGCCTTTAAACCATACTTCGTAGAGTGTAAAGCATCACACCGGGCATTTTTGGAATGAAAATTATGAAGCCTGAAAAGGCTACTGTATAAATATTCATGTTATAATGTGGTAACAAAAATAGCTCCATAGCATATTTGGGAGGCAATGGGGCAAAGAAGGAAGTGGAGGTTAGTGCTAATTTAAGAAGGCCTATAGACTGTATGTGAAAGTAGCTAAGGAACTAGTTAGTGTATTTTAAAATCCCTATTGCAAGCCTAACACTGACCTTGCTACTAACTCTTAAGGCAATCAAGAGGAAACACGTGTTTGGCCTCCAGATGCATGAATCCTGCCCTCCCCTCAACCTTTGTTCATCTTAACAGACCAACCTGGCTCCTGCATTCATACAGAGTGGGGAGCACAGCAAAACAATTCATTGTATGTACCAAAGACAATTCAGTACAAACCCAGAAACTCCTCTTAGTCAACAGTTTCAAATTTCTTTTTTTGAGACAAGTTCTTGCTCCAACACCCAGGCTGGAGGGCGGTGGCACGATCTTGGCTCACTGCAACCTCCACCTCCCAGGCTCAAGGGATCCTCCCACCTCAGCCTCCTGAGTAGCTGGGACTACAGGCATGTACCACCACACCCGGCTAATTTTTGTATTTTTAGTAGAGACAGGGTTTTGCCATCTTGCCCATGCTGGTCTCGAACTCCTGGGCTTAAGTAATTCACCTGCCTCAGTCTCCCAAAGTGCTGGGATTACAGGCGTGAGCCACCACGCCCAGCCTCACATTTTCTTATTGCCCTTGAACAAGTGGAAGTTTCTCTATACACATAACATTCAAATTGGGATCCATACTGAAGAGCAAATGTATGTAAAAGGTAAACATTTGATTTAAAACATTCTAACGAGTTTTGTTTTTTTCCTCTCTTTTATGGGATTTGACAGGGTTCCACTGAGAACAAAAAAAGCTGTTCTTACAAAGTATACTTTCCTGCATTAAAATATATATGTATCTCATTTGACAGCAGATCCAAGAAGGTGACCAGGCATAGTCAAGTTTCTTCTATGGCTTTTAAATCACTGAGGTATCATATGATCATCACCACTTCTGATATTTATGTTTTAACTGCTTTCCTATGAAAGCCACATTCAAAAGTGACCCAATCCCATCGGTCCGTAAAGGTAAAAGAATGTGAGGAACTCGGCTCAGAGGTCGCTGCAGAAAACCTCAATCACAAGTGCTCAAAGCCTGAACAGGCGAGTAGAAAAAGGCGAAAAGGCGAAGCAATCTGTTCTAAACACAAGGAGACTCCAGAGGAACGGAAGCTCCTCAAGCAAAGAAAGAGATCCCCCAGTGTAACCAACAGCCTTAGCAGTGAGACACTGGGACTACGCGCACCAAGGCAGGGAGTGTAGAGGGACAGCGGCGAGTGGAGTGGAGCAGGCGGAGGAAGACCTGGGGCTGGCAGCACAGAAGAGAGGCGGGGTGGCTGTCTAGCCCCCACCCATAGGCAAAGTGACACAGTCTAGGAAGGAGGGGGGACGGCCTGAAGCATCAGGATGGATGATACCAGTGGAACTTCCCAGCTGTTTTACAGGCAAGGGGGCGTAGTAAGGAAAAATGTGATGGTCTAAGTAAATGCCACACATCTTAATACCTCTATCTGAATCTTCAATTCACCATACAAATACATAAAGCTGAACTTGCTTCTATAATTGAGATGGGTTACACAGAAACTTACTATTCCCAATGACTAGATAAATTATCTTGGCACAAAGAGGATCCGAAGAAAGTATCAAGTCCAGGAATATCTTACTGAAGTCCTTTCTGGTAGTAAACTGGCCATTGTGGGCCCTGTATAATACTCAGGCATCAGAAAACGGCCACAACCTTATTACGGGTCAAGTAATAATTTCCTCCAATTAATAATACTACAGATGCGGTTTTAATTGCATAGTCTTTTAGAACCATGAAAAATAACGAGAGCCACCCTTTTTCCCGAAGGCCCAGGTTTATTCCAATGGAGCATCAGGCTAAGGACCCAGCATTAGCTGCAGCGTGACACGAATCCAGGGATCCGCTGTCCCAATCTCCCACATTCCTCTCACAATCACTCAACAAGCGGGTCATATATCCCCTAGGTCCACGAACTCATCTTCTTGTTTGGCCAAATCGCCTTCATCTCCCAAAGCTTTCCAGCCACTGGTGGGTAAGACTGGCTTAGAGGAATGTCGCTGGAGCAGAGCGAAAGGAAACAAAGAGGACAGGCGGGCAGAGTTCCTCAGCAGGCGGGGGGCCTCGGCCTGAGGGGCCTGCTGGCTGTAGTGTCTCTCGTCGATCTTCTCTTGTAAACTCTGGACTTCCTCCATCATTTCCAAGAGTTTGCTCATAGTGGCCACTCGGCCACCACCTAGGATTTGGGCTTCTGGAATCCAGCGCAAGTAGCGCTGGGCCCAGACTTTGATTTCAGGTCCCTCAATATGCGGTAACAACAAACCATGGTAGTCAGTAGGCTTGCTATGCCAGCTGTCATAAAACTCTCGAAAGTTGTCTTGGAGCTCATCAGACGAATTAATAAGTTTGCTAATTCTCTTGCCCAGAAGGTTCTTAATTAAATGATCTGTTTCTTCCCTGAAAAATCCTCTTTTGGGAGATGACTTAGATTGTGTAAGTGGCAAAGAAAGTTGTCGCTGATGCTTTGAGACAAAACACAAAAATCACTGGTTAACGTAACAGGTACAGTTAACAGTTGTTGCCATCAAAAAAAGAGCATAACCCTGCTTTAACAAGTTCCAAGAGACATCAGCATTGTCATGTGAATGCACACTCATTAACATGCTGTAACACCCAGAGGTGGGGGGGTTCCTGTTTATTCTCACAGTGCACCCTGTACCAGAAACAAATGGGAAACCAGGTGCACATGGCGTCTGTGCAGAAAGGCATGCTGGGACACAGAGAAAGGAGCTTTCAGCGTTCTCCTCCTCTGTCACAGGGGCACCACAGGACACAAAGTACTTCTGAAAAAGCTGTTTAACTTAAGATAGTTTAATGACTTAGGGGAACTTGTGAGTGAGGCCTATTCATGTTCTGAAGGGAAAAAGGTTTCTTCTTTGAGAACTTTAAGGCTGTTAACCACTACAGTCTTCTGAACACCTGCAAGGAGGCAGTGACTATCGGAAGATACTATCGCATGGGTGAAATAGCAGCTTATCAGGCATCCAGCAGAAGTTTAAGCCTAAGTCATGAAGATTCTTTTGGACAAAGGAAAACAGGCAGGTGAGAGCAAAGAAATTTGACGAACCAGCTAAGTTGACCAGACTTGTCTGACAACCTGCGTGGAGTAGAAAATGTGAGAACATTTTCACTTTTTCATTTTTTCCCCCTTGGTAATTCTCTCTGTGGCTAGAGTATCATATTTGGGGGCGCACTGTGAAAGGGTTGTAAGGCTGGGTGCAGTGGCTCACACCTGTAATTCTAGCAGTTTGGGAGACCGAGGTGAGCAGATCACCTGAGGCCAGGAGTTCAAGACCAGCCTGGCCAAAATGGCGAAATCCCATCTCTACTAAAAATACAAGAGATTAGCCCGGTGTGGTGGCGTGTGCCTGTAATTTCAAGCTACTCAGGAGGCTGAGGCAGGAGAATCGCTTGAACCTGGGAGGCAGAGGCTGCAGTGAGCTAAGATCGCGCCGTTGCATTCCAGTCTAGGCAACAAGAGCGAAACTCCATCTCGAAAAAAAAAAAAAAAAAAGAAAGGGCTGTGAAAGATGGATATGGTCAGAAGGTCATGGGGGTCCCCAGTGCTCAGAGGAGAAGTAAAAAAACAGGGGGAGAAGCTGTTTGTCCAGCTCTTTTGCTACTGTTCATTTGAAGTAAGAAGAGATAACTTAATTTTCGGGCTCACTCTAAAACCCTCTAACATATTTCCATCAGTGGTTCTTCCTTGTAAAAAGATATTCTTTATTGTAAAGAAAATTATTTCCATATTATGAAATATGGAATAACAATAAAAATATTAAAAAGAAAGCAAAATCATCCACAAGACCACAACTTGGAAGTGACCAGGATTTCTGACTTTCCATCCAGGGAGAGAAGAGATGAAGGCCAGGAGTCAGTGGCCTCTCTTTTCTCCATTGTGAAGCTGTGCCGGGCAGGGTAGAGACTAAACTGAACTGTCACCCAGTGCTTCCTCCTGCTCGGTTCTGTGCTTAGTACTCATATTCACTGAGCACCTCATTCTCAAAGTCACTATTATTGCCCCATTTTTCAAATGAGGAAACTAAGGCACAGAGGGAAGCAATCTGCCGAAGGCACTCTGCTCAGTGCCAAAGGTGGTTCAAATAGTCTGGCTCCAGAGCCTGGGCTCTCTACTGAGCTCTCCTTGGTCCTGGAAGCCCTCTTCTCTCTATCTCCCAAGCGAAGGGAGCACTCAAGACCAGCTGACATGTGAGCAGCTCTACAGGCCAAAGCCTGACCCAAGCCGGCGGCTGACACTGAGGCTGCACACTGGAGTGGGTCCCTCCCGTGTGGCATTCACATGGCAGTGCCACATGCTGCTCAGCTCCTGCTTCCTCGGACTCTCGGCAGAACTTCCCCAGGCCACTAGGCCATTCAACACATCACCCCACCTGATATCTGGTCTTCTTACCCGAAGGCTTCAAAGCTTCTTGTTGCCCCATCCCAACTGTGATTTAGCTAGTGTGACCTGCAATTCTTCAACCCTTCAGCTCAGTGCTTTCCCACCTGCCAACTCTTGTTGCTTAGGCTGGCTTTCCCTATCTCCAAGGAAAAGAGATGATTAGAAAAGCTGCATCTGAGGGCTGGGCGCAGCGGCTCATGACTGTAATCCCAGCACTTTGGGAGGCCAAGGCGGGTGGATCACCAGGTCAGGAGATCAAGACCATGCTGGCCAACATGGTGAAACCCAGTCTCTACTAAAATACAAAAAATTAGCTGGGCATGTTGGCATGCACCTGTAGTCACAGCTACTCGGGAGGCTGAGGCAGGGGAACAGCTTGAACCTGGAAGTGGAGGTTGTACTGCGCCACTGCACTCCAGTCTAACAACAGAGTGAGACTCTGTCTCAACAACAACAACAAAAGAAAAGCTAAGGAGAGAAATGAAATTCATTCTTGGAAGGGGGAGCCTAAGGCTCTCCCCTGTAAAACAAGGGGTCGTCCTCGCCGTCTCTGAGGTCCCCTGCCACTCTGGCACAGGGCAGTTTCTATGGTCCTAATCCGGCGCTCATGAGAATGTGTATGCAGCCACCAGGGGGCACAACACACTGAAGAAAAACCGATTTCTGGCCAAGCTGTTCAGGGGCTCAGGGAATTCTGGTCAAACTGGCAGGAGATGCTCAACTAGAAAGGGGAAACTCCACTCTGGGCCTATGGTCCTTAAAAGGGCAGAGTGGCCATTCTGAGTGGCTCACCAGCCAACATCGCCTCTGCTGGCTGTGGCTCACCTAGGTCCCCAGTCCTGTTTAGAATGGAACCAAATCTGACAGCAGAAAGGGCCAGGCTTTCTGGAGCACCTCCAGATCAGGCAGGATGAGGATGGCATGGAGAAAGCAGTGACACACATCGACTTGGACTTACCATCACTGCTCTCTCCTTTGTGGACTCTGTGGGGGAGAAATTCTGGGCCTGGAGACAGAGCTAGGAAATGTCAGTTAAATAATTCATCAGTTAGGGAACTTTGGGATTATCAACTAAAATGAGTTTTTGACATTTGTGGTTCATAGCATAGGTCAGCAAACTGGCCACCCCTCAGGCCAAATCTGGCCTGGTACCTGTTCTCATGAACACTGGAACACAGCTATGCCTACTTGTTCACCTACTAACTAAGGCTCCCCCTTTTTTTTTTTTTTTAAGTACAGGAATAAAGAATGGCTATTCCACAGGCAGAGCAGCCTAAGGCTTCTTTTGTACTACAACAGTGGAGAGGTAATTGCGATGACTTTGTAGCCCTTGACAGAAAGAGTTTTGCAACCTGTGGTTTATAGGCACAGCTCATTAGGAAAGTCTTACTATTTATTATAATAAATGAACTGGTATCAGCTGAGTAAAACCCATGCAATCAATGTGCCTTTTACTCACACACACACAGGCGGGAAAAGAGGAATGATTCCATGGAGTATGACTAGGGTAGCAGCATCCTCAGTGACATTTGGCAAATGGCCCTGTCGCACCAGGGCAAAGGTGATTTGCTGAAAGCAAAGGATTCTAATGGGCCTTGACAATTTGACCGTCACAAATCTCAACTCTGCATACTGCTTCGAGGGGTAGGACATGCTGGCAAACAGCATCCATATGTACCTTTCATCATTACATGCATGGGATCTAGGCAGATGAAGGGGGTTTAGACATGTGGACATCTTACTTTGAAGCGCATTCCTTTCCGCTGGCCTTTGTCCAGTTTTGGTTTTTCCACATAAAGAGGGTTTTTGAGCAATGTCTGGGCTTTGGGTTCAAACTGCACAGACCAATCCCACACGGTGAGCAGATTCAAAGGCTTGCTTTGTGTCTCCTGGCCGTCTCTACCCTGCCAAAACAAGCACAGGTCACGAAGGCTTCCCAGGAGGGCTGAGGAAGGCAAACACATACTTCTGGAAACAGGCACCAGGAAGTGTGCTCCCACCCTGCCCTGAGAATGAATAATCATGGGCACTTTATTTTTAAAGGCTGAGGCTACCTGTGGTTATTCACTACATGCTTTTGGTAGGGGAGGAGGGCAAGAAGAAGGACACTTCCTTTCAGGCAGTCTACACGCCAGCTGCTGTGCTGGGTGCTTCCACAGCCTCGCGAGGTAACTGTTGTTTTTCAAATTTTACATCTGAGGAAACCAAGGCTCAGAAAACTGAACTGCCTAAGGTCACAAAACTGGTAAGTCACAAGGCTGGGCTCTGAAAGCAGGGCTGTCGCTCCTACTGCCCTGTGAGATTTGGTAATCTCCCAGCTCAAGCAAACCCTGCAGCCCTCAGGAGGCTGCTCAGAAGCACTGAGATTAGCTGGGAAAGCTATGCCTGTGGGGCACAGCCTCAGGAGGGACCAAAGGGGATAAGATGAAAGGAAAAGCCTAGCTTCCTGCTCTGCCTGGTCTCCATTCTCTTCACAGAGGAATTCCAGGCATTAAGCAAATGAAAGGGAGGACATCTGGTCTGACTGTCTTTAAAATGGATAGCTTTGAATTCTGCTTAATTCCCCAGCTTCAACACTTGCTTCCAATTCCAATTATTTACCATGTGACCACCGGTGAGTTACTTATCCTTTTTAAGCCTTAGCTTCCTCCGGGATAATAAAAAGCATATGCCGTAGGGTGCTGTGAGGATTAAATATTAATACCTAAGAAGCTCTTAGAACAATGCTTGGTATATAGTGTTAAATATCTTTTTAAAAATGCGGAGCGTCTCATGAGTTTGCATGTCATCCTTGTGCAGGGGCCATGCTAATCTTCTCTATATCATTCCAACTTTTTTTAGTGTATGTGCTGCCAAGGGAGCACCATTTTTAGCTTCAGTATTACACATACTTGTGAGAGGGAGCCTCTTCAATACACAGGTTCCTAAGAGGGACTCTTACCATGTTAGTATCTTTTTGATGAGGCGAATTGAAGAAGAAGGTGCTAAAAATAGGTATGTATAGGCTATCTGACAAAACAGTCAGATAAGTCTCTGTGAATTCAAATGCCGGGGGATGCTGGTGCACCAGCTGCCAGACACAATCTAGGAAAAGCAGGAACACAGGAACCTGCATGAAAACAAGATACGTTACTTGGTAGGCAGAGCCCAAAGCAAGCCATCCTCAGTTCAAGGGGCGGCCAACTCCACAGCTGTGGGATAACCACTTCTGAGGACTTTGTTCTCTGGGAAACTCGGAATACTCCATTCCATCCCAAGTGAGAAATATGCTAAACTGAAATCACATGCTTGTGGAGTCATGTACTTATCTGTGTCAGACATTTCAAAGATGAGGTATGTAAAAATCTCATTATGGATCAGTGTTATAGTAAGCATCTGCAACTGATTCTGATAAAGGAAAACACTAACTTAGAACCCCAATTAAGCGAAATTTTACCTCCTCCAAAAAAAAAATTCCATTCTTCTCATTAGTAGTACTACATTACCAAAAAATGTACTTAATTACGATTGCTACTTTGAATTTTGTCAATAAAAAGTAATGGGCAGGGAGGAAACTTCCATTCTCTACCTGGCCACACACTGACTAACAGGGTTTGATCCTGGAGACTGACCTGGAAGGAGAGGCCTCCTCTCCAACCCTGCAGTGAGGGCCCAGAAGACAACGGGGATGGGACACAAGGCAGAAGCAGTGAAAGTGAGTTTCAAAATGTATGTTTACAAATCCGCAAGCCTCCTTTATTAGCTCCCAGAGGCGAGCTCTTGATGAGCAGGGAGAGTGGTTTCTAGTGTGTTCTGTCATTTATAAAGCGCTTATCCTCCCTGATTCACCAGTGATCCTGCCAGGGGCTAAAACAAGCTATGTTACAGTCTCTCCCCTACAGAGGAGGAAATGGGGAAGATTTGAGATGCCAGAAGGCTGGCCCCAGGGTCTCACACAGGGCTCATGAGAGAGAAGAGGAGGGATGCAGCTCTTAAAGCCACTTCAATCAGATCACAAATGTCACCACCCAACTTTCCTTCAAAACTCCAATGTGTCCATGTTGAGATGCAAAGAAACATTTGTACAGCAACTTTATTTCACACTTCATTTTATGCACAGTATCATTAAATAGAGTGGAAAATATCTGAACTGCACTGTATAGGCAGGGCAATAGGCTCAGAAAATATGAGTGACTTCTCCAAGAGCTGCGTAAACAGCAGATCAGGTCTCTTCTTAGACCTTAGACTCTTTCCCCATTAGACATAGTGCCTGCCAGTCCCCCTTTTCTCAAGATATACAAAAACATATGGCTAGGCATGGTGGCTCATGCCTGCAATTCCAGCATTTTGGGAGGCTGAGGCAGGTGGATCTCCTGAGCCCAGAAGTTTGAGACCAATCTGGGCAACATGGCAAAATCCATCTCTACAAAAAAACACAAAAATTAGCTAGGCATGGTAGTGCGAGCCTATAGTCCCAGCTACTCAGGAGGCTGAGTCAGGAGGACTACTTGAGCCCAGGGGGTTGAAACTACAGCAAGCCATGACTGCACAACTGTATTCCAGCCTGGGCAACACAGCAAGACCATGTCTCAAAAACAAAATAAGGCCGGGTGGCATGGCTCACACCTGTAATCCGAGCACTTTGGGAGGCTGAGGCAGGTGGATCACCTGAGGTCAGGAGTTCGAGACCAGCCTGACCAACATGGAGAAATCCTGTCTCTACTAAAAATACAAAATTAGCTGGGCATGGTGGCATATGCCTGAAATCCCAGCTACTTGGGAGGCTGAGGTAGGAGAATCTCTTGAACCCGGGAGACGGAGGTCGCAGTGAGCCAAGATCGCACCATTGCACTCCAGCCTGGGCAACAAGAGTGAAACTCCATCTCAAAAAAAAAAAACAAAAAAAAACATACTCTTCTCCACACAGAATCGGCTCTCTGCCTACCATGTTATGTAAATGCCATCAACTTTTCAAATTAGTTCCTTAAATTCCCTTCTAGGACTGAAAGATGTGATTTCTATTCAGCTCAATGGGACACAGAGGAGTCCAAGCCAGGCCTGAAAGAAACCATCTAGCTCAGTGAGAGAGACCTGGATCACCCCAGGAACCCACCAAGCCCATGACATCAGGAGCCATGCTCTGCCCACAGCATTCTGTGTCAAACTGTTCTGCACCACAGAGAGACATGCTGACTACCTGGAGAATGAAAACCACAAGTCACACTGCTTGGCAGGTGATTTGATTAAAGAAAGTTTGTCTGTTTCAGTTTTCTTTCTACCAGTCATCAAGAGGCAGCCAAGGGAGTGTGTACAGCTGTCACCTAGACATGTATACCACAATCTGGGGGACTCATTTTCACCAAGTGACCTCAAATGCTAACTCTCCTGTGCCTGAACTTGGAGGCCCAGGCCTGGAGTGATTCATCCAGACAGAAGCAGAAGAGGCTCTGGGCATAGCCCCACACAGGCTACCACTAAGGCCCTGGTAACAGATAGCATTAACATAACCCTATGCTTTATTTCTTTTTTTCTTTTGAGACAGAGTCTCACTGTGTCGCCCAGGCTGGAGTGCAGTAGTGTGATCTTGGCTCACTGCAACCTCCGCCTCCTGGGTTCAAGCAATTCTCCTGCCTCAGCCTCCTGAGTAGCTGAGACTACAGGTGTGTGCCCCTACACCCGGCTGAATTTTTGTAATTTTAGTAGAGATGGGGTTTCACCGTGTTAGTCAGGATGGTCTCGATCTCCTGACCTCACGATCCACCCACCTCAACCTTCTAAAGCACTGAGATTACAGGTGTGAGCCACCGCACCTGGCCCCTGTGCTTTATTTTAAAAAAAATTATGTGCAAGGAAAATTTACTGAATGGCTGGGCATGGTGGCTCACGCCTGTAATCCCAGCACTTTGGGAGGCTGAGGTAGGTGGGTCACGTCAGGAGTTCAAGACCAGCCTGGCCAATATGGTGAAACCCCATCTCTACTAAAAATACAAAAAACTAGCCAGGCATGGTGGCACACACCTGTAATGCCAATTACTCCAGAGGCTGAGGCAGGAGAATAGCTTGAACCCAGGAGGCGGAGGCTGCAGTGAGCTGAGATTGCACCACTGCACTCTAGCCTGTGCAATAGAACAAGACTCTGCTTCAAATAAAACAGAACAAAACAAAAAAATTGACTCTGAAAATCTAAAATCATTCAGTTCCAAAATTCAAAACTTAAAAAAAAAAGAATTTCATTTATTTTGAAACAAGGTCTCACTGTCACTCAGGCTGGAGTACAGTGGCACAATTATGGCTCACTGCAGCCTTGACCTCCCAGGCTAAAGCAATCCTCTCACCTCGCCCTCCCTAGTAGCTAGGACTGTAGTCAGGCACCACCATGGCCAGTTTATTTTATTTTTTGGTAGAGATGGGGTCTCTCTATGTTGCCTAGGCTGGTTTCAAACTCCTGTTCTCCCAAACTGCTAGGATTACAGGTGCAAACCACCATGCCTGGTCTCTAACTTTTGGATTAAGGATGCTCAACCAGTAATGGAGTGGAAATATTCCAAAATCCAAAACAATTTGAAATCTGAAACACTTCTGGTCCCGTGACTTTCAGATAAGGGATATTCAACCTGTATTTTCTATAGAAAACCTGCACCTTGCATATCTATTCATTGCAAAGACTAATTTAGTAGAAAAGGTAGAAGTCTTCTTCACTGAGTCACTTTATATTTGTTTTATTAATAAATATTATTCTAACTATAAAATATGTATACACTTTGGTGTACACAATTTAGAAAACTCTGAACATACTTATTAATAACTCTTTCCTCTGAGAAAGGTTTCACTATTATTTAAAGTATCCAAAGTCATCACACAATGAAATGATCCCAGTTTTCTTAACAAACCTGTTCGGCTTACACTTTGCAAGCAGTAACCCTACATTTGAAGACAGGTATTAAGAGACTGCGTAGTTCTCCCCATGACAGAAACAGTCTGCAGTGAGGGAACTTACCTCTTCTTTGTCATTCTGGCGGAGATGGTTGCAGCGATCCAAGAAACAGTGGCCACCCATGACCCACTCCTTTTGGATGAGGCTCTGGAAACCAATTCTGGTTCTGCAATGGGGGTCCATCATCAGTTGCACCAGAGAGGAAATGAGACAGCAGAGGTCGGACGCATTCTCCTCTAGGA
This sequence comes from Aotus nancymaae, assembly GCF_030222135.1. NCBI lineage: Eukaryota > Metazoa > Chordata > Mammalia > Primates > Aotidae > Aotus > Aotus nancymaae. The sequence goes on from NW_026988425.1 coordinate 31,740,243, forward strand.
GGGGCCCCAGCAGCAGTGCAAAGAGGAAGGAGGTCATAAAATGTTAAGACAGTTTCAGAATGCTCTCATGTGTACAGTTAAAAGTAGGATTCCCAACACCAAGGTCTATTATTAATGGTCATGCTCTTATTCCCTAAATGCAAGGGCCAATGACAAAGGGTTATGTTTTCAGACTGAGATGAACTGCTCTAGCATGTCTAGTACAGGTTCCGGCATACACTGGGACTAAGTATGTATTTGCATACTGAATACATAAATGCAGCACTGCAAAGCTACTTTCAGCAGGTGGGGGTCTATGTGTGCCACACCTACAGAGACAGCAGAATCATTTACATAATGATGACCTGCCAGCTTCCACAGGCCAAGACTAAAGCCCTTCCTTCCTGGGGTGTGGAAGCCTCCGTCACTGAACTCACTGCTTCACGGCTCAGCTGCTTCTCAAACTCACCTCAGACCTCCCTTCCTCCACTCCTAAGTCCTCCACTAACTCTACTTTGGAGAAGGTTGAAAATTTCTTGACTGTAGCAAATTTATGTCTATTTTCAGCTCTAAGGCTCTGTCCTCTTCTGTTTGAGGAGCCAGAAGTGCCTGCTTCTCTGCCTAGCCTAGGAAACTCTAAGGTTCTATCCTTTCCTGTTTGAGGAGCACAGAGGTACCTGTATCTCCTGCCTAGGAAGCTCTAAGGCTCTGTCCTTTCGTGTTTGAGGAGCACAAAGGTGCCTGCTTCTCTGCCTAGCGTAGGAGACAAATTCTCCATGGTCTACTTCCACATGCCCACTTTTCATGCACTTTCCAAACCCATCTGATGAAAAGTCCACTCACATACTTGTTTAACATTCATGAGCTAGAGCAAAAGAACCACACATCTTTATCCCTTAGAGTTTTAAGATCCTAAAAGTCAGAGTCTACATCCCCAGTTTCCCTTTTACAAAAGTAGGTGTGACTCAAGTTGTTTTTTTAAAAATGCCCATGAGGAGGATGGTGCTAGTTATCATTGGCATTAGAGAAACTTAAGAATGAATTGTAACTAGGAGGTGCTCATACTGTGATAACTCTCATTTTGACTCCTATAATCACAGAGCACTTTGGGTCCAAGCTTACACTTCTCCCTCCAGGAAACAAGCCTCAGCTATGGGATGACATGGGTTACAGACAAATAGATTTTTATTTTTGTCACCTAGTGTTATCAGTTTTCAAAATGAGTTTTTTTTTTTTTTTTGAGACAGAGTCGCACTCTGTCACCCAGGCTGGAGTGCAGTGGCACAATCTTGACTCACTGCAACCTCTGCCTCCCAGGTTAAAGCAATTCTTGTGCCTCAGCCTCCCAAGAAGCCAGGACTATAGGCACACAGCACCACGCCTGGCTAATTTAGTAGAGATGGGGTTTCGTCATGTTGGCTAGGCTGATCTCAAACTCCTGGCCCCAAGTGATCTGCATGCCTCGGCCTCCCAAAGTTTTAGGATTACAGGCATGAGCCACTGTGCCCAGCCACAAGTTTCATTTTTAAGGAACATTTTCTTCTTGGATCTGAAGGGTATTAACGATACTCCTAAGGGTAATGGGATAAGGGGCTAAAAGAGATTTCAGAGGTGAGACAATTCAGTAGTTCATCTAGGAGTGAAGGACATCTCAGTTCCATCAGTCAAAGATTCAGGTTTCACTTTATACAACTCTGTGATTAATGTGTTCTGGCCCTGAGTCCTTCTATCCCTTAGACCTCCAATCTTTATCCCTCCTCCTTTTCACAAGTTGCTCAATACTCAAATAATGTTCTGTTCTGTCATTGCTGGTTAGATCTTTTTCAATAGCATACTTAAGGCAACTCTCTCATTACGCTGTAAACGTCTAGAAGGCAGAAGAACAGAGCCCAGCACATGGCAGGGGCTCAATAAATGTATTCAAATCTAAGTCGGTCAGCCAGTATCAGATGGACAGAAGCCACAGAAAGACACACGTTCCAGGCTGCTCTTAGAACCTAGGGCCAACAGTTACAGAGAGTTTCAGAGAATGAGAAAAGCTTGGGGGTATCAAACATAAGACAATCTACTTAATTTACAGTGTGGGGCTTTACGAAACAAAATATTTCTAAACAGCAGGTAAGGTTTTAGCTTAGATCTAACTAGTTACGGCACCAATCTTCGTTGTGTGGTGGTTTATACTTGCTCTTGCCTGATCTGAATGTTTGCATCATGTACAGCAAGTTAAGCCCACTGAGGAAAAGGAAATCACAGGCCACCAAGTTTCTATGGTAACTGTATAAAGTGGTTAAACACAAAGATATAAAAATAACAACTAAGTCATCCACGGAGCTCTTTATATAAGAAGGATTATGAAAAGATTTTAACTTTAACCAAGCTCAGTTAATACAAAACAAAATCCAAAACATTAAGAAATGTGAGCTTTGGTAAAGATACCAAACAATTCCTTCTTGGACTGTGAATAGGTCTGCCAAGTCTGAAGTGAAAGAATTTTGTTTTAAACTCTAATACTGAATTCCAAGGCAAAGGATTCCAAGGTTAGGGAGAAAGGAATAGAAGGATTTCTACACTATCTCACTCCTTTTGTTTCCAAATACAGAAAGCTACATATACAAAAGTTGAATCTCAAGTGAAGAAAAGTAGAAATCATCCTTTGTGTTTTATATATGTTACCTAAAAGAAGAACGTTCATGTTTTGTGCTTCCATACATTCTGTAATCTCTATTGCTTTCTTCAGGCAACGTCTAAATAGGAAAGAGACAAGAAAAAGGGGCATTAGTTCATGAGCTTGGTAACATAAACAGTAAGTAGTTTAGAGATAGTCTAACTTGATCTTCAGTCTTATTTTTTTTTTCACACACTAAAATCCTCCAGAAAAGAAACTAATTACCATTTACATTATTTAGATACTGGGATAAACTCCTGCCCATTAGAAATTGAAAATTTTCAGAAGGGAATCCTAAAATTGATGTGAAAATGCTCCTAGTTGATTTCCTTTTTTTTGAGATGAAGTTTTGCTCTTGTTGCCCAGGCTGGAGTGTAATGGTGTGATCTTGGCTCACCTCAAACTCCACTTCCTGGGTTCAAGCTATTCTCCTGCCTCAGCCTCCCAAGTAGCTGGGATTACAGGTATGTGCCACCACACCTGGCTAATTTTTTGTACTTTTAGTAGAGACACAGTTTCACTGTGTTAGCCAAGATGGTCTCGATCTCCCAGCCTCAGGTGATCTGCCCGCCTTGGCCTCCTAAAGTGCTGGGATTACAGGTGTGGCCACCGCACCTGGCACTAGGTGATTTCTAAACTAGACATTCTTATTAAAAACTCATGCCTGGCTGGGCGTGGTGGCTCATGCCTATAATCCCAGCACTTTGGGAGGCCGGGGCGGGTGGATCATGAGGTCAAGAGATCGAGACCATACTGGTCAACATGGTGAAACCCCATCTCTACTAAAAATACAAAAAAATTAGCTGGGCATGGTGGCGCATGCCTGTAGTCCCAGCTACTTGGGAGGCTGAGGCAGGAGAATTGCTTGAACCCAGGAGGCAGAGGTTGCGGTGAGCCGAGATCGCGCCATTGCACTCCAGCCTGGGTAATAAGAGCGAAACTCCGTCTCAATTAAAAACAAACAAACAAACAAAAAACTCATACCTGAGTCTGTTGGTGAGCAAGACTCATAAAAATCCATATCTGGAGAATGTGAGACGTGTCAGATTGCTTTATTTAATGTGACCTGCTGAATGTATCACTGTGGCTAAAAAGCTCCAATATGCTCAGAAATCCTTTTTGTCTCTCTCTACACGTTATTCCCTTTGTGACTGTTGCCACTATTCCCAGCTTTGACTTGTCTCTCATGTACAACTGGGAGCCTTCACATACAGTGTCCTCTGCCTGCAGAGGTGTCTTCTTCTGCTGCCCAGCCACCCTCCCTTCCCACACTCCGACTCTTCATCTGGCTAGATATGATGACTCTTCTCTGCCCACCCAACACAAAGAAGGGTTCTTTGCTTTTATAACATTTATCACTGTCTGCTATTATAAATTCAAATTATGAGACGTGTAGCAGGATATCTGAAGCAGTTAAGTGTCTAGAGGACCACGGCTCCTTTCCACAATACTCACTGCAGAATGGAGAGAGAATGCGTGTGAGACAGTAGGAAGCACTGCTCTTCCTCCTGAAATGTAGCCTAGCGTGAGAGCTATTCTCTCACCCTGATCATCATTTCTGTTTTGCACCTTTCTCTGTTATCTCCTCTATTTAACGGGAACAGAGAAGAGCTACTCAATATAGAAATTAGGAAAGGCAATATATAACTCTGTTGTCTGGAACTCTCAACCTAACTCCCAAACCAAAAATAACTGACATTAATCATGTTTTTTTTGCTTTTGTTTTTGTTTCTGTTTTGAGATGGAGTCTTGCTCTGTCACCCAGGCTGGAGTACAGTGGCGCAATCTCAGCTCACTGCAACCTCTGCCTCCTGGGTTCAAGTGATTCTCCTGCCTCAACCTCCCCGAGTAGCTGGGACTACAGGCATGTGCTACCACACCCAGCTAATTTTTTGTATTTTTAGTAGAGATGGGGTTTCACTGTGTTAGCCAGGATGGTCTCCATCTCCTGACCTTGTGATCCACTTGCCTCGGCCTCCCAAAGTGCTGGGATTACAGGCATGAGCCACTGCGCCCGGCGTAATCATGGTTTTTTGTTTTTTTTTTCTTTGATATGGAGTTTCACTCTTGTTGCCCAGGCTGGAGTGCACTAGTGCGATCTTGGCTCACCGCAACCTCTACCTCCCAGGTTCAAGCGATTCTCCTGCCTCAGCCTCCTGAGTAGCTGGGATTACAGGCATGCACCACCATGCCCAGCTAACTTTTTGTATTTTTAGTAGAGATGAGGTTTCTCCATGTTGGTCAGGCTGGTCTCGAACTCCCGACCTCATGTGATCTGCCTGCCTCAGCCACCCAAAGTGCTGGGATTACAGGTGTGAGCCACCGCTCCTGGCCTAATCATCGTTTTTAAAAACACAGGTAATACATGTATAAGACACAAGATTCAAAAAGGTATTCAGTGAAAAGTCAGTATCACTCCTGTTCTCACCCCCAATTTCCTCCCTGGAGGCCAGCACTGCTGCCTCAGTGATAATTCTGGGTTGTCACACTCTTTCTGTGGTATTTCAATGCCTTGTCTGTAAAGTACATCTCCTTGTAACCAGGTGGCATGTTCATAAATTCCTACCAAATGTGCACAGAAATAAGTAGCAAATGTAAAATCTAGCTGAGCCTTGAAGAGAATATGTATCTAAGAATATTCAACTGTGAAATATCAAACAATTACATTATTTGTCAATTTGATCTACTACCCTGAGGTAGACAACTGTAAAATTCATGAGTAAAACAATGGTTTGAAATACCTGATTATGTCAAGCCAGCTGCTACTTTCCAACAGAGAAAACCATTTTATATCTGTGTCCCAAAATTCAGTACTGTTATCTGAAAAAAAGAAAAAGGAGTAAAGACATCAGGTCATTGTTCACTGAAATACTTGCCACAGAAATCCTGTGCTACTCAACTGTGTCATTCAGATTAATAGTCCAGACTCAAACTGCAGAATCCAGGCACAGGACTTTAGGGCCATTTCAAAACTTCAGCTGAAATGGTTTTTGAGCTGTAGGTCTCTAGAAGATTGTGGTAATCAAAAAGAGATGTTTATTGCTGAAATAAGAAATTCCTACAATGCATACACAAAGCCATGGTTCATCCTATAAGTCGACAGAGAGTAACATGCTTTAGGCAGAAATAGTTGACATCCAGGCTGCTATATTCTGATGCCACGAAAGCCTAAGGGTCAGACTTGATTTTCATTAGAATCTCAATGCACAAGTTCCTACACCCAGTATACCATGACATGACTCCCCTCTACATGCCTTATAAAACAGAGAACCTTAAATCTTACAGAAATCCAATGTATTTAAAAGTTGCAAACTCAGGCTGGGTGCTGTGGCTCATGCCTATAATCCCAGCACTTAGGGAGGCTGAGGCAGGAAGATCACTTGAGGTCAGGAGTTTGAGGTTGCAGTAAGCTACGATGGTGCCACTGCACCCCATCCTTGGCAACAGAGCAAGACCCTGTTTCTAAAAAATGAAAAAAAAGTTGCAAACTGAAATCAAGAAAAGGCAGATATCCCTGGAAGTCCTGAGTGATTGAAATAAAACTAGAATGAGTGTCCTTTATTAAACAATAAACATGTATTGTAATGTTTTAGTTTGAGTTAGAGTCATACATTGCTGTTTCGCCTGCAAGGGTATAAGCTCTTGGTGTTATATTCCTCTTTACGACCAATGCCAGCATAGTTAGTATATACAAGGGACTTTAAAAGTATGTGAAAACATGGAATCAAAAGATGAAAAGAAAAAATATAAACTTTATTTCTCAACGTAAGCTCCATCAAATTTAAGACACTCTCATAAGAGATGATACCAGCCATTTAGTTCACCCCTAAAGAACTGAGGGTCCTGGGAATTTAACCATGTCATTGCAGTCTATTTTACATTATTAACTGGAAAAAAAAGGGTTCCCTTGAAGGATACGGATACACACACACACACACACACACACACACACACACACACACACACAATTTTATTTATTTTTTGAGATGGAGTTTCGCTCTTGTCACCCAGGCTGGAGTGCAAGGGCATGATCTTGGTCTTGGCTCACTGCAACCCTTGCCTCCCGGATTCACTCTCCTGCCTCAGCCCCCTGGAGTAGTTGGGATTACAGGCACCTGCCACCATGCCTCGCTAATTTTTGTATTTTTAGTAGAGATGGGGTTTCACCATGTTGGCCAGGCTGGTCTCAAACTCCTGAACTCAAGTGATCCGCCTGTCTCAGTCTCCCAAAGTGCTGGGATTACAGGTGTGAGCCACTGTGCCCAGCGAGTAGGTTTGCTCAACTTTAACTTTTCAGTCAGAATTGTGTAAGCTGAACCATCTGAGATGTCTATGGAGTTGACTATTGTTTCTTCTGCTGTCAGTCCTCTTCAATTAAGGCAGAAAAAAGATTAATTTTTTCCTTGCAAACTGATGTGGACAGTTTGCCGCTGCAGGCTTCATCTTTGACATCATCTGCTCCTTCTTAAAAACGAGTTGTCCATTTGTAACCTGCTGATTTCTTTGGGGCATTGTCCCCATAAACTCTTGTGAAGCATCAATAATTTCACCATTCCTCCATCCAAGCTTTACCATAAATTCAATATTTGTTTTTGTTTCAATTTTAACAGAATTCACGTTGCTCTGATATGAGCTGTTTTCAAACTAATATCTTACCCTTCTTAGCTCTTCAAACCAGATCCTGCTCAGGCATGTTATAAGTTAGTATGAATTATTTGGGGTAAAAAAGTTTTGAAATTCATGCATAGATTTTGTATAATATACATTTTCCATGAACTTTCTGAAGACCCCTTGTACAATGGAAACTCAATAAATGTCACTGAATGAATCCTAAAATAGTTAAGAATTTGCTAGGCTAAAAAGTCCAAGTTAGTCCAGGCAGTGACTCATGCCTATAATCCCAGCACTTTGCGAGGCCAAAGTGGGAGGATCGCTTGAGCCTTAGAGTTCAAGATCAGTCTGGGCAACATCATGGGACTCTGTCTCTATTAAAAAAATACAAAAATTAGCTGGGTGAGGGGGTGTGTGCCTGTAATCCCAGCTACTTGGGAGGCAGAGGTGGGAGGATAACTTGAGCCTGGGAGTTTTAAGGTTGCAGTGAGTTGTGATCGTGCCACTGCACTCCAGTCTGGATGACAGAGGTGAGACCCTGTCTCAAAAAAAAAAAAAAAAAAAAAGTCCAAGTGAGGAAAAGTTACCTATAGGCATGACAAATCTCAGAGCATAAAGACTCATTCCAGAATGAAGAGAATCAATGAGTGTCTGAGCAGAGTTAAACATGAACAACCCGTAGGCAGCCTGGGCAGGAAAATGTGGGTAGCTGGGACGGGCATGTTTCATTTTCTACTTTGTACCTTGCTGATAAAACTTTTAATATTGTTAGAAACTGAATATTCCCAATCACGGAAAAAACAAAGTATTTCCACTTTGGGAAAAAGTCTACTGAAGAAAACGAACATCATTCACTTTATAAATCACCGCAAGTCAACAAATATAAATACTACATAGTTCAAAAGCTTTTAAAGGAAGAAATCAAAATGCTCACCACTGGACAACTGGTATGTTGAGGAAAGGGGAGAAGAGAAGGGTGGCTGTGTGATCACTGCCACAATAAGGAGGCAGGGGGGAAGCCTGGAGAGAGATGGAGAGGGAAGTGTAGTGATGGCAGCCAGACCCCTGGCACCATGACATCGCAGCCCTGGGCTCTGCGTACTATGGTAAAGAACCCAGGAAAAAAGGCAACAACTTTCACCTGATCTGCATGGCACGAATTTCCCCATCTGACACTAAGTTTTTGTTCAGTATTCTTCTCACCTATCAGAAACAGCTGTTTAAACTTAGCGTATGCAGTCTGGATTTCCTGCAGGGATAGGAAGTTGCTTGACAGGTCTTCAGTTTTAACAATTTCATAGGGTGGCCTGTGGATGGTCTTGTAAATTCTAGGTACCAAAAAGGAATATGAGATTAGAAGAGCAAACACAAATTTTGCCTGAGCATTTACAATTTGCCACGATCTGTGTTAAGGGCTCGGTAGGCATTCTTCAATTTAAACCTGTTGACTCCTCTTCCCAGTCAACAGGTTTGAAAACGGAGGTGCACAGAGTAAAACTGCCTGGCCCAGTATTATACAATTTATAAATTGATAGAGCAATGATTTGGACCAAGGCAATGTGACTCTGAATATATTCCTTTTTTTTCTTAATTTTAAATTCATCTACTTTTTAAAAAATTTGAAACATGCAGAAAGTAGAATAGTACAGTGACATGTATCATGACCTAAATTTGACAACTGTTAACATTACAGACATCATGTCACCTCCCTGCTGAAGACTTTGGCATGCACCTCTAAAAACAATGCAGGTGACATTCTTAATTATTATGTTATACTGACTCCTTTCAAATTAACTCAAAACAATCACTCTAAGTTGTATTTCCCTAGCACTAAGCTACCAGTAGGTAAACAGAAATACACACAGTACTAAGAGCTGTTCCCTGCTTCTTGGAAAACACAAACTGAGTAAGAACAAAATGTAGAACTACTAGTACTGACCTATCTAAGAAGCTCTTTTGGATTTGTAAAATGCCATCATCCTGTTCTTTGGGCAGTGCTGACATTTTCAAAAGGGCACTTCCATTGTGGCAGGACCAACACCATATCTGCAGAAAGAAATAAAGATTTACCAGATATAATAAATACAACCCAACAGGGGACACACAAGCTTAGCATTTAAATGCATACATGGAAATTTGTAACTTCAGTATGAAATGGCTGGACATACTCAACTTTATTAAGCCTGGGAGTATTTAGTCACAATGAAAACGAATGATTTAGTTTTAAAAAATAAACAGGTCTAGGTAGTCAGACACAGACTTACGGTCTAACATATACCTTTTGACTTATCATCTGCATTTGATAACCAGATGATAACGACAGTATTGTTTTTTATTATTTATTTATGTATTTGAGACAGAGTCTCACTCTGTCCCCCAGGCTGGAGTGCAGTGGTGTGATCTCTGCTGACTGCAACCTCCGTCTCCTGGGTTCAAGCAATTCTCCTGCCTCAGCCTCCTGAGCAGCTGGGACTACAGGCACATGCTGCCATGCCCGGCTAATTTTTTGTATTTTAGTAGAGATGGGGCGTCACCGTGTTGCCCAGGCTGGTTGCGAACTACTGAACTCAGGCAATCCGCCCACCATAGCCTCCCAAAGTGCTGGGATTACAGGCGTGAGCCACTGTGCCCGGCCAACAACCTTATTCTTATTAGGATAGTAGCTATCATTCAAGTGCAGTGTATTACATGTCAGGAATTAACTCATTTGTTATGGTAACTCTCTGTGATAGGTATGATTCTTTATCCCCCTTAACAGCAAGAAACTGAGGCTTGAAGAGACTGAAGGACTTTCCCAAGTTGTACAGAAAGCAGCAGCAGTGTGATTCTAAAGGCTGTGTTGTATATGGATGGCAAAAAGTGGGCAACTCTCATGAGAGAAAATCCACACTAGGAAGAATGGCATGTCACCTATTTGATATAACTGAATGCAAGACTTGTGACATGCAACGTACCTTGTTAGGTTGTGAGAGGGCACAGAGATACTAAGATACTGTGTCTACCTTCAGAGGTTCAAGTTTCAAACGGGAAATAAGCTTAGGAATATTAAAGAAGGTAGAATGTACTATATAACAGAAGAAAGAAATTTCAAGGAACAACAGAAAAAGGGGAAGGAGAAAGAAGTCACATGAGTGACATAAGTGGCAGGCCAGGCCGTTTAGGCTTTTTTCTGCCTTGGCAACAGGTTAAGGAGTTCAGGCTTTTTTCGGGATACAGTGGGGGGTTTTGTTTATTTGTTTTTCAGGAACAAAGGGAGATTAGAACTGACCTTGGGACCAAGTAACCTGCCAGTGGAGCCTAGAATGGAGGAGAGAGATAGAGTGGTTGGACGGTGAGTACAGCTGTGGACTTTGAGCCCTGCATAAAGGCCTGGCTAAGTGCTTGAGAGTGGCTAAGGTCCAGCCCTTGCTGTGCTGGCCAAGCCATTGGCCTGGGATCAAAGGTAAACCTGGAGGAAAGAAAGACCTTTTATAATTCAGCTGCCCAGAGGGGGCACCTTTTTGCCATTCATCTGCCAGGTATAAACCATACATTGGATATGCTAGCAGTAGCCTAGATCGAGAGTCAGAGATCAGCATGACGATCCAGGTGATATTGTGCACTACACTTAGAAAATCACAAAGGGGAACTGGTTTGGGATTTCTGGAGAAGATAATGGAATCAGCACTGGGTATATTGGGTGTCTAGTACCAAGAGGACATCCATGTGGAGATATTCAGGAGGCCCCTCAAATGAGAGGAAAGCAGGTCTGGAGCTCTAGACATGGGAGCTGATGGCCAGCTGCAGTGGGGGAGATGATAAGCCCACACAGAAAGCAAGGACAGAGAGACACAGAATTGCTTTAGGAACTGCTGAAAACAGCAACAACTCCTCTCTTGGGGCAAGATTCATGATGAGGCGGAAGTGTTAGAACACTGAGATAATCAAAGGGCCCTTTGCTGTTTTTGTATTCCCTTTTTCAATGCCATGCTAAGTGGTGTGCTGTAACCACCACATAGTTTTCAGTTCTCTGCCAAAGGTGGTGAAATTTTGGTGCCCAGGCAATTGTGCCCCCTTAGTTGGTGTAGCTCACTTGGATAAGGAGGGAGATACTCTTAGCCATGACTGGATGGTGAGTTCTAAGAAACTAAGCGTTCTTAACTTTTTTTATCTCTTCTTCTGGAGCACAAGGGGCAGAAAGCATAGTCCCTCGGTGATATCCAACTATAACTCATTTTCCATCTGGGGCACATGTAGTAACTTCCAATCATAACTGTCTCACCTCACCTGAGGCATGCAGGGCCAACTCCCTTAATATTCTGTGTGTGAAACAGTAAACAGAAACAAGCAAAGTTCCTGATCAGAGAGCCTTCTCACAGAAAGTGAGCAAAAAGTCTTCTACTGCTGCAATTTCTCTCTGGGAACTATGAGGGCCAGAGTTCTTAGTATGACTTCATAGGCAAGAATCACAGTTTGTTAACTTTTTTTTAAAAGGATTACTCATTATTTGGTACATTTTAAGGTCCCTCTCTTAATAGAGTCAAAAACAGCTTTAAGAGAACATCTACAATCTGAGGCCGAAGGCAGTGTAAGTAAGCAGGAAAGGACCATGAAGGTCAGCAGGCCAAGGGAGTATAGTGTTTCCAAAGCCAGGACAGGAACTTAAAAGACAATGTAATCAGAGTCAAAAACTGCAGTGTTGTGTGCTAATGGTATGGCTGGTGTAAAAAAAAAAAAAAAAAAAAAAAAAACTGCAGTGATTGGGCCGGGCGCGGTGGCTCACGCCTATAATCCCAGCACTTTGGGAGGCCAAGGCGGGTGGATCATGAGGTCAAGAGATCGAGACCATCCTGGTCAACAAGGTGAAACCCCGTCTCTACTAAAAATAAAAAAATTAGCTGGGCATGGTGGCACACGCCTGTAGTCCCAGCTACTTGGGAGGCTGAGGCAGGAGAATTGCTTGAACCCAGGAGGCGGAGGTTGCGGTGAGCCGAGATCGCGCCATTGCACTCCAGCCTGGGTAACAACAGCGAAACTCCGTCTCAAAAAAAAAAAAAAACAAAAAAAACTGCAGTGATGTGGGGAAGTGGGGCTGCACAGGGCTTAAGGACTTCTGCGTGGGAAACGTCCACAGTATGTGGGGAGTAGAAGTCATGCTGCAAGAAGAAATGAGTAGAGAAAATAAGTATAGACTCTTTAAATATGCTTGGCAGTACACGGCAGAACAAGATAGCTGCTTGACTACTAAGGAAGTGCCTCAGGTTAAGGGAGACAAGGATGTCTTCAAGAACAGACAGAGCAGAATAGACTTGGGAAAGGCAGCCATGGAAGAGGGAAGGCCCATGGAACTAGGCTCCAAACAAGGCAATCAGGAGCCCAGACAGAGATCCAGATTATGTATGAAGGAAACGGGAGCCCAGAGAGAAACAACAGGACGCTGAGAAGAAGGAAGCCGAGGGAGTTCTTGTCGCTGTTCTGGATCCTGCTGGACTAGGGGAAAGGTCGTCACTGAGAGTTAAGAATGATACAAAAAACTTGTAGGATGAAAACCTGTTCACTCAGAGAACAATGATATAGGAACCAAAAGGATAAGTTAAATAGAATATGGTTGGGTGGGAGGAAGACCCAGCTGAGGCAAGCTGACCCACGGTTTTCATGGGTCCCGTTAAGTACAGTTTGCTGTTTAGTTTGAATAATCCATAGCAATGTTCATTTGCCCCGGAGGAAAAAGAAAAAGATACTCAGGGTTGAAGAACAGCAGCCAAAGCCTTCAGAATAGTGGCAAGGACATGTATGAACTGATCGATTATACAGGTCTTCCCTGAAAATAAGTGAAGGCAGGAGAGAAAAGACTGGGTGAAAAGCCAACGTAAACAGCATGGAGATATGGAAATGTTCTAGAACAGACTGTGGTAATGGTTGCACAATATTGTGAATGTGCTAAATGTCACTAATGGGAAATTTTATGTTATGTGTATTTTACCACAATTTTTAAAGACTGACATGAAACGAATGAAATGAAAGACCGATTATTCATAATCTAGCCCCCAACTATCTCTTCAATCTTAGCTTCCTATATGCCTACTGCAAATTACCTGTTACTATTGATTTGGGTGCTTATATGCCAGGTCCTAGAGAAAATGAATGTACATGCAATCTGGAAGATCAGTGGGTCTCAAACTTTTTGGTCTTAGACCCTTTTATGTTCTTAAAAATTATTGAGGACCCTGAAGAACTTGTGTCCACATGAACTATAGCTAGATATTTACCACATTAGAAATTAAAACTGAGAAACTTAAAAATATTAATTCATTTTAAACAGTAATTACCAATTACCTATTACTGTAAATATTTTCCACCCAAAAACATATAGGAAGATAAACGGCATTGTTTTATATTTTTGCAAATCTCTTAAATATCTGGTTTAAGAGAAAATAGTTTGATGTTCTTACCTGCTTAACAACAAAAATAAGCATGGAGAATTAAGTGTAAACATGAGTAGGTTCAATAGGAATGACAGAAAGAAGGACAAGGTAAAGATGTGGCCAGAGAGGGGCTTATGGACACTTCATGTCACCTAGTTGTCACATTTTCTGTCAGTCTCTTAAGAGTCAGAGAAGACATATGCTAAACAGAAAACAGTCCAGATCATGTAAAGCAGGGGTTTTCAACCTGCATTTTGTGCCTGCCACCCCACCCATGAGAGGATATTTGGCAATGTCTCGACATATTTGTTGGTTGTCACAACTCACGGGATAGGGGTGTTACTGGCACCTCAGGGAGTGCTACTGGCATTGCTGATGTTATATATTCTACAATAACAGCCTCCACAACAAAGAATTATCTGGCCTAAAATGTCAATAGTGTCTAGGTTGAGAAACCCTGTCTTAAACAAAACTAAAAACAAGAGGCTATAGTGGTACTGTGTACATTTAAAAAGATTGGGTTCTCTAGGTTAAGGTACATAATTTCACCAATTCCAAATATAAAATAAATTACCTTTTAATTTACTTAAGACCATTTCTGGCGAACTTAATGTTCCAGTCAAATGAAAATTTTATGTTGAAAGAAAAGAGACGGAGAAAGAGAGAGAGAGATTGAGGGCTCTATGTTTCCTGGGGAGATGTATAAATTCCATCTTGTGTTAATACTTTTTTGCTGTCCATTCGCACAAACTCCACTGTAACTTTTAGGACTTATAAATATAGGAAGATCTAATGAAGTGAGAACATCTTCGCATGATTTTCTTTTCTTTTCGAGACACAGTCTTACTCTGTTGCTCTGGTGTGATCCCAGTTCACTGCAGCTTCCAACTCCTGGCTCAAGGGATCCTCCCACCTCAGCCTGCAGAGTAGCTGGGACTATGGGCACGCATCACCACATCAGGCTAATTTTTAAAATTTTTTTAGTAGAAATGGAGTTTCGCCATGTTGGCCATGCTGGTCTCAAACTCCTGGGTTCAAGCAATCTGCCTGTCTCAGCCTCCCAAAGTGCTGGCATGATAGGCATGAGCCACTACGCCCTGCACTTCCCACAGTTTCTATCAAAGTAATGCCTCAGGCTCCTCACTCAAATCTTACCAGAGCATTTGGTAGTTCTCAGGCCCAAGGCCTGGCTAGAATACAGAGTATCTACATTTCATACACTGCATGGATATGGAAGCAGCCTGTTTCTACATATGTAAACAGTTCATTCTGTTTCTTCCCACAGAGCATACCCTTTTTTCTAGATCCCTCTATGAAAGACTGAAAAAGACCCTCATTTTCATTCCTCTAAAGCATCTGTGTTCAAAGCGTAGTATATACTACCCTAGGAAATCTCAAGATCCTTTCAGGTAGTTGGAGAGGCCACAGCTATTTTCATAATAATACCAAGACAGATGGAACAAAAGCAGTGGTGGTAAAACTGCTGGTGACAGTACCAATCAGGGCAGGACCACCCAACTGTACTGATGCTCGCTGTATTCTTCACTGCTACACCAGCAGAAAAAAAAAAAAGTTTCACTTAAGAATGTGCTTAATAAAGAACTAAAAATTATAAATTTTGTTCATTGTGACCAACTCTGGCCCAAAAACATGCTTTTAAACATCTGAATCAGTGGCATATATTTAGAAATCAGGAAAACTCACATAAAAATCTGTATCTAGGCCAGGTGTAGTGGCTCATGCCTGTAATCCCAATACTTTGGTAGGTCGAGGTGGGCAGATCACCTGAAGCCAGGAGTTCGAGACCAGCCTGGCTAACATGGTGAAACTCCATCTCTACTAAAAACACAAACAATTAGCCCTGGGCACAGTGGCTCACGCCTGTAATCCCAGCACTTTAGAAGGCTGAGGAGGGCAGATCACAAGGTGAGGAGTTCAAGACCAGCCTAAATAACATAGCAAAACCCAATCTCTATTAAAAATACAAAAATTAGCCAGGTGTGGTGGTATACACCTGTAATCCCAGCTACTCAGGAGGCTGAGGCAGGAGAATCACTTGAACCCAGGAGGTGGAGAATGCAGTGAGCTGAGATTGCACCACTGTACTTCAGCCTGGTCAACAAGTGCAAAACTCTGTCTTGGAAAAAAAAAAAATTAGCCAGGCCTGGTGGTGGGCGCCTGTAATCCCAGCTACTTGGGAGGCTGAGGTAGGATTATTGATTGAACTCAGGAGGCAGAGGCTGCAGTAAGCAGAGATTGCGCCATTGCACTCCAGCCTGGGCAACAAGAGCAAAACTCCATCTAAAAAAAAAAAAAAAAATCTGTATCTATGGCTTCTCCTGAAAAATGAGGACATCTGCAACATGTGGTTCATACTCCCATGCGGCACATACTGGCTAGCACTGAAGAGATGTCCCCCTAGACCAGGCTAAGGGTCTCTCGTTCACTGTAAGGTAATATTCATTATCTGCTTGGCCTCCATGGGCTTCTGGGCATTTGACCCCTGCTTAACCATACCTCCACCCATATGGGAGTGACCCTTTCGGTGAACCAGCTGTGCACGCAGCATAGCACTTATTTGTAATTCTCATTCCTTACTAAATACCCTGCAGGCCTGGCAATTCCCAACTACCAATTAGAAACTGGAGTAACTGCCAGAGTCTTGCTTTCTTTGATCAGTGACACATTAAATATGGCTCCAATCCCACTCTATTCTGTGAAAACTAAGAAGCACTCCTTGTTGTCTCTGGGAGAAAACACCACCACGCCCATAGAAAGATTAATAGTGTAGGCCAAAAAGAAGCTTAAAACCTACTACCCTTGGCGTGGTTTGGCTCAGGTTCAAAATGATTTAGGTGTTAAAGCAGGCTTGCTTTGAACACCAGACAGATCTATGATCCTCTTAAAGCTCTGTTAATTTCTCTTCTAAAAAACTCAAGCGCATTTGTGAAAACTTTAGAACTCTGTCCCAATCACATTTAAAAGACTCCTCTAGGGAGTCCCTAAGATATTTTTGGATTGCTCTTAGACTGAAAACAAACTCTAGAACCAAAGCCAAGGGCTTTCAGTAGGATCATCTTGCCAGGATAGACCAATGCATGACCCACACCTCTTAGGGTTCCCAGATGCACTTACTGGTATGCCGTGACCCTGAAAGTGCTGTACATTCTCTTCAGGAAGAGGGGTGGGGATAACAAAGTATGCTGGCAATCTAGAAGAAAGAAATGTCATCAGTTAATTCACAAAATACAAAAGCTCAGCTTCAATGAATACAAGCAGAGTGTTAAGCAGACAGGACCATATTTCCCTGTTGAGAACCAGCTCAGAGGAACTGCTGCTCTCTGTGTGATAAATCAATTGGGAATCTAAGTTCAAACTGTAGCTCTGCCTGTGATTCTGTACAACCCTACATAAGTTATTCTACCTCTCCGGGTCTGTTTCCTCTTTCAGAAATGAGGGGATAGGAAAATATGATACCTAAAAGCATAGAACTCTGAAATTGGGAGTATTGTTCTCACCATATAGTAACCATATAAGCATCTGCGTCGTTTTCAGTTAAACTAATAGGAAAAACATTAATTATGATGACTGCTGCCCAGATATTTTATCAAGTGCTCTGACAAGAACATTTAAGTGTTACTGTGTGACAACCACTGTTCCAATTACTTAACATTTCTTATTTAATATACTTTTTTTTTTTTTTTGAGACGGAGTTTCACTCTTGTTACCCAGGCTAGAGTGCAATGGCGCCATCTCGGCTCACCACAATCTCCGCCTCCTGGGTTCAGGCAATTCTCCTGCCTCAGGCTCCTGAGTAGCTGGGATTACAGGCATGTGCCACCATGCCCAGCTAATTTTTTGTATTTTTAGTAGAGACGGGGTTTCACTATGTTGACCAGGATGGTCTCGATCTCTTGACCTTGTGATCCACCCGCCTCGGCCTCCCAAAGTGCTGGGATTACAGGCGTGAGCCACCGTGCCCGGCTTAATATAAGTAGTTAACCTTATTTATCCATTTAGTCCTCCCAAGAATTCTATGAGATATGTAATATTATTTCCATCTTACAGATAAAGAAACTGAGACACAACGCTGCTAAGACTCTTCCCTGGGTATACAACTAGTTAGCATACAGTATAGCTGGGACCTGAACCCAAGCAGTGGGACTTCAACTTCTACAGAAAAAATTTAGTCTCTAAAAAGAACAAACTTGTTAAGTAGTAGGACATGGTAGAATTGGGTTTCAGAGTTGCAGATATCAAAGTTACAAGGGGACATCATCTCTTAGGCAGCAGATGTAAGTTTCTGTTAATAAGAAAACTGCCTAAGTTTCCACCACTGTGAATCTATAAGCATCTGTAAACATCTTTCGAAAGAAATAAAGAAAGAGGCTTGAAATAAAGCCTCACAAGCAATAAGGTGCTTATGGTGTTAAGTTACAATGGAAAATTTGTATTTGCATGGCGTTTGAATGCATGATGCATGAGTGATGTAATCAATTCATAGGAGATGGAGCAACAAATAAATATCACCATGGGGGTGTGATCATTAAAACCCAGACTGTGGAAAACTATCAGTCAAGTTTCTTCAACACATTGAAAGAAAAATATGTTGGCTTGAGAATCTACAGACGAAGCAATTTAAGAAACCTATCAATCTCACTGAACCTTGACTACTTAAAAAAAACAGATTAAAAAGATGACAGAGAAAAGGGTTTAAAAATTCATAAGATACTAGGGAAAATCTGAACTGTAATTGGATTTTTTTTTTTTTTTTTGAGATAGAGTCTTGCTCTTTTGCCCAGGCTGGAGTGCAGTGGTGTGATCTTGGCTCACTGCAACCTCTGCCTCCCAGGTTCAAGCGATTCTCCTGCCTCAGCTTCCTGAGCAGCTGGGACTATAGGTATGCACCACCACACCAGGCTAATTTTTGTATTTTTAGTAGAAATGTGGTTTCACCATATTGGCCAGGCTGGTCTCGAACTCTTGACCTTGTGATTCACCTGCCTTGGCCTCCCAAAGTGCTGGGATTACAGGCATGAGCCACCACACCCAGCCTGTAACTGGATATTAAAGAAACAATAAGAAATTTGAAAGGTTCACTGATAATGGTCTTATGGTTATATTTATAAAAAGTCCTTAATTCTTAATAATATATACTGAAATATTTGTGAATGAAATGTCACAAACTCTGGAATTTATTGCAAAATAATCCTGGCTGGGCATGGTGGCCTATAATCCCAACACTTTGCAGGGTCAACATGGGAGGACTGCTTGAGTCCAGGAGCTTTAGACTAGCCTTGGCAACATAGTGAGACCCCATTGCCACAAAAAAAATAAAATAGCTAGGCTTGGTGGCACACACCTGTAGTCCCAGCTACTTGGGAGGATCACTTGAGCCTCTAGGAGTTCAAGGCTGCAATGAGCCATCACAGTGCCATTGTACTTAAGCTTGGGTGACCCTGTCTTTAAAAAATTAAAATTAAAACAAGATAATCAAAGAGAGGGTGAAGTAGGTGGGGGTATAGAGAAAACAGAATTGGCCATCAGTTGATAACTGTTGAGTCTGGGTAATTTAAGGTAATAGGAATTCATCATATCTTCTTTCCTTTTATACTGATTAAATTTTTTCATTAAAAAAAAAAAACTTGGGCCAGGCGTAGTGGCTCACACCTGTAATCCCAGCACTTTGGGAGGCTGAGACAGGCGGATCACAAGTTCAGGAGTTCGAGACCAGCCAGGCCAAGATGGTGAAACCCCATTTCTACTAAAAATACAAAAATTAGCCAGGCACATCGGCAGGCACCTGTAATCCCAGCTACTCAGAAGGCTGAGGCAGGAGAATCATTTGAACCCGGGAGGCAGAGGTTGCAGTGAGCCAAGATTGTGCCACTGCACTCTAGCCTGGACGACAGAGCAAGACTCCATCTCAAGAAATAAACAAACAGAAAACAAGCTGGGCATGGTAGCTCACACTGTAATCCCAGCAGGATGAGGCCCAGGCAGGTGGACTGCCTGAGTTCAGGAGTTCAAGACCAGCCTGGGCAACATGGCAAAACCCTCTCACTATGAAAAATACAACAAATTGAGCCAAGCAGAGTGGTGTGCACCTACGGTCCCAGCTACTCAGGAGACTGAGGTGACAGAATCACTTGGGCCTAACGGGCAGAGGTTGCAGTGAGCAGAGATTGTGCCACTGCACTCTAGCCTGGGTGACAGAGTGAGACTCTGTCTCAAAAAAAAAAAAAATCCAAAAGCAAAAAAATCTTAAAAGTAATTCATGAAGAAAAGAGTTCCAGTAAGATTGTGATGGAGAAAGCCAGGTCTGGGAACTACTGGTCACTAAGATACTTCAAACCATCAAAACTGTGAAGAATGTTTGCCTTTTGAAGTTTTGAAGTACTTGAAATATTTTCTTCTAAGTCTGCCTGAATGAGTAACTGGTAAGGCATCCCTTTTTCAGGTACAGTCACTGAAGTAAAAACCTCTCCACAGATCAACTGCTCTCTTAAACTCAGGCTGCTCATTCAAATCAAGTGTGAAGATTAAAAGATTACCAGTGTCCAGGCTCCATCCAAGAACTATTAAATCAAGAACTATTAAAAAGCTCTCTAGGTAAGCAGTTGGGATGAACACTGTTGTTCCAGAAGATCCTGCTGTGCAGAGTGTGCAGCAGCACGACCTGGGAGCTGTTGAGGACTGCAGGCGCTCCAGCCTCCCCCAACCTACTGAGTCAGATTCTGAATATTAGACAAGAGCCCCCAGTGATCAGACACACATTAAACAGAGATGCACTGCTCTAGATGGTAACTTAAAACAGGCCACTGTTTCTCAGCCTTTTCAGGACAGTCATCTGTGGAGTTGTTTAAACCAGATCCTGAGCTCCTTCCTCAGTGGTGCATGCTACAAAGCTGGACTGGGGCCTTGTGGTTTTAAAAAATTTCCATGTCTTCCCCAACTAGTGAGGTTGAATATTTTACACTGTTAGTTCACTGGTTAATTAGTTTTCTTATAGATAAGTCTTTCACCAAAAAAAAAAAAAAAAAGTCAGAATCAAATGTATTGGCAAATATCCCATCCATCACCCAGCAGAGAAGGCTGTACAGAGACGAACACTGAAGTCAGTAAGGGGTGTGGAGGGTGTCCTCTCCTGACCACTTAATTCTAGGTAGATTCCACGGAGTTCCCACTATGAGATTCCCATTGGACACAAGCAATTAATCCTCTTTCCTTGGAAAGCAGTCATTTTAGTTGTTAAGATGAGTTTAGAGGCCGGGCGCGGTGGCTCAAGCCTGTAATCCCAGCACTTTGGGAGGCCGAGGCGGGTGGATCACGAGGTCAAGAGATCGAGACCATCCTGGTCAACATGGTGAAACCCCGTCTCTACTAATACAAAAAATTAGCTGGGCACGGTGGCGCGTGCCTGTAATCCCAGCTACTCAGGAGGCTGAGGCAGGAGAATTGCCTGAACCCAGGAGGCGGAGGTTGCGGTGAGCCGAGATTGCGCCATTGCACTCCAGCCTGGGTATCAAGAGCGAAACTCCATCTCAAAAAAAAAAAAAAAAAAAAAAAAAAGATGAGTTTAGAATACAAAGTAAACAGACCCTGCAAAAACAGGTTGACTTTACTCATGAAACTTGTTTATCTACTCAGGCACAACCCCCTGGAACAGCAATGTCTTCCTGTGCCAGCATCAGCAACTAGGTCCCTCTGTGTGGTACACACTCTACAGGGCCACATATCGTCCTATGTGTTTATAGGAAAGTGGAATGAGAGAAAGGTTTTTTAGGAGAATGAAAAAGAGAAAGAAGAGACCTGTAGTACCAGAATAGCCAGCTCTGACTTTGTGGGAAAGTGTTCCTTATTCTTACCCAAACTGACTATAGGCCCCCCTCTAAATACAAATGGGGCTTTTCCTTCTTTCTCTTATTTATTGAGCACCTCTTAGAAGCCAGCCACCGTGCTTGGTACTGAGGATATAACAATGGACAAAAACAGCATCCTTTAACTTCACAGAGCTGTAGGTTGTGGAAACTCACATTAGCCAAATGATGATACAAATAACAACAAACTTAGCATTGCAGGAAGCGCTATGAAGAGGAGAAAACAGTGCAATGAAAAATCTTGGGCTGGGCGCGGTGGCTCACACCTGTAATCACAGCACTTTGGGAGGCCGAGGCAAGTGGATCACAAGGTCAAGAGATTGAGACCATCCTGGTCAACAGGGTGAAACCCCGTCTCTACTAAAAAATACAAAAAATTGGCTGGGCATGGTGGCGCGTGCCTGTAATCCCAGCTACTCAGGAGGCTGAGGCAGGAGAATTGCCTGAACCCAGGAGGCGGAGGTTGCGGTGAGCTGAGATCACGCCATTGCACTCCAGGCTGGGTAACAAGAGCAAAACTCCGTCTCTTAAAAAAAAAAAAAAAAAAAAAAAATCTCACAATGACACTTGACTTAGTCTTGGGAAAGCTTCCAAAGAAAGCAGTACCTGGGGCCAGGCGTGGTGGCTCACGCCTGTAATCCCAGCACTTTGGGAGGCTGAGACAGGCGGATCACGAGGTCAGGAGTTTGACACCAGCCTGGCTAACATGGTGAAACCCCATCTCTACTAAAAATACAAAAATTAGCCATATGTGGTGGCACACACCTGTAATCCTAGCTACTCGGGGGGCCAAGGCAGGAGAATCACTTGAACCAGGGAGGTGGAGGTTGCAGTGAGCCAAGACTGTACCACCACACTCCAGCCTGGGGGACAGAATGAGATTCTGTCTCAAAAAATAAATAAATAAATAAAAGAAAGGAAGCAGTACCTGGGGTAAGATCTGACTGATGAAGTCGAGTTAATTATACTTGTGCAGCTAGAAGCAAAAAGTACTTCCAGACAGAAGCCTGCAGGCAAGGCTTGTGGCAGGGAGGTCAGTATGGCCACAGGTGTGGGCCACAAAGTTGCAGTCAAACCATGAAGGGCCTTGGGAGTGCCTGTTGAGGGCTCTGTTCTATACCAAGAACAGTGAAAGCCACTGAAGCCGGGGACAAGTACTATCAGATGCGTGTCCTGCTTGGTATGCCACATGGAGAATGGATGCTGGGGCACCAGAGTGGACGGAGAGGACCATGGAGCAGCTACTACAGTGGTCTGGGGGGAAACAAAGCACAGATTTTCCTGTATATTTCTGACATGCTAACACCTATGCAAATACCAACTAATTAGTATACGGCAGGATTTAAAAAAAAAAACAATTCTGGGAACGTATGTATCAACATCTTATTACAAACTATCATCTCCTAGGAACAGATGTTTCTAACTTCTTTCTGAGCAAGAGCTACCTTTATCCTTTCAAGCTTTAAAACCAGGAAAGAGGGAAGAACAGGGTGGGGCAGACAATGAGGTCCTTGGTCAGGGTCAGGACCCTGGCAGGTCATTCCCCACTGTCACCACAGCTCACACTGTGAAGGGGCTTCAGGGCGGAGGCGGGGTGAGGGGGGCGGCAGTAACCTTGTAAATATTGAGAGTGATCAAAATCAAAACTGATTACTGAAGAGGTCTATTAGAACCATGATACAAAGAGCTCTACAAAAATATAAAGTTTTATGAATCTGTTAGCAGGGAGTTAGGGAGTACGTTCCAAAATGATAAGATTCAAGTTTCTGTAAACAGATTATGCAGAGTCATGCTTTAAAAATGTAGGTCAGGCCGCATGCGGTGGCTCACGCCTATAATACCACTTTAAGAGGCCAATGTGGGCAGATCATTTGAGGTCAGGGGTTCAAGACCAGCCTGGCCAACACAGTGAAACCCCATCTCTACTAAAAATATAAAAATTAGCCAGGCATGGTGACATGTGCCTGTAGTCCCAGCTACTCAAGAGGCTGAGGCAGGAGAATCACTTGAACCCAGGAGGCAGAAGTTGCAGTGAACCGAGATCACGCCACTTGTACTCCAGCTTGGGTGACAAAGTGAGACTCAGTTTCAAAAAAAAAAAAAAAGGTTAGATCACATCCGCCTCTGCTCAGCCTCCCTCTCACTGTCCTCCCATCAAAGTCTCCAGGCCCATCATCTCCCACTTCTCTCCCTGCCTTGCTTCTCCCCTTTCCCTGGGCGCCTTGCTGTTCTCACACAGGCCTTTGCCCTTACTCCTCCCTCCACCTAGAATGCTCCTTCCTCGGGTGTCCTCAAACTCAATCTTTCACTTCCTTTACGACTATGCTTACAAGCCACTTACTTCCACCACGCAAAACCTTCCTGACCAACCCCCCACCATCACCTCCAGCATTCCCTAACCCCGTGCTGGATCCGTTTTTCTCCAGAGCACTTATCTTTTAACATGTTATAATTTACTTCTTTATTCTACCATCATCTTCCTCCCTCCAGAATGAAAGCTCCAGGAGGGCAGAGGTTTTTAGTACTCTGTTGACTGCTGCCATCTCTAATAGCTAGAACACTGCCAAGCACATGGTAGGCACTCAAAAATTTTTGTTCAATGAATAAATGAAGTGGTCAATGAAAGAGGGAAGAAAATATTGCTTTTTAAAGTTTTACACTTATAGATACAATAATGCAACAACAATAAAAAGATACAAATTCATTTTTTAATATTTAAGAGACACTTTAGGAATTTCTTTAAAAACCTAGTATGGCCAGGCACAGTGGCTCATGCCTGTAATCCCAGCACTTTGGGAGCCTGAGGTGGGAGGATGGTTTGAGTCCAGGAGTTTGAGACCAGCCTGGGCAACATAGCGAGAGCCCAGTCTCTGCCAAAAATACAAAAATTAGCCTGGTGTGGTAGTGCACACCTGTAGTCACAGATACTTGGGAGGCTGAAGCTCAAGGATCACTTGATCCCAGTGGAGGCTGCATTGAGCTGTGATCATGCCACTGCACTCCAGCCTGGGGGACAGAGAAAGACCCTTAAAATGAATAAACAAATAAATAAGTACATAAGAACTCATTTTAAGGGCAACCCCAGGCTGGTTTTGAACTTTTGTAGAGATGGTAATTCCATCTAGAAAAATTAGGCAGGCATGGTGGTGCACGCCTGTAGTCCCAGGGACTCAGGAGGCTAAGCTGGAGAATCACTTGAGCCAAGGCGGAGGTTGCAGTGAGCCGAGATGGCACCACTGCACTACAGCCGGGTGCAGCATGGGTGTCAGAGTGAGACCCAGTCTCAAACAAAAACAAAAACAAAAAACCAAAAAACATTATTCAAAGAGCCAAAAAGTGAAAATAACCCAACAGTCCATTAACTAATAGATGGATAAATCAAATGTGCTGTATCCACATTATGGAATATTACTTGGCAATAACAAATAATGAAATTCTGATACAGCTGCAAAATAAATGAACTTTGAAGACATCATGCTAAGTGAAAGAAGCAAGTCATAAAAGCTCACATAGTATATGATTTCATTTATATGAAATGTTCACAACAGGCACGACTATAGAGATAGAAAGTAGATTAGTGGCTGTCTAGGGCTGGGGAGGAACAGACACGTATTTGGGGAAAATGGGGAGTGACAGCCAATGGGTATGAAATTTCTTTCTGGGATGATGAAAATGTTTGAAATTGACTATGGTGATGACTGCACAACCCTATGAAAAACACTGTACACTTCCAATGGGTGAATTGTATGGCACAGGCCCAGCATGGAAAGCTTACCTCTCACAGACTTCATAGCCTTCGTTGACACTCACTGCTTTGTACTTCATGTTGCCTTTGGTCCGTTCCAGTTCCCAACACCAGTCTTTAAGTGTGTCAAACATTACAGTATGGTTCTTGGGATCAGTGACTAAGAGAACAAAATGTAAAAGACAATAAAATCTTTTCATGAAGCCCTGGTATTTTCATTATGTGAAAGTCCCTCCTTAGGTTCGTTTCCTCCACTAACTAAGCCCATTTTTATCCAAGCAGAATTAATTAACTGCTTATTCCTAACCTTGTTCCACTTTTTGTCAGTAATCCAAAATTATGACTGAAGCTCTGTCCTTTTTCATTTTTTATTTTTTAACAGAGTCTCACTCTGTCACCCAGGCTGGAGTGCAGTGGTGTCATCTTGGCTCCCTGCAACCTCTGCCTCCCAGGTTAAAGTGATTCTCCTGCCTTAGCCTCCTGAGTAGCTGGGACTATAGGCATGTGCCACCGCATATGGCTTTTTTGTATTTTTAGTAGAGATGAGGTTTCACCATGTTGGCCAGGTTGGTCTCAAACTCCTGACCTCAAGTGATCCACTTGCCTCAGCCTCCCAAAGTGCTGGGATTACAGGAGTGAGCCATCGCACCTGGCCGGCTCTGTTTTTTTATATTATAAGAACTGAGTTCCATTCCTCGGAAAAGTAATTTATAGTTCCATTTTTAGTCATCTGGCCATGAGATAATTTATATAACACAAAAAGATCATGTGAAGCACTAAAAGACAGGCTTGGCACAAATGCTAAAGTGATGAAATATTTTTAGCCCTGCCAATGTGTGCATAAAACAGCCAACTAATTTGAATAGCATTTCAGGATCTTCACTGTAAATCCTCCTTCAGTTTGAAGATGCACTGCTTGTAAGAGGATTTGTCTAGTGTGACAACTGGTTCCAGAAGGCCATAAACAGATCTGACAGCCATAGTGAGAATCGGAGCCTGCTAGCCAAGGGCTGAGTCATGATGATGGGTACGTACTTCTATCCCTAACTGTTCTATCTCACAACAGTACTTGGTACTGTTCTGAGCATATTACATTTTGTTAACTCAACAATCCTCACAACCCTATAAAATAGTTAATACGATAGGTAAGATCATTTCCTCTATTTAACAGATATATCGCAGAAAGGTCAACTAACTTGCCTACGTTACAAAGCTAGGCAATGACAGAACTGGGATACAAACCCAGGAAACTATAAAAGAAATTTCCATAAAGTTCTAATCCTGCCCCTCCAAACCCCACTAAAAAAAAGAAAAAAATTTTCCATGGGTATAAGTAGTAACAACATTCCCATTCACCGCAGAAGGCCATCTTCTTGTCAATACAAGCAAGTCCTTCCCTAAAATGCCATTATCATAAGCATTTAGGACCTTCTAACCAAAACACATGTATGAATTATAAGGGAATAATTAAAGGTATTCAAATTGCAAAGCACCCACCTCTACAAACCCCTACTCAATGAAAAAGCTAATTGATCAGTTAGCATCTATGAGTTATAATCTTTACTTCTCAAAAAAAATGGGGGCTGGAAGGAAGTAAAAGAATGGAATTAAATCAGAATAAAAGATGCTATTAATACATATCCTGGGCCTCTGGTACAAAAAGCCACCAGAAGGTAATGAAACTACCAAGGTCAATCAAGGTAAGGGTTTTGGCATGCTGATCCACATCTGTTGGTAGGCTGAGAAAGTGTCTTATGTTGGGTACAGAACAAAAATCAGAATACAAGGAAACGACAGAATTCCTGAAAATAGAATACGATTTTGCAAGTGGGCACTCAATAAATGTTTATATAAATTATAGTAATCAACAAGTCATATTTGTCTATCTCATATTGCCACAAGCTCTAAGTCAGCACCCAGTTAATCAGCACTTGTATACATAGCTACAGTAAAAATCTGCCATTCACAAAGACTAACTTAATGAATTAAAGGAACAAATTTTATGTTCAACCTAATATTACTGGGAAGTGTATTTTATGTCAGTGTGATTCTCTGAGCATAATCTGTCCTCAATAATATGCAGTTTTACTCTCAACTCCCAACTAATGACTGCACCTTATGTGCCATCCATTAACAATTTATGACCCTCACAAGACTTAATGCTGCTGTTTTTAACATAAGAAAACAGAGGTCTCAAGTTAAGTGTCATCTCCAGGATCACACAGCTAGAAAGCAGTGAGGCCAGGATTTGAACACAGGTCAAATAGACACCAATTACCTTTTCTAAAAAATCACCATAGCTCCCAAAATACAGCATGGTCTCTGAGATAGCTGCATCTCTGTACATGCCAATCCCTCTGACTAAAATACTCCTCTAAGCCTACTAGATGCTCCACTATCTGCTAAGGCTCAGCCTTCTCCCTCTGATAGTCTACCCTCCCCCAGAGGGTGGGTGCCTCCATCAAAGGACACATCGCTCAGCTTGCTCTCCTATATAACTTTATGCTTCTTGAGGGCAGGGATTTAGTTCTGTTTATCTCCATATCTCCACAGACCCTGGCTCACAGCAAGCAACCAATACATGTTTACTAAATGAATGGACAGTGACAAAGCAACTCTTCCTTCCAGAAAGCCTTATGACAAAGCCTTGTGTGCTTTTAAAAGAAACTGCCAGGCTGGGAGGGGTGGCTCACGCCTGTAATCCCAGCACTTTGGGAGGCCGAGGCAGGCAGATCACTTGAGGTTGGGAGTTCAAGACGGATGAGCCTGGCCAACATGGTGAAACCCCGTCTCTACTAAAAATACAAAAATTAGCAGGGTATGGTAGCATGCGCCTGTAATCCTACCTACTAGGGAAGCTGAGGCAGGAGAATTGCTTGAACCCGGGAGGCAGAGGTTGCAGAGCTGAGATCCCACCACTGCACTCTAGCCTGGGCGACAGATTGAGACTCCATCTCAAAAAAAAGAAACTGCCACTTCCCTGACAAAAAGTACATAGGACTCAGGATCACTAAACATCAACTTCATATTAAGAGTAATGGACGGGGATGGGCGAGGTGGCTTACGCCTGTAATCCCAACACTTTGGGAGGCCAAGGCGGGTGGATCACAAGGTCAGGAGTTCGAGACCAGCCTGGCCAACATGGTGAAACCCTGTCTCTACTAAAAATATAAAAAAAATTAGCTGGGCATAGTGGCACACACCTGTAATCCCAGCTACTCAGGAAGCTGAGGCAGGAGAATTGCTTGAACCTGGGATGTGGAGGTTGCAGTAAGCTGAGATTTGCACCTCTGCACTCCAGCCTGGGCAACAGAGCAAGACTCTTTCTTGAAGAAAAAAAAAAGAGTAATGGATGGGCCCTCCAGCCTGTAATCCCATCACTTTGGGAGGCTGAGGTGGGTGGATCACCTGAGGTCAGGAGTTCAAGATCAATTTGGCCAACATGGTGAAACCCCATCTCTACTAAAAACACAAAAATTAGCTGGGCGTGGTGGTATGAACCTGTAATCCCAGCTCCTCAGGAGGCTGAGGCGGGAGAATTGCTTGAACCTGGAAGGTGAAGGTTGCAGTGAGCTGAGATCGTGCCAATGCACTCTAGCCTGGGCAACAGAATGAGACTCCATCTCAGAAAAAAATTAAAAAATAATAATGGACAGAACAAGTGAAAAGACTGAGGCAAAAGAACGAGAAGATAGACATCTGTGAAAAAAGGTCAAATGCTAGGCATTGTTAATGGCTATTCAGATGACCAGAGTTTTGTTCTTAAAAGATTGCTCTTTTTCAGCAAACTGAATGAAAAACATTTAGAACTTTAAGTTTTATCTTACTAAATTAGTTGTTGGATGTGCTTTTCTTTTTTTGAGACGGAGTTTCGCTCTTGTTACCCAGGCTGGAGTGCAATGGCACGATCTCGGCTCACCACAACCTCCGCCTCCTGGGTTCAGGCAATTCTCCTGCCTCAGCCTCCTGAGTAGCTGGGATTACAGGCACGCACCACCGCGCCCAGCTAATCTTTTGTATTTTTAGTAGAGACGGGGTTTCATCATGTTGACCAGGATGGTCTCGATCTCATGACCTCGTGATCCACCCGCCTCGGCCTCCCAAAGTGCTGGGATTACAGGCGTGAGCCACCGCGCCCAGCCGGATGTGCTTTTCTTATGTATAACTGTCCCTTTTCCCCTAAAATATTTTCTATAAAGCATGCTCTGGTTGTTTAAAAACTTTCTAGAATGGAAGAAATTCTCTACGATCTTACGACATTAAATCAAGTATATTTAAGTGGAAAAAAACCCAGGGACAAACATGGTTATTTTAAACTTTTCTCAATTTTGTTTCCCTATAGTCTCATATTCCTAGTTATAATATATTGATCTTATCTTTCTTTCTTTTTTTTGAGATACAGTCTTGCTTTGTCGCCAGGCTGTTGCGCAGTGGTGTGATCTTGGCTCACTCTAACCTCCACCTCCAGGGTTCAAGCAATTCTCCTGCCTCAGCCTCTGAAATAGCTGGGATTACAAGCAGGCACCACCACACCCAGCTACTTTTTGTATTTTTAGTAGAGACGGGTTTCACTATGTTGGCCAGGATGGTCTCAATCTCTACCTCGGCCTCCCAAAGTACTGAGATTATAAGCACGAGCCACCACATCTGGCCTTGATCTTATCTTTCATAAGATGCAACCGATCAAACAATGCCTTGCAAAAAGCAAGGCAACAAAACTAAAAGAAGGTAAACAAAGATTACAGGAGGCCTGGCCCAGTGGCTCATGCCTGTAATCCCAACACTTTGGGAGGTAGGTAGATCACTTTGAGGTCAGGAGTTTGAAACCAGCCTGGCCAACATGGAGAAACCCCGTCTCTACAAAAAATACAAAAATTAGTTGGGCATGGTGATGGGCACATGTAATCCCAGCTACTTGGGAGGATGAGGCATGAGAATTGACTGAACCGGGAGGCGGAGGTTGCAGTGAGTCGAGATCGTGCTATTGCACTCCAGCCTGGGCTACAAAGTGAGACTACACCTTTAAAAAAAAAAAAGAACACAGGAAAAAGAAAATGTAGATATCTGAATGAATCACTCAAGCAAGGGGTGACCAATTGGTAGAGGAGACAGGGGAAAAAAAAAAAGCCCATGGATGGGTTTTCCCCCACTGGTTTCAGGTGGGAATTGGAAGACTTCTGCTTACCAAATTAAAACCCAGAAGACACTTACCTATATTGTTTTGTGCAGCAGTCGCATAGGAAAACAGAAACAATCGTTTAAGCAGTTTTGGAGCCTGGGTATGATGAATTATGCCACTGACAATCTAAAAAAGAATTGACCAATGGATATAGTTATGCTTTTGACAGATAAACACTAAGAGAGACAAGAGTCAAGGTATCTTGGTTCTCAGTCATGCCAAAGGGGTTTCAATGGACAACATATTAATTCTCATTTGAGATTTGTATCTATGACGTTAGCTTTTGGAATAATGCCAAATCAACAGGATGCTAACCATTTTGTCAGGTTTTCTTTCTTTTAAAAGAAAATTTTACTAATTTTATTGGTTTACTTGTTTATTTTTTCTGAGACACAGACTTGCTCTCTTGCCCAGGCTGGAGCACAGTGGCACGATCTTGCCTCACTGCAACCTCCGCCTCATGGGTTCAAGTGATTCTCCTGCTTCAGCCTATAGAATATCTGGGATTACAGGCATGCACCATCACGCCTGACTAATCTTTGTATTTTTAGTACAGACAGGGTTTCGCCATATTGGCCAGGCTGGTCTCGAACTTCTGACCTCAAGTGATCTGCCTGCCTCAGCCTCCCAAAGTGCTGGAATTACAGGTATAAGCCACCGTACCCGGCCCATTTTTTTTTTTTTAAGACGGAGTTTTGCTCTTGTTGCCCACACTGAAATGCAATGGCGAGATCTCAGCTCACTACAACCTTTGCCTCCCAGGTTCAAGCAATTCTCCTACCTCAGCCTCCCGAGTAGCTGGGATTACAGGCATGTGCCACCATGCCCAGCTAATTTTTTGTATTTTTAGTAGAGACAGGGTTTCTCCATGTTGGTTAAGCTGGTCTTGAACTCCTGACCTCAGGTGATCCACCTGCCTCGGCCTCTCAAAGTGCTTGGACTACAGGCATGAGCCACCGTGCCCAGCCCAATCTGTCAGGTTTTCTAAGAACTCTGAGTTTCTGGGGAAAATTTTAAAACATAGTCTAATTTCTCAAAAGCAAAGTGCTAAAAAATGTAAGTGCCATATTAAGTCAGATACTACAGAACTCTGACATGTCAGACTTATAGCTGATATCAGACGATAACCAAGACACAGCTGTTCTGATCCATTGTTGAGGCCTTCAGGACCTTCTTATAGAAGATAAGGGAAATAAATCAATCTATCATGCTTTCTGTTTGTCTACTGTGTCAAACAAAAGTATATTTGATTAAGTGACTAAAACCATTGTTCAAATTGAAGTTTCTGCCTTCTCAGGAAATTTTCTATATCTATACTATTCTTTTCTTGCTCAAAATAGATACAAGTCATGTTTATTATTCTAACTGAACTACCACACTATCTTAAAGAAAATTAAGGAGTTACCGCTAAGTGTGCAAACTCACTGTAATCAAGAGAATATACATGAATAGGCCTCCTGCTAGGTCTCCCCTGATATATTTACCAGCAGAGGGAAAAGTCTGAGATCAATATCTTAGTAAGAGAAATCTTGGATACCACTGCACTTCAGCCTGGGTGACAGAGCGAGACTTGGTCTCAAAAAAAAAAAAATATCTTGGAAATTACAAGAAACATCAAATTGATATAACCACTTTCTGAGTTTACTCAGTTGCCTATCTAACTTGCTGTGGCAACCAGGAGATTAAGTTTATTTAGTCTCCAAAAGCATATCTGATGATTTGGCTTTGCTCATCTGACCCGTATACTTCCTCTTTTCCACGCACAACCACTACCTCCCAGAGATAAACTCATTTGCTCATAGGAGTTGGAATTCTCCATCACTGCTGTCTTTTGGAAAGGCTGTCAGAGGTGGAAGAATAGGGATAAACTTTTAGCTGCCTCATCCTTCCGTCATTTTCCTCTACTGCTTCCTGACCTGGTTTACCACCTCCCACCATCTAGTGGCTCCGGGAATAAAAACATTATGAACTGAAGTATTAAAGGTAGCATGTGCCAAGATGATACACAGGCATACTTTATCAAATTACCTCTCACATTCTAATCAAAGAATATGGGATTACAACCAGTTTCAAGTTCACAGAGTGAAAGCCTCCCCTCAACCTTCATGCAACATAAGCAAAAACCAGAGCTAGTAGGGAAAACCTGATGGGAAATAAAACCTAAAAACACATGCAACTAGTTACCCTTTTGACTTCCTCTTCCTTTGTGTACCTCAAACAAAACTGGAACACTCGAAGGTCTTTGCAGTGGATGATGAGCTTCTCAGGGTATTTCTTCAGTTGTCCAAAGAGAGTTTTCTTTTTCTCATCAAACACTATAGATCAGCAATGAAATGAGAAGGGAAATTCTGTTACACAGCAATAAGTGAATGCTAAAGAAACAAAGTAGATGCTCAACTTCTAGAGATACTTCCCAATGAGAGAAAAGGTGCTGCCTGTCTTTTAAGTGACTGTCAAAGGAAGCCCAATCTCCTCAGTAGGGGCCCTGGTTCTCCGAGAGCAGTCAAGGTTCTTCACTCCTCTGGAGTAAGCACAAGAACAAACACACTGGCCACTGTTGGCAGAACTGAATCCAGTGGCCTAAAGAAAACCCACTCTGAAAGCTGAGCTTACAAAAGATGAAAGGGAAATGACTAGATACATGCTTTCATGACAGTAAACTCCTGGGTTTACAGCTAGGACCCCTCCTGATACCCACTCACTGTCCCAGAATTTGGACTCACTCAACACCTTGTAGTCTTGAGAACATCATAAATGATCACTGAACGATTTCTGAAGATGCCCGAATGCAAAAATAGAACAAAGAGAGGCTTAGCAGGAGAGGCTTGTTTAGTCAGCAGAAAAGACATCCTAATGCAATACAACAGATCTTTTTATCAGAGCAGCCTATAGAGTAAAACCTACACAGCAAACTCTGATATCAAAAAGTCTCATCAACATCTAGCATACAATGGCATTGTGTGAAGTAGTAGAACAGGTTCCAAGTTCAAGTCCAAGATCCTCTAGCTAAGTGACCCCATATAAACCACTTTACATCTCAATTTTAGCATCTATAAAACAGATTTAAACAAGATGATGTATGTAAAAAAATTTTAGAAAATTATAAATGGTCATAAAAATATTATCAGTATCAGCTAGACTCTCAAAGGTTGGCAACATCCCAAGGAAAAACAGATACTTACCTCCATAAATCTGATCAACACAGTGGAGCGTAATGTCATTTTCTCCTATAACCTTATTCTTAAATTGAGTTTCCTAGAAAATTCAAAAGGAAACAACTGTGACTTCTCTGCGCACTGTTAAACATTTATAGGCAGAGTAATCACCATTCTCTACTTGGATATTAAGAAAAATGGGGGGCCAGGTGTAGTGGCTCATGCCTGTAATCTCAGCACTTTGGGAGGCCAAGGTGGATGGATCATGGGGTCAGGAGAGCGAGACCATCCTGGCTAACATAGTGAAATGCTGTCTCTACTAAAAAATACAAAAAAAAGATTAGCCAGGTGTGGCAGCAGGCGCCTGTAGTCCCAGATACTTGGGAGGCTGAGGCAGGAAAATTGCTTGAACATGGGAGGCAGAGGTTGCAGTGAACCGAGATCGTGCCACTGCACTCCAGCCTGGGCAACAGAGTGAGACTCTGTCTCAAAAGAAAAAAAAACAAGAAAGAAAAATGGGAAAATGCAGTGACATCCCTAAAAAAGGGACAATGAAGTATGTGAGAAAAGCTCCAGATTCATTTTGAGAGAGGGTTTAGTTCTGTCACTCAAGCTAGGCTAGAGAGCAGTAGGGTGATCTTGGCTCACTGCAACTTCCACCTCTCAGGCTCAAGCCAACTTTGCACCTCAGCCTCCTAAGTAGCTAAGACTACAGGCACACGTCACCACACCTGGCTAATTTTTGTGTTTTTTTGTAGACACATGATTTCACCATGTTGTCCAGGCTGGTCTCGAACTCCTGAGCTCAAGCAATCCACCAGCCTCAGCCTCTTAAAATGCTGGGATTATAAGCAAGAGCTACCGCACCTGGCCCAGAACATGCCATTTCTGAGTTCCTCCAGGTGAACCCACCATGCCGCACACAATCACTTTGAGAAGTGTGGGGAAGTGATGTACAGGTTAACATTTCTCCACACAAATGTGAATAGGGGATTGACAGAGCAACCTGAAGTCAGCTTCAGGAAGAACAAGAGATTCAAGTTTCTGGTGCATGCTCTCTTTGTATAGGACTATGAACCAAGCCCAAGGCCAGATGGAAGAGACAGCGCTGGTGCTATTTAAAAAGCAAGGGTGGTCTGGGACGGTTGGCTGGGTTTCCACTAACATATGGTGCTCTCCTAGTTGTATGGGCAGTTCTCTCCTTACTTGATTGCTCATTCTTCATGAGTAGGAACAAAATTCACAAGGATACTGCTACTAGTTTCACATTAAACATAAGGTGGGCTGGGTGAGGTGGCTTATGCCTGTAATCCCAGCACTTTGGGAGACCAAGACAGGCGGATTTCTTGAACTCAGGACTTTGAGACCAGCATGGGCAACATGGCAAAACCCTGCCTCTCTAAAAATGACAAAATTAGCCAGGCACGATGGCACATGCCTATGGTCCTATCTACTCGGGAGGCTTAAGTGGGAAGATTACTGGAGCCACGAATGTGCCACTGCACTCCAACCTGGGTGACAGAGTGTGAACCTGTCTCAAAAAAAAAAAATTAATAATTAAAAATAAAACAAAAACATAGTAAACCCAAATTCAAAGGCTGCATTCACCATCAGTTTCATTATTGAACTCAGTTCCTGGGTTTAAGGAAGAGTTTAGTATAGAAAAAACATGACGAACTAGTATATTTGGAAGATGTTATTCCAGTAAGTGATATATATATATATGTATCACTAAAATACAGAAGAAAATTAAAAGTTGACAGTGTCAACACGAGGTCAAAACAAGACAGTATGACATAAGGTGCTGGTGAAAAATTTCTAAATGGTCCTGCCACTGAAAGGAGATCCTGAAGGACAGAGAGTAGGCCAGTGATGAGAAGGACTCTGTCTTTTGTGTGTATTTATGTGGGGCAGTGGGGAGGGTGGGGATGGTGGGAAGAGGAGTAACTGAGTAGCTGGGGGAAAAAAGATGCCAGAGCCACAACTGTACTGTTCCCCTCAAACTTCACCAAATGCAGCTCGTACATACAGGATTTCTGTCCTTTGTGTTTATGTGTGTTGGGGGGTAGAGTAATTGAGAAACTGGAGGGGAAAAAAGACAATGGAATCACAAGTGCACTATTCCCTGAAAACTCTGCCAAATGCAGCCCATACATACATCATTATCCAATGCAGATTCGTCATCGCCCAAGAAGGCAATCTTGAAGTCTGTGCAGACAAGCCTCCCGTAGACCCCATGCTGACTGGAATCTTCCTGGACATACTTCAGTACTGTGCTGGCTTCACAAAGCACCTGTTCACCTGTTGGAAACAAAAAGAAGTCTTCCTTAGAGTTCTCAGGGAACATACAATATGCAAACCCTAAAGGCTTTCCAGCCCTATTTACATAAGGACAAACATACAGTACAACTCAGGGCTTCAGAACTTCACACTTTTCAGCATGGCAGGAGCTGTAAAAACGTAGGAGAGAAGATGAGGCAGAGTGGGAATCATCAAGAAGTGAAACTCAAATGGCTCAGATACACCTCCATGCAGGGCATTTCTCTATCTTCTCACTGGGAATAATGGAAATTTCCAAATAGGTACTAATGATCTGAGCTGCACTTTCATGCAGAGATCTTAGTGTTTTCCTTACTTTGACCCAAGCAGATGTTCCACAGAAGCAATTCCCTAAGTGAACATAGATGGGCTTGCCCCAGTCTGCCCTAAAAGATGCAGATCTCAAGCCCACTTTCCTGTGAGAGGGGGCAGTTTCTAATACTGGAAGTGCTGAGAGAGAGAGTGGTGGTGTCTCCCTGGCCATGGGGCTTCCAGGCAGCTTCCATAGATCCAAGAAGTACTGCAGCCTTTCACAGCACGACGACTCTTGTTCTGGCTCCACACTGGGAGGAAAACAGAGGTCAGAGGTTTGTGGGGGAAAAGCGTGTTTCCTCTCATTCTTAGTTAAGCGTATTTCCTTTCAATGCGTCACCTCTCCTGCTCGATCTGCAGCACCCAGCCCACATGAGAAGCTGCAGCCCCTGGAGACAGAAAGTATCTTTCCGTGCAGTCAAAAAGATGAGGATTGGGGAACGGGTAAGTATTCTCTGCCTTCTGGAAGCAGAGGAGCTCGTGGGGGCAGGAAAAACAGAAGACTATGGCAGAAATGAAAAACTAAGTATAAAAGTTTTGCAACAACAAAAAAACCCAAAGGATTTTTCTTCTCATGCGACAGATAACCATCTTCTCCTTGGAATCTCCCTCTCAACAGCTCCTTCAAGGTCTTTAAATTTACTTTTTGGCTTAAAATTTATTTAGTCTAGCTTTCAATATGAAATCAAAGAAGAGTTTCAGACACTCAGAAGGAGCACATATTATGGTGTTTTTCCCTCTTCTTTCAAAAGGTTAATTACCTCTGGCTGAAACACTAAGGAAACAGCAGAAGACGGCTCAGTCACTAGGTCAGTCTCTCAAGAGATCAGTTCAAAGGAAATAATGAAGACAGAGCCTCATTAGGGTTTAAAATAGTCCCAGAAAAAGTGTTTCTGCTAAGTCCATGGTGGAAGACATGTTAGCAAGACTCCCTGTGCTTTCAACTCTCAACGTGAAACACCTTTTAACGGTGAGGCTCTCCCCAAGACCAGGTCAGCCCCCTCCCATGCTCATGTACTAGAGACCAGAAATTAGCATGCGCTAGCTAATACAACATTCCTGGTGAGACCCGCTGCAAACATAGCATGCTGTGTTTATATCAGATCACAGTCTAGAATCACGAGAGTTGGGAGCTAAAAATGATCTTTGTCTAGTTTATGGAACTAGGCTCAGAGAAGTTAACTGTGAACTCACCACTGCACACCTACACCTAGATGAAACTGCGAAGTAATTCGAGAGAGGGGAGAATATGCATAATGCTAAGCTAAAAATAAAATTTCCAAATCTATAACCCCAAGAAGAGGAAAAACAAGAGGAGATAGAAAGTAAGGTTTAAGTCATCATTATAGGAAAAAAAGCCTTTGACATTTAAAAACATCAAAAGAAGTTATAGGATTCTTTTACCAAATAAGGTGGATCAGTCAGAAACTTGCACACATTTATATCCCCTCAATAAACCGAAATAAAATAAAAAGTGGCAGAATGAAGCCTGTATTGTTTTGGGAAAATGTACCTAAAAAAACTTATTTAAAAAAAGCTATTTGGAATTAGGAAAAAGAAAGTGAAAAAAGAATTAAATACATGGATCACAGAATATCCCATATATGGAGAGGATACACCACCAAGTAGTTTCTATTCCTGAACGCAGAAATGATTAAAACTTAAGTTAAAGTCACTGTCTTCTATTTCAAAAATATTCAACCAATCCAGGCTCCTTGGCAATGACCACAGGGCAAAGTGCGGGCAGCCCCAGGGTTGGTAAACCCCAGTATCCCCAGTATACATGCTCACATGCACAAGAGGATATAGACCAACAGGTGAAGCCACCCACCACTGGTTGCCTTGGGAG
Source organism: Aotus nancymaae (assembly GCF_030222135.1). NCBI lineage: Eukaryota > Metazoa > Chordata > Mammalia > Primates > Aotidae > Aotus > Aotus nancymaae. The sequence goes on from NW_026988425.1 coordinate 31,778,341, forward strand.
ACCATGGTGGCTGCATTGTTCACAGGCAGCTACAGACTTGGACAGCAGGAAGAGAGTATGGGGTGTAGGGCTCTGTAGGGAATTGAGGTTTTCCTGATTGGGGATCAGCATACTGGAAGAGGCCATGTAGAATGGCCTGAAAAAGGCCTCATATGCTTGTAAAAGCAGTGAGAATATCTCAGGTTTATTTTCACCAGCTTGGGGGAAAAGGAAACAAGAAAAATTCTTTCTAGATGTTGTAATACTCAGACCCAGGTGTATAGGTATTGAACTAAAAACCTTGATATTTTTGTCTAATTCATTACTGTTTTATGTGAGAGGATGAAAACAAAGGAGTTTAAATATAGCAAGGCTAGGGATGATGTAATTTATCACTGGCTTTGCCTTGCATAGGAGTTACTATGCTAACATGACAGTTACCTGGCAACAAGTGAAGAGTTACTTCCTTCTCTGTTACTTCCTTTTCATTTGTGTGAATTTCCTAAAAGAGAAGAGCAAAGGATATTTTTCTTTGTTTAAGGGTTTAAAATGAATAACATTAAGCCATGCTTTCAGAATATACACTAAAATATCACAAACCCCCAGGAGCTTTTCGTTTATTTTACAAGTTAGATACTTTTTAAAAACGTTTTTAACTAAAGGAAGACAGAAAATTCCAACAAGTTATGAATATTCAATGTATTAAACTAATTATTTAGGACTGATAACTACTAGCTGTCCCAACAGAGGGGGAGGGTTATGCACTCCTTATCTAAGGAACAACTTGAAGTGTTGCACAGCAAAGCAGGGCCGCTCAAGCACAGAATCAGAAAGAAAAGAGATGGCCCGGCACGGTGGCTCACACCTGTAATCCCAGAACTTTGGGAGGCTGAGGTGGGCAGATCACTTGAGGTCAGGAGTTCGAAACCAGCCTGGCTAACATGGCGAAACCCTGTCACTACTAAAAATACAAAAATTAGCTGGCTGTAGTGGTGAGCACCTGTAATTCCAGCTACTTGGGAGGCTGGGGCAGGAGAATTGCTTGAATCCCAGAGGGGGAGGTTGCAGTGAGCCGAGATCCTGCCACTGCACTCCAGCCTGGGTAAGAGTGAGATTATGTCTCAAAAAAAAAAAAAAGAAAGAAAAGAGACGACATGCCACAGCATGATCCCCTCTCCTTCCAGTGACAACCAAGGGTTAAAAGCAAAAGATATGTGTTCTTCAGAGAATATGGACATATGTATAAGGCCTAAAGATAAGCATAGGAAAACATGAATGTATCAAGTCAGTGTCAATCCGGCTAATCTATAGCACACTAGGGCTCATAAAGAGAGCTGGAACATTCTTTGTCCATTCTAAGTTACCTAAAACCACAAGACAGTGCCAAGAGGTACAATCATCTGTAAAGGAGAATCAAGGCCAGGTTCTGGATCACTGCTTCTCAGTAAAAATATATTCAAGTGCCTCTATTTGGGGCTCAGTATTTATTGGACACTCAAAGATAATTAATTACAAACATTAATGAATAGACCAAAGCGATGATCACCTGTGGCTGTTAAAAAGTACATGGCTGTTTGGGAAAAAAAAAAGACATGGCTATTAACATAACAAAGAGACACACCATGGGCCTCCTTATAAAGTGTACCACACCATCCATGAAGTGTTCTTGCCAAAATCTCTAACCTCCATCTGCTTGAACTTCCATGGCAATCGGCCAATTTATCAGAAACACTGGGACAGAGAAACATGTCAAATAATACAATGGGGATGCAATCAGTCAAATTCTGACTGTGGAAAATTCTATAATACACAACCAGTTTTATCAACAAATAAAATTAGATTTTTTTTTTTTTTGGTAGAAGGCCCTGGGTAGGAAGTTTTCTGAATTTGTTAATTCAGACTAAAATATGGCATTAGAAGAAACTTGGGTACAGCTCATTTTGAGGCTGAAGAAAAATGTTATGGCTTTTCCTGGGAACTCATTTTTGAGCATGGTGTATTTTGGAGGTAACTAAGATGCCAATAAACCAAGTCCCTCTGAGGCAGTGCTTCTCATATTTGGGTGGTCAGATTACATGGCGAGCTTGTTATCTAAACAGATTCTCAGGCACCCATAAGCCTGCAGACTTATAGTGCAGGGATGCAGGCTGATGCCCTGGTTTTGTAAAAAGCTCCCCAAATGATTCTGATGTATTGGTCTGGGCTTAAGCAAGAGGAACTATCCCTGCACGTTAAAAGCTATGAGTGTTTTGGTAATTTAAAAATTCTTGGCTGAGTGTGGTGGCTCACACCTGTAATCCCAGCACTTTAGGAGACTGAGGTAGGCAAATCACCTGAGGTCAGGAGTTCGAGACCAACATGGCCAACATGGCAAAACCCTCCATCTCTACTAAAAATACAAAAAAATTAGCCAGGTGTGGTGGCAGGCACCTGTAATAACAGCTGCTTGGGAGGCTGAGGCAGGAGAATCACTTGAACCCAGGAGGCAGAGGTTGCAGTGAGCCAAGATTGCACCATTGCACTCCAGTCTGGGCAACAAAAGCAAGATTCCATCTCAAAACAAAACAAAAAAATTATCACTGAGAGTTTTCCTCATGTAACATTGACAAAGAACTAAATTAAAGCATTTTTTTTTTTTTGAGACGGAGTCTTGTTCTCTTGCCTAGGCTGGAGTGCAGTGGCATGATATTGGCCTGGCTAATTTTTGTATTTTTAGTAGAGACGGGGTTTCACCATGTTGGTCAGGCTGGTCTCAAACTCCTGACCTCATGATCTGCCTGCCTTGGGCTCCCTAAGTGCTGAGATTACAGGAGTGAGCCACTGTGCCCGGCAAGCACAATTATTTTTGACAGGTTCTATCATCTTTCTCTGAGGAGAGAGTAAAGCTATTCATTAAATTCAACTGGCTGTTAGAACACTAGAGAGATCATCCTGACTAAAAGTTAGACTTCAGCACAAACACTGGTGCAAACTTGAAGAAGACTAGCCTAATGTTACATCAGCAGAAAGAATTTATAAGATTCAAAACTACCTATATTAATTCTTGAAATGGTTAGTGAAATTCTCTAATTTTTTGTAGAGATGAGGTCTTGCTATGCTCCCCAAGGTGGTCTCAAACTCCTGGCCTCAAGCAATCCTCTCACCTTGGCCTCCCAAAGCACGAGGATTACAGCCATGAGCCATTCCGCCTGGCCAAATTCTTTCTTTACGTTCCAGAAACAAAATATTCAGGAGACACCGTTTAGGATTCTGTCCTACCAACACTCCCTTTCCTCAGACTACTGTTGCCTGCTCTCACAACCCTGTGGAGTATACCACCTTCCCCCAAGTCAACTGCATGGGGAAATGAACAAGCACAATGGCCCCACATACACTGGGCTAATCATTTCCTTTCTCCTTTTCCTTTGGCTCCCACAAATGTCTTTCAGGAAGGACTAAGAGATACTAACGAAGCTAGCTACCTGAACTATAGAGTTGTACATTTGGCCACAAATATGGAGAAACAGAGAAGGCTGTTCTACAGAAAACAGACACATGAGGAAGATCTGGCCTGGACTCCCATGGCTTTCCAGGCTTTTGTGAGGCCCAAACACACCTTGGGCTACAGTTCCCACCTGTGTCTGTATCTTTATAATAAATTCCATTGTTGGGGCCGGGCGTGGTGGCTCATGCCTGTAATCCTAGCACTTTGGAAGGTTGAGGCGGGCAGATAATTTGAGGTCGGGAGTTTGAGATCAGACTGGCCAACATGGTGAAACCTCATCTCTACTAAAAATACAAAAATTAGCCAGGTGTGGTGGTGCACACCTGTAATCCACTGCACTTCAGCCTAGGCGACAGAGTGAGACATGATCTCCAAAAAAACAACAGCAAAAAATTCTGTTGTTGGCATATATTAGCTAGAGTGGGTTTCTATTAATTGTCACCAAAGACACTGACTTAGGTCAATAGCATTAATAACAGAGAAACCACACATGTCACCTAACATATCAATGTACAATATACATAGTGCCACAGGATTAGGAACTAATGTTACAGCCACCAACTCACAGGTAAGACTGGTAGAGGAGAGTCAGATGCCAGAAATAGCACTACTGCCTCAAGTGTGTGGGTTTCAGATGGGGTGAGGATGTATGAGGTTTCCAAACAGTAAGGCCCTCAAAGAATTTTGCCATTATTCAGCTGATGAAAACACCCCCTGAATGGCTTTCCTTGGCTGCTACCACCACATTCCCTGTATGACTTCTCTGGGTGTAGCAGCACACACCCCACCCCACCACCCTAAACACACATTGGATAAAGCAGAAAGTGACTTTAAAAACTTAAAACAACAATAACAACAACAAACCCACAACATTCTTGGCCTTGTCATTTCTAAACTAAGTTATATGTATATTCATACATACATACATACACACACATTCTTTTTTAAAGTGGAAGATGCTATGCCTCTACAGATAGCTGAAGTTTGTACAAGGACAGGGAGAAGGTCATTTATAAGAGACAGAGATAATTAAAATGAACTATTGCCAAGTGCTAGGTACTGGGCACTGAAGGATTAACAGTAGCTTGCAGTCAAGGAGAGACTAGATAATCCCAACATGCAACATGATGGATGCCAATAATAAAGGTGTTGATATACGGACATGAGAGCACAAAACAGGGACACCTAACGTAGGAAGACTAACAGAGGGAGAGAAGAGAGGGGAGACTGTCCACAGCAGTCCTTCTAGGGAAGTGGCTCATATGGAATGTGCCAGAGTTCAGTAAGTAGACAAGCAGAAAGGAGAAGAAGAAAGACAAGAGAAAAGAAAGAAAAGAAGATGTAACCCATGGAGTTAAGTCACCTGAGAGAGCCGAGAAATATGGCTGGAGGTGGGTCACAGCCTAAAGGAATGTGCATGCCATATTGAATTTGGTCTTTATCCAGTGGGCAGTGCCAGGGAGCAACTGAATGATTTTAAGGAGAGTGAATTAAGCACATAGTATTTACCATTTCCAATAAATGTCTTTCAGGAAAAAGCCCAGGACTAAACCAGGATCCTGGGTGGGTTCCAGCCTACAAAGACTTCAGGAGGACCATGGGCAAGTTCCCTGGTCTCGATGTCCTCATCCAAAAGAATGGATAGAGGTATATTGTCCACTTTATTAGACAATGCATGAGAGCCTATGCAAGGGTAAAAATTATGATATAGAAGTGAGTCTGAGCATCTGCGTCCAGAAAGAGGCAGTGTCCTTGGTGGCTTTCCTTCACTAAAAACTGGAAAGGAAGATTCTTGTAAACCCACTCCCTCAATTCCAAATTACTTGGTCAGAGCATATAATCGTATTTTCAGGAATGAATACCAATCTACTACAGCATTTCCTAGAAGAAAAAAAGTGGCTGGGGACCTTTTCCCACACACCCTCTTTATCAAGTGCCCCAAAAGCATAGTATACATTTTTCATTTTAAAAGCACTGACGACTCTTCTTCCCTTTAATAATGTTAAGTATGTTTTAATGTTGGTCCCAGGCTGCTGACCAAAAATTGATCTGACAGAGAAAAGGGAAACCTCAAAAAGCAATTAAGTCATCCAGGAGCCACATATTTGCCACTTATTTTATGAAGCAAGTGGTGATTTCAACATTGGAAGGGGATGACAGAAAAGCCACCAAGATTCCTAATAGCATTCCACTTTCTACAAAAACTGCTACTATTCATCAGATTTCCTTCAGCACTGCAGACAGGGAAAGGAGAGGTCAAAATAACATAACAAGATGCACACTGGTGCTGAATAGCCAGCAACTAAAAAAGGTAATCTAATCATCAAATATATGTGAGTTCCTGCTTCAAATGCCAATAAATAAATAATAAATGATGTTCCTCCGAAGCCTGGAACATATTGCAAACTCACCTACTTGGAATATTGCCAAAAATCAAAAGTCAAAAAGGCTCCTGGGCAGCAGTAACAGATGCATCTAAGGTTGTGCTTAGTGATCAAAGCCCCCTACAATCTGTCTTCCACCTCAACTGCATGCTTTTAATAATGACTGACAGCCAGCTACCATGTGCCAGGTAAGTACTCTTAATTAGAATCTCATTAATCCTCACAAAAACTCTAGGACAAGCATACATTGCTTTATTGCACCTCACTTCATTGTGCTTCACAGATATTGCACTTTTCGCAATGGAAGGTATGTGGCAAGCTGGTGTGGAACAAGGCTATCAGTGCCATTTTTCCAACAGCGCATGCTGACTTCTTGTCTCTGTGTCACATTTTGACAATTACTGTAATATTTCAAACTTTTTCATTATTATATCTGTTATGATGATCCGTGATCAGTGATCGTTAATGTTACTATGCTAATTGCTTTGGGGCATGATGAATCATGTCCACATAGGATGGCAAACGTAACCAATAAATGTTACATGTGTTCTGACTGCTTCACCACCCAGCTGTTTACCATGTCTCTTCTCCTTTGGCATCCATATTTCCTGAGACACAACACAACAACATTGAAATTAGGATAACTGATAACTCTACAATGGCCTCTAAGTGTTTAGGTGAAAGGAAGAATAGCTTGTCTCTCATTTTAAATCAAAAGCTAGATAAGATTAAGCTTAGCGAGGAAGGCATTTAGAAGCTGAGCCAGGCCAAAAGTGAGGCCTCTTGTGCCAGTTAGCCAAGTTGTGACTGCAAAGGAAAAATTCTTGAAGGAAATTAAAAGTGCTACTCCAGTGAACATATGAAGGATAAAAAAGTAAAACATCTTACTACTGATATGGAGAAAGTTTGAGTGGTCCCTAAAGCTAAAGCCTAATCCATAGCAAGGCTGTAGCTCTCTTCAATTCTGTGAAGGCTGAGAGAGGTGAGGAAGCTCCAGAGGAAATGTCTGAAGCTAGCAGAGGTTGGTTCATGAGGTTTACGAAAGGAAACTATTAAAAAAAATGCAAGGTAAAGCAGCCACTGCTGATGTAGAAGCTGCAGGAAGTTAGTCAGAAGATCTAGCTAAGATCATTGATAAAGGTCGCTACAGTAAACGGTAGATTTTCAGTGGAGACAAAACAGCCTTTTATTGGAGACAGATGCCATCTAGGACTTTTATAGTTAGAAAGGAGAGGCCAATGAACTGATTCAAAGTTTCAAAGGATAACTGACTGTTAGGAGCTAATGCAGCTGGTGACTTGCTGTTGAAGCCAATGCTCATTTACCATTCAAAAAAAATATGCTACATCTTATCTGTCTGTGCTCTACAAATGAAACAACAAAGTCTGGATGACAGAACATCTGTTTACAGCATTGTTTACTGAATATTTTACAACCACTGTTGAGACCTACTGATCAGAAAAATTAATTCCTTTCAAAATACTACTGCTCAAAATATTACTGCTCATTGACAATGCACCTCGTTGCCCAAGAACTCTGATGAAGATGTACAAGGAGATTTGTTGTTTTCATGCCTACTAACCCAACATCAATTCTGCAGACCCATGATCAAGGAGTAATCTTGATTTTCAAGTCTTACTGTTTAAGAAATAGATTTTGTAAGACTATAGCTGCCATAGATAGTGATTCCTCTGATGCATCTCAGCAGAGTCAATTGGAAATCTTCTGGAAAGGATTTACTATTCTAGATGCCATTAAAAACATTTACGATTCATGAGAGGAGGTCATAATAGCAACATTAACAGGAGTTAAGAATTGATTCCAACCCTCATAGATTGGCTTTGAGGGGTTCATCAGTGGAGGAAGTAACTGCAAATGTGGTGAAAACAGCAAGAGAACTAAAATTACTGATAAAAGTTGAGCTTGAAGATGGACATGAACTGCTTCAATCTCATGACACCGAAAAAGTGAGAAATAATCCAGAGGACTCGAAAAAATAGGTGAAAAGTTGCTTCTTATGGATGCACAGAGAAAGTGGTTTCTTTCTCACTGGCCAGGTGCGGTGGCTTGCGTCTGTAACCCCAGCATTGTTGGAGGTCAAGGTGGGCAGATCATTTGAGCCCAGGAGTTCAAGATCAGCTTGGGCAACACAGCGAAACCCCATCTCTATGAAAAGTACAAAAAATTAGTAAGGCATGGTGGCACACACCTGTAGTCCCAGCTACTTGGGAGGCTAAGGTGGGAAGATGACTTGAGCCTGGGACAGGAAGTTACAGTGAGCTGAGACAGAGCCACTGCACTCCAGCCTGGGCAACAGAGTGAGGCCCTGTCTCAAAGAAGGAAAAAAAAAAAGGAAGTGGTTTCTTGAGATGGAATCTATTCTTGATGAAGATGCTGTGAACATTGTGGAAATGACATCAAAGACTTCAGAAATACATATAAACTTGGTTGACAAAGCAGCAGCAGTGTTTGAGAAGACTGACTCCAATTTTGATAGAGGTTCTACTGTAGGTAAAATGCTATCAAACATCATCACATACTACAGAGAAATTTTTCATGAAAGGAAGAGTCAATCAATGCAGCAAACTTCATTGCTGTCTTATTTTAAGATATTGCCACAGCCACTCCATCCTTCAGCAACCACCACCTTGATCAGTCGACAGCCATCAACATCAAAGCAGGACCCTCACCAGCAAAGATTATGACTTCCTGAAGGCTCAGATGACTGTTAGCACTTTTTAGCAATAAGATACTTTTAAATTAAGGTAATGTACATTTTTTTTTTTTGAGATGGAGTTTCACACTTGTTGCCCAGGCTGGAGTGCAATGGTGTGATCTCAGCTCACCGCAACCTCTGCCTCCCAGGTTCAAGCGATTCTCCTGCCTCAGCCTCCCGAATAGCTGGGATTACAGGCATATGCCACCACACCCCACTAATTTTGTATTTTTAGTAGAGACAGGGTTTTTCCATGTTGGTCAGGCTGGTCTTGAACTCCCAACCTCAGGTGATCCACCCACCTCAGCCTCCCAAAGTGCTAGAATTACAGGTGTGAGACACCGTACCTGGCCCTGTACATTTTTTAATACATAATGCTATTGCACACTTAATGCACTAAAACATATGCACTGGGAAAGAAAAAATTTGTGTGACTCACTTTTCTTTTCTTTTTTTTTTTGAGATGGAATCTCACTCTGTCACCCAGGCTGAGTGCAGTGGCATGATCTTGGCTCACTGCAACCCCCATCTCCCGGGTTCAAGTAATTCTCCTGCCTCAGCCTCCTGAGTAGCTGGGATTACAGGCGTGCATCACCATGCCTGGCAGACTCACTTTATTTTTTCAGTTATTATTTTTTGAGATGGAGTCTTGCTTTGTCACCCAGGCTGGAGTGCAGTGGTATGATCTCAGCTCACTGCAATCTCTGCCTCCCAGGTTCAAGTGATTCTCCTGCCTCAGCCTCCCAAGTAGCTGGGACTACAGGTGTGCGCCACCACACCAGGACAATTTTTGTATTTTTAGTAGAGATGGGGTTTCGCCATGTTGGCCATGCTGGTCTCAAACTTCTGACCTCAGGTGATCCGCCTGCCTCAGCCTCCCAAAGTGCTGGGATTACAGACATGAACCACTGCAACTAGCCTCTCACTTTATATTTATATTCACTTTATTGTGGTGGTCTGGAACTAAACTCAAAACATCTCCAATGTGTGCCTGTTGATACTACTAGTATTATGTACTAGTATAATACTACTAGTATTACGTACATTTTACATATGAGGAGACTGAGGCTTAAATAGCATCAAGAGGTTCAGTAACTTGTTTGAGGTATTATTTTTAAAAAGTAAGTTATGGCTGGGCGTGGCAACTCATACCTATAATCTTAACACTTTGGGTGGCCAAGGTGGGAGGACTGCTTGAGCTCAGGAGTTTGAGACAGGCTTAGGAAACAGTGAGACTCATCTCTACAAAACAAACAATTAAAAAATCATTCAGGCATGGTAGTACACACCTGAAGTCCCAGGTACCTGGAGAGCTGAGGTGAGATGATCACTTGAGGCCAGGAGGTCAAGGCTGCAGTGAGCCATGACTGCGCCACTGCATTCCAGCCTGGAAAACAGAGTAAGACCCTGTCTCAAAAAAAAAAAATGTTACTAACCAAGGAGCTGCAAGCCCCATTGAACTCAGAGCCTATATTCTTCACTGTTATGTACCAATTCTAACAAACAAGGTCTCCAGTTTCCCATTGTAAAAGAGAAAATCACTGTAGCATCTATTGCTTGTAAAGGAAACTGTTACTACAAAACTGATCAGAACAAATAAGAAAAATTCCATTAGGAGAACTGTACTTCACATTCAAGGATCTGTCACGCACACCAGCAGTTCCTAACCTTTTTGGAGCCAGGGTTTGGTTTCACAGAAGACTATTTTTCCATGGACCTGGGGGTGCCTGCAGGGGGGCAGGGGATGATTTTGGGATGAAACTGTTCCACCTCAGATCATCAGACATTAGTTAGATTCTCATAAGGAGTGTATAACCTGGATCCCTTGCATGTGCAGTTCACAATAGGGTTCGTGCTCCTATGAGAATCTAATGCTGCCACTGATCTGAGAGGAGATGGAACTCAGGAGGTAATGCTTGCGGCCCCTACTCCTACATTCACCTCTTGCTATGCCGCCAAGGACTAGTACCAGTACGCGTTCCAGGTGTTGGAGACCCCTGACATACAGGACAAAAGCACATGGATGTTAAAGTCAACCACCACTCCTGAGGACCTGCTGAGAGCTAGCCTGGTGGTTTTTACTTCACTGGTTCTCGAAAAGTCAATTATTTGGATTCTTACCAAGTTCACATACAGAGTACACATCATCTCAAATGTGTAATGATCCTGGGGCACCTTAGGAGAGGCATGAAAAGGGCAAGGCCCTGCCGGAAAGATCTTAAAAAGAACTGGGGTGGGGGTGTGTGCGGGTACAATGAAGCTCTCACAGGTCAAAATGCTTGTAAATGCTCCTATCACCAGCTTTGAATCAAAAACTGAAATCCTTGTTCTCAGATTAATTTCCTCCAGCCGGAGGGGCAAATTCCAAGAGGCAACATCCCTAAAGGTTCCAAAACAATTTCTTCCCATTGCATTTGATACCAAAGTGCTAAAAGGACACAACACAGACATTTCATTTCCTAAAAGTTGCCCTACTTTTCTAGAATGAACACTTAATACTCATTTTTTCAACTAAATAGAAAATCTGAGGGAGAAAAATGTATTTGCATCTATATATTAGGTGGGTATCCATGTATATCTTAAAACAAAAATTTTTAAAGTAGAAAGTTGATTTTTTATACAGCATAGCACTAACAATTTAAGTTTTTGTGTTTCTCTATCTCTCTCCAATCTTTTCTCTGTATACATACTAAAAAGAGAAAGAATACAGATCTGGGGGCCACAGTCCAAATATGGCTCTGGCATCCACAGACATGACCTTGCTCATGTCATTTAAACCAACTGAGCTTCAGTTTCAGTTTCCTCCAGTATAAAATGGAAAAAATACTACCCGGTATGAGGACTTTATGTACTTGGTAATGTAATTTGTTATAACTGTTGGGGGTAGCAGAACCTGTGCTGCTTCTTGATTTCCTTTCATGAGTAAACAAAAACTGGAGGAATTATTCAAGAATCTGTCAGCAGGGTGTGGTGGTTCATACTGGTAATCACAGCACTTTGGAAGGCCGAGGTGGGTGGATCACATGAGGCCAGGAGTTTGAGAACAGTCTGGCCAATATGGTAAAACCACATCTCTACCAGAAATACAAAAACTAGCCTGCTGTGGTGGTATGTGCCTGCAATCCCAGCTACTCAGGAGGCTGAGGCACAAAAATAGCTCGAACCCGGGAGGCGGAGGTTGCAGTGAGCTGAGATTGCTCCACTGCACTCCAGCCTGATCTCTGTTACATGAGACCAATAACTTCTACTTTTCACCCAATCCTGTTTCCCATATTAAACTAAATTGACTCTACTCAGGAGGTCTCACAATTCTTTTTTCTGTGGATCAGGAATTCCTGAAATTAGCAACACTCTAGTTGGCCCTAATTCCATAAGACTAACTACATTAGGAATATCTGAAGCCATGGAAAAAGAAATGGCATTTTTCTACTAATAGGATTTATCTTCTAGCAGCCCACTATGATTTAGGTCTGGTCATTATGCATCTTATCTTTTGCAATAGAAAGCACTTTGAACCTTCTACAAGACCGAAAGAGTAGACTAACGGCTTTCTTAAGAGACCACATCCGAGGAAGGGCCTGCTTGGGCATGCACACACACAAAAACACTTTCTCAGCTACTAATTTTGTTGACAGTAGATCAAGTTGCTGAAAGGTGGTAACAAATTGAGAATAGAAACATATATGCACTGGAACACTGGAATTTAAGGTGCCACACTGTACTCAATCATCACTAGTATCTAATCATTTTCTGGTTAATACTACAAAAAAATTAGAAAGATACACTATGCAATTCTTACAGATAATCAACCCAGGAAAAAACAAATACCATCATCACTACTATCCTTGCATCCCCCCTCAAATAAAAATAAACACTAGTCCCAAGAAGAGAAATAACCTAGAGGACCCCAAAACATCAGGGTATACAAATAAGAATCATAAAGAAATCCTCCCCTCAAAAATATGCTTAATTGGAGTCTTTCTTTGAATTTGGTTTTCAGAAGTTACCTGTTTGGATGGGTAGGAAGGACAGAATGGAGAGTATTCACTGGCAATGTCTGTAGTCTCTTCATCCCTATATTTCACAATCGCTTTTTGAACTCCACAAAGAAAACAAAGAACTGACAAGTAAGGAGCTAATATATTTCAATATTCTTAAAAGAAAGCAGATGTACCATTATTTGCTTGTTGATCCCAGGAGAATGAACATAGCTGAATGAAGGAGAGGCGAGGTAGGTACCAACAAGGGTACACAGAGGAGCACCTGTGTCTGGATGTGCTGAGTCCTACGTGTGGATCTTAGAGTGAGTATCCCTAAAATTCTCATATGTGCATCCTACTCCTAACCATGCTGTATTCTGAATGTGTATAAGCTGTTGTCTTCATTGGCAAATTTGCTGAACAAGTGATTAAAGGCTAACTTTTACAACTGAATGAGTAAATATAATCTCTTCCTTAGTGGCATTACAAATCACTACACTGTGACCAAGAGTCACTTGTGGACTGTAGAAATCACAAATGTCCAATCTGTGAATGCCAAAGTCTACTGCTCCTTTTTTCAAAGTACATACAGGGCCAGCCCTTACTGAGGTTGAGAAGTGAATAGCAACAAACATTTCTTGGGCTGTAAGTGCGAGCTACTGTTTAAAAAGTTTTATATTTATTTACTAACTCATTTATATTTATTAATTCATTTAATCCTCACAGTAAACCTTTGCAATAGAGTTATTATACCTATGATTGTCTCCATTTTACAGATGAGGATACCCTGCTAGTATGTGGCACAGGTGAAAGTCAAACCCAGGTATCCTGGCCCAGTCTGTGTTCTTATTCAATGCCACACTGTTATGTGGAAAGAAGAAATGAAAGGAAAAAGGAGAAACAAGGCAGAATGATCAGTGAAGTGCCTGCTAGACCCACCTGAAACCAGGTCAAAGTAAGCAACGCAAAGTGACCAGGGAAAGCCGAATGAGAGTTATAGAGAGGCCAAAGGAAGCTAAAGGGAAACAACAACAAAAGACACCTACACCCAACATAAATGACACTGGCCAGCTGCATGGAGAAGAACCTTAAGGCTCCTCAACACCTGCTGAAAGAGGTGTTACTCTTTCAGTCATAAGTTACTCTTACGACTCACTCCACTGGGTCCTCTGAGGTATGAGTTTCTAATTTTCATCCCAACCAACTCTTAAGAGTTCAGTGAGACTCCAGGAAAGGCTCTAACCATGAATAACACTGGTATGTATGACTGAGCAATTCTTGCTTCCTTTCAAGTATAGTCTTGGCCAGGCGCAGTGGCTTATGCCTGTAATCCCAGCACCGTTGGAGGCCAAGGTAGATGGATTGGATCACTTGAGCTTGGGAGTTCGAGACCAGCATGGGCAACATGGCCAAACCTCATTTCCACAATTTTTTTTTTTAATTAGCCAGTCATGGTGGCATGTGTCTATAGTCCCAGCTACTCAGAAGGGTGGGGCAGGAGAACCACTTCAGCCTGGGAGGTCAAGGCTGCAGTAAGCCATGACTGTACCACTGTACTCCAGCCTGGGTGACAGAGCAAGACCCTGTCCCCTCCACAAAAAAAAAAAAAGAATAGAAAAGAAACAATAGCTAGGCTTAGCCACTAATATGGATAGCATCACCAAACGCTCTACTCATATTGCAATATACTGGAGAAAGACAGGATTCCTCTATAGCTTAATGGAAAGACTATTACTTGTGAAGCCTGTTCAGAGAGAGCAGTGAATGAGTCCAGCACATTCCAGGATCTAGAAGCCAATTCAACCAGCATCCAGTGAGAGCTGCCTCTGTACTATCCCTGTTCTTTGGGGTGGTGGGAGCTTCTTAAACCATAAACTGGTTTTAGAGAAAAGCCTAGAGTTGCCCGTAAGCCTCTGTGCTTTCAACTCTGACACTCCCTAACAACTGCCTACTTAGCAGATGTTGACAACCCTACTTCTGCAGCTGTGAAACATGAGATAACATTCCTCACTGATTCCATTAACTATCATGTTCAATGTGCAGCAAAAAGGCAGAAAAGGTATAGTTCTTTAATAATCAGGCAGAACTGGTTCTACTGGTTAGGCTGACACACTTTTCTTAAAAAACTAACTCTGAAAATTGTGCAAATTTTCAACAAATGCATCAGTTAAAAATGGTCTATGTGCTTTGTATAGCATCTCTTGCTACTCTATTTGAGTTTGAACAAAGCTTGCCATTATGGCACAAAGGAAAGGCAAAAACTGCTGGTACCGGGATCATAGTACATCAAGGTTTTCGAAACTAGAATATCTCAGTGGGGCTTAAATTCAATTAGAACAGAAGCATGACAGCCTCAAGTGATCCTTCTGCTTTGGCCTCCCAAAGTGCTGGGATTATAGGTGTGAGGCACCCTGCCCAGCCAAGGTTAATTCTTCATTTCAATATTTATCCCAATGTTATGGCTACTTTTTATTTATTTTAATTTTTTTCTTTTTTTTTTTTGAGACAGAGTCTCGCTCTGTCATCCAGGCTGGAGTGCAGTGGTGTGATCTCGGCTCACTGCAACCTCTGCCTCCTGGGTTCAAGCAATTCTCCTGCCTTAGACTCCTGAGTAGCTGGGATTACAGGTGTATGCCACCACGCCCGGCTAATTTTTGTATTTTTAGTAGAGATGGGGTTTTACCATGTTGGTCAGGCTTGTCTTGAACCCCTGACCTCGTGATCCACCCGCCTCGGCCTCCCAAGTGCTGGGATTACAGGTGTGAGCCACTGCACCCAGCCTGTTTATTTTAATTTAAAAAAAAGATGAAGACATGAAAAATAAGTCTTCTAGTTTCCACAAGTCTTCCCCCACAGATCAAAAGAAACTAGCTACATCTGTTCTGGATCCCACTGAGAGTATCAGCAATTCACAGAACCCACAGCTGCGACTACCCCCACATCTTCTAAGAACCTCGCCCATGCTGAGCCAGAAAGCATTCCCATTCTGGCAATGTCTAGGCCAGACAAGAGATGAGAATTTGAGAACTGCCACCCATTCCTTAGCAAGCTTATGGCCCAAAGGAGACACAACTACTGGAACCCGTATCACACAGCTGGTCCAGCATCAAAAAAGTTGCCAACCTGATCTCTTCTCAGAACTATGTTTCTAAGGAGTGGGCCAAAATCACAGGGCTCCAATGGGCCTGAGTCAGTACTCAAGTTGTGTATCTGGTTACTCAGAGTCGCAAAATGACCCATCTCTAATATATACCAATTCCTTCCAAGAAACAGCTCCTGAATATGTTAAGTACCAAATGCTGAGGATAAAATGAGGAAAAAGGCCAGGCACAGTGGCTCATGTCTACAATCCTAGCACTTTGGGAGGCCTAAGGCAAGTGGGTCACTTGAGCCCAGGAGTTCAAGACCAGCTTGGGCAACATGGTGAAGCCTTGTCTCTACGAAAAATATAAAAATTAGCAGGGCATGGTGGTGCACACCTGTAATCCCAGCTACACCTGAGCCTGAGGAGGTGGAGACTGCAGTGAGCTGTGATCGTGCCACTACACTCCAGTCTGAGTGACAGAGTAAGACCCCGTCTCCAAAAAATAAATAAATAAAATGATGAAAAAAATTGACTTTTATTAGTCAGCCGTGGTGGCATGCACTTATCCCAGCTACTCAGGAAGCTGACATGGGAGGATTGGTTGAAAGTTGAGGCTGCAGGAAGCAGGGATTGTGCCACTGTACTCCAACCCAGGTAACAAAGTGAGACCCTGTCTCAAAAAAAAAAAAAAAAAGGATCAATTTTTGCCCTCATGAATCAGACAGACAAAAACTAACTAGAATACTGAGTAATGGGTGTCGTAAGTACTGGAAGCCTATAAAAGATTTTATCTCTACACTTCATCTCATTTATTTATCAGAGCTTAGTTAACTACTATTATTGTTTCACTTTAGAGATGAGGAAAATGAGACTAAGCCAGGTTAAGAGAAGTGGGTCTCAAGCCTTTACCCGAAAGGCTTTACCTGACAAGGGTTTATCTGACGAGGGTTGTACTCTCTCTCAACCAATATCCAACCTGCCTCCCTCTGCCGATCATGTCTCCTCCTCCTCGGCACTGCTCCTCCCCTGGACTTCACATGCTCTTTTATATACTGAATGATCATCTCTTATGCACATGCTCTCTTCCAGGCACAGCAAACACAGGAGTAAACACAACACACCGCACCTAAGTCCCCAGAGAACACAGGAGTCTGACAGCACTGCTAGCACTGGTAGACACGTGCTATGTTAGGGGAAATGCAGGGTACAATGGGAACACTCAGAAACACTGAACTACATTCAGAACGGGTCAAAGAAGACTGCTGCACTCAGGAAGTGTCATTTATACTGAGACCTGAAAATGAGCAGATTAGTTCCAGGCTGAGTGGCCATGTGATGGTTAATATTGAGTGTCAACTTGATTAAAGGATGCAAAATATTGATCTTGGGTATGGCTGTGAGGGTGCTGCCAAAGGAGATTAACGTTTGAGTCAGTGGCCTGGGTAAGGCAGACCTAATCTAATCAACTGCCAGTGAATATAAAGCAGGCAGAAAAACGTGAAAAGGCAAAACTGGCCTAGCCTCCCAGCCTACATCTTTTTCCCATGCTAGATGCTTTCTGCCCTCAGACATCAGACTCCGATCTCTTCAGTTTTGAGACTTTGACTGGCTCTCCTTCCTCCTCAAGCTTGCAAATAGCCTATCGTGGGACCTTGTGTTCATGTAATTTAATACTTAATAAACTCCCCTTTATTCATATATTCATACACACACACACACACACACACACACACACATACATACATCCTATCCTGTTAGTTCTGTCCAACTAGGGAACCCTAATACAGATTTTGGTACCAGGAGTGGTTCTAGAGGAACAGAATATTAAGGATGGAGTTTTTTCATTCATTGTGGGGTTTCTGGAGTTGGCTGCTTAATATGATTAGACCCAAAAATGCTAAGGACTCTACTTCTAATGGTAGGGGGAACACTGATAGTCCTTGGCCCGAACTGTTTAGAAAGTTATGCAAAATAAATGCACCTGACACTCCTGATTCATTGCTCATGACAGGCAAGGAGTTTAGTGACTCTATACATAATACCTTTGACCGTATGTGGAGAATCAAGGGACATAATGAAGCTGGTTGGTTGCTCCTAAGTTCAGTAGACAAAGTGATGAAAGAAAATGATAAACTCAGGGATTCTATCTCCCAGCTTCAGAAGCAGATACTGAGCCTCAAATCTGCTAAGACTGCCCTGAGTGAGAGTCTTATCTCCTGCAGAGAAAGAACTGGAATTGTGGAAAAACAGACACAAGTTTGTATCATGTGAGTGGCTGACCTGCAACGAAAGGTGCCTGCACAGCCTCAGCAAATGCCTACTGTTAAAGTGAGGGCAGCCGGGCGCGGTGGCTCACGCCTGTAATCCCAGCACTTTGGGAGGCTGAGGCTGGCAGATCATGAGGTAAAGAGATCAAGACCACCCTGGCCAACATGGTGAAACCCCGTCTTTACTAAAAAATGCAAAAATTAGCTGGGCGTGGTGGCACATGCCTGTAGTGCCAGCTACTTGGGAGGCTGAGGCAGGAGCAATGCTTGAACCTGGGAGACGGAGGTTGCAGTGAGCTGAGCTCATGCCACTGAACTCCAGCCTGATGCCTGGTGACAAAGCAAGACTCTGCCTCCAAAAAAAAAAAAAAAAAACAGTGAGGGCATTGATTGGAAAAGAATGGGACCCTGCTATTTGGAATGGGACGTGTGGGAGGACCCTGATGAAGCTGGGGACACTGAGTTTGTAAACTCTGATGAAATTTTTTTGCCAGAAGAAGCATCCCCAGTAGTCGAAACAACCCATTCCTGACCCATGCTGCCATCTTCCTTTCCATCTTTTGTCTGAAACAAACTCTAAGCTGCCTGAGGCAACACTGAGGGCCTCCCCTGAGGCAGCTGCCAGGCAAGATCATGTTGATTCTCCTCAGGAGCCGCCCCTAACACCCCTGTTTCCTTCCAGACCTGTAACTAAAATCCCACCGGGTGAGGTGATGTGAGGTTGAGAGTGTGACCCATGATGAGGTGTGCTACACTAAAAAAGAACTGTTTGAGTTTTGTAATTTATATAAACAGAAATCTGCAGAATAGACATGGGATGGATATTAAGGGTATGGGATGATGGTGGAAGAAACAGAGTTGGATCAGCCTAATTTTATTGATTTGGGCCCACTAAGTAGGGACTCTGCATTTAATGTTGCAGCTTGGGGAGTTAAAAAAGGTTCTAGGCCGGGCGCGGTGGCTCAAGCCTGTAATCCCAGCACTTTGGGAGGCCGAGGCGGGTGGATCACGAGGTCAAGAGATCGAGACCATCCTGGTCAACATGGTGAAACCCCGTCTCTACTAATACAAAAAATTAGCTGGGCACGGTGGCGCGTGTCTGTAATCCCAGCTACTCAGGAGGCTGAGGCAGGAGAATTGCCTGAACCCAGGAGGCGGAGATTGCGGTGAGCCGAGATCGCGCCATTGCACTCCAGCCTGGGTATCAAGAGCGAAACTCCGTCTCAAAAAAAAAAAAAAAAAAAAAAAAAAAAAAAGGTTCTAATAGTTTATGTGCTTGGTTAGCTTAAATATGGATTAAAAGATGGCCCAATGTGAAGGAGCTGGAAATGCCTGATCGCCTTTGGTTTAATGTAGAGGAAGAGATCCAAAGGCTTAGGGAGATTGGGATGGTGGAGTGGATTAGTCACTTTAGACCTACTCATCCGAGCTGGGAGGGTCCAGAAGATATATCCTTATCCAATGCCTAGCAAAATAAATTTGTGAGGGCAGCACCTGCATCTTTGAAGAGCCCTATAACTGCTCTTCTCTGTACGTCAGATCTAACAGTGGGAACTGCAGTCACTCAACTACAAAATTTAAATACAATGGGAATAATTGGATCCCGAGGTGGCAGGGGCCAAGTGTCGGCACTTAATTGTCAAAGGCAAGGTGGGCATAGCTACCGTAATGGACAGGAGAGATAAAGCAGCAATCAGAATAGTCTGACTCATGTAGAGCTCTGGCCTTCGCTAATTAATTATGCTGTTTCTAGAAGTGAAAACTGACGGGAAGCCTACTGCATTCCTACTTAATTTATATAAACAGAAAACTTCCAAGTCGTATGGACAAAAGACTAGTTCAAATTATAAAAACAGAGAATCACGGTCTCTCAACCAATTTCCAGACTTGAGCTAGTTTACAGACCCAGCACCCCTTGAAGGAAGGGGAGGTCAGGTCCCCTTGAGGAAAGACCACACTACATTACTGACAATTTATGCAGTGAATCTTTCTCTCATCCTTCCCTAAGGAGACCCCCAGCCTTTTACCAGGGTAAGTGTGCACTGGGTGAAAAAGAAATGATCAAACATTTCGGGGACTACTGGACACTGGTTCTGAGCTGACGTTGATTCCAGGGTACCCAAAGTGTCGTTGTGGTCCTCCAGTTAAAGTAGGGGTTTATGGAGGTCAGGTAATTAGTGGAGTTTTAGCTCAGGTCTGACTTACAGTGGGTCCAGTGGGTCCCAGGACTCATCCGGTTATTTTCCCAGTGCCAGAGTGCATAATTGACATAGACACAATTAGCAGCTGGCAGAACCCCCACATTGGCTGCCTGACTGGTAGGGTGAGAACTATTATGGTGGGAAAGGTCAAATGGAAGCCATTAGAGCTGACTCTACCTAGAAAGATAGTAAATCAAAAACAGTATCACATCCCTGGAGGGACTACAGAGATTAGTGCCACCATCAAGGACTTGAAAGATGCAAGGGTGGTGATTCCCATCACATCCCTGTTCAACTCTCCCATTTGGCCTGTGCAGAAGACAGATGGGTCTTGGAGAATGTCAGTGGATTATTGTAAGCTTAACTAAGTGGTGACTCTGATTGCAGCTGCTGTACCAGATGTGGTTTCATAGCTTTAGCAAATTGACAAATCTCCTAGTACCTGGTATGCAGCCACTGACTTGGCAAATGCCTTTTTCTCCATTCCTGTCCATAAGGCCCACCAGAAGCAATTTGCCTTCAGCTGGCAAGACCAGCAATATACCTTTACTGTCCTACCTCAGGGATATATCAACTCTCCGGCTTTGTGTCATAATCTTATTCAGAGAGACCTTGATCGTGTTTCGCTTCCCCAAAATATCACACTGGTCTATTACATTGATGACATTATGCAAGACATAGCAAACACACTGGACTTATTGGTGAGACATTTTCATGCCAGAGGATGGGAAATAAATCTGACTGAAATTCAGGGACCTTCTACCTCAGTAAAATTTTTAGGGGTCCAGTGGTGTGGGGCCTGTTGAGATAGTCCTTCTAAGATAAAGGAAAAGTTCCTGCACTTGGCAGCTAAGAGGCACAATGCCTAGCGGGCCTATCTGGATTTTGGAGGCAACACATTCCTCATTTGAGTGTGTTACTCTGGGTCATTTATCAAATGACCCAAAAGGCTGACAGTTTTGAGTGGGGTCCAGAAAAGGAGATGGCTCTGCAACAGGTCCAGGCTGCTGTGCAAGCTGCTCTGCCAGTTGGGTCATAAAACCCAGCAGATCCAATGGTGCTTGAGGTGTCAGTGGCAGATAGGGATGCTGTTTGGAGTCTCTAGCAGGCCCCCATAGGTGAATCACAGCAGAGGTCTCTAGGATTTTGGAGCAAGGCCCTTCCATCTTCTGCAGATAACTACTCTCCTTTTGAGAGATAGCTCTTGGCCCATTACTGGGCTTTGGTAGAAACTGAACTTTTGACTATGGGTCATGTCACCATGTGACCTGAACTGCCCATCATGAATTGGTGCTTTCTGACCCATCTAGCCACAAAGTGGGATGTGCACAGCAGCATTTCATCATCAAATGGAAGTGGTATATATGTGATTGGGTTTGAGCAGGCCTTGAAGGCACAGTAAGTTACATGAAAAAGTGGCTCAAATGCCCATGGTCTCCACTTCTGCTACCCTGCCTTCTCTTCCCTAGCCTGCACCAATGGCCTCATGGGGAGTTTCCTATGATCAGCTGACAGAGGAAGAGAAGACTAGGGCCTGGTTCACAGATGGTTCTGCAAGATATGCAGGCACCACTTCAAAGTGGACAGCTGTAGCACTACAGCCCCTTTCTAGGACATCCCTGGAGGACAGTGGTGAAGCGAAACCTTCCCAATGGGCAGAACTTTGAGCTGTGCACCTGGTTGTGCACTTTGCATGGAAGGAGAAATGGCCAGACATCCTATTATATACTGATTGATAGACTGTAGCCAATGGTTTGGCTGGATGTTCAGGCACTTAGAAGATGCATGATTGGAAAATTGGTGACAGAGAAATTTGGGGAAGAGGTATGTGGATAAACCTCTGAGTGGTCAAAAACTGTGAAGGTATCTGTACACCATGTGAGTGCTCACCAACAGGTGACCTCAGCAGAGGAGGATTTTAATAATCAACTGGATAGGATGACCCATTCTATGGACACCACTCAGCCTCTTTCCCAGCCAACCCCATCATCACCCGACAGGCCCATAAACTAAGTGACCATGGTGGCAGGGATGGAGGTTACACATGGGCTCAGCAACATGGACTTCTACTCACCAAGACTGACCTGGCCACAGCCACTGCAGAGTGCCCAGTTTGCTAGCAGCAGAGACCAACACTGAGTCCTCAATATGGCACCATTCCTCGGGGCAATCAGCCAGCTATCTGGTGGGAGGCTGATTATACTGAACCTCTTCTATCATAAAAGAGCAGAGGTCTGTCCTCACTGGAATATACACTTACTCTGGATATGGGTTTGCTATTCTGCACAGAATGCTTCTGCCAAGATTACCATCTGTGGACTCACGGAATGCCTTATCCACCATCATGGTATTCCACACAGCATTGCCTCTGAACAAGGCATTCACTTTGCAGCTAAAGAAGCGCGGCGGTGGGCTCATACTCATGGAATTCACTGGTCTTACCATGTTCCCCATCATCTAGAAGCAGCTGGATTGATAGAACGGTGTAATGGCTTTTTGAAGTCACAATTACAACCCTAACTAGGTGACAATACTCTGCTGGACTGGGACAAAGTTCTCCAGAAGACCATGTATGCTCTGAATCAGCATTCAATATATGGTACTGTTTCTCCCATAGCCAGAATTCACGGGTCTAGGAATTAAGGGGTAGAAGTGGAAGTGGCACCACTCACCATCATCCCTAGTGATCCACTAGCAAAATTTTTGCTTCCTATCCCCGTGACATTATGTTCTACTGGTCTAGAGGTCTTGGTTCCAGAGGGAGGAATGCTGCCACCAGGAGACACAATGATTCCATTAAGATGAAAGTTAAGATTGCCACCTGGACACTTTGGGCTCCTCCTACCTTTAAGTCAACAGTGTTGGCTGGGGTGATCGGCCATGAATATCAAGATGAAATCAGTCTACTCTCCATAATGGAGGTAAGGAAGAGTATGCATGGAATACAGGAGTCCATTAAGGTGTCTCTTAGTATTACCAAGCCCTGTGATTAAGATCAATGGGAAACTACAACAGCTCATTCCAGGCAGTACTACAAATGATCCATACCCCTCAGGAATAAAGGTTTGGGTCACTCCACTAGGGAAAAAAAAAAAAAAACCCACGACCTGCTGAAGGCAAAGGGAATAAAGAATGGGTAGTAGAATAAAGTAGTCATTAATACCAGCTATGACCATATGACCAGCTGCAGAAACGAGAACTGTAACTGTCATGAGTATTTCCTTCTTCTTTTGTTAAAAACATGTTTGCACGTGTAAACACTTCTTTTATTTCCTTTATCATGTGACATAAGATTTATGACTTCATATCAGCATTTAAGAATTGTTAACTTTATGTAATGGTATTTGGGATTGGGGATTGGTGAGTTTCTGGTTGTATGAAGGGTAGTTGTATTATGACCTTATTATTGTCTTTATTTGAAGATTATGTATGATCTCAGGAGATGTGTATGGGTTCAAGCTGACAAGGGGTGGACTTGTGATGGTTAATACTGAAGGTCAACTTGATTGAATCTATATATGGAGTTTATTAATCTCCAACCCAAATACCATTACATAATGCATATATATATATATATATATATCTCCTATTAGTTCTGTCCCTCTAGAGAACCCTGACTAATATACGCCAACACTCTCTCAGGCTCCTCTTGGTCAAGTCTCCTTTCTGGGCAAGGTCCTCTTACCTCCTCACAAACCCTGTGTTCCCTGGATGAGCTCTCCCACTCAAAGGTGTTTCAACAATGTAGGCCGATGACCCCTAAGTGGTACCTCACTCCAGATCTGCCTTCAGAGCTCCAGGCCTGGACACCTCAACAGCCTCCTGGCCATCTGCACCAGAATGTCCCCAGATCCTTCAAATTTACATGTCAAAATCAGCTCATCACCACCCTTTGCCAAACCTGCTCCTTTGAGCTCTGGTTCGGGGCCAGTCACCCAGCTGGCCACACCAGAAACCTGGGAGTCACTCTTACCTACTCCCTGCCTCTCACATCCTGTGCTCTGCTTTCTTAACAGCTCCAAATTGCCCATGTCTATCCATCCCTGTCATCACTCTGACTAGGGGCCACCATCATCTCCTACCTTGCATGCTCCTGACTGCCAGTTGCACTGCCTTCAACTGGCCCCCACTGCATCCACTGGGACCACCCAACCCACTATCTCCGCTCCTGTCTGTCCAACTCACTGTCCAACCCACTGTCCACACAGTTCAGGTCCCGTGCGGCCTTCTCTGGTTAAAGCTCCTTCTATCGGAACGCTGAGGTGCCCCCTTGCTAGACACCCAAACCACATTTGGTACATGCCTCCAGAACAGCACTTTTTTGGAGACAGAGTCTCCCTGTTACCCGTGCAGTAGTGCGGTGGCACAATCTTGGCTTACTGCAACTTCTGTCTCCCAGGTTCAAGAGATTTTCATGCCTCAGTCTCCTTAGTAGCTGGGATTATAGGCACCTACCACCACACATGGCTAATTTTTTTTTTTTTTCAGTAGAGACGAGGTTTCACCATGTTGTCCAGGCTGGTCTCCAACTTTTGACCTCAAGTAATCTGCCCACCTCAGCCTCTCAAAGTGCTAGGTTTACAGGTGTGAGCCACCACACCCGGCCAAACACAACACTTTTCACACTGAATTGCAAGAGTCTCTTACCTTGTCTGTCTTGCCAACTAATGATACA
Organism: Aotus nancymaae; assembly: GCF_030222135.1. NCBI lineage: Eukaryota > Metazoa > Chordata > Mammalia > Primates > Aotidae > Aotus > Aotus nancymaae. Next base: position 31,803,112 of record NW_026988425.1, read on the forward strand.
AACTGAGGGCTAAGGCTGAACTTTTATGGATTTTTAGCCTCAACTCCCAGCGTATAATTCTTGACACAGAGTAAATTGTCAGTAGTCTGCTGAGAGAATGGACACACGAAAACATACAAAGAGACAAATAATTCTTGATCCTGGTAATATTCTTCAATCCTACGCATAGCTCTTAAGAAATTAAGAAATTGCTCTATTAAAAATTCCTAAGTGTATCATTAGTGCCAAGTATTACTGAACTATTGTTACATTCTTCCCTTAGCTGGCTTTCTGAAATAATAATCTGGTCTGATAGAGTAGGGGTATATTCAAGGTCAGACTTTAAATTTGGAGCCTTCTCTCTGAGAACATAGACTAAAGATTGAATGAATCTATCCACTGTCTAGCTGTAGGAAACTAAAAACCAAAACAGGATTTGTTTCCTGAAGCTGATTCCCAAGGCTGCTGGTCCCTCACTCCTGGTCAGAGGGTGTGGCTCCCTAGAGCAGGCCCGACTAGCAGGCTCATTCTCCAAGCTTCTGAAAACATGACAGGAGGCAGCTTTGCTGCTGACCACAGCTCTATTCCACTAACTATATACTTACTGTCTTTGGCAGTTACAAGCAACAATTACTCTGACAACAAACCAAGAGAACAAACAGCATCTGAAGCCAGGGAGGCAGACATGTAGTAAGAAGCTAACTGACAACGTCTGGTCTCAAGGGAACAAACCACATACACAAACCCAACCTGGTACCTGGTCTTCCAGTATTCTGCTGTTTATGTGTTATGCAAATCAGTTCTCAACCCTAAAATGTACAAGTTGAATATTTTTAATCCAAACATGACACTCCAAAGGGATTTTGGATTTTCAGATTAGAAATACTCAACCTGTATTCATTTCAGAGGGCTACTTGGAAACGCTGCAGAGCATTTCAGACTAAGCATCTATTATCCACAATGATACATGCCTAACTTAAATACATAAAAATATGTCATTGGAGTTTACTATGTCCACTTTCAATGTCCTATGTCACTTATCTTGAAAACAATCTGTATGGCATTTTCATCTCCACTTTAGATAAGGCCAAAGTGCTAAGGGTTTAAATAATAAACCCAGGTTCACAAAACTAAATAGATGGTAAGGCCAGAACTTAGTACCAGTTCCGACACCAGGCTTAGCGCTTTTGACCTTTAAACTCTGTCTTTGTAAAAGCTTTATTAAGGCCGGGCATGGTGGCTCATGCCTATAATCCCAGTATTTTGAGAGGCCAAGGCAGGCAGATCACTTGAGGTCAGGAGTTCGAGACCAGCCTGGCCAACAGAATGAAACCCTGTCTCTACTAAAAAATACAAAAAAAATTAGCCGGTCATGGTGGCACATGCCTGTAATCCCAGCTACTGGGGAGGCTGAGGCAGGAGAATTGTTTGAAACCAGGAGGTGGAGGTTGCAGTGAGCAGAGATCATGCCATTGCACTTCAGCCTGGATGACAGAGTAAAACTCTGTCTAAAAAAAAAAAAAAAAAAAAAGCTTTATTAAGATATAATTGGGGTCAGTCGCAGTAGCTAACGTCTGTAATTCCCACACTTTGGGAGGCTGAGGGCGGGAGGATCTCTTGAGCCCAGGAGTTCAAGATCAGCCTGGGCAACATAGTAAGACCTTGTTTCTACAAAAAATGAATAAAATTACCTGGGCATGTTGTTTGTACCTATAACCTCAGCTACTTGGGAGGTTAAGGTAGGAAGACTACAGTGAGCTGAGATCGTACCACTGCGTTCCAGCCTAGGCAACACAGCAATTACCTTGTATCCAGAAAAAAAAAAAAAAAAAAAAAGGTATAATTGGCTGAGCATGGCAATTTACATTTGTCTGTACTCCCAGTATTTTGGAAGGCTGAGGTGGTAGGGGAGTGGGGATTGCTTGAGGCCAGGAGTTTGAGACTAGCCTGGGAAACATAGTGAAACCTTGTCCCTACCAAAAAAAAAAAGTTACAGACAGTGACATGTGCCTATTGTCTCAGCTACTCAGGAGGCTGAGGTGGGAGGATCCCTTGAGGCCAGGAATTGGAGGCTGCAGTGAGCTATGATCATGTCACTGCACCCCAGCCTGGGTGACAGAGGGAAACACTGTCTCTTTAAAAAAAAAAAAAAAAAGATATAATTTACCAACCATATAATTCACCAAAGTATTTAATATAATGTTTAATAATATAAAGTGTTAAAATGGTATTCAGTATATTCACAGAGTTGTACAATCATCACCACAATCAATTTTAGATCATTTTCATCACTCCAAAAGGACTATTTTAAGGCAAAGTACCTCATACCAAAGCTGACCCATTATTCCCCACTTAATCCCTGTTTACATTGTCCCCCTAACCTTAGGCAACCATCAATCTTCAACTTTTTTCCTATTACAAAGTAATACCTTCAAATGTCCTTTCAGTTGTAACAAGTCTCCAGGGCAGGGAAACAGGCAATGACCTTGGACAATTCACCACCCCCAACAGCTAAGCAATACTTATTCACTGGGCCATTCTAAATCCCTTTTTCACATTTTTTTCACACTGCTTTTTTCCTGGCCTCACATTTTTTTTTTTTTTTTTTTTTTTTTTTTTTTTTTTTTGAGACGGAGTTTCGCTCGTTACCCAGGCTGGAGTGCAATGGCGCGATCTCGGCTCACCGCAACCTCCGCCTCCTGGGTTCAGGCAATTCTCCTGCCTCAGCCTCCTGAGTAGCTGGGATTACAGGCACGCGCCACCATGCCCAGCTAATTTTTTGTATTAATAGAGACGGGGTTTCACCATGTTGACCAGGATGGTCTCGATCTCTTGACCTCGTGATCCACCCGCCTCGGCCTCCCAAAGTGCTGGGATTACAGGCTTGAGCCACCGCGCCCGGCCACATTTTTTTTTTTTGAACGAAGAGAGTATCTGCTCATTAAGATGCAAACTAAATTCCTCACTCTGTTTTGACAGCTCATCATTTCTCGAAGTGCAGTGAAAGCATTACTCATGTATGGTTCTTAGCAAGGATCACTCTCACCAGGCATTCGCTAGGCCTTTAAACAATCCAAACACCTCATTCAACTCTCCTAAATAAATAAATAAATAAATAAATCTCATATTAGAAAAGAAATGGTAGGACCCAAATACCAGTATAAGTCTCAGATCCCACAGACCTGATCTCACCAAACAGTTAACTGGCTTGGTCTTCTTATTACCTGTGAACCATACTCAAAGAGGGTCGGCAGGCTTGATGGGATAAGGACCTGCCTCAGGAAGCAAAAGGTCACACAGAAAAGAAATGGCTAGAGCCAAATCCAAACTAACACTCCTTCAGCAGAACCAGAAACAGGCAGGATCGTGGGTGTGCCTTGAAATCTGGTTAGCATTTGGATCAGTGGAAGGGGCACAGAGCGTGGAGGGCTTTTAAATGGGAAGACGACACCATGAAGGCCACATTCAGAAGGCTGGCCATGGCATGTGGGCATCTGGGCGTGGTGCAGACAGGGAGCAGTGGGAGGTGGAGAGGCCAGCCAAACTCCTGTGGTAGGTAGTCGCAGGCACCAGGAGATGCTAGACAGAGGGTGGCCATGGAAATACAGACATCACCACAGAGGGCCCCACAAAGGGCACAGTGGGGGCTGTGACCGGTCTGGCATGAGTGATTAGGGAAAGAAGGGTGCTGTTGGCAGAAGGCTGACTTGAAAGGAGAGGGAAGCCAAGCTGAATTGCAGGTATCAAGCTCTGGACTTAACGTAGTGCCCAAACCCCAAGGAAGATAATGTTACAGGACAGAAAGAAAGTCCATGAAATGACTCACTGAAAAAGAAAACTGTGCAAGAAGGGAGCCCCTCTACATATACTGTAAAGGTACTCATGGTGGGTATAGCACAGTCCTATAAGAGGTCCAGCATGCCTGGCTTCAGACACACACATAGAATGCCAGGGAAGAATAATGCTGGAAGGAAATGAGATCAAGTCTTGCCACACTCAGGACCTGCACTGGTGGCCCAAAGAACACACATACGAATGTGAACACACACACACACACACACACACACACACACACACACACACACACACATAGCTGCAGCTTCTGGGGTGGTGAGGAATAATAGCAACTAAATAACATTTAATATATGTTCACTACATGCCAGGTACTGTGTAAACAGCTTTCCACGGATTGCATCACTTAAGACTAACAGCAACCTTATGGGCTAGATACTTTTATTATTCCCATTTCACAGATCAGAAAACTGAGGCTCAGAGAAGTTAAATACCCAGACCAAATTCACCATTAGCAAGTACAAAAGCTCTGTGTGACACCAAAGCCATGCTCTTAACTACCACATTTTACTGAAAGTAAAGATTGTTGTGTTGGGATATGTACAAGTGCCAGAAAAAAGGTGTCAGGTGGCAGTTATGGGGCTGTCACTGCTTTATAATTTAAGCTAACAGATGTGACTGACAGCAGCTGCAGAGGCACATGGCATTGCCGTCTGTGCCTCCCCCCTCCCACCTCCTCTAAAACTGCTCTATAAACATTAAGTTAGGGGAAGAGCTGGGAGGAATTAAAAGAACAGAGAGAAGGCAAGAGGAACCAGGAGACAGATGAGAGGTGCCCACAGGCTCATTAAAGGCCAGACTGATCTATGGTACAGCAGCATGTCAAAGAAAGAAGGAATCCTCGGGCCGGGCGCGGTGGCTCACGCCTATAATCCTAGCACTTTGGGAGGCCGAGGCGGGTGGATCACGAGGTTAAGAGATCGAGACCATCCTAGTCAACAAGGTGAAACCCCGTCTCTACTAAAAATACAAAAATTAGCTGGGCATGGTGGCGCACGCCTGTAGTCCCAGCTACTCGGGAGGCAGAGGCAGGAGAATTGCTTGAACCCAGAAGACGGAGGTTGCGGTGAGCCGAGATCACGCCATTGCACTCCAGCCTGGGTAACAAGAGTGAAACTCTGTCTCAAAAAAAAAAAAAAAAAAGAAGGAATCCTCAGAGAATCTGGGAGATATGCCTGCATGTCCTAGCAGCGCCCCTTGGATTCTATTCCTCAAGACTTCTCTCTCACAGTCACAGATGTGTGCACCCATCTTACATAAGGGATGGGGAAAGATGCCACCTGGTCCCAACACAGCTATGAGGCTCTCACACCCCTCTTGCCTCCCTCCTCCCTACACCAAATCCTGCTTTAATATTGACCTTTCCAAGTCCTACACAGCTTCTGCATCAGACTGGATGCTGTGTCAGGTTCTGCAGTGGGTCCTGCTCTGTGTCCCCTGAGCACCTGGACATGCCTCCCTCATAAGTAAGCAGCTCGGACCTCTGTGCAGAGAATTCTGGTGACTGGCCATCTCTCCAACAGAATGTGAGGCTCCTTCCTGAGTACACAGACTGCTTCTTTGGATTCCTAATTTTAACAGTGTTCAGCAAATGGAGATACACAAAAATGTTGCTCAAATAAAAAATCTTCCAGTTCAAGTTATTAATAATAAAAGTATCTAGCAGTTGTTGAGTATCTGCCATGTGTCAGGTCCTTAGCTGGGTATATATGGTTTATTTCTTCTCATCCTCGAAATAAGCCTGCAGAGAAGATACCTATTCATGTTACAGGTAAGAAGAGGAAGTCTCAGAGAGGTAAAGTTACATATCTAAGGTCACCATCAAGTGGCTAAGCCTGGATGAGAACTTTCTAAAATCAAAGTCTCTTCCACAATGCTATGACACCTTGTTCCAATCCCCAAACTCCTACTGCAGTTGGTTTATTCCTCAGCTGTTCCTCTGTAAGAGGACGAGCCACAGAGACAGCCACATACACAACACACTGAAGGCCTCTCATGCACCCAGAGCTCCCGTACCCCTTTCTCTATCTGCCACCCAGATTACATCTGCCATATTTACTGTACTCCTCAGGCACTACTTACAGGTACACCAGGTTCCTCCTGTTACCCTTTTAGCATGGATCATCTTCTATACTCAGCAGGTAGCAGAAACTGATCATTAAAACAAAAAGAGAAAAGGCAACCACTTCTCTTCTCTAGAACGTAAAGCTGCATAAAGAGATTTGTAGGGGCCAGGCACAGTGGCTCACACCTGTAATCTCAGCACTTTGGGAGGCTGAGGCAGGTGGATCGCCTAAGGTCAGAAGTTCAAGATTAGCCTGGCCAACATGGTAAAACCCTGTCTCTACTATACACAAAAATTAACTTGTCATGGTGGTGTGCACCTGTAGTTCCAGATACTCAGGAGGCTGAGGCAGGAGAATTGCTTGAGTCTGGGAGGCAGAGGATGCAGTGAGCACTGCAGTGTAACCTGGGTAACAGAACGAGACTCCACCTCAAAAGAAAAAAAAAGAAAGAAAGAAAAAGAGAGATTTGTAGGGCAAGTGAACGTGAAGCTAAACTAGGCAAGCTGGGGTGGGGCTGGGGGCTGCAGACAGATGACAGGTAGGTAGGTAGGAAGGAAGGAAGGAAGGAAGGAAGGAAGGAAGGTAGGTAGGTAAAGAGTGAGAAAAAGAGGAGCCAAGAGAATACATTTGGGAGTCAAAGGAGAAGGCACACAGTATAAACACCGAGGCTAGCCCAGGAGTCCCTGAGAGATAAAACAGAAGTACCTACTGATGCCAAACAACTCATCCCTGGGATCTGAGCCACAGATTCCCTTCTTTAACTAACAAGACACCCAGTACCACAGACTGACTGACTCCCTAGGGAAAGTGCTATTCCCAGTGGTCTGCATAGACAGCAGGCACATATTTCTGGGGAGACCACGAGTAAAAGAGAATCATTACTTCTCCCAAGTACAGGGACACTTTGGGAAGTTGATCTTAAGGGATTCAACTTTATGTTTGGAGGAATAGTAGATTTTTTATTTGAAAAACTGGGCTCATTCACTTCAAGTATTCTCAAGTATTTTAAAACTCTTAGCAAAAGCAAATATGGAAAACAACAACAACAAATTGTCTGAAACAGGAGCTGGCAATCTGTCACAAGAGAAAGGTCATCTTCAACATATTTCATCATTGTGGCCAGTGCTTCCCTTGCCCCCATACATACGTAAGCCCCATCTTATGGCTGAAACCCCTTCCTTACCAAAAAGCAAACAACTGAGGTTTGGCATTCCATCTCTGAAAGCCTGTCCACCAGCCAGGTCTACAGGAAATGAAGAAGGACAGGGCATGAGAGGGAAAAAACGATGGCTATTATTTTAGGAAAGGCATTTAAATGTGAAATCAAAACAGCATGGTTTTATAACTGCCTTTGAAATACACAGAGTATTTACTTCCAGAGACAATTTGATTTTATTTATACTATTCATGATTTTACTTGATTTGATTTACTCATATCTTAAGTGAACCACTAAAGAGATGTAATAAATGGACAAAATTTAACCTTTGAAGAGAGACCGTTTGAAATTAAGGAAGAGGGGCTGGGCGCAGTGGCTCACACCTATAATCCCAGTACTTTGGGAGGCCGAGTCGGGTGGATCACAAGGTTAAGAGTTCAAGACCAGCCTGGCCAATATGGTGAAACCCCATCTCTACTAAAAATACAAAAATCAGCTGGGCGTGGTGGCACATGTCTGTAATCCCAGCTACTCAGGAAGCTGAGGCAGGAGAATCACTCGAACCTGGAGGTAGAGGTTGCAGTGAGCCAAGATCGCGCCACTGCACTTCAGCCTGGGCGAAAGAGCAAGACTCCGTCTCAAAAAAAAAAAAAAAAAAAGAAATTAGGGAAGAGGGAAGAAAAATAAGTCCACACAATGAAACTAGCAAAATGTCAAAGGCCAAATGTTAATAATGAAAAAAGTCAACAACTAAGTGTTCTCGTTAGGTTGGAATTTTAAATATAATCAGGTCATTCGTAAATGTATAAAGGAACAAGGAAAAGAAACTTTTAGAGATAATAAAAACTATTCTAAGAAAGAGTTACCACACAGCAAACTTTCCTGGCATGACAGCATGGCAACAATCACAACAACAAAATACTCCCCTTTTATTAATACCTTAGCTGGGCAAGATTTCTGCACTCAAGATTAATGATTAAGCACTTTCTGAAACCATCCAAGTGACTCTGATGAAACTTCTGAATAACAACAATGGCCCACATCTATTAAAGGTTAACTATGTGCTAAGAATCCTGTGCTAAGGCTTCACATACATAATAGTATTTGATATTAATAAATGTTCACACATATCTATTATATAACATAGGTATACTATAATTCCCATTTTTGAGGTAGAAATACAACTGAAGCTTAAAGGAACCGGCATTATAGCTAGTATGAAGGGCTACTGACAAGCTCTTGCTTTTCTTAGAGTTTTGATACAGGAGGTAAGCAAAGGGAAATAAAGGAAGGGTGAGGCCCTGGGGCTTTCCATTTCTCCCACCGCTGTACGCCCTCCTAGAATCCCTATTTCCACTTCCCCTGTTCTTTCTCCCAAAGCAACAGAAGATAAGAGGTTAAAAGAATTATTCCAGTTCAATCCTGCCTCCCTATCTCAGTAAGTTTATTTTAAATGATTCATTTTGAAAGCTCAGAAGACATTTTTACATAGCACTCATCTACCGTAAACTTGATTCAGTGAGAGTAAACTCAGAGTGCTAGGCTGAGACAACATTGGCTCATCAGTGTTACTGAATTTGTAGTTGATCAGAACTCCTTCTACCAGAGATGTCTACCTCTGCTCTTTGTTAAACCTCACGTAGGCCCCCACAGATAGCTGTTGTGGGTATAATCCTAACAAAGCCAAGATCTCAGCTTGAGCCCTTTTCAGAACCTGCATGTTCTCTTGTCAATGCCTGCAAACCCACTGCCCTCTTTGTCATCTTAAAAAAAAAACCCACATCAGAAGTCACAAGCACAACTTGATGTGAAACTGAGAGTGAATATTTACTGGAAAAACAATTTAACCTATATACTCTATCAATATGGATCAAGCATATCTTCAACATGACAACCACATGTAGGCTATAATTTTTACACAATTACAAATGCAACCATATGAGATACACACTCATGAACAAAGCACATACATTCTTAAAAATGGAATCATTGCTTTGGTTATAAGGTACCATCATCAGCAGCTTTCTTTTTCTAACTTTTAAACTCTGCAACTTTACTATATTGTCTTTATCATAATAAGGTATATTTTTTTTGCAGCGATAAGAAGTTTTTTGGCCCCTATAATAATAGAACTTTCTCTAAAGCACACCATCACATAGGGTGGTTTAATGTGGAAGAACATCCAACATCCTGTTGAGGATGTTTAGAGAAAGATCCAGAACTTTAAACTTCTAAATATGGGGTCCCCACAGCCTAAAATTCTGATGGTAGCCCTAATTTTAACATTTCTGCTGGAAGTAGGGTGCAGAAGAATATCTGCTCTAAGACAGTGGCTGTCCATGTGGCAGCTGTTTGATCAGGATGCAGGAAGCGCTGCTTGACGCTGCAGGAAGTGCTGCTTGACAGAGCCTCATGATGCTTTCTGAGGCTCCATCTGCAGACGTTGTGTTGGATAAGACCCAGGGAGATGTCGCAGAAAGCACAGGGAGGAGAGAAAAAGCGGAAGCTTTGGACAGATATCAGGCTAAAGCCACAGCTAAGAAAGTGACCATTTCAGGAAGGACTTTTAATGTCTTCTGCTGGCCTACCGATGACCTTCAAGCTCAAGGAGAAAATAATGCTATTAAGAAATTAGCTGGGTGAGTTCTGGAAAATTTTAAAAATTAGCTGAGAATGGAGAAAAGGTTATGAATTCCTTTTTTTGTTGTTGTTTGTTTGTTTGTTCATTGTTTGAGACTGAGTCTTGCTCTGTCGCTCAGTGTAGAGTGCAGTGGTGCGATTTTTGCTCACTGCAACCTCCAGCTCCGGGGCTCAAGTGATGCTCCTGCCTCAGCCTCCCGAGTAGCTGGGATTACAGGCCACCGTGTCCAGCTAATTTTAGTATTTTTAGTAGAGATGGAGTTTCACCATATTGGCCAGGCTGGTCTTGATCTCTTGACCTCATGATCCACCCACCTTGGCCTCCTAAAATGTTGGGATTACAGGCGTGAGCCACTGTGCCCGGCCAGGTTATGAATTCTTAAAAAAAGAAGGCAAAGGATCTAGATTTTGTTTTTAAAGGTATTTTTACTGCTAGGACTAAGGCAGAAGTTTTTTTAAGACAAGGCAATCTCTTCTTTGTATCATCTATCCACCAAAGACATCAAAGTTAGTAGTCCAACAAAAATCATCCTAATAATTTTATCTGTTCTGTAAATGGATGTATCTCCACTCAATACCTAGAATAATATCTGGGATATAGCAGGTGCTGAGTAACTATCTGTTCAACTAATTAATTCTATTTTTCAAAAACACAAGCTCTAGAGACCTAAAACAACCAAGAGATCCCTATATCTGCTCAGCAGTTACCGGTTAATAATCTAACAAAAGCCAAGAAAGAAACTGCTGCCAGAACACTAATAAGGAAGCATTCTAGTGTGCAAAGGCTATTCATGATATAAGCATGTTTCACTAATAATATTCCTTACATTCATAAATATAAGGATAAGAGAATGGGCCCCGAGGTCAGACTGCTCTAGTTTAAACCCTGGCAAAAACCCCATGACCTTAAATAAAGTACTCAACTTCTCTGAGTCTGTTTCCACAACTAAAACCAAAAAAGACAGGTAATAACAGTATTCCCTTCTTGAAATTGTTAAAAGGGGGAAATGAGATATGGATAGTTCCTGGAACATATCTCAACCATTTATTAGAAGTGCCTAATAAATGGATAGTTCCTGGAACATATCTCATCTATTTATTAGAAGTGCCTAATAAATACTAGTAATTATTCATTTTTATTTTGTATGTACCCACAGTCATATCTGAGGGAAGAATACAGGATCATATATTCACTTCTCCTGACCAAAAGAAATGGCCTTAAGTAAGAGCTAGGCAACAAAATGCATTCTTTTTCCTGAGGGATAGATGAAAAAATAAAAAATAGCTATTAACACCATTTTTTTTTTTTTGAGACAGAGTCTCGCTCTTCACCCAGGCTGGAGTGCAGTGGCACAATCTTGGCTCACTGCAACCTCCACCTCCCAGATTCAAGTGATTCTCCTGCCTCAGCACCCCCAAGTAGCTGGGACTACAGATGCACACCACCACACACAGCTAATTTTTGTATTTTTGGTAGAGATAGGGTTTCACCATATTGGCCAGGCTGGTCTTGAACTCCCATCATGATATGACCACCTCGCTTCCCAAAGTGTTGGGATTACAGGTGTGAGCCACTGCACCTGGCCACACCACATTTTTTTTTACTCTTCTCAATCTTTATCTCTCTTGGCTTTTCTTCCCACATCTATATAAAATCTTTCCTGAGCTCCTGTGATCCTGGTTTAACATGGCACTGCTGGCTATTAGGAGACAGTTTTTATCTCTGTTCTACAATAACACTATGTCCATGTGCAAGACATTAAACTTTATAGAGCCTCAGTTTCCACATCTGTATAATGGAGGAAAAGTATAATGGAGGCAAAGTATATTATCTTTAAATTCTCTTCCAAAGCTAAAAATCCACAAGGAAGTACTCGTTAACTATTATTAGTTCATTCAGGTCAAACACTGATCTAAACTCTCAGAAAGTACATTTTAACCCTGTTTGGAATACCCACAAAATGGATACAAGTATAGCTACCCTTTGAAAGCTAAATTTTGCCTGGTCAGTTACAGAGGTCTAATTTAAAATGACATTGTGGGATAACAACTGACATGGAGACATGTTTACAATATATATTTTTGGTGAAAAAAGGCAGATTACAAAATATGATCAGTAATATTAATCCCAATTTGGTTAAAAAAAATACATATATACCTACACATATATCTGCTTGAGGTATATAGAATACACTCCAAGTTGTTTATGTTTAAAATTTTTCTTTAAAAAATGTTTTTGTTGGCTGGGTACGGTGGCTCATGACTGTAATCCCAGCACTTTGGGAGGCTGAAGTGGGTGGATCACAAGGTCAGGAGTTCGAGACCAGTCTGGCCAATATGATGAAACCCTGTCTCTACTAAAAATACAAAAATTAGCAGGGCATGGTGGCAGGTGCCTGCAGTCCCAGTTACTTAGGAGGCTGAGACAGAAGAAATGCTTGAACCTGAGCGGTGGAGGTTGCAGTGAGCCAAGATTGTGCCACTGCACTCCAGTCTGGGCAACAGAGCGATACTCGGTCTCCAAAAGAAAAAAAAGAAAGAAAGAAAAAAAAAGTTTTTGTTTATCTGTACCTTATTTTTCTACAAAGAATGCTTATGGCTTCTGGGATAATAACTCAAACAGATGTTTCATTTAACAAGAAAGATGGATTTGGTACCTAAACTGTAACCACATTCCTCCCTAGAGCAGAGCTCAGCACCCAGCAGGTCCCCTCACAGAGGCACCGATATCCTTTGCACCCTGTGTCTGGGGCTGGGCTGGGGTGGGGGTGCTGCAATGTTTTTAGGTACCAGCCATCAGGTACCATCAAGATAGCCCTAGATCCCTCCCTCCTGTTCATCTCAACTTTCAGAGCCATCAGCTGCCCACTTAACTAGCTTTACCAATTTGTAATCCTCTGAGTAGAGTTTTCAAAGCATGATCAAAGCTCCTAAATTATGGTTCAAGGTTTTAACTGTCACATTCACTGATTTAGAATAATCAAGGATAGAAGAAGCCATTTTACTCTGGCAGCAATCCAATTTTAAAAGTCATTAACTACTAGTCCTCATTTTACGCTGTCTGATGCCAGTCCTTTCTGATCACAAGGAAAAAAAGTAAGCTCATCACGTTTAAAAGCATGATCTTAAAATACCTTATCCAGTTAAGCACTTTTGTTTCTAACACAAAGTGCTGACTATTGACAGATTCTCTGGCATACTGAAAGCCGCCACTGCTGAACCTATCTGATCAACCAAGAACAAGCTTATCACCAGATACAGGTATCATTACATCATAAGGTGTAAAGATTGTTCTGGCAGCTCAGTCATCCACCAACAAACAGGTGTCTAAGAAACTGAGATTTCCCAATTACTGAAACCCATACAAAGAAATAAGCAACAGCATGACATAAACCAGGACACTTCAGAGAAATGCAACGTAAGAGAAAACGGTAGAAACAGGAGAGGACAACTCAGAAAAGTGTCCTGAGGAACTCCTCCCACTGGGTAAGCCAAGAGTAGGTTACCAGACCCAGGGCTCTCAGAAGCACGTAAGTTATGCCTCAATGCTGCTCATCTGCATTTTACATAGCATGATTACTTGGTAAAACCTATAGACTTAAAAATTCATTGCTTTCTCACCCTTTCCTACTCTTACCTTTTTTTATTTTTTTTGAGACACGAGTCTTGCCCAGGCTAGAGTGCAGTGGCACCATCTTGGCTCACTGCAACCTCCACCTCCCAGTGCAAGCAATTCTCCCGCCTCAGCCTCCCGAGTAGCTGGGACTACAGGCTCTCGTTACCACACCCAGCTAACTTTTGTATTTTTGTATTTTTAGTAGAAACAGGATTTCTCTAGGATGGTCTTGATTTCTTCACCTTGTTATCCACCCGCCTCGGACACACCAAAGGATAACAGGTGTGAGCCACCACGCCCAGCCTTACCTTTATCTTTTAAAAAACCATCCACAATTTAGGTCAGAGCCTTATCCTCTGTTACAAAACATGTTTAGAGTCAGACTACAACAAAGAGGCATAGTGTCTGCACAGCATTATTTTAATGCAAGAAAACAAAACTGCCAACTATAAGGATCTGAAAAATGTGACTACTTCAGGATTATTTTGGGGATGAACCACACCCCTTCCCTAATTATCTCTCAAAGGAAATATATCAGGCACTGTGGGCAAAGAGGGAAACATGTCTAATTACAACATGTGCATTTGGTGGATGAAGAATTTGAACATTCTTGAACTCTGGCCACATTTCAGAAGACTTTCCACTTGTAGTTTAATTTCACTGAAGAGAAAAGTTTAAAGATCAGTTGCACTTCAACCAGGGCTCTATCAAAAAAAGACACAAAGAATACCCAACAAGTACAGGCAACCAAAGCAAAAATGGACAAATGGGATAACATCAAGTTAAAAAGCTTCTGCACAGCAAAGGAAACTGTCAACAAAATGAAGAGACAATCCACTAAATGGGAGAAAATATTTACAAATTATCTATCTGACAGGGGATTAATAACAAGAATATGTAAGAAGCTCAAACAACTCAATAGGAAAAAATCTAATAATCTAATTAAAAATGGACGAAAAATATGAATACACATTTCTCAAAAGAAGATATACAAATGGCAAAAAAAAGCATATGAAAACGTGCTTAACATCACCGATCACCAGAGAAACACAAATCAAAACTACAGTGGGTGCTCGCTTCAGCATCACATATACTAAAATTGGAACAATATAGAGATTAGCATGGCCCCTGTGCAAAGATGACATGCAAATTCATGAAGCATTTCATATTTTAAAAAAATCTTTAAATACTAAAAAAAATTACGAAATATCATCTCATCCCAGTTAAAAAGGCTTACATCCAAAAGATAAGCAATAACAAATACTGGTAAGGATGTGGACAAAAGAGAACCCTCATACACTGTTGGTGGGAATGTAAATCAGTACAATCACTGTGGAGAACAGCATGGAGGGTCCTCAAAAACTAAAAATAGAGCTATCATATGATCCAGCAAGCCCACTGCTAGGTATATACCTAAAAGAAAGGAAATCAGGGCCAGGTGTGCTGGCTTAAGCCTACAATTCTAGCACTTTGGGAGTCTGAGGTTGGAGGACTGCTTGAGCCCAGGAATTTGAGAGCACCCTAGGGAACACAGCAAGACATCATCTCTACTAAAAATTTTAAAATTAGCCAGGTGCTCTGGCATTCACCTGTAGTCCAGCTACTTGGGAAAATCGCTTTAGTGCAGGAAGTGGAGCCTACAGTAAGCTGTGATCATGCCACTGTACTTCAACCTGAGCAACAAAGCAAGACCCTGTCTCTAAAAAAGGAAGAAAGAAAGAAAGGAAATCAGTATATGGAAGAGAAATCTGCACTCCCATGTTTATTACAACACTACTCACCATAAATAGATTTGGAAACAACCTAAGTGTCCATCATCGACAGATGAATGGATAAAGAAAATGTGGTACATAGACACAAGGGAGTACTATTCAGCCATAAAAAGGAATAAGATCCTGTCATTTGCAACAGTGAATAGAACTGGAGGTCATTATGTTAAGTGAACTATGCCAGGCATGGAAGGACAAACTTTGCATGTCCTCATTTATTTGTGGAAGCTAGAAATTAAAACAATTGGCCAGGTGCAGTGGCTCACACCTGTAATCCCAGCACTTTGGGAGGCTGAGGTGGGTGGATCACCTGAGGTAGGGAGTTCAAGACCAGCCTGACCAATATGGAGAAACCTCATCTCTACTAAAAATAAAAAATTAGCTGGGCACAGTGGTGCAGGCCTGTAATCCCATCCCAGCTACTTGGGAGGCTGAGGCAGGAGAATCCCTTGAACCCGGGAAGTGGAGGTTGCGGTGAGCCGAGATCACGCCATTGCACTCCACCTTGGGCAACAAGACCGAAACTCCGTACTCAGTCTATAAAAAAAAAATTGAACTCATGGAGATAGAGAATAGAATGATGATTACCAAAAGCTGGGAAGAGTAGCAGGAGAAAAGGAAGTGGAGATGTTTAATAGGTACAAAAATACAGTTAGACAGAGTGAGACCTAGTATGTGATAGTGCAACAGGACGACTACAGTCAATAATAAGAGTATAATTGGATAGTGTGCAACACAAAGGAAGGATAAATGTTTGTGGTGATGGATATCCCATTCATGCTTTGTATGCCTGTATCCAAATATTTTTTTTCATTTTTTGAGATGGAGTCTCACTCTGTCACTCAAGCTGGAGTGCAGTGGCGCAATCTCGGCTCACTGCAGCCTCCACCTCCTGGGTTCAAGCGCTTCTCCTGCCTCAGCCTCCCTAGTAGCTGGGATTACAGGTGTACACCACTACGCCTAGCTAATTTTGGGGTTTCGCCATGTTGGCCAGGCTGGTCTGGAAACTCCTGACCTCAGGTGATCCACCTACCTCAGCTTTCCAAAGTGCTAGGATTACAGGTGTCAGCCACCACACCCAGCCCAAATATTTCATGTATCCCATTAAATATATACACCTGTTATGCCCCCAAATTTTTTTTAAAAAATTTAAATGTTTTAAAAAGGCACAAAGAGAAACTGACTGTATTACTTACACGTGATACTACAAGGGAAGCCTGCTGAAAATGTAAGACTACCCTGACTCCACATCAGGTGCTAACAGGAAATGGTTTGTATTTTAATACTAGGACTAAAAATAAGACCGATTTTAAGAGCACTCTCCCCTGGAGAAAACACACATATCTTGAATTTAAAGATACATATGCAAATACTTCAGGCCCCAGGTGGTCTCATAGAAGCAGTCCCTGATCAGATCTCTCATCCACAGCCCACGTGCTTCTGCAAGACAGAGGTGGGAAGACATCTGCAACAAATTTGGCGCTGCTTCTGCACTTCTGCTGGAGAGAAGGGCAGAAATGAATCTTCACAAATCCAAAATGAGAAGGCATCTCACTAGGCATTTGGATTAAGAACTGTTGCTCAAGAAGCCCTGAGCAAGGCCTACAAGTTCTGATCTCTCTAACCTCCTCTCCTTGTCCATGGGGCCTGTGCCATGCTGGCTTCCTTGACGCTCCACCAACCCTTCAGACATACTCCCACCTCACGACCTTCCCTGGGGGCTTTCCCTCTACCTGGACGCTCTTCTCTCAGACTCCTCGTATCTTCAAGTCTCGGCTCAAATGCCACCTTTGCGAAGAGGAAAAAGATGCCTTTTCTTTCCCATGATATTTATCACCTCCTACTACACCATATAATTTACTTAAATATCTATAATCCACCATGTTCTCCTCTCCCCCTCAAATAAGCTCCAAGAGAGCCGAGTTCTCTGTCCTCTTCACTGATGTCTATCACAAGCATTTAGAACAGTGCCTGACACACATAGTAGGAGCTCAAGAAGTATTTTCTGAATGAATGAATAAACTTCTTGACATGAAGATTCAGAACAGTAAGAAGTGGGTGGAAAGGACGATGGTGAGGGGATGAGGAGAAAGAGGCGACAGAGGAGAATTCCCAAGGGAGAGGCAGAGACTGGCTGAGGCCGGGCCGACCCCCGTTTGTCCTCTCAGCGCTGATGGGAGGCGGACGTAGGTGCAGGGCATCCCGCCAGTAGCATCCGAGGCACTCACAGGCAGGGAGCGGAGGCCGGCGGGCTCCTGGGCTCACTGAGAAAGTCCAGCGGCAGGACAGACCCACACGGGTTCCGGTCAGGCCCCCTTGGGAGCCCCGACCCCCGGCCCTTCCCCTCCCAGCAGTGCCACAACCCCAGTTCCTCTCCAGAATCCCCAGGGGAGTCCCGGGCCGCAATCCCTTCTCGGCTCGGGCCCCTCCACCAGCCGCCAGCGACCGGGCCCTGCGCTCGGGCACCTGCCTGGCCGCGCCGGGGTCCTCACCCCGGCCGGCGAGGAGGCCCCAGGGCTCCCCTGCGTCTTCAGCCCGCTTGGATGCCCCGTCGCCCGGCACAAGGGCAGAAAGCGATCCGCAGCACTCCCCACCGCCGGGAAGGGGCTCCCGGCGCCCCATGCCCGGGCCGCCCCAGCCCGACGCCCCGCCCGCGCGGGGCCCCCTCACCTCAGGGCGTACGTACGACACGAAGGAGGGCTTGGGCGCCTTGGTGCCGCCGCCACCGCCGACTACCCCTTTCCCCAGCATACCGCCGCCCTGGGAAGCAGCGACGCGCGGGCGCAGAGGCGGCGGCTCGGTCTCTGGCTGGGGCAGCAGCGGCGGCCACCAGCACAAGCGGCTGGGGCTCCGCCCATCCCCAGGGCCGCTGCCGCCGCGTTGCCGCCCGCATCCGGCTCCGCGGCGGACACCGCTCGCCCCGCCCAGGCTCGTGGTTCCCGCCCACCCCGCGCGCGGCCCAGCGAGCCTGGAGCCCGCAAGCGGAGGCCACGCCCCCCATCACGGCAGGAGGGTCTGACCCGCTGAGATTCACCACCTTCCTGCGGCACAGCCCGCCCTCATGCTTTCTCTGATTGGCCAGAGGCGTTGCCGGCTGAACCCTTTTCTTGAACGAACCTGGAGAGATGTTTCCTCTAACCAATCTAGACAGCGTTCTCTCCGGACTTTCCGACGATTGGATGGATGTCGCCGTCGTCCAATGATCCTGCAGTCATCAAGTTGTCGTGAGCTGTGGTTCGCCGCAGTCGTTTTCTTCCTTTTGCTTGTGTCTTTGGAATAAAACGTCCAAGAGCGGGATGTATAGAATCTCCCTATAGGAGTTCCAAATTTACATCGATGACATTCAAGGTATTTTATTTTATTTTATTATGTTCTTTTGAGATGTAGTTTTGCTCTTGTCGCCCAGGCTGTAGTGCAGTGGCGCGATACTGGGTCACAGCAACCTCCGCCTCCCAGGTTCAAGCGATTCTTCTGCCTCAGCCTCCCGAGTAGCTGGTATTACTGGTGCTGTCCAGCTAATTTTTTTTTTTTTTTGACAGAGTCTCACTCTGTCGCCCAGGCTGGAATGCAATGGCACAGGCTAGGCTCACTGCAGCCTCCACCTCCTGGGTTCAAGCGATTCTCCTGCCTCAGCCTTCCGAATAGCTGAGACTACAGGCGCGTGCCAGCACACATGCTAATATTTTTTATTTTTAGTAGAGACGGGGGTTTCACCATGTTGTCCAGGCTGGTCTCGAACTCCTGACCTCGGATGAGGCCTCGGCCTCCCAAAGTGCTGAGATTACAGGCGTGAGCCACCGCGCTCAACCTCAAGGTTTATTATTTTAAATGTAAACAAAAGTGAGAAAAACGGATGACTCATGCCTCTAATCCTAGCACTTTGGGAGGCCGAGGCGGGTGGATCTCTTGAGGCCAGGAGTTGGAGACCAGCCTGGCCGACACGGAGAAATTCCGTCTGTACTAAAAATACACAAATTAGCCGGACGTGTTGGCAGGCGCCTTTAACTACTTGGGAGGCTGAGGCACGAGAATCGCTTGAACCGAGGTTGCAGGGAGCCAGGATCGGGCCACTGCACTCCAGCCTGGGCGACAACGCAAACCTGTCTCAAAAAGAAAAGAAAAAAGGGGGGACAAATCAAGTGTTAACAAGGCAGTAAGGAGTAAGTTTGAGTGTTTGATAATAAAAGACTTTGTTAACGTCATTTTTCCAAACTTTTTCCGCTTCTTTGTGTTTCCAACAGGAAGAATATCAAGAGCATAAGAGACTTATTTTTAACTCTACAAAGTTATTGATAAAACCCTCATTTTTTAGCCAAGATTGCAAAGAAGAAAATTCATTTCATTTCTACATTTGGTGCCAAGCATTGTTAGATGCAGATAAATAAGAACAAATACAGATCTTAAGAAATTCAATCTAGTGGGAAAAAACTGATAAATATATGCAGTTAATTTTTTAGGTGTTAGGCACTGTGCTAAGTACTCTTATCAGTGACCTTGATTTTTACCCTCTCAATCTCCATTTGCTTCCCATTCCCAAATACACTGCAAGTAAATATAAAATCTTAGTGAAAACAAATGTGCTTGCTTTTGCAAACAAAGTTTCAACACAAGTCCCGCAGCGCGGTTTCCAGCCAGATTGCCACTTAAAAGCCTATTTGGTATAGCTGTTCTTCAGCCGCAACTGAGTTTCCTTATCTGTGTTTCCAGGTGACAAAACAGAGATGCAAGTAATTTGGCCAGGTCTCACAACTAATCACTGAGAGAGCTGGGATTCCAACCCAGGTTAGTCTCATTTGAAATTCCAAGTTCTTAACATTATAATTATACAAATTAGGAGCACAATGAAAGTGTGGTCCTTTCTATTGGGGAAGTCCAAGTTGAAGCCATCCTTACAAGGTTGAGAAGAATTCTGCACAGAAATAAAGTTATAATCAAGCATTAATCAGGCTGCAGTTTGACCTGCTTCTTTGTATTAATAACTCAACGTCAGGTAACACTAGGTGCTGACCATTTGCATCCCTGTTGTTTCGATAGGTAGGATTTCTGGCTCCGGAATCATAAAGGTTTTGTTTAAGAACTGCTTAGGCAGATCCTAAGTTCCAGCAGAACAGCCAACATCAACCAGTTTAAAGACCACCCTCCCCAACACACACACACACACACACGCACACACACACACACACAGGAACAGAATCAGCATGAGAATATAATTTCTTCATCTCTCTGTCTCATGACTTCACCCTGCACTTTTCAACCAATCAATGGTCTCCAACTTTGGTCCACTTAAAAACCCTAGCCACAGGAGTGGACATCAGCGGTCCTACAGCAGAGGGGCCTGTTAAAAAAAAAAATAAAAACCTAGCCCCAGGCAGGGTGCAGTAGCTCACACCTGTAATCCTAGCACTTTTAGAGGCTAAAGTAGGAAACTCACTTGAGTTCAGGAGTTCAAGACCAGCCCAGACAACATAATGAGGCCCTCTCTACAAAACATTAAAAAATGAGCTGGGCATAAAGGTGTAAGCCTGTAGTCCAAGGTACTCAGATGGTTGAGGTGGAAAGATTGCTTGAGCCCAGGAGTTTGAGGTTACAGTGAGCTGATACGTCACTGCACTCCAGCCTAGGTGACAAAGCAAAATTCTGTCTAAAAAAAACCCTAGCCTCAAACTCCTTGGGGAGATGAATTTGAGGTTTCCTCCCATCTCCTCACCCAGCAGCTCCACAATTACACCTCTTTCACGCTGTAACCTGGTGTCTTGGTGTATTGACTTGTCCAGTGCTTTGGGCAACAAACCTCTTATGGTTACTAAGTAAGGCTTCATAAAGAAAGATAATCCTGGCTGGGCGCAGTGGCTCATGCCTGTAATCCCAGCACTTTGGGAGGCCAAGGCAGGTGGATCACAAAGTCAGGAATTCAAGACCAGCCTGGCAAAGATGGTAAAACCCTCTCTCTACTAAAAATACAAAAATTAGCCGGGCATGGTGGCGGGTGCCTGTAGTCCCAGCTACTTGGGAGGCTGAGACAGGAGAATCACTTGAACCTGGAAGACGGAGGTTGCAGTGAGCCTAGACTGTGCCATTGCACTCCAGCCTGGGTGACAGAGCAAAACTCCATCTCAAAAAAAAAAAAAAAAAAAGAAGGAAGGAAAGAAAGAAATTCCTCATGGGGGTGTTAAAGAATAAATTTATTTGTCAAGACTAATATCACTTTATATTTTGCAGTTTTCACTTTTTGAAGTAGAATGGCAGTGCAGATTTTTAGAGACTGAGCAAAGGTTTCCTTTCTCACTTTTCAATTAAGTGAAGGTTAATGATTGATGGGTGATGGAGCACACACAAGGGGTCTTGGCGCCTCAGCTCATGCACAGTCCCACCTCCCAGCCCCTCCTCCTTCCTCTTGGGTGCCTGCTATCCCATGGCACTGTGGCTCTCCCTAGCCAACTCCACAACTGCTGCCCACTTCTGCCCAGGGCAGCAACCAG
Source organism: Aotus nancymaae (assembly GCF_030222135.1). Taxonomy (NCBI): domain Eukaryota; kingdom Metazoa; phylum Chordata; class Mammalia; order Primates; family Aotidae; genus Aotus; species Aotus nancymaae. The sequence goes on from NW_026988425.1 coordinate 31,824,670, forward strand.
GTCTCATTGCCCAGGGGTGTGGGAGGATGGAGTCTCCTGTCCCACCGTCACCATCCACCCTCCCAGTGGGTGCCTGGGCACTGTCTCACAGAGGATCAGGGTGAGGCACAGCTCCCTGACCCTCTCTGGTGTCTCCGGGTTAAGGTGGCAGCTATCCTTGACCTAGGTTGGCAGTGTCTCAGCTACCGGCAGGGGCTTCCACCCACCCCCATCCAGGTACCAAATATGGCCTGGGTGGCAGAGGTGGCCATCCCTTAGGGATCACCCATCCACTATGAGAAGGGGAGTTGACTTCCCCACCCCCTGGCTGGGGCCCCACATTCTCATTTTGTGCTTGGCCCTGCAAATGATGCAGCCAGCCCAACCTATTCCCTTTCTTATCTCTGTGTCCTTGGGCAAAGCACTTCCTCTCTCTGTGTATCTATTTCCTCACCTTAAAATGAGGGTGACAACAACAATAATAACTACTTCAAGGTGGTTAGGGGACTGTATTAGGTTCTCTAGAGGGACAGAACTAATGGAGTAGATATATACGTAAAGGGGAGTTGATTAAGTATTAACTCACATAATAGGCTGTCTGCAGGCTGAGGAGCAAAGAGAACCAGTCCAAGTTCCAAAACTGGAGAACTTGGAGTCCCATGTTTGAGGGCAGGAAGCATCCAGCATGGGAGAAAGATGTAGGCTGGGAGGCTAGGCCAGTCTCTCTTTTCACATTTCTAGCAGTACTGGCAGCCGATTAGATCTCACCCATCCAGCATCCAGATTAAGGATGGGTTGCCTTTCCCAGCCCACTGACTCAAATGTGAATCTCCTTTGGCAGCACCCTCACAGACACACCCAGGATCAATACTCTGTATCATTCATTTCAGTCAAGTTGACACTCAGTATTAACCATCATAGGGACTGTTCAGAAGATTAAACAAGTTGATTCAGGTGATGTCTGGTACGCAGCAAGAACTAAATAGGTGATGGCTATCCTCTGTACGATCTCACCAAGTAGAACATAACTTACTCAGTTTCAGGGATCATGGAAGGAAAAGCAAAGTGACTCCTTCCTGCTAATTAACTGTGGGACTTTGTTAAAGAAAGAAGTCAATCACTGAGACAATGAGTATTGCCAGGGAAGAAGGTTTTTCAGGTGCTGCAGCCGAGGAGATAGTAGATCAGTCTCAAATCCATGTCCCTGACCAACTAAAACTAGGGGCTTTTATAGTGGGGAAAAAAATGTGACCATGTGTGGGAAAACAGGAATTAGGGAGGGAAAAGAAAGAGAAGTTGGTCAATAGGAGGCAAGTGGTCCATTAAGCAATCCTGATAGGTGAGGGGTTTGACATCTCATTGTCCAGATGTGGTGATCTGGTAAGTTTCAATTCCTTGTTACTATCTGGGAGGACTGATGGTTGGTTTCCTGAGAAAGGAACTCAGATAAGACAAATGTAACGTTCTCAAGTGTTTTTTTTTTTTTTTTGTCTTTGTTTTTCTGAGGAGTGATTTACTTCCAATTATGTGATCAATTTTAGAGAGGATGTGGCCATGCTGTGGCTCTGTCCTGTAATCCCAGCACTTTGGGAGGCCAAGGCAGGCAGATCCTTTGAGCCCAGGAGTTCAAGACCAGCCTAAACAACATGGTGAAACCCCCTTCTCTAGAAAAATACAAAAATTAGCCAGGCGTGGTGGAACGCATCTATATTCCTGACTACTCTAGAGGCTGAGGTGGGAGGATCGCTTGAGCCTGGGAGATCAAGGCTGCAGTGAGCCATAATGATGCTACTGCACTTCGGCCTTCAGTCTGGGCAACACAGAGAGAGATACCATGTCTCAAAAAGAAAAAAAAATGACTGAGAGCATCAATTTCTATGTTTATTCAAAGAAACCATAAACATCGGTTCTATAGGACAATTGGGCCAGTTTCAGAAGCAGAGCAGCCCTTACCAGACACCAAATCTACTGGTGCCTTGATCTTGGAGTTTCAGCCTCCAGAATAATGAGAAATAAGTTTCTAATATCTATAAATTCCCAGTCGAAGGCATTTTGGTAGAGCAGCAGGAATGGACTAAGGCATGCTGGTGAGGGCTCCACCCCTCAGCCTGTGCCCACCGACCTAGGTGAGGACAGGCATTTCTGTTTTTGTGCCCAAATGTTGCATTTCTCAAGACCACCCTGGCCTGCCATGCCCGCATCCTGTGCCTGTAAAAACCCAAGACACTAGTGAGCATGCATAAAAAGTGGCTGGACATGGAGAGGCAGGAGCACACCAGTGGACAAAGACACAAGTGGCTGGATGTTGAGAGGAATGCACTGTCTAAGAGCACACTGATGCCGGCAGGCCATCAAGCAGCAGAAAGACGCAGGGGCGGGGTCAGAGGAAAGCCCAGGCCACTGAGCAGACTGACTCCAGGGAAACCACCTTCCCACTCCATCCCCTTCTGGCTCCCCCATCTTCTGAGAGCTACTTCCACTCAATAAAACCTTGTGCTCAATCTCCAAGCCTACATGTGATCTGATTCTAATGGTACACCAAGGCAAGAAACCCCGGGATACAGAAAGCCCTCTGTCCTTGTGATAAGGCAGGGTGTCTAATTGAACTGACTAATACAAGCCACTTATGGACAACTAAATTAAATGAGCACCCTATAACACATGCCCACTGCGGCTTCAGGAGCTGTAAGCATTCACCCCTAGGCACTGTCCTGGCGTCGGAGCCCCACAGCCTTTCCGTCTGCGTGCTCCCCCTAGGGGTTTGAGCAGTGGGACACTTAAGAGACCAGCCACACCCCCATCGCACGCCATCTGAGGGAGACAAGGGAACTTTTACCATTTCACTTCCAGAATCAGTTTTGATGCAATGATGAAAACGCATGCTTTTTTTCCTTTCTTTCTTTCTTTTTTTTTTTTGAGATGGAGTCTTGCTCTGTCACCCAGGCTGGAGTGCAGCAGCGTGATCTTGGCTCACTGCTACCTCTGCCTCCTCGGATTAAGCAATTCCCCTGCCTCAGCCTCCCAAGTAGCTGAGATTACAGGCATGCGTCACCATGCCCTCCCCCAATTTTTGTATTTATAGTAGAGACGGGGTTTCACCACATTGTCCAGGCTGGTCTTGAACTCCTGACCTCAAGTGATCCACCCGTTTCAGCCTCCCAAGGTGCTGCAATTAGAGGCATGAGCCACTGCGCCTGACTCCCCCACTTTCTTTAAAGAGCAGAAAGGGAATGAATACAGAGGACAAGCTAAAATCTGCTTCCATATTGCTTTTTAAAAAGTTAATTAATTTATTTGCTTATGTATATTTTTTTCTATCTTGCTTTTAAGGTTCTTTAGCTGTTAGCATATTTTTACTTTGTCTTTAGGGTGTGAGGTCAAATCTCCTTTGGGAGAGTCTCCCAACTGATTGACAAATTCCTGTATGCTGAGGTCAAATAATTTTCCATCTATTCATAAACGCAGATGGAAGCCCCTAGACTGACATATTTGACTTTACACAAAATACTTCATGAACATTTCTTTCTCCTAATGCTTTCCTAAGCTTTCTTGGAGAATTATAAATAGGAACAAATCTTAGCTCACGTATAAATGTATGCCAGACCAAGCGCAAACCCATTTCTTCCCACAGACAGCTGAAACTGACAGGCAGCAGCACACTCCCAGCTGGCGGGGAACATTTTACTGTGGCAAATGGTTGAAGCCTACACAGTTGCATTTCCTCCTCTTGGGAGTCACTTGAAGCAGCCTATTTGTGTGTCTTACTCATATGTATCTAACAGGTGCCTAGCAGGAATTTAAAAAATAGTTTCACCTGAGTGAGTGAAATGGCATTCATTAGCTGAAAAGCAGAGAGGGCAGTGACGGACTCAGCACAGAAGCAAGAATTAAAGCTCTAGCGCCCTGGTTAGATCTGCAGTTTTCTTTTCCTTTAATTTTTATAGATACAGGGTTTCAACATGTTGGCCAGGCTGGTCTTGAACTCCTTGGCTCAAGCAGTCTGATGGCCTTGGCTTTCCAAAGTGTTAAGATCACAGGAATGAGACACCACGCCAGGCTTCCTGCCTGCACTTTTAAGTGGATACAAACTAGGACCTGTTTTTATGTATATATAATTTGTATATATATTCGAGGACTAAAATGCCTGTTGCCAAAATTCACCTTTAGCAAATGGTCTGGTGTCTGCAGACTTCCCTCTTCTTTCACTGGAACTAGAAAATTCCTTAACCTCTTACTACAACAAAAGGTCTTTCAGCCTTCCTCTGAAGATGGTGAGGAGCAGACCTGGATTAAAAAGTATTTGGATTGTTCTTAGTCTTGTGGTGTTGTAATATGAGAGCCTGCTGGGGAGGCTTTGTGATGATTTATTCATTTTTGTTTTTATTTATTTATATATTTATTTATTTATTTTTGAGACAAAATCTGGTTCTTTACCCCAGGCTAGAGTGTAATGGCACAATCTCGGCTCACTGCAACCTCCACCTCCTGGGTTCAAGCAATTCTCCTGCTTCAGCCTCCCGAGCAACTGGGATTAGAGGCACCTGCCACTACACCTGGCTAATTTTTATATTTTTAGTAGAGACAGGGTTTCACCATGTTGGCCAGGCTGGTCTCAAACTCCTGACCTCAGGTGATCCTTCTGCCTCGGCCTCCCAAAGTGCTGGGATTACAGGCATGAGCCTCCGCACCCAGCCTGTTTGTTTTTATTTTTTGCGATTTCACAAAACACACAACCTAAGCTGGTCACGTTGTGGGAGACTTGAGGAGCCTACTCTTTGTGATCTGTATTCTGCCTTCTTCAAAGCACAAGTTAATGGCCTGGTTGGTTTATTTATTAAGTAGGGGTTACCATTGATCCACTGTGACTCACCTCTTAGCCTCTCCCAATAAGACTGGAAGTTCTCAAGAGCAGGGATGGTCCCCTTTATCATGAGCACCTACCCAACCACTGACACTACTCTGGTAAGTGAGTGCTCAGTGAGTACTGGAGAAATGGGGATTCTCATCCATTAGGGTGTGAGTGTCAACTGACGGGGCAAGAGGAAAGGTAATTTTGCAATATCTATCAAAAATAGTATCATGGCCCAGTGCAGTGGCTCACACGTGTAATACGAGTACTTTGGGAGGCCAAGGCCAGGGGATCACTTGAGGTCAGGAGTTCAAGACCAGCCTGGACAACATGGTGAAACCCTGTCTCTACTAAAAATATAAAAATTAGCCAGACGTGGTGGTGCACGCCTGTAATTCCAGCTACTTGGAGTCTGAGGCAGGAGAATTGCTTGAACCTGGGAGGCTGAGACTATAATGAACTGAGATTGGGCCACTGCACTCCAGCCTGGGCGACAGAGCAAGACTCTGTCTCAAAAAAAAAAAAATTGTCTCAGGGCTTTAACTTCTAAAAGTTTAGCCTACAGATATACATGTGTAAAGGCTGTAAAGTTTCGTGGTTGAAGGCAGATATTCTGGACTCAGACTGCCTAGGTTCAAGTCCTGCCTCCACCAGTTACTAGATATGTGACCATTAATGATGCGCTTATCTTCTGGGACCTCAATTTTCTCACCTATAGAAATGATGGTTGTGAGGATGATAACGGCAACTACCTCACAGGATTGAATGAGTTAATAAGTGTAAAGTGTTTAGAGTATTGGCAATGTGATATGAGATCCAAGATATAGTGAGTGATTAAAGCAAGGTGCAGAGCAGTTCGCGTTTGTAAAAAAGGGTGGATTATAGAGTACATGTATCTATGTCGTTTCCTTTTTTTTTTTTTTTTTTGAGACGGAGTCTCACTCTGTCACCCAGGCTGGAGTGCAATGGCACAATCTGAGCTCACTGCAACCTCCGCCTCCCGGGTTCAAATGATTCTCCTGTCTCAGCCTTCTGAGTAGCTGGGATTACAGGTGCCTGCCACCATGCCCAGCTAATATTTTTGTATTTTCAGTAGAGACGGGGTTTCACCATGTTGGCCAGGCTGGTCTTGAACTCCTGACCTCATGATCCGCCTGCCTCAGCGTCCCAAAGCGCTGGGATTACAGGTATGAGCCACTGCGCCCTGCCAATTTTTGTATTTTTAGCAGAGACAGGATTTCGCCGTGTTGGCCAGGCTGGTCTCAAACTCCTGGCCTCAAGCTATCCGCCCGCCTCGGCCTCCCCAAAGTGCTGGTATTACAGGCATGAACCACCTCATTGAATTCTTTCTGAATTCTTAAGCATCTAGAATCTGTTTGCTATCTTAGCCTGTCACGTGAATATGTCTTTGATTGACTGGACCAGGTTCGTGTCGTTTCTTCTTGAGAGCTACTGCAAGCTCCTCACAGTCAAAGGCCCCTCCTGCGCTCCCAGATATGCCTTGTTCCCAAAGTGCTGTCCTCAGTGCTTGAGTAGATCAGCAGATGGACAGAAAAGCCTTCAGGGCTTGACTGAACCATGAAAGCCATGGGGACGAGGACACTGTGCCCTCTACAGGACGATTGCAAAAGTGGTGACCAGGAAGGTATTCTCAGCACAGACTGGGAAACTCTCCCACAGAGCTGCACAGGATAAAGGAAAATGACAAAGGAGGCTGGGCTGGGTCCTTCTCTGCCTGCTATCTGTCACCAGGCCCGCTGTCTGTCACCAGGCCTCCTCTGGGTACACTTACTGGGCCCACAGCCACATGAAGCATGGAGTAGAAGCCGGGCTTGAGCCAGCTGCAGGCCACCCTGGGGGCCACAGAACTGTACACTCCCAGAGCTGGGAGAAAACTCATTTTGAAAGAGGAGTGCAGTCACAGGGCCTGGAGAAGTAAAACAACACGCCCAAGATCACAGTGCTGTCAGTGGCACCCTGGCACTTACTCTGACCATGTCACTTCTGAACCCTGATTCTGAGCCTCGTGGTCTGATGCAGGCAACTGAATCCGGTTATTTCTGAGCTTTTTCTTTGTCATTCCAGGCCTTATGAGCCAGTCAATCTTCTCTTCTTTCTAAGTTTTGTTCAGGGCTGAATAGGGTTTGAAAATATGGAAGCACACAGTTCATTTCCAGCTCCTCTCTCTGTTTTCCTCACTCTCCCCCTGGGCTGAATTGAAGGCTCTAGGAGTGCACAGAGCCTCTATCTGAGGCGGGATGGGTGGGGTTGCCCATCTCCCTGACTTGGGTCCCAGGGTTGGGCTTGTGTGTTCCTCAGCAGGGAAGGTGCTTGGCTCCGAGAGTGCTAACTCGGGCCTGCCGTCACTCCTTCCTGCTCCTGTGCAGCTCGCTGGCTCAGTGCTTCCTCAGAGTTGCAGCTAAGTCCTTTCTCACCCTTTGGATGGCTTATGCCTTGTCCTTGAACCGCTGTGCTCATTTCCTCTGCTGGGCAGCCTCTCAGTAGCACCTTGGCTCTCTCTCCTAAGTACTTGCTGTGTCTCACTTGAGGGCCGTGGAAAACTTGGGAGACATAGCGACAAGCTCTGTAGTGCCTGGAAAGGCCATGGCTCCATTTCAACCACTCTATACCATGTGTGTGCATGTGTGCATGTGTGCATGCAAGTGTGTGTGTGTGTGTGCGTGTGTGGCAGGGTCGAGGGAGTTGGTCAGCAGGTCCACCAGCTATAAAACTCCCAGACGGAGGTGCAGGACTCAGGCCCACTCTTCTCTCATATCCCCCAAATGATAGGCAAACTGTGGGGCAGGTGATGAGTGCAATGACACTACCTCCTTCTCCCTCTGCTCTTTCCAGACCTGTCTCTCTCCCAGCTCAGAGCCCTCATGGGGAGTGTGTGTCTGTGTGCGTGCACACGTGCGTGCTGGGAGGGAAGGAGAGTTTGGGTGTGGGGCAGAGAAGTAGCAGCCAGAAAAACCTGTTGTGTTTCCCACTTAAATTTCTCTTGACTCATTCCAGGATAATAGAAGTCAAGTTCTGGCATCTGACTTAGGGGTGATTTCCATCCAGGAGGGAGGAATCGAGAAGCTTGTTGATGTCTCCAATTATTAATATTGACACAATTAAATGTTTTAAGTGTCATTCAATCAAACAAAGACTGCGCATCACAAATAAAAATAATGTGTTCTTCCTTCTGGATTTTACCTGAGATCGAAGCATTAAGTTTAGATCTGAGAATTTCTGGTTCTGCTGAGCTGATCAGGGAAGAGTGATGTGGGAAATAAAAAAGTTCCTTTTTAAAGTTTGCTTTCTTGTTAAAGAATATGTGTGCTAATAACTTTGTTAAGCCCTATCCTATGTAGCTGTTAAACATGCCATGCATATAGGCACATAGTACATTCTATGTCCTTGCACTTTAACCAAAATATCTGTGCTGGATGTGCTCACAGGCATGTCCCAGCTCTCCATTGCTTTTACCTGTTTAGAAAAGTTTCAAGTTGTTAGTCAATCGGGTTTTAGTTTAGATTGTGAGGTCTGGCTCCAGCCAACAGAGATCAGACACAGCAGTAAGGACAACCCCAAATGCATAAGGAAGAAATTTGTCTATTTTCCTTTATTCATTGTACGCTCGTGGCAAGATGGTGAGCAAGACCCTTCCTGCAGTCGAGGAAGTAAAAATTACGTTGCTGAAAGATCCTTAATCTCAATGCTGATTTTTCTTTGTGGCACCAAGCATCTATTTCTAACAGATGAGAACAGCCAGGCTGTCTGTTCTTCAAGCTGAAGGAAGAGGGCACTGAGACAATCTTCTCTTCCTTCCAAGTTTTGTTCAGGGCTGAATAGGGTTTGAAAATCTGGAGGAACAATGAGAGGACACCTCTTGTCCACAGAGGAGAAAAGGGCTGCTGGAGTTTGGAGCCTAATGATCTTAGAAAGAAGGAAGCTGTTGCTGACTTCGGAGCTTGGGAGAAACTTCTCAAATAAAAACAGGCCAGGCAGGCCTCCCTGCTGGGATATTTGATCTTTGCTCAAAGTGTAGTCAGACCTGTTTTGGGCTTGGCTAATCATTCTCACTCACTGAAGAGCTGAAAGGCTTATTGTTCAGGTGGCTGTAAAAGAATGCAGAGGCTGTGAAAGTCCCACTGTTTAATACTTGAAAAGGTCATCTGTCTCAGGGTTAAAATGTAATTGAACAAATTTTAAAAAAATCTTTTTGTCCAAAGGCAAAAAAAGAGAACATAAGGAGTAGAAATTGCTAAGCTGCGAAGAAACATCTCTGTATTTTATAGAGTCACTTTTCTGCTTGGGCATTGTTGATGATCAGCCATTGCCCTGTCCCCCGGCCTCCCTCCAGAACACTGGAGTCTATTCACCATTCATTCACCTGGCCTCTGGAACGGGTTCTGAGGGCAGCCAAGTACAGCACCCAACAAGGCAACCTCAGAAGCTGCAAATGTCTTACACAGGTTTAAGTTGTCTGAAAAGAAGTTTTATGGCTTAGCTGAACTGGGGGCCCAGAAAGGGGGCAGGAGGGAGTCTATTTATTTTCTCACCTCATGTGAGATGACATCAACTGAAAAGAAAATACCAAGAGAAACTCAGTTTGGAACCACGTAAGGGCAGAGAAGGAATCCATTCATTTCTAGAAAGCTCTGCTCTACTTTTTTACTCGTCTCTTCCTGTCAGCAGGACAACAACACCCTTCCCCATCCCAAAGGAAAGACTCTGTCACACTTGGTCAGAGAAGACACATCTCACAAAGGTCTGTGAGGCTGAACTCAGAGAGAAAGCAGGACATGCATATATGTGGGGAGGGGAGAGCAAGGACTTTGCTCTGGAGGTTACTGTTGATTACAACACAGGGAGAAGTCAAAGACAAGAGGAGAAGGACAGGTTGGAGCCACAGTTGATGGGGCCTTGAATGCCATGCTAAAAAGTTTGCAATTTATCCTTAAGCACTTATCCTTAAGCATGTTGCAGTTTATCCCTAGGATAATTTTTACACCTTTAAAATTTAAATTTGAGACATTGTCTCAAAATAAAATCAATTATGTTTATGTTGCCAAGTCTGGTCTTGAACTCCTGGCCTCAAGCCATCCTCTTGCCTCAGCCTTCTGAATAGCTGGGACTTATAGGCACACAGTACCGTGCCCAGCTTACAGCTTAAAAAAATTATTAAGTCATAATTATTTAAGCGTTATTAAGTAATTAATTTACTAAGTAGGAAAAATAATTACAGAAATACTAGAAACTAGAAATGAGCAATTTTAATCAAATAGAAATCAAAACCCGAAACAGAACAAGCCACAATCATACGACACAGGGTAACCACGAGAACGTTTTGGGGAAAAATGGTCTATATATGTATATTCATATCTATTCAAACAAAAAAGAATAATGCTTTACACCTGCTTTTTTTGTTTTGTTTTTGTTTTTGTTTCTGAGGTGGAGTCTGGCTCTGTTGCCCAGGCTGGAGTGCAGTGGTGCAAGCTTGGCTCACTGCAACCTCTGCCTCCCAGGTTCAAGCGATTCTCCTGCCTCAGCCTGCCGAGTAGCTGGGATTACAGGTGTGCGCCACCACACCTGGTTAATTTTTTTATTTTTAATAGAGATGGGGTTTTGCCATGTTGGCCAGGCTGGTCTTAAACTCCTGACCTCAAGCAATCCACCTGCCTCGGCCTCCCAAAGTGCTGGGATTACAGGTGTGAGCAACTGACTGAGCCTACACCTGGTTTTATGACCTGATTTTTTTTCATTAAACATTATAAAGTAGGTTTCTTCACATGTTATTTTCCTACATAGTTATTTCAGCTTTTCCTGACCTAACATTCCTGAGGAGTTGACGCCTCTCATGAGTAACAAGGATTGAAAAAGGGGTGATATTTAAAAATGAGACACTCCCCTTTAATTAATTAATATATATACAGGGTCTCACTCTGTCGCCCAGGCTGGAGTGGTACAATCATGGTTCACTGCACCCCTGACCTCTCGAGTTCAAGGGATCCTCACCCCTCAGTCCACCAGTAACTAGATCTACACATTCATACTACCATTCCCAGCTGTTTTAAAATTTTTTGCAGGGATGAGGTCTTACTATACTCCCCAGGCTGGTCTTAAATTCCTGGGCTCAAGCAATCGTCCTGCCTTAGTCTCTCAAAGTGCTGGGATTACAGATGTGAGCCACCACACCCAGCCAGAACTCACCTTTTGACTTACTAGTCTATATATTAATTTAGATGGTTGGGCTGTATTTCATTAAAGTCCTTATGGGACTATTTCAATTGCTTTTAATGCTGCACACTTGCCAATAATGCTTCAGTAAACATATAGGAATTTATAATTCTGTACACTTTTAAAAGAAAAACTGCAGCAGAATTAAATTTAAAAGAGTTTAATTGAGCAATGAAGGATTTGTGAATCGGGCAGCTCCCAGAATCACAGCCGATTCAGAGAGATTCCAGCACAGCCAAGTGGTGGAAGAAGATTTTTAGACAATAAAAGGGAAATGATGTACAGAAATGAGAAGTGAGATATAGAAATAGCTGGACTGGTTACAGGTTGGTGTTTGTTTTATTTGAACAGTTTGAACACTTAGCAGTCTATGAGTTGTTGAAGTATGGCCACTGGGATTGGCCAAGACTCAGCTATTGTTACAAGCACACGTGCTTCTGAATTAGGTTTTCAGTCTTGTCTGTCTATTTTTTTTTTTGTTTTGGAGATGGATTTTCGCTCTTGTTGTCCAGGCTGGAGTGCAATGGTGTGATCTCGGCTCACTGCAACTTCTGCCTCCCGGGTTCAAGTGATTCTCCTACCTCAGCCTCCCAAGTAGCTGGGATTACAGGCATCTGCCACCAGGCTTGGCTAATTTTTTGTATTTTTAGTAGAGATGGGTTTTCTCCATGTCTGTCAGGCTGGTCTTGAACTCCAGACTTCAGGTGATCTGCCTGCCTTGGCCTCCCAAAGTGCTGAGATTATACATGTGAGCCACCGTGCCTGGCCAAAACTTTTCTTTTTTCTTTTGAGACAAGTCTCACTCTGTTGCCCAGGCTGGAGCTATTAAGCTAGGTTACAATATGTCCACAGGGACTCAAATACAGAAGTCTGGAGTCCTCCTCAGGCCATATTTACTTTGCTTTAACAATTCCCTCCTTTTGGTCATTTCTCAAATTTAAGAGATTGACTAAAACTTTAGTCCTTGATGTCACTATCACCATCATAAATGTATTTATTTGATTTTGAAACCCACTGGGAAACAGTAGAACAGTGAGTTTTGCAAAAGTAGGAACAAGGACTGAGTAGAGGTTACCTCCTTATGTTGGAAGGTCTTTTTATAGAAGAAAAACAAAACCTGGTCTGTTCTGGTCTAGGGTTTATGTGTTTCCTTAAAGTCTTAGTTTGATTATGTCACATTTAGCATGAGTGACTCCCTTTTTGTTTGGTTTGGTCTGTTTGGGGCCTAGTATATGAGTTTTGGTCCAAAACAATGGCCTCCCATAATTCTGTTTAAAAATTCTCCCTTTTTGGTCGGGTTCTCATTTAGGTGAGAGTGTGACCACAATTCAGGGCCTTAATGTCACTCTCAGTTACTACCATTTTGCGTTTCTGATCTCAGTATATCATTCGTAGGTTACAGTGTCCTCATCGCCATATATTGCTTTCAGTTTTTGTCATTGCAGTTGAAGTGAGACTATTTGACATTTTAGAGATGGCTGTATGTAAACATTTAAAACCTTTGAGAGAATACAGTGTGCCAGGGAGACTATTATTATGACTATTGGGAGGATAATACCAAGAGTTTGGAGTATGTTCTTTATTCAGTGTCTCTACAAATAAAACCAGCTAAACACAAATAGGTCAAAGAATGAGTTACATGAAGAGTCTACTCGCCTAGATAAGTGCTCTATTCATTAATTCCCTACAACTGAATTTTGGTAATTTACATTTGATGTATTTCTCTATAGGCCACAAGTGCCAGTAGCTGTATAGATATTTTTCTATGTAGTCAATTCTACAGGTTAGTATAACTTTTACAAGAGAGTTTAAAGTCTGTTGGGTAACTATAGTCTTTACAGTAGAGCCCATTATAGAGCCTATCATGAGGGATACATTTCTAATTATTGTTTCTTTTATTCTAAACCATGGAAAAAGGACCTAACAAATGATTCATTTTTAGAAGAGTGAAGGCCTCTTGGCAATGTTATCTCTATGATGTGGATTAAGAGGAGTGAATCAATGTTCTGTTTCTGACTGATTACGAGGCAACGTATGTACCATTGAAGTTTTTCACCTACCTTGAGTCTTTCTCTTTTATCTATCAAGGTTATTCATGTATAAGGCTGGCTATAAAATCATTTACAAATAAAAATATACTCCATAAGTGTACATAACAGACCCTCTTTTCATTTCTCATTTCTCATGTCTCTATAAACAATGAGAAATTGTTTATAGAGGCATAAACTGTTGTGGTCCGTGAGATCGGCACGTCTGCCGGCGATCTCTTGACCAGCAAGAGGGTCCCAATACCTGGAAGAGAGAGTGCGCAGAAGAAAAGAACGACAGGAAAGTTTGGGGTCTGGAGGGCTGACGAGGATTGCCCAAGTCAGTGATTTATTTTGTGCACAGGGTCTCATTATATACCCTTTAGCCTGCAGTGGCTGACGTCAGGTTACTTAGTGAGGTAACTACAACAAAGGAGAAGAGAAAATCACAACATTACAAGCCTAGGATTCAAGTTAAAACTAGTAAAAGGAGAAGCATACAATCAACTATCATAAAGATTGATCAAGAAGTCATAAAACAAACAGGTGACCTTTTCTACTTATCCGATAATCAGAAACACAGAAACAAGATCAATTTTACAATGGTCAAACCAAGGTATAAATCTTAGAGGTAACAATTTCAAATGTCATATGAATAGTCACAAGCTTCAGTGAGTACCTGGTAACGGAGTCATAAAACAAGCCCAGAACAGCAACTTCAAGAAATAGAATGTGCAGTGAAACCACACAGCCTTCACCCAGCCAAACTGTTAGATCAGTGAACCAGAAAACTTCTGCAAAATCAAACTTCTTGCACTTCCTTCTTTCCCTTAGCTCGACTGTGTCCAGCAGGGGAGAAATGTGTCTGGGCTCAAGCTCCATTATGGCGGAGACACTTAGGGGTCTCTACGCTGGAGCGATCCCCACAATAAACAAGGAAAAAGTATTCAAAGATAAGAGTCTCATGATAGTAGAATTCTTGATCCGTGATCTTGGGAAAAGTTCACATCAAGGATTTCCTCTTTTTGTGGGGAGAAATTTTCCTGGTTAGTTTTACCTTCAGGGTTCTAATGAGAGGACAGTTCCAAGAGTATGGAGGGACTCTTTTCAGTTGTGAGATTGTAAACTCAAAGTTCAATGTCCTGAAGTTTTGTTGCAGTGTGGATGGTATCAATGAAAAGAGTCTAACTCTGTAAAATATTTGAAGAGATTTATTCTGAGCCAAATATGAGTGACCATGGCCTGTGACACAGCCCTCAGGAGATCCTGAGAACATGTGCCCAAGATGGTAGGGGCATAGCTTGGTTTCATACATTTTAGGGAGGCATGAGACATCAATTAAATACATTTAAGAAATACATTGGTTTGAACCAGAAAGGTGGGACAACAGAAAGCAGGGGGCTTCCAGGATATAAGTAAATTTAAACATTTTCTGGTTAATATTTGGTTGAGTTTGTCTAACGACCTGGGATCAATAGAAAATAAATATTCAGGTTAAGCTAAAAAATTGTGGAGACCAAGGTTCTTTTGAAGTCTTTTTTTTTTTTTTTTTTTTTTTTGAGACTCATACAATATTTTAATCGTCTTCCTTGTCTTGTAATGTAATGCTAGAGAGTCAGGTTGGAAAGTAAGTCATGATATCTAGGGTTAAAGAAAACCCATCTGATGAGAATTTATGGTTTGTAGGACATGAATCCCAAGACTCCTTGGACAGGAATTTGGGCAAGACTGAAAAATCAGAGCTTAGTCCTTAATGGCAAGGAGAGTCTTTGATATTCTCAGAAGATTCAATCTTTGGGTTCTAGCTTGTGAAGGAGTTTATTGTCCTCAGTGAACCATAAAAAGTTTTCTTTACCTGGTAAAAATATACTGTGGCATAACTTAGTGTTGTAACATCAATCCTTCTATATGGGAAAGCTTTTCTATAACCAGAAAATATGTATTGAAAATGACAATTGAATGAAATCCATTTATAAATATTTAAATGACCCATCAGATAGTCAAATGTACCTGAAGCTTTGATTGTCTTCACAGGAATATGGGTTTGACAAACTAAACATTGGTTATAAACTATTTTAGCATTTATAATTTACCACACCAATATATTTAATTTGGAATATTTTATATTTTCCATGATGAGTCATGGAATGTATTACTTCTAGTAAAAAAAGTTTTTTTTGTTTTGTTTTTTGTTTTTTTTTTTGAGACGGAGTTTCGCTCTTGTTACCCAGGCTGGAGTGCAATGGCGCGATCTCGGCTCACCGCAACCTCCGCCTCCTGGGTTCAGGCAATTCTCCTGCCTCAGCCTCCTGAGTAGCTGGGATTACAGGCACGCGCCACTATGCCCAGCTAATTTTTTGTATTTTTAGTAGAGACGGGGTTTCACCATGTTGGCCAGGATGGTCTCGATCTCTTGACCTCGTGATCCACCCGCCTCAGCCTCCCAAAGTGCTGGGATTACAGGCTTGAGCCACCGCGCCCAGCCCCTGTAAAAAAAGTTTTAAGAACTCAGGAGAGACAAGGTGGGCTTCCTGGTTCTCCATGTGTCCATGTTTAATTAATATTAGACTTAGGTCTTCTTGAATACCAGCTGTTTTTCTAAATTAGGTGTATAGTACTGATAACTGATGGGTTATCATAGGTAATTTGGCTTAGACCATGGAGTTTATTTAATTATATATTTAAAGAATTTCAGTATCAGTTGATTTACCATGAAAATCTGGCAAAGTATTTTCTTGGTATTCAATTAATTTTTGTTTATTCAAGTGACTAGTTTTATAAACCGGTCAGTCTTTTCATTAAAGTTTCAGTAATTCTTACCCAGTTTAAATATGATTCTAAAGTTATTAGAAACCTGTATTTAAGAGTGTTTTTTAGCATCCTTTTTATCTTTTCATGAATCTCCTAAGAGATACCATATTCTAGGATTTTGTGTGTTTGTGAAGTTTTAAGAAACTGCATCAGTATTAAGCAATTAACTGTGGAAATGACTTTAAATAGTTGTAGTTAAAGACACAATTGACAAGGAAATTTGTTTATTTCTGTGGTCCATTATAACATAATAATTGTAATTATGATTGATAGCATATACTCTAACACCTTATAATTTTAGAAATTCTATACAATTTTGGAACATATATTAATATTGTTCACTAAAATATAACCTGAAGAAGGTTAAACATTATTTTTATTTCGACAATGTTTCCTGTGTAACTTAATATGTTAAATAATCCTGTTTACCTTTCTTTTGGATGTCTCAGGGGCCCTCTGTAGTATTCCAATGTTAGAAGTTAGAAAAAAGAATTTTGAAGCTAAAATTTGATTTGAGGAAGTCTATTAAATGTGTTAAAGGTTTAAAACACTTGATATTGGCCAGGTGCAGTGGCTTATGCCTGTAATCCCAGCACTTTGGGAGGCCGAGGTGAGTGGATCATGAGGTCAGGAGTTCAAGACCAGCCTGGCCAAGATGCAGAAACCCCATCTCTACTAAAAACACAAAAAAATTAGCAAGATGTGGTGGCAGATGCCTATAATCCCAGCTACTCGGGATGCTGAGGCAGAGAATCTCTTGAACCCAGGAGGCAGAGGTTGCGGTGAGCTGAGATAGCACCACTGCACTCCAGCCTGGGCAACAGAGCAAGATTCTATCTAAAAAAAAAAAAATAATAATAATAATAAAATAAACAAATAAATAAAAACACTTGATATTATGCTTAACCAGTTTGACCATGAAGTGAGATTTTTATAAACCTTTATAATCCTTTACAATTTTTCTGAAAACGTAGATCAGGTTTTTTGGTTGTTGTTGTTTTTTTTTTTTTGAGATAGAGTTTTGCTCTTATTGCCCATGCTGTAGTGCAATGGTGCAATTTCAACTCACTGCAAACTCCACCTCCTGGGTTCAAGCAATTCTCCTGCCTCATCCTCCCAAGTAGCTGGGATACAGGCACCTGCCACCACACCCAACCTTGTTGTTCAGGCTGGTCTTAAACTCCTGACCTCAGGTGATCCAACCACCTCGGCCTCCCAAAGTGCTGGGATTACAGGCATGAGCCACCATAGCCAGTCGAGTAGATCAGGTTTTTTTTTAAAAAAAACCTGTTATGTGTGTGGTTTTTTTGTTTTTGTTTTTGTTTTTGTTTTTTTTAAGACGGGGTTTCACCATGTTGGTCAGGCTGGTCTTGAACTTCTGACCTCAGGTGATCCACCCACCTTGGCCTCCAAAGTGCTTGGATTACAGGCATAAGCCACCACACCTGGCCCCCTGTTATGTTTTTATTTATATGTTCAATTTATGGAAAAACAGAATAATAGTCCTTTAATTTTTGTCAGTATGTTCACACAGATAATTTTTTTTACAAGATTAATTTTTCCAAACCTTTCACAATTTGTCCCAACTTTTAGATTTATCTTACCTAATTTAAAAATTCTCTCATCCTTTAAATTGGGCAAAAATTTACATTCTCATGCCTTTTTATAATCTTTTACCATAACACTATTTCTCCAGCAGTCTCAATTACATATTTTAATGGCAACTCTTAACAACTTTTACTCTGGGTGCATAAATTTCCTTTCATGAATACTTTCATGACTTACACAGACCATCTGTGACATGTTTGGACTTTGACTTGTCCTGAACATCTCTATTTTTGAATAACCAGTTATTTTTATTTTAGGACAAGAATTTATTATACAAGGTCTTTCTTTTTTTTTTTTTTTGAGACGGAGTCTCGCTCTTGTTACCCAGGCTGGAGTGCAATGGCGCGATCTCAGCTCACCGCAACCTCCGCCTCCTGGGTTCAGGCAATTCTCCTGCCTCAGCCTCCTGAGTAGCTGGGATTACAGGCACGCGCCACCGTGCCCAGCTAATTTTTTTGTATTAATAGAGACGGGGTTTCACAATGTTGACCAGGATGGTCTCGATCTCTCGACCTCGTGATCCACCCGCCTCAGCCTCCCAAAGTGCTGGGATTACAGGCTTGAGCCACCGTGCCCGGCCACAAGGTCTTTCTTATATAAAATCTCTTTTCTGTATAACCGTCTTTGTATAGTTAGGGTGTATGGTTAATTCCACTTGTTTCCAGGCCTTATGTAGAATCTAATGTTCCAAAATAAATAGAACAATTTTTAAAAGTCAAGCAGTTTATGACCTTAAAGCATTTAGTAAACCTAATATCCAACCTGTATAATTTAGACCAATATCTTTAAAGCTGTTTTTTATTTCCCAAAGAGCACTAAATTTACGTGAACTAAAAGATATTATAGTTTTAATTTTTTAAAAAATATTTGATTTAAGCACTTATTTTTCTTTAAGACAATTAATTAGAGCTCTTTTATATAAACATTATACACATGACACATATATATCTACACAGACAGAAGAACATTAAGATTTTTCATTTTAAGTTTCTTAATTGGTTACTGGCTTTTGGGTAGAGTTCTTGGAAGAAATGGCTAGGAAGGCATGTAGTTTATAGGGCCTAATAAGTAGGCACAGATAGAGGGCAAAAATAAATCCCCAAAATTAAGAGTCTCTCTTTTTATTTTTTATTTTTTTGAGATTCAGTCTCACTCTGTCACCTGAGCTGGAGTGCAGTGGTGTGATCTTGGCTCACTGCAACCTCTGCCTCCCAACTTCAAGCAGTTCTCCTGCCTCAGCCTCCCAAGTAGCTGGGATTACAGGCACCTGCCACTATGCCCAGCTAATTTTTAAAAAAAAATTTTTTTGAGATAGAGTTGCTCTGTTACCCAGGCTGGAGTGCAATGGCAGGATCTTGGCTCACTGCAACCTCCACCTAGTGGGTACAAGCAATTCTCCTGCCTCTGCCTCCCAAGTAGAGATTTTTAGTCTCTACTAAAAAAGTACAAAAATTAGCTGGGCATCGTGTTTCATTATGTTGGCCAGGCTGGTATTGAACGCCTGTCCTTGTGATCCACCCACCTTAGCCTCCCAAAGTGCTGAGATTACAGGTGTGAGCCACTATGCCCTGCCAAGGGTCTCATTTTTATATTGTATCCTGGATGCCCCCATACAGGGAAATGCTATTGGAGAAGACAGCGTAATGTTACTACTATGTATTTAATCATATAGCAACCCAAAGCCAATCAGTCTATCCTCCATGGGAGTATCATTTCTCTTTGAAGATGGGGACATCTCCATACTTCTTAGATGGCCAAGAGCATGTTTTTTTGATCCAAACATGTAGAGCTGAGTCTTTCTCCATAACTGTCGTTAGACACCTCTAAAAGTATATTTTCTACCTAGTTATTACACACCAAAGCTCTCTTATAATGTAATTTCTGATACTCCCCAAAGTAAAAAATGTCAGCTAATGTAATGCAAAACAGAACAGAGACTTAGATTTTGAAAGTAGTCTATCCACTTCCAATTTTTGGAATTTCATGAAGAAAACAGGTTTTTCCCAAAATGGGGTCTCTGGCACCTCCTGTTTTTCCCAAGGCATCTCAGGCTGTTAGGGCTTGAATATCTGGTTTTAATTAATCTGACTTTTAACAATAGCACTCTTTTTAAAAAGTTCTTTAAAGCTGGGCATGGTGGCTCATGCCTGTAATCCCAGCACTTTGGGAGGCTGAGGCAGGTGGATCACCTGAGGTTGGGAGTTTGAGACCAGCCTGACCAACATAGAGAAATGCTGTTTCTACTAAAAATACAAAAAATAGCTGGGCATGGTGGTGCACACCTGTAATCCCAGCTATTTGGGAGGCTGAGGCAGGAGAATCGCTTGAACTGGAGGTGGAGGTTTCAGTGAGCTGAGATCATGCCATTGCACTGTAGCCTGGGCAAAAAGAGTGAAACTCCATCTCAAAAAAAAAAAAAAAAAAGTTCTTTTAAATTACCCTGCTTTAGCCAGGTCAAATGACCAATATTTTGGGCTTTTAAACTTTACCAAGTAACCTTACAGGTGTTCTGAGAAAGGAAAATTCAAGATGGTTACAGGAGGGGAAGAGAATCAACAAATGGTAACGGTTATGCAGATACTAAACAAGAAAGGACTCATTTTCTAAGTGGTGAATTGAAGCGGGCTGTCTCTGTGAAAGGATAAAACCTCAGTTACTGAGTTACAGCACTGGGTAGTTTTTATTGCCCTTTCCAGAGGAAGTCTAGAGTAGTCAATTTTGAGCTTGTAATGGCTTTTAATTACTTAAGATAATTTTTAGAGTTAACTGTGACATGAACTTCAACATTCTTGTTTCTTGGAATGCAGAGACCAAGAAAAAGTACCACTATGTGGTCACAAGGTCAAGTTCCCAAGGACATAAAACAAGATGGAGACCTCATCCAGTTTTGTTTGTTTCAGTAAAGTTTGTTATCAACCAGTTTATTGGGCCATCTTGAGCAGCAGGCTTATGGGGTTTTAAGCCCATGTTCTATCCTAAAGAACTCCTCTTTATGATAGAACAATATAGGAAGACACATAAAGCATAGCAGATTGGCAGCAGTTTAAGACTAGCCACATAAATCCTTTTTTTTTCATTAATCGAAACTTCACAGGAGATAAACAATAATTTTTATCATTCATTCAACCAGTTTATATAGGGAGAGAGAGGCAGAAGTCTGACTGGTAAGAAACTTTTACTCTTTTGCTAACATGTCAGGCTTCTGGGTTCCCTTTCCCTGAGTGGCCCTAGTGACCCGACTGGCTGCACCACAGCCCTGGGGACCAAGCCACAACACAAAGGAAAATGATCTTTTTCTGTTTCATGGAACCACAGGCAAAAGCCTCTTGATTTTGCAAGTTGCCACCCAACTGGCAGCATGGAGGCACCAAATATTAATCTGGCAAGGCTCAAACTTGCCCCCAGTGGGGCCCTGTCATCTTTAACCCATTTTTAACCAAGAGGGACTTTACTGAGGGGAGGGCCTCTAACCCAATGCCATCCTTTACTCAGGTAAAATACACCCCATTACTTATCCAAAGTCAGTCAAATGGTGCTGTAGTCTATTTCCTTTGGATGGGGATAGTACTAAATTAAAAGGTTAGCAGATTTAATTTTTGGGAGCCCTCATTGTTATTTAATTAATTAATTAATTTTTTGAAAAGAAGTTTCGATCTTTTTGCCCAGGCTGGAGTGCAATGGCACGATCTCAGTTCACTGCAACCTCCACCTCCTGGATTCAAGCAATTCTCCTGCCTCAGTCTCCCAAGTAGCTGAGATTACAAGCGTGTGCCACCATGCCTAGCTAATTTTGTATTTTTAGTACAGACAGGGTTTCTCCATGTTGATCAGGCTGGTCTTGAACTCGTGACCTCAGGTGATCTGCCTGCCTCAGCCTCCCAAAGCGCTGGGATCACAGGCGTGAGCCAACACACCCAGCCTGGGAGCCCTCATTTTTAAATGTACTTCAGTGTGTTGTTGTTCATTCAGAACATTCCACTGTTAAGTTACCTTTAGGAAGATTTCATCATTTCTGTAAGTCTATGCTATTTTCTGTGTTTAATGCGTAAGTTGGAAGGAGCTCAGTTTTCCAGAAATTAAGGATCCCATTTTTACTTTAAATATTAGCTTTACTTTCAGGTGCCCTTGATTAACTTAGCTGATGATTTTTTTTTTTTCCTACCTAAGCATATAAGAAAAATGGAACAAAGGGATAGAACACAAAAATTCCTGCAATTTTTTCAAAGTCAAATTTTACACTCCCTATAAATTTACCACCAGTTTCTTTATGTTTCAATCAGATGTAAGAGGCCTCTAACTGGATCCAAGCCAGATAATTACCCAATTCTGATACCATGTGTTAAAAGAAAAAAAAATCAGCTGAATTAAATTTAAGGGAGTTTAATTGAGAAATGAATGATTCACGAATCAGGCAGCCCTCAGAATCACAGCAGATTCAGAGATTCCAGCACAGCCACGTGGTGGAAGACGATTTCTAGACAAATAAAGGGAAGCGATGCCTATGGGTGATGGGACTAGGGATGTACAGGATCCGGGGACATAAATAACTTTTTTATTCCTAAAGGGGGAAACTTGAGAACTAATAGGATGCTGGGGAAGATCCCTTTGCTAGTGACAAGTGGCTGCCTGACTTTTGATTCAGTGTTGCTGCAGTGGGTGGGTGTTTCTCTCACCTTGCCTCCCCTACCCTGCTGCAGGCAAAGCTTTTTTCCCTTTCTGTCCTTTCTCTATTTTTCTGTTACTCAGGGCAACTGTCCACTTTTCATCTTTCCCAGAGACCACATGTTGAATCTCCTGGTCAGAAGATCATTCCACCCCACTCTGGGTGGCTTGACCTTGTAACCACATGGTAGTACTTTCTTTTGGTCTCTGCCATTCAGTGGACTGGAATTTTAGAATTCATGTCATAGTTAGCTCTAAAAATTATCTTGAGGCTGGGCGTGGTGGCTCACACCTGTAATCCCAGCACTTTGAGAGGCCAAGGCAGACAGATCACCTGAAGTCAGGAGTTTGAGACCAGCCTGACCAACATGGAGAAACCCCGTCTCTACTAAAAATATAAAATTAGCTGGGTGTGGTGGCACATGCCTGTAATCCCAGCTACTCGGAAGGCTGAGGCAGGAGAATCGCTTGAACCCAGGAGGTAGAGGTTGCAGTGAGCTGAGATCATGTCATTTGCACTCCAGCCTGGGCAACAAAAGCAAAACTTCATCTCAAAAAAAAAAAATTATCTTGAGCAATTGAAAGCCATTGCAAGCTCAAAATTGGTGCTCTAAGCCCCTGCTGGGAAGAGAAATAGAAATTGCCCAATGCTGTAACTTGTGAAGTTACTTTTGGTAAAATTCAAAAGCCAGAAATATTGGCAATTTGGCCTGGCTAAAGTCAGGTAATAAGAGATTTTAAAGGATTCTTTTTTTAAAGAGCTCTATTATTAAAAGTCAGCTTATTCAAGCTCTAACAGCCTGGGACTCCTCCTTGGAGTAGGCGCTACAGACCCTGTTTTGGGAAAAAGGTATGTTTTCCTAATGAAACCTCAGGAATTAAAAGTGAATAGATCCTTCTCAAAATCTAAGGCTCTGTTCTGTTTTACATTCTGACGTTTTTGACTTTTGGAGGTAACAAAAATTACTTCACATTATATGAGAGCTTTGATGTGTAATAATTGGGTATGGGTAATGGCAGTTATGGGAGGATACTCAGTTCTTTGCACGTTTAGATTAGAGAAGTATGCTCTTGGCCACCTGTAAGGTAAGGCAATATCCCAACCCCACCACTGAGAAATAAGACTCCCATGGGGAATGGGCTAATTGGCTTTGGATTGGTTTGCAATGAAATGTACAGTTACCAGGCATGGTGGCTCATGTCTGTAATTCCAGCACTTTGGGAAGCCAAGGCAGTCAGATTGCTTGGGGTCAAGAGATGGAGAACAACCTGGCCAACATGGTAAAACCCCATCCTACTAAAAATACAAAAATTAGCCAGGCACGGCGGTGCGTGCCTGTAATCTCAGTTACTTGGGAGGATGAGGCATGAGAATTGCTTGAATCTGGGAGGTGGAGGTTGCAGTGAGCTGAGGTTGTGCCACTGCACTCCAGCCTGGACGACAGGGTGAGACTCAAAGAAATGCATGGTAAAATCTTTGCTCTGTCTTGTTCTTTCGCATTTCTCTTTTAAGGATCCAGGATCCAGTATAAAAATGGGACCCATCATTTTGGGGATTTGTCTTTGCCTTCCAGCTGTGCCTGTCATAGAAACTGTATGCTTTTCTCGCCTTTCCCTCCAAGGGCTCCACCCTGAAGCCAGTAATCCAATTAAGAAAGCGGCAGGCCAGGTGCAGTGACTCACGCCTGTAACCCCAGCACTTTGGGAGGCCGAGGCGGGTGGATCACGAGGTCAAGGGATCGAGACCATCCTGGTCAACATGGTGAAACCCCGTCTCTACTAAAAATACAAAAAATTAGCTGGGCATGGTGGCATGTGCCTGTAATTCCAGCTACTCAGGAGGCTGAGGCAGGAGAATTGCCTGAACCCAGGAGGCGGAGGTTGTGGTGAGCCGAGATCGCGCCATTGCACTCCAGCCTGGGTAACAGGAGCAAAACTCCGTCTCAAAAAAAAAAAAAGAAGAAAGCAAGTGGCAAATGAGGCTGGGTGAGGTGGCTCATGCCTGTAATCTCAGAATTTTGGTAGGCCAAAGCAGGTGGATCATTTAAGGCCAGGAGTTTGAGACCAGACTGACCAACATGATGAAACCTTGTCTCTACCAGAAGTACAAAAAATTGACCCGGTGCAGTGGCTCACGCCTGTAATCCCAGCACTTTGGGAGGCTGAGGAGGGCAGATCACAAGGTCAGGAGATCAAGCCCATCCTAGCCAACATGGTGAAACCCCGTCTCTACTGAAAATACAAAAATTAGCTGGGCATGGTGTCGGACACCTGTAGTTCCAGCTACTCGGTAGGCTGAGGTAGGAGAATGGCCTCAACCAGGGAGGCAGAAGTTGCAGTGAACCAAGACTGCACCACTGCACTCCAGCCCTCCAGCCCTCCAGCCTTGGGGACAGAGTAAGACTCTGTCTAAAAAAAAAAAACGTAGCCAGGCATGGTGGCACACACCTGTAATTCCAGCTCTCAGGAGTCTGAGGCACGAGAATTGCTTGAAGTTGGGAGGCGGAGGTTGCAGTGAGCCAAGATGGTGCCACTGCACTCCAGCCTGGAGACAGAGTGAGACTTTGTCTTAAAAAAAAAGAAAAGAAAAGAAAAAGAAACTAGCAAAAAAAAAAAATCTTACAACTACTGGATCTTCTTCTGTCTGCCTATTTATGTGTTGTATGTGATGTTTATATATGAAAGAGCTCTGATTGTCTTTAAAAATGAGAGTTTAATTCAAATATTCTTGTCAGAAAAGTAAAAAGTGTAATGTCTTTTAGTTTATGTGACTTAAGTAATCTTTGGGAAGTAAAAACCGTTTTACATGCAAGGTATGTAAGAAAAGTGAAATGTGTTTTTGGTAAAAGATTATAAGAAGGCATGGGAATGTATTTTTTTATGCTTAAGGGGTTAAATTATTGTTTCAAGTTAGGATAAAGCTGAAGTCTTGTGCAAGTTGTGGAAGGTTTGTGAAAAACCTTGTGAAAGAAAATCTGGTTTTACAAACCTTGTAAAAGAAAATCTGTGTGTGAATCTATTCGCTAAAGTTAGAGGGTTATTCAGTTTTTCCATAAATTGAACATTGGAATAAAAGCACAACAGGTTTTTCTTAGAGCACTGATCTGCTCTTTCACAAAAATTTGTAAAGCATTGCAAAAGTTTTTCAAGACTCTTACCTTATGGTCAGACATAAAATTGGATAGATTTGTCTATAAGGTTTTATTAAGAATTGGCTTTAACATTAATAGTACATTAATGCAAAGGTGAAACTGGCTTATTTGGTATAAAAATCATATAGGAAGTACTGCCAAATGTGAAATGGTGGCTTTCTTTGCACTGTATTTGTATAAATATGTTATTGGTATGTGTTCCAAAATTATGGGAAACCCCTATCATTCTGATATGACTTAGTGTCTGTTATTAATAATTATAGTTATGTAAAATTATTGTGTGCCACAGAGGTAACCAAAATTCCTAATCCATTGCAGCTTTAATAATGGCTGTCCTAGCTGGGTGCAGTGGCTCACCCCAGTAATCCCAGTACTTTTTTTTTTTTGAGATGGAGTCTCACTCTGTCACCCAGGCTGTAGTGCAGTGGCATGATCTCAGCTCACTGCAACCTCCAACTCCTGGGTTCAAGTGATTCTCCTGCCTCAGCCTCCTGAGTAGCTGGGATTACAGTTGTGTTCTACCATGCCCGGATAATTTTGTATTTTTAGTAGAGAAGGGGTTTTACATGATGGTCAGGTTGGTCTCAAACTCCAGACCTTGTGATCCTCCCATCTTGGCCTCCCAAAGTGCTGGGATTACAGGAGTGAGCCACTGCGCCCAGCCAATCCCGGCACTTTGGGAGGCTGAGGCAGGTGGATCACTTGAGGTCAGGAGTTAGAGACCAGCCTGGCCAATATGAGGAAACCCCGTCTCTACTAAAAATACAAAAATTAGCCAGGTGTGGTGGTGTGCACCTGTAATCCCAGCTACTCAGGAGGCTGAGGCAGGAGAATCACTTGAGCCCAGGAGGTGGAGGTTGCAGTGAGCCATGCTTGTACCACTGCACTCCAGCCTGACAATGGAGTGAGACCCCCATCTCAAAAAATAAAAATAAATATAAAATAGAAAAAAATAAAAATAATAATGGCTGTCCTAAGTTTTTGTCGTCCATAGACCATTCTTGTCTTGTTTTAATCCTCTTCAAAAGGTGGTGTATAATCAGCTATAGAAATTTGACAAGGGCTCTTTAATGCAGGTTTCTGATGACTCTGAAGATTGTGACATTAGAATAGAGGAAAAAACTCTCAGGACTCTCATGGAGAGTTGTATTGTTCATGAATATCAACAGGAGTTAACTGCATGGACTGACCTAATAGAAGATTGAAGTAATCTTTTTGACCTTTTGCTTAAAATTGCTAATCCTTTGTTTTGTTTTTCAGAGTCAAGGCAACTTCTCTTTTGAGCTATTTACAGCTTTTAGCAATTGAGTAAAGTATATTCCTGTGAACAAAATTTGGAGCATATTTGTTTTCTCTCTACTCAATTTCTCTTTTCAAAAAAAGCCTATTTTTGCAAGCAAATCGATCTTAGTATGTTTTGTCATTAGTAAAAATGGGAAACTGGAAAGAGAAAAAATTATGTTTCAAGAACTATGATACACCTGCAGTTAGAGTCTAGTCTCATCAGTTGTTTTTATGTTATGTTTTGTTTTTTTTCCTGCAATTTAGACTGACTGCTTATTCCTGTGAACCAACAGTGATCTTTGGCTACAGCTCAGAAGAAACAAGACAGATGAATGGGTACTGTAAAAAAGTTTGAATAAGTATTCTAATTCTAGGCACATATTGGAATCACCTGGCAACCCTGTATCAGCTTGGTTCCAACAGTTGTCCGGTTCATGGAAATCCTTCTAATTTAGTTTACTTGGGATAATTTTACTTATTTTGCTTTACTGTTATGGAACATATTGCTGTTGTATTCTTTGTGGAGGAATGCAGGATAAGCTTACTGAATGTTTCCTTAAATTGAACACTTTTTCATCTTCTAGATAGCACCTTTCATTGGAACTCGAAGTTATGAATGGCCTTCACCATACTGATGCTTTCTGACTGGGTGCCTCTCTACCACAAGTACAAGAGACCCTAATTGTTAAGCAGGAATATCATTGCCCCTATTCAGCCTGAAGAAGTTACAGAAGATGGATCTTCATCCCTCTACAACTCAGGATTAAGGTTCTCTTATAAATGGGAGGGGGAAAATATGTCAGAGGCATTCAAACCAGAGCTGTTGGGGTCACCAACTGCAGGGGTCTGTCCTTCAGCCCCTGACTCAACAACAGATGAATAAAGTACACTAACACACAGGTATTATGCTTTGCCAGTTTGACTGAGTGTCTGGGATGCTTACAGACTCCCTGGAGAGTGCTCTGAACAGTTGTGACTGCCGGCCCTCACCAGCCAGTGAGACTGGCATTTATTCAGTATAGATTTAATAACAGAGGCTCTAAGTCAACACACTTGTGGAGAAAGATTAAAGGCCAGGTTCTGAGAGCCTAAGGCAAACACCATTAGAGAGTAATCTTCCTGATCGACCTCCCCTGAGAGGGCCATCCAGCTCAAAGTTTAGTTTTAAGACCACATGAGTAAACAAGTTATTCAGATAAATTCCTCCACATACTCTAGCTATTTGCTTTTCTTATTAACTAAATGTAAAGGAGACTTAGGCTCCCTTCAGCCAAAACTTCTACTGAAACTATGCAAAAACCTCTCAGCCTTCCAAGAAGGTTTGTGATTATTCCTTAAAGCAATCTCTAATATTTTTCCTTTAATATTTTTGCTACTACCCTGAGTGAATCCCCACCCTGAGTGAATCCCCACACAGAGCAACTCCATTTTGGACTGCATCTTGAATAGAAGAGACCTATGGGGCTGCATTTTCAGGAGGTTAGGTATTTGTAGTCAGAAGAAGAGATAGGAAGTTGGCACACTATACAGGTTACAAAGACTTTGCTGATGAAACATCATGCAGTAAAGAAGCTGGCCAAATTCTACCAAAACCAAGATGGCAATGAAAGTGCCCTTTGGTCATCCTCACTGCTCATTATACATTAATTATAATACATCAGCATGCTAAAAGACACTCCCACCAGCACCATGACAGTTTACAAATGCCATGACAACATTAGGAAGCTACCCTACATGGTCTAAAAAGGGGAGAAATCCTCAGTTCCAGGAATTGCCCACCCCTTTTCCAGAACACTCATGAATAATCCACCCTTTGTTTAGCATATTATCAAGAACAATAAGTATAAGCAGTTGAGCGACCCATGCTGCTGCTCTGCCTATGAAGTAGCCATTCTTTATTCCTTTACTTTCCTAATAAATTTGTTTTCATCTTACTCTATGGACTTGCCCTACATTCCTTCTTGCGTTAGATCCAAGAACCCTCTCTTGGTCTGGATTGGGATCCCTCTTCAGCAACAACACAATTAAAATTTTTGTCATCTAGAAACATCTTAATTTCCTTTTAGCTCATCTATATTTTCTTCAACTCCCAATGCCCTTTCTTCTACCTCTTTCTCTGAGTCCAGAGAGAAGACAGGATGACAGGCAGGCTACTCCAATGTGACTGAGATTTTCAGAAGGTAAATGGATTTGGTCTCTCCAGTGAAAGGAAGGATTTCCTTAAGGCTGTAGCTTACTTAAATTTCAGGCCTTCTTCCTGCTATTTGTTTTGAAAAAAATCAATGAAGAAAGTCCATCAAGTGTTTCTCTGTGACTGTCTGTTACATTAAGTGGAGGAGCATTAAATGTCCTAAGGTATAGGAAATACCTGATTACAGAATAAGAATTTAGAATCGAAAGTAACTAGAGGTTGTTCCCAAGCTTAACAGATGTGGTTCCATGTTAAAGTTGGAAGAATACATAGGTAAAATGTCTGGCATCTGAGATATAATAAAATCAAATGCCAACAGGGCTAGCCTGGTCAACAAATAGGAAATGATGGAGGCTGCAGGAAACCCTTGAGAACAGGTTTTGTCTAAAATTTATCTTCTAAACAGAGTGGTGGCCCCTACTCTCAGCTTTAGCTAATTGTTACCATGTAGAAACACAAGCCCTGTGTCATCAGATTTTCTCATTTTTCTTTTTATTTTCTGAGATGGAGTCTTGCTCTGTTGCTGAAGTGCTCCTGGGTTCAAGCGATTCTCCTGCTTTGGCCTCCTGAGTAGCTAGGCCTACAGGCACACACCAGCATGCCCGACTAATTTTTGTATTTTTAGTAGAGACAGGGTTCTGCCATGTTGGCCAGGCTGGTCTCGAACTCCTGAACTCAGGTGATCTGCCCACCTCGGCCTCCCAAAGTGCTGGGATTACAGGCATAAGCCACTGCGCTGGGCCTCCCATTTTTCAAGAGAAGCCAAATTGGGATTTTCATGTGAAATCTTTTCTTATAACTGTGTTTTAGCCAAATTAGACACAGCTATATCATGGATACAGTATATGGCATGTCATTCCTGACTTCTGGTTTGGAGAAAGGTTAAAATGCAGAGTAAAGGAGATGAATTCCCTTTTCTATCTTAACCATTGACCTTGGAGAAATATAGCTTTGTAGGTTCTTTAGAATGGAAAAAAGGCTGATGGGTAGGCCTTTGAGGTAGACCAAAACTGGAATGCTTAAAAAGTTCAAGTAATCATCTTACCTTGGTCTCCCAAAGTGCTGTTATTACTGGCGTGACCTTGGGTCACTGAAACCTCTGCCTCCTGGGGTCAAGTGATCCTCCCATCTCAATCTCCTGTATAGCTGGGACTACAGGTGTGAGCCACCACGTCTGGCTAATTTTTGTGTTTTTTCTAGAGACAAGTCTCATCATGTTGTCCAGGCTGGTCTTGAACTCCTGAACTCAAGCAATCTGCCCACCTCAGCCTCCCAAAGTGTTGGGATTACAGGCGTGAGCCACCTTGCCAGGCCCCAGTGATGATAATTTTGAACACAAGCAGCAACTTCTTTCCAAGTGACCCTCATCCATCTTATTGCTGCTATTAACATAAACAAACAGAAAAACCCTTTCTTCAATTATTTTTTTCTTACAGTTATTTGCATTAGAAGATAGTTAACCTTTTTTGGCCGGGCGCAGTGGCTCACGGTAATCCCAGCACTTTGGGAGCCAAGGCAGGTGGATCACTTGAGGCCAGGAGTTCAAGATTGGACTGGCCAACATGGCAAAACCCAAAAATTAGCTGGGTGTGGTGGTGCCTGCCTGTAGTCCCAGCTACTTGGGAGGCTGGGCATAAGAGTCGCTTGAACCCAGGAGGCAGAGGTTGCAGTGAGCCAGGATTGCACCACTGCATTCCAGAGTGAGACTCTGTCTCAAAAAAAAAAAAAAAGTTACCCTTTCTCTCTCCCTTGTCATCTCTTGTGGTTCCAAGGATGCAACATGATTTCAGATAAATTCACTATCTTGGCCACTCTCTTTTGAGTATCACTTTACATAGATATAGGAGGACTATATATCTTACTTGAATATCACTCAGATAAAGGACTCAGATAAACTCTTCTGTTAAAGAGTTCCAATGCTAGCTAATTTAGTTGTGATTGGCAATGCAGTTTTTAACTTCCCTCTGGTCCCAGGACATCGGACATCATGGATTAGCAAAAGGCAGGGCTTCTGTTTTTTGTTTACATTATAATGCACACTATGGTTGCACTGAAATGAAATTTTCTCTTTTTCACAGCTCATAGCAAAGTTCAAGGTAAATCACAATCACATCAGGAATATTTTGTGTTGCATTATCCTGTAATTCTGTAATACAGGGGTCACATTTAACCAAGCCCTAGGTATATTTTCTGATGTTTTCATTCTCTACCTCTTAACTCTTTTTTCTTCTTTGAGACAGTTTCGCTCTTCTTGTCCAAGCTGGAGTGCAATGGCGCAACCTTGGCTTACCACAACCTCTGCCTCTGATTCTCCTGCCTCAGCCTCCTGAGTAGCTGGGATTACAGGCAGGCACCACGTCACCCGGCTAATTTTGTATTTTTAGCAGAGGAGATGGGGTTTCACCACATTGGTCAGGCTGGTCTTGAACTCCTGACCTCAAGTGATCCACTGCGCCCAGCCTGAACTCTTAACATTCATGTATTTTTAGAGTAATCAGTTCTTATAATCAATTTAATCACCCTTGCATACTTTTATTCAATAGGTTGCTTGCTTTTTTAGAAAAAGGTTTTCACATTAGGTTTGTTGCTAAACTGAATAGTCCTTTCCAAATGAAATACCCTATTTCTTTAATATTAAATATTCTCTCTTTTGGGATTATATTAGAATAAAGTGAATATACTAACTTTGTATTTAATACAGAATTAGCTTAACTAATGTTAAAAACTATTCAGGCCGGGCATAGTGGCTCAAGCCTGTAATCCCAGTACTTTGGGAGGCCAAGACTGGTATATCACTTGAGGTCAGGAGCTGGAGACCAGCCTGGCTAACATGGTGAAACCCTGTCTCTACTAAAAATACAAAAATTAGCCAGGCATGGTGGCACTTGCCTGTAATTCCAGTTACTTGGGAGGCTGAGGCAGGAAAATGGTGTGAACCTGGAGGAGGAGGTTGCAGTGAGCCATGATTGCATCACTGCACTCCAGCCTGGGGGACAGAGCAAAACTCCATCTCAAAAATTCAGGCTTTAAGTAAGTAATATAACTGTTTCACATTTCCAGATTTTATTTTACACCCAATATTACACTAAGCAAGATAAAGGAAGAGTACATTTATCCAGACTACAAGTAATAAAATTCCTTAGGGAATGGGGATATTACTATCTGCTTAATATTCCAATTAACATATTGATAACTATATATATGCGATTTGGCTGACGACAAAATACCCTTAATACTAAATTTAAAATATAGTTTAGTTTTGCACTCTAGAGTACATTATGGTCACTGCTATAAAGCGTTTATTAAAGCATGATCTAGTTTGTAGCAGAACCACGTGCAATTTTTTTCTTTTGAGACAGAGTTTCACTCTTGTTGCCCAGGCTGGAGTGCAATGCCATGATCTCAGGTCACTGCAACCTTCGCCTCCCAGGTTCAAGTGATTCTCATGCCTTGGCCAGGCCTCCTGAGTAGCTGGGATCACAGGCTTCTGCCACCATGCCAGGCTAATTTTTGTATTTTTAGTAGAGACAGGGTTTCGTCATGTTGGCCAAGCTGGTCTTGAACTCCTGACCTCAGGTGATCCACCTGCCTCAGCCTCCCAAAGTGCTGGGATTACAGGTGTGAGCCACTGCACCCAGCTTTTTTTTTTTTTTTTGAGATGGATCTTTGCTCATTGCCCAGGCTGGAGTGCAATGGTGCGGTCTCCCATGTAAAATTTTGTTTGTTTTGCTTTTGTTCTTGAAGGATCCCATGTAAAATTTAAGAAAAAAAAAAATCTAATTTGAAACACTCTTATAGTGATTGTTAAAAATGCAGTTAGGCAGGTATCAAACTCCTGAGCTCAAGCACATCTGCCTGCCTCAGTCTCCAAAAGTGTTAGCATTACAGCTGTGAGCCACTGTGCCAAGCCACCATCCTTCCCTTTGAAAGGAACTGTGAGAAACAAAATTCTAAAGGAGAGTAAAATGAGACCCAGAAAGATTTAAAAGGGAAAAAAAGGCTTGCCCAAGTTAAAGAGATAGTACAGGTTGAGTATATCTTAGCTGAAATGCTTGGGACCAGAACTGTTTTGGATTTCGGAATATTTATATTATACCAGTTGAGCATCCCTAATCTGAAAATCTGAAATGCCCTAATGAGTATTTCCTTGTAGGCCCTCAAAAAGTTTCAGATTTTGACACTTTCAGATTTTTGGATTTGATACTCCATCTGTATGTGACAAATCTGGGAGAAAAGTCTGAGTGTCCTGTTCTATTTCCCCTGTGGTCTCCCTATGATTTCCTGGCCCTCTAAGACTGGGGGAAGATTCTTACCCTAGAAAGAAATTAAGCCAATACAGTATTTAATTAGAAAATTTTCTGAAAATTATATGCTTAGTCAACAAAGACTTGTCAGGAATAATAAGATGTAGTACTCAATAAATTTGAATATGATTTTACTGAAGCATACATTATTTCAAAGCAAAAGTAGTTTATGTTGTCAGTTCTAATATATAATACATTTAAGTCATATGAATTTAATTTTTTATTTGTGTATTTCACTGTAGTGCTGTGACAACAAAATGACATCTGTGTACCAGAGCATACATACATCAACAGTTAAGATGTAATTTTTTCATTACATCACTGCTAGAATATTTAGCTTTATGTAGGAGACATAAGCATGTAAGATGGCCACACCAAATAATTTTCTGTTTTTTTCTTAATTTTTTTTTATCAGTAATACTTTATCAACCTCACTGTTAACAGAACTGTAAATTATCTGGGTGATGGGGTGTGTGGAGAAGATCAACTGTGTTACACTGTAATAGTTGCTAGAGTAATCTCACACACACCAATAAGGAACTGTCACCATAATTAAGGGCTAGTTACTGTTGTTAGTTGCACAATGATAAAGTTCTTTTGAAAATATTGGTTAACCCACTTATATGTGAAAAATGCCCTTTCCACTTATACACAAGAAAAAAATATTCAGAAAGTTATTTTTGGCCTTGCTATGTCAAAAAGTCAACTGTACAAAGATCTACGTGTTAAACCTAAAATTATAATTTTAAAAGTCTATTAAAAACAAAAATGTCATGCATTTTTATTATCAATTATGCAGAGGCTTTAAAACTGTTGCAAGACCATATAATATATATTAGCTTTTATACTGCTAATGCACAACTAACAGGAAACTTGATTAGATTAACAGAAATCTGTCTTAATTACACCTTTATATATCACACTAGAGACAAATGCCACAAGATCTGCAGAAACATTCAGTTCTGAGCACTCAAATGGCAGGATAACTTTTTGTGTTGTAATCCTTCACATACAGAAAAAAAAAAAAAAATTCTGCAGTCTCACGTTACAAAAAAACGTACTGCTGTAAAATATTAGGAAGGGGTAAAGGATATCATCTATAACACAAAGTAACTTACAACTAGTATCAAAAAGCAAACAAAACCTCTAAATAAAAATATCAAAATACACAGAGCAACTGAAGCACAAATCCTGCATTAAATACAGTAAAGATTTAATAAGACAATGCACTAGGTTAATAAAAGACACAAAAATGGGGCGGGGGAGGGGAGCTAGGGCGAGGGGAGCTAGGACAACGAGAAAATAAAATCAAAATAATGGGAAAAAATCAGAACCACTGCTTCCCTCCTAGTCGGAGCACTTTTTTTTTTTTTTGGTGTCTTCGCATTCAAATAACACCTAACACTATACATTTTTTAACATCATAGAAAAACTTGGTTCTTCTATGAAATCCTTTAAATTCTTGATTTTTTTTATGTAGACATTATTATGAATGAAAAACAGCCAACAAATGGGCACCTGTTGTTTTTTTTAACACTGAAGATTCACAGATACTTTAAAAGTTATCATAATCTTTCTTGTCTTTTTTCCCCTCAGCTTCAAATCCATCAACTCCATCACTATCCCTTCTTCGTTTCCTGTTGTTGTGGATGTTAAAACGCTGGCTCATTTGCGGTAATGGATCCATGCCTAGAACTTTGTGTATCTGGCGGAATGCAAGGAGTCTCAATGCAAACTGCAACAAAGAGTCAGAATTTTGAGTTATCTGAAAAACCCCAAGTAATAATACTTATTACATTTACCTCCCTCCAAATGCAACATAAAAAAGCATATGTAATGAAAGAAACATTTAAAGGAATTAGTTTCACAAATGAAATAATCTGTAGGTTCTCATAGTTTTATTTCCAGGCTTTTCTGTGTGCATGCCATTTTGTTTACTTAAACATTAAGTTAAAAAAAATTTAAGTAAATTCAGTATTACGTTTATTTAAAAAAACAAAAAACACCATCCTGAAACTGACAGGAAAGTGTCTTTGTCACTCAGCAAGCCCCTCTTTTGTTCATATCCATGTATTTTCCCAGTTTTTCATCAAATGCCCATGTTCACAGGGCTAAGGCATGGGCTGAACAAACACACGCCTCCCCAGCTTTATAAAAAGGATCACAATTCATTTTTTTTTTCATTTAACTATTCATTCAAATGTTTGTTCATTTAGCAGATACCTAATTAAGCACTTAGCATATCTGAGTGTAAACAATAAGCAAAATTTCTGCTTTCATGAAGCTTACATTTAGTGGAGCTAGGACACACACAAAAATTACAAAACTTGTGAGAAGTGTCATCAAAAAAACAAGCAGGGTATTGAAAACAAAGCAAAATGGGAGCTACCTGCTTTAACAGAATGGTTGCTGATGGCCTCCCTAGGCATTTGGTAGACAGCATATAATTTAAGAACTATAATTATACTCATGTGGATGTACCAAACTTATTTACCTAATTTTCTACTGGTAAACACTAGGCTGGTTCCAGTATTTTTATTACTGTACTACAATGAATGCCTGTTTTAAGATGTTTCTGTGTACTTAAGCGACAAGTTCTAGAGAGAGAACTTTTAATCAGTGGGACCGCTGAACATGAATATTGACAAACAAAGGTCCCCAAAATTTATACTGATTAACGTATCTAGTAGTAATATGTATGCAAGTCTGCTCCCCTTCTGGATACTATAAATGGGAAAAAAAATTCTCACAGGTATGATGGGCCAAACAGTATCTAATTGTTATTTATAATTTTTTTTTTTTTTTGAGACAGGGTCTTACTCTATTGCCCAGGCTGGAATGCAGTGGTGCCATCACAGCTCACTGCAACCTCAATCTCCCTGGGCTCAAGTGACCTCACTCAGTCTCCCGAGTAGCCAGGACCTCATGCTTGTACCAACACAACTGGCTAATTTTTGTATTTTCTGTAGAGATGGGGTTTCTCCATGCTGCCCAGGCTGCTCTTGAACTCTGCCTACCTGCTAGGATTACAGGCATGAGCCATTACGCCTGGCTATAACTTGTATTTTCTTTCTTCTTTTTTTTTTTTTTTTTTTTTTTGAGATGGAGTCTCGCTCTGTTTCCCAGGCTAGAGGGCAGGGGTGCGATCTCGGCTCACTGCAACCTCCCCCTCTCGAGTGTAAGCAATTCTGCCATCTCTTGAGTGAGTAGCTGGGACTACAGGTGACCACCATCACACCTGGTTAATATTTGTATTTTTAGTAGAGACAGGGTTTTACCATGTTGGTCAGGCCGGTCTTGAACTCCTGATCTCGTGATCCACCTACCTCGGCCTCCCAAAGTGCTGGGATTACAGGCATGAGCCACCATGCCTGGCCAAAAATTTTTTTTTATAGAGATGAGGTTACGCTATGTTGCCAGGTTGGTCTAAACTCCTGGGCTCAACCAATCCTCTTGCCTCGGCCTCCCAAAGTGTTGAGTTTACAGGCGTGAGCCACTGTGCCCAGCCCTAACCTGTTTTTCAAAGTGACTGCTGTTCAGACTATTTTAAATCCCTGCTCTGATTATGAGATATAGGATAGTTACTGGTTATAGTCATCCACATGGGAATTTATTGCTCCAAAACTTTTCCCTCAAGTTGGGTAATTCTAGTTCCTAAGAATTTTGCCTCATACATATGCTTTGAAAATCCTGAAAGTCTCAAAGTCATCAGCAGTCAGGACTTGATACAGCATGCTACTTAGTCTGCAATTATTACAGATTTTTGCCAGTACTGAGTGTTTCTCTACCTCACTTAAGTTATAAGGCTGTTAATTTCCCAGGTGAGAACTAGGAATTTTTATCATTATAATACACTAACTCTTTGAGAGAAACTTATAAAAGATCCTTCCTAAATATAACAGAATAGGGTTTTCTTCTACATTAATAGAAAATATCCAAAGGTATCTCATATACAATAACAAATATTTATACTTTTTTTTTTTTGAGACAAGAGTTTTGCTCTTGTTGCTCAGGCTGGAGTGTAATGGTCCAATCTTGGCTTACCACAACCTCTGCCTCCCAGGTTCAAGCGATTCTCCTGCCTCAGCATCCTGAATAGCTGGGATTACAGGCATGTGCCATCACACCCGGTTAATTTTTTTTTTATTTTTAGTAGAGGTGGGGTTTCTCCATGTTGGTCAGGCTGGTCTCAAACTCCTGACCTCAGATGACCCACCTACTTCGGTCTCCCAAACTGCTGGGATTACAGGTGTGAGCCACTGTGCCTGGCTGAATATTTATACATTTTTACGATAGAGATATTGCTACTAAGCATCAGTCTATTCCTCTTTTTGAAAAAGAGTCTCACTCTGTTGCCCAGGCTGGAGTGCAATGGTGTGATTTTGGCTTACTGCAGTGCCTCCTGGGTTCAAGTGATTCTCGTGCCTCAGCCTCTCAAGTAGCTGGTACTACCGGCGCTCATGCCACCACTCCCGGCTACTTTTTTATTTTTAGTAGAGACAGGGTTTTGTCATATTGGTCTCAAACTCCTGACCTCAGGTGGTGGTCTGCCTGCCTCGGCCTCCTTAAGTACTGGGATTACAGGCTTAAGCCACTTCGCCCGGCCCAGCCTATGCTAATTTATTACTAGTTTCTAAATGAAAGACTACTCCAATAAGTAAAACCAAGATAGCATTTGAGGCTTTAGTAAGCACTCTACAATCTCTTGCTCTGCATGTGGTTTGCAGGTATTTCTAAGGTCTGACAAGAAGAGAAAATTCTATCATATTACTGACAATTATTTAGCAGCAAACTAAATTTGAAGATTGATATGAATTATTCCCATACATTTTGGAATTTTAATAATCATCAAAGATTAAAGGTTTATTTTACAATCTATTTCCTTCTTGGGAAGGGGTGATTAACCTTATAAATTTTGCCCTTTTAAAGGTACATTAAACTATGTACATCTACCTAGAGGAAGGAATTTTATTAAATGACAAAGGCTGTATCTGGCAGAGGCAACTTGAAAAGGATCACTGGAGAAAAAACACAGTGGCATACAAGAATAAAGGTAGACACTATAGAAGGAAATATGGAATCATTCCAGAGACAAAGGAAGGAAGAGGGACATTAACATGGGAGCTACAGGCCACCAAAAAACAAACTGAAATTGACACTCGTACTTCATATTTCATCAGTTATATGCATTCATTTACATGTGCAAGTGTGTACAGCTCCATGCAATTTCATCACACATGCAGCCTTATGTCATGTAATCACCATCACAATCAAGATGGTCAACTGTTCTGTTGCCACAAGACCCTGTTAGAGCCACGCCATTCCTTCCTATCCTTAACTCCTAGGAAGTACTAATCTGTTTCCTTCTCATGCAACTGTTTTGTCATGAATGCTACATAAATGCATTATACATTATGTAACTCCTTCACTTTTAGTAAGAACACTTCTAAATGTTCTCCTAAAACCAGACCACTTTCTTTAAGGTCACATTTTTTGAAAAATAAGCATTCTTCTTAATAACGAATTTTGTTAGTTTTCAAGTGTTTCCTCCTGAATTTCTTTTCCCTTAAATTTATAACTAATTCTTGTAAGTACCAAAGGGAGAAAGAAGAGACACTCAAGGCAACTATCTTCTTCCTTAGAAAATTAAATGAAAGAAATAAAAACATCAAATGCATAAGAATTTGTCATGTTCT
The DNA here is from genome assembly GCF_030222135.1 of Aotus nancymaae. Classification (NCBI taxonomy): domain Eukaryota; kingdom Metazoa; phylum Chordata; class Mammalia; order Primates; family Aotidae; genus Aotus; species Aotus nancymaae. The sequence continues at coordinate 31,863,461 of NW_026988425.1, forward strand.
GGGTCTGTAAAGATATCCATAAAGTTCTATTACCACTATCTCTCCCCCAGTACAGTTTCTGCATAACAATTTACATCTTTCAAATTTCAAATTATTCAAGATAATAAACCAAGATCTTAAATCCAACAACTCCCAAGCATCTTAGAGTGGATTATTGTTCATAGCTACTATGCTTTTTTCCCCTACTCAGCACATTTCTGGAATCAACAATGGAAAGCTATACCAATTATAGGTTATTTTTTCATTCATTAATTAGGTTCAATGTTTTTTCTTTTTCATAATTATTCTCTCAATAGGGTTAATAAGATGAAGATAATGATAATACCAGTTAACTTTTAAGATCCTTCCATATACCAGGTGCTAGGATGGTTACACATATTAACTCATTTAATCTTCTCAACAATCCTGTTTGAGAAGATACTGCTTTTATATCCGTATTATAGATGAGATGGCAGAACTGGTAGTCAAATCCAGGGATTCTGTCTCCAGAGCCCTCATTTTTATTTACTTTATTTGACAGTGGCAGGAAAGGTTAAATTATAACAATAATGACCATAAACACCACAGCAAATGACTTTTGTACAACCAGAGGACATAAGAATTTCTGCTAATCTTGATACATAACCTATTATCCAGATTCAATGAGACACTGCAAATATTGCTCTATTTTTATAATACATAATATGCTTACTTAGAAATGGCGATATAATTAAATAATGAAATTTTGAATTCTATTAGTGAAATCTAATAGAATTTTTTGGGCAAGCTATTTTAATATCCTCTCTAAGGATTTGCTTACTACAGAAGCAGAAGAATAAATATTACATAATGACTTACAATATTTAGAACAGTAACAGAAAAATAAAACCTTACTGGAGTAACTCAACAGAGCTCTGGATTTGGGAATACTAGTACCTGTGCACTGGATGTAATGTCTTCACGCTGCTGGTCAGTCATTGTTGCCAAGGTATCAAAGGGATCCTTTTCACAAGGATCCAAAAGTCCAGGACTACCTACAGCAATCAAACACAGGGAGACAAAAGCATTAGCACTGTCCATTCATAAAAAAAAGTATTCAACCAGGAAATGAGTAAATTTCATTTTACTTCATTTAAAACAAAGTAAAAGTTACCTTTAAGAATAATCCCTGAAGAAATGCACTCAAAAACTCTTCTCAGTGCATCCCCAGGGCTCTGAGGGCTAGAAGCACTGCTGATTGCTTTCTCTACTAATAACTCCATAGCCTAAAAATAAAACATAAAAATTTATTTAACAGCTTACCAATCAAAGGAATTACTCATTTTCAAACACTAGAATGACAAACTAAAATTTTAAAGATTGAAAAGCTATAAATCAAATCACAAAAACAGAAAATAAATATCACATATAATATAAAACGTTTAAAATTAAGTAATAAAAGTCAAGCAAAGAAAACTAAAAGCAATACAAAATTTACATTTTGGAAAGATTTTGTAGTTTGTGCTTAATGGAGAAAAATGCAAGAGTAACAGATTTTTTTTGTTTTATTTTTAATTACTACGATCCTTTATAATAGCTCTTAAAATTATTCAGATTATGAGGCTTCTCATTTGAAAAACGATTCTTTAGATATCTGGGGTTCACACACATTTATTTTCTGATACTTGTAAGACTGCTGACGCTAGGGAGTCTGAGTAGACACTATTCTACTAAGTATAAGACTTTTGGTCTTTCCTTTACAAAAAATGGGAATCATTTAAATTTTCATTAGACACAGCCAGACTTCTATTACCCCTAAGGAAAATACAAATTATGTTTTCACAGTAAATTACAACTGAGACTAAAAATATAAACCAATGAATAAAAGACAAAAATGAAAATATATATAGCCGGGTGTAGTGGCTCACACCTGTAATCCCAGCACTGTTGGGAGGCCAAGGCAAGCAGATCACTTGAGATCAGGAGTTTGAGACCAGCCTGGCCAATATGGTGAAATCCCATCTCTACTAAAAATACAATAATTAGCTGGCATGGTGGTGCGTGCCTGTAGTCCTAACTACTCAGGAGGCTGAGGCAGAAGAATGGCTTGAACCTGGGAGGTGGAGGTTGCAGTGAGCCAAGATTGCACCACTGCACTCCAACCTGGGTGACAGAATGAGACTCTGTCTCCAAAAAAAAAAAAAAAAAGTAAGTATAGATTTAGAAAGTAGCAGCTGGGAGCAGTGGCTCATGCCTATAATCCCAGCACACTGAGATGCCAATTGCCTGAGCTCAGGAGTTCAAGACCAGCCCTGGGCAAGATGGCAAAATCCTGCCTCTACAAAAAAATCCAAAAAAAACCAAAACTTAGCTGGATGTGGTGGCCTGTGCCAGTGGCCCCAACTACCTGGGGGGCTGAGGTGAGAGGATCACTCGAGCCTGGGAGGTTGAGGCTGCAGTGAGCTGAGATCCCGCACTGCCTTCCAGCAGCCTGAGTGATACAGTGAGAGATCATGTCTCTTCAAAAAGAGAAAAAAGCCAACCCAGGTAGTGGTGTTTTGAAGGGTCTCATTAGAAAAATTTGTATTTAGATTTTAAAAAATTGATATAACATATATAAGATTCACCCTTTTAAACAATTCAGTAGTTTTCAGTTTATTTATACAGTTGTTCAATCATCATTACCTAATTCCAGAACATTTTCATGATCTCCAGAAGAAACTACACACCCGTTAGTAGTCATTCTCCATTCTCTTTCTTCTAGCCCTTTGCAACCACCAAATCACTATATTTCTGCAGATTTGCCAACTCTGGACATTTTATACAAATACATGGCTTTGTGTCTGACTTCTCTCACTTAGCATAATATTTAAGGTTTACCCCTGCTGTAGCTTTAAGTTTAAATAAGACTACTAACAGCAGTTCAAAGGAGCTAGTTTGGAACCACTATGAAATCCTTAAGATGATAATGAAAGCTGAAAAGGCATTAGTGAGAATCCACACTTTTGGCTGTAATACTAAAAAAGCTTATGGACTTACTTTTTAGAGGTAAAAACTATGTCAACCTATTCACTCTAAGGCCACTTCTCAGAATCTCTTTACATTATAAGAAATGAGAATTTAAGGAAATAGTACACATTAACAGCTATGAAAAATGATAGCTTCCAGTACAACTGGAAAAAACCTGAAAATAATGGCTATTCACAATGATAAATGTAAGTCACAATTTAAAAAGAGAGCTCAGTTTATTCCACTGAAGAATGCAGGAAGATGTTCAATATTCTTTGTTTTTGAGAAAGGGTCTCGCTCTGTCACCCAGGCTAGAATGCAGTGGCACGACCACGGCTCACTGCAGCCTCAAGCTCTTGGGCTCAAGTGGTCCTCCCATGTCAGCTCAGGATCACGTGAGCCCAAGAGCTTGAGGCTGCAGTGAGCCATGGCTGTGCCACTGTACGACTGGAGCAATAGGCGCAGTCACTGTGCCTGGCTAATTTTTGTAGAGATGGGGTCTGACTATACTGTCCAGGCCGGTTTCAAACCTGGACTCATGTAAACCAACTGCCTTCGCCTCCCAAAGCCTTGGAATTACAGGCATGCACCAAAGCATCCAGCCCCTCAAGACATTTTTCTTTTTTTATGGATTTTCATTTTAAGTTGTTTTAATATTTTAGGGGATAAGCTTCAAAAGCTTAGCTCTAGATAAGCATCTAGAAAACTCAATGCATGTGTATGGAGTATCTCTCATTTCCAGACAAACCGAGTATTATTTTAAGATACGAAAAGACTGAGAGATCCTTGAGGATAAGATTAGTGTTACTCATTTTGAACCCACTTACCTAGCACATGTAGCCAGAATTTTGTAAATACTTATTAAATGATTATGACATGGAATGATTTTGGAAAGAATGTGAGAATAATCCTGACAACTCAGTGATAAAATAAATCAAGAGTAACAATTAGCAAAATATTGATGTTGTGATTACACAAAATTGAAGTCATAAAATATGTAACTTTTGATAAATGCCTCAAATTTTTACTGAGTAGTTTTGGCAAATATGAGAAAAGTAAGGATTAAATAATCAGCTGCAGTTTAGGTATGTCAAGACATAAAAATGTGTTTCAAGTAACTCAAAGCTTTTTCAAAATCTGTTTATTGATTTACTTTAAGAATTAGGCATTTCTGATTTATATCAGCAGGTAAAAGCAGAAATGAATTTTAAAAAATCAAGAAAAATAAATTATTTATGGCACACAAAAAAGTCAATATACTTAAACATACACAATAAGTAAACTACCTGCCTCTGACACCATTTGCTGTGAAGTAAGCAATTAAAGCATATTAATTTTCTAAAGAATATAGCTGTTCTCCAAGCAGATGTCTGCAGTTAAAAGAGCAATGAAAATAGACTATAATTCAAAAGTAAGAATATCAAAAATAAATAGAATCAAATTAAGAAAATGACACTTCAGGTTGTAATGTAAAGGGTCTTGGTAGCTATAATTATATAAGAGAATAACTTATTAAGAGTTGTTATAACTGGAGATGGAAAAACTTCCTCATATTAAATGATTAAAAAAATCAAGGATTGTAATATTTGCTTTAAAAATTTTTAAATTAAAAAATGTTTTTTACAGACGGGGTCTTACTATGTTGTCCATGATGGAGTGCAGTAGTTATCTGCAGGCACAATCATAGCACACTGCAGCTGAGCTTCAATGTCTGGGCTCAAGTAATCCTATCTCAGCTTCCCTAGTAGCTGAGACTATAGGTGAATGCCACTGCACTCAACTAAATATTTGCTTTTTATTTACTTTTTTAGAGACAGGGTCTTGCTCTGTTTCCTAGACTGGAATGCATTGGTGTGATTATAACTCACTGTAGCCTTCACCTCCTGGGCTCAAGTGATCCACCTCAGCCTCCTGAGTAGGTGGTACTACAGGACCCACCACCATGCTCAGCTAATTTTTAAATTTTTAATAGAGATGAGGTCTTCCTATGTTGCCTGAGGTGGTCTTGAACTCCTGGGCTCAAGTGATCTTCCCACCTTGGCCTCCCAAAATGATGGAATTACAGGCGTGAGGCACTGCACCCAACCTTATTTGCTTTTTAAAAACACTCATGAAATGTATTTTTTCCCTTCCCATCTCCAGTTATAATAAGAGTAACTCTTAGTAAGTGGCAGGCATCATGCTAAATGATCTCTTACATGCATAATTTAATTCAAGATGAAAAAAACCCCATAAATTTAAGAGGCTAAAAATAGCTTTGTCCAAGGTCATGTAGCTAGGTGATAAAACTGAGATCTGAACCCAGGTCTTTCTGAATGAAAATAATTTTTCTTTCTCACTATGTTTCAATAAGTATCTTTCATTAATGGGTGATCCAGAGAGAAAACATTAACTAGTTTCCTTGAATATTAGTTTCCAGCTCTGGTAGAGCTAAAGACCTATGTAAAACAAAACAAAGCCACCTGATGAGATTGTAGTAACACAGGCACTTTCACTGGTGGGAGCGTAAACTAGTAAAACCTTTCTTTAAAGCACAATGGCAAGCTCTATCAAAATTTTAAAAGACACGCATGAATTAGCCCAGCAATGTGAGTACTAAGAATTTACAATAGGGCTATTACTACATCACAAAAGCACAAAAAATACTCTGCCCAGCTCTAAATTTGTAACAGACTAGAAACAATCACAGAACTAGGAGTTCTGGCTAAGTAACAGTAGCAGTTATCTAACTCTTCATTATAGCTACCACTTATTGAGTACTTAGCCTCATTAAGCAATGCTCTAAGTCTTCACATGTATTAACCAATTCTAATTATTATAATCATGTTCTGAAGGCAGATATAACCATCATTCTCATTTTACAGATTAAAATGTTTATGCTCTTAAAATACGATTTTATGACTACCCTAACAATAGGCAATTGTATATAAAAAAGCCACTTACACAGTCCAGTTGACATGGATTATTATTGATAACATGCAAAAAGACTCTGATTTGTAAGCCCATTTGCAGGTGGTTGCATTTTTGTAATATATTTACTCACAGCACTTTATTTCATATGGTGAAATGTATGAAAAGTCTTAATAAAAATGGTCATGACTTGCAGGGAAAAGGTTTACTTACAGCTTTTAGTGAACTGGGGGTGTGCATACAGTTAAATAGATGATTTTGGTAGGGAGTATCCAATGCTGAGTTAGTTCATGTACCATTTAGTGATTCTTTTGTAAGCTGAAACTGTTTTTTGCCCTGAGATGTCAGTGTCCTGTCATTTTAGAACTCTGTTGGTTCTATCAGCAACAGCCAGAAGAACTCCTGGTACAAACTACCACCACTAAAATCTGCACTACTTACAAATGCCTCTGAAAGCCAGTAAAATATATAAAAAGAAATATTAACACATTTCAACTGATATTTGGGCAGGAAGAATAATTATAGCAGTTTTATCCACCTTTAATGACTCCTTTACATTTGACATACCATTCTTAAAAAAAAAAAAAAGTCAGGCATGGTGGCTGACACCTGTAATCCCAGCACTTCTGGAGGCCAAGATGGGAGGATCTCTTGGGTTCAGGAGTTTGAGACCAGTCTGGGCAACATAGTGAGACCTTACTTCTACAAAAAATTTTTAAAAAAACCTAGCCAGGCATGGTAGCATGCACCTATAGTCCTACGTACTTTGCAGGGTGAGTCATTAAGCCTGGAAAGTAGAGGCTGCAGTGAGTCATGATCATGCCACTGCACTACAGCCCGACTGACAGAGTGAAACCTTATCTCAAAAAAGATAACATTAACCATTTTAAAGTGAATAATTCAGCAGCATGATTACACTATGTAACCACCTTTATCTAGTTCCAAAACATTTCCATTACCCCAAAGTAAACCCTCTTACCCCTATTTCTATTAGAAACATGCACTCTGTCTCTATGATTATGTGACCTTTTGTGCCTGGCTTCTTGCATTTAGCATACTGTTTTCAACGTTCACCAATATTGTGGTAGATTTTTTTTTTTTTTTGAGATAGGGTCTTGCTGTGTGCCCAGGCTAGCCTTAAACTCCTGGGCTCAAGAGATCCTCTTGCCTCAGCCTCTTGAGTACGTGGGACTACAGGCATGGGCCACTGTAACCAGCTCAATAACAGATTTTTTTGTGTGTGTGTGTGTGTGTGAAATACTCCTCATCATGAGATACTGTTTAGAAATAAAATAGTCATAAACATTGTGTGTGTGTGAGAGAGAGAGAAAGAGAGAGAGAGAGAGAGAGAGACACACACACATGGTCTTAGCCTATGGACCAAACTGAAGTGCAGTGGTGAAATCACAGATAACTGCAGCCTCAAACTCCTCGGCTCAAGTGATCCTCCGACCTCAGCCTCCTGAGTAGCTGGGACTACAGGTGTGTGCCATCACATCTGGCTAATTTTTATGTTTATCTTTTGTAGACATACGGTCTCACTATACAAACAAGGCTGGTTTTGAACTCCTGGCCTCAAGTGACCCCCGCCAACCTCGGTTTCCTAAAGTGCTGGGATTACAGGTATGAGTCATTGTCCTAGGCCTATAATAAACATTAAAAAAAAACTAACTTCATGCCTTTTATAAGTTATTGCAGTCATACTATTCTAAAGGTTTAGAGAGCACACAGCAGTTCTGATGTCTGACCAACATTACAACAGAACTCTACCTATATTTCATTTCATCACCATGGATTCATGACAAAAGAACAATTTGTCATGAATTTGAAGGCAGAACACCATTTTCAATCCTCATTGCAGTGGTAAAGGAAAGGCCACAAAAGCAGGCATTGTTACTTAAGGATTTGTTCAAAGTAAGTCATCTGAATGCTAAATAAAATTAAACATAATACAGTTCATAAGAATTTCAAATTTCTTTCATTTGATAAAGTTACTCCTGTTTATGTCAATAGCACAGACCCAAACTCTCTTCCCTTCAAAACATGATTAAGAAATATATTAAGGCCAGGAATGATGGCTCATGCCTATAATCCCAGCACTTTGGAAGACTATGGCGAGAGGATCGCTTGAGCCCAGGAGTTCGGGACCAGCTAAGGCAACATATGAGACCTCAACTCTACTAAAAATAAAGACATTAGTCAGGTGTGATGGCATGTGCCTATAGTCACAGGCACTAGGAAGTTTCAGGCAGGAGGACTGCTTGAGCTCAGGAGTTCAAAGCTGCAGTGAGCCAGGACTGCTCCACCATACTCCAGTTTAGGTGACAGAGAGGGACCTCGTCTCAAAAACAAAGAGACAAATGTAATAGTTTGACTATTACATTTCAAGCAAAATGTAATAGCTTGACTTAAACAGATAAAAGGCCAGTGACAGAGAACATTCCTAAGGAACTGAGTGTTTACCCTGCTTAGGCAAAACTCAAACTTGGCTCTCTGAGTGGGGGTGGGGTTGGCAGCTGATTCAACAAATCCCAAAAATTTCACCAATAACCTCCAATTTGGAGAAAGGTAAAATGAATCATGTTAGGAAAAATTTTCCTAAAAGGAAAAACTCTGACCATCTTCTAACTCACCAGAGAAAAGAAAAACACTACAATTTGCTATCCTGAAGACTTTGAAAATCAGGAAAGAAAGAGCAGAAGAAATCAGGAAATCAGGAAAGAACAGAAAAATAGTTATTATTCACATCAAATTATTTCCAATAATAAATGCATTTGGCCTAAAATGCAGATTAAAAAAAAAAAAGGTAAGATCTTCCAAAGGAGTAAGAGGTAGGAAAAAACTTCAAAGATGGCTGTGGACTCAACATAGAGCCCCAAATTAGCTTCACATACCCAAATGCTCTCTTGGTACAGGAGAATGTAAGTTGTAGTGAAAGGAAATGGTAAAATAGGTTCAGGAAACAAATGGAGCAAATCCTGCAAAGAAAGGCTCTAGGAGTCCTTCTTGGGTTGAAATCTGACACTCAAGAGGTGCCAATAAACTCCATCACATATAGAGTGCCACAGCACATCTGGTAAAGACACAGGAGAGTGTAACCTACATTTGCTAACAAGGCTGCAGATAGCTAAATCCTACTCTTTTTCATAAGCAATCCTCCAATCACATCTCACAGGGGAAGGAAAAGAAGTTATCGATAAAGGTGAGAAGAGATTTGCATATCTTTGTACTTGCGTGGAACATAGCATGAAAAGTAGAGATAAAAATCCATTCTGTACAGACTCTGGATGATAGTCACAAATCAATGTGGGTTCATTAATTGTAACAAACATAATACTCTAGCATCGGGGAGGCTGTGTATGTCTGAGTGCAGGGGATATGTGGGAACTCTATGGTTGACCCTTGAAAAACCCGAGTTTGAACTGTGCAGATCCACTTATATGGGAGTTATCTTCCATTTCTGCCAATGGAGACGGCAACATCAACGTTTCTTCCTCACCCTCAGCCTATTCAATAAGAAGTTGAGGGCAGGGCACAGTGGCTCATACCTATAACCTCAGCACTTTGGGAGGCTGAGGGAGGTGCAGATCACTTGAGGCCAAGAGTTCAAGACCAGCCTGGCCAACATGATGAAAATACTAAAAATACAAAAATTATCCAGGCATGGTGATGCATGCTTGTAATCCCAGCTACTTGGGAGGCTGAGGCAGGAAAACTGCTTGAACCCAGGAGGTGGAGGTTGCAGGCTGCAGTGAGCCAAGATCATACCACTGAACTCCAGCCTGGGTGAACAGAGAGACTGTCTCAAAAGAAAAAAAAAGGAACAAAATGACTGAAGTACAAAAATTCAGAGGTATGCATTATACCTTGTTGAGAGCACATCTTTTTTTAAATAACCATAGTTTATAAAAACTGAACATATATTAGGCTACAAAAAACCCTTTAAATTCCAAAAATTACAAATAGACTACATTTCTTGAATCACAATGCCATAAAAACTAGATGTTATTTACAGAAACAAAAGCAACCCTCCTTCAATCTCAGACAGGTGTGGTGGCTCACGCCTGTAATCCAAGCACTTTGGGAGGCCGAGGTGGGCAGATCACAAGGTCAGGAGTTCTAGGCCAGCCTGGTCAACATGGTGAAACTGTCTCTACTAAAAATACAAAAATCAGCCGGGCGTGGTGGCACGCGCCTGTAATCCCAGCTACTCAGGAGGCTGAGGCAGGAGAACCACTTGAACCTGGGAGGCGGAGGCTGCAGTGGGCTGAGATCTCACCAGAGCACTCCAGCTTGGGCAACAGAGCGAGACTGTGTCTTGGAGTCAGGGGAATTCCCTCAAAACTGTTGGCTTAAAAACAGTATGAAAACAAATCACATAGAAAATAAAGAGAAAGCATTACCTATGCAGCCCAAAATTTGTGTTCATAAACTGCAGCTTTAAAACCTCTATAACTACAGAGTAAATGAATGAATGAAGTATCCAACTAAAGAAGTCTGTAAAATGTAACAGAACACCCCAAGGAAAATAAAGATAAATTCATAAGGTAATAAATTATTAATGAGGATTAGAAATGATTTTGAGGAGATGAAAAAACAATAAAACACATAAACCACTGCCTAAAGAATACAACACTAGGAGCAAATTTTAAATGTCAAAATACTGACATTTTGTTTTTTTTAAAGTACTGAAATATTAATTTATTTGTTGTTATAGGTAAATGATTTCAAAGATCAGCCAGCAGCTTTTTTCATTTTTGACTTTCTTCACAATCATTTCCCCTGCTGTGGCCAATGTGCCCTCAATTCCTTTGACCTGTGCATTCTCTTTTCTTCTCAGTTCTTATGGCTCTCCACCCCCTCAGAGGAGAAAGCACCCTGTGAAGTAAATGGGTGACTCTCTCAAAGAAAGCCCGGGTAGGGCCAATCTGCAGTGCTGAAAGCCTGGATTGCCAAGTGTGGCTCAGACGCCATGGTCTTGAGAGTCTTTCACCCAAGTATTAAAATGTGGACTTAGTACAACAAAGACAGCTTCAAGGACACTCTGGGTGGGTAGAGGGGACCAAAGTTTAAGAAAGCAGGAAGCAGGATGATGATGTACAATGCTTGTATTGACATACATTTAAAAAATTTGGTACGCACACAGTGGCTCACACCTGTAATCCTAGTACCTTGGGAGGCTGAAGTGGGTGGATCACTTGAGGTCAGGACTTCTAGACCACCCTGGTTAACATGATGAAACCCTGTCTCTACTAAAAATACAATTATAGCTGGGTGTGGTGGCGCATGCCAGTAATCCCAGCTACTCAGGAGGCTGAGGCAGGAGAATTGCTTGAACCTGGGAGGCGGAGGTTGCAGTGAGCCAAGAAAGCACCACTGTACTCCAGCCTGGGCTACAGAGCTAGATAGACTCAATTTCAAAAATAAATAAATAAATAAAATCTGAAGCTATACAATACCTACAAATTATTGCATTTGAAATCTATTAAGAATTAATGAATTTAAAACACCTAAATAAATATTGAAACACTCATATTGTAATTTTGCTCCCATTTGGCAAATGGTTTACTGGCTAATCAATGACACAAAGAAGAATTAAAAGCACACATGCGCGCGCACACACACACACACACACACACACACACACAGAGAGAGGAGAGAGAGAATAAAGATACAAAAACATTAATAAAAAATCCTAAAAAGCCTAATTCTATTGAATGGGTTATTTTTTAAGGGAAATAGAAATTGCCAAAACTAACCACAAGAGAAACTAATCATAATAGAAGAAATAGAGAAAACACTATTCCCTTAAAAGGAATTGGGAAGTGACGATGTCATATGAATTTTTATAAACTATCAAGAAACAAAGTTTCGATGCTACTAAAACTGCTTCAGAGTTTAAAGAAAGAAAAGCTTCCAAATTATTTTTAGAGAGCTAGTGATCACTGCTTCTAAATCTGACAAAGAGCACAAAAACAAAACTTAAAAAAATTATTTCATGTCACTGAGATATTCCTCAACAAGCTATTGGCAAATAGAACTTAAGAATTGGCCGGGCGCGGTGGCTCACGCCTATAATCCCAGCACTTTGGGAGGCCGAGGCGGGTGGATCACGAGGTCAAGAGATTGAGACCATCCTGGTCAAGGTGAAACCCCGTCTCTACTAAAAATACAAAAATTAGTTGGGCATGGAGGCGCGTGCCTATAGTCCCAGCTACTCGGGAGGCTGAGGCAGGAGAACTGCTTGAACCCAGGAGGCGGAGGTTGTGGTGAGCCGAGATCGTGCCACTGCACTCCAGCCTGGGTAACAAGAGCGAAACTCCATTTCAAAACAAAAAAAAAGAACTTAAGAATTCATTAAAACACTTTTCTCATATGTATGAAGAATCATTCCCAGAATGCAAAGGTAGTTCAGTATGAAGAACTCTAACAGGTTGAAGGAGTAAAACTATATATTCATGTTAACAAGACTTAAAAATTGTCTGATAAAAGTTCAACTTCCATTACTGATTCAAAATTTGCTTAGTAAACCGGGAAAAGATTGATAATTCAACATGACAAGTAAATATCTCAAATAAAAGGCTATACCACCATGCTTAATACACTTTATAGACCAGAAACATTTTCAATACAATCGGGAACATAGCATATGTGCCAAGCAGTATTTTTTATTCCATATTGGTTACTCTAGAATTATCTTTTAATTAAAATAAAAAATAAAAAGTATTGGGAGGCAAAATATCATTTGTAGATATACCTCAAAGAAAACAAAAGAGAGATAAGGTCTCGTTCTGTCACCCAGGCTGAATTGCTGTGGCACAATCATGGCTCACTGCAGACTTGACCTGGGCTCAATCGATTTTCCTACCTTAGTCTCTCCCGTAGCTGGAACTACAGGCACATGCCATCATGCCTAGCTAATTTTTGTATCTTTTGAGAAAGGATTTCACCATGTTGCCCAGGCTGGTCTTCAACTCCGGGGCTCAAGCGATCCTCCTGCCTTGGGCCTCTAAAATAATGGGATTATAGGGACAAGGCACCAAACCATGACAGATTGATCTTTGGTCTATCACTAGTTTTTTTTTGAGACAGAGTCTCGCACTGTTGCCCAGGCTGGAGTGCAGTGGTGTGGTCTTGGCTCACTGCAACCTCCGCCTCCCAGGTTCAAGCAATTTTCTTTGCCTCGGCCTCCCAAGGAGCTGGGATTACAGGCACCCACCATCATGCCTGGCTAATTTTTTTTTTTTTTTTTTTTTTGTATTTTTAGTAGATATAAGGTTTCACTATGTTCGTCAGGCTGGTCTTGAACTTCTGACCTCATGATCTGCCCACCTTGGCCTCCCAAAGTGCTGGGATTACAGCTGTGAGCCATTATACCCGGCCTAAATTAAGTAATGCACATGTGTAATTTATCCTGGTAAAAATTAAACATTACAGATCTCTACAGTAGTCATCCTTTCCTCCCACTCCTCAGTAATACTAACTACTATAAATTAGAATATATCCTTCCCAAAATTTTGGTATATATTTAAATTCACATATATCTATAGAAAATATATATATATCTATAGAAATATATATATTTCTATATATTTAATATATATATATATATATATATATATATATATAAAAAAATATAATTTGATGGAAAAAAAAGCTCTAAAAGAAAGCAGGTGTGAACTAATCTGTCAGAATACAAAATCCAGAAATGATAAACAATTAATGAATCAAAATTTGTAATGCCGGGCGCAGTGGCTAAGGCCTATAAATCAACAGCAGTTTGAGAGGCCAAGGTGGGCGGATCATCTGAGGTTAGCAGTTTGAGACCAGCCTGGCCAACATGATGAAACCCCATCTCTACTAAAAATACAAGTGTTAGCAGGGTGTGGTGGCCCATGCCTGTAATCCCAGCTACTTGGGAAGCTGAGCAAGGAGAACTGCTTAAACCTGGGAGGCAAAGGTTGCAGTGAGCTGAGATCACGCCACTACACTTCAGCCTGCCTGACAAGTTCCATCTCACAAAAAAAAAAAAAAAAAAAAAAAAAAAATCTGTAAAAATGTGTTAACTTTCATATAGCAAAAATCATCACAAAGTTGAAAAGCAGATGTAAAACTGAAAAACACAATTTTCTTTTTTGAGACAAAGGTCTTGCTCTGTTCACCAGGCTGGACTGCAATGGTGCATTCTCAGCTCACTTCTGCCACTCGGGTTTCAAGCAATTTTCCTGCCTCAGCTTCCCGAGTAGCTGGGATTACAGGCGCATGCCACCATGCCTGGCTAATTTTTTGTATTTTAAGTAGGGACCGGGTTTCACCATGTTGGCCAGGCTGGTCTCAAACTCCTGACCTCAAGTGATCTGCCTGCCTTGGCCTCCCAAAAGTGCTGGGATTACAGGTATGAGCCACTGTGCCCAGCAAAAAACACAATTTTCAACATGGATAAGGGCTAATTATTGTAAAAGGAGTTAATATGATAAAACGATGAATAAGAAACTGGAAGTTAAGAAAAAAATAATTAAAAATGCCAACCATTATTCAATTAAATAAATACAAAAAATTAGATACCGTGTGTGTGTGTGTATGCTTTCTTATTTTTTTTGAGACAGAGTCTCACTCTGTCACCCAGACTAGAGTGTAGTGGTGCAATCTTGGCTCACTGCAACCTCTGCCTCCCGGGTCCAAATGATTCTCCTGCCTCAGCCTCCTGAGTAGCTGGATTATAGGTGCCTGCCACCATGCCCAGCTAATTGCTGTATTTTTAGTAGAGACAGGATTTCACTATGTTGGCCGGGCTGGTCTTGAACTCCTGACTTCAAGTGATCCACCCACCTTGTCTTCCCCAAGTGCTGGGATTACAGGTGTGAGCCACTGCACCCCACCATATTTTGCCTGTTATATTGTTAACCATTAAGAAGTATGATAATATCCCAGAACTAATGAGTGCAAAGAATATAATAGGTCTAACAGTTTTTTTGAAATTTTCAATGATCCAACCTTCTGGTGAACATGTTCTTTGACCTTGGCATTTCAGCCCTAGCAATTTATTCCACCCTCAAGAGCTTGACAACAATATATACAATGAGGTATAATGAGAATTTAATAACAAAAGATTGTAAACCCAAATGTCTATCAAATGAATATAAGTTAAACAAAATATGGCATGTCCATAGAAAGAATGCAGTAGATGTGACTGCCTTTTCAAATAATTCTAAGATGCACTTTTTTAAGAAAGTTTTAAAACTGTACAGTTTTAAACTGTGATAGCAAGATCACACTTGTGTTAAAAAAAGAGAAAAAAATAAAAAGAAATAAGGTAATCTTGGCTATTCACTCATTAATTCAGCTCTAGAGTCAACAGGGGTGATAGGCTGTTATATTTTTAATCAATCCTTGTTTATCTGAATTCTTGCTCTTTAGGGATCAAAGTTTCAAACAGTAATATATATATAAAGACAGAAACATACACATATGCATACTTTTTTTTCTCCTAGGAGAAATCAAAGCAGTGTTAAGATAATCTGCCTTTAAATAAGAAGGCTTTTGGTTATTTTGTACCTTTTTGCGTTACTGAATTTCCTATTTTTAAAATTATTTTTGAATAATACATATTTCTGAATTTTTACAGTTCCCAACCACATACATTATTTTTAAAAATGTCCCTGCATAAAGAGATTAACAGTTCTTGCTGAGTATGGTGGCTCAGGCCTGTAATCCCAGCACTTTGGGAGGCCAAGGTAGGTGGATCACCTGAGGTCAGGAGTTTGAGACCACCTTGGCCAACATGGTGAAACCCTGTCCCTACTAAAAATATAAAAAATTACTCAGATATGGTGGTGGAAGCCTGTAATCCCAGCTACTCGGGAGGCTGAGGCAGGAGAATCACTTGAACCCAGGAGGTGGAGGATGCAGTGAGCCAAGGTCATGCCATTGCACTTCAGCCTGAGCAATTAAGAGCAAAACTCCATCTCAAACAAACAAACAAAATCCCAAAAAAACAAAAAAACCAAAACATTCTTCAGTCTTTATACATTTGTATATGTAAAAGCCAACTAATAAATACTGTGATATTTAAAAAAGAACACTGTGAAAACAGCAAAAAAAGAAAGAAAAATACAAAGAGAAACATCAATTAGAATTCTTTAATTAGTCAATTCTGAGAAAATTAAACATTCTAAAACTCCCCCAGGATTTCTCATTGGAAGAGAAAAACTGTATTTAGTAAATGCAAATAAGGCTGATAATTACATGTAAAAGGAGAGGATAAAAGCTGCAGAAATATTTCCTACATGTTTTTACACCATACAGTTACATACTACTTACCCAGCTTGGAAAATCAGACCAAGTTGGAACTCGCTGACAGAGGTCTCGAAGAATGCGTATGATAATCACACAGGACTGCAGACCATTAGCTCTAGCCTTGAGAGCAACATAAAAATCAATTGAATTAATCTTAGAAATACTGAATATATCCCTTGATGAAAAAAAGTTAAAATACCACTGTTCAATGGAAGCTCAGATAAAAACAAAAACAATCACATTAAAATTGGATTCAATGAGCTGCCATTTACAGCAGTATTTTATGCCAGGGTTAGTATTTAAAAGCTGGTATTTAGGTCAAAGTAAACAGATTATACAAGAATAATATTTCTTGATCCCCTGTGAACCTTGACCTGTGTTCATTTAAAACAGTAAACTTAAAAAAAAAAAAAGTCTGCCTACATTAGAAATAAAAGAAAAAGTAAAGAGCTAAAAAGTTTGTCTAGGGACTGAAAGGTTAAGGAAATCTGTTTGGTTTCCCTTCTGTGCCTTTGCATAACTGCAAAGTCACTAAACCAAACAGCTGCTTCCTCACCTTTCACTCCCTACACTTGTTAACTTAGAGAAAGAGGGGGAAAAAAATCTTAAAACTATACACAAAGCTTTAAACACATATTCCATTATTTAAAGCAAAGTTAATCTGCAGCCTTATGGAATATAATATATATACACAAACATGTGATGTTCCTAAACAAGTCAACTTTAAATATAGCCACTAAAAATAAAAAATAAAAAAACCCAACTACAAAACACCCCCCAAACCTAAGTTCATTGTCAAATTAATAATAACTGCAATATGCAGATCATCATACCCAGCTTTCTATGTTAACATATTTATTTAATTCAAAATAGTATTGCTTGGGCAATCTTTTGAAATGTTTAAGCACAGTTAAACATGTTGTACTGAACTACTCTCTCATAAGGCTACAAGAAAAAAGTAAAATGATGTTCCGAACCTGGAACCACTTAGCGTGGCGTAGAGCAGCCAGAGCGTCAAGGCATTTTTGCCTGTCCAAGACGTCCGGTGGGTCTTTCACCATACCCGAGGTTACATCTAAAATGGATTGAATTGGCAAAATGCAGTGAGGAATGGGTGTTTGACCAGGTGAGCAAGACACTTCCTTAAGGTAGCATCAGTGTCACATGAGCCATTTGAGAGCTTGTCCGCACTTTAATATACCCAAGGAGTTATTTTCAACAAATTTACATAATCCAATATGAGGAACAAAAGGAAGGTTAACTTAAACTCTTAATTTAGTAATATAATAAACAATTTCTGGAAATATAAACCCTACCCACCAAAACGAAATCTGAGGGAAGATTACTGGACACAGTGCACTAGCACAAAGATGACAAGACGAGGGAACACAAAAATCCACCTTAATAAATGAGAATGTACAATAAACTACTGAGTTTGTTCAGTACTCTAAATGGTCACAAGTTATTCTAGAGCTAATATAACAAAGAACTGATGATAAATATGGAATGTTCAATATAGTTATAATCACAGAAAAAAAATGAAGAACCCAAAACAGGCACTTTTTTTTTTTGAGATGGAGTCTTGCTCTGTCACCCAGGTTGGATGGGGTACAACGGCGCAATCTCGGCTCACTGCAACCTCCACCACCTAGGTTCAAATGATTCTCCTGTCTCAGGCTCCCAAGTAGCTGGGATTACAGGCACCCACCACCACACCTGGCTAATTTTTTGTATTTTTAGTAGAGATGAGGTTTCACCATGTTGGCCAGGCTGGTTTTGAACTCCTGACCTCAAGTGATCCACCCACCTCAGCCTCCCAAAGTGCTAGGATTACAGGACCGTGCCCGGCCCAACTAAGAGTTTAACATTTTCTCTTCCATATGAAAATTTTAGCTATAAGAGAGTATGACATGCCCTTTAAAATTTAAAGTTCCCATAAAGTATTTCAAAAAATGATTGAAGAGAAACAATAGGCAACAGAACAAGGAACAAGAACTAGCATGGTTAAACAGAATTAAGAGTGGAAAAGATGCAACAAGCAGCATCCTGTGATGATAGATATGTAGGGTGTTTAAGCTGATTAAAACATAAATGAGCTACACAAAACTTGAGAAGAAAATACAAAACTAAACTAGGACAAGAAGTTAACTTTACATTAATAAAAGTCATTCATAAAAGTAGACAAAGGGCTATCTTTATATCTATCTAAAGATTATCTGTAAAATGTATATATTAACAGCAAATCTGCTAATGAAGCCATTAAGCAAACGGCAATTATTCCAATCTAATTCATAGCTCTCAGTGATTTTAATAGTATCAATATTTTCTCAAAATAGAAAAATTATATATCTATTGAATATAACAGTCCTTTGGCTAAAGAGTACCAAAATTATGGGGCATTTAGAATACAGTTTAATAATTGAGTATATCAAATGAATATGATTGACAAAAGAAAAAATACATGATAAAAGAAAAAATTATCTTAAGAGTACCAGTTGCAATTCCAGTCAAATTATTCATGTCTCATTATAAGCATTCAGATATCTTAAAAGATAACTTGTTCTTACTTGAGTAGATGACTATAAAAAACATATTTTGAAACTGATAGAGAATTCCATTCTCTGTCTAGGGTTTCTTTTTCTTAGTGTTTACTCCTCAAGTAATCAGAGGGATACAGATTTTTCAGAAGATATATTTAGAGGGAAGACTTATAGATAATCAAGGAAAACTATGTGGCATTTTGAGGATAAACACTAAAAGAGGAATTTGGTGCTAAAAAGAAGCCATCAATATAAAAATACTAGTAATCTCGAAACTTATAAGACCAACTACTGAATCTATAAAAAACTTGAACATAAGAAACTATTCTGTTAGCAATAGCTAAGGAAAAGGGACACAAGAAAGCGCAGCTAACCTATGAAGTTTAAAAAAAGAAAAAAAAGGGAGGCCGAGGCGGGTGGATCACGAGGTCAAGAGATCGAGACCATCCTGGTCAACATGGTGAAACCCCGTCTCTACTAATACAAAAAATTAGCTGGGCACGGTGGCGCGTGCCTGTAATCCCAGCTACTCAGGAGGCTGAGGCAGGAGAATTGCCTGAACCCAGGAGGCGGAGATTGCGGTGAGCCGAGATCGCGCCATTGCGCTCCAGCCTGGGTATCAAGAGTGAAACTCCGTCTCAAAAAAAAAAATAAAATAAAATAAAATAAAAAATAAAAAAAAAAAAATAAAAAAAGAAAAAAAAGGCCAGGTATGGTGGCTCACGCCTATAATCCTAGCACTTTGGGAGGCTAAGGCCGGCGGATAAACTGAGGTCAGGAGTTGGAGACCAGACTGGCCAACATGGTGAAACTCATCTCTCCTCAAAACTACAAAAATTAGCTGGGTGTGATGGCACGTGCCTGTGGCCCCAGCTACTCAGCTATTCAGCTACTCAGGAGGCTGAGGCATGAGAATTGCTTGAACCTGGGAGGTGCAGGTTGTAGTGAGCCAAGATTGTGCTGCTGTACTCCAGCCTGAGTGACAGAGCAACTGTCTCAAAAACAAAACAAAACAAAGCAAAACAAAACAAAACTCCTCACACACACAGACACACGAAAAAAGAAAAAAGCTGACTTCCCCAAAGTAGTGTTATAACATGCTAAAGGACCTCTAAGTCTCTTATTTATTCACATTTGCTAAAGCTAGAATGCAAACAGATGACAATGTGCATTCTCTATTTAAAATGTTTCTAAATTTCTAATATTAATTTGTAATTTTATAATTTCCTCCAATATGCAAGAAAATTTTGTTTTGCATGTAACCATTCATAACTTCAGAACTTTTAATCCGTGATATAAATTCAAAAATGCCAAGACACCTATTGCAATTTTTTTTTCTTTGAGATGAAATTTCATTCTTGTCGCCGAGGCTGGAGTGCAATGGCGTGATCTCAGCTCACTGCAACCTCCACCTCCTGGGTTTAAGCAATTCTCCTGCCTCAGCCTCCCAAATAGCTGGGATTACAGGTATCCACCACCATGCCCAGCTAATACCTATTGCAACTTAAGAACAAATTACAGCTATAAGTAGAAATTTTTTATTTAGTGTGGATTTTTGTACCCATTTTCTATTTCAAATAGATTAACCCCTTAGATATATCCTGCTAAAATCATACTTGTTGCCTAACACCCAGTTAACAAAGCAAAACGAAAACCAGTTAATTTATAAAAACAAAATGCAAATTCTTATTCTACATGAATGTATTTCATAGATTTTAAGGGGTTAATCACCAATTAGAAGACATGCTGTGTCCACACTATTTTATGATTAAATGTTAATGGAAATATATTAATTCAAATTAACATGATCATGTAAAATATATAACCCACTCAACCATTTAAAAACTAGTGTGAACACTGCTCAATTCTAGAAGAGACGAAGACAAAACAAACAAAACAGTCACACAAAGGACAATAACTGCCAGGCTCTGCATCCAAAATCCCTCCTTGATCAAATGGCAGATGTGACACTGAGCTTTTGAAAACCTTGGTCAAAAATCCTTCCGATGTCTTGGCAGCAACCCCTGACAGGATCAATCCCCTCTGCTAGAAGGCTTTGGACCGGGCCTGATAAGCTACAGGTGGGAAAAAACACACAATACTTGACTTGCTGCAGAAAAGATTCTGTAGCAAGGGTTAGAGCATTCTGAACATTTCAAGCTTAAAGTCAATTAAATGTTTACTTAATGTTTAACTGTCAAACACAGTACCATAAAACAGATCTGTCATGTGTTTAACAGTTATTTGGACAATTTAATCATTTCCTTTATTAAATAATTTTTGGTATTAAAAGGACCAGTATGCATTAAAGAGGCTACCACACTATGCGCAAGTAGTAACTCTCATGATTTATAATTGTTCTTCCGGCAAAGCCTTCCTTAACCCCTGTACTAACTCCCCAAAGCAAGCTATAGGCTTTAAATGATTTTAAGACACAGAGCATTGGGAGCTGCAGTGAGAGAATACATACCGTTATTCTGCAGCAAGAAAGAAGCAATCTTCATAATGAAGCTAAAGACATGGTTTACTGCAGTTATCTGCAGCAAGGAACACTATCAATGTTTCTACGCTTTGGCACATCCAACTTTTCAGCTCAGTGTCTTGAAGCAGAATCTTTCCATTTTGGATTGACCATTTTCCTCACCAAAATATTTATGAAATTCAGAACAATAATTCTAACTCAAGTCTGGGTCAGACAAAAATATAATTTTGTTTCCTTTAGAATGAATAGGTTATCAAATAATTTACTGCAAATATACTATTAACTTTAGACTTTTACAAGATAAAAAAGCTTGATACTGTATAAATTTAATTAAGTCTAAATATAACTGAACAAAATGTATTCTGAAATAGTTAAATGGTTATAATTTTACACTAAATATAGCAACATTTACTTATAATATATATTAGTAGTTTTTTCAAATCCCATATGTTGTATATGACCTGACCAGATTGACTCAGGAACTGTTTCTCCAGCAAAACCCATGGCTAGACCTTTAGTAGAAATTCATGTTCACATAAGAAAATCCTTAACACAAAACTCATTTAAGATGCAAAGCTTAAGATATAAATATCATCTGAATATGGTATACATGCAAAGTATGTAAAATTAGACATATCTCCCAATGACATTTTTGGCAAAATGTTCTTTTCCTGGGTTGTAAAAAGCCCAGTATCTTAAAAAAATTGCTGTTATAAGAAAACAAATTTAAAGAAACAGTAATTGAGAGACTACTGATGCTATTTTATACAAATGAATTTTATGTAGTACCCTCTTCCTCAACCTGTATCACAAAGAAATATTAGTGTAGACTGTTACTCCATACTCAACAAGTTAAGATGTATAAAAACATGAAAGGAAACAAAGCAAGTTTTATCTGACCCATAAAACAACAGAACCAACATACTGCAGACACTGATCATGCTTTTCAGCTTAAAAGCTTTTGAGGCTTTGAAAATGTTACAGAATAGTCCCTAAAGCAACATTGCTGGCACCAGCAGGATTTCATATTCTATAGATGTAAATTAAGTTTAAAAACCTTGAATTGTGTGGTGACTCGCTACCTATATTTACACAGTTTATTTTTCAGTATTGCTAGTATGATAGTAGGGTCAAATGCCCAAATCCTCCTGCATTAGGATGTTCTGCATTTACGAAAGCACTCCAAGCCAAAGAGCAACCTCAGAGAACTAGAAATATTTACCACAGGACAAGCCAAATTGATTACATATATAAAAATGCCTCTCAAAAATATAAGTTATGAATATGTAGCCAATTTTGTTTGTGAAACACTCTTGTCTTTTTGTAAGACAAGGCAAGTGCAAAAACTTCTTAATGCAAATTAAATCCCCCTAGTCACAAGCAACATTTTTAAACCATTTTTTCATGCACTGACTATGCCAGTAAAAATAATTTTGAAGTTTTTTTTCCAGAAATCTGAGGTTAGCAAGAAAAGAAAGAAATCAAGACAATCAATCATACCATAAGTGTTTTATATAAAAATACATCATCACTAAAAAAGAGCATTTACTCTGTGGGAAATTATCTTAGGCAAAACCAGTTACTAAATAAGTCAAATCTATCAAATTCACATGTAATGCCAGCATGTTGCCTTCTAGGGCTTAATGCCATCTTAAGGAGTAGGTAAATGAAAAAAAAAAGTTAATAGAAAGTAGAATGTTTAATGGCTTTCCAACCTCCTTCCCTCATGTTCTCTTCTCGAATAATTGGAGATGTCAGGGTGATAGTGACTTGCATTTTGGGTTCCACACATGAATTCAAAATTATCGCCGCTTCAGATACAGCACATTTTATGTCATACTTCTCAGGGCTTATAACCTGTGTAATGAAGATTTTAAGAAACAAATTGGATTGGATCTGTTGTATTAACAAACAAAAGCAGTTTCATTATGGCTCTTTCACGCTCTCACTACTGTAACCATTCTATATGAGGACTAGATCATACACTGCTCCTTCTAAGAAGTCCTGCCATATATGCTAGTACCAATTCTGCTGGCTCCTGATAATTAAAAAAAAGACTCATCTACAATAAAAAATGTCCCATCTGGAATAATGGTAATATAAAACAAGCAATAGTAAGTGCCACAGTTGTCAGAGTTTTAAGCGTAATAGTGTGCTTCACTGTCCCTTTTCTCATCAGTTGCTCTGCCATAGTAAGGTACTGTTCTGATACACTACTGTAGAATACACATTATAATGAAATCCTATTCCCTGAATTTAAAATATTTCATTAAATTGCAAGTTTTATATTCTCAACTATTAAAGGAATCACTATTTTAAATCTCAATCATTCTGACAAGCTAATACACAAAATTTTTATAAATTTTATTAACTTAAGCTTAAAAAAAAGTTTGTTTCTGTAGGACCCAAAGAAAATATTCTACTAGTTTTGAATTGTCATGCTTTGTTCGATGGAGATGAAGAAAGTATTTCCTACCATTATAAACATGTAGAAAACTGAAAATATTCACAATAAAACTGGGGAAATTCAAATCGGAAAGCCTATTTTAGTTACTATATTTTATTAAAAGCATTCAACTAAATAGGAAAGAGGTTCCTGAATTAAAAAAACTTAAGCTTGATACACATGGGATTTTTATTTAAAAAATTACTTTGTCCTGAACAACCGCCTTCTTATGATTCAAGTCTTGGAAGAACAAGAAAATGAAGGTATACAGATGATGCAATTTTACATTTTTAAATAAATCAGCAAGATGGTTTCATGTCAAATACAAACACTATAAAATCTAAAAAAGATGAGGAAGAAAATAGTTTCATCAGTTTGCACAATCAAGCAAAAAAACTCAATACAGAAAGTCAAGCCAAAATTTTAAAGGCTGGCTTACGTTTAAACTGAAGCACAGTCAGTCCTGCCAAAAACTTCTGAACCAGATAAGGGGTAAAAATTAACATTTCCATAATACTTACAGCAAGCTGTTTGGGTAGGTTTTCTGCAATACGGCTTAATAATGTCTTTGAAGGTTTCTCTGAGCACAGCAAAACAAGGTTGACATTTCTATCTCCTCGGAGAAGTAATCCTTTTGCCAATACTCCTACTCGCAAAACTCCTTTCAAAGCTCTGCAGTAAAATAAAATTTTATTTCTCTGCTCAACCAGAAGCATGATATTCTCTAAATATATAATAGTAAGTGAAGTAACTTTCATATCATTAAAATTTCCATCAACTGCAGGAGAAAAACATCCAGCATTTTTAGAACTACATTTAAGCAATATGAATAAAAAAATCAGGAAAGAGCTAAGTTCTTTATAGGGAGACAACTGAAAGCCAATGGACACTAACACTTGTGTTTCTTATTCAGAATAATGAGAGTCATGTTTAACGTAATACAAAAGTATTTCCAAATGGTAAAAGGAAAATATAAAGTTACAGATAATAATGCAAACTTGAAAAATATTGCTAAAGCTTAGGCTTCATCATGCTTTATAGTCAGTGCTTTAAGGAAATAGTTATTAAAACAAAGACTGAATGTGGGGCAGAAGCAACAAATAAATAATAGAAAAAGAGCAGCTGAATACAATTGGAAAACTATAATGGCTGCTTTGAAATAGACTCAAAATGGTTTATATAAACTTGAAGTGAGTACAATTACAAGGTTAGAGACTACATGTGTCTATGAAACTGTGTATTTCTATTTTTGCAAGAAGCAGCTAAATATATGAAGTATCTAACACAGGCATGGTTAACACATAGAACTCACACCAGAGTTATGAGTTGTAAGCTATATTTCAAATGTAAGAAGTCCATATAAGAAAAACCAAATTACACATGTAAATAACTTTCAAAACACACCTGTCTTTACCTCCCTCTTTCTTATCATCTCCCTCTTTGTTCTTGTTCTTCTCATGTTCAGACAAACTGTCTGAAACAAGTTTTAAAGCACGTTCAGTAATAGAAACAATTTTCTGAACTGCCTGTAACTCCTCTTCAGTTGGATAAATGGTGGCATGTTTTGTCATTACGTAACGGTCATCAGATGAGTCAGGACGACGTAAGGGCTAGAGAGAAAAAAAGTTACTCAGTTTTAAAAAAGTTTCCTGAGCAAAAGCAAACAATTATTTTTCAAATATACATATCTGTTGTATCTTTTCAATAAGAAAGGCTTTAACTTCTTTTTTCCATTACAGTAAAAACAAAAAATGCAACTATGGAAAGTTATATCATCAAGACTATATATGTATGTATGTATGCATGCATGCATGTATACACACTTTGCCTCAAAACAAGTAAAATTATAATACATATAAACCTAAAGCTATGAAAATGCTCTTTACTCAACTTTAAAAACCAGTGATTCTGAAACTTTCTCTGCTTTCAGTAATTCAAGTCTTACAACTGCCAAGCCTCGGAGCAAAGATAAATGAGAGAATAGGTTAAAGAAGAGAAGTCTACTTTTTCCTTGTAACTACTCTGTAGAGAAACAATTCTTGTTTTTGGTAGACTGAACTTACACGAGATGTCCCTTTTACCTAGCTTCTGCACAACATAAACTCTCAAGATGTAGATTTTTTCCTATAGTCTTAATAACACATCAGCTCTGGTACTTATCTTGAACCATTAATCTACCCCTTATCTTTCACTGTTTAGAAGAAGTAGCTTTTAGATGGTCAGAACTGGAAGAAGGAAAAAAGATTCTAAGCCACTAGTAATGGGAAAATGAGAATAAACTTCTATTAATAAAAAAAATTTTTTTTATAGACACTGGGTCTCACCATATTGCCCAGGCTATTCTTGAACTTCTGGCAACAAGCCATCTTTTCGCCTTGGTCTTCCCAAAGTACTGGGATTATAGGCATAAGCCACTACACCCAGGCCAGTAAGAA
Source organism: Aotus nancymaae (assembly GCF_030222135.1). Classification (NCBI taxonomy): domain Eukaryota; kingdom Metazoa; phylum Chordata; class Mammalia; order Primates; family Aotidae; genus Aotus; species Aotus nancymaae. The sequence continues at coordinate 31,889,537 of NW_026988425.1, forward strand.
TAAATGTAAAGACACAGCAGTTGCCTTCAACATTAGTTGTTCCTGACAGGCACAGTGGCTCATGCCTGTGTCCCGGTTACTTGGGAAGCTGAGGCTGCAGTGAGCTATGATCATGCCACTGCTCTCCAGAGCAAAAAGAAGAAAGAAACAAGAAAAAAAATTAGTTGTTCCTGCTAAAGTAAGGAAAACCAAAGGCAAGAGTCTCATGTGAAAGAAGAGTTGACATAAAAAGCTCTGCTCCCATTTAGCGTATACTGAAAATAAAAAGATTCCCAGAAACTCTATGAGGTCCTTATATAGAAGACACAGGAGACATACTCCCTTCCTGTAAAAAATGGAGGAAAGAATTCTAAATCGGATGACAAACTTTTATCAAGCTGGGTGCAGTGGCTCATGCCTGTAATCCCAGCATTTTGGAAGGCCTAGGTGGGCAGATCACCTGAGGTCAGGAGTTCAAGGCCAGCCTGGCCAACATGGTGAAACTCCATCTCTACTAAAAATACAAAAATCAGGCAGGTGTGGTGGTGAGCGCCTGTAATCCCAGTTACTTGGGAGGCTGAGGCAGAATTGCTTGAACCTGAGGAGCGCAGGTTGTAGTGAGCCGAGATCATACCACTGCACTCCAGCCTGGGTGATAGAGCAAGGGACCGTCTCAAAAAAACCCTTCTATCAAGGTTATAAGATTAAGTCTAAAAATTAGCCCCTCCAAAATTATTTTCTTCTAATGCTGAAACAAACTTTCACCCCTTGTATCACCAATGTGGACACTCACTGCAGGCCCCTGAGGCTGAGGAGGCATGCCTGGTCGAACTCCCAGAAGGCCTAAAGGGCCTGGAGGACCATGAGGATAGCCTCCATCTGGCATTCGGCGGCGATCATCCCAATGATGCTGTTCTTCCTCCATTCTTCTCCAGTACATGTCCTCTTCATAACGTCTGAAACATAATGACATCTTAAGTATATGAGGAAAAATATGGCCCAAGAACTTACATCAATAGTGACATAAAAAGCAATAAAAAACCCCAACCAAATCAGCCTAGCTAAAATTTCTTCCCAAATGCATCTGAGTTTCCTTGTTTGCTTTCATTGGGAAGTAAATGAAAGAGAAAACAGAGTGTGAGAGAACAAGAAAAGCAAAAGAAAATTTCAGCCTGAGGAAAAAGTAAAAAGAACAGGTATCAGAAACCTCAGAGTTTCTTATAACCTCTCTCTTGCTTTAGGTATGAATTGGAAACCCAATGCCACCTAAAGGAGGCAGACCAATACTGTGAGTAAAAGACCTAAAGTGCACACAGGACATTTGGGAATTTTCTTCATGTCCTCAAAGAAACATGCTCTTCCCTATCTCTACTATGAAGAAAAACAACAGTGCAAGACAGTGATAAATGGCAAGTCATAGTCTCACTGTTGGGGACACATTAAGCGTGTTGGGGATTATGGTAAAGTAGAAAGAACATGTCCTGGCTAGAGATAACAGCTGCTGTAACTCAGCTCCTATTAATTGTTGCCATAAAGGAATACAATAGTCATCACCATCCTTATTGTGGTGGTTTCAGTTATGGTCAACAATGGTACATAAATATTGAAAAGAAAGTTCTAGAAAGAATTCATAGATTTTAAATCTTGTGACATTTTGAGTAGTATGATGAAATCTTGCACTGTCCAGTTCCATCCCACCTGTGAATCATCCCTTTGTTCAGCATATCCACATAGTATACATTCTACTAGCTCATTAGTAGCTTAGTAGCTATCACTGTTATCAGATGGAAAACATATAGTATATATAGGGTTTGGTACAACCTGAGATTTCAGGTATCCCAGGGTTTTGGAACGTAACCCCATTGGCTAAGAGGGGGACTACTGTACAGGCTGTATTGCTGAGGTCATCAGGATTTTTTGTGAAACTTCATCGTTGCTGGTTCAGATTACAAAATACTATGCATACCAAACATAACACCTGAGTTCACCTCTGAGCTGAATTCAGAATGTGGGCAGCTAGTGTACAGCCTCTGCTTTACTGGCCAACATTTGCAGAATCTATTCCTTCTTTTTTTTTTAACCATCTCCTCCCCCCGTCCTCCTAGTACTTTCCTCACTTTCAGCTTCAAATCAAGATACCAATAATTCCCAAGGGAAACCATGTGTCTACAGAAAATTTTCTTAACAATAAGATTTTACTAACCTGTTTAAAACAAAATATAAGAAAGAAGTGTACTTCTTGACCACCATTACAGAAACTACCAATTTCCTCAGGTTGGGAATAAGCAGTGTTTTTTTGTTTTTCTTAAATTGGCAGAGTCCCACTCCGTCGCCCAGGTTGGAGCGCAGTGGCGTGATCACCGCTCTGCAGCCTTGACCTCCTGCAATCAGGTGATCCTCCCACCTCAGCCTCCCAAGCAGATGAGAATACAAGCATGCACCACCATGCCTGGGTAATTTTCATATTTTTTGCAGAGATGGCATCTTGCCATGTTGCCTAGGCTGGTCTTAAACTCCTGGGCTCCAGTGATCTGCCTGCGTTGGCCTCCCAAAGTGCTGGCCCCTGAGGCTGAGGAAGCATGCCTGGTTGAACTCCCAGAAGGCCTAAAGGGCCTGGAGTGAGCCACTGCGCCCAGCCAGCAGTGCTTTTTAGGATCAATCAACTGAGGACTGATAGAAATCATTCTTCTTTCTATGCTATTCAGGCTTTAAGAAAAAAAATAAAAACAGCTTCAAGGTTCTGGAAAATCCTGTTCATTCCAGTTTCTAATAGTTTACTGTGGTTGCTAATGATGTTTAAGTCAAATGAGGGCAGTGAGCCTTATCCATTACCAATTTGTGCTCAGTACCTAATACAGTACCTGGCACATTGTAGATGCTTAATAAATAGTTGATATTATCAGTGAAAGAGGAAATCACTCTATAATCTAGCTACAGAGGAGAATTTCCATAATTTGTTACAAAGGCAGAAACTTCATAAAGGACAAAACTGATAGATACATAAAAATTAAAACGGACACATAAATAATAGTAAAAACTATTTAAAGGTAATTCATAAAAAAGGATTAATAACAATGTAAGAAATGTCTGTACAAATCAACAGGAAAAAAAAAACCAAGCAATTTACCACAAAAGAAGTATAAATAGCCAAGCATGAAAACAATTCAAACTGAAACAAAAATGGCTATCATATTTAATTGGTAGAGATTTTATTAAACTATAGCAGGGTTTCTCAAGGTGCAATACAGGGACCTCAGGTGGCCCCTGAGACCATTTCAGGAGATCCATGGGGTCAAAATTATTCTCCTAGTACAGTTGGTTGTGGTGGCTCACACATGTAATTCCAGCACTTTGGGAGGCCAAGGCAGGCGGATCACTTGAAGCCAGGAGTTTGAGATCAGCCTGTTCAACATGGTGAAACCCCATCCCTACTAAAAATGCAAAAATTAGCCTGGTGTAATAGCAGGTGCCTATAATTCCAACTCCTTGGGAGGCTGAGGCAAGAGAATTGCTTGAATACAGGAGGTAAGGGGGTACAGTGAGCTGAGACTGTGTCATTGCACTCCAGCCTGGGCAACAGAGCACAACTCTGTTTTTTTTTAAAAAAATTATTTTCATAATAATACTAAGACACTTATTTTTCATTCTCATTCTAAATGTACAATGGAATTATCAGAGGCAACATGTAGTATTTATCACATATGAAGACAAAAGCAAACATGAGAATCTTGCTGCCTTCTCTAAAACCAGACATCAAAGAGATATACAAAAATGTAAAACAGTATAACTCTTCCCACTATTCTGTGGAAGAAATATAGTTACTAATTTTTTAACGTATTTTATTTACTAAATATATTTCATGTAATATTTTAACAAATATACATTTAACCATATTTCAAAAAGTAATTAAAATGTCATTTTAAAATGAATTAATAAATATTTAAATTTCTTAGTTTTAGAAATTGCTCGTTGCCCAGGCTGGAGTGCAGCAGCACAATCTCAGCTCACCATAACCTCCACCTCCTGGGTTCAAACGATTCTCCTGCCTCAGCCTCCTGAGTAGCTGGGATTACAGGCATATACCACTATGCCTGGCTTATTTTGTATTTTTAGTAGACACAGGGTTTCTCCATGTTGGTCAGGCTGGTCTCAAACTCCCAATCTCAGGTGATCCACCCACCTTGGCCTCCCAAAGTGTTGGAATTACAGATGTGAGCCACCGTGCCCAGCCAGTTTTAACTTTTAATACAGTAATTCTTGACAGATATAACCCACATAAATAAAAGCTCTTTGGAGTTCTTGATAATTGAGTATAAAGGATCCTGAGACCAAAAGTTTGAGAACCACTGAGTTATGCTATCCAGTATAGGCAGACATGTGAGTATCCTTCAATTATTTCCATTTCCAGTATTCTATTATTGGCAACTAACAATAATGTATGTAGTAATTAATATTGCCTCAATAGGTTCACATACTTCGTTAAAGAAAAAAAGAAAACTGCCTCAAGGAGGGTCAATATATTAATAATTATAACAAATACTGGAAACAACCTAAATATCTCAACAACAAGGATTGGTTACAAAGAAAATATTACATCTGCACAAAAAATACTATGTCCTCACGAAAACTAAAATAATCCAAATTTAATTTTAAAAGTTGAAGATATGTAAATGAAAAAAGTGGATTATGACACACATGTACTGTATATTTCTGGTAAAACTCTATTTTAAAAGCTGTACAAAAATATTCAGTGGCAACAGCCAAAATGTGGAAACAAGTCACATGTCCATCAACTAATGAATGAATAAACAAAATGTGGTGCATAAGGACGTGTTATTCGGTATTAGTCATAAAAGAAAATGGAATACTGATACATACTATAATCTGGATGAACCATGAAAACATTATGCTAAGTGACCAATGCCAGACATAAAAGACCATATACTATATTAGGTTGATGCAAAAGTTATCGCGGTTTGTGCCAAATGAATTTAATTCAAATCGCCATTTGGGACAAACTGTGATTACTTTTGCACCAATCTAATATGATTCCATATATATGAAATCTCCAGAAAAGGCAAATCTATAGAGTCAGAAAGTAGGTTAGAGGTTGTCTAGGGCTGGGGTAGGTATAGGTGACACATGGGGAGTTATTGTTAATGGGTTCATGATTTCTTTTGAGGGTGACAAACTGCCTAAATGGATTGTGGCTATAGTTGCACAACTCTGTCACTGTATAGTTCAGAAGATATGTTATATTTCAATAAAACTTAACATTTATTTTATAACTTTATATATAGTATATATTTGTATATAAACACAAATGTAAATAAATATATAAACAAATCTTTAAAAGATATGTTGTCTCAAAAAAAAAAATAGAAAAAAGAAAAATATGCTTTCTCAGTTCTCCTTCCCAGTAGCTCCTAAAGTTTCTTAATGGACATTATTAATAATGTGTAGAATCTGTGAAATCTTATCTTTCTATTAGGTAACGTAGAATCTGTGAAATCTTATATTTCTATCAGGTAATGTATGTTTATTTTGCTTGTTTGAAACCAAGGCACTTATTTATAATATAAAACTATTTCTTCATATGTTTAATATATACAAGATACCACTTAAACATATAGCTCCTAATACCAAGATAACGGTCAAACATCAGTATAGTCAGTAACAATTTTAATGCATGTCTTTCCTAGACCTAGGATCTTCCTCAATATTGAAAGCTGAAAGTAAATAAACCTGGATTGCTTTGAATAGGAGTCACATGTCCAGAATGCCTAAGTTTTTAAGAAAGGCTGAACCACTTACCATGCTACTAAAAGTTAAAGATATTACCTCATTTCCATTCTCCAACGTTCCTCCTCTTCTCGCCTTCGCCAGTACTCCTCCTTCTGCATTTGTTTTCTCATTTTCTCTTCTTGAATCTTTCTTGCTCGAATACTAGGCTTTACTTCTACTTGCAAATCTGGATTTACTTTTTTCTATTAATATAAATAAGACATTAAAAAATAGCAACCCCAAAACAATTTACATTATTAATCATACAATTCCACGTACTCTTTAATCACGGAGGCTTTTAGTTGCAAGTTTCCCACTAGAGAGTAAAATCAATATAATTAAAGTGAATCAGAGAAAAGATTCAGAATACATTAACAAAAACATGTAAAAAGTATGTAACTTAGTGCTGACCAACAGAAAGTCATGAAATCCTTATGGAGACTAATCGATATTTAATTTTACATTTGACCCTTGAACAACAGGGGTTTGATGTGTATGAGTACACTTACACCTATGCTGCTGAGTTTCTTCTGCCTCTGCCATCCCTGAGAGAGTAAGAACCCCTCCTCTTCTTCCTCAGCCTACTCAACCTGAAGATGATGAGGATGAATACCTTTATATGATGACCCACCACTTCCACTTAATGAATAGCACATATATTTTCTCACTGTATGATTTTCTTAATAACATTTTCTTTTCTCTAGCTTACTTTATTCTAAGAATACAGTATATATGAGATACACATAACATACCAAATATGTGTTCACATAAAAATACTGTGTTATCAGTAAGGCTTCCGGTAAACAGTGGGCTTTTAGAATAGGGAGTCAAAAGTTATAAGCCTGTAATCCCAGCACTTTGGGAGGCTGAGGCAGGTGGATCACTTGAGGCCAGGAGTCTGAGACTAGCCTGGCCAATGTGGTGAAACCTCATCTCTAAAAAAAAATACAAAAGTTAGCCAGGCATGGTGGCATGTGCCTATAGTCCCAGCTACTTGGGAGGCTGAGGTAGGATGATCATTGGAGCCTGGGAGGTGGCAGTGAGCCATGTTCTTGTCATTGTACTCCAGCCTGGGCAACAGAGTGAGGCCTTGTCTCAAAAACAAAAAGTTACAGGCAAATTTTTGACTGTGTGAGGGGTCCCTGACTTCCATGATGTTGAAGGGTCAACTGTAATTGTTTATAAACAGATGGCTCAAAATATCTATGTTGGGGTTAAAAAGTGTCTTTTCATATTTAAGTACTACCCTTTTACACTGTTTTAATTTTCACCTTCTCTGTTTTTAAAACAGAAAACATGCATCTGGTACAATAATCAAGTCTAGTTAAAAGCTTCAAACACAATATCTGATTTATCTTAACATTTGAAGTGTATTCAATGAAGAGTTCCTAGGGTAAGATAAGTGAAGGGATTTTCCAACATATCAACTCATCTCAAAGTTCATTTTGGTGGAATTCTACCAAGATAAAGAAGGTGGATAAAGAGTTGATACTTTTTTCAAAAATTTTATGTGAAGTAATTATCTTTACATGATTGCTTGATCCAGGCAATGCTTCAGTTTTTGCCACAGTTACTAAAACTGATGAGAATATGTTATTCTTATTTAAGTATAAAAATGATAAATAAAAAACAAACATCCGAGTCTATCAACATGACATGCTAATCTTAGAATGAGACATCATGGTCTTGGCAAGTTGTGTTTAGATGCTTTGTTTTGCATATAGAAAGCTCTGGTGTTTTGTTTTGTTTTTTAAATAAGGCAATAGCTGAAATTTTACTCACTTTATATTGAAGTCTGTGTCTTCGCCCTTTTAAGTGCATCTCCTTAGCATTGGGATCATTAAAGCTGCACTCGCATAATTTACAATGGAAACGAATTACTTTTCCTTCATCGTTTCGTACCTTGGTGTGGAAAAAAAAATTCAAGAATTGTAACAGGAATGTTATAGTTGAAGATGATATCATTAATTAAACCCTCACATATTATATATATTGATGAAGCTGTACAGTTAGAATTTGCAGTGGGGCGGCGGGGGAAGAAGTGGCAATGGCTATTACTTCTTTTTGTTCTGAGACAGAATCTTGCTCTGTTGCCCATGCTGGAATGCGGTGGCGTGATCTCAGCTCACTGCAACCTCCACGTCCTGGGTTCAAGCAATTCTCTTGCCTCAGCCTCCTGAGTAGCTTGGATTACAGGCATGAGCCAGCATGCCCAGCTAATTTTTCTTTGTATTTTTAGTAGAGACAGGGTTTTACCATGTTGGCCAGGCTGGTCTCAAATTCCTGACCTCGTGATCCGCCTGCCTTGGTCTCCCAAAGTGCTAGGATTACATGTATGAGCCACCCTGCTTGGCCTATTACTTTTTAAAGGATAGAAACTGTAGAAGTGGGAATGAAAAGTTGAAATTTTAGTATGCAAGATGTGTTAGCATGTTTGCTTTTGTAACTATCTTTGAATTTAATATTTTTGTCTGTATGTAAGCATTTAGATTGAAATGTAGCTAGATGTCTTAAATTTTCTAATAGTTACTGAATAAGTGCTCCTGGCCAAGTACTGTTCTTGAAAATGAAGATAAAGATGATTAATAGCATTATTTTGGTATACAAAATTTCTCAACACTCAAGGTTTTATAATATGTAACTTTACGGAAAATTAAGATGAATTTTTTTCTAACTGAAAAGTTACAGAATGACAAGTAAACCTGAGTTGTACTATGAAGCCTATTATGAATACTAAGTTCAAATTGTGCAAGCTTTAAGATCGGCTCTGAATGTAATTCTCTGAAGTTTAGAATTAAATAGCATCATCAAAAATTGGGGTGTTTTGGTTGAGAGCTTTTTTGAGATAACCAAATCTTATTCCTGTAAGAGATAAAATTTAAAAGTGAGAATTATTTCTGAACTACTTATAAATTACATAATCCAGCTGTCCACCTTAGAAAAAGAATTCAATATGTAATTTTTCTTTTTCTTGTTTTCTTTTTTTTTTGAGTCTCACTCTGTCGCCCAGGCTGGAGTACAGTGGTGTGATCTTGGCTCACTGTGATCTCCACTTTCCGGGTTCAAGCGATTCTTGTGCCTCAGCCTTCCGAGTAGCTGGGATTACAGGCATGCACAACCATGCCTGGCTAATTTTTGTTGTTTTAGCAGAGACAGGGTTTCGCTATGTTGGACAGGGTGGTCTTCGGCTTTTGGCCTCAAGTGATCTGCCCACCTCGGCCTCCCAAAATGCTGAGATTACAGGTGTGAGCCACCGCACCTGGCCATCAATATATGAGTTTTCTTGATAGGAAAAAGGATAAAAGAACAAATATTTATTTAAAACCTACTAGGCCAGGCATGGTGGCTCATGCCTGTAATCACAGCACTTTGGGATGCTGAGGCAGGTGGATCATGAGGTCATGAGTTTGAGACCAGTCTGGCCAACATAGTGAAACCTCGTCTCATCAAAAAAATACAAAAATTAGCCTGGGTGTGGAATCTCAGCTACTTGGGAGACTGAGGCAGAAGAATCGCTTGAACCCAGGAGGCAGAGGTTGCAGTGAGACGCAACTGTGCCACTGCACTCCAGCCTGGGCAACAGAGCCAAGACTCTGTCTCAAAATAAATAAATAAAATAAAATCGCCTAGATGCTAGACACCATGCTAGGTACTTTATTTCATCTAATCTTCATAACTTTGTTAAGGAATACCCTAATTTTACAGATATCGACACTGAAGCTCAAAAAACTTATATACTCTAAAGTCAAAGTAAATAGTAGTCACATGCCACTGTTTGTCTTTCTGCTAACAGCAGGTATTTATTCAGTCCCCTCTGATATTCCTTCACTCCTTTATTTTACGAAGTTTATTTTACCTGTAAAAGAGGAATAGTCTTCTATTCCACTTGAGAAATCAAATGAATATATTCTGCTAAATCAGTAACCTTAATTTTATCACAATACTGACTATTCAAAAATAAACATTCGTTTTCTTTATCAACATTTTTGCTATTCAGAACTTCTAAAGTTTTAGGATAGTTGAAGGATGTATTATTACAAGAATGCTTGATAGTAAATAGAAAGTTACTTTATATACCACAATGACAGTGTACAGTGAAAATAATATTTAGCAAAAAAAACATTGTGATGTCACTTAGGCAGGCTTAAAGGACATGCTTTCTTATAACAAAAATTCCTTTGATATCTTTTCATTAAGTAAGCGAAATCTAAAATACAATTAAGTATATTTTACATGTAACACATGCTTGCAACGCACTTTATCCAATTTCACGGCAATGGTATTCTCAAATCAATTACCTCCTCTACATAATCATGGCCTACTGGCTGCACATCACTCTGTAAAGCAGCAAGAGATGCAGGTGTGACTGGTTCTGACACTGTGTCTTGCTTTACTTCAGGAATTTGCACAGCAGAAGTGACAGGAGTACTTTTAACACATTCGGTTCCTTTTACGTCTTCCGTTTTATTTCCTGTTGACTGCAGCTTATTACCACCTAGAAAAGCATCAAAAAATTACAACAAATTTTATTTTTGTATAAACATATATATCTGGTAAGATGAAAACTTCAGATAAAGTTCTCTTGGGCCAATAGTCAAACTCCTATCTGACATACAACAGATGAGAATTTTGAAGAACTACATTAACTATTTGGCTTTTCTTACTCTTAATGAAATACATTTCTGAATTTTTCTCTTTTCCATTTTGGAACACCCAACACCCTCCTCATCCCCGTTCAAAGGGAACAGCAAGTAGGTGAAATGGTAAGGACTAAGCCGAGTTCATGTTTGCAGCCCTAGTTCCTTGGCAAGTGATTGAACAAATGAGTAGTATTTGTTCCTTTAAAAAAGTGCTAACTTCCAGTTGGCTTATGCCCTATGATCCCAGCACTGTGGGAGGCAGAGGTGGGAGGATCACTTAAGCCCAGGAGTTTGAGACCAACCTGGGCAACATGGCAAAACTGGTCACTACAAAAACTAGCTGGGTGTGATGGCACACATCCAAGTCCTAGCTACTTGTGGGGCTGAGGTGGGAGAACTGCTTGAGCCCTAAGAGGCAGAGGTTGTAGTGAGCTGAGATTGCACCACTCCACTCCAGCCCAGACAGACCGTGTCTCCAAAAAAAGTCAGAGGTAACATCTAGGTCACCCCTTAGAATTTAGAAAACTTTAAAAAAAGGTAAGTTCAATGATTAGGTCTCCTTGCAAACTTAGTCTAAATAGTTTTCCGTCATGGAAAGAAACAGAACCAAATGAAGTTTTATCACTGTTTATTTCTTTTAACTTATTATCTACTAAAATCAGACATGAATTTACATTAAGAGCTATTTACAAAAGATTTTCTATTATTGCTGTTCTAAACTGAAAGTATGAAGAACCACAGAAACTGATGTAGAAGTGACTATAAATCATAGTTCTCATTTTTATCATCAATAAGACTTAACACTTGATGTAACTGTCCAAAAGAATATCATGTTAACTGTTAATCTCCTACTTTTAAACTTTTCTTCCAAAAATAAATTCTTAAGTATCTATAACAATCTGGATACTGCACTAAGTTCTGGTAATACAGTAAAGAGAAGACAATGCAGCTACCTTTCAAGTGGCCACAATTTATGAGAAGATACAAAAACTATAATACAATGTGGTAAGCACTGTAATAAGTATGGACTGAATATTATGGAAATGTAGATTAATATCTTTAACATAATCCAGTAAGAACAGGCTTCACAAAGGGTGTGACACTTGAACTGAGATTTGAAAGAATGAATAGGAACTGGTCAGAAAGAAAATAGTAACGTTTAAAAAGAAAAAAACAGCATGTACATAACAGCACAGCAACATGGTGTCAAAAAGGCTATGGAAAAATCAAGGAAGAGCTAGTAATTCAATACGAATTACTACAAAGGTAGAAGTGATGAGTTATGAGGCTGGAAAGGTAGGCATAGGTCAGGTAATGATGGGCTTTATATGACAAATAACGACAATAGATTTTATCCTATTGCAATGGAAGGCTGCTGAAGATTTTTAAGTAGAAGACTGACACAACAGATATGTACTTTAATAAAATAACTAACAACAGTGTTGAGATTGGGTACAATAACAAATAAAACTCCAAAGAAGAGAATTTTAAGGCCTAAAAAAACAAGGCGATGGCAATGAAGAAGACAGTTTTTGTAGAAATACTACAGAAACAGAAACCAGAAGACTAGGTAAACAGCTGGAGGAGGCAATAAATACAAAGAAATAATGTTAGTGGATTTTCCACTTGAGAAATTAGCAATTTTATGACATTATTTCATGGTACTCTTGTCATGAATTAATGGGTTAGAAGGAACTACACTGCGAGGCATCTATACAGCCATACAGAAGATGACCAGGGAATATTTAAAATACAGATGTCCAATTCAGGTGGGGGTTCTGAATTTACCAAAAAGATTTTAAAAATCACTGCCCACATGGGAATGAATTGAGACTACCCATGAAGACTGGCATACAGTGAGATGACAGCTAGGGTCATAATCTTAGTAACACTACCATTTAATGAACACACAGGCAGGAAAACCAGTAAGGAAAACTGAGAAAGGGGTGGGTGGATATATCATTGAGAGACAAAGCTTAAACCTAAAGATGTATCAGTCAACTGTATCAAATCTTAGGAGAGTCAATAGGACGAAACTGAAAATTGGCCACTGGATTGGCAATTAGGTCTTTGGTGACTACTGAAAGCAGCTTTGGAAAAAGGTACAGAAACACTATAGCAGACTGAGAATTGGGTAGGAAGTACAGAAGTAGAGAAAAAAAATCAGGGCCTTGCTTGGTGGTGCATGCTCATAACCTAAGCACTTTGGAAGTTGAGGTGGGCGGATTGCTTGAGCTCAGGAGAATTTGAAATCAGTCTGGCTAACGTAGTGAAACCCCATCTCTACCCCCACCCCCCAAAAAAACTGGCTGGGTGTACTGGTGACACCTATAGTCTCAGCTACTCTGAAGACAGGTGGGTGGATCGCTTGAGCCTCAGAGGTCGAGGCTGCAATAAGCCAAGATCGTGCTACTGCACTCCAGCCTCGGTGAGAGTAAGACTGTCTCAAAAAAAAAAAAAAAAAATCAGGTTACCTTAAGGTAACAGAAATGGGAAAGGGTCTTTGTGTGTGTACATCTTTTTTTTTAAACGACTAGAGGAAGACACAGATATATCTGTATGGATGAAGGGAAGAAACCAGTAGACAATAAACCAAAAATTAAAAAAATACACACACAAGGCAGACATGTGAAGAGACAAGGTCCCAGAGAGAAGGAAGGAGACAGGTTCAAAAACACAGGCAGAAGGGTTAGTGTTGCAATGAAGGAGAAACACCACTTTGACAGTCAGAAGGAACAGAGAATATCAGTACTTGCCAACAAAATTTATTTTGGGGGTAGATGTTTTCTTGGCAGCCATATTTGTAGGCACTGCTGATACTTTAGTGTTAGATGTGCTATTAAGAGATGAGTTTCCTGTAGTCGTAAGACCCTTCATTGAAGATGTTGCAATTGATGAAGTATTCACAGTACAATTGTTTGCTGCAATGCTTGAAGGAGAGGCAGTCGGCTTTGAAGCGGACACAGCTGTTGAAGAAGTAGCTTGGCTAACAACGTTTGGTTCTGTTGATGGAATGGGTTTACCAAGTTTTGTGTGTAACTTAACCACCTATAAAACAAAAGCACACTTATTTGTCAGGAAACTCAAACAGATTTTGAAAAGTGCCTGGAACGTTGTAAAATGAAAATCTAAACCATGCTTTTCTTTGCTATATTTTTTCTGCTATATGTTTTTGTATATACACACATATACAAAACTCATTACTTTCAAGATAATCTCTGTGAAGCAAATATAGGATACATATTTCATGTACTATTAGGTGAGGAAACTGAGACAGAGAAAGATGAAAGGACTTGGCTACATTAAAATTAATCACATGACAATTTCCAGTTAGTGAAATAAATGGGTTAGTTCCATTTAAAGAAAGGTCTCCAGTCTTCCCCTCTTTTAGCAAGGATTATTTGACGCCACCTTTATGTATTATTAGCACGTAAGTAAGGCATATAATGCACTTAAAAGTTTTCAAAATTTGAAGTCACCTTTACCTAACCCTCACTGAAAAAGTAAAAGATAACAGAATCAAGACATAAGGATGTGTGGGAAAAAAACACCTACTTTCTGATGCTTAGCACCACGAATGTGGGCAGCATATGCATCTGCTCCTGTACAAGACACATCGCAGAGCTCACAACGTAGCTGATTTTGAGTCCCACGAGTAGAATTGTTGCTGCTGCTGGTATTTTGTGAGGCTTTCAATGCAGCTTCTTTTTTTTTATGTTTCTGTCCTTCTAAGTGTTCTTTGTAAGTCTGTTTCAAATAAAAAGGAAACGATTTGCATCACTAATTTTCTTTACACATCATTTAAGAGTATTTAATTCTCAAATCTCTAATAATCATTTAAAAATCAGACCAAAACACAATTTTTAAATTGAAAAAGAGCACGGGGCATTCCTTATATATGTGACGTATCTATGGTTCTCTTTATCTTGTTTACCAAGAATATCATCTAACACTGAGTTACAAAGTACTTTCATACATAGCCACAATATAAGGCAATGGCTTTCAGTTCTAAGAATTTATCTTTTGTTGCTTATGTTGGACAGAGAATGCTAACAGACAGTGATCATTCCACGAAGAAATTAAATTTAGTTACAGGATTAAGATGAAGCAGGGGGAGATGTGCCTGTATCATTAGAAGAAAGAAAAAGTTACTGTATGGTAACAAGATTCTTTACAAACAGTTATGTTTATTTATAAAACTGATTTTTCTAATTCAGAATGCATTTTGACATAGAATCTGATTAGAATCCATGCCCCCTAAATGAAATTTATTTAAAATACATGAGGGCCAATACTGCACATACTTGCAAGCAAAAACAGTGTTATAGTAATATTAGCCAATAGTGAAATTATATATTAAAAATAATTGTGAATGCAATGATTGAGGAAGGCAGTTAATTAAAGTGAGAGGAAATTGGCCAGGTGCGATGGTCCACGTCTGTAATCCCAGCACTTTGGAAGGCCAAGGCAAGTGGATCACAAGGTTAGGAGTTTGAGATCAGCCTGGCCAATATTGTGAAACCACGTCTGCACTAAAAATACAAAAAATTAGCTGGGCATGGTAGCGTGCGCCTGGTGGAGGTTGCAGTGAGCTGAGATTGTGCCACTGCACTCTAGCCTGGGCAATGGGGCAAGACTCCGTCTCAAAAGAAAAACAACAACAACAACAAAATAACAGAGAGAGAGGAAATTAGTAAGAACAACTGGGTGGTTTTGTAAATAGGACCAAATGGTTCCTCCCTCACACTTTTTTTTTTTTTGAGATAGGTCTCACTCTGTCACCCAGGCTTGAGTGCAGTGACACAATCTCAGCTCACTGCAATCCCCACCTCCCAGGCTCATGCAATCTTCCCACCTTAGACTCCTGAGTAGCTGGGACCACAGGTGCCTGCCACCATGCCTAGCTCATTTTTCGTTATTTTTGGTAGAGATGGGATTCTGCTATGTTGCCCAGGCTGGTCTCAAAGTTTTTAAAAACCACCTCTTAAAAGACAGTTATAACCTGACACACAAATAATTAGCATAAAATCATATGTTTATCATATAATTTCAGAGCTGGATGAGACTTTGAAGATTATCTAAAATAATAATTTTCTAATTTTAAAATATAAGAATCCTTTCTCCAAATGAAATCTTACACACCAAAGTAAGGAAAGTTGCTGTTTTTGAAATAAAAGAGGGAGACCTAAGGCCCAGCCATTTGATTCTCCTCTCATTATCTGTAGTGACCTGAAATAGCTCTACCAAGCAGCCTGAGCCTCAATTATTTAGGACAAGTCCTTGTTATAGAAAAGTGAGGAAATAAAAGCCCAAAGAAGTTAAGGTCTCTAACTTGCCTAAGGTTATATAAGTTAGTGGCAAAGCCAGGACTGCAATCTTGGCCCCCAAAATCTAAATCAACTTACTTTTCCTTCTTAGGTACACATCTAGAACTCTAACTCACAATCTCAATGATATTTTTCACTAAGGTTCATTAATCCCTGCTTAAGGCACTGACACTGACACTGACTTGCAGAAACACCTGTGGCCTGTTCTTTTTGTAACCACCCAGCACAACAAAAATAGCCAGCCTCATATACACTCATTCCAAATGCTCCTGTTAACCTATCACCCAAGCGTCATGTTGTATACTTTCATATAAGCCAGGTAATTAATATATTTCTTATGCCCATGTCTGGCACTCATGACACTAACCCCTCTGAACAGTCAATGAAGAGTAGGAAACGCTCCTTAAATACTAAGACCATCCACCATTCTTGTTCCCTTTCATGTTTACCCCAGGTCCCTGCAAACATTTCCCACCTGTGCCCCACCTGCCTCGCGATACCTCCTGCCAACCATGCAATCCACAACAAAACTATTTCCTGCCATATTCAAAATAGGGGAAAAGAGGGTTTATATATTTAGCCACATATATTAAAATGTTCTCTAATTTGGTATAACTGAGGGAATGCTAGTATTTGAAAAAACCACCCAAAATTCAGAAGCAGAGAAAACTAATCCAGTAAATTAAAAAAACATAAACCTAGGTAGGGCAATGAGAGATGGATGTAACTTGGAGAAACTAGCAGAGAGTCAAAATTGGTTTTTTCCAAATAACATGCCTTTCATCTGCCAAGCTATTTACCAAATTTTAATATAAAAAGTAGATACTCTTAAGCTCAATAATAAGGCTGGAAGGGAGTTTAATCCATTAATTTTAATAAATAGAATCAGGTCATAATCACCCATTTTAGCAACCAAAAATAATACATTAAATACTAAAAAAGGAATCAGGGTTTTAACATTTACATGCCTCATTAGTTGGTATTTTTGAAAATGACACTTCCTCACACCTTTCTTGCTCCCAAAGTTCCTACTCCCCTTATGAAAGAGATTATAGAAATAAGTAACATGCTATAAAGCATATACCAAAGTCAGTCTCATTAGAAATGCAATCCTGAAAGTTACAGATTATCAGTAACCCTTTATATTAAGTTGAAGAATTTTGAATACAAGGCTTTGTCAAGTAAGTTATAGATGCTGAAAATGAAATGAAATAAAAATTCAGTCTTACCCAAGTCCCAGTTAATTTGACTACAAAACTTTTAAACCAAATTCAAGTTTTAAAGAGCAAAGTCTCCTTCTGGAAAAAGAGCTCAATTTGCCTATATATCATGTACATTAATAATCATCTTTACAGTTTTTTCCTGAAAATTCTCATGCCTCAATACAAGTAACTTTTAAAAAATGCATTAGCTGAAAGCTAACAGGAAAAAAAAAGTAAACCTCTTTGTAGGCTCAGGAGTTAGAATACCGACTACACTTAACTATCAAAAATAACCACTTAAGACTCAAGGTAAAACATACAACATAAGTACCTGTGGTCCAGCACAGCTGATCTTACAAACATCACAATAGTGAATCTGTGGTGGTTTGGGAGGCTGTTTTGGTTTCAGTTGTTTATTTTGGAATGGTGCTTTTTTAGTAAAGGTGGTCCCTGTCCAGGCAGCTGTTGCAGCAGCAGCAGCGGCTGCTGCTGCTGCCTGCTTCTGTTGCTGCTGCTGCTGTTGATAGTAGGAAGATGCAGCTGAATACACTGCTGCTTCATAACCTGAATAAGACGTACCTTACAAATAAAATCAAACAAAAATCATGTTACATACACATAATATGGACAAGTTATAAGTTTAAATTAAATAAATCCTGCCAAAAAAGATAGATTTACATGTGCATATTTACAAATGTGTATCTTACAGAATTAGAAAAAAGCTTACCTTCCTTCTAAGAAAGTAATCAACTAGTACTTACTCAACACATGCCAGGTGTTATAGAGGTAGAAAGACAGTGTAAAATTTGGTCCTTGCCTCAAAGAAGCTTATAGTTTGAGAGACATGACAGTGTGTTTGACAAACTTGTCTGATGTTTAAAGAATCTGCTATGTCCCCAAATAAAATCCTGTGAACAAAATTTACTAAGTGTTGGATTTGAGGAAGAATCTGAAGTAGGATACTAGATAGGAAAAACAAAACTCATGAAAGATTTGACATGCTTGGTAGCTAAGAGGACAAAAGAGATAAAGGATGAGGAAAACATACAAATATGACACCAAGATTTGGAGAGCAAGCGATCAACTGATGGGTTGTACAACTAAGCAACTAACTTAGTTTCTAATAAAACTAAGAAGCTGACAGATGCTAGTCTGGGGAGGCAAGGAAAATAAAGCTTAGCAGAATTTTGTGATGTGGAACTGAAGTTCAGATGAAAATACAGGACAACAGTTAAAACGTTTTGGAATTAGGGACCAATACACTGGTTCTCATCTTCCAAAAGATGAAAGAGCATTATGTTTTCTGGTTACATGTATGAATTCTACCCATTTCCATTGTTCAGAGATTCCACTGAATAAATACATTATGCTAGCTATTTCTATAGTATATACATGTTGTTTATGTTCAGTGATTTACAGATTTTTAAATCTATGATCATTTTAAATTTGACAGCTGTGGATTTTACATATAAGCCTACCTGAAAGCTGGTAAACTGACCATTTCTAAACTAAGATCTCTGGAAATTTGGTAGATTGCCTATGTACCATATTTCAGTTAGATTTCCTTATTCCTTTAAGTGGTAATGGATGGGCAAAGAGTAATACAAAGCTTGAGAAAGAGATTCCTAGTTGACAGAATGGCACAGAAGAACTGCTTACAGAAAACTGAACGTTTTGGTCTCTCAAATGCAGACTGTGATACTGAAAGACTTAGGACCCACTAATTCCAATATATCTATACACACAGGGAAGAAAAAATAAATTGGAATGGTGAGAGCTTAAATGCACAGAAAACCAAAATCATAGGAATCTGAAACCAGACATATCCAGGAGAGAAAGTAGTTAGGCAACTTTTGAGAAAAGCCTTCTTAAGACTTATTTATGTCAGGTTGTTATAGTCTATAAAGTTTTTAAGACAGCAAGTGTGATAATAGACAAGAAAACATCTGAAATGAAAATAGAAAGAGGTAGCTGTGTATCAATGATAAAGTGTATGATCATATAAAATTGAGAAAACAACTGACATAACTGCTTAAAAGAAAATTTCTATAAACCAATAAACTCTTTACTGGGCAGTCCTATGAAAGTCCTCTGTTACCGAAGAATGTGATAAAAGAACATAAGCTCACAGCCAAATGTTTTCAAGCTTACGGGCAAAAACATGTATAGTTTAAATTTTACTGTAGAGAAATGTCATAAAATTGTACAATTAGAAATAAAGATGATTTTAGATTATTACCAAATAAGATCATGATTTTTACATAAAATCTTTATAACAGGCATTTTCCAAATGACTTCAGTTCTTCTATACAGAGACTATACAAATGCCACAGAAATGTAACTTTATGAATTACGTATTAAGAAAACATGAAGCAGAATAAGGACGATAGGTGAACAGTGCTGGAAGACTAGGTCTTCTAGTTATTATTATTTTTTTTTAAATCAAGAGTTCACAATACAGGAAGCAGTGTGCCAGACACAGTGTAGTTTTTAGAACAGATCTATAAGGCAAGTATCACTACCTTTACTTTACAGATGAGAAAACTTACGTTTAGAAATTGCAGGATCCTTTAAACAACTAAGCTAACTTAACCATAAAAATCACCAAGTTAAGCTTAATATTCATAAAATAATCTCCACTTGCACACAGGTAGTCTAAAACTAATAAAAGGCAAATTTAATTACAGCTTACTTATAAAAAACAAATCAAAGCATGCACTGAAAGATGGGCTGAAGATTCTGGAACTCTGATAAAGGGTATCTTAAATTCTCCTAAAACTACTAGCAAACAAATGTATATTTCCTGTAAAAAGCATTGTAAGAAAACAAATATAAAGCTGTGTCTGGCCTGGGCAACATGGCAAAACCCCGTGTCCACAAAAACACTACAAAAATTAGCCAAGTGTGGTGGCATGCCTGTAGTCCCAGCTACTCAGAAGGCTGAGGTAGGAGGTCGAGGTTGCAGTAAACCATGATCCTGCCACTGCACACCAGTCTGGGTGACAATGTGAGACAAAGAAAATAAAAATCTGTCTATAAATTAAGTAAATGCACAATATTTGAAAACTAAAATAGTTTCGCTTAAAAGGTACTTTTATTAGGCCAGGCTCAGAGACTCACACGTGTAATCCTAGCACTGTGGGAGGCTGAGGCTGGTTGATCACTTGAGACCAAGAACTCAAGATCAGCCTAGGAAGTGTGGCGAAACCCTATTTCAACTAAAAATACAAAATATTAGCCTGGTGTGATCGCATGCACTGAGGTGGGATGGATCATTTGAGCACAGAAGTTGAAGGTTGCAGTGAACTGAGATTGTGGCACTCTACTCCAAGCCTGGGTGACAGAGCAAGACACTGTCTCAAAAACAAAACAAAAAACAAAGAAAGTACTTTCATTTAAAGTGTTTATCAAGGCTAGGCAAGGTGGCTCACACCTGTAATCTCAACAATTTGGGAGGCTGAGGTGAGCAGATTGCTTGACCTTCGGAGTTTTAGATAAGCCTGAGCAACATGGCAAAATTCCCTCTCTACAAAAAATTAAAAAAAAATTTGCCAGGCATGGTGGCTCACGTCTGTAGTTCCACCTACTTGGGAGGGCTGAGGTTAGGATCACATGAGGTGGAGGTTGCAGTGAGCTGAGATGGTGCCATTGCACTCTAGCCTAGGTGACGGAGTGAGACCTAGTCTCAGAAAAAAAATTTTCAATTAGTAAGCTATGATATTAGAATAGCTGGCAATTAACTTTTAAACGATAACAGAAACAAAAAAATAACATTTCAGTAGTAAATTCATCATGTTACAAGTCATCATTTAGTAGGTAGCAATATTCTAGAACTCATTTTACTAAGATAGAGAATAGCTGACCAAAATTGTAGCTGCCAAAAATTGCAGATACAGAACTCAGAAGCCTTAACAATGGTTTCTCTGATTCGGCAGTTTTGGACTGTGTATCACATAGTTTTTAAAAAGCAGATACTCTTTAACAGTTCTATAACTAGAAATTTATCCTAGGGAAACAAGTGGGTAAATGTACAAATCTTTACACGTAAGGATGTTCTGACCTAGTGCTGTTTCCAGTTTTAATCTCATTTACAACTAAATGTCCTCAAATACGCACTCTAAAATATAGTACATCTATACAATAGAATACTTTGTGGCCATTACAATGGTTTCTAAATACCACTGGCATTTATAAGAAATCATGGCTCCTTTGTGACATGGCTGACTGTAACTCTAGGACAGGGAAAGCTCAAAGTGTATCTGTAATAACTTTCAGTGGCAAAAAAAAAAAAAGTTGTGCTCAAAGACTAGTGAGAATATGTCAAAAAGACTCAGGAACTGGTTTGAGCAGATCCCACTGGGCAAATCTGAAACAGTATGAGCCTCAAAGAGAGAAATCAGAATAATAGATTGTAATATGGTTGCTCTCTGTATCCACTGGTTCAGCATCCACGGATTCTATCAACTATGAACTGAAAATATTCAGAAGCGGGTGTAGTGGCTCATGCCTGTAATCCCAGCACTTTGGGAGGCTGAGGCAGGTGGGTCACCTGAGGTCAGGAGTTCAAGACCAACCTGGCCAACATGGCGAAACCCTGTCTCTACTAAAAATACAAAAATTAGCCAGGTGTGGTGGTTCGTGCCTGTAATCCCGGCTACTCAGAAGGCTGAGGCACAAGAATCGCTTGAACCTGGGAGGCACAGGTTGCAGTGAGCCAAGATTGTGCTACTGTACCCCAGCTTGGGCAACAGAGCAAGACTCCCTCTTAAAAAAAAAAAAAAAAAAGGAAAATGGGTGAGTAATAAAAAATTAATACAGTACAAAAACTCAGTACAGCTTAACAACCATTTATATAGCACTTACATGGTATTAGGTATTGTAAGAAATCTAGAGATAATTTGAAGTATTTAGGAGGATGTACGTAGGTTATAGGCAAATGTCATTTTACATACGGGACTTGAGCATCCACAAATTTTGGTATCAATGGGGGCCCTGGAACCAATCTCACACGGACATAAGGGACGACTGTACATTGAATAAAAAAGAACAAGTTCATAGCAGTAACAAAAAAGGAAGTGGAAGGAAGGCACTCTTCTTTAGAGAAGAAGGCCTAAGAATTAATGTAAAAGGATTTTGCAACTACCACTGTAGAAACTCGTTCAGTTTTCAAAGGATCTAACATCACAGGGTGAAAGGCATTTTAGCAACAGGCCCAGAGATTACTTGTTCGTTATAAAGGAAAAAGTTGTCTTTATAATGGAGAGATCTGATAGGCACAGCTTTAACCAGTAAAGCCATCGTCAATAAAGAATAAACCAACATTACTTATCATGTGCTTCTGATGTGATGAAATGGAAGGCTGGTCAAATAACTTTCTTGTCTAAAAAGTTACCTGAATCTAAACATAAATTATCAGATAAATCCAGATTATGGGACATTCTACAAGACAACTGGCCTGAACGCTTCAAAAATGTCACTATCATGAGACAAGATAAAAATAAGGGACTGTTCTACATTAAAGCAAACTAACAAAGAATGGCAACCAAATACAATCCATGATCCTTGACTGGATCCTAAATTTCAAACAAAGCACAAACACAAACACAAACACACATACACCAAATACATACAAAAAGCCCAGCCATAAAATACATTTCTGGACAACTGGAGAGATTTATGTATTAGACAGTAGAGTATTCACGTTCAATTCCTTTTTATAATGTTGCCATTGTGGCTACATAAAAGAACCTCCTTATTCTTGGGAAATATCTTCTAAAGAATTCAGGTCAAAGTACGATGTCAACTACAATTTCTAAAGCATATTCCTTATAAAACACATTGCTGAGCCATTTGAAAATAGCCTTTAAGAGAATCACTTGAATGAGGGAGGTGGAGATTGTGGTGAGCTGAGATCGTGCCAAGGCACTCCAGCCTGAGCAACAAGAGTGAAACTCTGTCTCCAAAAAAAGAAAAAAAAAGGCTTCAAGAGAAAGGAGAGATAAAGAAAATTTGAAAAATTATTAATAATTGGTGAACCTAGGTGAATGGCATAAAAAATAGTTATTGGAACTATTTTTTCCAACTTTTCTGCAGAATTATAATTTTCTGGAGCAGGTGTGGTGGCTCATGCCTGTAATCCCAGTGCTTTGGGAGGCCAAGGCTGGTGGATATCTTGAGGTCAGGAGTTCCAAACCAGCTTGGCTAAAATGGTGAAACCCTGTCTGTATTAAAAATACAAAAACTAACTAGCCAGGCATGGTGGCACGTGTCGGTAGTCCAGACTAACAGGAGGCTGAGGCAGGAGAATCACTTGAACCCGGGAGGCAGAGAATGAAGTGAGCCAAGACGGCACCACTGCATTCCAGCCCGGGCAAGAATGCGACTCTATCTCAAAAAAAAAAAAAATTGATATAAAAAGTTGGGAAAAAAACATTAATCAAAGGTATGTATCTATACTTACTGTCACGAAAGGTAATCACGGCAAAAATAAAGTGGTTTACAGACTAGCATGTTACGATAAACTCATTTTTTTAAACTGTATTTACATATGTATATTCCATGGAAGAAAAGTAGAGAGAGACATGTACTAAAACGTTAATGACAATTAGTGTCTAGGAGTAGAAATCTAGTGGCTTAACTTTTTTCTCTTTTTAAAAATCTAGCTTCTAATTTTTAAATAGTAATATATTACTCACGTAAATAAAAATTATCTTCATACTGTATAAGCAACCAGAGAGAAAGAGAAAGGAAAGGAAGCACATGTAAGAGAGAAACAATGAACAGGAAAGGCAACTCTGGTACTTCCTATTTTGAAGCTAATGTGGACATTTAAAAAAATGTCAAATCACATTTCATTGTAATAATATAATCCTAGTTACAATTATAGCTAGTCAACCAAATAGGGAGAGACAGAAAAATTGTATCTGGGAAATCTTAGATGACAGATCTAGGAATAATAAATTCAGTATTTTCTTGAGATCTTAACAAAATATTTCTTTCCTAAATAAGGAATCCTGTACTATGCCTTTAATAGATTATAAAATGTCTTTCTACCATCATTCACACTGGTGAATGATGAGCAGGTCTTCATCATTCACCAGTCAGTCCAGCCAGAGTTCTCAGATGATAATGTCTCCTCATTCATTTCCATGTGGTTGTCACAGTTAACTTACAAATCTACTCACACAACTCCATTTCTTAATGTAGCCTCTGCAGCTCCCTTTCTGCCCACAAGATAAAGAGACACACCATAACAGAGCACACATGGCTTTACATACACTGACACTTCTAGCCTCATCTCCTGACATTTACCCCATGTATACTGTATTCCAGCCACAATGAACTTGCAGTTCCCAAACACTCCATGCATGCCCAATTCACATTGTATCCCTAGTACCCTAGAGTAAAAGATATCTCTGAGAAATAAGTGTGTCATTCACAGCATATCTTCTGGGGGGAATAAAAAAGCTGAGGGTCTACAAAAAAAGGCCATATGATTTTAACCACTGCAATAATGCGAACTACCTCAACTAGAAATTGGCAACAGCAGTAGACACAATAAAGTTTTAGCCACTGTACCTCTCTGGAAGAAATACATAATTATTTAAGGAAAATAAAGCTACTCTGTTCTTCCAAGAAAGGTGTGCTACATAACCACGACCTTACGGAGGTTTAGAAAAGGCTACCCAACATTTCCACGATGAACTATTCCTAAAAATAAAGAAATAGCTCTTTGAGGGCCAAAATAAACAAAAATAATTTGTCTGTGGTATTCCTTGAGTATTAACCTTGAGTTTTCAAATTCATTTGGAAAGGTGGGAAAGGAAACAATACTGTAGAAAACTGGGTGTTATTTTCTCTAATTGCAATGCTAAGCTCAAGTCTCACAATGAGTTTTCAAATCCCCAAGAACATTTTATATTCTTCTAAGATCTTTTCTTTAAAAAAAAAAAAAAAGGCATACAATTTACAGTATAGTCACATTATGTACCTATATTTATGTTTATAAATCAATTTAATTCCGATTATTGGGAGTAAGGTAATTTCACAGACAATCAAGATAGTTTCCACTATGTCTCTTCCTAATTTGTTTACTCATTTAAACATGGTTTATCAGTCTTACCAGAATAAGTAACTGCTGTGGTACTGTAAGTAGCACTCTGAGTATAGGATGGCACCACAGTTGCCGCAGCTGCCACTGGCTGTACGGTGGAGGATACAGGATAGATGGAGAAAGTAGTGGTAGCTGGACTTGGTGTGGCTGGTTTTATGGCTGTCACTTGTCGAGTTTGCTGGGCTTGAGTATACTGAGTTGCACCTTGGCTATAACCTGCTTTGGGGGCTGAAGTGGGAAACAGACATCAGAAAATTAGAAGAGTAAGCCACTATAGTTACTGTACCAGTATCCTTAAAAACTGGAAAGAATGGGTACAAACATCAACTATAAATTTTATGCTAGCAATTTCTCCTTGGCAACAGGTATAAAACTCTTATTACTAAAATGAAGAAAATATGTAGGTTAATATACTATCTTCTGCCAAATGCTTTCTATGTATTTCCAGAATGATTATTTTGGCAAATTTTACAACTAACTAAAATAGCAGTACCACTAGTAAAGTTTTCTGAAAAGCAGTGTATGTATGTGTGTGTGTGTTTGGGCTAGTCAGTCTACTTCAGAGTTAGGCTTAATGCTAGCAACAAGATAGAATGAGTTACAATGTATATATTTAAATTCATAGTAAAAACTTGTTTGAAAAATGTTTAATTATATGAAACTTGTTCATATACCATTCATTGCATTTTAACTGATTTTTCCATAGTGAACTGCAATCTAAAAAGCTATTACTTACTGAATTTTTCAAATGTCAATAACTTGAATGCAGCTATTCTTAAATGACTGCCACTGATGTTTGTCGAACTTCTTTGCTGCCTTTGACATACTCAAAACAATGTATACTTTGAAATAGTCTTACAAGCCTTATTATCACTAAATTAGTGATCACTAGTAAATGATCACTGAAGAACATAAATGCTATTTCTGAAAAAGGCCCAAAATCAGGGGGCTAAGCTCATTTTATGTTCAGTTAAGTAAAGGTAACTTAGAACTTTTATCGTTTTTTTGTTTTGTTTTGTTTTGTTTTTTTGAGACAAGGTCTTACTCTCTTGCCTAGGCTGAAGTGCGATGGTGTGATCATGGCTCACTGCAACCTCAAACTCCTGGACTCAAGAGATCCTCCCACCTTAGCCTCCCAAGTAGAACTTTTATCCCAAGTAGAACTTAACTGCTTATGAAATTTGATCCACATAACACAAAAAGATGATACTTTTCAGAGATGAAGACTAATACCCAAGAGCTAAAAAAAAGAGCTTAAAAAAGTCACAGTCAATACCAGTGTTAAAGTAAGTCAAGATCTTCTAACTTTTATATAATTTAGCACAGGAAGTTCACTGCAGATTATTATACACAGAAATCAACAGAGAAGATACCACAGGAATAGTCAGTTATTATAATTCAAAATATTTTAAAACAACTTTTAAGGAACTCAGAAAATCTTAGAACCAGAAGGGACCCTAATGAAATCTGGGTCAACTATCTCATTTACAGATAAGAGAACAGAGATAACAGAAGTAAAAAACCACTTGCCCACATTAGTAGTAAAACCAGTACTGGAAGCCAATTCTACTTTCTTCTAATCCAAGGCTCTACCTATACCCTCACATCCTTCAAAAATAATGAAAGGAATTGACCACTTTTCTTTCTTTTTTTTTTTTTCAAGACGGGGTTTCACCATGTTGGTCAGGCCGGTCTTGAACTCCCGACCTCAGGTGATCCACCCGCCTTGGTCTCCAAAGTGCTTGAATTACAGGTGTGAGCCACCACGCCCAGCCAGGAATTGTCCACTTGTTTTAAAAATTCTCAAATCTCTTAAAAAAAAAAAAATCCTTATTTCAAAGTCTATAAATATGCAGGCTTCTTTGCAAACAAAATGCTTTCTAAATTTGTACCATTCTACATTCTACAGACTGTATTTAACACGATCGGTGGCTGATAACAGAACCAACCATCATTAGAGATCAGAGAAAGATTAATTAAAAATATGGACCCATATTTTTATGGGGAAGAGTTTCCACTGGTTACAAAGGCTGTTTGTTGGCAATATACGTTCTGGGCATTTCTGACAAAGATAAAAATGTGTTCCGAAGTTATCACCACAGCTTCTTTTGCACAGCTTATTTCAGTAGGAATGCAACAGTGGGCCAAAAGTACAGAAATGGAGTACATTTCCAGGAGAGAAGGGCATGATTATGAATTGTGACTCCAAGGCATTTTGGCAGAGGAAGAGTAGGACATGGCTAGAACCTGCCTCCCAAAGTGATGTGATATAATGAGTTTAGATGGACTCAAAAGCTTATCTTCATTAAAAAATACAGTAAGTCATACACTTCAATAGTTTATGAAGAAACTGTGTAGGTTAAGAAAACCCACCTGTTTGATAGTAAGTTTCAGCAACAGAAGGCTGAGGTTGGGCAGCGGCAGCTACAGCAGCAGCAGTTGCTGTTGGTTGTTGGTAGTACTGCTTACTATCATAAGCTACAGCAGGCGCTGTGGATCTTACATATGAATACGAGTCCTAAAGAAAAGGAATGAAAGCAAATCTTGTTATGAGATAAGTGGAAGGAAAAAAAAACTTACAATATAGAAGTATAATAAAGAAAAACAATACGTAGTTTCATGACAGACCTAAATATAAAAGAATCAAATTAAATACAGAGAAGATTCATTCTGTATTTCATTAAAATAATATCAAAAGAATTTCAAGCAGCATGTTGAACTTTTAGAATCAGAACAATCACCAAAACATTTCTAAATAATACTTAAGTAAAAATTAATTTTATTAAAAAATTCACAGTAGTTTTGCCTTAAAGATGGATCCCATAATATCAGAAAAGAACACTTGTGTCACTAAGTTTTGTGATTGCTCCAGCTTTCTTTTCAGTCTTTCTGTTTTTCAAGAAAGATCAAGGTGAGCTGAGTGAATTCTGGCAGTTCATGAAGTAAAGAGGGGTAGAAAGGTATGTAGGTAAAATGGCTGAAGAAGTAGGCAGGGCGCAGAAAACACTGAGTTTCACAGACCCTATTAAAAACAAAATTTATTATATTCTGTCTCTGGGCATAAACAATCACACATCAAAAAGAATTTCATTTAGTAACCAGACTAAAATTAATAACGAATACTAATATTGTTTGTTTATATTTCAATTTCTTACTTCACAAATTCCTATGTTTTAGAAAGAATATAGCAAAACCAGGGAAAGTTCAGGACAAAAGTTTAAAAAACAGGTCCTAACAGCAAACAAACAAAAAAGCAGATTAAAGAAATTGAGACCAAATTTAATTTAAATAAGCAAGTAGTAATGTAGCACTGTTTTCAAACATAATAAAGAGTAGAAGTCCTGTAAGACTGAGTAAGAGGCAACTGGATGAATAAGACTATGATCAATTTTTGTTATAATACGTATTTAAAAAGAACATCTTGACAGGATAAATGTATAGGGGACAGAATTTTCACCTTCGTTGTTTCGAGAAGAAAATATACAATGTTTGTCCTGTTCTCAAAATATTCTCAAAATAGGAGACATACCTGTGTTCCAGATGAATAATGCTCTAGTACAAACAAGGTAAGTCTTTTCTATGTCTTCCATTAAAACAACATCAAACAAACAAACTTGGGGTAAACAATGAAATATTTAACTAGTAATTAATGTAAACGTTTTTAACAGATAGCTATATGTAATAGTCAAATGGACAGGGGAGTGGGAGGAAGGATTAATGATACAAAGTTCATTGCAAGACTTTTTTTTTTTTTCTTGAGACAGAGTCTAGGATGGAGTGCAGTGGCGCAATCTCGGCTCACTGCAGCCTGTGCCTCCTGGATTCAAGCGACTCTCCTGCCTCAGCCTCCTAAGTAGCAGGGACTACAGGTGCGCACCACTGCGGCTGGCTAATTTTTGTATTTTTAGTAGAGACGCTGGTCTTGAACTCCTGACCTCAGGTGATCTGCCCACCTAAGTTGCCCACAGTGCTGGGATTACAGGCGTGAGCCACCGCGCCTGGCCAGCAAGGAATCTTAATGGTTGGTCTATGTTCCCACTACCAAGGAATACTCATTTACTTTTCTCTATCATTACATGTATATTTTGGAAGCCCCAAGTTTGAGAAGCAATGGCTAGGGCATTATATTATACACTGAAGCCAAAGAAACCCACATGTTAAGGCTACCAAAACTAGTAGCAGTTTTCTTACCTGGTAGTTTTGTGTAGTAGCTGGGGGTGGTGGTGGTGGTGCTTCTTGTTGCCTCTGGGTATAACCATAGTCAGTTGCTGTGTGTGCAGTGGGGTAGCCTCCATAAGCAGCAGCTGTTGCAGCAGCTGCAACAGCTACTGGAGCAGGCCTGGCAACTGCAACTGTGGCGGCTGCTGGTGCATAGGCGGCAGTAACTGTGTGAGCAGCTACTGGAGCCTGATGGACAGTGTAGCTAGCAACTGTAGTTGGATGAGAATAGGCTACACCCGAAGCTGGCTGCTGGCTATATTGTGGAGCACAAGAATAAATATAATACAACTTTAATATCCAGGAGTAAATAAACTTGAGTAAAAAGCTATTTATCAACTGAAATAAAAAGCACATTTTCAAGTAATGTATCATGGACCACAAAAGGTCAAGTATTTGAACTCAATAAACTTCCTATTCAGTATCATATGTGTTGCTTTTCTGTAATTTTCATTGTTTAATCTCACTATGTTATATAGTCACACGTTTCAGCTCATAGATTATATCACAAAACAGGAATTACAAACTAGGATAAAAAACAGTATTAGCAAGAAAAGAAAAAACTGACCAAATCAGGAATTTTAGTTAAGTGTTTGTTACATGTGAAGTTCTTTATTAGGTCATACAGTTTTACAAATCTCTACAAAGAAATCATGGTAAGAAAAACACTGTATTCTAACCCAATTACATAAAGAAATTTAAGGTGGAAACTATTGACTAGCTGATTAAAAAATACTTCTGTTACTTTAGGACAGTACTGGGGAAATTTTCTCCCCCAGGGGACATATGGCCATATCTGATGTATTCTGGATGATCAAATTGCAGAGAAGGTGGTGATATGTGGGCTACTGGCATCTAATGGATAGAGGCCAGGGATGCTGTTACACATCCTACAATGCATAGGACAGTTGGGCATAACAAAGAATTATTTAAAGTATGTCAACAGTGCTGAGGGTTGAGAAGTGCTGTTCTAGGGTACAAAACCTACAATGGAATATGTTATTTTAGATACCATTTTCCAGCTTACAGGCAGCATTTCATTATGCAAATTTACTTTTAAAAATATAATAGCATGTTTTGTAAAAGACGATATAAGTCAGATGCTTTGCAATTAAAACTATTTAAACCTCAAAGAGACAAAATATTTTGCAAAACAGCAATCAAATGAATTTCTAGCTAAAGTTCTTAGAGCAATATGTTTAACTTTTAAATTGAAAGCTTATGTCACTAAAACCAAAGGCCTACAGATGTTAGCATATAAAAGTGTATTTCTTGTTCTAGGTTCTTGGAATAATACACTCAATTCTACTTGGTAAAACTACTTTACTAAGGCAGAAACACCTACTAAAAAAATGATAGCCCCAACAGTTATTCAGCTGGCAGGTTTTAGCTGACCACATTTTAGTATGGGCTGACAAGTGAGAAGCTAAGAAAAAGGAAAAAAAAAAATTGAAGCTGCACTAATTAACTAGTCTGATTAACGGGCTATAGTGCAAGGTATTCTGCACTGGTGTGCATGGTGCCATAGAAATATAGTATAGAATTAAATTAAAATTTGGGGCTATTATATTTTAACTCTATTATGGAAAACACTGATAAACTATGATGTTTATATTAGGTTACAAGATTCCAAAGGGAATCAATGTGAAGGTCAGAAATACGGGTGTTAATTTCACATAAAAAGGGGAGGACAACTGGAGAAATTCAGTCTAGAAAAGGTGATAGATGCCTTCTAATAGAAGACACTTACTCCATGCTGCTCCAGAGAACAGAACTAGAACCAATAGTTTGAAGTTACAGGGTGGCAGATTTCAGTCCAATATGAAAAAGAAAACAAAAAACAAAAAACAAAAAATCTTAGAACAGAGTCCAAAGAAACTCGTATAATTTCTATCTGGATGAGGTTTCCATATTTTGATATAAAACTAGCTAACATTTTCTACATATATGTCAATATGACAAGAAAATAAAAGTTTACATCTAAAACAATGAAAAACTGGTTTGGGAATAACATTTTCTAGGAACAACTCCATATCCTTAAGAAAAATGCTAGTAATGTGTCATACTTTTTCAAAATTCCTAAAACTGAGAAAAAAGATAATATTTAAAATACAAATATACACCAGGTATGTGAAACTTGTATTTAACATTTACTAATAGGATAAGATTAAATACATCCAGACTATACTGCCTAAGAGTCATTTTGGTTATATAAACAACCCACTACTCCTTATCCAGTATCTGTCCCCAAAACATGTCCTATTAGACAAAAAGCAGGTGGGAATAGAATGGAATGTTGACTCAACCAGACAGTCAATTTAACTTATACTGCCTCTGATACTCACCCTAAATGTCTATGAGACTCAAGAAGGAATAACCATATGCTCTAGTTAATGCCTACTGCCAGTGTAATTATTACTAGTACTTTTCACTCTCCTACATGTCTCAGTTTGAACAACAAATTATATAGTCACCAGTCCCAGGAACCATATGAAAAAGATGCCAGCACATTTAGCAACTGCTATTTACACATCCCTGGCATTGTCTAACTTTGCTTTGTAGAGCCAGGTCCCTACCCATCATCTGGACTGGAACAATATCTTCTACCAAAAGCATCAAGAAGGCTGAGCACAGTGGCTCACACCTGTAATCCCAGCACTTTGGGAGTCCAAGGCAGGAGGACTGCTTGAGACCAGCCTGGGCAATGTAGAAAGATCCCATCTCTAGAGAAAATTTTTTAAAAAGTAGCCACACATGGTAGTATGTGCCTGTAGTCCCAGTTAGTCAGGAGGCTCAGGTAGGAGGATTGCTTGAGCAGAGGAGGTTAAGGCTGCAGTGAACCATGACTGTGCCACTGCACTCCAGCCTGGATGACAGAGTGAAACCTTGTCTCAAAAAAACACAAGAAACACAAGAAGAAGAAGAAAAGAAACACTTCAAGAGTCAGACATAAATGGCAGAGTACCTTCCCTGACAAAAATCAGGAAAAGAAAGCATGTAAAAAATTATTAAAGAGTATACACACTCTATATTCTTACTCAAGAAATGGCCAGCTCCTTACCTACTTACCAAAAAAAGTGGGCCAGGGACTCACTACAAAACGTAAGACTTCCAAGACTTCCAGGCAATCTTATTGCTTAAAAAAAGAACAGTCAAGCTGGGCATGGAGTAACTGTAATCCCAGCACTCTGGGAGGCTGAGAAGGCTGGATCTTGAGTTTTGAGACCAGACTTGGCAACAGAGTGAGATCCCCACCTCTACAAAAAATACAAAAATTAACCTCGTGTGATGGCATACATCTGGAGTCCCAGCTATTGAGGAGGCTGAGGCAGGAGATCACTCAGCCCAGGAGGCGGAGATTGCAGTGAGCTGAGATCGCACCACTGTAGTCCAGCCTGGGTGACAGTGAGGCCCCTGTCACAAAAAAACTTCTTTTTTTAAATTTTAAAAAAATTAAAAAAAAAATAGACAACACAAATTACCACATATCTGAAGAAAGTCTATTATAAACTGCAAAACAAGTAAGAATGACCATGTGGGAAATGAACATGTGAAGGCAACAGATGAGAATTTTCAAAAACTCTAATTTGTATCTATAAAACAAGAACTTTATACTAGCTAGAAGAGAAGACAAAGTTGAGAAATAGACAAGATAAATATACGAAAAATATAAAAGAAAGGATAAATCTAGGAGGCCCAATGTCCTAGGAGGCCCAATGTCCAGCCAGAAGAAATGATAGAAAATAAAAAAGCAATTCAAAAAAAATTAAAAAATAAAATTTCCCACTCGTGAAGGAAACCACATTTTCAAATCCAAAAAGCTCACAGAGAGCAAAACAGAGTGAAAAAACCAAACCTAGAGACACAGCATTTTACTTTTCAAGACAAAAAGATCCTGTCTCCAGAGAGGGAAAAACTGGGTACACACAACTAAATGAAAATAGATTTCTTACTGATAACAATAGAGCTAGAAGACAATAAGATATTATCTTCAAAATTCAAGGGAAAATGATTACTAATGTAGAATTTTGTACCCAGCCAAACTATGGAGGCAGAATAAAGATTTTTTTAAACATTCAAGGATAGAAGAAGTTTACCTCCTGTAACATCTTTTCTTAGGAAGCTACATGAAGATACATTCTAGCTAAAACAAAAAGTAAACCAAGTAAACACAGGATCCTGCAAACAGATGAAAGCCTAGGTCAGCAGCTGTGGCAGCAGGCCCAGAGAGCAGTGAGTACAGACTGGAATTAGAGGAAGGACAGAAGCCTCTCAGAGAAAGTATCCAGAAAAACAGGGGACTAGACACATAGCCAGTAGACAGGGAGCCTAGACAAATTTTAAGAAATGATAACATGATTAAGAAAAAGAAGGTAATGAATGAATTCAGGAAATGTAAACTGCTCAAGAAAGGCACGATCCCAGTAAAAGACTTCATAGTTGAGCAATCAGTATAGTGTAAAAGAGGAAAAAAACCATTTGAATTTGAGCCTAAGAAGATTTTCTAATAAGTGGTACAGGACTGTAAAATGGAACATATTAGAAATCACAATTATAGAATAGTACTAGGCTCCACAGTAAATACTATTGATATGATGATAACAAAACAGTTTTTGCTTTAAAGTTTTAGAATCAATTTAAATGAGAAGATAAACTATGACTACAGAACATAATGTAAACGTTATCACAAGAGTAGATTAAGTGGGGGAGTAAAGTAAGGAAAGAGAAGTGAAGCGCAAGAGTTTCAAGAATTCTTAAAGTAGAAAGTACTGAGATACTGTCTAGCTTTGATGGAACTAAAAATGGAGTATACTATCTAAATTAACAGAAATAGTCTGAATTTGGGAAGAGAAGAAATGAGAAGAGAGCATATGTAATATAGTCCTCAACTGTGATTGTAGGAAATAAAAATATAAGCATAAAGTTGAAATATTACAAAATAGCCAAAGAGGAATATTATTCAGTGATGTGGAGGTTAGCACCAAAATAAAACAAAACCAGAATGCTTTAAAGGTGTAGGTCTCTAGGAAGTTTTTAATTTGTATATAACAGTGGTTTTCAATGTGATCCAAGGACCCCCGTAAGGGTTCCTGAAACTCTTTCAGGAGGTCCACACAAGGTTGTCCTCTTTTTAATTACACATTGGTGTGAGGTCAGGCTGCCTTGGTATATTTTAATTCAAATAATTTACTGCAACAATCTGAATGCAAAAGCAGATTTTAGAATCAATATTCTTAAATAAGACATTAAAAATATTTGTAAAAATGTAAACAATGTCTCTCATCTCACTGTTTTTCATAAGCATATTTTTGCTTAATGTGTAATAGTTTTATTCTTTTTTTTTTTGAGACAGAGTCTCCCTCTGTTGCCAGACTGGAATGCAGTGGAGTGATCCTGGCTCACTGCAACCTCTGCCTCCCAGATTCAAGTGATTCTTCTTCCTCAGCCTCCCGAGTAGCTGGGACTACAGTGTGCACTACCACGCCCGGCTAATTTTTTTTATTTTTAGTAGACATGGGGATTCACCATGTTGGCCAGGATGGTCTCAATGTCTTGACCTTGTGATCCGCCTGCCTCGGCCTCCCAAAGTGCTAGGATTACAGGTGTGAGCCATTGCGCCTGGCCCTTTTTTTTTTTTTTAGAGACAGAGTCTTGATCTGTTGCTCAGGCTGGAGATTGTGCACTGGCACAATCCCGGCTCACTGCAACCTCTGTCTCCTGGGTTCAAGCAGTTCTCCCCACCTCAGCCACCTGAGTAGATAGGATTACAGGCAGCTGCCACCTTCTGGCTATTTTGTATTTTTAGTAGAGACAGAGTTTCACCATGTTAGCCAGGCTTATCTTGAACTCCTGACCTCAGGTGATCCACCGGCCTTGGCTTCCCAAACTGCTGGGATTACAGACGTAAGCCACCATGCTCAGCCTAATAGTAAATACCGACATAACCCAAATAAACCAAACTCTGGGGTTCTGAATAATTACAAGTGCTACAAGGATCCTGAAACCCAAATGTTTGAGAATCTTCATTTCATGATGCAGACCATTAACTTGGGAGTCTGTAACGGTTATTCACCATTCATTTTCTTGGTCTCTATTATCCCTTTACCCAAAAAGTTTCTATCATGAAACAGGAAAATGACATTGCTTAATTCATTAATAAAAACTACTATTTACAGTAAAGTAAGGTTTATAATTATTAGAAACCCAACAGAAAACTATATATTTTAAACCTAGATATCATGTAATCACTAGTAAGTGGCAGAACAAAAGCCTGACCCTAAGCAGTGTGGTCCCAGTGTATATGTGCTCTCAACCATCACATCTACTCTCTACAACACTTGTGTTTTCTTAAACAGTTTAAAATATAGTGACAAGTTCAACATATAAATCAATATAATACACATTAACAAAATGAAAGATAAAACCCATGTGATCATCTCAATAGCATTTGACAAGATTCAACATCCTTTTACGATTAAAAAAAAAAAAACACCTCAACCAACTAGGAATTGAAGGAAATAATCTCAATATAATAAAAACTATGAAAAGCCCATAGCTAACCTCGCATTCAATGGCACATTGAAAGCTTTTCCCCTAAGATCAGGAAGAAGGCAAAGCTGCATGCTTCTAACTGCTTCTATTCAACATAGTACCGAAGTTTCAGCCAAAGCAATAAGGCAGGAAAAATAAAAGGCATCCAAATTGGGCCAGGTGTGGTAGCTCACACCTGTAATCCTAGCACTTTGGGAGGCCAAGGCAGGTGGATCACTTCAGCCCAGAAGTTCGAGATCAGCCTGGCGAACACAGTGAAACCCTGTCTAGAAAAAAATACAATAAATTAGCTGTACGTGGTGGCATGTGCCTGTAGTCCCAGCTACTCGGGAGGGTAAGGCACAAGAATTGCTTGAAAACCCAGGGGGCAGAGGTTGCCATGAGACGAGATTGTGTCACTGCACTCCAGCCTGGGAGACAAAGCAATACTCTGACTAAAAAAAAAAAAAAAAAAAAGCCATCCGAATTAAAAACAATCAAGCCATCTGTTCAGAGATTATGTAATTTTATACATGAAAACACTAAATATTCCACAAAAAACTGTTAGAATAAATGAAATAAGCAAAGTATAAAATAAAAAAATCAGTTGCATTCCTATATGTTAACAATAAACAGGCAATTAAGAAAACAATTCCACTTATAGTAGCATCAAAAAGAATAAAAAACTCAGGCCAGGCACGGTGGCTGGCTCACACCTGTAATCCTAGCACTTTGGGAGGCTGAGGTGGGAGGATAATATATGAGATCTCTTCTGTACAAAAAATACAAAAAAAAAAAATTAGTAGGGCATGGTGACACATGCTTGTAGTCCCACGTGGCTGAGGTGGGAGGATCACTTGAGCCCAGGAAACATCAGAGCTGCAGTGAGCCATAATTGTGCCAGTCTGGGCAACAAAGTCAGACTTTGTCTCAAAAAAAAAAAAAAAAAAAAAAAAAAAAAACCACTTATAAATGAGGTGAAAGAGTGAAAGATGTGTATACTAAAAACTATAAAACACTGCTGAAAGATTTAAAGACAAAAATAAATGGAAAGACAACCCATATTCATGGAATAGAAGAAATACTATTGTTAAGATATCAAGGCTGGGCACAGTGGCTCACACCTGTAGCCCCAGCACTTTGGGAAACTGAGGTGGGCGGATCATGAGGTCAAGAGATTGAGACCATCCTGGCCAACCTGGTGAAAACTTGTCTCTACTAAAAATTAAATAATCAGCTGGGCATGGTCGTATATGTCTATAGTCCCAGTTACATTGCTAGAACCTGGGAGGCAGAGGTTGCAGTGAGCCGAGACTGCACCACTGCACTCCAACCTGGCGACAGTGAGACTCTGTCTCAACAAAAAAAAAGGATAAAAGATGTCAATACTACCCAAAGTGATCTAAAGATTCAATGCATTTCCCAAAAATATTACAGTGATTTTTTTTTTTTTTGCCAGAAAAGAAATCTATGCTAAAATTCCCTTAGAATCTCGAAAGACTCCTAATAGCCAAAACAACCTTAAAATAGAAGAACAAAGTTGGAAGTCTCACACTTCCTAATTTCAAACTATTAATAATCAAAACAGTGTGGTACTGGCATATAGACATATAGACAATGAAACAGAATAGAGGACCCAGATATATAGCCTTACATATACAGTCAAATAATTTTTTACAAGGATGCCCCGATCATTTGATGGGTTGTCTTCGCAACAAATGGTGTTAGGAAAACTGGATATCCATATGAAAAGGAAAAAAGCTGGAGCCTCACCTTACAAAATATACAAAAGTTATATCAAAATGGATGAAAGATCTAAATATAACAGCTAAAACGATAAAAATGCTTAGCAGAAAACACGGGGAAAAAAGCTTCATGACATTAAATTTGACAATGATTTGTTGGATATGACATCAAAAGCACAGGCAACAAAATTAAAAATAGACAAATGAGACATCAAAATTAAAAACCTCTGTGTGGCCAAGTGCGGTGACTCATGCCTGTAATCCCAGCACTTTGGGAGGCTGAGGCAGGCAGATGACTTGAGGTCAGGAGTTTGAGACCAGCCTGGCCAACATGGTGAAACCCTGTCTCTATCAAAAATAGAAAAATCAGGCAGGTGTGGTGGCATGCGCCTGTAATCCTAGCTACTTGAGAGGCTGAGGCCGGAGAATTGCTTGAATCCAAGAGAAGGAGGTTGCAGTGCACCAAGATTGTGCCACTGCACTCCAGGCTTAGGTGACAGAGTGAGACTACGTCTCAAAAACAAACAAAAACCCCTGTGCATCAAAGGACCCAATGAATAATGTGAAAAGACAATATGTAGAATGGGAGAAAATATCTGCAAATCATATATATGAAATTAATACCCAGAATATATAAAAAAACTCCTACAACTCAACAAAAAGTCAAATAGCCCAATTTAAAAAATTGGCTGAAGACTTAAGTAGAAACTGTACCAAAAATGACATACAAATGGCCAAGAAACATATGAAAAGATTCTCAATATCACTAATTATCAGAGAAATGCAAATCAAAACCACGATGAGCTATCACCTCACATTTATTAGAAAGGCTAGTCTTAAACCAGAAAATAACAACTGTTTGAGACATGTGAGAGAAACTGGAACCCTGATGCACTATTGGTGGTATTGTAAAACAGTTCAATTGCTACAAAAAACAGTATGGAGGTTCCTCAAAAAATGAAAAATACAACTATCATGTGACCCAGCAATCCTACTTCTGGGCATACACAGAGTTGAAAGCAGGATCTTGAATAGATATCTATGCATCCATCTTCAGAGCAGCACCAGTCACAAGACCCAAGAGGCGGATGCAACCCAAATGTTCATCAACAGAGGAATGAATAAACAAAGTGTGGTAAATATATAGCATATATTCAGTCTTAAAAAACAAAATCCTGTCATAAACTACAACATGGATGAATCTTAAGGACATCATGCTAAGTGAAATACGCCAGTCACAAAGTGACAAATACTATATGATTCCACTTATATGAAGTATTAGAGTAGTAAAATTCACAAAAACATAAAGTAGAATAGAGGTTAACAGGGACTAGGGAGAGAGGAAAAGGGAGGATTGTTTAATGGGCACAGTTTCAGTTTTGCAAGATGAAAAAGGTCTGGAGATGTTTCACAATGTGAATACACTTAACATCACTGAAATGTATATACTTAAAAATGATTGAGATGGTAAATTTTATTTTGTTTAACCATGATTTAAAAAAAATGAAGATGACTAATGAGTAAGTACTATCTCACTCCAAGTTAATTACTGCTACTTAAGATACTTTTTTACAGTAGCAAAAACAACTGAACATTCAGCTAAGTAAACATAAAAGTACCCTAAAACTCTCCCAATAAAAAGTATCTTCAAGTGGGGAAAATTTTTAAATGAATGAAACAAGCTAGACCAAAAAAATGTAAAAACTCTGAAGCTAAAAACCACGAGTAGGCCAGGTGCAGTGGCTCATGCCTGTAATCTTAGCACTTTGGGAGGCTGAGGTGAGAGGACTGATTGAGCCCAGAAGTTCAAGACCAGCCTGGGCAATATAGTGAGACCTCATCTCTACAAAAATAAATAAATAAAAAGTAATAATGAAAAAACTAGCCAGGTATGGTGGCACATGCCTGTAATCCTAGTTACTTGGGGGGCTGAGGTGGGAGGATTGCTTGAGCTCGGTCATGGAGGTTACTGTGAGATGTGATTGTGCCAATGCATCCTAGCACGGGTGACAGAGTGAGACCCTGTTTCAGATTCTAGAAAAAAAAGACAAACAAAAACCACCATCAGTAAGCAAGGTTATTCTGATGGCATCTGCTGATCTCTGGAGGTCTAGAATGTCGCAGCTCTATACACTGCTATTGTTTTGCAAGGAGGTAAGGAATTTAAGTACAGAGTGCAAATCATATACTGCTTCATTCAAGACAGTTTTGCCACCAAAGTAAAAGGGAGATGAATTAAACAATGTGTTTAGGCCAGGTACAGTGGATCATGCCAGTAACCTCAACACTTTGGGAGGCCAAAGCAGGAGGGCTGCTTGAGCCCAGTTCAGGACCAGCCTGGGCAACATAAACCCATCTCTACGAAAAATAAAAAAAATTACGGTGGCTCACACCTGTAATCCCAGCACTTTGGTAGGCCGAGGCAGGCAGATCACCTGAAGTCAGGAGGAGTTCAAGACCAGCCTGGCCAACATGGTGAAAACCTGTCTCTACCAGAAACACAAAAATTAGCCAAGTGTGGTGGCACACACCTGTAGTCCCAGCTACTTTGGGGGCTGAGGCAGGAGAATCGCTTGAACCCAGGAGGTGGAAGTTATAGTGAGCCAAGATCATGCTACTGCACTCCAGCCTGCATGACAGAGCAAGACTTCATCTTAAAAAAAAAAAAAAATTTAGCCTAGCATGGAGGTGCATGCCCATAGTCCCAGCTACTCAAGAGGCTGAGACAGTAGGATTGCTTGAGCCTAGGAGGAGTCTGAGGCTTCAGTGAGCTGTGACTGTGCTACTGCACTTCAACCTGAGTGAAGAGGGAGACTCAAAACAAACAATAATAGTATGTTTAGTAGTTGGTTGACTTACATTTTCTGACAAATACTTTTTATGAGGAATTAACGAGAAGTCACAGAGCAGCACCAATCTGCCTACCACACTTTGAGTAGTATAAAAGCAGAGTGTCCCACCAGATGTTGGTGTTAGTTCTCAGGGAGAATGTACAGTGCATGAGGGGCCTGAGGCCCCCAATTCTGTTGCCTGCAGCTGCAATATCCCTTATCCAAGGCTCCAGTCTCTCAACTTACCCAGCAAGCTACTGTACAAATATCACTTTCCATGGACATGAAAGAATTGGGAAGCAACAGCTTAGAACTTTGGGGCTCCTAAACGAACCACCACAGTAGGTGAATTAGAAAAAAGCCTTCTTCCATCTTTAAGGGAGAACTGTAAGAAACTTTTTCCTATCTCAGTCTTGGTTCTGGGTAAAGAGAAAAGACTTTCCTGACAGTTCTTAGGTACAAGACAATCTTCCCCTAGGTTTGGGCTCTAGAATTCACATGATCTGACCAGGCAAATTCCTAACCAAGGAGTTAGTTTAATTCAGATTGACTATCCATTATCTGAAATACATGGGACCAGCTATTTCCAATTTTGGAATATTTGCATTACACTTACTGGCTGAGTGAGCCTAACTAGAAAATACTCAACCTGTGTAACTCTCGGCTGACAGTGCTTCCGGGTGGCACAAAATATTCTTCTGTAAATGTTGCAAATAATATTCTAACAAATAGGAAATCTCAATCAAAAA
Organism: Aotus nancymaae; assembly: GCF_030222135.1. Classification (NCBI taxonomy): domain Eukaryota; kingdom Metazoa; phylum Chordata; class Mammalia; order Primates; family Aotidae; genus Aotus; species Aotus nancymaae. The sequence goes on from NW_026988425.1 coordinate 31,930,656, forward strand.
AATCCTAAGAGGCCGGGTACAGTAGCTCATGCTTGTAATCCTGGCACTTTGGGAGGTCAAAGCAGGAGAATCACTTGAGGCCAGGAGTTTGAGACCAGGCTCTGTAACACATGGAGGCCCCGACTTTAAAAAAAAATAGCTTTTTAAACATTAGCCAGGTATGGTGGGGTCCTGAAGGCTGAGGTGGGAGGACTGCTTGAACCTAGGAGGTTGAGGCTGCTGTGAGCCACGACTGCACTTGGGTGACACAGCCTGGGGTGATGTTGCCTGGGACATAGCCTGGGTGACAGAGTGAGACCCTATTTCCACAACAACAACAACAAAATCACAACAAAACCCAAGGGAAATACACTACCATGAGCAAAAGTGTAACCATGAGCAAAAGTGTACAGAATTTTAAAAAGTTTTTTAAGACCACAGCATTAGAATTATTGGATACAAATATAGGCGCATCTGAAGTAAAAGAGACGGTCAAAACTCAGAGAAAGGAACAAGATGGGTCAAAAACAACCAAATGAACTTTTAAAATTAAATGAACTGACAAATTATAGTCAAGAACTCAGAAAAGTTACTGCATAAATAGTCAGACATGGCTATCAATAAACTGGTAAATCAGAAAATTATCTGTAAAAATTACCCAGAATGCACATGAAAAATATTAAGGAGGTTAAAAGACTTGGAAGACAGAATTTTAAAAAATGGTACCTTACATCTAATTGGAATTACAAATGGAGAGAAAGATTAGGAAAGAAGATAGAAAAAGAATATCAGAGATTCTCTAGAATGAAAGATAACGACGTTCACATTCAGGAGCCCCAAGAAACCCCAAAGTAGGATTAAGTAACCGGGAGTCACACTAAGATACATCTAAGTAAAACTGTAATCACAAAAGAGATAAAGAAAAACTCTTCTAAGAAGACGGAGGGAAAAAACTGCCTACAGAAATTAAGTGATGACTACTTAAGGAGGGAGAATTAAAGATATTTTAAGATTAAAAAAAAAAAACAAAAAACCTCAGACTAGTGGTGGTGCCTCATGCTTGTAATCCCAGCACTTTGGGAGGCTATTGCAGGCAGATCACTTGAGTACAGGAGTTTAAGACCAGCCTGGGCATCGTGGTGAAACTGTCTGCACTAAAAAATACAAAAATTATATGGAGGTGTGCCTGTCATCCTAGCTACTCAGGGGGCTGAGGTGGGAGGACTGCTTGAGCCCAGGAGGCTGAAGCTTCAGTGAGCTAAGATCGCACCATCGCACTCCAGCCTGGCCAACACAGTAAGACCTTGTTTCAAAAAAAGAAAAAAAAAAAGAGAAAAACCTGTTATTTTTAGACCCATGCTAACGGAAATTCTCAGACTTAGAAAGAATAAAAATGATCTCAGAATGAATGAATGTTGAGCAAAAACAGTGGTAAATATGAAGGTAAACTTAAATAATCAATGATTATATGAAACAAATAATCGTGTCCAACAGTAATTGGTCACAGGGTTAAAAAAAAATCTGAGATATATAACAAGAGCACAAAATCAGGAGGACTGATCAAGTTTAAAGCATTTTAAGCCTTTCTGTTGGTGAGGGGGATAAAACTAATGACCAGCTTTAGATTAAGTGAAATACTCATGCTACTATCAGGTATAAACAGAATATTGTATTTCTGCAGTTATAAAGAAGTGAGAAAAATCTAAAGAAAACATAGACAGCTTCTGTTATTCACATTAGATGTGCTTTTCATAACTTAGAAAACATACTGTTGTGTGCATGTTTCAATTTTGGGCAAAATAGCAATGTAACTGGTAGATACAACATTTCTTTCTCTTTCATGGCACACAAAACACAATCTTCCCATTAGTCCAAGTTTAATGCTCAATATTATTGGACTTTTCTAGGTCAAACTGTGTCATTTTATTTATCTATAAAATTACTGACATTTAATGTCTTTAAATCAGGTATAACACTGGAAAAAAAAAAAAGACAAACTTCCTTACAGAATCACCCCAAAGACAAAGCAACTTTAATTATTCCTTCCTTTGATTTTTTTTTTTAATGAAACAGGGTTTTATTGTTACCCATCAAGTGCAGTGGCAAGATCATGGCTCAATGCAGACTGGACTTCCCAGACTCAGGTGATCTTCCCACCTCACCTTCCCAAGTAGTAGCTGGGACTACATGTGTATGCCACCATATGTGGATTTTTTTTTTTTTTTTTTTTTTTTTTCTGACAGAGTCTCGCTTTGTCACCAAGGCTGGAGTGCAGTGGTATAAACATGGCTCAACCTCCCAGGTTCAAGTGATCCACCCACCTCAGTCTCTTAAGCAGCTGAGGCCACAGGCCCCTGTCACCCTGCCCGGCTCATTTTTTGTAGAGATGGGAGTCTCGCTATGTTGAGCTGGGGATGTTGAGGGTACAGTGAGCTGTGATTGCACCACTGCAAGTTTGTACATCAAAGTGGAGCAGTTAGTTGTGTTTAGAGAACACGGTCCATTTATCTTTCAGGGCAATATGGAATAAAAATTTGGGTTTACTATAACGTAGGAGATAGCTCACTAAATGTGAGGTGATGGCTCACTGTGGTTTTGATTTGCATTTCTCTGATAATTAGTGATGTTGAGCATCTTTTCATATGCTTTTTGGCCATTTGTATGTCATTTTTGGTCAAGTTTCTATTTAAGTTTTTTTTGTCAATTTTTATATTGGGTTATTTGACTTTTTGTTGAGTTTTAAGAGTTCTTTATATATGGTCTCAAACTTTTGAGCTCAAGTAGTCCTCTCCCCTCAGCCTCACAAAGTGCTGGGATTACAGGTGTGAGCCACAGCACCCAGCTATTCCTTATTTTTGATGTTGTAATGTCATGCTTCCATTATCTTTACAATGTTATTACAACAATAATTTTATTACCATAGAATTTTAGAAGAAATTTAAATTCAGGTTCCATTTCTTCTTTTTATTTTTTGTGAGACAGAGTCTCACTCTGTCACCCAGGAAAGAGTGAAGTGGTGCAATCACAGTTCACTGCACCCTCAACATCCCCAGCTCAAGTGATCCTCTTACCTCAGTCTTCTAAGTAGCTGGGACCACAGGCATACTCCACCATGCCTGGCTAATTTTTTTTTTTTTTTTTTTTTTTGTAGAGATGAGGTCTCGCTATGCTACCCAGGCTAGTCTCGAATTCCTGAGCTTCAAGTGATCCTCCTGCCTCAGCCTCCCAAAGTGCTAAGATTATAGGCATGAACCACCGTGTCCTGCCGTTTGATTTCTTTTTAAAAACTAGAACAAGATAGCTTATCCTACAATTTCTACCAACTCATTAGAATGGCAGCCTACAGGGGATAGAGGTGGTTAAATGTTGTATGAAAACTGCTAATTTTCTTGTAATGTTTAACTCACCAGGAAAGACAGCTATCACCATTTCCCATCTGCATCCATTGAATCTTTTAAAATTTTTAAATTATTATACTATTTAACACATAATTTCCATTAAAATAAGGGATAAGGAAAAAGAATTATTAGAAACTTTTATAAATAAGAATTACAGTAAAAAAAAAATATATAGAAAACCCAAAATATTATTCCATATTCCCGATTTCAAAGGTATATGAACCAAGTTCTCTAAACACAGCTAACCGCTCAACACTGATGCAAAAACTTGGAACATGTCCGTCTCACAAATGCTGACTCCAGATATGAAATACATCTCCAACGGGTTCTATGTACTTAATCATTACTTCTGGTTCTTTTTCTTGCACTTGCAGGGTCAAAATGCAATCCATAAAAAATTTTTCTGAAATGTCTGATGGCTCATATTTTGTTAAAGAGATGGCCATCTTCTTTATTCCATAATTGCAAAATATTTTCAATTTTAGATTTGGAATATCTAATTCAATAACTTATTTCTATACCAACTAGTTTTTTCCAATCACCTCTGTATAAAACATCTGTTTTCAGCATTTGTCCACTACTGAACCATATCAAATATATTCTGGTGCACAAACATCACAAAAGATTAAAGAATTCACCAGGCACGGTGGCTCAGGCCTGTAATCCCAGCACTTCGGGAGGCCAAGGCAGGTGGATTGCCTGAATTCAGGAGTTTGAGACCAGCTTGGGCAACATGGCAAAAACCGCATCTCTACAAATATAAGCTGGGCATGGTGGCACATGCCTGTAGTCCCACCTACTCAGGGGGCTGAGGAGGATCACTTGAGCCTGGAAGGTGGAGGTTTGCAGTGAGCCAAGATTGTGCCACTGCACTCCAGCGTGGACTGGAATTTGAGACCCTTGTCTGAAAACAACAACAAAAGATGGAAGAATTCCACCAAGTATCTGCTTAGCAAAATATGATGTTCTGGTTCTTGTCACAGAATATTACATAACGAAGTCCTTTCTAGTGAATGACTAACTGAATGAGAATGCCATTACTTCCTTTTTAATCCTTAGAAATATATTGTTTACATACTGATTACTGAGTTTGAAAAATTGATGTAGGAGGACATTATCAACTAAGACTTGTGGCCTGAGATTTTTGCTTACAAAATTTCAACATTATCATTAGTCTAGAGGGGTGCTTTTTGCATTCACCTTCTGATATATCTGATAATTGGGAAACATTTTCTTGTGTCAACTTTCTTCTCCTTTGCTGGTATGGGCAGAGAAAGAACAATTTTGAATTCTCAACTGTGTTGAAGGAAAACTAAAAGCCAACTATGAAGTTAGTGTCTCTTTCTTTTCTAGCTTCTTGAATGAAGATGCAATACTTGGGTAATGCAATATCAACCAGTTATTTCCCTACTGTACCACCCTTCTAGGTGATTCCAACATTCTTCCATTTTCCAATTTTATTAGTCCTTAACATAGCTGGGAATATGTGATAAGAGGAAATAATTCCTAGAATGATAAAACAGCAAAATGTTTAAGATCCCATGATGTAAATCTTGCAAAATAGGATGAATTTTATTCCATTTTGAAAAATAAGGGAAATGTTTTGTTTGTTCTTTGGAAGGCCTCTAAGAAAGAATAAAATTCATGGTATGTCAATCCTTATAACCAGAACTGCTCAAAAAAACTCACTAACTATTGGGTACAATAAACCCTGATGGATACCATAAGTTAATTAAAACAAAGTACTCTATAACTTTCTTTTTTAAAGACAGGGTTTCACTCTGTCACCCAGGCTGAAGTGTAGTCGCTGAATCAAGGCTCACCGCAGCCTTGACCTCCCCAGGCTCTGGTGATCCTCCCACCTCAGCCTCTCAAGTAGCCGGGACCACAGGCATATACTATGATTACAGGCTAATTTTTGCAGAGGTGGGTGGATTGCTTGCAGTCTAGCTGGTCTTGAATTCCTGGGCTCAAGCAATCCACCTATGTCAGCCTTCCAAAATGCTGGGATTACAGGCATGAACCACCATGCCCAACCTCTGTAACTTTCTATATTCAAGAAAAACAAATCCTTCATCATTTCTCAAATGTATTAACATTTCTTCAAGGAAAGGTATGAATATTCACACTGAGTGAGATGGGGAAAAAAGCTAACCTTCTGTCAATTCAGTTTTTACTGTCAAGCTTTTACAAGCTTACTCCAAATATTTTTGGAAGTGTGTGAATTTCATAAATGTGGGTGAAGCATTACAGACTTCTAAATATAAAGCTAGGATAACCAGATATTCTGATAGTAACTTAGAAGAGTGTTATCATTAAATTTACATTTCACAGAGACCATTGCGCTTACAGTATAAAACGGTTTGCTAAGGGGCAGGATTGAGGAAGAGAAGCTATAAAGCCATTTTCATAAATCACAGCACTCTTTGCTCTCATCTACATGGTTATTGTTTAAACAGCATTTTTGTTTTTCACATTGAAAAAAGCATATGTCTTCAAATCTATTGTCAAAGACATGCCTTGCCCATTTAGTGCTGACTACCATACTAGTAGTATATTTTACACTATAGCTTTTCCCAGAAATAAAATATGAATTCAAAAAATTTATTTTCATTTGATTTCACAGTGCTTCCCAATACTTTAAGCCCATGTGACCTCTAGAACTCTTAAGTATCTATATGACCACTAGACTACAAATTTAAGCAAAATTTTATACTAATCTTTCTGTAGCTCCAAGTGATCAAATTCTAGTTTTCCTATATAGGCTAGTCATTAAAATTATACCAATAATTTGATAACTGTACTAAATCCCTAATCTAGCATCTTTAAAGCTGACAACCTTGCTATCATCTTTTGGTTTTCATGACCCCTGGCTCTCTGTTCACCCAGTATTTCTTTTATTCCCTGGCCCTACCTTAAAAGTTGGTAACCACGGTTGTATTCTTTATTTTTCTTTAAATAATTCAAAACATGTCTACTGAATGCTTGATATATGCCAGGGACTGTACTTTCTCTGGTTTCACCCATATTCACCAGCCACCTACTGAATAATGGCTAACATTGATAGGGATATAATATATGCCAGATACTGTTCTGAACATTTCACAAATAATGTTTTCTTTTCTTCTTTCTTTTATTAATAATAGAGACAGAGTCTCACTGTGCTGTTCATGCTGGTCTCAAACTCCTGGAATTAAGCAATCCTCCCACCTAGGCCTACCAAAGTGCTAGGGTTACAGGTTTGAGTCACTGCCAGGTCCACTTTACAAATAATACTGAATCCTCAAAACAATACAACAGAGAATGTAAAAACCTCTTGGGATGCCGATAATGTTGTTTTGTTTTTAATCTGAGTGCAAGTTACACAGGTATACTCAGTTTATTACATTTCATTAAACTATCCTCTTATATGTGCAGTTTTCCTGTAGGGCAAAGAAAATATTATCTTAAATTTATAGATTAAAAAATTAACAATAACTGTTTGCCCAAGATCACATGGCAGGTAATAGGAGGAACCAGATTCAGCTCAGGTAGTCTGACTTCAGAGCCAACCCAGTCTCTGTAACAATCATGAAATCCAGATATTCCTGTCTTGGCTCAATACTTTTCCTTTGTCTAAAATGACCTTCCCTCAATTTTCAGAATGAAAGAACACAAAGTCTACCTCAAACTCCATAGTCAAAATCCTCCTATTTCCCATTTTAGTATTTCATTAAAACTTTATTATAATGGCATACTGATTTGTAGGTGCATCTGGCTCTACCCTCATGCCCCAGAAATGTACACCTCCTGAGAGCAGGGACTCTGCATACTGTAGATGCTCATAAAATATTAAATGAATTACTCCCTACAAATGCATTTTAATATAAAGTATATACAAGACTAATACTGAAAACAAAAAAGCCCAGTGTTTAGTTCGTTCACTTTATCTCTGTAAGTATGAATTAAAACCTGTACTGCACATGGCTTTTATGAAATACTAAGAAATAATACACTCAGAATAATTACTCTAATCCTGTATTCTGACAGAATGGTGTCAACGACAATTAATGGACAAGCACAGGTATACTCCTCCACACCTTTAGTAAGTAGACTAAAGATGCATCCAAATAATTCTAAAATACTTCATCAATTACAACATTTATAAGCCTGAATGGTCTTCTCATTAACCTGATGATATGTATCTGAGTAATAATGTACCTGATTTTTTTTAACAAATACATCTATTTAAACAGATATATATTAGATATATATTTGAATCCAACTGCCTATATAAGCATGTCTGTCTCTGGGATCTCTATTATTTTTTTTAAGACAGAATTTTGCTCCATTGCCCACGCTGGAGTTTTTAACGGCACAATCTCGGCTCACTGCAACCTCTGCCTCCCAGGTTCAAGCAATTCCCTGCCTCAGCCTCCCAAGTAGCTGGGATTACAGACGCCTACCACCACACTCGGCTAATTTTTTTTTGTATTTTTAGTAGAGACAGGGTTTCCCCATCTTGGCCAGGCTGGTCTTGAACTCCTGACCTCATGATTCACCTGCCTCGGCCTCTCAAAGTGCTGGGATTACAGGCGTGAGCCACTGCACCCAGCCGGAATCGCTATTTTAATTCAATTATCCATCCCTGTACCAATTGCCTATCCCTGTACCAATACCACATTTTTCTATGAGTAATGTTTTAGTATTTGGTATTACAAGTCCTTATCATTTCTGCAAGACTTTCATGACAATTTTTAACTGAACACACTTTTTTACTATATACATTAAAACCCTTTTATCAAGTTATCCCCAAAATCCTATAAGGTTTTTCTTGAAGCAACACTAAATATGTAGATTAATTGATAATTTGATGGCACTGGTTTTTCACTCATGAACACAGTCCATCTTTGTCATCTTTTACGACTTTTTTTATCCTACTATATTTTCTTCTCAAAGTGTTTTTTGGGTATCTCATTTGTTTTAGCCTGCTTAATCAACAGGTTTGGTGGCTATACATAAACAGGACTTATAATCTAATTCAATATTGATGAAATAAGAATGCTACTGATTTTGCCTGATCTTCTGAGATAGAGTTTCACTCTTGTTGCCCAAGCTGGAGTGCAATGGCGTGACCTTTGCTTACCACAACCTTCGCCTCCTGGGTTCAAATGATTTTCCTGCCTCAGCCTCCCAAGTAGCTGGGATTACAGGCATATGCCACCACTCCTGGCTAATTTTGTATTTTTAGTAGACACAGGGTTTCTCCATGTTGGTCAGGCTGGTCTTGAACTCTCAACCTCAGGTGATCCATCCACCTTGGCCTCCTAAAGTGCTGGGATTACAGGTGTGAGTCACCATGTAATCTAGCCCTTGTTGATGTTAGACCCCCCCAACATTTGCTGTGCTCTTATTAGTTCTCACATTTTTGCCTGACAAGCACAATAATCATGTTACCTGTAAATGAAAACTTTCCTTTTTTCTCTATTAGTAATGAACACTCCAAATGTTTTACTTTTAAAACATTTTACCATTAACTCTGTATACAAATATATGATAGATATTAACCAAGGAAGCCTTCTAAAACCCTTATAATATTACTACTTAGATCTCTACAGGAAACGGCATTGGTAGGAATCCCTACTGATAATCAGGCACTAGGCTAGAAAATTTTATATTTAAACTTCACCTCAAGGCAAGTTAGGTGAGGAAACCAAGTCTTAGAAAGGTTGAAACTTGTCCAAGCGCATGAAGGGATGGAGTTGGGATTCAAACCCCATTTATCTAGTTCCAAAGTTATGCCCTTTGGTTCATACTGTACTATAAGGCAGTTTACAAAAGCATACTCAAGTATATACCTATTCTATACAGGGATATTCTGGCTCACCCTAAGACTAATAGCCATTATATCATCAGTGTAACAGCAACAATCCTTTTGGAAAGAAAATTTTCATATTTCAAGCTTATCCATGCAGAATGCATCCTAAGGTCTCTGATTCAACAATGGAAGGGTTGTTATTGGCCGCTGCAGTATTTTTTTTTTTTTGTAAAGCCAGTAAATTTCCATCACCAAGGTTGGCTTTAAAAACCTGTTTACCTGGTTTTTTTTACCTTCTCAGTGTTTAATCCTTTTCTACCTTACTAGTGTTACTTTTATTCTTTCCTGAATTTAAGACACAATATTCTTAGCACTACATTCAAATAAAAAGCAAAAAAAAAAAGAGAAAGGAAAAAAGGAAAATTGATTAGCTTAGCAGCCTATCTAAGCTACTGTTAGTCTACCCAGGTTATCCCATCCTTTAGGAACAGAAGACCCTAAGACATCTCAAAATCATCTCATCATAGATGAGACGATTTCTTCTGACTGGCAGATGCTTAGGGTCCAGCAACAGTCAAAATCCACTTACTGGTATATCCAAGGTTTTTCTAAAGTATAAGTAAAGAGAAAGTGGCCATTTACAACTCTCAACAAGGCTGGGCAGAGTGGCTCATGCCTGTAACCCCAGCACCTTGGAAGTCCATCACAGGAGGATCACTTGAGCTCTGGGGTTTGAGGCTGCAGTGAGCTATGATCACCAATACTAAGCAGCCTGGGGACAGAGCAAGACCATGTGTTAAAACAAAACAAAACAAACAAACAAACAAAAACCCAACCCGCAAAGAAATGGTTATGTCCTATTAATTGTGGGATATAATGGGCTTATTTTATAATGTTTATTACATATGCTTTATAAATGTATATGCCACAAATTCTCCTCAAAAACTGAAGAACTCCTATCAGAACTTCTCTATCACTGTCGATGAAGTCGAAAAAAAAATGATTTTTGATCCTATGAAACTATTAGAAAGTTTTTTCTCTGAAAATTATTTTTCCTCATATTCTTTGCTACCCTAAAGTCCTTGGAACTGTCATAATAGTTCTTCCCCCAAGCTTTATTTAAAAATAAAACTAGATTTGTGTAAGTGCATTTTCTCAAACAAAAAAGGTACTCTAACAGGTTATCTACCCAACCAAGTTCCCTTTTGGCCATGAAGCCATTCCTGTATTTTCACCATGTCTGAAATCTGCTTTCTACTGGGCACCCTCAAATTAACATGCTGTCAGAAATGTACATATGTAAACACATACAAATGAATACTTAACTGGCGTATTTCTTTGACTTAAAATATGAAACAGGAGAAAAAATTCCATAGTTTATGGGATTTATAACACAAAGATTGAGAAACACTTACCATAAAATTGTCTAATATGCATTAATACAAATGAAAAACATAGTTAATCTATATACTTGACAAATTCACTATTACAGTTCTTTATAACACCTCTTAAAGAATCTGATCTTTAATGTGCCATTATGAATCTCAAATATTATCAAGCTAAAAAGTCTAAATCTAAAATGCATTTAATCAAATACCTTACAGAGCTGTAACCAAGAAAACTAAGAGGTGGAATTACATTTTTCTTATTTTATTTTGAGATGGAGTCTGGCTCTGTTACCCAGGCAGAGTGCAATGGTGCTATATCAGCTCACTGCAACCTCTGTCTCCCGGGGTTCAAGTGATTCTCCTGCCTCAGCCTCCCGAATAGCTGGGATTAAAGGTGTCTGCCACCATGCCCAGCTAATTTTTGTGTTTTTAGTAGTAGATATGGGGGGTGTTGGGGGGGGGTGTGTCACCGTGTTGACCAGGCTGGTCTCAAATTCCTGACCTCAGGTGATCTACCCGCCTCAGCCTCCCAAAGTGCTGGGATTACAGGCATGAGCCACCGCGCCTGACCTCTGGAATTACATTTAGGTGTAGAATATTTACTTTTGGTTATCTGTATTCAATGATGGGTAAAGCAATTCAGTAACATCATTCACACATAAATACAGTCATCCCTCAATATAAGCAAGGGACTGGTTCCAAGACCGCTACATATACAAATATTCACAAAATTCCACAGTAGGCCCTGTGAAACCTGCAAATACAAAAAGTTGGTCCTCCATGAATACTCTATTTTCTATCCAAATTTGATTGAAAAAAAAAAAAAAACCCAAAAAACAAAAATCTTCATGTTTTCATATGAAGGAGTGAACTGTACTTAAGATTTTCCTGAGTTTGAGATCTTTCAAATGTGAAAAAATATTAGCAAAGTAGACCTTGGTTTTCCATCTCTAAAGTTCCATTATAATTATTTCCAGTCAGGAAGAAAAATTAGCATAATCACCACACTTTTTGCATGTGCTTTTGTTATGAAGGTTATTTATTCATCTTCCTTGCCAAAATTCCCAGTATTATCGGGCCTGATTTCCTGTCATTAAATGCAAACAATTTTCATGTACTATGTTTATATATAAGGACTTATATACAAGAGTGCCTTAGTTTTAGCAATATATGTGTAATGGCAAAAGACTAGTCTTTTCTCATCGGATGTACACTTAATTTAGTAACCTGCTGTTACAGTTTAAACTTTGAGTTTCAAGGTAAAAAAAATTATTAGAAACAGAAATTCTGTCACAGTTCCCTATATTGTGATAAAACAATACTCATAAATATTTTATCAAATAATTATTAAGTAACTTTAAATCAGTATTTCCTTCCTTCATTTCTATCTGTAGGTCTACATTTAGGGAAAAAATATTTCAGAAGTGCCACAAAGAACTCACCAATTTTCAGTAAATAAAATTAACAATCCAACAAATCTATCACTCAACCCATATTAGGAAAACAGAAAAAAACCTCAGTAAAACAAGTAAAATTTTAATGGTTAAATACAGTCTTCTAGACGGAACACTAGTATTTGCCAGCAGCAGATTTATGGCACAGATGCTGATTAGCTATCTCTTGTTTCTCAGAAAAAGACGTTTTTCCTTCCTCTACTCAAAAATTATTAGCCCTACTAAATCTCAGAATTCACTACTATATAATTCATCCCTGTAACCAAAAACCACTTGTACCCTAAAAAGCTGTTGAATTTTTTTTAAAGCCTTAAAAGATTTTATCAAAGTAGCTGAAACTTTTTAATTATCAAAAATTATAAGCAAAGGATTTACTAATACTTGAAATGCCCCAAAACTTTGCTGTAGTAATTTGTCATCTCAGTGCTTTTTCTAAAATGAAGGCCTTAAGAAAAAACACTTGTAAAATGCCACATGGCAGTCAACAATTAGTATAATCTAGTTTCGCCAATATAATGCACATTTATACATTTTGACATCTCTTCATGGAGTCTTAAGAAGTGTCTTATTTTAACTGGCAGTATTTTTTTTAGTACTACAATGGTACTTTTTTCAATAAATGGCATCTTAGGGATGCCATGGAATACAGCCAACTTGGTTTCTCAGAACCACAAGTTTCAGCCCAAAAAGACAGTTTGCCCAGCATCTCATTTTACAGATGATGAAAATGAAAACCCAAACATAAGAAGCTCCCAACATCATAAGATCAAGAGCAAAAGAGGCCGGTGTGGTGGCTCATGCCTGTAATTCTAGCACTTTGGGAGGCCGAGGCAGGACCTGAGCCCAGGAGTTTGAGATCAGCCTGGGTAACACAGACCCTTTCTCTGTAAGAAAATTATTTATATATACAAAAAAAATCAAGAGCAAGAGAGACTGAATTTGGGTCTTCTGGCTCCCAATGATGTCCTTTCCATTAAACAATGTGCCTCCTGAAGTAAATCAGATGAAAAAACCGCCTGGGTTTAATTAACATCTAATATATATAAAAAGCGTATCACGCAGGGAGCCGTGTGTGCTTATGTTCTGAATCAAAAGACTGTCTCAGACTGACTCAAAAGTAACAATTTAAAAATCCAGTGTCGTGTGTGTGTGTGTGTGTGTGTGTGTGTGTGTCTGTCTTTGATAAGATGTATAACGAACTACAGACACTTTAGAAATGAGAGCTTCCCTTAAGGTAGGGATTTCATCGGAGCATTACAATGACTCAGTGCTATCTCACTTGCATCTTCTTCCCCACTCACTCCTGCAGGGAAAAGAGCCCCCAAGGTGAATGACAGGCCCACCTGGGACCTAAACTCCAGAAACTTCGCACATCTTTTCCAGTCTAAGAGCTACACAATTCACAGGTGGTTGGTATGTGAACCTCTCTCCTAGCAGGAAAAACTTAAAGGAACCCGATGAACGTAGTGACACCCACAGTTTGTCAGCAGGGCTCGCTGGTGATGGAGCATCTGGGAAGAAGCCCCAAGACAGAGAAGGTACCCGAGACTACGACATGTTATCAGGGCTCCGGGGGTTGAAGCGCCAGGCGACGACGCAGAGAGGTGTCGCAGGAGAAGCCAGTGGACCTGCGACACGGCACTCCCCGTGAAGTCCCTTCGACCACCTTCTTTATCCCCCCAAGTGGGAAGAAGAAGGGAGGTGGGGGCTGGACGCGCGGAGGCGGGGACTGGGGGCTTGCGGGCGGCGGTGGCGGCTCTGCTTGGCGGCCGCGGGAGGCCATTTTAGCTACGGGGCTGCGGAGGGCCCTGCGGCCTCCACGTCCCTACACCTCCGGCGTCTCTACCTGCCCCCATGGGGGGCCGCTTCCCGCCGCGGGCCGGGCCGGGCAGAGCAGGGCGGGGCGGGAAAGGCGCGGGGCTGGACTGGGTCGGGCCGGGCCTGCAGCGGGCCGGAGCTCTAGGCTGGCTGGGGGCGGGCGCGGGGGCGTCGCGTCGGCGGGATCCGGGCATAGGGGCGAGCAAGGGAGGGGTGCAGGGAGAGGGTAGGGCGCCGTTACCTATATTGGGCCGCAGCCGCCGCCGCCGCCGCCCCGCTGTGGGTGAATCCAAAGTAGTTGCCGGTCGCCATTTTGGCATCTTCCCCCAGCCGGCTGGGCACTGCGGCGGGCAGGGAAAGTCGGGTCCCATGGCGGGAGGAGAGACGCAGAGAAGCCCAGACGCCGACGGAGGGCAGGGAGAGAGAGAGAGAGGCGCCGTGAGAGCAGCCCTAGCGGGGCCCGGGCCGCGGCCGCGCCGCCTCCCCCTCCCGGCTCGCACTCCCTCACTCACTCGCACGCCCGGGTGGCGGCCGCCGCCTCCTCCCCGGAGCCTGCCCCAACCCCCGCGCCTCCCCGCTGCCCGGGGCCAGGGAAGGGGCCGGGCAGAGGCCTCGTGGGCCACATTAGACTCACCATAGGTAAAAGAAACTACAGGGCATATGGGAATCATGGGCTCGGGCTGCTGCTGCTGAACTCTGAACTCTCACCCGCTGCCTCCCTCCTCTGCCCCGCTCCTCCTCAGCGGAGAACAGACCTCCGCCACCGGCCGCACTGCGCAGGCGCGGCCGTGCTCGGCATCCTGGGAGCTGTAGTCCCCGCCGCCTTCGCGGCTCCTCCGGGCGCGTGCTGGGGCCTCGGCTGTGCGGGCGCTGGGAGGCTGGCGGGGGAAGACGGGCCTGGTCGTCTCCGGTAGTGGTGACGCCGCGGGGCGACTGGGGCGCGTGCCAGGAGCGCCTCGCCCGGCCTCGGGAGAGTCGGGGAGCGTGACCAGAGAGCGTGACGTCTGTTCGCCTTTCTCCGTACTTTCCACTCGTTGCCTTCACTTTTGCGTGTTCATTTATTCTCTGCCTCCCTGTCTTCCTCGCTTCTGAATTTTTCGGTAGAATTCGAGCTGGACGATTTAGGATTTTGCCTTATTTCCTGCTTTCCCGCAGCTTTTCCCCAACCTCTGAAGTGCGGAGGGAGGGAGAAGGAGAGGAGAGAAACAGAAAAAGGATGGAAAGTGCTTTTCTATTGGACTAAAAACACACCCCAAACATTGCTCCTGTACACACCTCTTTTCATACCCTTCCCTCGACCCGCACCGGCTCCCTGAGCCATCCGGCGGGGATGGATCACCCCTAACGGTGTCAGGCACTGTTGTAGGTGCTGGAGATACAGTAGGTAACAAAACAAAGTCCCTGTTCCCGTGGAGTTTACGTTCTAGGAGCGGGTATACTTCAGACTATAGCCAGTGGCCCAAACACAGAAAGTCTGTGTGATGTTGACTGGAGCTTCAGGCATGAAGCAGGGTAAGGACAGTAAGGATAAGGGAGGTGCTCTTTCTTTCCTTTCCTTTTTTTTTTTTTTTTTTTTTTTTGACGGAGTCTCTCGGTCATCCAGGCTGGAGTGCAGTGGTGCGATCTCACTGCAACCTCTGCCTCCTGGTTTTAAGCAATTCTCCGCCTCAGCCTCCGGAGTAGCTGGGATTACAGGCACATGCAACCACGCCCGGCTAATTTTTTGTATTTTTTAGTAGAGACAGGGTTTCACCATCTTGGCCAGGCTGGTCTTGAACTCCTGACCTCGTGATTCACCTGCCTCAGCCTCCCAAAGCCTGGGATTACAGGCTTGAGCCGCCGCGTCTGGCCAAGGGGGGTGCTATTTCATGTAGAGTGTGGTTAGGGAGACCACTTGAAGGAAGGAAGGACAGACCCGGGAGATCCCTGCAGGAAGAGCAGCAAGTGGAAGGGTCCGATGCAATAATGTTCAACAGCAGGATCAGTCTGGCTGGAGCCCAGTGAGAAGGAGACTAGATCAGGTGAGGGTGCCAGATCTTTTGTGGTGAGGACAGAACAGTACTTGCCCCCATGTAAACATTTTTTTTTCTTCCCCCGTGTTTTCTCGCTGTTTTCCCTTTAGTTTCTCAGTTCGTCTTCAACCATTCTCTTTCCTCTTCCAGTCCCTCTTCTGATGGTCTGGTTTCTCTGGCCTTATCTGTTTCCTGCCTTCCATCAATGCATACATGCTGCATGCATTTCACCTCTTCCTTACCTTCTCCATGCCCATTCCCCAGACTCCCTGCTCCTCATCTCCCCTCATTGTTGGATATGAACATTAAAAAGAAATGCAAAGGGTGAATCAGAACCCACCCATGAAATTCAGGGCTTTGTCCTACTTTCTTATGCCAGAGCAGAAACAATGCTTCAATTCTTATTTGCGCCAACCTTACTCCCCCATGCCTCCTACAAAAGTACAGGCTCTCAGAACCTGTCTGATTTGTCCTGTTACTCATTTCAAAAAGAGAAAATGTAAAACCTTGGAGAAAAGTCAGTGTCATTATTTTTGAGAATACTAATGTTTTCCCAGGCAGAAGTTATTTGTGCTCCAAGGATGTTGCTAGGAAGAAGTATCTCCTATATGTAGGATATTAGAGCTGTATTTTAAAGGTACTTTGCCTTGAACTTCATTAAGCAGTCAAGCTTCAAGACACTGACTGTAAACTGCTTTGATGAACCGGCTCTATTAGTTACTAGGCTATTTCAATGAAACGGGAGGAGAAAAGACAGGTGTTAGTCACTTGCCTAAAAAGAGTCTGTGTAGACCAGTTTTATGCTTGGTTGCTTGGCAGGCCTTTGGAGGATGGCATGCTGCTGGCACACCCCAATAAGCAAGCACATAACTAGAAAGAGGAAGACGGGACCTCTCCCCTGGTTCTTAGGGGTCAAAGTAGGTGTAGGAGTAGTGAAAATTATTTATAACAGCACTCAAAGATGCAGCCTGTAGGAAGAGCCTCTCAGTACAGCACCTACTTGCGCCTGACTTGGGCTTCTTTAAGGAAGGAGTTTTGGAGGGGTCTTGAATCTTTTTCCTGGGCACTTAATAGTTGAATAACCTGAACATGTTATTTAACCTATCTGAACCCATATAGCAAGAAGAATAATAACATCTTTCTGACAGGACTCTGGTGGGGTTTAAATGAGGCAGCATTTATGTAAAACAACATCTAGCTTTTTAAAATTTTGAGGCACGGTTTCACTCTGTCGCTCAGGCTGGAGTGCAGTGTTGCAATCTCAGCTCATTGCAGCCTTGACCTCCTGGGCTCAAGCAATCCTCCCACCTCAGCCTCCCGAATTGCTGGGACTACAAACACATTTCACCATGCCTAGCTAATTTTTTGTAGAGATGGGGTTTCACCACATTGCCCAGGCTGGTCTCCAACTCCTGGGCTGAGGTGATCTGCTCACCTCGGACTCCCAAAGTGCTGGAATTACCATTGTGAGTGAGCCACCATGCCTGGCCTAACACCTAGCTTTTTGATGCAAAAAGAACTAGGCTAGATGATTTTTATTTATTTATTTATTTGAGACAGAGTCTCACTCTGTCACCCAGGCTGGAGTGCAATGGCGTGATGTCAGCTCACTGCAACCGCCACCTCTCAAGATCAAGCAATTCTCCTGCCTCAGCCTCCCAAGTAGCTGGAACCATAAGTGCACACCACCATGCCCAGCTAATTTTTTTATTTTTAGTAGAGAAGGATTTCATCATCATGTTGGCTAGGCTGGTCTCAACTCCTGACCTCAAGTGACCCGCCCACCTTGGCCTCCCAAAGTGCTGGGATTACAAGCATGAGCCACTGTGCCAGGCTGATTGTCGGTCTTTTAAAATCAACCTTCTAGTAATTGAATGCACTGTGCGAGTCACACCTACAACTCAAAAGTAGGTGGCTCTGCCCTAAAAGAGTTTATGTTCTAGATTAAACACTGTGGATAGTTTAATCTTTCTTTCATGATTCAGAAGGCAGTTGAAGTTCATGACCGTGCCTCAGGGTCATGATTATGAACCTCAATTAGGATTTAAAGGCAAACGAGGAAACGTCATTGGCAGTCAATTAGCCACAAGATGGAGCTAGCCTGAGAAAGCCAGCGCCTAAACTCACCAAAAATAAACCTGTAATAGTTGTCTTCGGTCACACTTTTGAGTCAACGTGTGGTATCCTGAAAGACCTTGATACAATACAGATAAATTAGGCAGAAAGGATATCATACTAGCTACTCTATAGCAAGAGGAGTACAGCAAGGAGAATAAGAGCAAGGGCTCTAAAGCTGGACGTACCTGGCTTCAAATCCCAGCTCTGTCACTTTCTGCTTTGTGACCTCAGACACAACCTCTCTGCCTCAATGTTTTTTCCCTCTTCTGTAAATAGAGATGTAAAAGTAGTATCTTCATCGGGGGTTGTTGGTAGAAGAACTTCCTAGATGTAAAGCTCTTAGATCAACGCCTGGCTCATTGTAAGCACATTTTCATCATCCCAATAATAAATCCTGTACCCGTTAGCACTCACTCCCCATTTCCATCTCCTCCCAACCCCTAACAACCACAAAATTACTTTGTGTCTCTATAGATTTGTCTATCCTGGACATATAAATGGAATCATACAATAATATGGCCTTTTGTGTCTGGTTTCTTTCACGTAGTATAATGTTTTAAAATTTCATTGTCCATTGTTTGCATATACCACATTTTATTTATTCATTCATAAGTTGATGGATGTTTGGGTTGTTTCCATTATCTTGCTATTATGAATAACATCACTATGAACATTGATATACAAGTTTTTGTGTGGACAGATGTTTTCAATTCTCCTGAGTAGATCCCTAGGAATGGAATTGCTGGTATACCTTTTTTCCCCCAAACTCTCTAAATATCTAAAATTATTTTCCTCTCAGCAACCACCACTCTAGTTCATCTCTTGCCCCAGTCTACTTCAACAGCCCACGAGTTGGTCTTTTGTCCCAAGAATCTAATCCTCTCAAACCTGTCCTCTACACAGTGATCGAGGATCTAAGATTTTTTTTTAAAAGTAGTAAAATTGCAGTGTACATTATAATGCATTGTCTCATTTATTCCTTACAAAAACCTACAAGGTAGGTACTATTATGACCATCCCATTTAGAGATAGTAAAACTGAGTTCACAAGGATAATAAGTGGCAGACACAAGATTTAAACTAGACCTATCTGTTTCTAGAATGCCTGACCTCTGTGACATGCTGCTTCCCTGAAACACATCTGAACGTGTCATCCCCCTGCTGAAAATCTTGTAAAGATTCACCCTTGCCTAAAGTAAGAACACATCCTATTACTGGTGGGTCACTAGAGTCACTTTTGTGTTTCCAGTTTTAGTGCATGTGGCTATTTTTCATTTATGAACTCCTAGAGCACTTACATTATTGGCTCTTTAATTATTTCATTCCAAGGCATCCTATACTTCTCATTTTGTAACACTCATCAGACGGGTCATTTCATAATCAATATCTCTCTTCCCCCAGGAAGGAACATAAACTATACAGGGTCAGGAATCATGTCTGTTTTATCTGCCAATGAACTTCCAATGCCTAGAACTATTCCGACTGAGCATGGTGGCTTGCACCTGTAATCCCAGCACTTTGGGAAGCTGAGACGGGCAGATCGCTTGAGGTCAGGCATTCAAGACCTGCCTGGGCAACACAGTGAAACCTTATCTCTACAGAAAATACAAAAACTAGGCTGGGTGCAATGGCTCATGCCTGTAATCCCAGCATTTTGGGAGGCCAAGGCAGGTGGATCATGAGGTCAGGAGATCGAGACCATCCCGGTCAACATGGTGAAACCCTGTCTCTAAATACAAAATTTACAAAATTTACAAAAAAATACAAAAATTAGCTGGGCGTGGTGGCACGTGCCTGTAGTCCCAGCTACTCAGGAGGCTAAGGCAGGAGAATTGCTTGAACTTAGGAGGCAGCGGTTGTGGCCAGCCGAGATTGCGCCATTGCACTCCAGCCTGGGCAACAAGAGTGAAACTCCATCTCAAAAAAAAAAAAAAAGGAAATAGAAAAACTATCTGGACATGGTGGCATGCATCTGTAGTCCCAACTACAGGAGGCTGAGGTGAGAGAATCCCTTGAGCCTGAGAGGTAGAGGTTAGAGTGAGCTGAGATCATGCCACTACACTCCAGTCTGAGTGACAGGGTGAGATGCTGTCTCAAAAAATAAAATATTAAAAAAAGAGAACTATTCCTAGAACACAGTATGCACTTAATAAATATTTTGGGGATGAATGAAATTAGTCTTGTGTCCGCTTTGTGAGGGCAGTGGTTTTATGATACAGGTCTTTACTATCTTTCTTCACCCTCCCCCAAGTACCATCTGACATGGTACTAGGCACAAACGCAGATGCCAACCTATTTTAGTCCTTGCAGCTCCCTTGACATTCTAGCACATGCTATTTACTGCCAAGCTTGAACACCCAACACCAATGTTACAAGGGTTTCTTTGTGTCAGTAACATATTCATAGGAACCTGAAGAACCTACAGGATTCAAGGCAGCCGTAGAAGTAGCTGTTTAGCAGCTTGGAGAAGAGTCTCAGCCACACTGTGACCTGATTAGAGCTTGATATGATTATCAATGGAAGATGATGAAGGACATACTGGTTTAAAGCCCACATTCTAGAGCAACATTGTCCAACGCAACTTTCTTCAAAGACAGAAATGTTCTCTCTCTGTACTGTGCAATATGGTAACCACTGGCCACATGTGGCTATTAAGCACTTGAAATTGGGCTAGTAAGGCTGGGTGCGGTGTCTCACACCTGTAATCCTAGCACTTTGGGAGGCCGAGGTGGGCGGATCACCTGAAGTCAGGAGTTCAAGACCAGCCTGACCAACATGGTAAAACCCTGTCTCTACTAAAAATACAAAATTTAGCCAGACCATGGTGGTGGGCGCCTGTAATCCCAGCTACTCGGGAGGCTGAGGCAACAAATTGTTTGAACCTGAGAGGTGGAGGCTGCAGAGAGCCACGATGGCGCCACTGCACTCTAGCCTGGGCGACAGAGCAAGACTCTGTCTCAAAAAAAAAACACAAAAAAAAACAACAAAACCAAATTGCCCCCAGGCATGCATGTTTGTTTGTCTATGTTTTCCAGCTTATAGAGGTTACCTATATTCCTTGATTCATGAACTTTTTTTTTTTTAGATGGAGTCTTGCTCTGTTGCCCAGGCTGGATGCGGTGGCACAATCTTGGTTTATTGTAACTTCCATCTCCCAGGTTCAAGCAATTCTCCTACCTCAGCCTCCCGAGTAGCTGGGATTACAGGCATCTGCCACCATGCCTGGCTAATTTTTTGTATTTTTAGTAGAGACGGGGTTTCACCATGTTGGTCAGGTTGGTCTTGAACTCCTGACTTCAGGTGATCTACTTGCCTCGGTCTCCCAAAGCGCTGGGATTACAGGTGTGAGCCACCATGCCTGGCCATGAACTCTTCTTTAAAGCTAGCAGTATAGCATCTTCAAATCTCTCTCTGATTCTGACAATCTTGTCTTCCTCTTATAAGTATTCTTGTGGCCAGGCACAGTGGCTCCTGCCTATAATCCTAGCACTTTGGGAGACCGAGGCTGGAGGATCACTTAAGCCCAGGAGTTCAAGACCAGCCAGAACAACACAGAGCGATCTTGCTTCTACAATAAATAAAAAAATTAGCCTGGCATGGTGGCATATGCCTATGGTCCCAGCTACTTGGGAGACTGAGGTGGGAGGGTTGCTTGAGCCTAGGAGTTTGAGACTGCAGTGAGCTGTAATTGCATCACTGCACTCCTGCCTGGGTAACAGAGGGAGACCCTGTCTTGAAAAAAAAAAAGATCTTTGTGATTACGTTGGGTCTACCTGGATGATCTAGGATACTCTTCCCATCTCAAATCCTTAATCATGTCTGCAAAATTCCTTCTGCCATGTAAAATGACATATTCTTAGGTTTGAGAGCCTAACATACATGGGCCATAGCTCCACATTCTGTGACCATTCCGAAAGGTACATCCATATACTTTCCGCCTCCAGATCTTATTGTCACAATTTTCTAGCCTAATTCTTTTCCAGTTCCTGATAGGCTAACAACCCACTAGCCAGTGCCCATTTATAAGTACAGATCCATACTCAGCCTGTTACACATGAAATAGATAAAAAGTGTCCTCCCCCAACCCTGCCCTTTACCACTATATTTCAGGGCTCCCTTGAGTGGAGCAGTAAGGCAGCAGTTGTCTAATTTCAACTTGTACCAACATGCCATGCAGATTGATCAATGAAACAGGCACTTGAGTCTTTCATTAACTGGCTATAGGGAACTTCCCATGAGGCTGTAAGGATGGCTGGAGGAAGGTAACAGGAGCAGGTACCATGGGCTTCTGGGCCACCTGCTTGTGATAGTTCATGGTGCCTTCTGGGCTGTTCCAGCCTGGTCTCATATATGACCACTTCTATTTGGAATGCTGCTGTGCATATTTAATTTTATGATTTGATGGATCATGTGTTATCTACTCATCATGAATGCCCAGTTCATGATGTGCAGTTTTCATAGGCACATGGGGTCCCAGACTCAGGTGTTAAGTCTCTTCCAGGGCTCAGGAGCCTCTTAGAAGCTACCTTTCAAGTAGAAGTATATTCATTGGCAGACATGGTCCAATTCTAAAACCTTAAGGATTTGTGTTTGATTTTCTTGTTGGGGCTTGCCAGAGGTTGCACATAGCATTTTCAGCTGCCACAGAAATTTCCAGGACCACTGTATCCTTGGGTTATAAAGCCCAGTGACAGGGAAGCTGGGATCACAGCCTGGACTTGCTTCAGAGTCTTTGCTTAACTGACTACATTCAAAATCAGTAGCTTTATGAGTTGCCCAGTAAGTGGATTAGAGCAGCGTGCCCAAATGTGGTCCATGTTACCTCAAAAATCCAAAGATCAGAGGGAGGGGATAGACAAAAGATTTTTTTTTTTTTGAGACGGAGTTTCGCTCCTGTTGCCCAGGCTGGAGTGCAATGGCACAATTTCAGCTCACTGCAATCTCCATCTCCCAGGTTCAAGCTATTCTCCTGCCTCAGCCTCCCAAGTAGCTGAGATTACAGGCATGTGCTATGATGCCCAGCTAATTTTTGTAGTTTTAGTAGAGACAGGGTTTCATCATGTTGGCCAGAATGGTCTCCATCTCTTGACCTCGTGATCTCCATCTCTTGGCCTCCCAAAATGCTGGAATTATAGGCATGAGCCACCGTGCCTGGCTGGAAGATTTTTTTAAAAATCCAAAGATGGGCAGGCACGGTAGCTCACGTCTGTAATCCCACCACTTTGGGAGTCCGGGGCAGGCGGATCACAAGGTCAAGAGATGGAGACCATCCTGGCCAACATGGTGAATCCCTGTCTCTACTAAAAATACAAAAAGTTAGCTGGGTGTGGTGGCGCATGCCTGTAGTTCCAGCTGCTCTGGAGGTTGAGGCAGGAGAATCGCTTGAACCGGGGAGATGGAGGTTGTATTGAGCCGAGATCATGCCACTGCACTCCAAGCCAGGGTGACAGACACAGACTCCATCTCAAAAAAAAAAAAAAAAAAAATCCAAAGATGTCCACCAAGCCCTGTGCCTTGAGGCAATAAGGCTTGTGGACATGGGTCCTCAGAAGAGGCCTTGGCTTATGAGGTAGCAGCACCAAAATACAGCATTAAAGGGCTTTTATGCAGGGAAGCCTGGCTGTGCAGGGAAGGCTGGCTCTGCAAACCAAAGGTGTCTCATGGGGTACTTGGGGTTCAGAGTTCTTAGCCTTGGTTATCTCTTCCCATAGGTCCCCATCCCATGTCTCAAGGTTCCACTCTTTCCCCACTGGTGTCCAAGACTTAGTTAAACACTTGTCGACATTCAGCTTCTAATTAGTGCTGAAACCCCACAGCTCTTACCATTAACCGTTAGGCCCTGGAATTTGTCTTCTGCCATTCTTTCCCTGTGACTCACAGGAGATGGGGGACTTTGTCAAAACTGCTGTTGAAGATTTCTGAATGACAACGTATTTTCTCAGTTGGATAGTCAGTTGATTTCCCAATGCTTTGTCCTACCCCTTCACTTCATCTCATGCCACCCCTCAGTCATAATATGAGAAACTGTGATACCATCACATGCCTGGTACTACTCGTGTTCCTGTTCCCCTGAGTAAGGTGAAGCGCCATGTGCTCCTTGAATATGTGTGCAAACCAATTTATTTTTCCATTTCTTCTTCCTTAGCCACTCCTGATACACGATACTGTACTAATCAGGACCCCAAAAGGAAATGGAAAGTATATTCAAATTGGGCAATTTGTTCTAAACTATCGAGGGAAGGGATAGGTTGTGGAACTCTGAGAGAGAGCTGTGTGAAGGCCACCGGACAGGAGCTGTTGGCCTAGAAGGAACGGAGATAGGAGACAATAAATACTCCAAGCTGACTCTCCTCTCTCTCTCTCTCTGATCTGCCAGGGCTCCAGTTTGGTCAACCTTAGCGAGAAGCCTCTGTAATCCATACAATTCAGGCTCCCAGGACAGACAAGGGTGGAGAATGGTGGAGAGTGGATTTGGAGAAGCAAATTAATAGAAATTTCTTACCTAAAGATATAAGAGTTAAACTTGTTTGAGACCTAGACCTATTTTTCACTTATTTTGTGAACATCTTCAATTGTATATTTCTCTCAGGCACCCCAAAATCAACATAAGCAAAAGATAACTCCTTCGGCCTTTCAAACCTGCTTATCTTTTTAAGCTCACAACTTTATATGGTACTAGTCTTCATTTAGGCAGCTAGTCCAGAAACCTGGGAATCATACTTTTTTTTTTCCTTTTTTTTTTCCTGTGGAGATAGGGTCAGTCTTTGTCATCCAGGCTGGACTGGAGTGCAGTGTAGTGGTGTGAACATGGCTCCCTCTAGCCTGGGCCTTTCAGAGTCAAGTCATCCTCCCATCTCAGCCTCCCAAGTAGCTGGGACACAGGGGCAGCCACCATACCCGGCTAATTTCTTAAATTTTTTGTAGAGAGAAGGTCTCCCTATGTTGTTCAGGCTGGTCTCAAACTCCTGGGCTCAAGTGATCCTCCTACCTCGACCTCTCAAAGTGCTGGGATTACAGGCATGAGCCCCCATACTTGGCCTTGGAAATCATCCTTGATCCCTCCCTGTCTCATATTCTGCATCTCTTTGGTTAGCATTCTATAAATATCTTTCAGCTTCATTTCTTCTCCCTTATTTTCCTACCAGTTGTCAGTTGAAGCTGTCATCATTTCTCGTCTGAAAATGTCAACAACCTCTTAACTCATCTTACTTCCCTCACCCTTTTAAATGACAATCTACCATACCACCAGAGTGATAGTCCTGAACTTCAAATGTGAATCCAGATAGATCTCCTCTTTGTTTATAAACTTTCAGCACCCTTAACCCTGAGAATAAAATCCAAGCTTCTTAGAATGTTACCCAGCACCTTTGCAATCTGGTTCCTATGTCCTCCTAAAGCCTCATCTGCTACCTACTTCTGTGTACCCTGTTGTCCAGCCATACAGAACACTTGACATTTTCCAGATGTGTCTTGTTTTTCTACATCCTTGTGACTTTCCACATATTTCCTCCCTTTGCCTCTTCTGTTCATTCCTTTCTGTCTGCCAAGTAAGTGATAATTCCTTTATAAGAGTCAGCTCACCTCTTCTCTGGGAGGCCAAAGTTGAAAACCACCAAGCTGGGGTCCTCTAGAAATGCATGAATGAGTATTTAGAACATAATTAGAAGATTGCTAAGTATTATATTAATGTACAAACATAAGGCTTTATTATGTAGCTACTCAAAGAGCTAAGTACAGTGTTTAATTGAATCTAAAATGCTGTAGATTACAAAAGCAGCCAAGAATAAAACTCACCCAATAATAATTATGAGATATCCATTGATTATAAGATGCATCCCAAGTTCAGAAATATTAAAATGTGAAAAAATGCACCTTAGAATCAGCAAATACCTAATCTATACTTTCATTATTTATATCAGGAATCAATCTAGAGGCGTGTGACTTGCTCAAGATCACATAGCTCCTTAGTGGCAGGGCCTCATCAAGACATACATGATTTCTAGTCTGAAGCCAGTTTCATTTCCTCATACACGTTTGTTATTGACGATCAGTGTGAGTAATAACAACTCCCAACTTAGCAAAATGAACTTAAATTAAGTGCCCTTATTCCTGTTTATGTCAGCAATATCAGAAAAAATAGAGGCTGGTTCTTTAGCACCTGCACCTCCCCTTCCCCCAACACCACAAAAATCAAGTAAAAATACAAGGATCTTTCAGTAATGATTGTGAAATTAGCTTGTGAAATAGATTGGATGTTTGTCCCCTCAAAATCTTATGCAGAAATGTAATCCCCAATGCTGGAGATTGTATTAGTCGATATTCACACTTCTATAAAGAATTGCCTGAGACTGGGTAATTTATAAAGGAAAGACGTTTAATTGACTCACAGTTCTGCATGACTGGGGAGATTTCAGGAAACTTCCAATTATGGTGGAAGGCAAAGGGGAAGCAAGGCACATTTTACATGGTGACAGGAGAGAGAGACATCAGGACAAACTGCTACTTTTAAACCATCAGATCTTCTGAGAGCTCCCTCACTATCATGACAGCAGCATGGGGTAAACCAACCCCATGATCCAATCACCTCCCAACAGGTACTCCCTCAACATGTGGGGATTACAACTAAAGATGAGGACACAGAGCCAAACCATATCATTTCAACCCTGCCCCTCTCAAATGTCATGTTATTTTCACATTTCAAAACCAATCGTAACTTCTCAACAGTCCCCCAAAGTCTTAACTCATTCCACCATTAACCTAAAAGTCCAAGTCCGAATTCTCATCTGAGACAAGGCAAGTCCTTTTCGCC
Organism: Aotus nancymaae; assembly: GCF_030222135.1. Taxonomy (NCBI): domain Eukaryota; kingdom Metazoa; phylum Chordata; class Mammalia; order Primates; family Aotidae; genus Aotus; species Aotus nancymaae. Next base: position 31,957,428 of record NW_026988425.1, read on the forward strand.
TATGAGCCTGTAAAACAAAAAAAACAAAAAAACAAGTTAGTTACTTCCTAGATACAGTGGGGGCACAGGCATTGGGTAAATGTTCCTGTTCTAAATGGGAGAAATTGGCCAAAACAAAGGGGCCACAGGTCCCATGCAAGTCCAAAACCCAGTGGGGCAGTCATAAAATCTTAAAGCTCTGAAATGATCTCCTTTGATTTCATGTCTCACATCCAGGGCATCTTGATGCAAGGGGTGGGCTCCCAAGGCCTTGGGCAGCTTCACCACTGTGGCTCTGCAGGACATAGCTCCCGCAGCTGCTTTCATGGGCTGGCATTGTGTGCCTGCAGCTTTTCCAGGTGCACAATGCAAGCTGTTGGTGGATCTACCATTCTGGGGTCTTCAGGATGGTGGCCCTCTTCTCACAGCTCCACTAGGCAGTGTCCCAGTGGGGACTCTGTGTGGGAGATCCAATCTCACATTTCCTCTCTGCATTGCCCTAATAGAGGTTCTCCATGAGGGCTTTGCCCCTGCAGCAGACTCATGCCTGTACATCTAGGCATTTCAATACATCCTCTGAAATCTAGGCAGAGGCTGTCAAGCCTCAGCTCTTGATTTCTGCATACCTGCAGGCCCAATACCATGTGGAAGCTGCCAAGGCTTGGGGCTTGTACCCTCTGAAGCAACAGCTCAAGCTGTACTTTGATCCCTTTTAGCCACAGCTGGAGCTGGAGTGGCTAGGACACAGGGCACCAAGTCCTGAGTCTGCACAGAGCAGTGGGGCCCAGTCTTGGCCTAGGAAACCATTTTTCCCTCCTAAGCCTCTAGGCATGTGATGGGAGGGGCCATTGTGAAGGTCTCTGACATGCCCTGGAGACATTTTTCCTATTGTCTTGGCTATAAACATTTGGCTACTCCTTGCTTATGCAAATTTCTATAGCTGGCTTGAATTTCTTCCCAGAAAAGTGGGTTTTTCTTTTCTACCACATGATCAGGCTGCATATTTTCCAAACTTTTATGCTCTGCTTCCCTTTTAAACATAAGTTACAGTTTCGGAAAGACTCTTTGTGAACACATGTGACTGAATGCTTTCAGAATCAGCCAGGTTAACTCTTGAATGCTTTGCTCCTTAGAAATTTCTTCTGCCAGATACCCTAAATCTTAAGTTCAAAGTTTCACAGATCTCGACCAGGCGCAGTGGCTCATGCTGGTAATCCCAGCACTTTGGGAGGCTGAGGTGGGTGGATCACTTGAGGCCAGGAGTTTGAGACCAGCCTGACCAACATGGCAAAATCCTGTATCTACTAAAAATATAAAAAATTAGCCAGGTGTGGTGGCACACGCCTGTAATCCCATCTACGCAGGAGGCTGAGGCAGGAGAATAGCCTGAACCTGGGAGGCAGAAGGTGCAGTGAACTGAGATTGGGGTGAGAGTGGGACACTGTGCTCTAGCCTGGGTGACAGAGAAAGACTTTGTCACAAAATGAAACAAAACAAAACAAAAAAACGAAGTTCCACAGATCTCTAGGGCTGGGGCAAAATGCCACCAGTCTCTTCGCTAAAGCATAGCAAGAGCGACCTTTGCTTCAGTTCCCAATAAGTTTCTCATCTCCATCAGAGACCACCTCAGCCTGGACTTCTGTATCACTATCAGTATTTTGGTCAAAACCATTCAACAAGTCTCCAGGACATTCCAAACTTTCCTGCATCTTCCTGTCTTTTTCCATGCCCTCCAAACTGTTCCAACCTCTGTCCATTACCCAGTTGTAAAGTTACTTCCACATTTTTAGGTTATCTTTATAGCAGTACCCCACTATCCTGGTACCAATTTTCTGTATTAGTTCTTTTTCATACTGCTATCAAGAACTGCTTGAAACTAGATAATTTATAAAGGAAAAAGGTTGAATTGACTTACAGTTCTACATGGCTGGAGAGGCCTCAGGAAACTTAAAATCATGGCAGAAGGTGAAGGGGAAGCAAGGCACGTCTTACATGGTAGCAGCAGAGAGAGAAAGAGGAGGGGAAAACACTTTTTTTTTTTGAGACAGAGTCTCGCTCTGTTGTCCAGACTGGAGTGCAGTAGCATGATCTTGGCTCACCACAACCGCTGGCTCCTGGGTTCAAGTGATTCTCTTGCCTCAGCCTCCTGAGTAGCTGGGACTACAGGCTCACACCACCATGCCCAGCTAATTTTTTTATTTTTAGTAGAGATGGGGTTTCACTATGTTGGCCACGCTGGTCTCGAACTCCTGACCTCATGATTTGCCTGCCTCAGCCTCCCAAAATGCTGAGATTACAGGTGTGAGCCACCACACCTGGCCAGGAAACTACTTTTAAACCATGAGATCTCATGAGAACTCCTTCACTATCAGGAGATCATCATGGGGGAAACTGCCCTATGATCCAATTAGCTCCCACTAGGTTCCTCCTGACATGGGGATTACAATTTGAGATGAGGATTGAGTGGGGACATACAGCCAAACCATATCAGAGGTGGACCCTGGTGGGAGGTGTTTGGGTCATGGGGACAGATCTTTCATGAGTGGCTTGGTGCCGTCCTCACAATAGTGAGTTCTCACAAGATCTGGCTGTTTAGAACTATGTGGCACCTCCCCACTCCCTCTCTTGCTCCTGCTTTTGCCATGTGACATGCCTGCTCTCTCTTTACCTTCCACCATGATTGAAAGCTTCCTGAGGCCCTTACCAGAAACAGGTGTCAGCACCATACTATTTCTACAGCCTGCAGAACCATCAGGCAATTAAATCTCTTTTCTTTATAAGTGACCTAGGCTTAGGTATTTCTTTATAGCAACGTAAGAATGGCCTAATACAGCCTGCATACACATGTATCCACATGTGTATATGCACATGTGTGTTCCTGTGCTCACTAACACACTCAAGCCAGGGAAGGCCCTACAGAAGGTACAGTCCACGTAGGGAAATGAACGCATCTCATTTGCACTACTTGAGAGATTCTTCACCTGTAAGAAGTCCTTTTTTAGGGGGCTACATCTCTAGCCCTAAGGTCTAAGTGTTTGGGTCATGTTATCCATTCAAGCTGAAATTTGGATTAAAACCCAGTCATATCCATCTGGGGAAGGCTTTAACTGCCTTGCGTTGTCTGTAGCCATCTCCATCTACTTCCCAGCTTTTATAGAAGTGCCATACATTCCTCTCCCAACTGACCCAGGCTCTCGAATCATCACTGAATTGCCTGGAAAAGATACTCCTTTCCTTGAGTCCATGTCATCAGAGCAAACAAAATCACCATTACAAGCTTCTATGCATGCAAAAGCAACAAGACCAATGAGAGGGGCCAACATTCCCCACTGTATTGGAAAAGGACCCACATAATGGCTTTCACTCATCTTACTATGCTCCCATAAAGGCACTTTTCTTCTTTCTTCATTTGTTCTGATTTCTATAATATCATATTAGGATTTCTAAAGGGCAGAATATTATAGGCTTATTAAAAACTTTTAGCTATTAGAGACTCTCTAAATCCAGGGTTTCTCCAACTTCCTAATAAAAGGAATCACCTGGAGATTCTTCCAATTACACAAATTTCTAAATCTCACTGGATTTTCACTAAATCAGAATCCCAGGGCCTTTGGTTGGAGAAATCATATGTTAAACAAGTCCTCCCAAGTATTCTTGTCAGCAAGTAAGTTTGGGAAATATCCTGCCCGGTCTCATCATTCTAAGGATGAGGACACTGAAGTCCAGTTTTTGTCCCCTCTAAAACTCATGTGTTGGAAACTTAATCCCCAAGGCCACAGAGTAGGGAGGTAGGCCTAATCCGAGGTGTTTAGGCCCACCTGAGGACTCCACCCTCACAAATAGATTAATGCCACTATAAAAGAAAGACTGTGGGAGTGGGTTCTCCCTCTTCCACACTTCCATTATGTGAGGACACAGTTCCTCGTTGCACACTGCCTTCCACCATGTGATGGCGCGGCAAGAAGCCCCTCACCAGATGCTAGCACCTTGATCTTGCACTTCCCAGCCCCGGAACTGTGAGCCAATAAATTTCTGCTTATTATAAATTAAATTAGCTAATGTGTGATATTCTGTTATAACAGTACAAAATGGACTGAGACACCTAAAGTAGTTAAATAACTTATTGAAGATACCTGTGTTTATGCTTGTGCAAATACAGACTGCTTCTGGAGGGACTGTGCCTGTCTTATGGGAAACAGACTGGAGAACTGTGAATCTAAGAAGTAAAAAAAGACTTCATTCTTTCATTATATGCCCTTTTGTGATGGTTAGGGAAAAGTTTTCCCCATATAATGAACAAATTTTCAATAAACACCTAGTTCTGAGTACTTCTGATTTGCATGCATCTTAGAAATATAGTCATTGTACCCCAGCTTCCCCCACTCCCACCTACCTTGAATCTGCTTTCTAGCTGTCAGACAGCCCCCTCATTTCCCTTTCCTCTGCCTACTCCAGACTCCTCCACTTGTGCACAGTCAGCCCTGCTTTACTCCAGCCGCCCTGACTGGGCTGAAGGCAAGGAGCACTTGAACAACCTCTTTTTCTACCAGGAAAGGCCTGGAGTGAATCATTCTCTGTATGCGACAGAGCCCCAGAGCTGACTGGTGGGCTTGGCTGTGACTCAGCCAAGGCCTTTCTCCCAGGACTTGCCACCAATTTCACAAAGTGGCACCCAACCTTGAGTACATTCAGAAATGACATGGAACAGGAACTCTATGCTGGGGTGGCCATACTCCCACCTTTGCAGTTTCATATAGCAACATCTGAAAGTCACGTAGACAAGATTCTTTATGACATGGGGTTAGCAGAAAGCATTTAAATGTCTAAATACAAAAGTGTGGAGCACGTGGAACTGTCATTACCGTGGTGGGAGTGCCAGTTGTTTCAACCACTTTGGAAAACTGTTTGGCAGAATCTATTAAAGCCCAACAGTGCATACTTATGATCCAGCAATTCTATTCTCAGGTCTTTTGCAGAAATGTGTATATACGTTTACCAAAGGATAAGTACACAAATATTCATGGGAGCAACTATTCCTATCAATCAAAAATTGGAAACTACCAAAATGTTCATTGACATGATTTGGCACTGTGTCCCCACCCAGATCTCATCATCTTGAATTGTAATCCCCATGTGTTGAGGGAGCAACCTGGTGGGAGGTGATTGGATCATGGGGCTGTTCTTATGATAGTAAGGGAGTTCTCACCAGATCTGATGGTTTTAAAAGTGGCAGTTTCCCCTGAGTGCTCTCTCTCCTGCTGCCTTGTGAAGAATGTGCTTGCTTCCCTTTGCCTTCCACCATAAGTGTAAGTTTCCTGAGGCTTCCCCAGCCACGTGGAACTGTAAAGTCAATTAAACCTTTTTTTGTTTATAAATTATCCAGTCTCGGGTAGCATCTTTTGTTTTTTTGAGACGGAGTCTCTTTCCATTGCCCAGGCTGGAGTGCAGTGGTGCAATCTTGGCTTACTGCAACCTCCCCCTCCCAGGTTTAGGCAATTCTCCTGCTTCAGCTTCTCAAGCAGCTGGGATTACAGGCGTGCACCACTAGACCATCACACCTGGCTAATTTTTGTATTTTTATTAGAGACAGGGTTTCACCATATTGACCAGGCTGGTCTCAAACTTCTGATCTCAAGTGATCTGCCAGCCTTGGCCTCCCAAAATGCTGGGATTATAGGCATGAGCCACCATGGCTGGCCTCAGGTAGTATCTTTATAGCAATGTGAAAAGTTTAATATATTCATCAATAGTCAAATAAATAAGTCTATCCTATTCATAAAATGGAATATTATCAGGAATTAAAATGAATGAATTAATGTTACATGCAACAGCATGAATGATTCTTACAAATGTAATGTTCAGCTAAAAAAAAAAAGCCAGACATAAATAAGGATTTTATATGGTTATTTACATGAAGTTCTAAAGTTAGGCAAAATTAATCTCTGTTATTTTAAGTCAGGAAAGTGGGTGGGAAGTGACTGGGAAGGGACTGATAGTATTAGAGTCCAAGCAAGGAGATGGGTAACTTATAACATTTAATTTGTAAATGCATAAATTGGGTAAGAAATGGGTAATTTATAGAAATTCATTTAATGGTCATTCATATATTTCTCTGCATGTATGTCTACTTCAACCTAAAGCTTACTTAAAAAGAAATAGCCCCAGCCAGCCACAGTAGCTCACACCTGTAATCCCAGCACATTAGGAGCCTGAGATAGGTGAATCACCTGAAGTCAGGAGTTCAAGACCAGCTTGGCCAACATGGCGAAACCCTGTCTCTACTAAAAATACAAAAGATGGGCTTGGTGGTGCATGCCTGTAATCCCAGCTACCAGGAGGCTAAGGCAGGAGAATCACTTGAACCCGGGAGGCGGAGGTTGTAGTGAGCCACAATCGCACCATTGCACTCCAGCCTGGGAAACAGAGCAAGCCTCTGAAGACTCTTCTCTCTTTTTTTTTTTGAGATGGAATTTGGATCTCATTGTCCAGGCTGGAGTGCAATGATGTGATCTCAGCTCATTGCAACATTCACCTCTCGGGTTCAAGCAATTCTCTTGCCTCAGCCTCCCGAGTAGCTGAGGTTACAGGCATGCACCACCACACCCAGCTAATTTTGTATTTTTAGTAGAGATGGGGTTTCTCCATGTTGGTCAGGCTGGTCTTGAACTTCTGACCTCAAGTGATCCACCTGCCTCAGCCTCCCAAAGTGCTGGGATTACAGGGGTGAGCCATCGCACCTGGCCAAAGAAGACTCTTAATTACCTAGTGATGATGCAATTTTTTTGAAATGGTAAAACAATCTGTGCTAAAAGTGATAAACAGAGCACGTACAACCACCCTTCCATTGACACGATAATGACATCGCTTTAAAATCTAGAGTGTGTTAAAACTGGGTAAAATTACTTTGTGTTCATATGTCAAAGCAGACTTAGATTCTAGGCTCAGATTTTTAAAAACATATCTTACATATACATGAATGTCCATTTTGATATTATAAAGTCATGTGGGATATAGGACAATCCATTGTCTTACAGAATTGTCCTGTGCATTGTAGGATGTCTAGCACTCATAGTCCCTGACCATCAAATGCTAGTAATGTCACTGTGACAACGAAAAATAACACCACAAATTTCCAACATTCCTCTAGGAACATTCCAACATTCCTTTTCAACATTCAACAGATGCTGTCACTTTGATCAATAACCATCAATATAGAGGATAACTTCCAGGCTATAAGCCACTTATATTTGCATTCATGAAATCCTAGATGATCCATGGTCATCAAAGTAATTTGATGAGCATAATAATTTGAGCCAACTCTCTCAGGTCTTCAAGGCCTCTCCACTCATTGCACTGTAGATCCGTTCCAAATTAGGCTCTCTGGAGTCTCAGCTTAATGAACATTTGGAGGTTCTGTGATTCGTGACTGGCCTCAAGAGTCTATCAGAAGAGATGGGTAATGTTCTTGGACAAACAAGTGGAAATTATGCCTGAATGTTTCAAACTATATTCCTATCTCTGCCTTGAGATTTCACTTGCTTTATAAATAAGACTCCGGCCGGGCGCGGTGGCTCACGCCTGTAATCCCAGCACTTTGGGAGGCCGAGGCGGGTGGATCACGAGGTCAAGGGATTGAGACCATCCTGGTCAACATGGTGAAACCCCGTCTCTACCAAAAATACAAAAAATTAGCTGGGCACGGTGGCGCGTGCCTGTAATCCCAGCTACTCAGGAGGCTGAGGCAGGAGAATTGCCTGAACCCAGTAGGCGGAGGTTGCAGTGAGCCGAGATCGCGCCATTGCACTCCAGCCTGGGTAACAAGAGGCAAAACTCCGTCTCAAAAAAAATAAAATAAATAATAAATAAATAAATAAGACTCCTCTGATGTTCTAGAGCAGGGCTGGGCACTGTGGCTCAAGCCTGTAATCCCAGCACTTTGGGAGGCCGAGGCGGGCGGATCACGAGGTCAAGAAATCGAGACCATCCTGGTCAACATGGTAAAACCCCGCCTCTACTAAAAATACAAAAATTAGCTGGGCGTGGTGGCGTGCACCTGTAGTCCCAGTTACTCGGGAGGCTGAGGCAGGAGAATTGCTTGAACCCAGGAGGCTGAGGTTGCAGTGAGCCGAGATTGTGCCACTGCACTCCAGCCTGGTGCCTGGCGACAGAGTGAGACTCTGTCTCAAAAAAAAAAAAAAAAAAAAGATGTTCTAGAGCAGAGGGCTCCATTGATTTCTCAGCCTGTACAATCAAGGGTTGCAATCCATGCTGGACATTCTTGTCCATTAATACAAGAATGTTCAAGTTCAAGATTAAAGTCCGACAGGATTCAATTTCTGGTTAGGGCTTTGGATCCCTAAATACTGGATACCTTGTGCCTTATCTTCTGTCATGGGAAATAGCTAACATTTGAGTGATTATTATATGCTAGGCTATACACCAACCCAGTGCTATGCATTTTACAGGAGTTGTTTAATTCTCAGAACAATCTTACAAGGCAGGTACTATTATTATTCCTAAAACTCGGCAAATAGACTTTGTGTTTATATGTCAATGCTGACTTCAATTCTAGGCTCAGACCATAATAAACACACTTCCAATGTTTGTAAGGTTTTGATGAGAAAACTGAGGCACAGAGTGTTTAACTAAAATTCTGAGTCACATAGTTAATAAGCTAAAGAGCCAGGATTTGAACCCAGGCACCTGATTCCAAAACTAGAGTTTCTAACCATTATGGCATTCTGCCTCCAATGTAGGAGGACACCCTTGCTAAGAAGCCGTACCTTGGGCATAGAGAAATGGTATAGCCTTACATTGGATAAATGCCTTTCGGCATTCAGCCTGCCTAGGAGAAGTCTGGTGCATTCCTATATCAGTGAGGCTGCATTCAGCTTCAAATAGCAATAGAAAGCTGACTAGTAAGTCTGAAAATAAGAACATTTATTGCTTATTCAATGTGAAGTCCCAAGGTTGGTTGAATGGTTCACTAATATTGTTAAGCACTCTTGGCCTCATCATCATCAGTATATTAGCTTTTCTTCTCATGTGTTATCTCCTTGAGATGAGATGGTTGCTGCAGTTCCAATTACAAAAGAGAAAGGAAGGAGCAAGGAGCAGAGGAAAAAGGATTTTTAATGGCTTTTTATTCCTAGCTAACATTTTTCGGGTTTCATTGACTACAACTGCTTGACATGCTTACTCCTAAACCTATTGTTGGAAAAGGGGAATGGTAGGTAATATGATGATTGCCTTAGACAAATCACTATGTATCCCTGGGGTTCTGTTGCCAGGGGTTTCAACCATTACCAAATTAGGGTGCTGTTAGGAAAGAAAGGGGATGGCTGCGATCTTAGCTTGGGCTGCCATAATAAAGCCCCATAGACTGAGTGGCTTCAACCACAGACATTTATTTTCTCATAGTTCTAGAGTTTGAAAAGTTCAACATTAAGGTCTGGCAGGATCAATTTCTGGTTAGGGCTTTGGATCCCTAATTACATCTAAAAGGCTCCATCTGCAAATATCATCACATCTGGAATTAGGGCTTCAACATATGAATTGCAGGGGACACAAACATTCAGTCCAAAACAGCTGCCAAGTAGGCAATAAAACAACATCTGCCATTTCTTTGTGGGGTGATCGGGTAGTCTCAGCTTGGATAGCAACCTGGGAGTTATGTTGGTTGCCAGGGACACAAAAGATGTGCTTATGATAATCTTAGTAACGATGAAATCACGTGTCACTAGTCGCCCAGACCTGAGCGCCAGAAGTGCCCCCCAACATCTCCCTCAGAGATTTTCAGAGCTTGAGATTCCTGATTAATGGGCTCTGTCCACAAAAGGTGTCCTTGGTCATCTCAGACATTATGGGGCAGGTCGAGTATGGGTAGGACATTGCTTCTGTCATAACAAGACTTGATTTATTTCAAATAATCTAGAATCTATGAAGAGATATAAGAGCCTACTGGCAGATTCCTGAACACCTCATGCATGCAACCTTTGTCTGCCTAGGCCCAGTGTCTCCAGCATGAAAGACTGCATGGCTACCCATGTTGCTCAATTTCTAGGCAAAGCCTGAGGATGGGTGTTTCTGGTCTTCTGCATAAAGGAAGTAAGTATGACAAATTACGTCTTATCAACAGTACTTACTCCTTTGCTATCCCAATGGGTCTTTCTTTCCAGTACCTTCACCCAAGACAGCTAGAGCTGAGCCATCCACTTTTCTGGGGGTATAAAAACTAGCGATCTTTGGTTGCAAGGAATGGAAACCAATTCTGGCTGATGTGATAAACAGTAGATTTTAGGGGAGACCATAGAGACCCTAGGCTCAATAGGAAGGCTAGGGGATCAGGCTTGAAATTGGGCAGGAACAAATTCAGTTCTTCAGGGTAAGGAAGCAGGACCGTCCAGACTGGAGGAACAGTCTAGACAGACATCACTGCCTAATGAATGAATGCCAGTCATTGTCACTTCAATTATCTGCAGAATATTCGAACTAGAGACATGATCGATTTCAGGCAGATTGCAGATTTAAATGTGAAAGGAAAAATCACTAAAGCCTTTAGAGGAAGACTGAGTAGAGACCCTTTGGGCCAGAGAGAGCAGGTCAAGATGTCAAGCACAAGCCAGGCCTGTGGACTTGGAGGACTCCTGGCCCAGACCAGGAATGGGAAACAGAGGTAGAACCTAGAGGTTTGGAGGGTAGGATGATCCCGTGGCTTAGGGTTTTGAGATACGCAAGCATAGCAGACACTAGGCTGCCAGCAACCTGACTGATTCCAGATCCCTACTGTGGTGCCTCAGGTGTTCCTATTACTCCTCCCTTCTTGGTCAAGGTCAGGTCAGCCTGGCAAGAAAGGACCTCAGGGCCCACAGCTGAGCAGGGAACAGGCAAGGGCTCATGCATCTCTTTTCCCAGTGAAGGTGCCCAAGTAAATGGGTGTAATAGATAAGGAACCAGCCTGGGGGCTTAGCAGTGTAGAAATCCAGTGCTCCCAGGGAAGCTACCTGAAAATGTGCAATGCACAGCCTCAAGACCAAGAGGCTGCAATTCAGGGCCACAGGTGACTGCAACAGCTCCATGGAGTATAGAGCAGTGGAAACAGAGACTTTTGCTTTGTATACATTTTAATAAAAAACAACTATTGTTGTGCCAAGCCTGTTCTAATCACGTTACACATGCTATCTTATTTAATCCTCCTAATAACTCCATTATGGGAGTTACTATTACTATCTCCATTTTACAGATGAGGAAACTAATGCACAGAAAGTTTAAGGCACTTGCGCCAGGTAACACAGCTATTTAAAGAGACAGAGCTGGGATTTAAATGTTGAGAATTTAAATGTTGGCACTACCTCTCATCTAAGCCAGACAGATAAACATAGACCCTGAAGCAGACTCTGAGCTTCAGGAGACAGATACAGGGGCATAGTATGGGTGGAGAGCAGGAGGGCATGCCAAAGAGTCAGGGTGTAAGCATGTGGTTATGTGGAGACATGATTTTGTATAGCCTTCATTTACCTTGAACTTTCCTTTCGAAGGTGTCATGGGAGACTTCTAACACCAGCTTGGTAATGAGAATCATAGACTCCTTCAGAATTCTGCAATAAATTTGCACAGCAAATCTTTCTTCTTAAAAAAATTTGGGGCCTGGCGCGGAGGCTTACGCCTGTAATCCCAGCACTTTGAGAGGCTGAGGAGGGCAGATTATGAGGTCAGGAGTTCGAGACCAGCCTGGGCAACATGGTGAAAACCCCATTTCTACTAAAAATACAAAAATTAGCGGGTCATCGTGGCTAGAGCCTATAATCCCAGCTACTTGGGAGGCTGAGGCAGGAGAATCACTTGAACCCAGGAGGCAGAGGTTGCAGTGAGCTGAGATCATGCCTCTGCACTCCAGCCTGGGCGACAGAGTGAGACTTTGTCTTAAAAAAATTTTTTTTTGATTTTACTGTGGTAAGAAGACAACATGAGATCTGCTCTCTTTAACAAATTTTTAAGTGTAAAATGCAGTTAACTATAAGGAAAAGATTGTATAGCAGATCTGCAGAACTTATTCACTTTGCTTAACTGAGACTTTCTGTTGATTGATTAGCAACCCCTTAATTCCCTTCTCCAGCCCCTGGCAACCACCATTCCACTCTTTGATTCTATGAATTTGACCATTTAAAAATATCGCTGCAGAGGAATCATGCAGTATTTGTCCTTCCGTGACTGACTTATTTCACTTAGCATAATATCCTCAAGTTTCATTCATGTTGTAACATATTGCAGGATTTCCTCCTTTTTTTGAAGGCTAAATAATAATCCATTGTATGTTTGTTTATTTGTTTGTTTTTTGAGATGGAGTCTCACTCTGTGGCCCAGGCTGCAGTGCAGTGGTGCGATCTCAACTCACTGCAGCCTCTGACCCCCAGGTTCAAGTGATTTTTGTGCCTCAGCCTCCTGAGTAGCTGAGATTACAGGTGTGTGCCACTACATCTGGCTAATTTTTGTATTTTTAGTAGAGACAGGGTTTTGCCATGTTGGTCAGGCTGGTCTCGAACTCCTGACCTCAAATGATCCACCTGCCTCAGCCTCCCAAAATGCTGGGATTACAAGTGTGAGCCACCATGCCTGGCCTGTATGTACTCTTTACTGTTCAAAACAAGGTTTAAAAGTGGTGGAATTGAGGCCAGGGGAGGCCTGTATGTGGTTACGTTTTAAAAACTAATCTTAGCTGGGCATGGGGGTGCATGCCTGTAGCCCCAGCTACTCGGGAGCTGAGGCAGGAGGACTGTTTGATCCCAGGAATTCAAGACCTCCCAGGATAACATAGCCAGACCTTCTCTCTAAAAACAAAACAAAATAAAACTAGCCTTTTAGAGAAACATACTCACATATTCATGGATGAAATGAAGTTATGTCAGAAGTTTGCTTTGAAATAGTTTGGGAGGAGAAGCGGGTGAGGGTTTGGGTGGGGCAGGATTGTCCCATGGATTGATGGATGGATGGCATTGGAGGTTAGATAATGGATATGGGGCAGGGGACTTATTATACAATTTGGTCTACTTTTGTGTAAGTGATAAATTCTCCATAATTGGAAAGATTTAAAAAATTAAGATATGGTACCACAATTTGATTGCAAGTGACCATATCTACCCTCGCAACCATGAAAGACTCATTTTAAAAACTTAGTAGTTTACTTAAAAGATAAGTTCAAAATTTTAAATGCTAACAAATCTTCATCCCAATTTTGCTCTTCCCACACAACATACGTGACATCCTGGCCACAGAACTTGTGTGAAACCATGTACCACACAAAGCAAATTGTCAGTTTACTTGGAGTCTCTGGCTGTAACTCAGCCCTGACTTGGCTGTGTTCCTTCAGAGCTGAAGCCTCAGTTGAGACTCCCTGCTGCAGAAACAGGGGCCAGACAACAGGGCCCATGCCAAAACTGGAGGGGTCACCAAGACCCTCGAGGCCTCTGCTCCCAAGAACATGGGTCTCCTGTTACATCCAAAGGGAGAACCACCCACATGTCTGAAGGCATCTTCTAGATGGAGGATTCTAAACACTGAAATGCCTCAGACTCTGTTCTCAGCACCTTCTCTTCTCTTGCTACACTTTCTTCCTTGAGAATTTATCCTGCTTCACAGCTTCAGATTTATCTAAAAGCTGGTGATTCCCAGGTTTATACTGCCAGCCTGGACTGTCCCTTGACTGCCATTGACTGGCATATCCAGCTGTCCTCACAACATTCTCACGTAAATGACAGTGGGGAATCTCATTCATGTGAAACGGGCTGTGGGATCATTGCAAAAGCCAAGGTGGTGGATCACAAGGTCAGGAGTTCAAGACCAGCCTGGCCAACATGGTGAAACCCCATCTCCACTAAAAATACAAAAATTAGCTGGGTGTGGTGGCGGGTGCCTATTATCCCAGCTACTCAGGAGGCTGAGGCAGGGAACTGCTTGAACTTGAGAAGCAGAGGTTGCAGTGAGCCAAGATTGTGCCACTGCACTCCAGCCTGAGCAATAGAGTGAGACTCCATCTCAAAAAACCAGTAGAAAAAAAGAGCCAGTCCCACCTCAGTCTGCTCATCCCAGGAAGCTATTCTTGATTCTTTTCTTCACTCATCACCTCCAATTGCTCAGCAAGTCCTGTTGACTCTGCCCTCAAACTATACTCCAAATCTGACTACATCTTACCACCTCTACCATGACCACCACTTCATCCAAACCATTAGTATCTCTCATCTGAGCTATTGCAGTAACCTTCTAACTCGTCTTGCTGCTTCCTCCTTCATCCCCTGTATCGGTGTAGATTAGATTTTAAATATATTCATCAGATCACAAGCCACTTCTAACAAAACTCAAATTCCTGCCAGGCACAGTGGCTCCTGCCTGTAATCTTAGCTACTTGGGAGGCTGAGGTAGGAGGACTGCTTGAGGCCAGGAGTTCAAGACCAGCCTAGGCAACATAGTGAAACCCTGTCTGTAAAAACAAAGTACAAAAAAACAAAAAAACACAAATTATCCAGGTGTGGTGGTGTGCACCTATAGTCCCAGCTACTCAGGAAGCTGAGATGGGAGGATTGCTTGAGTCTGGGAGGTCAAGGCTACAGTGAGCCTTGATCCTTGATCGTGCCACTGCACTAGCTCAGGTGACAGAGGGAGACTCTACCTCAAAAAAAAAAAAAAAAAAAAGAGAGAACTTGTCTCAACAGAAAATTAGCTGGGTGTGGTGGTAAGCACCTATAATCCCAGCTACTTGGGAGGCCAAGGTGGGAGAATCACTTGAGCCCAGGATTTTGAGGCTGCAGTGAGCTATGATCACACCATTGCACTCTAGCCTGGGTGTGATAGAGTGAGACTCTATTTCAAAAAAAAGGAAAACGAAAGAAAGAGAGAGAAAGAAAGAAAGAGAAAGAAAGAAAAAGAAAGAAAGAAAGAGAAAGAACGAAAGAAGAATTAAAAACAAAACAAGGCTGGGCGCAGTGGCTCACATCTGTAATCCTAGCACTTTGGGAGGCTGAGGCAGTGGATTGCTTGAGGCCAGGAGTTCAAGACCAGTTTGACCAACATGGCAAAACCCTGTCTCTACCAAAAATACAAAAATTAGCCAGGTGTGGTGGCACATGTTTGTAATCCCAGCTACTTAGGAGACTGAGGTGGGAGGATCGCTTAAACCTGGGAGGCGGAGGTTGCAGTGAGCCGAGATTGCATCACTGCACTCCAGCCTGGGTGACAGAGTGAGACTCTGTCTCTAAAAATACAATAAAAACAAAACAAAACTCAAATTCCTTACATGGCAGACAGGCTCCTACGTGACTGCACCCCTGGCCACCCACTGTTTCCGATTCCTCTTGGCTCCTTCTCCTCCAGTCACAGCCTTCATGACGGTCTGTGAATTTTACTCCAGTCTCGTGATCTTTGTGTTTGTTCTTCCTATTCTAGTTTGTCCTTCCTTTATACTTCTGGCGTGTTCCCTCCCTTAATCGGGGGGTGGGGGGTCCTTGGATTCAGGATTCAGGTGTCTACTTAAAGTTCTACTTAGGTTCTCAGAGACATTGTCCTCCTACTATATGTAAAAGAGGCCTGCTTTTTCCCACCGTACCTTACCTTTGTTTTTTTTAGATGGAGTTTCACTCTTTCACCCAGGCTGGAGTGCAGTGGCACAATCTTGGCTCACTGAAACCTCTGCCTCCCGGGTTCAAGCGATTCTCCTACCTCAGCCTCCTGAGTAGCTGGGATTACAGGCGCCCGCCACCACATCCGGCTAAATTTTGTGTTTTTAGTAGAGACGGGGTTTCACCATGTTGGCCAGGCTGGTCTCAAACTCCTGACCTGGTGATCCACCCGCCTTTGTTTCCCAAAGTGCTGGAATTACAAGCGTGAGCCACCGTGCCCCACTACCTTCTTTTTAAAATAACCCTTATCACTACTGAAAATGATGTCTTTATATGTTTATCTCTTTATGTTCTGTTTCCTTGCCCTTCTCCCAGGAACATGAATTTCATGAGGGCAAGGACTTTGCCTCTTTTACTTTTGTGTCTCTTGTGCTTAGCACCATATTTGAATGTTTGTTGGCTGAATGGATAATTGCCTGATACAGACCTATCTTTTCTAGAGAATGGAGAGGTGAAAGTGTCGTTTACCAGCCACCTATCTTAGGTAGAGTCCCAGAGTGTAGGCTTATGCCATGGAACTCATGTGAATTTCCACTTGGGCCGTCTGGGATTCTTTTCTCAAAAGAGCCTGATGTCTGGTGCATGGGCCAATCGGCCGGCCTGGAGGAATATAACCCACATTTACCTTACCCCTCTGGGTGGTATTCTAGAAGGAAAGCAACTCACCGCAGCAAGGGTGCTTTCTCTCCTGGGTCGGTAGAAGACGTGGTTTGAATGTAGCCCTGAAGAGAGTCTCAAATGATCTTTGCCTCAGTTGTGTTGTGTCAGTCTCCTGGGGAGAAGGATCCTTTACTAAAGTGAAAAACAAATCAGTCCAGCTTGAGAGCGGTAGATAACAGCACAGGGGAGCTCTGTTTTATGGCCTCAAAGAGTTTAACCCAGATTGGAAAAAGGTGTTTCACTCCAGCAGCAACAGAGGGGAGCTGCACCTTGCCTCTGACCCTAGAGATATGAGGCATGTCACAGGGCTTAACGACAGGGCACCAGCCATAGCAGGAGGGTGGAAACTTGGGCAGCAAGAGTCACAGTGAATGTCTGGTAAGGAGTAACCATCGGAGTGACATGGCAGCTGCATGGTAAACACTGGGGATGTGCCAAAGATGGAGGCTGGATCAGTCAGGTTTTATTGCAATGATTCTACATAAAAAACTCACCTAATTTCAGTGACTTATAATAACATCAACACCACATTTATGTATCTCACCTATAGGTATTCAGGTCAGTTGCAGCGGTTTTGCTTCAGGCTGTGGGTCCGGTTCACGTCTGCCCCACATGGCTCTCATGCTGGGACCAGCAGCTTCCCTTGGCAGCTAGCAGAGGTTTGAGAAGGCAAGCCAAACCATGCAAATGTATTGAAACCTCTGCTCAGGTGACCTTCTTTAATAATCCATTGGCAAGGCTGGGCACAGTGGCTTACAGCTGTAATCTCAGCAGTTTGGGAGGCCAAGGTGGGTGGATCATCTGAGGCCAGGAGTTCAAGACCAGCCTGGCCAGCATGGTGAAAACCCATTTCCACTAAAAAATACAAAAATTAGCTGGGCATGGTGGTGGGCGCCTGTAATCCCAGCTACTCGAGAGGCTGAGGCAGGAGAATTGCTTGAACCCAGAAGGCAGAGGTTGCAGTGAGCCGAGAGCATGCCACTGTACTTCAGCCTGGGTGATAGAGTAAGACTCTGTCTCAAAAAAAAAAAAAAAAAAAAAAAATTCCACTGGCAAACAAATCACATAGTCAAGCCCAGCATCAGTGGGTCATGAAAGTGTGCTCTGTGGACTCTAGTGGGGGACCCTGGAAAGGCTGGGGCAAAGGCTATGGATGCTGAACTCTATTACAGGGAGGAAGTGAAAAATTGAGAGTAGTAATCCAGTCTCCCACAGGGCCCATCACGGCTGTTTGGAGGCCCACATGTGTTACCATGGTGACATCTTCACTGAGAAGGGAGAAACTCAATGATAAGGGCAAGAAGCAGAAGACTGTTCTTTGTTCCTGTTACTTTGACACATATTCCTTGATTTTCACCCTCTAGGCTAAAATTTGAGCCTCCTTGATTTTTACCTCCAGGCTAAATTTGAGCCTTTGAAAGCTCAAATTACAGGACCATGAACATCTCTCCCTGGCAGGAAGCAACAAGGCTGAGAACTCGAGCACAGAGAGCTTGAAACCTGAAGGGCCACACACGTGTGCAGTGAAAAGCAGCACCCGGGCCTGGCATGAGAAGAGAAGACATCTGTCTTTTTCAGGTTTGTTTAAAATTACAGATAAGGCCTGGCACGGTGGCTCATGCCTGTAATCCCAGCACTTTAGGTGGCCAAGGCAGGAGGAGGATCACTTGAATCCAAGAGTTCCAGACCAGCCTAGGCAACAAGTGAGACCCCATGTCTATTTTTTTTAAGTTACAGATAAGATTAGATCTTCCTTGCTCTGCATTTTTGAGCTCGGTTCTGTGGTGACTTCTTTTCATGTTGAAGAATTTGTGCAACACTTAGTAGTTTATGGGAAATAAACATAACTGATACTTCCTTTGAATGGAAATGTGCCCCTTCAAGTGCCACAGCAGTGTTTATTTTAACCACTTAAAACAAGAAAAATCAAAATTAGGCCGGGCACGGTGGCTCATGCCTGTAATCCCAGCACTTTGGGAGGCCGAGGCAGGTGAGGTCAGGAGTTTGAGACCAGCCTGACCAACATGGTGAAACCCTGTCTCTAAAAAATACAAAATTAGCCAGGCAGGTGGTGCAAGCCTGTAATCCCAGCTATTCGGGAGGCTGAGGCAGGAGAATCACTTGAACTCGGGAGGCAGAGGTTGCAGTGAGCCGAGATTGCGCCATTGCACTACAACCAGGGCAATAAGAGTGAAATTCTGACTCAAAAAAAAAAAAAATCAAAATTGTTCTAAAATATATAATTTATTACCCATCTCAAAAATCAAAGTGTCAGCTGGGTACGGTGGCTTACGCCTATAACCCTAGCACTTCGGGAGGCTGAGGTGGGCGGATCACCTGAGGTCAGGAGTTCGAGACCAGCCTGACCAACATGGAGAAACCCAGTCTCTACCGAAAATAGAAAAAATAGCTGGGCTTGGTGGTGGGCACCTGCAATCCCAGCTACTAAGGAGGCTGATGCTGGAGAATCACTTGAACCTTGGGGGCTGGGGGTTGCAGTGAGCCGAGATCACACCACTGTGCTCCAGCCTGGGTGACAGAATGAGACTCTGTCTCGAAAAAAAAAAAAAAAAAAAATCAAAGGGTCCTGGATGCAATTTAATCTTTTCTAGAAGACTTGTGTTTATCTATGTCTACTCTTATGCAACACAACAGTTTTTCCTTTCCTGTTTATATGTGTTTTTTGCTATCAGTCCTTTAAAAAGAGTATTTAAGGAAGAGATTAGAAAAGGGAACTATCTTGTTATTACCAGATTAGGAAGATTACCATGGACTCAGGGAAATCTAATCAGATTTTGAAAGATATAATCTCAACAGATTAAAGGGATTCCCCAGAAGGAGCGAGGTCCAGGAAACTATTGAGAACGGTGCTCTTTAATCTTTAGATGGAGAATCCATAATGAACAATTGGGGAATCACATATGAACACTGGGATAGATTTAGAAGATCAGGATGGAGTATTTTTATTTTATTTTTTTTAGAGAGACAGGGTCTGGCTCTGTTGCCCAGGGTGGAGTGCAGTGGGACAATCATAGCTCATTGCAGCCTCAAACTCCTGGGCTAGAGTGATCCTCCTGCCTCAGCCTCCTGAGTAGCTAAGACTACAGGCACGTGCCCCTACACCTAGCTAATTTTTGTATTTGTTTGTTTGTTTGTTTGTTTTTAGAAACAGGGTCTCACTATGTTGCTCAGGCTGGTCTCAAACTCCTGGGCTCAAGCAGTCCTCCTGGCTTGGCCTCCCAAACTGCTGGGATTACAGGTGTGAGCCACCACTCCCCATCAGGACGGAGTATTATTAAGCTTTTAAAAGGAAGGAAATTCTGACATATGTTACTACATAAATGAGTTTTGAAGACATTATGCTAAATACATTAAGCCAGAAACAAAAAGGACAAATACTGTATGATTCTACTTATATGAGGCACCTAGAGTAGTCAAGGTCATAGAGACAGAGAGTAGGCCGGGTTCAGTGGCTCACGCTTGTGATCCCAGCACTTTGGTAGGCCGAGGCGGGCAGAGTTCGAGACCAGCCTGGCCAACATGCTGTCTCTACTAAAATTCAAAAATTAGCCAGGTGTGATGGTGGGCACCTGTAATCCCAGCTACTTGGGAGGCTGAGGTGGGAGAATCTCTTGAACCTCGGAGGCGGAGGTTGCAGTGAGCTGAGATTGTACCACTGCACTCTAGCCTGGGCAACAGAGTAAAAACTCCATTTAAAAAAAAAAAAAAAGACAGAGTAGCATGGTGGTTGACAGAGTCTGCGGCAGAGGGAAGGGAATATGAGGAGTTGTTGTTTAATGTGTACAGAGTTTGCTTGGGATAGTTGAAAAATTTTGAAGATGGATGGTGGTAATGGTTACACAACAGTGTGAATGGGCTGGGCGCGATGCCTCATACCTGTAATCCCAGCACTTTGGGAGACCAAGAGGGAGGATTCCTTGCTCTCAGGAGTTTGAGACCAGCCTGGATGACATGATGAGACCCTGTTTCTACAAAGAAATACAAAACTTAGCACAGCATGCTGGTGTAACTGTAATCCCAGCTACTCAGGAGGGCTCAGGTGGGAGGATCACTTGACCCTAGGAGGTCCAGGCTACAATAAGCTGTGATCGTGCCACTGCACTTCAGCCTGGGGGACAGAGCAAGACCCTGTCTCAAAAACAAAAACAATATGAATGTACTTAATGGCACTGAACTGTACACTTAAAAATAGTTAAAATATTAATTTTTTGGCTGGGCACGGTGGCTCAAGCCTGTAATTCCAGCACTTTGGGAGGCCGAGGTGGGCGAATCATGAGGTCAGGAGTTCAAGACCAGCCTGGCCAACATGATGAAACCCTGTCTCTACTAAAAATACAAAAAATTAGCTGGGGGTGGTGTGCGCCTGTCATCACAGCTACTAGGGAGGGTGAGGCAAGAGAATAGCTTGTACCTGGGAGGCAGAGGTTGCAGTGAACCAAGATAATGCCTCTGTGCTCTAGCCTAGTTGACAGTGTGAGACTCTGTCTAAAAAAAAAAAAAAAGTAATTTTTACATGTATTTTACCGTAATAAAAAATATCAGAAAAACAAACCTCCGCATAACCAGAACATTATTGGGGGAATATTATTGGTTATAGGTGGAAAACGAGTATTGTCTAGCCCTGAGGGAACGTGCCTGAATATACATAGAATTTAGAGGAGGCCTAGGGAAGATGAAACATTAAAGGTGAACCAGAGAGAACAATAATAAGTCATGTTAGGCTTGTTAAATATTTTAAATAGAGAATACTTACCCCCAGAATGGAATTACTTGATGCAGGAACATATTAGAATTTGTCTGTAGTTTGTTTGAAAATGAACACTTTCAGAAAACCAGAACTCACTGATTTTATGTCTCTCTCTCTGGGACCCCACAAAATAAATTGCAGAGGATTATTTTAGAAAAATAAACATCTGGGCCAGAAAGCAAAAGGTGGGTGGAGGTGAAAGCACTCAGGCCCGGTGAACGAGTTAGAGAAGAAAGTGAACCAACGTAAGTAGCTGGTAGCTGGTAAAATGTCTAAAATCTTCCCAGAGGGACATGGGAGCTACAGGAGATTTGGCGCCCCAAAGGCACATTCCACTGTGCAGAAAAAGACATGGCAGAAGAAAGTAATTCAAGACCTGAAATTCAAATATGGGGACTGAAAAATATGAAAGATGGAAAAAAGCCTAGAATTTGAGGAAGAACAGATGGCAGAGATGCAGGCCCTCTGTGGGCCTCTAGGATCACGAGAGATGCTTCAGTTCACAGTCGACTGGGAGTGATTCCAGCTGAAACAACTGTGGGGCCTGGGAAACAGGCAGATTTCAAAGGCCCAGGGTGGTTTCCAATGCACGCTGGTGGTGAGAATGGCTTTCCTGGGACATTCTGCGAAATCTCAGCCTTGTGCAGGCCTGAACAATTCTACTGCAAGAGGAGCTCAGGGCTGAAAGTGTCTGCTTAGGAGAGAGTATGGAGGCTATGTCACTAGACAGAGAACTGAGTGGCCAGGAACACAAGGGGAAATTGAAATTAAGAAGTTTGCTGGGTGTGGTGGCTCATGCTTGTAATCCCAGAACTTTGGGAGGCTGAGGCGGGCGGATTGCCTGAGGTCAGGAGTTTGAGACCAGCCTGATCAACATGGGAATCCCCATCTTTTGTACTAAAAATACAAAAATTAGCTGAGCATGGTGGCAGGCGCCTGTAATCCCAGCTACTCAGGAGGCTGAGATAGGAGAATCGCTTCAACCCGGGAAGTGGAGATTGCAGTCAGCCGAGATCTCACCATTGCTCTACAGCTTGGGCAACAGAGTGAGACTCTGTCAAAAAAAAAAAAAAAGAAAAAGAAAAAAAAAAGTTTGAAATCAGCTGGACAGCGAAGAAGGGAACATCAAATAAACAAAGTGACTTTTTTTTTTTTTCAGGACAGTGTCTCACACTGTCGTCCAGGCTGGAGTGCAGTGGTGCAATTTCAGCTCACTGCAACCTCCGCTTCCCAGATTCAAGTGATTCTCCTGTCTCAGCTTCTCAAGTAGCTGGGACTACAGGCACATGTCACCCACCATGGCTGAATAATTTTTTGTATTTTTAGTAGAGATGGGGTTTCATCATGTTGGCTCAGTTGGTCTTGAACTCCTGACCTCAAGTGATCCACCCACCTTGGTCTTCCAAAATGATGGGATTACAGACGTGAGCCAACCGTGCCTGACTTAAGTAAACATAGTGACTTTGCAAGAAGGCAGGAATGTCTCAAATGCCACCCTCCAAAGGAGAAGCCATTTTTCTTCTAGATATATTACATGTCTGGTTCTCTAATTCACCTGTTGGTGGGAGTTCTTCCCAGTGTAGTTTGTTTTTGGGTTATGATCTCCAGACAGCTGACGGAATAACCAGCTTTCTTGTAGGGCTGGAAATAAAAGGATTTCTCTACCTAGTCTCCTTCTTTCAGATGCCATGATGTTGATCTTTGGTATATGTGTCTAGGTTAAGTTTTACTTATTTAGAAACATCATGATGTGTGTTGGGGGGTAGGATTCGGGATTGCTTGAGTTTCCAAATATGGTAGATATATGGGACTGATGCTATGACAATCTTGTGAATCCTCTTTATTCTTTGGAGTCTTTAAAAGGGAGGAACGTAGAGTCTCATTGAACAAATTCAGTGTCTGAGGTCTTAAAATAGCTACACTCATTCCAGTGGACATCAGCGAGAAAACATTTTGCTGAAATACGTTGACTCTATCAGAACCCTCAGGCAGAAGCTGAGCATAATAAGAAATTGGAGATGAAGAATTTTGGATATTTTCTAAGTATTTTTGACAATTAATCCCTTTAAACTTTAATTTATAAGGGTAAGAAATTCAATTTTTGGACTTAATAATTTTTCTCTGGGCTAGTCATATAGGAAGGGGAGTATATTCAAATCTCTATGTTGTAGATACAGCATTTTTTTTATTGTGGTAAAATATATGTAACACAAAATTTATCATTTTAAGCATAGAAGTTTAGCGGCATTAAGTACATTCATGTTGCTGTGTGTATTTGTGAGTATTCTCCAGAGAAACAGAATCAACAGGACATGTATCATTGTGATGCTTAATTTGAGGTGTCAATTTGACTGGATTAAGGAAATACTAACAGCTGGGTGTGGTGGCTTATGCCTGTAGTCCCAGCAGTTTGGGAGGCTAAGGTATTCAGATCATTTGAGGACAGGAGTTCAAGACCAGCCTGACCAACATGGGGAAACCCTGTTTCTACTAAAAATACAAAAATTAGCTAGGCATGGTGGGGCATGCCTGTAATCCCAGCTACTTGGAAGGTTGAGGCATGAGAATTGCTTGAACCCAGGAGGCGGAGCTTTAAGTGAGCCAAGATTGCTCCACTGCACTCCAGCCTGGGTGACAGAGCAACATTCCATCTCAAAAAAAAGTAACCTGGTAAAGCATTATACTTTGGGGTGTGTCTACGAGAGTGTTTCAAGAGATTAGCAATGTGAAGCTGAGTGGACAAGGTGGGGAAGACCTGCCTTCAGTGTGAGCAGGCACCATCCAATCTGCTGGCAGCCCAGAGAGAACAAAACAGAGAGAAAGACAAGTATGTTGAACTATCTTCTGGAGCTGGGATACACTCTCCTCTCCTTTGGACAACAACTTCATGTTTTCAGGCCTTTGGTATCTGCCAGTTACACCACTAGCTTCTCTGGTTCTGAGCCACTCTACCAGCATCCCAGGATCCCCAGCTTGTAGATGGCCTGTTGTGGTGCTTCCCAGCCTCCATAATCATGTCAGCCAACCCCCCGAATACGTTCCCTCTCATATGTATATTTATCTCCTATTGGTCTGTCTCCCTGTAGAACTCTAACACAATCATTCATAGATCGATAGAGCCAAGAAGTCCCACAATCTGCTATCTGCAAGCTGGAGAACCAGGAAAGCCAGCGGTGTAATTCAGTCCAAATCCAAAGGTCTGAGAATGCCGGGGTGTCCATATGCCTGAGAACCAAGTGCAGTGATGTTGACAGAAGATGAATATCTCAGCTTAAACAGAAAAAGCAAATTCACCTTTCAGGCCCTCAGCAGATTGGTTGATGCCCACCCACACTTGGGAGAGCCAACTGCTAGCTCGGTTCTCCAATTCAAAGGCTAATCTCTTCCAGAAACACCCTCACAGACCCAGCCATAAATAATGTTACCCAGTTATCTGGGCATCCTTTAGGGCAGTCAAACTGACACATAAAATTAACCATTACACCGTACACCCATCACCACCATCTCCAGAACTTTTTTCCTCTTTCCAAATTGAAATTCCATAACCATTAAATGATAACTTCTCCTTCATTTTTCTCCAGCCTGCCCCTGGCAGTGACCACTCTACTTTCTGTCTCCATGAATTTGACTACCCTGGGTACCTTGCGTCAGTGGAATCATACAGTAATTGTCCTTTGGCATCTGGCTTACTGTACTTAACGTAATGTCTTCATTACGTGTAGCAGAATTTGTCAGAATTTCCATCCTTTTTAAGGCTGAATAATATTTCATTATATGCATAAACTTCATTTTGTTTATTCATTCATCTATCAGTGAATATTAGTGTTGTTTCCACCTTTGGCTATTGCGAATAATGTTGCTATAAACATATGCATACAAGGCTAGGCACTGTGACTGATGCCTGTAATCCCAGCACTTTGGGAGGCCAAAGTGGGTGGATCACTTGAGCTCAGGAGTTGCTCACCCTGGGCAACATGGCAAAAACACGTCTCTACAAAAACTACAAAAAAATTAGCTGAATGTGGTGGCGCGCACCTATAGTTCCAGTTTCTCGGGAAGCTGAGTTGGGAGGATCACCTGAGTGTGGAGAGTTGAGGCTGCAGTGAGCCAAGATCAGGCCACTGTGCTCTAGTTTGGGCAATGGGAGTAAAACTCTGTCTCAAAAGAAAAATCTGCTTGAGTCGCTGCTTTTAATTCTTTTTTTTTTTTTTTTTTTTTTTTAAGACAGAGTCTCACTCTGTCACCAGGTGTCAGGCTGGAGTGCAGTGGCACAATCTTGGCTTACTGCAACCTCTACCTCCTGGGTTCAAGCAATTCTCCTGCCTCAATCTCCTGAGTAGCTGGGACTACAGGTGCATGCCACCATACCCAGCTAATTTTTGTGTTTTTAGTAGAGATGGGGTTTCACCATGTTGGCCAGGATGGTCTCGATCTCTTGACCTCGTGATCCTCCCACCTCGGTCTCCCAAAGTGCTGGGATTACAGGCTTGAACCACCGTGCCTGGCCTAATTCTTTTGAATATATACCTAGAAGCGAAATTGGTAGAGCATATGGTAATTCCATTTTTAATTTTTTGAGGAGCCCATATTCTTTTTCATATTAACTGTATCATTTTACATTCCCATCAGCAATCCACAAGGTTTCCAACTTCTCCACATACTTGTCAATATATATTCTGATTATCATTATTATTATTATTTTGAGACAGAGTCTTGCTCTGTAGCCCAGGCTGGAGTGTAGTGGTGTGATCTTGGCTCACTGCAACCTCCGCCTCCCAGGTTTAAGCAATTCTCTTGCCTCAGCCTCCCAAGTAGCTGGGATTACAGTCATTTGCCATTATGCCCGGCTAATTTTTGTATTTTTAGTAGAGATGGAGTTTCACCATGTTAACCAGGCTGGCCTTGAACTCTTGACCTCAGGTGATCTGCCCGCCTCAGCCTCCCAAAGTGCTGGGATTACAACTGTGAGTCACACGCCCTGCTATTTGTTTTTTATAGTACCCATCCTAATGGGTGTGAGGTACTATCTCATGATTTTGATTTGCAGTTCCCTGAAGATTAGTGAGTGATGTTAAGCATTTTTTTCATGTCCTTATTGGTTCTGTATATCTTCTTTTTCTTTGTTTTATTGGAGACAGAGTCTCACTCTATCTCCCAGGCTGGAGTGCAGTGGCAGGATTACTGCAACCTCTGCCTTCCAGGTTCAAACGATTCTCATGCCTCAGCCTTCTGAGTAGCTGGGTTACAGGTATGTGCCACCATATCCAGCTAATTTTTGTATTGTTAGTAGAGATGAGGTTTTGCTAGGTTGGCCAGGCTGGTCTCGAACTCCTGGCCTCAAATGATCCACCTGCCTCAGCTCCCAAAGTGCTGAGATTACAGTTGTGAGCCACATGCCCAACTCTGTATATCCTCTTTAGAAAAATGTCTATTCAAGTCCTTTGTGTATTTTTTTTTGAGACAGGATCTTGCTCTGTTACCCAAGCTGGAGTGCAGTGGCACAAACATGATTCACTGCAGCCTGGATCTCCTTAAATTGTTTTTTTTTTTTTTTTTTTTTTTTGAGACAAGGTCTCACTCTGTCACCCAGGCTGGAATGAAGTGGTTTGATGTCAGTCATTGCAACCTCTACTTCCCAGGTTCAAGCGATTCTCCTCTCTTAGCCTCCTGTGTAGCTGGGACTACCAGGATGTGCCACCACACACAGCTAATTTTTGTATTTTTAGTAGAGATGAAGTTTCATCATGTTGGCCAGGCTGGTCTCGAACTCCTTACCTCAAGTGATCTGCCTGCCTCGGCCTTCCAAAGTGCTGGGATTACAGGCATGAGCCATTGCGCATGGTCAGGGCTTACACTTTATATCTGTGCTCTCTATTTTATTCTGTTAGTCTATATGTCTCTCTTTATGCCAGTACCACACTGTCTTGATTACTGTAGCGTTGATTACTATTGTTTAAAATCAGAAAGTTTGAGACCTCCAACTTCATTCTTCTATTTTAAGGTTGTTTTGGCCGTTCAGAGTTTTCTGAGAGTCCATAAGGATTTTAGGATGGATTTTTCTTTTTCTGGAAAACAAGCAAACATTATTGGCCTTTTGATAAGGATTGCATTGAATCTGTAGATCATTTTGGGTGTACTGATATTTTAACAATATTAAGTCTTCCAATCCATGAGATGTCTTCCCACTTATTTATGTCTCATCTTTTAGTAACTTTTTGTAGATTTTGTTTTTTTTTTTGAGACAGAGTTTCACTTTTTTGCCCAGGCTGGAGTGCAATGGTGCGATCTCGACTCACCTTAACCTCTGCCTACCGCGTTCAAGCTATTCTCCTGCCTCAGCTTCCCGAGTAGCTGGGATTACAGGCATGTGCCACCAGGCCTGGCTAATTTCATATTTTTTTTTTTGAGATGGAGTTTCGCTCTTGTTACCCAGGCTGGAGTGCAATGGCGCGATCTCGGCTCATCGCAACCTCTGCCTCCCAGGTTCAAGCAATTCTCCTGCCTCAGCCTCCTGAGTAGCTGGGACTACAGGCGCGTGCCGCCATGCCCAGCTAATTTTTGTATTTTTAGTAGAGACGGGGTTTCACCATGTTGACCAGAATGGTCTTGATCTCTTGACCTCGTGATCCACCCGCCTCGGCCTCCCAAAGTGCTGGGATTATAGGTGTGAGCCACTGCGCCTGGCCTAATTTTGTATTTTTTAGTAAAGACAGGGTTTCTCCCTGTCGGTCAGGCTGGTCTCGAACTCCTGACCTCAGGTGATCCACCTGCCTTGGCCTCCCAAAGTGCTGGGATCACAGGTGTGAGCCACTGCATCAGGCCTTGTTTTATTTGTTTTTGAGAAAAGGTCTAGCTGGAGTGTAGTGGCACTATCTCTGCTCACTGTAATCTCTGTCTCTCAGGCTCAAGCCATCCTCCCACCTCGGTCTCCTGATCGGCTGGGACTACCACCACACCTGTCTTCTGAGCAGGGTGCACCACAACACCTGGCTAATTTTTGTATTTTTTGCAGATATGAGCTTTTGTCATGTTGCCCAGGCTGGTCTCAAACTCCTGAGCTCAAGCAATCCACCTGAGCTCAAGCAAGGTGCAATAGCTCACACCTCAGCCTCCCAAAGTACTGGAATTGCAGGCATGAGTCAACATGCCCAGCTGTAGTTTTCAATATACAAGTACTTCATCTCTAAGTAATTTTTTATTTGTGATGCTATTATAAACGAAATTGTTTTATTTTTTGGATTGTTTATTGTTAATGTATAGGAATCCAACTGATATTTGTATGTCGATTTTGTATCCTGCAATTTTGCTGATTTTGTTTATTAGTTCTGTTTTTTTGTGCAGCATTTATCATTTTCTAAGCATAAGATGATATCATCTTGCTTTGATCCCTTCCAATGTGGATGCCTTTGATTTCTTTTTCCTGCCTAATTGGTCTGGTAGAACTTCCAGTACTCTACTGGACGGAAGTGGTGAAAACATGCATCCTTGTCTTGTTCCTGATCTTAGAGGAAAAGTTTTCAGTCTTTCACTATTAAATATGATGCCAGCTGTGAGTTTTTCATGTACGGACTATACTGTGCTGGGTATTGCATTTTTGAAAGGAGTATCTTTTTGCTGTGATTGTCAGTGTGTAACCTTCAGTGAGTTACAGTGGACAATGGGACTGGGCATGTTTTTGGTGGGAAACAGAATATGGAGCGCATTTCTGGCTTAGGCAATGTCATGGTCTAGAAGTTAATGGGCTGCTCTAATCCATATTAGAGTCTGCTAAGGCCAAAATATAAACTGTCCGTGAGACAGATCTACCAAAGAGCAGTGGCTGGTATTGAGGGAATGGATTCGTGAACGTAGAAGCCAGGAACATTCTGATACATGCCTAGTCTCTTCTCCCAGGAGGAAAGGGGAGTTAGCTGTGTTCCTGCAGATTTTGAGCTAAAAGAGTTGCAAGACTGAAAATCTGGAAAATGTTTAGGGGAATCTCCATTTCCCTGGCCTTAGATTCCAGAGCAGCACTCCTGTTCTCTCTTCCACCCCTTATCCGCTCACTCATGTCTATGAGGAGAGGACTAATTTGCCTGATTGGCGACTTAAGTACAAGGGCCTGGATGCCTTTGTTCAGTTCTTTCCCTCCCATCTTCCACGGTGTTTGCTTGGAGGGCCTTTACCCTGCTCTGTTGCAATCTCTGAAGCCTACTTCACACACAGGTTGAGTGTCCGGGGATGCCTGTGACCGACCCAAAAGGTAAGTCTGCATTTGTTCAGGGGTAAAATATTGGCAGGTCCTTCTAGATGCACCCTTAAATCATGTTTTCCCAGCAGCTTGTTGACAACACTGACATTTTGATTTCTGTCAGCTTTTGATTTATACTTGTCTGTCTCCATTGTTTTATTTCCCCATTGATTCAGACTTAGGAAAGGAAGAAAAAAGTATTATTTCGGTTTTCTAAGCACTATGGAGTACTATGCAGCAGTTAAAAAGAAATAGGTGGGTCAGGTGCAGTGGCTCACGCCTATAATCAGCATTTTGGGAGGCCGAGGTGGGTGGATGACTTGAGGTTAGGAGTTCAAGACCAGCCTGGACAACATGGTGAAACCTCGTCTCTACTAAAAATACAAAAAAAATTAGTGAGGCATGGTGGCACATGCCTGTGATCCCAGCTAGTCGGGAGGTTAAGGCAGGAGAATTGTTTTAACCTGGGAGGCAGATGTTACAGTGAGCCGAGATCGTTCCACTACACTCAAGCCTTGGCAACAGAGTGAGACTCTATCTCAAAACAAACAAACAAACAAACAAATAAACACAACAACTAAGTGGCTTCAGAAGAATGCACATGGAAAGGTTTATTGATAAAACATATCTTATTGTTAATTTAAAAAATCAAGCTGTAAGCTGGGCATGGTGGCTTCCACCTGCAATTCTAGCACTTTAGGAGGCTGAGGCAGGAGGACTGCTTGAGCCCAGAAGGTCAAGGCTGCAGTGAGCCATGATTATACCCCAGCATTCTAGCCTCAATGACAGAGCATGATCCTGTCTCAAATATATATATATGTATATTTATATTATATCTATATTATATATAGATATATATTATATATATAAAGAAAAAAATCAAGCTGTGAAATAAAAAGAAGACAGATATAATATGATACTATTTATGCTAAAAAAGCTACACTGGCAAAACTCTATGTCTCTCTAGTACCTTTATGTATGTGAAAACATATAGAAAGTTCAGGAATGACAATGGCTTCTATATGTTGCATCTGAATTTTTAAAACAGTAGCATATGTCTGTGTAATTTACAGTTAAAAATGAAGAAAACATGTGTGTGAGTAGAGTGTCTGACTAATGGATAGCCCCTTCTGAAGGTTCCGAGGTCTTTATTATTTTCAGGTTATGAATTGTGAGATTTTCCCTAATTGGGATTGTGAGAGAGGAGAGGTGGATGTCCCAGCCAGGTGGAACCCAGGGCCACGGGGTGAATGCAAGCTCTGCCCCTGGGAGCAGATTCTGGGATCTATAATCAGGGCTGAGTGTTGAGCTGGAAAAGCAGACGCCGCATAGGATTGGAGAAGCTGGGCAGGAAGGACTGGGATTGAAGTGTGTGTGCCGATGGAGCCAGAGGATCCAGGCTGAACTTGGGGCTTTGTTGGAAATAGATGCTCGGTGTCACAAAGAAAAATTAGCACTGAGACAAAGGATCTTTCAGCAATGCAGATTTTCTTTCTGGACTGCAGGAAGGGTACCCTCGATAGCCATTGTGTCACGAGAGTACAATGAGCAAAGGAAAACACACAAATTTATCCCTTACGTATTTGGGTCGTCCTTACTGCTGTGTTTGATCTCCGTTGGCTGGAGCCAGACCTTATGATTTAAACTAAAACCCAATTGGCTAATTACTTAAAACTTTTTTAAATAGGTAAAAGCAATGGAGAGCTGGAACATGCTGGTGAGCAGGTCTAGCACAGATATCCTGGTTAAAGTACAAGGACATAGAATGGACTGCATGCCTGTAAGCACGGCATGTCTAACAGCCACATAGGATAGGGTTTAACAAAGAGTTATTAGCACACTTATTCTTTAACAAGAAAGGAAACTTTAAAAAGGATCTTTTTTACTTCCCACAGGCTTGATTTTTATTGACTGCCTTCTGTGACATGCAGCAGTGAGTTGGCTGGGTTTAATCTATAGAATTGGCCCAGACAAGAAAGAACTGTGCTTTTAAGCACAGCTGCCCAATGTCTGCATTTGTGAAGTATCAAAGTACCCAACTAATGTTTGACGTGCATAGACTAAGTCTGGGGATGCCACCAGAGCAATGACACTATTACATGTCACACAGTCCTGCTGCAGCTTTACCTGTCACACGGTCCTGCTGCAGCTTTGAGGAGGACTCTGCACCTGCAGATCCTTAAAAAAGCTCTGTGTGGGTGTTGAATAGAAGAGGGGTGAAATACAAGAATATAAAATCTCGTCATTTTCTATCATCCTTTGCCTCCACCACGAGAGGGCGCATGTATTTCGGTCAGAGACCTGACTTGGGCCTGGGCAGGAGGCCAGGCTGGGATAATTACTTCCAGGTGTAGGGGCTCGGAGCCTTTTCCCAGAGGCCATAGAAATGAACCCTTCAATTGGCCAAATGGCTTATGTCATTTTGACTATTGATTCTGCCCTACGGCTGCTGGTTCTAACCCAAGTTTATAACAGACACTGCGTTAATAATTGCATTTAACGCTTGATTATCCTAGCTTTCATTTGAGGATTCTTTGAGCTGGCTGCTTCTTTCTTACGTATTTACTTTAAGGCCTTGTCATCAGTCTTCTGCAAATATGGCAAAAACTGTCATTTTTCTTCAGTTTTGTCACTAAAGACTATATCACAAAAAAGATCCTTCCCTTTGTAAACAGAAAGAAAAGAGAAAAATGGCACAGAAATTCCTAGAAGCAATATTCCATCTTTTGTTTATTGGTTTCATTTGTTTCATTTTGAGATTGTGAACAGATGGCCCAGCTGCATCAATAACAAAGTCAGAGCTCACTAGAAAAGAGTGGAGAGGTAAGAGCCTGCGCGATGCTAATAGCTTACCCCATCTCCCTGTGTGCTATTTCTCCAAGTAAAGTCTGCCTCCTGCCTGCATCTGAGCTGCTTGTAAAAATGCAGCTTTCTGGCCTGCATCCCAGCCTAAGGAATCAGAATCTGGACCCCTGCGTCTGCATTTTAAATATGTTCCCTAGTTGATTTCTTTTTTTCTTTTCTTTTCTTTCTTTCTCTTTCTTTTCTTTCCTTCCTTCCTTCCTTTCTTCCTTCCTTCCATCCTTCCTTCCTTCCTTCCTCTCTCTCTCTCTCTCTCTCTCTCTCTCTCTCCCCCTGTCTTTCTTTCTTTCTTTTTGTGGCAGGGTCTTACTCTGTTGTCCAGGCCAGAGTACAGTGGCATGATCCCAGCTCACTGCAAGCTCTGCCTCCTAGGCTCAAGTGATCCTCCCATCTCAGCTTCCCAATAGTTGGGATTACAGGTGAGCACCACCACACCTGGCTAATTTTTGTATATTTAATAGAGATGGGGTTTTACCTTGTTGCCCAGGCTGGTCTCAAACTCCTGGCCTCAAGTGAACCACCCACTTTGGCCTCCCATAGTGCTGGGATAACAGACATGAGCCACCACATCTGGTCCCCTGGTTGATTTCTTTTTTTTTTTTTTATAAAGATGGGGTTTCACCATGTTGGTCAGGCTAGTCTTGAACTCCCGACCTCAGGTGATCTGCCTGCCTTGGCCTCCAAAGTGCTTGGATTACAGGCGTGAGCCACCATGCCTGGCCCTTAGTTGATTTCTTATGGCTATGCATTACATTTGAGGTAACCCTCCTGGGGCGAGGCAAGAGGGGAGATGTGACACCCAGGGATAATATTTCTGCATCAGGATTCAGGACCTTACCCTGAGACAAAGGTCACCTATCCAAGGAAGCTGCCTTGTGGAAAACAAAGCAGCCAGTAGCTGGGCCTGATGATGAACAGGAGAGGCTGTGAAACCACAGAAGCTGGACTCAGCACACTGGGAGCCATCTGGATGGAGAAATGGGGACCCTGGAAGATAATCTGAGGATTCCCTGCTCTCTGCCACTTAGAAGCACCCAGAAACCCCAAGTACAATGTCCAACAGTGTTGATTCCATCTGCAGAGCACATCTGAAAAATTACTTTGCCTCAAAATATCTTCCATACTGCAGGGAAACTTACTTGCACTTCCTAGAGTTTCACCACATATAGCTTGATTTGTGTGGGATTTTTGTTTTGTTTTTAAATCTTCTAAGTGCAAATCCCCTTGGGAAAATGGAGCTCTTGTTCAGACCTTGGAGAAGATTTGCTTATTACCTCTCATTACATGGTTGTGATCTCTTACCCTCAGAAGCAAATGAAACATTTTTGTTGAATTGAGAAAAAGAGGTAATTTTAGAGCCCGGGGAAGCTTTAGGGGTGGAAGAATGGGAATTGAGTATTAATTCCAGGCTGGGTGTGGTGGCTCATGCCTGTAATCCTAGCACTTTGGGAGGCTGAGGCAGGTGGATCACAAGGTCAGGAGTTCAAGACCAGCCTGACCAAGATGCCAAAACCCAGTCTCTACTAAAAATACAAAAATTAGCCGGGCGTGGTGGCGGGCACCTGTAATCCCAGCTACTCGGGAGGCTGAGGCAGAGAATTGCTTGAACCTGGGAGGCAGAGGTTGCAGTGAGCCGAGATTGTGCCACTGCACTCCAGCCTGGGCAACAGAGTGAGACTCTCTCTCTCTCAAAAAAAAAAAAAAAGTCTAAAGCAGGAATAAAAGGAAGTAAAGTACTCTTGGAAGAGGGCCAGGTGGGTGACTTGAGAGATCAAATGCGTGGTTTGACCTTTTGACTTGGGGTTTTTATATGTTGGCATGCTTCTGGGGTCTTGGCACTACGCCTCCCCGATTCTTCCTTTGGGGTGGGCTGTCCGCATGCGCAGTGGCCTGCCAGCGCTAGGAGGGGATGCATGCGCAGTGTGCTTACTGGAGTTGTACACATGCTCACTTTGTGTCTCTCTCTGTATCTCTTTTCATGTCTGTGTCTCTACCTCTCTCTCTATATATGTGTGTGTATGCACACCTATACACATATAATATGCACACATATATACATATACTCTCTCTCTATATATATACACATACATATCTCCAGCCTGGACAATGTAGTAAGATCCTGTCTCAAAAAAAAATTGAACATGATGAGAGCGAGAGAGACAGAGTGGCAGAGACAGAGAGAGACATGAAGAGAGATACAGAGAGAGAGAGACACACACAGAGAGAGAGAGAGAGACAGAGGCAGAGACTTTGTTGGTTCACGCTAGTGTCAGGGCTGGCAAGTCTGAAATCTGCAGGGCAGGATGACAGGCAGGAGACCCAGGGAAGAGCTGATGTAGCCGTAGTCCACAGACAGTCTGGGGGCTGAATTTCTTTCTCAGGATACCTCAGTCTTTTTCTCTTAATGCTTTTAACTGACTGGATGAGGCTTACCCACATTATGAGGAGTAATCTGTTTTACTCAAAGTCTACAAATTTAAATGTTAAGGAAGGTGTCCAAAATGCCTTCGCAGCATTGATTTGGGGAGGCAAAGGTAATAAATATGAAAAAAAAAAAAAAAAAGAAATAGAACAAGGACAAAATACCTATGCAGCAACATCTAGACTGATGTTTGACTAAAAACGGAGTACCATGGTCTGGCCAAGTTGACACATAAAATTAATAGTCACAGGCTCTTAATTTTCAACCTGGACAGGACACATCTCACTTCTGCTCATGGGTCATAGGCTAAAGTCTATCACGTGGCCACATCTAACTTCAAGGGAGCAGAGAAATGCAAATCCTACCATCTATCCAGGAGGAGAAGAGTCAGAGTATTTGTGAACAGCCCTGACAGCCACCATAAGCCTCATTTCATGAAGGGAGCGCAGGCACGTTCTGAGTCAATTTGGCATCCCTTTCTTTCCCTGGGTTCCATCTACGGAGGTGGTAGGGACTCACATGTGCCATGGCAGTGGATGATTCCTGGACCTTGTTCATTATCTAGTCAGGTTGGCATGTCTTCAGACATCCGTCTGTTTGCAGTTGTCTGCCTACCCCATTTCAGTTTACAGGGCTCCGTGAGAGCCAGCCACTTTCGTGGCCATATCTGCACTTTCTGGGACAAGCAGGAATTATTCTGCTCTTCCTGGGCCATCCTAGGACACAAGAAATTATTTGAGGGTGGGGTGGTGGAGGCTGCTAGTTGCCCTCGATGTCTGTTCTCTTCTTCTCTAGAACACCATTATTATCATTACTTTTTAAGAGACAGGATCTTGCTATGTTGCCCAGGCTGGACTTGAACTCCTAGGCTCAAGGGATCCTCCTGCCTCAGCCTTCCAAGTAGTTTGGACTACAGGTATGCACCACTGTGCCTGGCTCAGAACATTCAATTTTCAGCCTGGGCACACAAATGTAACAATAAATACAATTCCCAGACTTCTTTGCAGCTTAGTAGAGTCACGAGTCTAGATCCTGGTCACTGGGACATAGGCAGTGAATTTTTTATATATATATATATATATATATATATATATATATATATATATAGAGAGAGAGAGAGAGAGAGAGAGAGAGAGAGAGAGAGAGAGAGAGAGAGAGAGAGAGAGAACATCTGGTCGGGCGTGGTGGCTCATGCCTGTAATCCCAGCACTTTGGGAAGCTGAGGTGGGTGGATCACGAAGTCAGGAGTTCAAGACCAGCCTGGTCAAGATGGTGAAACCCCTTCTCTACTAAAAATACAAAAATTAGCTGGGCGTGGTGGCAGGTGCCTGTAATCCCAGCTACTCCATAGGCTGAGGCAGAGAATTGCTTGAACCCGGGAGGTGGAGGTTGTAGTAAGCCGAGATCGTGCCACTACACTCCAGCTCTGGCAACACAGCGAGACTCCACCTCAAAAAAAAAACACCTCAAAAAACGCAGGGCGCGGTGGCTCACGCCTGTAATCCCAGCACTGTGGGAGGCCGAGGCGGGTGGATCACGAGGTCAAGAGATCGAGACCATCCTGGTCAACATGGTGAAACCCCATCTCTACTAAAAATAAAAAAAATTAGCTGGGCATGGTGGCGTGTGCCTGTAATCCCAGCTACTCAGGAGGCTGAGGCAGGAGAATTGTCCGAATCCAGGAGGCGGAGGTTGCGGTGAGCCGAGATCGCACCATTGCACTCCAGCCTGGGTAACAAGAGCAAAACTCTGTCTAAAAAAAAAAAAAAAAAAAAAAAAAACCTCAAAAAACGAAACAAAACAAAAAACCATCTATCATGGTGCCTTGAAGGGCGCAGGTGGGGATTTCTTCCTTATTTTCTTCTTCCCGCTGTCTGGGGCATGGATGAGAGGACTGGACTAAGGGCAGTCACCTTGGAGAATGAGGAGACTTTGGGAATGGAGGTCATACACAGTGAAGCAAAACTTGGAAGGAGTGCTATATATAGCAGCCCTCTGTCACCAATGTGCTACGTGAAAGGCAAATTTACTTCCTACTTGTTTAAGCCATGTTCTTGATTTTCTGTCACTTGCAGAACGTAAAGTAATGATAGCACAGCAAGAATTTCCCGTACCTGGCTGAGTGCGGTGGCTCAAGCCTATAATCCTAGCACTTTGGGAGGCGGAGTCGGGCAGATTGCCTGAGGCCAGGAGTTCAAGATCAGCCTGGCCCACAAGGCAAAACACTGTCTCTACTAGAAATACAAAAAATTAGCTGGGCGTGGTGGTGCGTGCCTGTAAGGAGGCCGAGGCACGAGAATCTCTTGAACCCAGGAGGTGGAGGTTGCAGTGAACTGAGATCATGCCACTGCACTACAGTCTGGGCGATAGAATGAGACTCTGTCTTAAAAAAAAAAAAAAAAAGAATTTCCATATGTGGTAGGTGATAGATCCTCGAGCATTGATGAGGCCTCTCCCTCACTGAGTGATATAAAAGGCAGTGAATCTGTAGCTCCTGACCACCCTACGTGTTCCCACCTCTATGGGTACTCATCAGAGAGGAGCTAAGGATGCATCCCCTCATCTACTTGAATCCTTATCTCGTGTATATTGTTGGCATTCTGTTTGCCAGCTCAGAGGCCAACTGAAGAGAAAGTAGCCCTGAGCTGTATACAGCTTGTCATTCATGTCACTCTTTGACCCTGCCCTGGACGTTGATGAAATGACTTGTCTTTGTTTAGGTTCCCACCAGAGTATCCTGAAATGAGGCTTTGAGTGCAAGTATGAATCACTGATTCAGGAGATAATTGCAGGAAACTCCAATAGGGAATGGAGAATAAGATGGGGAGGCAAGGGAAGCCAGGAAAGTGTGCAGGTGAGTGAGCAACCACATTTCTCCTGTGGGCACCGAGAGCTCACTCCTGGGGAGAGCACTGGGAATTGGGCCGGGCATGCCTCAGAATGGTCTGGAACATCATCCACCCTGAGGGTCGAGGGCGTTGAGATCCATATCCATCAGCTCTCTGTTGGCCAAAGGTGGCTTCTGCAGGCATTCACTCTCCAGCACTTCAGGATGGCCCCAGCTGCAGGCCAAGCAGCTTCCTGTGGTCAGAAAATAGTCTTTGAGAGGATTTGTGGGTGCTGGAGGTGAGCACGCTTCTGAGTGTAGCCACAAAGGTCAGGGGGATCTGGGTGGGGCATTCATCCATACTGGCTCTCCTCTAGTTTATTCTCCAGTGTGAAATCAATGTGATTTGAGGCGGGTGGATAATGAGGCTTTTAAAGAGTTCAGGCAATTAGCCAGGTGTGGTGGTGGGTGCCTGTAATCCCAGTTACTCAGTAGGCTGAGGCAGGAGAATAGCTTGAACCTGGAAGGTGGTTGTTGCAGTGAGCCGAGATCGCACCACTGCATTCCAGCCTGGGTGACAGAGCTAGACTCCGTCTCAAAAAAACAAAACAAAACAAAGAAATTCACTTTACATAAACTGAAAACATGAAATAACTGCCTAGAACTTCTGTTTTTCAGATTCCATACAGTAGGTTCTTCACTGGGACTAGCTACATAATTTTCGGGGCTCAGTGCAAAATAAAAAGATTTGGGCCTTTATTCAAAAATTATTTAGAATTTCAAGATATTGACTGTAAGTGTTAACTAAGTGCAGGGCCCTTCTCTGCACAGGACTGTGCAGCTGTGCAGGTCACACACCCATGAAACCTACTGGGCTCCTGCTCTAGAGAACTGATAATACCTTGTAAATTGCAGGGTTCTTTGGAAGATCTGTTGGTCTGAGCTCAAAGTTTCCCTCTTGGATCTTATGTTTCTCCCGTTGGCTTTCTTTCATAGATTTCATCCTCCCTCTGATTCCTGACACTGAAAATCCAAGATTAGAGCCCTCTCAAAAATGCCTCAAAGCCTGTCTTCCTGTTTTTGACATGAAACAGGCTATTTCCTGGATTAACTTTATGCTAGATGAAGTAATGCAATATGGTTAGCATGGGAGACAGGTTTTTTTGTGTGTTTAAAAAAATTTCTTAGCTGTGATGAACTCATAGGCTGCTCCGTAGTCCCTGACTCTCCTTTCCTTGTCTCCTGAGTTTTGTCTCCCCTTAGTCTAGGGGTTGAGGAAGCTGTTTAGGTCAGGCCCACAGAACTTCTGGCCATGGTCTACTGCATGCTTCAAGTGAGAAGTAAAGGCAACTGGGACTGGGAGGAAGCCTTGGAGACAGAAAAGGGCTGATTCAAGAGAGAGGGAAAATGTACAATCAATAGGAGTAAGTGGTGAACTGAGTAAGAGAAACAAGGGTATCAAGGATTTCCAGCTTGGATAGAACATTGTTCCTCTTGTTCATGTGCTGGATCAATATTTAAGGAATTTCCCCATGTATCAGGCACTGTTAGACTCTTTCAGATATTTAACCCCTCCTGCCCATTATTATTGTCATTATTTTTGAGACAAGGTCTCACTCTGTCACCCATTCTGGAGTGCAGTGGCACAATCTCAGCTCACTACAACCTCTGCTTCCTGGGTTCAAGAGATTCTCCTGCCTCAGCCTCCCAAGTAGCTGGGGTTATAGGCTTGTGTCACCATACCCAACTAATTTTTATATTTTTAGTAGACACGGGGTTTCTCCAAGTTGGCCAGGCTGGTCTCAAACTCCTGGCTTCAAGTGATCTACCCACCTTAGCCTCCCAAAATGCTGGGATTACAGGTGTGAGCCACCATGCCACACCTGCCCAACCATTATTTTTTGTTTTTTTATTTTTTTGAGATGGAGCACTTTGTCACCAGGCTGGAGTGCAACGGCGCAATCTTGGCTCACTGCAGCCTCCCCTTCCCGTGTTCAAGAGACTCTCCTGCCTCAGTCTCCCGAGTAGCTGCTACTACAGGCGCTTGCCACCATGGCTGGCTAATTTTTGTATTTTTAGTAGAGATGGGGTTTCACCATGTTGGCCAGGATGGTCTTGAACTCCTGACCTCGTGATCAGCCCACCTCGACCTCCCAAAGTGCTGGGATTACAGGCATGAGCCATTGTGCTCGGCCTATTTTTTTGGCAAAATTCACATTAAGTTATTCCTTCCCCTCATGAAGGAGGGCCCTCCCTGACTTCAAGGGACAACATCCAAACAAAACCAAATGTGAAAAACAGAGACTCAAAAATGGCAACATTCCTTATCTACTAAACATACTGGATATAAACACACAAATTTGTGTGAAAAAACTCATGGAGCAGTGCATTAAAAGGATAAATTTTAATGTACATAAATTATTCTTTAATAACAATCTTTAAGAACTCTAAAGCAAGGTCTCTCAATCTCAGAGCTTCTGATACTTTGGGCCTGATGACCGCTTGCTGTGGAGCTGTCCTGTACATTGTAGAATGCTTAGCAGCATTGCTGCCTTCTACCCAGTACATACCAGTAGTCCCAACCAAAATGTGGCCCTCAGAAATGTCTTCTGACATCACAAATGCTTCCTGGTGGTGGTGGCAGGGCAGTCGGGGGAAACCCTCTGGTTTGGAACCACTACTTTAGAGGAGTACTGAATTGCTGTGTTGACTCCTTGGTATTTTTATAAATCTACATGTCAAGAAAATATGCTGGCTGGTGGAGTGGCTCATGCCTGTAACCCTAGCACTTTAGGAGGTCAAGGCAGTAGGATTGCTTCAGGCCAGGAGTTTGAGAGCAGCCTGGACAGCATAGTGAAACCCTGTGTGTACAAAAAAATTTAAAACTTAGCCAGGCATGGTGGCATTCACCTGTAGTTCCAGCTACTGGGGAGCGAGGGTGGGCTGAGGCGGAAGGATCACTTGACCCCAGGAGGTCAAGGCTGCAGTGAGCTGTGATCACACCACTGTACTACAGCTTGAGCAACAAAGACCCTGTCTCAAAAAAAAAAAGAAAGAAAAGAAAATATGCTATCTTAATATTGTTCAAATGTTATGAAATCCTATAATGTACATCCAATTATATGTTTTTTGCTACTCTAGACAAATTGCTTAAAATTAAAAAAAAAAAAAAGCTATCAGGGGTGGGGCGCAGTGGCTCATGCCTGTAATCCCCAGCACTTTGGGAGGCTGAGGCAGGTGGATCACGAGGTAAGGTGTTCAAGACCAGCCTGGCAAAGGTGGTGAAACCCTGTCTCTACTAAAAAGACAAAAATTAGCCAGGTGTGGTAGTGGGTACCTGTAATCCTAGCTATTTGGGAGGCTGAGGCAGAGAATTGCTTGAACCCAGGAGGCAGAGGTTGCAGCGAGCTGAGATCTCACCACTGCACTCCAGCCTGGGAGACAGAGTGAGACCCTGCCAAAAAAAAAAAAAAAAAAAAAAAAAGCTATCAGAAACGAATGGGGTATCAGGAACTAATGGGGCATCAGGCACCTGGGGTAGAAGTGGGGATCCAGAAGGGACAGAGGGAGTGACATTAGGAGGGGTGGGATGCCACCAAGGGGACATTTTGACAACCACTATTTTTAGTCTGAGCTCCTTCATTTCTTTGGCCTAACATGGTAGGGGAGGAGGGACTAGGTTACTTAGACTGAATGAGAGGCTGAGGTGGGAGGATCGCTTGAGTCCAGGAGGTTGAGGCTGTGGTAAGCCCTGATTGTGCCAATGCACTCTAGCCTGGGAGACAGATGAGATCCTATCGCAAAAAAAAAAAATCTGATGTAAAACAATGCTCCAGCGCCCTGGACTTTATAAGGATTCCTCTGGGTAAGTGCAGTAGATGCCCTGGACGCATGAAGTTGATGAATTTTCAAGCAAGAGAACTCCGGGATCTGCAAGCCAGAATGGGGGTGGGGTGGGGGGAGACTAAAACCTTGGGAGCAGAGGGAACCCCACCTTTCTTCCCAGATACAGCCGCAGGGATAGGGCAAGGCCCAGAGAGACACAGTGTTATAAGACTTAACTAGGGAGATCCAGTTGTATCTGAGATAGTTGCGAGTGGCTAGAAATGCAGAAACAATGGAAACATGTTAGAATTCCTCTCACCTAACGGCTCCCCCCACCTCTAGCTCTCCTGACTTTCTTTCTCTTTTTCTCCCTTCCCTTCCTTTCCCTTTTTCTCCCTTCCCTTCCTTTCCCTTCCCTCCCCTCCCTTCCCCCTTCCCCTCCTCTCCCCTCCCCTCCTCCTCCTCTTCCCCTTTCCCTTCCCTCCCCTCCCTTCCCCTCCCCCTCCTCTCCCCTCCCCTCCCCTCCTCCTCCTCTTCCCCTTTCCCTTCCCTCCCCTCCCTTCCCCTTCCCCTCCTCTCCCTTCCTCTCTCTTCTTCCCCTTTCCCTTCCCTCCCCTCTCTTCCCCTTCCCCTCCTCTCCCTTCCTCTCTCCTCTTCCCCTTTCCCTTCCCTTCCCTTCTTCCCTTCCCCCTTCCTTTCCCTCTTCCCTTCCCCCTTCCCTTCCCTTCTTCTTTCCTTCCTTCCTTTTTCTTCTTGTCTTCCCCCTCTCTCTTTCTCTCTTTCATTTCTTTATTTTTGTTTTTAATATTTTTTTTTGTAGAGACAGGGTTTTATCATATTGCCCAGGCTGGTCTCAAACTCCTGACCTCAAGTGATCTGCTCGCCTCAGCCTCCCAAAGTGCTAGGATTACAGGTGTCAGCCACTGTGGCCAGCATCTCATGACTTTCTATACTTTTATTTTGATTTCATGGCTCTTATCATAGGAAACTTAAGTACATAATTAATCAGGCTTCTCTCTTTAAATAAACTATAATCTTCTTGAAGGCCAGTCCTAATCTGTCAAACCTACCATTACTTTTTTTTTTTTTTTTGAGACGAAGTCTTGCTCTGTCGCCCAGACTGCAGTGCAGTGATGCGATCTCGGCTCATGCAACTTCTACCTCCTGGTTCAAGCAATTCTCCTACCTCAGCCACCCGAGTACCTGGGATTATAGGTGCTCACCACTGCCCTGGGCTAATTTTTGCATTTTTAGTAGGGATGAGGTTTCACCATGTTGGCCAGGCTGGTCTCGAACTCCTGACCTCAGGTGATCTGTCCGCCTCAGCCTCCCAAAGTGCTGGGATTACAGGTGTGAACCACTGCGTCCAGCCAAAACTCAACATTTCTATCCCCAGTGCCTACTGCATATTAAGCAGTCACAAAGTATATATTGAATGAATGAATGTGTGTATGAATGAATGAATAAATAAATAAGAGAAATTTCTCACCTGGGTCTCAGGCATTTGATTCAGCCAAATGTTTGTGTGGTGTTATGATATATATTGATTTTCGTCCATGGAAACCTGGCTTCAAAAGACTGAAACAAGGGCTATGGAAGTTCCTGTCTCATAAATCCCATAGCCTGTGTTACAGTCTTTCGTTAGAATGCTGGGTGCTGCATGTGTCAGGTCTTGGGGCCGGGGGACCTCTGACTTCCTCCTGATCTCCTTTCACTCTAATGCCCCCCTCCCCTTCTGATTGTGGATTTTTTTTTTTTTTTTTTTTGAGACGAAGTCTCTTTCTGTCCAGGCTGGAGAGCAGTGGCGCGATCTTGGCTCACTGAAACCTTCGCCTCCTGGGTTCAAGCGATTCTCCTGCCTCAGCCTTCCGAGTAGCTGGGATTACAGGCATGCACTACATGCCCCGGCTAATTTTTGTATTTTTAGTAGAGACAGGGTTTCACCATGTTGCCCAGGCTGGTCTTGAACTCCTGATTTCAAGTGATCTGCTCACCTCTGCCTCTCAAAGTGCTGGGATTACAGGCATGAGTGACCATGCCCGGCCTGATCAGGCCATGGATCTTAAGACCCTCTCATGAGAGCGCTCCCACCCTATACCATGGGGGAAGGAATGTTGATGTCATGAAGCTTCTGTAAAAACCCAAGAGGACATGGATCAGTGAGCTCTGGGTAGCTGAGCTCGTGGATGTTCCCAGAGGGTGGCACCTAGGGAGGGCATGGAAGCACTGCACCATTTCCCCCACACCTTGCCCTATCCATCTCTTCTGCTGTATCCTTAACTATATCCTTTATAATAAACCAGCAAATATGTTTCCCTGAGTTCTGTAAGCTGCTCCAGCAAATTATTTGAACCCATAGAGGGGGGTCATGGGAACCCCAACTTGAAGCTGGTCAGTAAGAGGTTCTGGAGGGCTGATCTTGCAACTGGTGTGTGTATGGGGGTTGTGGGGGGCAGTCTTAGGGACTAAGTCCTCAACTTGTGGGATCTGACACCATTTCTGGGCAGATACTGTTGGAACTGAATTAGAGGACACCCAGCTGGTGTTGCTGCTTG
This sequence comes from Aotus nancymaae, assembly GCF_030222135.1. NCBI lineage: Eukaryota > Metazoa > Chordata > Mammalia > Primates > Aotidae > Aotus > Aotus nancymaae. The sequence continues at coordinate 32,001,224 of NW_026988425.1, forward strand.
GTATGTGTCGGGGAACCCCCCGCATTTGGTCACAGAAATCTTCTATGTTGATGATTGTTGTGGTGTGAGAGTAGAGGAAAAACGCGGTTTGAGGAGAGATTTTCCTACACAGTTTGATCAACTGAACATCCCTAATTTAGTGAACACCCTTAAAATTAGTGCTGGTGGGGAAGAAGGGACTAGATTGATGAGTTTTTCCAGGAATAAAGAGAAGAAAAGAAGTTTAAGAAGCTTTTTATTGGCTGGGCATGGTGATCCCATGCTTGTAATTCCGGCACTTTGGGAGGTCAGAGGATTCCTTGAGGCTAGGAGTTCGAGACCAGCCTGGGCAACAAAGTGAGACCCACCCCCCACTCCCATCTCTACAGAAAAAGAAAAAAATTAGCTGGGTATGGTGGTGCGTGCCTGTAGTGTAGTCCCAGCTACTCGGGAGGCTTAGGTGGGAAGAGTGCTTGAGCCCAGGAGTTTGAGGCTGCAGTGAGCTGTGATTGCACCACTGTATTCTCACCTGGGTGACATGATGAGACCCTGTCTCAAAAACAAACAAACAGGCGGGGTGTGGTGGCTCACACCTGTAATCCCAGCACTTTAGGAAGCTGAAGCGGGTGGATCACTTGAGGTCAGGGGTTCAAGATCAGCCTGGCCAACATGGTGAAACCCCATCCCTACTAAAAATACAAAAATTAGCTGGGCATGGTGGTGCGTACCTGTAATCCTAGATACTGGAGAGGCTGAGGCATAAAAATTGCTTGAACCCTGGAGACAGAGGTTGTAGTGAGCTGATATCACACCATTGCACTCTAGCCAGGGCAACAGAGCAAGACTCCACTCAAATAAACAAACAACAAGCAAATAAACAACAAAAAACCAAACAACAACAACAACAAAAACCTTTTATTTGTGGAACACAATAGGAAAGGTGGAGAGACAGATAAAAACAAAATTATTCTACAGAGGTATCCACCTACCCCTGTGCCCAGCCTGCCAGCCAGCAGTTTCATTTGTTTTTAGTAATTAGCTCTGTGTGTCTAAATACTATGTTTACACTGCTTGCTATTTCCTGGTTTATTATCTTTAGACATTATCTCTTGATTTCCTGTTGTGAAAGAAAAGGATTTAACTTGCTCATACTCCTGTCCCAGTAGAGCTATATCATTATTTTCAGTTCCTCTACTGGTTTCTAACATTAAGTAATGGACTAGAATCTCTCTTTCTTGTTCTAGTGATTTCAAGCACTATCTTCTTGACTTCTCCCTTTATTGAAAGCAAGAAAAAAAAAAAGCTTACCTATTCTTTAGACTCTGCTGTCCATGCTTTACTTCCCAATTTCTGACATCTATTGTTTCACTTTCACCTTGTCAAGGCTGATAAGCTTTACATTCTGTTCTGTAACCATAACTGACTCCTCCTTGCTTTGTTTGTAGAGTTTGATTCTAAAAGGTGAACATCTCCAGTGGAGGATAGGAGTGGGGATCCAGGTTTCGGGATTTCTCTGAGAGAGGGCCTGACCTGAAGGGGACACCTGGGCAGGAATAAGGGGCTTTTCCTTAAATGGTTTTGTCAAGAACCCAGGAACTGGGTGGGAGCTGAGTCATTATCTGCAGATCAGTGGTCTTCATGGGTCCTTATCTGCCCCCAGGGGCTCAGCTGGCTCTGTTTCCTACTGACATCCCCTTGAGAACAGTCTCTTTAATAGTAGGCAGCATCTCCTTTAATGTCAGTGCAATCTAGTGACTCCTGTCCATCTCCAAACCTTTGCTCGACCCCTATATTACTTATCCTATAAGGTAAACCCACATTTCATAACACCCTGTGGCTTCAATAAGCCCCAGAAAAGGAAGCTGTAACCTTGTAGGATACAGTAAATCAGTAAATTCCTCTTCAGAGAACCAATATATCAGTATGTTCAGCTTCCCTGTTTTTTGTTCTCAGTAAATAACCCCCTCCTATCCTCTATCATGTGCTCTGTCCTTAGTCATCCATAGTCACCTGCTCTGTAACTGTCCTTCCTGCCAAAACTGCTCATTCCACCACTCTGGCTCATCCCTTGCTCTCTTCAAAATAGCCAATTGGAATTAGCTTAGACTGTGCGGTCCAACCCTAGCCAATAGGGGAATGACACAGCAGTAGGGTCTAGCTGCGTTAGGATAAGAACCCCTTCCCCTCTCTTGTCCAGTGTGCTCTTGCCATTGCTCTATCCACAAGACATACCCTTCTATAGAAGTAAATTTGCCTTGCTGAGAAAATTTATGTTTGAGCGCTATTTCTTTTATAGCACTGAAAATTTGTTTCTAACAACCTGAAACTCATGGGGTAGAGTACCCCTATATTGGTCTTGGAATTTGAGAGGGTGGAAAGGTATTGGCTTATGACTCCCCATCCCCCCACCTAGGATTGGAGCAGTGGCTACCTAGACATTGTCCCTCTTACACAGACCTTTCTTTTCTTTTTTGACTTAGAGTCTCACCTGGGCTGGAGGGCAGTGGCATGATCTCAGCTCATTGCAACCTCTGCCTCCTGGATTCAAGCAATTCTCCTCTCTTAGCCTCCTGAGTAGCTAGGATTACAGGTGCACACCACCACGCCTGGCTAAGTTTTTGTATTTTTAGTAGAGATAGAATTTTGCTGTGTTGGCCAGGCTGATCTTGAACTCTTGGCCTCAGGCAGTCCACCCGTCTTGGCCTCCCAAAATGCTAGGATTACAGGCATGAGCCACTACACCCAGCTAATTTTTGTTTTCTTAATAGAGCTGAAGTTTCACCTTGTTGGTCAGGCTGGTCTCCACCTCCTGACCTCAAGTGATCTACCTGCCCCAGCCTCCCAGAGCACTGAGATTACAGGTGTGAGACACTGTGTCTGGTCCACAGACCTTTCATTGAACTCTTTTTTCTACCTTACTTCACCATCTGCTTCTCATACCACAGAATGTTGGGAGGCCATTCTCTTGGTGTTTGATGCATTTTATGGTAGCTTTTGACCAGATAATCTTTTAAAGATTGTTCGCTTAGCAGACATCTTTGGAAGCTAGATATACGTCTTCTTCTGGGTCAAAGGGCAGTTTTGTTTCCTGACCACTGTTGTTGTAGGAAAAGGGGTCCTTGGGAAGTTTTCATTTTTTAAAGTATCTCTGGAAAAGTTTCTGGTAAAGCCCTGGCTCTTAGAGCCAGGCCAGAAACCTTGGATATGCAAATGCAGACCATTAGAAACTGGGTCCACCCAAACATGATTCGTGGCCTTCTTGCTCTTTCCCACATGTTCTTGGCAACCTGGCCGCCCCCACACATCCCCAGGTGTGTAGAACATCATGGTGTCCCACATTTGCATATTAAAAGACCACAGTAGGAGGGCTAGCTTTTTCTAGGGCTATGTGAGTGACATGCCTAGTCAAATCAATCCCCTGAGCCTTGTGCAAACCAAACACTGCCTCCTCGAGGCTCTGCATATATACCTGGCTGCTATCTGTGGCAGAGGGACCTCCTCTTTTGGCTTTGGAGCCCCCCTCCCTCTGTCTGTGTCAGGGTGCTTCTTCCCTCTTCTCCCTTTCTTCTTGCCTGTTAAACTCTCCACTCCTTAAAACCACTTCATGTGTGTCCATGTCATTTTATCTAAACTGGCATGAAGACCAAGAACCCTGGTGTTCCTCTACTCATCAGAGCTGTATCACTGTGATAAAGATAGTGTCGGCCAGTTGTGGTGGCTCATGCCTGTAATCCCAGCACTTTGGGAGGCAGAGGCAGGTGGATCACCTGAGGTCAGGAGTTCGAGACCAGCCTGGCCAACATGGTGAAACCCCGTCTCTACTAAAAATACAAAAATTAGCCATGTGTGGTGGCAGGTGCCTGTAACCCTAGCTACTCGAGAGGTTGAGGCTGGAGAATCACTTGAACCCAGCAGGTGGAGGTTGCAGTGAGCCAGGATCATGCCACTGCACTCCAGCCTGGGTGACAGAGCAAGACTCTGACTGAAAAAAAAAAAAAAAAAAAGATAATGTCTTCCTCTGGGGCAAAGATGGGGCAGGTGTGCTAACAATTCCCTTGGAAAACTGAGGGTTTCATGAACTCAGTGTTCCTCAAGGGCAGTATTCACCTGGCCAGCACTGGTATTGCCCCCATGAGGTTTGGGTAAGCAGAACTGATGGGTGTATCAGGCTCATGCTGTCTGTTGTGCTCTTAAGTAGTAAATGACATCTAGTCAAGAAAGTGGGGCAAGTCAGTGGACCCAGCAGGCTGCTATTTGGGGACAGCTTGGCCGCTGACACAGACCCTCTGAGGGGCTGCCCACTTTCTTCCCTGGGTCCGGCACTCCTTGTATTTTAAAGGTGGGGACATCCTCCACTCTCAAGCTCTGAAACCTGTTTCAGAGGGTAGCTGTTGACACCTCCTTTGCATTCTCTTCCTTTCCAGTCATTTTAATGAGGCATCAGGTGGTGGGAGTGGTAATTATTCATGTGTGTGCTCAGATTACCTAGTTGAAACAGAGCTCATTTGCATTTCAATACACTAAAGAAATATATCCAGAGAGAACTTTTTGAGATTTTCAGCAGCTTTGTAAATAGAATACAACATTCAATAGTAAATTGCAAAGCATAATACATTGTAAAAAGGGACATTTTTGCTGAGGTCCGGAATTTCTCTCTCTTGCATCGCTTCTCAGATTTACGCCACAGGGATCAGCAGAACCTTTTAAAGATCAGAGGCTGAGTGGTGTTTTTCAGAGGCTGCGAAAAGTGAGGAGCAGGGAGACATGATGTGCTTGCTCCACTGCAAATCTGAGAGATTGTGAGTGAAGACTGGTTTGCAGAATGTCATTCCATGAATTCCTGTAGGTAGGGGCTGGACAGGAAGCAGATGAGTACTAGACTTTGTTGCAGTTAGGGTTCCTCAGGAGGCCACTCCACCAGAACACCCACTGGGTGAGATGTCAAGGTAGAATTGAGACCCTGGCTGAGGGTGTGATCCTGGCTGAGGACACGAGACTGCATCTTCTCAAAAGCACCCCCAGGGGAGGTTTTTGTCTTTTTTGGAATAGAGGTGGTGACGTTTCTATTGTTTCATGTCTGATGTCATGGGTGTGGTTATGGCTAACTTGTGTGGCATCTTTGTATTAATTAGAAAAAGACACCTAATTTTGCCTAAAGCACCTTAATTCCATGAATGAAATATAGGCACTCACTGTATTTTAAAGGCAGCAATTCCTCCACTCTCAGGCCTCTGAAGTCCCTTACCCGTTGATACCTCCCTTCCATTCTAATATATCAATCATTAGTATACCAGTATATTAGGATGAGACTTCATCTGCTGAAAATGGTAAAATGTCTTCAATGTGACTACCGTGCACTGGGATTATAAAGAGAATCCTGGTCAGAGATGCTGAGAGGCATGTGATGGCAATAGTGAGGTTCTTGTTAGAAGATCTGACCAGGGTGGTTCCCTAGTTCAAAGCTGCTCCCCTAGTCCTTTCAAAAATGCATTAGGAGGCCGGGCACGGTGGCTCACACTTGTAATCCCAGAACTTTGGGAGGCGGAGGCAGGCAGATCACTTGAGGTCAGGAGTTCGAGACCAGCCTGGCCAACATGGTGAAACCCATCTCTACTAAAAATACAAAAATTAGCCAGGTGTGGTGGCGCACACTTGTAATCCCAGCTACTCAGGAGGCTGAGGCAGATGAATTGCTTGAACCCAGGAGGCAGAAGTTGTAGTGAGCCGAGATCAGGCCACTGTACTTCAGCTTGGGCAACAGAGTGATACTCCGTCTCAAAAAAAAAAAAAAAAATGCATTTGGTCACCTAATACCCTTTAATTAATCTCTTTGCGTTTAAACTAGTTAGAGAGGGTTCTTGTCTGCCACTAATAATCCTGACCAATACAGACACAAAAGACAGAGAATGTAGAAGCAGTTACAGGGGGCAAGAGAGAAGAAAACCAAATGAGTCTTTGTGGTCTGTGGGAAGAAAAGAAGGGTTCCATTGGAAGAAACTGAGAAATAGAGAAGTCAGCTTCCACTTAACTGATGAGAAGACAGAGTGAGTTCCTTGGAAAGGCCTCATATATTCACACGTAGGGGAGTGTTACAGGTTCAATAGAGGAGAAGAATTACATTCACTTGAGAGATAAATTCAATAGAGAATTTTGAAATCAGCGAACTATCCTTTTTATGATACATCATGCTTTGCAATTTACTAGTCAAATGCTTTTAAAATAAATAAATATATAATCCCATAGGTTTAGTCCTGTGTTGGAAAAGAAGCAGCTGTCTGATCCATGACACAGATGGATTTGCTGATGAAGTACAGACACTGAGTCTGAAAGGATGTCCACAAAGCAGCTGGAGCTTTTTGGGTGGTCCTGAGACAGGAATAATACAGGATGGTCACAGGAGAGCAAAAATTCCAGACAGCAGTTTCACATGACTAAAGGCTATGGGCTGATAAAACTTTGAAAAACCATGGTGTTGGCAGGCGCGGTGGCTCATGCCTGTAATCCTAGCACTTTCAGAGGCTGAGGTGGGTGAACCACGAGGTCAGGAGTTCAAGACCAGCCTGACCAACATAGTGAAACCCTGTCTCTACTAAAAATACAAAAATTAGCGGGGCATGGTGGCACATGCCTGTAGTCCCAGCTACTTGGAAGGCTGATGCAGGAGAGTTGCTTGAACCCAGGAGGTGGAGGTTGTAGTGAGCCGAGATCTCGCCACTGCACTCCAGGTTGGGCAATAGAATGAGACTTTGTCTCAGCAAAAAAAAAAAAAAAAAAAAAAGAAAAGAAAAGAAAAGGGGAGCCTCAGCTTAAAGTGCAGACATGGCCAAGTCCAAGAACCAAACCACGCACAACCAGTCCTGTAAAAATGGCACAGAAATGGTATCAAGAAACCCCGATTACAAAGATCCAAATCTCTTAAGGGGGTGGACCCCGAGTTCCTGAGGAACACGCTCTTTGCTAAGAAGCACAACAAGAAGGGCCTGAAGAAGATGCTGGCCAGCAAGGCCAAGGCCGTGAGTGCAGGTGCCGAGGCCGCCAAGGCCCTCGTAAAGCCCAGGGAGGTTAAGCCCAAGATCCCACAGGGTGTCAGCCGCAAGCTTGATCCACTTGCCTACATTGCCCACTCCAAGCTTGGGAAGCGTGCTCGTGCCCACATTGCCAAGGGGCTCAGGCTGTGCTGGCCAAAGGCCAAGTCTAAGGATCAAACCAAGGCCCAGGCTGCAGCTCCAGCTTCAGTTCCAGCTCAGGCTCCCAAAGGTGCCCAGACCCCTACAAAGCCTTCAGAGTAGAATCTCTGTCTGCCAACGTGAGGACAGAAGGACTGGTGCAACCCCCTCACCCCCTACTGCCCGGGCTGCCATCTGTGTGGGGCTAGGGTCCTCCTGTACTATTTGTACAAATAAACCAGAGGCAGGGAAACAAAAAAAAAAAAAAAGAAAAACCATGGTGTGGGCCAACCTGGCTAAGATAGGCTGGATCCAACATGGCGCTGGATCTGACCTAGGTTCCTCCTAGACCTCATTTATGCACTCATTAGCATACTCAACACCACCCCCACACAGTGCCACGACAGTTCCGGGAGCACCTGTATTTGGTGTAAAAATAGGTAGCACCACAGTTCTGAGAAATCACCACCTTTCCCAGCACTTTCGGAGGCGGAGGTGGGCGGATCACGAGGTATGCCCTTCATAAATGTTCCAATCCTTGGTTAAGAAATCCATAAATATAGAAACCCCAAATTCCACTGCACCACTGTCTCGAGGATCCATGCAGTCTTTCTTCTTGAGTGTGTACTTTTCCCTTTGCAATAAATCTCTGCACTTTCACAATTTTCTGACTTGTCCTTGAATTTGTTCTCACGATGCCATCAAGAGCCTGGACACCAGCTGGGGTTGAGGTCCCACCGGCATTTGGAGACCTTCCCTGGCCCATCAGTATCAGTCTCTCTGCCCTAGTTTATCAGCTTCCCTCTCGGTTTTTTCCTCTGGTGTGGAAAACCTCAGTTTAGAACTGTTTGAGCCAGATTGTCTCTTCTTCCTTTGCTATCCACCTTTTTTATTTTATTATTTCACAAACTGCTGGTAAAAGCTATGGGGAGGAAGGGACTAAGTTCTTGATTTGGTCACTGATTTTAAAGACTATCTCCCTATACAGCTGGCATCATCTTCTACTTACAGATGTAAAATACACAGGCCCCTTGAAAGATTGCAAGCAAACATCTTGCCTTCCCCTTCTCTCCCTCTTGGATTTCTGATCTCTACCTCTTTACATGGCTCTGCCTTCTCTTAACCCCTTGTCCTCTTCCTCAATTTAAATGGTCAGTCCCTCAGCTTCATCCTGTTCTTTCCTGGATAGATTCAGGCTTTGAGCCAGGAGAGTGCTGGAAAAAGAGGGCCTGCCCTCAGGGAGTCGCAGAGGGAGGGATCCAAACATTGGACACTTCCCAGCGTCACACATTTTTAGGTTATTATGTTAAGAAGCCTGTCTGCCTCATTTTGCTTTTCTAGTCTATTTCGCATTCAACCCCAGGAGGAAGAAGGGTAAAGGAGAAAAAAATCCTTCCTGCCACGAATAACATGTAGCAGATGTTGGCTGATGATTACAAAAAGGCAGTAAAGCAGGCCAAGAAACCATGGGAGGGAGGGGGTGGACCACAGCAGAGGGCGGGGGAGGGAGTGGGTGTTCATGGAGCTGAATGTTCAGGGCAGATGCTCTGGAGGATTAAATTACACGAGAGTGAGGCTGCTGGTGCCGTCCCTCAGCCCTGCTCTGTAGCACTGGGAGCTATTTCAAGCCTGTGAGAGAGTCTGCACTGTTCGTTCTTAGGAGGCACTTTATTTTCTTCCCTGTCTTGGAAAACGATACCTAGCTATGTATGAATGTGGGTGCCTTTTTTTAATGAAGTGCTACTTAAGGACCTGAAAGAAAGAACAGTGGTAGACGGGGCATCTGTGGGCTTTGCCTCTTCTGCGGCCATTCCCGCCTCCTCTGGTAACAACACTATGATTTGGCGGCGGTGGGGCTGGGGGATACACCTTTTTCACCATAAGTCCCTGTGGTTTAGGTGAGACTGATCCCATCCTACCCAATACCCCTGCTCCAAGCAGGGCACTTATGCCAGCCTAGGCCATTGATTACCCTGGAATGTTCATGTGACTTAAGTGAGGATGAGGAGAGTCAGCTCCAGAACTTTTGCTGACTCTGTTGTGAGAGGGACTTTCTGCTGCGAATGCCAAGTGGATGGTATGTAAGTCTGGAGCTGCTCCTGGCTTGTTTTGTGAAAGCTTATGGGAGAACGAAGCCATCTAGAAGAGATCCATTTGAGCAATGAAGAAGTTTCCTGAGGACGTTGAGCATCTGGATCCAGCTGCAGCTGAAACTGACACTACCCTAGGACTTTGCAGGTATACATGCCTGTAAGTCTTCCCCTATCTCTCTGTTCTCACCACTTTGCATTTGGGTTTCTGTCCTTCGCACCTAATACAAGTGCCTTCAGAAAGCCCAGGAGGCTTGTCCAGGTCACTGAGCTGGGGAGAACAAAATGAGGGCAGCTATCTGCCATTGTCTCGATGCTGCTCTTGCTGTGAATGAAGCCTGGAGGCTTATTTCCAGGTCGTGTTGACTCTGAGTACACAGCTGCCTCTGAGAAAGATTGCCAGTCGGGAATCAGCAGCCAGAACTCAGCTAACAATCGTGTTCAGCTCTGTGTTATTGTACAGCAGTGCTCTCCAAGGACACTCTTGAACAGAAATGAATGCACATAAAGGTCCAACATGCATTCAGAAAGCCAGAGTCTCCACTTGTGCCCATATGCAAATGAATAATTGTTCTCAGACCCCCTGGTAGAGACAGCTCTTGGCTCACTGACATGAACTGATGTGAAAATGTTCTTTAAGTGGAAAGCAGCAGGAAGCAGCTGTTAAGGGGGCGGGCAATTAGAAAGGAGAGCCCACTTTACCATTTATCCATTTGTCCAGCATACACTGATTGAGCGCCTTCTATTGTGCTAGAAACAGAAATGCTAATAAAAGACAAAGTTTGTGCTCTCAGGAAGCAAATAGTTGAGTCAGGGAGTCAGCAAGAAAATCAACTGGTAAAGAAATGTAATTGTCATTATTGAAATGGAAATAATAGGAGAGTGCCATCCACCCAACAGCATCACTCTCTTTTTCCTTAGTTTATAGACTCTGGATTTTTTCTAAAAGGCAGGATGCTCGGGTCCCTACCCCAGGCCCAGGGTTAACTATGATACAACTAAGCCAGTGATTCCAGATTTTGGCTTGCATGAGTCACCTGGAGGGCTTGTGAAAACCCAGAATCCTGGCTCCATCCCCAGAGTTTCTGATTCAGTAGGTCTAGGTGAAGCCTAAGAATTTTCTTTTTTTTCTTTTTTTTTTTTTTTGACGCAGAATCTTACTCTGTGATCTCAGCTCACTGCAACCCCTGCCTCCTGGGTTCAAGCAGTTCTCCTGCCTCAGCCTCCCAAGTAGCTGGGACTACAGGCATGCTTCACCATGCCCAGCCAACGTTTGTATTTTTAGTAGAGACGGGATTTCACCATGTTGGCTAGGGCTGGTCTTGAACTCCTGGCCTCAAATGATCTGCCTGCCTCAGCCTCCCACAGTGCTGGGATTACTGGTGAGCCACCGTGCCTGGCCCAAGAATTTGCATTTCTAACAAGTTCCCAAGTGCTGCTGCTGCTGCTGGCCTGAAGATCACTGATCACAATCAAGCATGTCATCTGGTTTACCGGTTCTAGTAATTGGTTTCGGGTTAGGCACATGACCAAATTCTGGCTGATTAAACGAAAGGAAAAGTCAATGGAGTTTTAGGATAGCTTTTTGCTTTGTGGCAAAATGTGAGATGGAAAGGAGGCCTATCTTTTCATCCCACCTGTGTTGCAGAACTTCATCCTTAGTTCAGCTAAAACGGGCTCTTGACAACTAGGAAAGATTAGGCTCCTGGACACATAGAAGGGTGAGGAAATGGAATTTATTGGGCAAAAAGGAAAAAGAAAGAAAAACTCTCAGCAAAGTGAGAGGGATCTTGCCAACAACCTCCCGCCTCACAGACTGAATCTCAGGTTACCACCCAGGCACTGAAGAGGCCAGATTCCTCCCTGCTACAAACGGTGTGAACTTCCCAAGGCTCCTCCTCATCCACCCAGTGCGCAGGTGGGCGTTATGCAGAATCAGTTGGGAAAGAGCAGGCTTCATCTGAGACCAGCAGACTGGTTTTTCAGCCTTCAGGCTGTTTTAGGCTTGAAGGCAGGGTTTCCCTCGGGACCCTTGGCTGTCTTCTGTCTCTATCACCTGAAATGAAGTTATGTGGGGAGCTGCTGTTTAGAGCTACTGATATCATGTGATGCATGTGATGATGTGCACTTGGCCAAGAGACTTGCAAAAGTCCTGATCCAGACCCCTGACATTGTCGAGGAGCTGAGCAAACCCTGGAACCACCCACCTCAGACTCTGTTGTGCAGAGAGTAAATGTGGTTTTTCCCGTTTTCCATCAGAGCTGGAAGTATCCCAACTGAGTCAGAGGGCTACCAATCTGAGGCTGAGTAGGATGGAGTATCAGGCAAGGCTTCCAAGAGGAAGCAGTCTCTCTCTTCTCCAGCTCTTTAGTGAGAACGATTCCCATTTGTGCTTTGGCAAAATGACAAATGATGACACCCCACAGACTCATTTTGTAGGGTAACTTTTGAATTGCCTAAGGTAGGAATTTTAAATTTATGAATGCCAAGGGTTTATTTCATGTGGAAATAACTGTGTTGGAACAAAGAATGAGAAAATCATTTATTTTATCTGTGGGGAAGTCCAGGAAAAAATTTGTGAAGAAGGACTGGGCACAGTGGCTCACACCTCTAATCCCAGCACTTTGGGAGGCCGAGGTGGGCAGATCACTTGAGTTCAGGAGCTTGAGACCAACCTGGCTGACATGGTGAAACTTCATCTCTATTAAAAGTACAAGAATTAGTGGTGTGTGGTGATGCCTGCCTGCAATCCCAGCTACTCGGGAGGCTGAAGCAGGGGAATTGCTTGAATCTGGGTGGAGGAGGTTGCAGTGAGCCAAGATCGTACCACTGTGCTCCAGCCTAAGTGAGAGAGCAAGACTTTGTCTCAAAAAAAAAAGTTTGTGAGGGAGACGACATTGGGCCAGGCTACTAAGAGCTGATGGCACAGGCTGGGGAGTAACGTATGTAGTGCTAGAATCTAGCAAAGTGTGTGGTGTATAAGAAATACTCATATGTTTCCAGGGCTTATCTAACCTTAAGAATATATCACCTAAGAAATTAGCCATGGTGGCATGCACCTGTAGTCCCAGCTACTCAGGAGGCTGAGTCAGAAGAATTGCTTGAACCTGGGAGGCAGAGGTTGCAGTGAGCCGAAGTCATGCCACTGCATTCCAGCCTGAGCAACAGAGTGAGACTCTGTCTCAAAAGAAAAAAGAAAAGTTTTGGCCAGGCGCAGTGGCTCATGCCTGTAATCCCAGCACTTTGGGAGGCCGAGGCAGGCGGATCACCTGAGGTTGGGAGTTTGAGACCAGCCTGACCAACATGGAGAAACCCCCTGTCTCTACTAAAAATACAAAAAATTAGCCAAGTGTGGTGGCACATGCCTGTAATCCCAGCTACTTGGGAGGCTGAGGCAGGAGAATCACTTGAACCTGGGAGGCAGAGGTTGCAGTGAGCTGAGATGGCGCCATTGCACTCCAGCCTGGGCAACAAGAGCAAAACTCTGTCTCAAAAAGAAAAAAAAAGAAGAAGAAGAAGAAGAAAAAAGAATATATCGTCCAGAGGAAATGGCATGGACAGGAGCCCAAAGGCATGACAGTTTGGTGTCTCTGGGTTTGAGTACACAGCTTGGTATCGTGACCTAGAGGTAGTATGGGTTAGGCTGAGCCATGCTATGAAGAAAGTGGGGAAACACTGGATTAGATTAAATTGGAAAGCAAAATCGGGGTCTCAGTTAGGTTAACAACAACAGCAGCAAATCCCAATCCTCAAAGACTTCTGAAACTCAAAAGTTGAGTTTCAAGAGGGTTGCCTCAAGAAGAACCCTTGCCCAGGCTGGGTGCGGTGGTCTGTAATCCCAGCACTTTGGGAGGCCAAGGAGGGCAGATCACTTGAGGTAAGGAGTTCAAGACCAGCCTTGCCGACATGGTGAAACCTGGTTTCTACTAAAAATATAAAAATTAGCTGGGCAAGGTGGCAGATGCCTGTAATCCCTGCTACTCGGGAGGCTGAGGCATGAGAATCACTTAAACCTGGGAGGTGGAAGTTGCAGTGAGCCAAGATCCCACAGCACTCCCACCTGGGCAACAGAGTGAGACTCAGTCTCAAAAAACAAAAAAACAAAAACAAAACAAAACAAAACAAAAATAACCCTTGCCCAACAAAGGGCCTCTTTGTTGGGCCTCTCCTCTGCCCAAAGAGGCAGTCCCTCCCTTGGAATAGGAATTGCTACATGACCTACTTCTCATTTTGCTATGCCAGTAACCCAAATCCAAATACCACATGGCCTGGGGTGGAGCACGGAGGGATTGAGCAGGATGGGAAATGAGCCAGGAAATGATAATAGAAAATGACTTTGTGCAGCACACTGGGTTAAAGATGAGACTGCTTAGAGTTGGGAGTGGCCAGCCCAAGGCTCCATTCACCCAGAACATAACCACAACAATGAGAACATATCGCTACATATCTGTAACCTGTTGCTTATTTGCATTTTCAAAAGCCCCGATGATATGTCTAAAAATGAATTTTGAGGAGATATAAACAAGACTCGTAGAGTATAATTTTAGTTTGGGCTAGATTTATTGATGTGGGTATAGTTACATGCTAGAGAAGACAGGAAGACCATTTCTCTTTGTAAAAAAGATTTCAAAATACTTTTTTTTTTTTTTGAGACAGAGTCTCACACTGTTGCCCAGGCTGTAGTGCAGTGGCGCAATCTCAGCTCACTGCAACCTCTGCCTCCTGGGTTCAAGCAATTCTCCTGCCTCAGCCTCCTGAGTAGCTGGGACTACAGGCATGCGCCACCACACTCAGCTAATTTTTTTGTGTTTTTAGTAGAGATGGGGTTTCACCTTGTTGGCCAGGATGGTCTTGATCTCCTGACCTTGTGATCCGCCTACCTTGGCCAAAATAATTTTAAACAATATTCATTAAAACAATTCAGAAAAGTATAAGAAAGAAAATTAAATCACCTGAAATCTCATTACATTGATAATAGCTTAATAATTGTTCTAAGTTTGCTGGAGTTGGCTGATGTAGCCCTGGATCCACTGGTGGCCCATTCAGGATCATAGGGAAAGGCCAGAAACAGCTTGGCATGACAGAGAGCAGTGGATCTCAGGCTGGGCTCAGTGGCTTATGCCTGTAATCCCAGCACTTTGGGAGGCTAAGTCAGGCAGATCACTTGCAGCCAGGAGTTCAAGACCAGCCTGGGCAATATGGTGAAACCCCCATCTCTTCAAAAAAATACAAAAAATTTCTCAGGTAACCTCTGTGAACAACAACAACAAAAAAAATTAGGATTACAGGCACAGTAATCCTAGCTACTCAGGAGGCTGAGGCAGGAGAATCGCTTGAGCCCAGGAGGTGGAGATTGCAGTGAGCCGTGATTGCACTGCTGCACTCCAGCCTGGTGACAGAGCAAGACACTGTCTCAGAGAAAATGTTTAAAAAGGGAGCAGTAGATCTCAAAGCTGGCTGCACATTGAAATCATCTGGGTGAGTTTAAAAAGCACTGGTGTCTGAGCAATTCAGTAATAATCTCTAGAAGTATAGGGCATATAGGCATAAGTGTGGTGTTTGTGTGTGTGTTAGAGAGACAGGGTCTCACTCTGTTCCCCAGACTGGAGTGCAGTGGTGTGATCTTGGCTCACTGCATCCTCTGGCCCCCTGTGCTCAAAGTGATCCTCACACCTTAGCCTCCTGAGTAGCAGGGACCACAGGTGCACACCACTACGCCAGCTATTTTTTTTTGTGTGTGTGTTTTTAGTAGAGATGAGGTCTTGCCATGTCACCATGTTGCCCAGGTTGGTCTTGAACTCCTGAGCTCAAGCAATCCTCCCACTTTGGCCTCCCAAAGGGCTGGGAATACAGGCGTGAGCCACTGTGCCTAGCTGGCATCAGTGTTTTTTAAGCTTCTAGGTGATTCTCATTGGCAGCCTGAGTTGTGAACCCAACTGATGTAAAGAGAGGAATTCAAAAATGTTAGGAGACAGTTCTGGATTGGCTCTTTCAAGCCTGTTGTGTCAATCAGGAGTCTAGTAAAAAAAAGCAACAACAAAAAAACCAGAAAACAAACAAAAAAAAAACCATAAACCATTCTAGATATTTCAAGCAGAAAGGGATTGAATGCAGGGGACTGGTTACAAAGGTTTTGTAAGAGCTGGAGTTGCAAAATGGAGACATGGGTTTATCTAGAGATCAGGGACCTGCTACCACTTGGGGCTGACACCTGTGAGTTCACACTCACTGCTAAGCTGCTCCAGAGGACAAGTGGCCTGAGTAGGATCTGTCACTGCTGCTGTGATTGGAACTGGCATTCTGCTGCAGCCCATTTGGTGTCTGCAATTGGCTGCTTCTGCCAGAGGCAGTGCAGGCTAGGGGTCATCGTCTTCCTACCTTCTATCTCCCTTCAGTGGCAGAACCTATCTATCCAATACCCAGCTGGTGAGGGAGTTTGGGACATATAATATTCCAATGGCTCCAAAAAATACACAGAAGGATATGGAAAGAGGGATATAAGGACTGAATGTCAATCAATCAATATCTGAATGCCATTCAATATCTGGCATGCATTTCTTGCCCACTTACTCCCAGGCTGCACTTCCTTCACAGAGCTTGGAAGACTCTTACGTCACTGGGCTTTGAAATTGAAGAACCCATCTTTACCAAATGCTGAAATATTTGGGTACCATGGCAGGAGATAAAGACGGGACATCCGGGCCACAGGTGGTTTGTTGAGGGCTGGCGTGTCTTAGGTGTTCTGTTTCATCACTATTACGTCACTGTATAAAATTGTCCTCATTTTTCAGATGAGGAAACTGGGGCTCAGATGGACAAAAGACAAGGTCCCATAGTTCAGAAGGGGCAGGGTGTAATTGGCACTGTTTGCCTGACTACAAATTTGGTTCTTACACCATTGCACCACACTGCCTGCCAGGGTCCCAACCCCAGAGGGTGAGGCCACCAGCACCAGACCTCCTCAGGGAGCAGCTTTATGGAATGGGTATGGGAAAGGAGGCCTGTGGGCAGGGACCCTGCCTGTCACTGCTCTCACAGTCTCCTAAGCTCTTCTTGCCTGTGGGTGCCAGGACTGACACCAGGAATCCTCTGTGGCCTTCCTGTCTCCTTTGCAGAGGGTCATAGGCATACATCCTGTCTCATCACCCCTACCCCTTCTGGCCTGGCCCACGTGCCCCCTGCTTCCTGGAGAGACATGGCAGTCTGGATGTCAATGTGGGCAGAGCTTGAGGACACTGTAGGTGCTGCTGATTTGGCCAGCTTGGCCGGCAGCCGAGGTGAGAGGGCTGGGAGGATGTCCCTGCTTCTCACAATTCCCGGGGAGAGAACAGAGCAGGAGGGCAGGCTTTGGGTGAGGTCCCACCATGGTGCACTTGGCTGAGCCAGCAGGCTGCTGCCTGCCTCTCCTCCCACAATGGCCTCATTGTTCCCAGCAGCCAGGCACTTTGGAGGAGGTCCCTTGGCCCCTCTTAACCCCCTAATAGGGGCCAGCTTATCAGAAACATATAAGAAGCCTGCAGGCTAGAATTGCTGGTAGGAAAATGCCGAAGTTGAAACTTGTTTTCTATTATCAGCAGATATCTGGGAGTGAGCTGCTGCAGAGTACAAGTGATGTCAATTATTTAACTACTGGAGGCAACGTGGGCGTGGTTGCATTAGGCTCTAGGGCAGGCTTGGGAAAAATGTTTGACAAGGGTCTGATCCTCCAAGATCTATACTATGGCATCCGTGGTAATGAGATCAACAGATGACCTGTGCAAGTTTTCTGTGATGTGAATAACCCAAACCAAACAAAGCTTCAGCTTTGAGCCCAGGAGTGGCCGCAATTGCGTCACTGCACTCCAGCCTGGTGACAGAGCAAGACGCCGTCTCAGAGAAAATGGAGGCCTGATTTGAAACACCGTGGTAGACAAAGCTCCTCTTCCAATTCATAGGCCTTAGATTGGTAACAGAACCAGATGCACAGAATGGAGAGAACATCAAATGCCTGCAAGGAAGGACCCATGTAACACCTCAATTGCCTACTTGAAACCTCCTGCTTGCCTTTCTCAAAGGAACTATTTACCTGGATAACTGTGTATAGGGGCAAGGGAGAGACGTAAACCTCTCAGGGAGTAGTGAATATTGGCTCTGAACTTACATGAAAGACATGAATCTGCTGTAGTTCCTGCCTGCAGTGGGTCTAATGGTCATGATGTGGTAAGTAGGATTTTAACCTGGGTCTATTTATAAAAACCCCAGTAATTATTTCTCCAGATCCGGAATTCAGCACCGAGTTGGACTGGTAGGTCCCCACAGTGGCTCTCCGACACATACAGTAAGAATGACTGTGGTTGGAAGAGCCAAGCGGGAACCATTGAGGTTTCTTCTCCCTACCAGAATAATAAATCAAAGCCAATACCACAGCTCTAGGGGAATCAATCAAAGCCAATACCACAACTCTAGGGGAGTCACAAACATCAGTCCCATAGTCAAAGATTTTGAAGCTACAGCTAAGTTCCTCAGAATGGCCACTATGAAGATGGATGGATTCTGGAAACAACAGTGGATTATGTAAGCCTAATTAGTTGATAACTGTTCCTGCAGTGACTGGCCAAGACATAGTCTCCCTTCTGGAGCATATGAACAAAGTCCCTGGCACCAGCAACTGATCTAACAAGTGTATTTTCTTCCCCATTCTGATAAAGGGTATTCCGGAAATAGTTAGCTTTCACCTTGTAGAAACATATACCTTTACCACGCTGCCTCAGGGATATGTTGAGTCCGATAGGGATCTTGACCATCTCGCCATCCCATAAGACATAAGGCTGGTCTGCATTGAATATAGCACACATATGATGAGGCCTGGGGAGTAGAAAGAACCGGTATCACAGATGTTAATCTAGATATCTTCTAAATAAATCCTATGGAAATACAAGGACATGCTACCTTAGTTAATCTTCCGGGGGAGGGTTGGGCTCCATGGCTCATGCCTGTAATCCCAGGGTTTGAGGAGGCCAAAGTGGGAGAGTCACTCGAAACTACAAATTTGAGACTAGCCTCGGCAACTTAGCGAGACCCCATCTCCACAAAAAATGTAAATATTGGCTGGGTGTGGTGATGCACACCTGTACTTCTAGCTCCTCAGGAGGACTGAGGTGGGAGGGTCACTAGATCCTGAGAATTCAAGCTTATAGTGAGCAGTGACTGCACCACTGCACTCCAGGCTGGGTGACAGAACAAGACCCTGTCTCTAAAAACAGAAAGAAAAATAAATTCTAGGAGAGCACCTAGTGGACTGAAACACTGATAGAGAATCCTCTCCAATTGATAGGGCTCCTTGCATGTTAGAGGTAACAGAGAGCCCATTTGGTTGCCCCGCTTCAACCCATTTACCTGGTGAACCCAGATCTGCCAGTCTTACTTGAGTACAGAACAAGAGAAGTCTCTCTAGCTCATCCAGACTGCAGAAGAAGAGGAGGTACCAATTGGTCTGTATGACCCAGCAGATACAATAATAGACCAAGTGTCTGAGGGAGATAAGTCTTCAGTTAAGGAACTCGCTTCAGAAAAAAAGTAGAAAGACAATGAGGTACCGTGCTAGCAGTTAACTAGTTTTATCGTGTACTTAGTAACTTGAAGCATCTGCTACCTAGAAGGAAATACAGGTAGAGGATTTGGCAGTGGTGCCTTTCAAAGTTTTACCTATTACTGAATTATAAAATATTTGCTTCCTGTGATGCAACTCTGGGCTTTCCTGTCTTGGTGGTCTTACTCTCTTATTTATTTATTTTATTTTATCTTTTATTTATTTATTTATTTATTTTTTCGATACGGAGTTTCACTCTTGTTACCCAGGCTGGAGTGCAATGGCACGATCTCGGCTCACCGCAACCTCTGCCTCCTGGGTTCAGGCAATTCTCCTGCCTCAGCCTCCTGAGTAGCTGGGATTACAGGCACACGCCACCACGCCCAGCTAATTTTTTGTATTTTTAGTAGAGACGGGGTTTCACCATGTTGACCAGGATGGTCTTGATCTCTTGACCTCGTGATCCACCCGCCTCGGCCTCCCAAAGTGCTGGGATTACAGGCTTGAGCCACCGCGCCCGGCCTTATCTTTTATTTTTTAAGATGGAGTCTCGCTCTGTCACCCAAGCTGGATTGCAGTGGCGCAATCTTGGCTCCTTGCAACCTCCACCTCCAAGGTTCAAGTGATTCTCCTGCTTTAGCCTCCTGAGTAGCTGGGATTACAGGCGTGTGCCACCATGCCTGGCCTATTTATTTATTTTTGATTTTTAAAAACTTTTGTTAGAAAATAAAGATGTAGTCTCACTGTGTTGCCCAGACTGCTCTCCAACTCCTGGGCTCAACAGATCCTCCCACCTTGGCCTCTCAAAGTGCTGGGATTACAGGGGTGAGCCACCATGCTCAGCTGGTGGTCTTACTCTCTAAGGGAGAAATACTTCTCATAGGGGACACAATAATGATTTCTTTCCTAGCCATGAACAGGCAAAAAAGGGTAATGGTGTCGGCTGGGGTGAATGACACTGTGAAAAGGGAAATGAGGTTGCTGCCACATGATGAGAGTAGGGATGCACACAAGAAACCCAGCAATTCTTCCGAGTGCAGTGGCTCACGCCTGTAATCCCAGCACTTTGGGAGGCTGAAGCAGGTGGATCACAAGGTCAGCAGTTCAAGACCAGCCTGGCCAAGATGGTGAAACCCTGTCTCTACTAAAAATACAAAAATTACCCGGGTGTGGTGGCAGGCGCCTGTAATCCCAGCTACTTGGGAGGCTGAGGCAGAGAATCGCTTGAATCCAGGAGGCAGAGGTTGTGGTGAACCGAGATCATGCCACTACACTCCTGTCTGGGTGCAGAGTGAGACTCTGTCTCAGGACAAAGAAAAAAGAAAAGAAAAGAAAAAAAGAAACCAAGAAATCCAGCAATTCATCAGGAATTGCTCCTTGTTTTGTTATTTATGTCCATGCCCAGCAGTTATGGTCAGTGGAAGACTATTTCAACCTTTCATTGGCCGGTGCGCCAAAACTGCGACCATTTAGAAACGCAGATTTGGGTAGAGAAATTGCCATTTAGGTCGGGCGCGGTGGCTCACGCTTGTAATCCCAGCACTTTGGGAGCCTGAGGTGGGTGGATCACCTGAGGTCAGCAGTTCCAGACCGACCTGGCCAACATGGTGAAACCCTGTCTCAATTTATTAAAAACAAGACAAAACAAAAAGAAATTGCCATCTATCTGAGGTGCTGGCCAGCATTCAGGGGGACGAGGAATTGGATAACGGAGGAGAGAACTCTTAAATATCAGTGGTGGTCTAGTGACCACATAGAGTGTTTCCTTCTAAGTGTCTACTCCTTCAATAAGTTGATGTATAAATATCACACACATACACACATGTGTATGTATATTCCTGAATAATAAAGTGGTGTTGTGTTTTTTTCTCCTTTGATCACCTTGTTCAGACCAGGGAACATGGGCATACCATGAGTCTCAGGAGAAAGCCAGAAATGGACGGAGTAGACTCAGCTTCCAACTCCAGAGCTGAGAGTTTCACCTAAGATGGAAAACTTGAAAGGATTTGCAAATGGCAGGAATTCTTTTTTCCTGAGTCTTTCTCTCCCCAACTACAAAAAAAAAATCCTTCAAGTCAAGAAGAATAAAGCAGTTAAAGAGTTAGGAAGAGTGTAATGGTCATATACTACGCCCTCAACCCTTACTGTCAGTGGGCCTCGGGGATAAGAACCACCTTTATGTCTGCAGATCTAAGAGCAACATGGACGTCTGCTTTGCTTGTCATCTAGAATTTTAAGAAGGTGGCAGATTGGCAGATGTGACCCATGACCACATGAGAACAGAAGAGATGGTGGCATCATGAGACTAGTTAGAGACAGTCAGGAAATATCCCTTAAGTTTCCTGTGGCTCCCAAGTGGTGAAGGAGAGCTGAAGGTTCCTGTGGACCATGAGACAGGGAAGGAGCATGGCTGAGAGGAATTGGTTATGGTGCATGAATTTATACTGGGAGAATTGGGAGTGCTTAGGTTTATTTTATTGTTTAGACGGTCAATGTGAAAATATTCTTGCTATATAGAGTTTTGATACTTTTTATTTTTTAGGACACTGTATTTTTGAAAGTAGGGTTTGAAGAGAATTTCATTATAGGTAACTCCACTGATAAAATGAAGTCAACCCATCAGTTAATAAAGAAAAATTCCCATCATATTATTTTTATTATTTTAGTACCTTTTTTCTTTGTTTTCTCTATCTTCCTTCCTTCCTTCTTTTCTTCCTTTCTTTCTTTTTTCTTTTTTCTTTTTTTCTGTTTTCTTTTCTTTCTCTTTCTTTATAATCCTTCTTTCATTCCTTTTTCTTTCTTTCTATCTTTCTTTTCTTTTGATGGAGTTTCACTCTTGTTGCCAGGCTGGAGTGCGGTGGCACGATCTTGGCTCACTGCAACCTCCACCGCCCGGGTTCAAGCAGTTCTCCTGCCTCAGCCTCCTGAGTAGCTGGGATTACAGGCATGCACAGCCATGCCTTGCTAATTTTTTGTATTTTTAGTAGAGATGGGGTTTCACAATGTTGGCCAGGCTGGTCTCGAACTCCTGACTTCAGGTGATCCACTCATCTCTGCCTCCCAAAGTGCTGGGATTACAGGCATTAGCCACTGAGCCTGGCCCATACCTCCTTTCATTCAAAAGTGTTCTGGTTTGGATGATAAATTAGTCACTCTAACTATGTAGGACCTGGAAAGGTAGCAGATGAAACTATTTGTGTTATTCTTGTCCCTTCATCCACCTCAAAGTCATAAAATATTGAGTTGAAGATCAAAATGTCTGGAAATGATGGCTGAGTATGGTGGCTCAAGGCCAAGGTGGGAGGATTGCCTCAGCCCAGGAGTTCAAGATGAGCCTGGGCAACATGGTGAGACCCTGCCTCTACAAAAATTAACAGAGCATGCTGGGGCAAGCCTGTGATCCCAGCTATTCAGGAGACTGAGGTGGAAAGATTGCTTGAGTCTGGGAGGTTGAGGCTGCTGTGAGCCAAGATCGTACCACTGCACTCCAGTCTGGGTGACAGAGAGCAAGACCCTGTCTTAAAAAAAAAAAAAAAAAAAAGATTGGAGAGGAAGGATTTCTTTGGAGAGACTGGTTAATGTGCCATACTTGCAAGAGAACTACCTAAAAAGCTTGACAAAGGTCCCCTGTCCTAGCCTACCATAGTTTGAAAAATCCCCAGGGGCAAGACCACAGTTGGTGATGCCTCTCAGCTGGCTTTAGAAAGGAGGCTAGGATCCAGAAGATATAAAGAATTCTAACAATTCAACAAAGCACAAAAAACCCAGTTTAAAAATGGGCAAAAGGGGATAGCCAAAGCAATCCTAAACAAAAATAACAAAGGTAGAGGCATCACACTACCCAAATTCAAACTGTAAGGCTACAGAAGCTAAAACAGCATGGTACTGGCACAAAAACAGATGCATTGACCAAAGGATAGTGAACCCGGGAATAAGCCACGCATCTACAACCATATGATCTTCAACAAAGTTGACAATAACAAGCAATGTGAAAGGTACTCCCTATTCAATAAATGGTGCTGGGCTAACTGGCATTTGCAGAAGAATGAAACTGGACCCCTGCTTTCACCATATAAAAGAATTAACTCATGATGGATTGAAGTCTTAAACATAAGACATAAAACTCACAAATTCTAGAAGAAAACCTAGGAAATACTATTCTGGACATTGGCCTTGACAAAGAGTTTATAATGAAGTACCCAAAAGCAATTGCAACCAAAAAAATTGACAAGTGGAACCTAATTAAAATAAAGAATCTCTGCATAGCAACAAACAAACAAACAACAACAACAACAACAACAAAAACCCCAAAACTATAAACAGACTAAACAGCCAACCGATGGAATGGGAGAAAATATTTGCAAACTGTGCATCCAATAAAAGTCTGAGATTCAGAATCTATAAGGAAACTTAATTCAACAAGCAAAAAACAAGCAACCTCATTAAAAAATGGTCAAAGGACATGAACAGACACTTCTCAAAAGAAGATACACATGCAACCAACAAATACATGAAAAAATGCTGAACATCACTAATCACTGAAGAAATACAAATCAAAACCACAATTAGATACCATCTCACATCACTCAGAGTGACTGTTAAAATGTCAAAAAATAACAGATGTTGCTGAGGTTGCATAGAAAAGGGAATGCTTATATACTGTTTGTGGGAATGTAAATTACTTCAGTCCCCATGGAAAGCAGTTGGGAGATTTCTCAACTTAAAACAGGACTACCATTCAATCCAGCAAGCCTATTACTGGGTATTTACCCAAAGGAAAGTAAATCATTCTACCAAAAAGATATGTGCACTCATGTATTTATCACAGCACTATTCACCATATTAAAGACAAGGAATCAACTTAGGTGCCAATGAACAGTAGACTAGATAAAGAAAATGTGGTACATATACACCATGGAATACTATACAGCCATAAGAAAGAATGAAATAATATCCTTTGCAGTAACATGGATGCAGGTGGAGGCCATTATCCTAAGTGAATTCATGCAGGAACAGAAAACCAAACCACATGTTCTTTTTTGAGACAGAGTCTCGCTCTGTCACCCAGGCTGGAGTGCAGTGGCACGATCTCCAGTCACTGCAACCTCTGCCTCCTGGGTTCAAGTGATTCTCCTGCCTCAGCCTCCCGAGTAGCTGGGACTACAGGTGCGTGCCACCACACCAGGCTAATTTTTTGAATTTTTAGTAGAGATGTGGTTTCACTATGTTGGCCAGGATGGTCTTGATCTCCTGACCTCGTGATCTGCCTGCCTCAGCCTCCCAAAGTGCTGGGATTACAGGCATGAGCCATTGTGCCCGGCCACATGTTCTAACTTATAAGTGCAGCTAAATATTGAGTACACAGGATATAAGACGGGAACAATAACACTGGGGATGAGGTCACATTTTCATACTTGCATTGTCCTGCCCCCTAGCACTCATCTGCTGATTGTAAAAACTGGTCTCTCACTTCCAAATTCTTCTTCCCACCCCATCTGAATTATCTCTGGGAATCCTCACATGGGCCCTTATGTATATCCACAAACAAAAATATGATCTGGGTAACAAGGGTAACAGAATGTCTTTGCTCAAACCAGGAATATGCAAGTCATAGGGGAAAAAAATCTAGGGCCTTGATAACAATCATCATCTTTTTTATTTTTGGGGTTTTATTTTTGGGGCAGAGTCAACCTCTGTTACTCAAGCTGGAGTGCAGTGGCGTGATCTCGGCTCACTGAAGCCTCAACCTCCAGGTCTCAAGTAATCCTCCTAACTCAGTCTCCTGAGTAGCTGGGACTATAGGCATGTGCCACCACACCTGGCTAAATAATTTTTTTTTTTTTGGTAGAGATGGAGTCTCACTATGTTGCCCTTAAGAATTTGAGAATATGCTGTTCTCAAATTCTCGGGGACAAACTGTCCTCCTTTGCTGGACTCCCAAATTGCTGGGATTAAAGGCATGAGCCTCCTTGCCCACTGACACGGGGGGCTACTAGAGGAGGGAGGATGGAAGAAGGGCGAGGGTTGAAAAACTACCTATTGGGTACTATGCTCACTACCCGGGTGATGAGATCATTTGTTTGTTACCCGTGTAACAAGCCTGGACATGTACCCCCTGAACAAAAATAGAAGCTGAAAAAAAAGATGGGCAAAAGATTTGAATAGACTTTCTCTAGAGAAGATATACAAAGGGCTAATAAGTACATGAAAAGCTGCTTACATCATCAGGTATTAGGAAAATACAAATCAAAGCCTCAGTGAAATACTACTTCATGCCCACTAGATGGGTAAAATAGCAAAGAGACAAATCAGGAAGCGCCAGCCAGGATATGGAGAAATTAGAAACGCTCAACATTGCTGATGGAATTGTAAAATGGTGCAGCCATTTTGGAAAACAGTTTGGCAGTTCCTCAAAAATTTAAACAGAGTCACCATATGACCAGGCAATTGTATTCCTATGTATACACCCAAGAGAAATGAAAACGTATGTCCATACAAAAACTTGCACATGAATGTTCATAGCAGCATTATTCATAATAGCCAACAAGTGGAAACAACCCAAATGTCCATCAATAAACATAAATAAACAAAATGTAGTATACCCAAACAATGGAATATTTTCAGTCATAAAAAGGAATGAGGCACTGATGCATGCTAAAACTTGGATGAACCTTGAAAACATAATGCTAAGTTAAAGAAGGCAGACACAGCCGGGCATGGTGGCTCATGCCTGTAATCCCAGCACTTTGGGAGGCCGAGGTGGGCAGATCACGAGTTCAAGAGATCGAGACCATCCTGGCCAACATGGTGAAACCCCGTCTCTACTAAAAAATATATAAAAATCAGCTGGGCGTGGTGGCGTGAGCCTGTAGTCTCAGCTACTCGGGAGGCTGAGGCAGGAGAATTGCTTGAACCTGGGAGGAGGAGGTTGCAGTGAGCCAAGATTGTGCCATTGCACTCCAGCCTGGTGACAGAGCAAGACTCCGTCTAAAAAAAAAAAAGAAAGCAGACACAAAAGATCACATCTTGTACAGTTTCATTTATCTGAAATGTCCAGAATAAGAAAATTCACAGAAACAGGAAGAAGATTGGTGGTTCCAGAGGTTGGAAGAAGGAGGGAATGCAGAATGATTGCTAATGGGTCATGGGTTTCTTTTTGGAATGATGAAAATACTTGAAATTAGAGAGAGGGGATGGTTACACAACCTTGTAAATATGTTAAAACCCATGGAAAGTGCTTCAGTGGTGAATTTTATGATATGCGCATTATATCTCAATAAAGTTGTCACTAAAAAAAGAAGGTTGAGAGGCTGCCTTAGAAGCAGCTACACTCCCCAAGCAATGAGTCTAAGGTGCTTATTTTCTGGGCCTAGAGGTGAAACCTGATGTATGAATTTTGACCTGACATCATTTAAAAAGAGATTTTTGCCTGGCACTATGGTGACTATTGTCCCAGCTACTTGGGAGGCTGAGGTGGGAGGATTGCTTGAGCCCAGGAGTTGGAGGCTGCAGTGAGCTGTGATTGCACCTGTGAATAGCCACTGCACTCCAGCTTAGGCAACATAGCAAGACCCTGTCTTTTTATTTTTTATATTTTTTTGAGACAGAGTCTCGCTCTGTCACCCAGGCTGGAGTGTGGTGGCATGATCTTGGCTCACTGCAACCTCCGCCTCCTGGATTCAAGCAATTCTCCTACCTCAGCCTCCTGAGTAGCTGGGATTACAGGTGGCTGCCACCATATCTGGCTAATTTTTGTATTTCTAATAGATATGGGATTTCACCATGTTGGCCAGGCTGGTCTGGAACCCCTGGCTTCAAGTGATCCGCCCACCTTGGCAGGGATTACAGGCATGAGCCACCGTGACCAACAAGACCCTGTCTTTAAAAAAAGAGAAAGAGATCTTGCCCGAGAGGGCTGCCTGAGAGTATGATGGGAACCAACAGAGAGAGTCCGTGTGGAGATGGCCACACCATGCTATGGTTGCCAGGGGTGATGAGTGACCAGCTGAAGCAGAGGACATCCCCCACCACCAAGTAAAGAGGCACAGTCAGAGAGCTTCCTGGCCAGCTCGTCGGAGTAACTAGGAGAGAAGCATCATCTCAAATCATTTAACATGTTCAGAGAAACGCCAAGCCTGGAGGGTCAGAAGTCCCAGAAAGCACAGGCTGTGGAGGAGAGGCTGCCAGAGGAAAAACAGAAGCACACCATCACCCTTTCCTTGACTGCCTGCTTCTGCCTTGAGCAGGCCAAGCTGAGGCAAGGAAGGTGCTCTAAGTTGACATAAAGTCAAGAGTTCCAATTGTTACACTGCAAGAGACATATTCATCTCTAACATTAGTTTTTCTTGTGGCTGAAAGTAATTGGCATATTTTTTTACCTCTTAGAATGAATGACAAACTATGACACTTGTCTAGGTTTATACAGACATGGGTAAGAACTAGTGCCACAGGGCATCTGGTGCCTATTCCTCAACACAGATGTGTCTCGAATAGATCTCTCCAGAGAGCGGTAAGTGCTATGATGAAATCATAGTTCAGATGAGAGATGAAGATGTGAAATCAAGTATACGGGGAAAACATAGGTTTAAAAATTGACAAATTTGGCCAGGCATGGTGGCTTATGGGAGTTTGAAGCCAGCCTGGGCACACGGCGAAACATCGTCTCTACAAAAAATACAAAAAGTAGCCAGTTGTGGTGGCACTCACCTGTAGTCCCAGCTACTTGGGAGGCTGAGGTGGGAGGACTGCTTGAGTCTGGGAGGTTGAGGTTGCAGTGAGCTGAGATTGCCCCACTGCACTCCGGCCTAGGCAGCAGAGTGAGATCCTGTCTCAAACAAAAAAACAAACAAATCGACAAATTTGAGCAGCAGATTAGATGTGGGAAATAACAAAGAAGGGGACATCAAAGATGACTCTAAGTGCTCTAATTTGGGAGATTAGGTAATTGACTGTCATAACTGCTGAAGGAAGGAGGGAGGAGTAGATATTGGTGGAGGAAAGGAAGATACAAAGTTTTGTTTTTGACAAGCTGAGTTTGAGGAGCATGTGTCATAGAAAGGTCTGAGGCCAGGAGACAGTTGGAATTGCAGTCTAGAGTGCAACTGGCAATTCAGGTGGAATGGATTTTTAAATTTTCAGGACATTGCCTGGGCATGGTGGCTCAGGCCTGTAATCTCAGCACTTTGGGAGGTTGAGGTGGGTGGATCACCTGAGGTCAGGAGTTTGAAAACAGTCTGGCTAACATGGCGAACCCCTGTCTCTACTAAATATACAAAAATCAGCTGGGCGCAGTGGCAGGCCTCTGTAATTCCAGCTATTCAGGAGGCTGAGGCCGGAGAATGGCTTGAACCTGGGAGGTGGAGGTTGCGGTGAGTGAAGACTGTGCCATTGCACTCCAGCCTGGGCAACAGAGCAAGACTCTGTCTCAAGAAAAATAAATAAATAAATAATTTTTCAGGACATGGCTAGCAAGGGAAGCACAAGGCTAGATAAAATCACATATGGAGAAAGAGCATAGGGCAAGAAAAAAGCTTGAGATTGAATCAATCTTTAATGGTTAGTGGAATATGCTAAAGCAAATATAAAGGAGAAGGTAGAAAGATTTAGAGAAAAAGAGAATATGTAGTCACACAATCAGTATGAGAAATGAGTGAGGATATCTGAGCCACACAACCACTCATTTCAGTAGTACAAACAAAGTAAGTAGTGGTGATGGCCAATCTGATAGCAATAAGGTACTGTTTATTAGCTAACACTCTTCTTTTTTTTTTTTTTTTTTTTTGAGACAGAGTTTCGCTCTTGTTACGCAGGCTGGAGTGCAATGGTGTAATCTTGGCTCACCGCAACCTCCGCCTCCTGGGTCAGGCAATTCTCCTGCCTCAGCCTCCTGAGTAGCTGGGATTACAGGCACGTGCCACCATGCCCAGCTAATTTTTTGTATTTTTAGTAGAGACGGGATTTCACCATGTTGACCAGGATGGTCTTGATCTCTTGACCTCGTGATCCACCCGCCTCGGCCTCCCAAAGTGCTGGGATTACAGGTGTGAGCCACTGCGCCCGGACCTAGCTAACACTCTTGACCAACTGATAAGGAATGTTGCCTGAGCAAATGGTGAACTTGCAACTTAACCTTTGCCTGGTGATTCCTTGAAATGTGTGACTTGAACTTGCAAGGTAATTGAATAGGGAATAGGGTTGGACTTTGGACCATGATTGAGAATGAAGTGAATTGTTGACTTCTGGATCATTTATAAGATCCCAAATACTTTAACATGGTGCAGAAAGCCCTTCCTGCTCTGACCCCTGACTCTTCTAATCTTATTTCTCAGTTTCCCTTGTTCATCCTACCCTTCAAACAATCCAGTTACCTGAATGTGCCAAGTGCTCCCTCATGCCTTCATGCCTTTCACTCTGCTCTGCTGTTTCTTCAGCTTGGAATACCAGTCTCTGGTCTAAAATCCTTTGCCAACTTCCCCTAGTCTTGGAATCAATTCAAATCTAATTGTGTGTAACACTATCTTTACCTACTGATGAAAGAAAACAACCCTACTGTAAAGCTGGTTGCGTCGGAGCTTGGACACATCCCCTCCCCTCGCGGGGAGCTCGGACACAATCCCTCCCCTCGCGGGGAGCTCGGACAAACCCCCTCCCCTCGCGGGGAGCTCGGACACACCCCCTCCCCTCACGGGGAGCTCGGACACACCGCCTCCCCTCGCGGGGAATTCGGACATACCCCCTCCCCTCTCCGGGAGCTCGGACACACCTCCTTCCCTTGCTGGGAGCTTGGGCACACCCCCCCCACGAGCCTGGGAAAAAAAGCCCCACCAGGATGTGCCTGATAACATTTTGTCCAATCCAGGCCCCACTCCCTGCCTGCCATTTTGTCTTCCTGCCTACCATTTTGTACTATCTGGGCCCCACTCCCTGCCATTTTGTTTCATCTGGTCCCCACTCCCCGCCATTTTGTCCCACTCACCTTGGGCACAACCAATCAAGCGCCTCCACTTCCTATAAAACCCTACGTCTAAGAGGAGTCCGCGCAACTTCTCTGGCCCTTCCTGTTGGCCCACAGAACCTCACCCGGGAGCCCAAATAAAACCCTTCGCATGGAATTATTTTCATGCTGGCCTCAGTTTCTTCATCCAAGGACAGACCTTACAGATGGTGCTGAAACCCGGGAGGAGTTGTAAGACCCCTCCTGGGGGAAACTGACTCTTCCACACAGTGCCGGACCGGGAAGCTGCCATTTCACCACGAGGTAAGACTTCTGTTACCCACTACCCCACCTGCTGCTTTCAGGGAGTCCCTATCCGAAAACCGCTGCACAGCATCAGGGATTCCCACCACCACGGGGTCTGTGACCCCCAGCTTCCCTGCTGCAGGGTCTGTGACCCCCGGCTTCCTTCCCCATGGGTCCGTGACCCTGGGAGGCCTCCCACCGCAAGTCCGTGACTCCAGCTTCCTTCCCCATGAGTCCGTGACTCCAGTTTAGGACCTGAGTGTAAGAGGAGACGTCCCTACACTCTTGTTCTCTCCCTGTGAGGGGTTTTTTAGGGTCAGGAATTTGAGGGAGACGTCCCCACTTTCCTCAACCCTCACCAGCAACCGAGGTGTGGGTACTCAGAAGCCCTGTTTAAGCAGCCCTGCCTCACAGCAGAGTCAAACCCTCTGGCTTACACCAAATTCTTTAATTCAAACTGGTCCATTTGGCATAAAGGCTCCCGTTAGAAACTGAAAATACAGTTTCCTTCTAATCTGTTTTTCTTTTTCAGTTTCTCTTTCTTTCTCTTTCTGTTTTTCTCTCTTTCTCTCTCTTGTCTCTCTACCTCTCTTCTAAAATGGCGGCCATACAGCACCCTTAAGATGGCGGCTGCTTTCTACCTTTAACTCTATCCTTCTCTCCTTTCCTAACTCCGATGCGAGTGAGTGAGTGAGTTTATGTGTAGTCCCATGGCCTAACAGCTACGGGGCTTGTGTGGGCCTCCACCCGCAGTTCCACAGGGATGTCATAAGGCATAACGGTGATTCAACTGAGCTGTCCTACTTGGACTTCCATCCTGGGGTGACCAGGCCCGGGGATTGTGCGGGTACACCTTAGCCAAGATGCCCCTGAAATATCCCTTCGGGGACATGGCCGGGAAGGCATCACACTGGTCTCCCATCTGGGGGGCACCCACACTTTGTCCGTCAGTCTTGTCTGTCTTTATTGTAACCTCTAATTTTGCCATGTGGCAGACAGTCCTAGCCTGGTCTCTCTTTGTTTTCCTCCTTATGATCATCATTGCATATGTGGTGTTGGCTTTTTTGTACCCTCTAATTTACCCATGTGGCAGACAGCCCTAGTCCTGTCTCCACTGCCCAGGTGCTCCTAGCCCTGTCTCCACTGCCCAGGTGCTCCTAGTCACCCACTTTATCTCTCAGTCAGCGGCTGATATAAGGAAACTTAAAAAAGCTGAGGAGGGCCCCCAGACTCCCATGCAAGACCTGGTAAACATGGCATTTAAAGTTTTTAACGGCTGAGAGGATAAGGCTGAGGCCACCCCACAGGCCCACTTACAGCAGAAGGCAGGCCTCCAAACCCAAGCTCTTGTAGCAGCCCTGAGGCCAGCAGCCCACCGAACATCTGGTGAGGGAGGTCCATCGAAACCCTTCCGAAATGTTTTAAGGGCCCCGCCTGGGTCATGTTATAGATGTGGGCAAGAAGGACATTGGGCCCGGGAGTGCCCCTGTCCTTGACCACCCCCTGGACCTTGCCCAAATTGCAAACGAACTGGACACTGGAAGGTTGATTGCCCATCCCAGACCAAAGGCCCACTCCCCGCACCTCTATGTGGGGAGCAGGCCAGTCTGCAGGAGGCAGTCCCTTCACCTGAATTTCTTGGCCTTCTGGATAACTGATGCAGCCCAGACTCGAGGACCCCCATCACCCTTGCCAAGCACAGGGTAATACTGCAGGTAGCAGGTAAGTCCATTTCCTTCTTAGTGAACACGGGGGCTACCTACTCTGTATTACCTTCCTACACAGGGCCTAGCATACCTTCCCAGGTCTCGGTCATGGGAGTTAATGGAAGGCTTTCCTATCCCAACCAAACCCCTCCCCTAGCCTGTCTCCTCGAGGGACACCCCTTCTCTCACTCCTTTTTAATCATACCCTCATGCCCAGTTCCCTTGCTAGGAAGAGATATTCTCCAGACTGTGGGGGCCACTCTCCAACTCACTAATCTCACATACTCAAATTCAAACCCCTCACATACACACCTCCTACTGTCTCTCCTAATGGAGGCTACACCCTGTCCTAACCCTATGTCCCAACTCCCTATCCCTCCGGATGTAGTTAATCCCATGGTGTGGGATACATCTAAGCCTGTAGTGGCGAGACATCACACACCAGTTAAAATACTTCTCAAAAATTCTACTCGCTTTCCCTCACATCCTCAGTTTCCTATTTCAAAGACCCACCGTCAGGGCCTGAAGCCTATCATCACTTGACTCCTAGCCCAGGGACTCCTTATACCCACCAGTTCCCCTTGTAACACTCCTATATTGCCAGTCCAAAAGCCATCCAGCGACTATCACTTGGTTCAGGACCTAAACCTTATCAACGAGGCGGTAGTACCCCTGCACCCGGTGGTCCCCAACCCATATACCTTGTTATCTAACATTCCCTCCAATATCTCCCACTTCACAGTTCTGGACCTCTAGGATGCCTTCTTTACCATCCCTCTACACCCTGAGTTGTACTTTCTCTTTGCCTTCACTTGGACTGATCCAAACACCAATTTGGCACAACAGCTTACCTGGACAGTTTTGCCTCAGGGCTTTAGAGACAGTTCCCATATTTTTGGGCAGGCCTTAGCAGCTAATTTCAGCTCCTGCCCTCTCCAACCCAGTCTCCTCCTCCAATATGTGGACGACCTTTTACTCTGTAGTCCCTCCCTCTCCTTGTCTCAACAGCCATACTGCCACTCTTCTTAACTTTTTGGGATCCAAAGGATACCGAGTATCTCCATCCAAGACACAGTTGTGAGTCACCTCAATAGTTTACTTAGTCGCTTCACCCCTACAACTAAGAGCCTGACGACAGACCATAAAAAGGCACTCCTTTCGCTACAGCCTCCAGAGATAGCAGACCAAATTCTCTCCTTTTTAGGGTTCATAGGATTTTTCTGCCATTGGATACCTAATTTTGCCTCCCTGGCTAAACCTCTGTATGTGGCGGCTAAAGACACACCCACGGGACCCCTCTCCCACCCTGGGGTAGTAAAACAGGCTTTTTAAACCCTACAAACTGCCTTGTCCATGGCACCTCCACTCCAATTACCCGATCTCAACCGCCCCTTCCATTTGTTCACTGATGAAAAACAGGGAATTGCGGTTGGAGTCTTAACCCAGCCCCTAGGCCCTGTGTATTGTCAGGTAGCCTATTTATCAAAGCAACTTGACCCCACAGTCAGGGGGCGGCAGCCTTGCCTGCAGTCCTTGGGAGTGGCAACAGAACTCACTAAGGAATCCCTAAAACTTACCTTAGGCCAGCTCATCTTGGTATTTTCTCCCCATTGGCTCACTGACCTTCTCTCTCATAAGTCTCTAGCACACCTAGGACCTTCCCGGTTGTAAGAGTTTCATCTACTCTTCATTGAAAATCCTTCAGTCAGTCTTCATCCCTCTTCTCCACTCAACCCGGCTACTTTACTTTCCCTTCCATCCCACTCCCCTTCCCCAATTCATTCCTGTCCTGAACTAATAGAGGCATTTGCTAAACCACAAGAGGGTCTGTCTAGCCTTCCACTCTCCAGCCCAGGCCTTACCTTGTATGTAGATGGGAGTTCAGTAATAACAGCCGAGGGATGGTGAAAAGCGGCCTATGCTGTAGTCACAGATTCAGCCACCCTCAAGGCACGCCAACTCCCTGATGGGACGACATCCCAAAAGGCAGAGCTCATCGCCTTAATCCGAGCTCTTGCACTAACAAAAGGGAAATGAGCAAATATCTATACAGACTCCAAGTATGCTTTCCTTATTACCCATTGTCACTCTGCCCTCTGGAAAGAGCGAGGATTCCTTACCATAAAGGGAAACCCCATAGTCAATGCCACCCAAATCTCTAACCTCTTGCAAGCTCTGTTACTGACCAAAGAGGTTGCTGTTATCCACTGCCGAAGGCACCAGGCCCAGCAGGATGCCATTTCTCGGGGCAATGCAAGGGCAGATGTGGTAGCAAAGGCTCTAACCAGTACCAGGCCAGTTCCCGCTCCGGTCCTGTTCCTTACCACAGCCACGTCGCCAGTGTACACACCATCAGAAAGACAGGACCTTATGTTAAGGGGTGGAACTGAGTCTGACCAGGGCTGGATCTTCCTAAATAATAAAATCGCCCTTCCATGGGAACAGGCTCCTAAAATTATTGCCAAAATCCACCAATCCTTACATATAGGGCCCAAAGCATTACACTGCTTTGTGAAACCCCTCTTTTATTCACCAGGTTTGCAACAGACAATTGAACAAGTACACAAAACATGTGTTACTTGCTCTAAGGTCTCATCTCAGGGAAGCTTCAGGTTACAGTTTCCCACCCACCAAATGCATGGCAACCTCCCTGCTCAGGGTTGGCAAATTTATTTCACCCATATGACCACTCACAAAAAACTTCCCTACCTCCTAACCTTTGTAAATACCTTTTCAGGTTGGATTGAAGCCTTCCCTACCTCTCGTGAAACAGCAGACATGGTAGCCTCCATTCTTATTCAAGAGATCATCCCCCGCTTCGGCCTACCTGCCACCATCCAGTCAGATAACAGTCCAGCATTCATAGCCCAGGTAGTCCAGCTGGTCATCAAGTCTCTCAACATCTCCTGGAAACTACACATCCCCTACCACCCTCAGTCATCGCGTAAGGTCGAACAGGCCCACGGCATTCTCAAAGACCATTTGGCCAAACTGACCATTGAAGTAAAACTTTCTTGGCCTACTCTCCTACCTCTTGCTCTAGCCAGGATCCAAGCCACCCCACGGGAACCAACGGGCCTTAGTCCCTTTGAGTTGCTGTATGGCCGACCCTTCCTGATCTCTTATAATTTCCCAGTACAACCACCTCCCCTAGCCTCATACCTTCCCTATCTATCTCTCCTTCGCTAGTTACTCAGGGAGCATGCAGATCATGCTCTCCCCATCGTTCCAGGGCTTGGAGACTCGCACTCAGCAGCACCCCTACAGCCAGGTGACAGTGTTCTCCTCTGGGAGCTCCAGCCAGGATCTCTGTAGCCCAGGTGGTCAGGACCCCACATCATTATCCTGACCACCCCCATGGCTGCCAAGCTCCTGGGTCACACCCCGTGGTAACATGTGTCCCGCCTTAAAGTGGCACCGCAAAATGACCAGTGGAAATCCAAATCCCTAGTCCCCACTCACCTTCACCTCACCTGTGGCCCCTGCCCGTCAACTCCTGATCCTTCCAATTCTCCTCCTAACATTTCTTTTAATGTCTCCCCTTAAAGCCAGCCCCTACTATGCCTGGCGATTCTACTTGCAGGAATCCTGGAAACAAGGCCCCACCACTAGAACCCAATACATTGCTACAAGCTCATATGCGAGAAATTGGATGAGTGGCTGTCAACCAAATGCTGTTTCATCCCTTCATCTGACTCTCAGTCGAGGCACCAGCCAACTGACCTGTCCCCCTTACTTCGCCCCTATTCAGCAGGAAGTAGTCAGAAAGAGCGGCGCTCTCTATCTATCATCAAAAGGTCGGAATGTAAGGCTGGTTGTGTTGGAGTTCGGACACACCCCCTCCCCTCGTGGGGAGCTCGGACATCCCCCCACCCAGAGACTGGGGAAAAAAGCCCTGCCAGGATGTACCTGATACCATTTTGTCCAATCCAGGCCCCACTCCCTGCCTGCCATTTTGTCTTCCTGCCTATCATTTTGTTCCATCCGGGCCCCACTCCCTGCCATTTTGTCCCACTCACCTTGGGCACAACCAATCAAGCACCTCCACTTCCTATAAAACCCCACATCTAAGAGGAGTCCACGCGACTTCTCCGGCCCTTCCTGTTGGACCACAGAACCTCACCCGGGAGCCCAAATAAAACCCTTCACATTGAATTATTTTCATGCTGGCTTCAGTTTCTTCATCTTACACTCAGCAAGAACAGACCTTACACCTACAATAGAGCTTCATACTACTTAAACTCCCTATGAGAGAAAGAGTTAAAATCTTAGTGAAACTCCAGCTTTTTAAGCTTTTGCTAGACATTGTGTCCCATTTTTGATATGCATGCTATTAGCTTTTCTGACGGAAGCCAGATTTTTTTTTTTTTTTTGAGACAGAGTTTCATTCTGTCACCCAGGTTGGAGTGCAATGGCACAATCATGGCTCACTGCAACCTCCACCTCCCGGGTTCAAGTGATTCTTCTGCCTCAGCCTCCTGAGTAACTGGGATTACAGGCACGCACCACTACTCCTAGCTGAATTTTTGTATTTTTAGTAGAGACTGGGTTTTGCCATGTTGCCCAGGCTGGTCTTGAACTCCTGACCTCAGGTGATCCACCCACCTCTGCCTCCAAAGTGCTGGGATTACAGGCATGAGCCACTGTGCCCAGCCAGAAGCCAGACTTTTGAATGTACTCACTTATAATCATGTTTCTCCTTCTTTGTGAAATAACATGAAATCCTTCTCCTCTACCTCAGTTTCATGAACCTTCTCCTTCCTCACCTGAATATCACAAAATCCCTCCTTGCCTGACTGTCACAAGACAGTTCTCAGCCAGGATTTTTTTTTTTTTTTTTTTGGTCAGCCAAGAACAACAACAACAAAGTAAAAGAATGCTTGTCATGTGACCTCTGTTGTTTCTTCCCCCAAATTCAGAACCTGTCTAATCATGAAAAAACATCAGACAAATCCCAATTGAGAAATAGTCTACAAAATACCTGGCAGTCTTCAAGAGTGCCACGGTCAAGAAAAACAAGGAAAGGCTGTGAAACTGTCACAGATTAGAGGGGGCTAAGGAGATATGATAAATGATGCAATGTGGTATCCTGGAACAGAAAAAATAATATAGTGGAAAAACTGGAGAAATTGAAATAATCTGAGTTTAATAGAACAGTTAACAGTATTGTACCATGATCAATCTTTTATTTTTGAGAAATGTATTGTACCATGGTATGTACGATGTTAATATTAAGAAAGCTAAAAGAAAGCCAATAATCTGATGTATGAAAATAACTAAGGTGTGGCCCAGCACGGTGGCTCATGCCTGTATTCCTAGCACTTTGGGAAGCCAAGATGGGTGAATCGCTTGAGCCTAGGAGTTCAAGACCAGCCTGGGTAAAATGGTAAAATCCCAACTCTACAAAAAATACAAAAAATTAGCCAGGCTTGGTGGTGCATGTCTGTAGTTCCAGATACCCAGGAGGCTGAGGTGGGAGGATCACCTGTGTCCAGGAGGTCAAGGATGCAGTGAGCTGTGTTTGAGCCACTGCACTCCAGCCTGGGTGACAGAGGGAGACCCTGTCTCAAAAATAGTACAATATAATATAATATAATAATTAAGATATAAAGGCCACCTGGCTTCTAGGTGGAGATCAGTCCTCTTTTCCTTCTTTAGTCCTTAGTAAATGAAATCCTGACATTAAAAGGCTAACTTCCTTGGCTGGGCATGATGGCTCATGCCTGTAATCCCAGTACATTGGGATGCCAAGGTGGGCAGATCATGAGGTCAAGAGTTCAATACCAGCCTGGCCAATATGGTGAAACCCCGTCTCTACTAAAAATACAAAAATTAACCAGGCGTGTTGGTGATTGCCTGTAATTCCAGCTATTCTGGAGGCTGAGGCAGGAGAATCGCTTGAACCCAGGAGGTGGAAGTTGCAGTGAGCCAAGATCGTGCCATTGCATTCCAGCCTGGGCAATAGAGTGGGACTCCATCTCCAAATAAATAAATAAATACAAGTCTAACTTCCACACTACCTCTTTGACTATATCTCAGGCCATCTTTCCTTTGATGGATCCCACCCTAGTCATCTGGCCTTCTAGTTCCCAGGACACTCTGAAGCTGGCCCCACTGCAGGGTCCTTGCCCTTGTTGTGTCCCTCTTCTTGGAACCTTTCCCCACTCCCTCTTTGCAGAACTGGCTTCTGTCTTTCAAGTCTCAGCTTCATGTCACCTTCTCAGAGAGGCCTGCTGGGACTGCCTATCTCAATAATCTAGGTCACAGAACTTTATGTATTTTTCTTCATTGCCCTAATCATAGACTGCAATTTATTGTTGTATTTGCAATCTTTCTCCCTTCAGAATGTTTGCTCTATGAGGGCAAAGACCGTGTCTGTCTTATTCTATGTAATATCTCCTGCCCCTGTGTTTTCCCAATTTTTTTTTTTGAGACAGGGTGACAAACTGAGACCCTTTACAGTGGTGCCTCACTGCAGCCTCGACCTCTGGGGCTCAAGTGATCCTCCCTGCCTCAGCCCCTGCCCCAAGTAGCTAGGACTACAGATGGGTGCCACTATACTAGGCTAATTTTTGTGTGTGTGCATATATATATATATATATATATATATTTTTTTTTTTTTGTAGAGATGAGGTTTTGCCATTGTTGCCCAGGCTTCCCTTAAAATTTATATGTTGAACTCCTAACCCCTAGTATGATGATATTAGGAGATGTGAATCTTTGGGAATTGATTAGGTCTTGAGGATAGTACATTCATAAATAGAATTAGTGCCCTTATAAAAGAAGCTCCAGAGAGTTCCTTTGCCCCTTTTGCCTTGTGAGGCCATCTGTGAACTAGTCAGTAGGCTCTCACCAGATACCAAATATGCCAGTGTTGTAATACTGAACTTCCCAACCACCAGAACTGTTAGAAATAAATTTCTCTTGTTTATAAGCCACCCAGTCTATGGTATTCTGTTCTAGTAGCCTAAAAATACTAAGATGCCTATAATAGTTGTTCAATAGGCCAGGCCCGGTGGCTCATGCTTGTAATTCCAGCACTTTGGGAGGCTGAGGCAGGTGGATCACCTGAGGTCAGAAGTTCGTGACCAGCCTGGCCAACATGGTGAAACCCCATCTGTACTAAAAATACAAAAATTAGCTGGGTGTCGTGGCACACACCTATAATCCCAGCTATTTGGGAGGCTGAGGCAGAATTGCGTGAACCCAGGAGGCAGAGGTTGCAGTGAGCCGAGATTGCACTACTGCACTCCAGCCTGGGCGACAGAACGAGATTTATCTCAAAAAAAAAAAAGTTGTTAAATACATATTTGTTAAATGAATGCCAAAAGATAACTTTCTAAGAGTTAAAAACATGCTGTCATCAAATATATAGTAAGCATGTGTCAAATATTAATCTAACTCATTTAATGAAGGGACCAGAAAGATGATAAAGCTGGTTGAAGGAGAATTCAAGGAACAGAGGTTTATACAGCAGAAAAGACATGCTGAAATAAGTTAGCTAGGTTAAAGGGAAATCTAGTTTATGTCCTACAGGTTTATGTCCTAAACTACAATCTTTAGGGTTGTCTTTTCTACAGAATAGGAATCATTTGCATCTCTAACAGACAAAAACCTACAAGTTAAGAGGTAACTTCATAGAATCTGGACCTTAACAATTAACAAGTCAAACAAAGGTGTATTCTCTAGATGAATAACACTTGGATGGACCTGTCAGACAATGCTCCAGCATGACAGTGAAAGGACATACAATTATCTTTTGGCCTTAATCTTTCTTTCTTTCTTTCTTTCTTTCTTTCTTTCTTTCTTTCTTTCTTTCTTTCTTTCTTTCTTTTTCTTTCTTTCTTTCTTTCTTCTTTCTGATACTGAGTCTTGCTCTGTCATGCAGGCTGGAGTGCAATGGCAAGATCTCAGCTCACTGCAAGCTCTGCCTCCCAGGTTCAAGCGATTCTCTTGCCTCACCTCCCAAGTAGCTGGGACTATAGGCGTGTGCCCAGCTAATTTTTTGTATTTTTAGTAGAGATGGGGTTTCACTATGCTAGCCAGGAAGATCTTGATCTCCTGACCTTGTGATCTGCCCACCTCGGCCTCCCAAAGTGCTGGGATTACAAGTGTGAGTCACTGCAACTGGTCCTTTTTGCCTTAATTCTGAGATTAGGACATTTTTTAAAAATAGAAGACTAAAAAATACAGAATAAATGAACAAATGCTCCAACTGAATTTTGGAGTGGGGAGGCTCAGTCAGTTGGAGGGCTAGGTACGGGGCATCTGCTTCATCAGGTCTTCCCCAAAAGACATCGTCATTGGCTCCAGCATTCGTTCTTTGAGAGCCAGCCAATGTTTCATCTTCTCTGTGGAGACTGTCTAGATTTTCCTCTCACTCCTGATCAGGCAAACTAAGGTGGACAAACCTTGTAATCACGGTTATTGTGGCCTGGCACAGTGGCTCACACCTGTAATCCCAGCACTTTGGGAGGCTGAGGCGGGAGGATTGCTTGAGCCCAGGAGTTCGAGACCACCCTGGGCAACGTAGTAAGATCCTGTCTCTACAAAAATACAAAAGGTTTGGGCCAGGCACGGTGGCTCATGTCTGTAATCTCAGCACTTTGGGAGGCCGAGGTGGGCAGATCACCTGAGGTCAGGAGTTCAAGACCAGCCTGACTAACATAACGAACCCCCACCCCCATCCTCCATCTCCACTAAAAAAACAAAAATTAGCTGGGCTTGGTGGGGCATACCTATAGTCTCAGCTACTAGGGAGGCTGAGGCACAAGAATCACTTGAACCTGGGAGATGGAGGTTGGAGTGAGCCAAGATTGCACCGCTGTAGTTCAGTCTAGGCAATAGAGTGAGACTCTGTCTCAAAACAAAAAAACAACAGCAACAACAATGAAAATTCACGAGGCATGGCGGCACGTGCCTGTGGTCCTAGCTACTTGGGAGGCTGAGGTGGAAGGATGGCTTGAGTCCAGGAGGCTGAGGCTGCAGTAAGCTGAAATTGCACCATTGCACTCCAGCCTGGGTGATGAGGGAGACCCTGTCTCAAAAATAAAAAAGGTGATGATTGTTTTCAGGGCCCTAGATTTTTTTCGCTGTGACTTGCATATCCCTGGTTTGAGCCAAGACACTCTACGACCCTTGCAACCCTTATTTCCCAGACCATATTTTTGTTTGTGGATATACAGAAGAGCCCATGTAAGGATTCCCAGAAATGACTGAGATGACGTGGGAAGGAGAATTTGAAAGTGAGAGCCCAGTTTTGTTGTTGTTGTTATTGTTGTTGTTTTTGAGATGGAGTCTCGTTCTATCACCCAGGCTGGAGTGCAGCGGCGCGATCTCGGCTCACTGCAACCTCCGCCTCCTGGGTTCAAGCAATTATTCTGTCTCAGCCTATCTGGTACTAAAGATGTGCGCCACCACGCCTGGCTAATTTTTGTATTTTTAGTAGAGATGGGATTTCACTATATTGGCCAGGCTGGTCTTGAACTCCTTATCTCATGAGCTGCCCACCTCGCCTTCCCAAAGTGCTGGGATTACAGGTATGAGCCACCGTGCCCAGCAAGAGCCCAGTTTTTACAATCAGCAGATGAGTGCTAGAGGGCAGGACAATGCAAGTATGAAAATGTGACCTTATCTGCATTCCAGCTAATGAGACAAGCTGCATGTTGGTTAGACAAGCATCAGAACTGCTTTGTCCCTTGGTCCCATGAGATGCTACTCTATAAAACATGTCCAAGTGCCAGCCTCACATGTATGTCTTTCTCTATTTATTTTTGAGACACAGGGTCGCTCTGTTGCCTAGCCATTGCATGCCGGCTCACTGCAGCCTCAACCTCCTGGGCTCAAGTGATGTAGTTGGGACTATAGGCACATGCCACCTCGTCTAGCTAATTTTTGTGTTTTTAGTAGAGACAGGTCTCGCTATGTTGCCAAGGCTGGTCTTGAACAGCTGAGCTCAGGTGATCCTCCCGCCTTAGCATCCCAAAGTGTCTGGTTTCAGCACTTACTTTATTTAGAGGTGTAGCTATCTTTGGGACCAAAAACTGTGATCACTGAACCAGTGACTAGCTTGAGAAGAAAGCATTTCCAAGGCAAATAATGACTCAATCCAAGCTGAAAACAGTCCTCTTAGTGCACCAGAAGGGACCTTTCGGCAAGTGGCATCTTGCCAGAAAATTAACTCAAAACAAATCCCTAACAGCTCAGAGATGGTGGAGGGGAATTTCAGACACAGTCAGCAGGGCAGGACCATGCAACTGTTTACAGGAACTGCCTCACTCACACTTTGATGTTGATTCTCTGCAGCGCTTCTGCTGCTTCAAAACAGCGTGCGGGAATCGGAGACATTACATCAGGAAGATACTACAGAGAGATTCAGCTCCATCTCATTCATTGTACAGGTGAGGAATC
The DNA here is from genome assembly GCF_030222135.1 of Aotus nancymaae. Classification (NCBI taxonomy): domain Eukaryota; kingdom Metazoa; phylum Chordata; class Mammalia; order Primates; family Aotidae; genus Aotus; species Aotus nancymaae. The sequence goes on from NW_026988425.1 coordinate 32,043,382, forward strand.
CAAGGGTCAGAGATTTTAAAGAATTTGCCCAAAGCCACAGAGTGGAGAACTGTGAGTAGAACCCAGATTTTTTGTTGCCTAATTTGGGTGTTTTCAATCTCAGTACCTTATAAATAAGCTAGGAAGGCTTGGCACCCACATGGATTTGCTTTCTGGTTGATACATCTCTGTTCCTAGTGCAGAGCTCAGGCATCAGTCAGTAAACAGGAGGAAGAGAGAGATGTGGCTCCATCTATCTAGTGTATGAGAGCAGCATGTGACATTGTGATGAGATGTGTTAGCACAGGCACAATTTAAAGCAGTGCCATGGCAACCGGCATTCACTCTGGCTCCAGATAGCACCGTGATTTACAGGGTGTAGTTGAAAATGGCTTCTCACCTAGTGAGTGGAATATTGCAGCCTCTATTTCCCTGCAGTGAGTGACTCTAAAATATACCAAACAATGCAGCAACAAGACTGGTCCAACTTCTTTACCAAGGGTTGGGGGTTTTCAACATAACTCACGGGAGAAATAAACTCAGCAGCCTTGGGAATCCCCAAAGCAATCTGCAAAGCAGCATGGTTTTGCTTCCTCTTAGACCAATGCATTGTTTCAGCGTCTTCCTGGAGCACTAATGTTTCAAAGAGGTCCCCTAGGCATGAGGGGAAGGCAATGGGGTAGGGCACCACCATTTGTTTCTTTCTTATATATTGCAGAATCTGCTGCTACCCTCCCCACAAATTCTTTTTTTTTTTTTTTTGAGACAGGTCTCATTCCATCACCCAGGCTGGAGTACAGTGGAATGATCATGACTCACTGCCACTGCAGCCTTTACCTCCTGGGTTTGAGTGATGCTCCCACCTCAGGCTCTCGAGTAGCTGGAACTACAGGTGCATGCCACCACACCCAGCTAATTTTTGTATTTTTAGTAGGGATGGGATTTTGCCACATTGCCCAGGCTAGTCTTGAACTCCTGGCTCAAGCAATCCACTCACCTCGGCCTTGCGAAGTGCTGGGATTACAGGCTTGAACTGCCACAGTCGGCCCCCACAGATTCTTAAACCATGGCAGTAGACCAGAGGAGGTCTGGAATGAGTTAAGTTTCATCAGTAGGATTGAGTATTAAGTCATTTGTCCTGAGATGCTAAAGCCTCCTTGATTTTAACTTAAATGCTCATATAATCTTTCCTGAAACAGAACTGAAACAGAGACCACTTATGGTCTCCAATATGTACATGGTCTTTTATTTTTATTTCTGTGTTTCTAATTGTGCACATTCGACTAAAGACTTCCAGCTTCCCCAACAAGTAGGTGTAGCCAGATGACCAAGTTCTGACCATCACACTATAAATGCAAGTGGTGCAGCTTTCTGGGGTGTTCCCTGTCTCTGGGGCTCCCCCACTTTTCTTGGGCTAGCTTGCAGTTGTATTTGTGGCAACTCATCTTGAACCACGGGAACAACCCCCCAGGAATGCCATAGGGACAACCCCCCAGGAATGCCATGGGGACAACCCCCCAGGAATGGCAGAGCAATAAGACATACTCTTACATAATTTAAAAATATTGCTACTTATTTTATCACTACTAAAGAAAAGAAAACAGGAGGTAGCCAATATGCTAAAGAAGGCTACTTCTGAGCCAAACTCTTGAAGCAGAGCTGCACTACCAGTCCTCCTTTAAAAAAAGGAAAAAAAAGGGATCAGACATGGTGGCTCATGCCTGTAATCCCAGCAGTTTGGGAGGCCGAGGTGGATGGATCATCTGCGATTAGGAGTTCAAGACCAGCCTGGCCAACATGGTGAAACTCCATCTCTACAAAAATTAGCTAGACGTGATGGTGGGTGTCTGTAATCCCAGTTACTTAGGAGGCTGAGGCGGGAGAATCACTTGAACTTGGAAGGCAGAGGTTGCAGTGAGCAGAGACTGTGGCATTGCACTCCAGCCTGGGTGACAAGGAGACTCAGTCTCAAAAAAAAAAAAAGCTTCTTCCTGTGTTAGCAGCTGAACCAATATCCTAACTAATAGCTCCACTAAAACTGCCATCATTCATGCTAAAAGTGTGACTTAGGGTGCTTGGGACTACAAGTAACAAACAACAAGCCTTGCTAAAAGTAGCTTTCAAAATTAGGAGTTTAAAAATGATTTTACAAGCAATCAAGGAGAAGCGTGTTGCCTGGGTTGATTCGGTTTCAGGTTGTTGTATTAATTTCCTGCTGCTACTACGATAAATTACCACGAACTTGGCTTAAAGCAACACAACTTTATTCTTTTACAGTTCTGGAAGCCAGAGTCTAAAATCAGTTTCACTGGACTAAACTCAGCTGGCAGGGCTGTTTTTTCTGGGAGTTCTAGGGAAGATCTGTTTTCTTGCATTTTTTTAGTTTCTGGAGGCTGTCTGCATTCCTTGGCTCGTGACTCCTTCCTCAAATCCCTCCAACCCCGGCTTCCATCGTCTCCTCCCCTACTTCTGTTGTCAAATCTCCCTTTGCTTCCCACTCATAAGGACATTTGGGATTATGTTTAGGGTCCATCCAGATAATTCAGGATAATCTCATCTCAAGATCCTTAACTTTATCACATCTGTAAGGTAAGATTGATAGGTTCTAGGGCTTAGCCTATGGATATCAGCCTACCAACATTGATAAAAAGCTTTTCATTTCCCTGCTCTGCCATTCTAATGTTTTGGTATCATCTCCCTTCATGGTTTTAAAATCACTTTGGACCAAGGTGGGAGGATCATCTGAGGTCAGGGGATTGAGACCAGCCTGGCCAACGTGGTGAAATCCCACCTCTACTAAAAATGCAAAAATTAGCTGGGCATGATGGTGGGTGCCTGTAATCCCAGCTACTTGGGAGGCTGAGACAGGAGAATTGCTTGAACCCAGGAGGTGGAGGTTGCAGTGAGCCGAGATTGTGCCACTGCACTCCAGCCTGGGTGACAGAGCAAAACTCTGTCTCAAAAAAAAAAAAATCACTTTGGATCTCCCAAGCATCACATCCTCCACATCCTCACTAGGCCATGTCCAGAGCAGGAAGGGAGGGGTGTTCCCATCCTGTATCTTTTAGTTATTAACGGGGATGTGCTCTCCCAGCAGAAGCCACATCAGGTCCCATTAGCTAAGACTGAGTCACCTGCCTGTGCTCTGGCTGCCCACTGGACTGAGAATTTGCATATCTGGCATTTTTAACCTCTGCATCACAATGTCAGTGCTCCCACCAAGAGGCTGAGTGACTGCTAGGGAGGAAACAACTCAGTTTTTTTTTTTTTTGTAGAGACAGGGGTCTTGCCATGTTGCCCAGGCTGGTCTTGAACTCCTGAGCTCAAGCACTCTGCCTGCCGCAGCCTCCCAAAGTGCACGGATTACAGGCATGAACCACTGTGCCCAGCCTAACAACTCTCTTTTGAAAGTCCTGCAGGAGATTTCACAGGCACGAATGACTCCAAAGAGCCCTTGTTTTCTAGCAACCATAAAAAGCATGTGTGAGGCCGGGTGGGGTGGCTCATGCCTGTAATTCCAGCACTTTGGGAGGCTGAAGCGGGCAGATCACCTGAGGTCAGGAGTTTGAGACCAGCCTGACCAACATGGAGAAACCCCATCTCTACTAAAAATATAATATTAGTTGGGCATGGTGGCGTGCACCTGTAATCCCAGCTACTCAGGGGGCTGAGGAAGGAGAATCACTTGAACCTGGGAGGTAGAGGTTGCAGTGAGCTGAGATCGCGTCATGGCACTCCAGCCTGGGCAACAAGAGTGAAACTCCATCTCAAAAAAAAAAAAAAAAAGCATGTTTGATGAGAAGCCCTGGGGCCTAGGGTGGTGGTAGTATAGTAGTGGGGTGATTAGGAAAATCTTTTGATTGGAGATCTAGAATTCAAACTAAGCCAGGAACACATTTTCTTCTATAGCACTTCCCAGGGCATCCATGTGACAGTTTGAATTGTGTTCCCCTCAGAATGAATATGTTGAAGTCCTAATCCCCAGTACCTCAGAATGTGATCTTTGCAGAGGTAATCAGATCAAAATGAGGTCATTAGGGTAGGCCTTTGTCCCACATGCCTGGTGTCCTTCTAAAAAGGGAAAATTTGGGCCAGGTGCAGCAGCTCACGCCTTTAATCCCAGCACTTTGGGAGGCCAATGTGGGAGGTCAAGAGGTTGAGACCATCCTGGCCAACGTGGTGAAACCCCGTCTCTACAAAAAATGCAAAAATTAGCTGGGGGTGGTGGCAGGCTGAGGCAGGAGAATCACTTGAATTCGGGAGGCGGAGGTTGCAGTGAGTCGAGATCTCACCACTGCACTCCAGCCTGGGCGACAGAGCAAGACTGTCTCAAAAAAAAGTGGCGGAGGGGGAAATTTGGAGACAGACATGTACACAGGGAGAATGTCATGTGAACATGCAGATGGCCATCTACAAGCTGAGGAGAGAGATCTGGGGCAGATCTTTGCCTCATAGCCCTCAGATGGAACTAACACTCCCAATATCTTGATTTGGGACTTCTAACCTCCCGAACTATGAAACAAGAAGTTCTGGGCTGGGCACAGTGGCTCACACCTGTAATCCCGGCACTTTAGTTAGCTGAGGTGGGCGGATCACCTGAGGTCAGGAGTTCGAGACCAGCTTTGCCAACAGTGAAACCCCACCCCTGCTAAAAATACAAAAAATTAGCCAGGCTTGGTGATGGGTGACCGTAACCCCAGCTACTCAGGAGGCTGATGCAGGAGAATCTTTTGAATCCAGTAGGCAGAGGTTGCAGTAAGCCAAGATCGTGCCATCACACTCCAGCCTGGGCAATAAGAGTGAAACTCCGTCTCAAAAAAATAAAAATAAAAATAAGTTCCTTTAGTTTAGGCCAGGGGCCCTCACCCCCAGGGCCATAGACCAGTAGCAGTCTGTGGCCTTTTAGGAACTGGACTGCACAGCAGGAGGTGAGCAGTGGGTGAGTGAGCATTATGGCCTGAACTCTGCCTCCTGTCAGATCAGAGGTGGCCTTAGATTCTCATAAAAGCACAAACCCTATTGTGAGCTGCACATGCGAGGGATCTAGGTTGTGCGCTCCTTATGAGAATCTAATGCCTGATGATCTGTCACTGTCTCCCATCACCCCCAGATGGGACTGTCTAGTTGCAGGAAAACAAGCTCAGGGCTGCCATGGAGTCTATATGATGGTGAGTTGTATAATTGTTTCATTATATATTACCATAAAGTGCACAGTCAATGTAATGTGCTTGAATCATCCTGAAACCATCCGCCCTTCCCTGCTGCCCCCACCCCAGGTCCATGGAAAAACTGTCCCCCACAAAACTGGTCCCTGGTGCCAAAAAGGTTGGGGACCACTGTTTTAGGCCACCCAGTTTGCAGTACTTTGTTACAGTGGTGCTCACAAACTTAAAAATCCTGACTTTCTCACTTCCCTTGCATCCTCCAAGGTTGCACGAGTCCCATGCTGCTAGCCAGTATGCACCCAGCTCTCCTGTGTTTCCTGATCTCCAGGTGGTCTCTTTGCAGTGTTTTGAAAGCTCTTTAGATGGTACCTCTTTCTTGTCATGAAGACTCCTGGATTCCACAGAGAAAATGTGCTGTTGTGTCTGGGCAGGAAACTCCCACAATTATTAAATCCATCCCTACAACATTATATGGGATTTTATAAGTCATTCACAAACATACAGTATGTTTATTCTGCTCCTATATGTTTTATATAGTCATGTTTATTTACAAAAGAGTATTCTATTTAGCTGTCAACTCATGGATGGCAGAAAAGACATTTCATATTTGTGTGTGTGTGAGTGTAAGGCACCAAACGTGATATCCAACAAGTTTTGTTATGACACAAAGTTCTTTCAGGATAATATGTGGTAATCAAGTTGTCCTTTTATTTATTCACCTGACATTTGAATCACTTTCTCTGTGCCTAACTGTTCCACCCTTAGGCTGTCGTTATAAATCTGAATTTAAAGAGGTCCCTTGTATCAAGGAGATCCCAGCTCATTGTGAGAGAGGCAGACAGTGTAAGTGAAGAATAGTGCAGCTAAGATGGAGAACGGGAGATGGTGGGATGACTCACAGTGATGCTTTATGAAACCCAAGGGCCACCAAGCTTCAGGAAGTAGAGAAGCAGGAAATGAACTACCAGGATCCAGACTTGTTGCTCATCCCTCATTTTCCCATTTCACAATTTTTTTTTCTTTTTTTGAGACAGACTCTCACTCTGTCACCCAGGCTGGAGTGCAGTGGCGTGATCTTGGCTCACTGCAACCTCCACCTCCTAGGTTCAAGTGATTCTCCTGCCTCAGCCTCCTGAGTAGCTGGGATTACAGGTGCGCACCACCACATCCAGCTAATTTTTGTATTTTTAGTAGAGATGGAGTGTTACCGTGTTGGCCAGGCTGGTCTCGAACTCCTGACCTCAAGTGATCCTCCCACCTCTGCCTCCCAAAGTGTTGGGATTACAGGCATGAGCCACCATGCCTGGCCCCATTTGACACCTTCTTCCCTCTGTGCCTTCTCTCTATTTCTAGGGAGAAATATGACCGATGTCAGCTGCCCTAGAATCAACAGACTCCCCTTCAGTTGGCGTCCCACCATAAAGTGGTCACATCATATGTTCATACATATGGCTACAGCCAAAGTGGGAGGCTTGTCAATGCAGGAGGCACCCACAGGTACCTCTCAGAGGTGGCAAAAGGAAAGAGGAAGTGGGGGCAAGCAGAGGCAGTGGTTGTAATTTGAGTCACTTCTGTTAATGGTACCCACTTTCAGATAGCTCAATCCGCTTTGACTCTGGAAAAGTGTGAACAGAAACCTTGCTGGGTTTAGAGGAGAGAGAGCCTCCCCACTGCTCTTCCGAGGGGCGTCCTGGAACAGGCCGCTGCAGAGGCTCAGGGCAGGTCTGGGCAAGGCCAGACCCTGCTGTGTTTTGGACGGACTAGGAAAAGTTCCTGTACAGAAGTAACAGAGACTGGAGATGATGGGTAGGAATTACTCTACTCTTATCCTGAGTATGCCTGGACTTCAGTCCTGGTGCTCTTCAGGAAAGAGGAGGATGGGGTTGCCATTGCTCTAGCAGACCGTTGTTACTCCCAGAAGCTCACTTAAAGGTTCCATTTCCATAACCAATTACAGAGCAAATGCTTTTTCATAGGAACTGGTCTTTCTGGGGTTGACATTTCAGGTCGCAAAGACCCTGAAGCTTTAGGCAAACTTTGCCATTGAGAAGGTTAGCAGGGTAGAAATTGCAACACTATCCTAGCTGCAATTAGCTGGTGTTTCTGCCAAATGCTAACACATATTTTCCCTTGACTCTTAATGAAAAATGGCATTGGTACGAAAATTTCGAGAGTAGCTGTGAAAGTTCATCTGGTGTTAATAGGGAAACATTGTCCTTTTCTCTGCTGATGGGAAAGCATGTCAGGCATGAGGCCGGGCTCATCCCGGAGAGACTTACAAGGTTCATTCTCTCTCCAGGAATGGTAGGGGAAGCAATGGTTTTTTTTTTTTTTTTTTTTTTGAGACGAGTTTTCGCTCTTGTTACCCAGGCTGGAGTGCAATGGCACGATCTCGGCTCACCGCAACCTCCGCCTCCTGGGTTCAGGCAATTCTCCTGCCTCAGCCTCCTGAGTAGCTGGGATTACAGGCACGCGCCACCATGCCCAGCTAATTTTTTGTATTAGTAGAGACGGGGTTTCACCATGTTGACCAGGATGGTCTCGATCTCTTGACCTCGTGATCCACCCGCCTCGGCCTCCCAAAGTGCTAGGATTACAGGCTTGAGCCACCAAGCCCGGCCGCAATGGGTTTTAAAACATTGGGTTTTCCCTGGCCTGGGAGAAAATGGATCAAAGGAATCGAGGTTTTCTTTGCTGTTGTTTGGGTTCTCTAGTTTGAAAGAGCCATGGTGGTGTTTCCTGATGGGCCATTAAAGGCAACGTTGAGGAGAATAGAGAAAATACACAAAGGTAGAATAAGGAAAATCAGACATTTGGTAGAAAAGCCCAGGATTGTCTGGAGAAAAGTTGAAGGTAGTTCCGAGAGAGTCTGCTGCACCAGAGGTCCCCGCCGGGGGCCCCACCAGAGGACTCTTTAGAAAATGTTCTGGAGCGAAAATCCTGCCGAACTTCCCATGTAACTGGTGCGATTTTCACTCCATATTCTCCCTTCTTTATTTTCTCCCACAACTGAATTCTGAGTTCCTAACCCACTGGGACTCGTACTTAACAGCCTGTCCGTCTCCTGGCATTTGTTTGTGTTGCAAACAATGCATCTGAGGGCTTGTGATGACCAAGGCGTGATGATGGGGGTGGCAAAGGCCCATCTGATCTCAAGTTATGTCCAGGTAGGTGCTGGCTGAGACTGCCTGCAGGATGCCGATTGAGAGAGGTTGCTTCTCCAAGTCACCTGGTCTTTCCTGAGCTCCATGTTCTTCTTGGGGGAATAGGAATCCTTCTGAGGCAGCCACTCCTCTCTGTGACAATCATGAACAATTTAGATAATTTAGAGGTCTAAAGTAGAGGTCTAGGGAAAGACCTAGGGAGGTCTAAAGTAGAGGCCCAGTCTGCAGGCCTCAGTGACATCTGTCTTTTTGCCGTTCTTCTTTCATCTTGCATGAAGCAATTTTTTTTTTCCGGTGTGGAAAAGCCCTCCCGTCTCCAATCCCACTTCCAACCAACTTCTTTTTTTTGATATGGAGTCTCACACTGTTGCCTGGGCTGGAGTGCAGTGGCATGATCTCGAATCACTGCAACCTCTGCCTCTCAGGTTCAAGCAATTCTCCTGCCTCAGCCTCCCAAGTAGCTGGGATTACAGGCACCTGCCATCATGCCCAGCTAATTTTTTGTATTTTAATAGAGATGGGGTTTCTTTTTTCTTTTTTTTTTTTTTTTTTCTTAGAGACAGGGTTTCACCATGTTGACCAGGCTGGTCTCAAACACCTGATCTCGTGATTCGCCTGCCCTGGCCTCCCAAAGTGCTGGGATTACGGGTGTGAGCCACTGCACCCGGCCCCATCCAACTCCTTTAGTACAACAAAGGGGCCAGGCGCAGTGGCTCACACCTGTAATCCTAGCACTTTAGGAGATCAAGATGGGAGGATTGCTTGAGGCCATGAGTCTCACCACGGTCAACATAGTGAGACTCCGTCTCTATGTTTTCTAAATGAAAAAATTATTAATAAAAATTTAAAATATAAAAAACATTTAAAGTACAACCAATGGCTTTCAGCTTTTGGGAGCCACAGTCAGGAAGAAGTCTGTCTGTCTGTACCTCTGTTCTTTTTTTTTTTTTTTTTTTTTAAAGAGAAAGAGAGAGAGAGAATGGGGAGGAGGAAAAAGGAAGAGAAAGAGAGAGAGAGAATGGGGAGGAGGAAAAAGGAAAAGAAAGAGGGAGAGAGAATGGGAGTATTGCTTTCTTGCCCAGGCTAGAATGCAATTTAGTAATGGGTATTGAAAACCTCTTGTATACTGATAATTATACTTAATAATGTAGTCAGGAAGGAATAAGGGAAGAAGATAACAAACAAACAGCCAACCAATATTTCATTTAAACCTATGAAATGCTATGCGATTACTGAGGAGTGATTTACTTCCAATTATATAGTCACTTTTGGAATAGGTGTGAGGTGGTAATGTATGTTTTGTGTATTTGAAGTGGAGAGTTCTATAAATGTTTATTAAGTTTACTTGTTTCGGGTCTGAGTTCAAGTCCTGAATATCCTTGTTAATTTTCTGTCTCGTTGATCTATAGAATCGTTAGCTATTCTTGTTACATTGATCCTTTTACCATTATGTAATGTCCTTCTTTGCCTCTTTTGATCTTTGTTGCTTTAAAGTCTACTTTATCAGAGGCGAGAATTGCATCTCCTGCTTTTTGTTTATTTGTTTATTTTTACTCTCTGGTTGGTAAATCTTCCTCCTTCTCTTTGAGTCTTTGTGTATTGTTGCATGTAAGATGGGTCTGGATGCAGCATACCGATGGGTTTTGGCTTTTTATCCAATTGAAATATATATAAGTTTAATACTGGCGTTTGATGCTAGCTGGCTGTTTTGCCCATTAGTTGATGTAAATTTTTCATTGTATTAATGTTCTTTGCTTTTTAATATATTTTTGGAAAGGCTGATATTGGTTGTTCCTTTATATGTATAGTGCTTCTTTCAGAAGCTTTTGTAAAGCAGGCCTGGTGGTGGTGAACTCTCTAAGTACTTGTTTGTTCGCAAAAGATTTAATTTTTCCTTCGTTCATAAAGCTTAGTTTGGCTGGATAGGAAATTCTGGGTTGAAAGTTCTTTTCTTTAAGAATGTTAAATATTGGTCCCCACTCTTTTCTGGCTTGTAGGGTTTCTGCTGAGAGATCTGCTGTGAGTCTGATAGATTTCCCTTTGTGGGTAACCTGACTTTTCTCTCTGGCTGCCCTTAGTATTTTCTCCTTCATTTCAACCCTAATAAATCTGGCAATTATGTGCCTTGGGGTTGGTCTTCTTGAAGAATATCTTTGTGGTGTTCTCTGTATTACCTGGAGTTGAATATTACCTTGCCTTGCTAAGTTGGGAAAGTTTTCCTGAATGATATCCTGAAGAGTATTTTCCAACTTGGATTCATTCTCTTCATCACATTCAGGTACACCTATCAAACGTAGATTAGGTCTTTTCACATAGTCCCATATTTCCTGGAGACTTTGCTCATTCCTTTTTATCCTTTTTTCTCCAATCTTGTCTTCTCGTTTCATTTCACTGAGCTGGTCCTCGACTTCTGATATCCTTTCTTCTGCTTGATCAATTCGACTGTTTAAGCTTGTGCATGCTTCGCGAAGTTCTCGTGTTGTGCTTTTCAGCTCCATCAATTCACTTATATTCCTCTCTAAATTGTCCATTCACATTAGCATTTCGTCAAACCTTTTTTTAAGGTTCTTAGTTTCTTTGCACTGGGTTAGAACAAGTTCTTTTAATTCACAGAAGTTTCTCATCACCCACATTTTGAAACATGCTTCTGTTATTGGAACACACTCATTCTCCATTAAGTCTTGTTCCGTTACTGATGAGGAATTGCGATCCCCTGTAGAGGGAGAGGCATTCTGATTTTGAGTATTCTCTGCCTTTTTAGGCTGGTTTCTTCCCTTCATTACATATGTATCCGTCTGTTGTCTTTGTAATTACCGACTTTCTAACTAGGTCTCTGAGCGGACGTCCAACTTTTTGATTCCCAGCGCCGAAATCTGAGCAATCCACTGCACCGGCCAAAACAGCAGTGTTAAGATTGATGGTGCCTTTCTGCCCGGGAATCTCTGGACTCTGCACCAAGAACTGCCGCTTTAAGGCGCCAGCAAAACCGCCGCGCCGGCCACAAGAGTCGCTCTGGCGACCCGTGGAGCTCCTCCGCTGGGAATCTCCTGGTCCGTGAGCTACAAATATTCGTCTGAAAGTGTGGCGTCCTCTCGTTCTCTGCGCTTTCACCGGGAGCTACGTGCCTGAGCTGCTAGTGGTCAGCCATCTTGGATCTCTCTCTCTTGAAACCCCCTGTACCTCTGTTCTTTAGCCTTCAGTCTTCTTACACCCTTTCCAAATGGCAACAGGCACAAAATGGCCTATCTGCTGGAAATGGGCAATGAGCAAAGGAGACACATACATGGAAAACATGAGTTAAGAATGTAAAATATTATTCTGCACACACGTAAGTGAGAACTTCATGTCCTCTGTTCAGAAGTAAAGCAGTTGGAACCTCTGGAATCAGAATCATCTGTGCATTTGCTAAAAATACAGATTCTTATGCCCCACCCAAATTCTGCACCTGAAAATTCTGATTCTGCCTGAATGAGAATCTTTCCAGGTAATTCTTACGTGCATCAAAGCTTGAGAGTTGCCTAGATGCAGCCTCAGCTGGGTCTAAAACCATCTCCTGTGTTTTAATACTGAGTTGTGCTTGTTCTCAAGCTGGTTCAGAGCACTTTAATGTGCACTTAAATCATGCTGAGGTCTTGTTAAGTTAGGTGGTGGGACATGAGATTCTGCATGTCTAACAAATGCTTGGGTGATGCTGCCACTGTTGGCTGGAGGACTGCCCTTTGGGTGGCAAAGTGCTAGAGAGACTATTTTTTTTTTTTTTTTTTTGAGATGGAGTCTCTCTCAGCTCACTGCAACCTCTGCCTCCCAGGTTCAAGCGATTCTCCTGCCTCCGCCTCCTGAGTAGCTGGGACTATAGGCGCGTGCTGCCATGCCCAGCTAATTTTTGTATTTTTAGTAGAGACAGGGTTTCACCGTGTTGGCCAGGATGGTCTTGATTTTCTGACCTCGTGATCCACCCGCCTTGGCCTCACAAAGTGTTGGGATTACGGGCGTGATCCACTGCACCCGGCCAGAGACTATTTTTATTTTCTTTGCACTCCTGTGAGGCCATCTTGAGGCTTCTTAATTCCCTGGAGCCAGTGATTTGCTTGCACTGTGACTAGAGATAGCTGCACCCTCATGGGTACTGTGCTTTGTTGACTGAGCTCTACCTCATGCTCATCCAGACTTGCCCTGCCTTCCTGCTTTCCCTTCCATCTCCTCAGCCAACACCCCTATTCCCACTTTGCTACCCCCACTCTGCCTAAGGGGCAGCCCTGCTGCCCTAGCCTGGTCTTCCTCACACTGTGGGTCTACTCTGAGTCTAGATACGTAATTGAATCTCTTGAAAGAATCTTCAGATTTGCTAGTATGATAAAGTCCTTCTTCTTCTTAGGAGAGAAGGGGAAGTGGGACTGGAAGCAAGCAGGTAATAGTGAGTCACGAGTCCTTTTTTCTCTTCAGGGTCATCATCAGTGGGTGGCCCCAGGGTAATGGAATGGGGTGGAAAATGCTACTATTTCCTACACTGTCCTTGACCTTGAAAGAAGAACTGAATCCGAGGGAACTACTGCCCCTTTCTATAGGTGAAGGGGAATGGGGAACTCCCCTGGATGGCATCAGCTTATCCCTCAAGTCCTCGGTAAACCAGGGGTGGGGGGTAAGGGGGAAAAATTACAGGATATTAGAAGCAGTAAGATTCTTTTCTCCAGTCATGGAGAACTTCTGATGTTCAACTTAGCATGGCTTTAACCGGTCTTAGTTAATAATAACAAAGGAGGTCTAAAGTAGAGGCCTAGGGAAAGACTGGCCAGTAGTGCTCTTCGGGCGTGCAGTCACACTGAAAGGTCTGATAATGGTCAGAGTGAAGCCAGCCGGAGCCAGTGGACTGTAATGACAATAGATCTCCTGACTGTACAGTTGTTGACTGTGGCTCTGGGCCAGAGTAAGATCTCTTAGGCCTGGGAAAGTAACCAGAGATGTCACTGGCCCTGAGGCCAAACAGAGCCAGTACCTCTCACAGCAGTGGCTTGCAAACCAGGGTCTGCAGAAAGCTCTGGCAGCACCACCTGGGGAGATTCGTAGCAGTAATGCCAACAGCCACTCTAGAGAGTCTGAGTCATCAGGGCCTCATGAGCTATATTTTAAAAATATATTCTCTGGGCAATTTGACAGTACTCTATGAGCAAGTTCTGACTTTGTCAGGTTTAGGAAGCACTACCTTAGCACAATGGTTTCCCAAATTTTTAGCAGAGAAAAATTTATTCACTAGAAAAATACTTATTGAACAATTACTATGTGCCATGTAACTTGAGGTTAGGTATTTGAGACCAACCTGGCCAACATGGTGAAACCCTTGTCTCTACTAAAAATACAAAATTAGCTGGGCGTGGTGGTGGGCACCTGTAGTCCCAGCTACTCCGGAGGCTGACGCATGAGAATCGCTTGAACCCTGGAGGCAAAGGTTGCAGTGAGCCAAGACTGCGGCCCTGCTCTCCAGCCTGGGTGAGAGAGCAACACTCTGTCTCAGGAAAAAAAAAAGAAAAGAAAAGAAAAGAAAAGACTCACAAGGTTTCCATTTGAACTCTAAAATAGATAAAAATGAGGAGTGGATATTTCAGGAATGTTGAAGACTCTCATTGTTTGGCAGAAAATGCTGTTTATTGTTGAACCCCTGAAGTACCCTCGGGTTCTGTGGTGCACAGTTTAAGAACCACTTTCTTGGGAAGGAGCTGGGAGCAATAAAACTAGAAGACAGCGGAAGGGATATCCAACACGGCGGGGTTCAAATGACAAACCTGGAAGGCTTTTCCACTTCCTTGTTGATAAAGTGGGGACAATGACATCTACCTAGAGTCTTATTGTGAGTAAGAAAAGCACTGAACACATACGTCATGGAGCTCAATGCTGGGTGTGCAGACGGACCTTACTGCATTTTTGTTCTCTTTTGTCTCTCTTTGCTTGGGAGCAGGTTACTTCACTTTGATTGGGAGTAAGTTGGAGGAGAAAACAAGACATTCCTGGGAGTGTGTTGCCACTTGAGGCTCAGGTAGGATAATGAGGAGCACAAAAGGCAGAAGCAAGAAGAGGCCCTTCCACGCTGCAGCAAAAAGCAACCACAGATGTAAAATGGCGCAGTGGGTCTATCAGTTCCTCAAACCACTAAACACAGAGTCACCATATGACTCAACAGTTCCACTCCTATGTACATACCCAAGAGAACTGAAAACTTATGTCTGCACAAAAATCTGTACATGAAAGTCCACAAAAGCATTATTCATAATAGCTGGAAGTGGAAACAACCCAAATCTCCCTTAACTAATGAATGGATACACAAAATATGGTATAACCATACAGTGTAATATCATTCAGCCAAAAAAAAGGAATGGAGTCCTGACACATGCAGCAGCACGGATGAACCTGGAAAACATTATGCTAAGAAAGGGGCCAGACACAAAAGACCACATTTTATGTAATTCTTTTATAGGAAATGTCCACAATGAGAAAATCTATAGAAACAGAAATTAGACTGGGTGCAGTGGCTCACACCTGCAATCCCAGTACTTTGGGAGGCTGAGGCAGGTGGATCACCTGAGGTCAGGAGTTCAACACCAGCCTGGCCAACAGGGTGAAAACCCATCTCTACTAAAAATATGAAAATTAGCCGGGCATGGAGGCGTACATCTGTAGTCCCAGTGACTCGGTGGCCCAGGAGGCTGAGGCAGGAGAATCGCTTGAACCCAAAGGCGGAGGTTGCAGTGAGCCAAGACTGTGCCACTCCACTCCAGTCCGGGCAACAGAGCGAGTCTCTGTCACAAAACAAAATAAACAAACAAACAAAACCCACAACAACAACAAAGAAAGAAAAGAAACAGAAATGAGATTAGTGGTATCAAGGGACTAGGAGAAGGAGGAAATGGGATGACTGCTAATGCACATGGAATTTCTTTTTGAGGTGATGAAAATGTTCTGCAATTAGATAGTGGTGATAGCTGTACAATCTTGTGAATATGCTAAGAGTCACTGAATTGGACACTTTAAAAGGGTGAATTTTATGGTATATAGACTCTCTCTCTCTCTCTTTCTTTTTTTTCTTTTTTTTTTTTTGAGACAGAGTCTCCCTCTGCTGCCCAGGCTGGAGTGCAGTGGTGTGATCTTAGCTCATTGCAACCTCTACCTCCTGGGTTCAAGGGATTCTCATACCTCAGCCTCCTGAGTAGCTGGGATTACAGGCACCTGCCACCAAGCCTGGCTAATTTTTCTATTTTTAGTAGAGACAGGGTTTCATCATGTTGGTCAGGCCGGTCTTGAACTCCTGACCTCAAGTGATCAGCCTACCTCAGCCTCCGAGGTGCTGGGATTACCGGCGTGAGCTACCACACCTGGCCCATATCTCAATTTTTAAAAAGAAGAGAAAGAAGCAACCACAGAGAATAAAGCCAAACAGTGATCTGTAGATAAGCACCAAGAAAATGCTCGAAGCCTGTCATGCCTCAGATGGAACCCACAGGAGAGGGCAGAAAGAATATCCAATACAGTGGGGCTCAGATGACAAACCTGGTCAGGTTCAAGAATCTGCCTTTCCCTGCTGGGGGTTGAAGAATTTACCAATTTCTCAGAAAAGACAGGCAATGAACAAAATTCTGCCTGATATGCTTCTAATCATCATTATTTCCAGTGCTACATGAATTGTTTACAGATGCTTATATTTCCGCTATAATCATGGTTTGGTAAGTTTCTTTTCCTTTTTCTTTTTTTTTTTTGAGTCAGGGTCTCACTTTGTCACCCAGACTAGAGTGTGGTGGCACCATCATAGCTCACTTCGGCCTCAACCTCCTGGGCTCAAGTGATCCTCTCATCTCAGCCTTCTGAGTAGCTTGGACTACAGGTATGTGTGTGTGCCACCACACCCCGCTAATTTTTAAAAAATTTTTTGCAGAGCTGAGGTCTCACTATGATGCCCAGGCTGGTCTCAAACTCCTGGGCTCAAGTGAGCCTCCTGCCTTGGCTTTCCAAAGTTCTGGGATTACAGGCATGAGCCACCATGCTTGGCCAGGTAAGTTTCAAATATTTCAATTTTTTCCCCCAAGACTCAGTTCTAGAAGCTCTATTTAGGCTATTCACAATATAGCTCCAGGTCCTTGTGCAATGAGGGCTGGTGGTCTTGGGGGACTAGGCATGCCCTGCACGTTAGCCCCCAGACAACCAGCACAGGGACCTTGACTGGGCAGAGCTTCTTGAACAAGTCTTATAGGCTCCTGTAGGGTGGGTTAGAGAAGTATTTTTGGGAGAAGCCACTTGAAATTTACATGCTGTGCAAAAATGTGTTATGGGGACAGAAGGTGTTTTTAAGCATGAAAAGTTTGGCTCATGGGTGGGAATAAAGGCCTGCCAGTGAATTGTAGTTCCACTTTCAGCCTCATCACTGCCTTCGGATTTTCTCCTGTGAACGGTTCTGACAATGTGCCATTTTACAGAACGTGTCTCTGTTGCTTCCGAGCTGCCACATATGCTCTGCTGCACATTTGGGACTACCACATCAGGTTTTAAAAACTGATTAAAAAAACCCTAAACTTCTGAAGTTTGCCTTTAGCATTTTGCAAGGAGGATGCTCACCAGCTGTTTGTTTATATTCTCTAGTTATTGTTTCTGCACATTATCCAGGAGTAGCATGCAATTATGTCATTATAATGGCAAGTAGTAAACTGAATTTCCTGTAGGGCATTTCTAGGGGAAGAGATGTACTACTTCTAGCCGTAATGCCCTACAGAGACTGTATAGTTAGATAATCCTGTGGCTCCAGACAGGTGTGAGTCCTGTGGCAAGTTGCAAAAGCCTAGGGCTTCTTGCAGTGCTTGGCAGGTGTTTAGCAGCAAATCTCAAAATTTCGTGGTCACTCAGGACAACCCCCTTTCTGCTGAGATTGACACTGAATTAAAACAACCCCAATGATCTGGTTATAATTTAGAACTTCATTTGTTCATTTTTTTTTTTTTGAGACTCTTCATTTGCTCTATTTTTTTTGAGTGCAGTGGCACAATCTCCGTTAACTGCAACCTCTGCCTCCCAGGTTCAAGAGATTCTTGTGCCTCAGCTTCCCAAGTAGCTGGGATTACAGGTGTGAGCCACCATACCTGGCTAATTTTTGTATGTTTTAGTAGAGATGGGGTTTCACCATGTTGACCAGGCTGGTCTCGAACCCCTGACCTCAGGTGATCCACCTGCCTCAGCCTCCCAAAGTGCTGGGATTGCAGATGTGAGCCACTGCACTCAGCTTTTGTTCATTTTCTATGGCAGCTTTATTGAGATAAAAGTTACCCCCTCACACCCTTTTTTTTTTGAGACAGAGTATCACTCCCGTCACCCAGGGTGGATGCAGTGGTACAATCATAGCTCACTGCAGCCTTGACTTCCCAGGCTCAGGTGATCCTCCTACCTCAGTCTCCTGAGTAGCTGGGACTACAGGAGAGCACCAATACATGCAGGTATTTTTTTTTAATATTTTTTGTACAGACACGGTTTTGCCTTGTTGCCCAGGCTGGTCTTGGACTCCTGGGCTCAAGCGATCTGCCTGCCTTGGCCTCCCAAAAGTGCTGGGATTACAGATGTGAGCCACTATTCCCAGCCAGAAGTTAACCTTTTAAATTATAGGCATACTTCTTTTTACTGTGCTGTGCAGATACTATGTTTTCTACAAACTGAAGGTGTGTGGCAACAAACCTTGGAGCAAGTCTATCAATGCCATTTTTCTAAACGATTTTTTTTGAGCTATTGCACTCGGCCAGAGTGAGACTGAGTCTGCCACCAGGCTGGAGTGCAGTGGTGTGATGCAGAGGTTGCTAACTGAAGCCTCTGCCTTCCAGTTGCAAGTGAACCTTCCACTTCAGCCTTCTGAGTAGCTGAGACCACAGACAATTATCCGCACCACCATCCTTGGACAATGTTTTGTATTTTTTGTAGAGATGGGATTTTGCCATGTTACTCAGGCTGGTCTCAAATTTCTGATCTCAAGATATCCAGCCTTTTGGGCCTCTCAGAGTGCTGAGATTATAGGCATGAGCCACTGTGCTCAGCCCTGGCTAATTAAAAAAAATTTTTTGTAGAGATGTTATCTAGATGCTATGTTGTCTAGACTGGTCTTGAGCTCCTGGCCTCAAGTAACCCTTCTGCCTCATCCTCCTAAAGTGCTGGCATTATAGGTGTGAGCTATTGCACTCGGCCAATAAATTTTCAATGTAGATGAAACAGCCTTATATTGGAATAAGATGCCACCTAGGACTTTCATAGCGAGAGAGAAGTCAATGTCTGGCCTCAAAGCTTCCAAGGACATGGTGGCCCTCTTGTTAGGGGCTAATGCGGCTGCTGATTTAAAGATGAAGCCAGTGCTCATTCATCATTCCAAAAATCTCAACGTCTTTAAGAATTATGCTATATTAACTCTGCCTGTGGACTATAAATAAGACAAAGTCTGAGTGACAGAATATTTGTTTACAGCATAGTTTACTGAATATTTTAAGCCCATTGTTGAGACCTAATGTTCAGGCAAAACAATTCCTTTCAAAATATTATTGCTAATTGACAATGTGCCTGGTCACTCAAAAGTTCTGATGGAGAAGTACAAGGAGATTAATGTTTTCATGCCTGCTAACAAAACATCCATTCTGTAGGCCATGGATCAAGGAATAATTTCAACTTTTAAGTCTCATTATAAGAAACATATTTTGTAAGGCTATAAATGCCATAGGTGGTGATTCCCCTGATGGATCTGGACAAAGTAAATTGAAAACTTTCTGAAAAGGATTCACCATTCTAGATGCTATTGAGAATGTAACAGTTATCTTAGCTACCATATAGAGATTAAGATTAGAAAAAGAACCTTCTGGCTGGGCACAGTGGCTCACACCTGTAATATTAGCACTTTGGGCGGCTGAGGTGGGAGGATCACTTGAGCTCAGACTGGGTGACATCGTGAGACCTCATCTCTACTAGAAATTGAAATGATTAGCTGGACATGGTGGTGCATGTCTGTAGTCCCAGCTACTTAGGAGGCTGAGATGGGAGAATCGCTTGAGCCTGGGAGGTAGAGGCTTCAGTGAACCATGATTGTGCCATTGAACTCTAGCCTGGGCAATAGAGTGAGACCCTGTCTTAAAAAAAAAAAATTCATGATTCATGAGAGGAGGTCAAAATAGCAAAACTAAGTGTGGAAGAAGGTGATTCCAATCCAAATGGATGATGTTGAAGGGTTCAATACTTCAGTGGAGAAAGTCACTACAGATGTGGTAGAAACGGCGAGAGCCTGAAGATGTGACTGAACTGCTGCAATCTTATGATAAAATTTGAACAGATGAGGAGTTTCTTCTTCTTCTTTTTCTCTTCTTCTTCTTCTTTTTCTCTTCTTCTCCTTCTTCTTCTTCTCCTCTTCTCTCTTATTCTCCCTTCTTCTCATGAGCCACTGCACAAGACCTGGAGTTGCTTCTTATAAATGTGCAAAGACAGTGGTTTCTTGCAATGGCATCTACTCTTGATAAAGATGCTGTGAACATGGTTGAAATCACAATAAAGAATTTAGAGCACTACAGAAATTTAGTTGATAAAGTAGCAGCCAGGCTTGAGTGACTCCAATTTTGAAGGAAGTTCTACTTCCTTTAAAATCAAACAGCATCACATGCTACAGAGAAATCTTCCATGAAGGGACTAATCGATGTGGCAAACTTCATATTGTTGTACTTAAAAAAATTGCCACAGCCACCACAACCATCAGGGATCACCACCCTGATCAGTCAGAAGCCGTCAAGGCAGGACCCTCCACCTGCAAAAAGATTACGACTTGCTGAAGGCTCAGATGATTGTTAGCATTTTTAGCAATAAATTATTATTATTATTATTTTGAGATGGAGTCTCACTCTGTTGCAGAGGCTGGAGTGCGGTGGTGCGATCTTGGCTCACTGCAACCTCTGCCTCCCAGGTATAAGCAATTCTCCCGTCTTAGCCTCACAAATAGCTGGGATTACAGGCATGTGCCACCATAAATGGGTAGTTTTTGTATTTTTAGTAGAAACGGGATTTCATCATGTTGGCCAGGCTGATCTCGAACTCCTGCCCTCAGGCAATCTGCCTGCCTTGGCCCCCCAAAGTGCTGGGATTACAAGCATGAGCCACCATGCCCAGCCAACAATAAATTATTTTTAAATTAAGGTATGATTTAGATATGTATATTGTTTTTAAAGACATAATGCTATTCTTGAGTCTCTGTCACCTAGGCTGGAGTGCAATGATGTCATCTGGGCTCACTGCAACCTCCACCACCTGGGTTCAAGCGATTCTCCTGCCTCAGCCTCCCAAATAGCTGAGACTACAGGCACGTGCCACCACGCTCAGCTAATTTTTTGTATTTTTAGTAGAGATGGGGTTTCACTGTGTTATCCAGGATAATCTTGATCTTCTGATCTTGTGATCTGCCTGCCTTGGCCTCCCAAAGTGCCGGGATTCCAGGCGTGAGCCACCGCGCCCGGCAACATAATGCCATTCTATACTTAACAGACTACAGTATAGTATAAACATAAATTTTATGAGCAGTGGAAAATAATTTTTTTTTGAGACAGAGTCTCACTCTGTCGCCCAGGCTGAAGTGCAGTGGCATGATCTTGGCTCACTGCAACCTCCAGCTACTGGATTCAGGCTCCCACTTCAGCCTTGAGTATAGCTGGGATTGCAGGCATGTGCTACTATGCCCAAACTAATTTTTGTATTTTCAGTAGAGGCAGGGTTTCACCACATTGGCTAGGCTGGTCTCAAACTCTTGACCTGAGGTGATCCGCCCACCTTGGCCTCCCAAAGGGCTGGGATTACAGGCAAGAGTTATATGACTTGTTTTATTGCAGTGCTCACTTTACTGCAGTGGTCTGCTACTGAACATGAAATATTTCTGGGGTATGCTTTTATACAATTCAGTGATATTTATATACTCATAGAATTGCCATCATTGCTATCTAATTTTAGAATATTTTCATTGCCCCAAGAAGATACTTTGTACCTATTAGCAGTCACCCCTCTTTCCTCCTTCCTCCTTCTTCTCAACTCCTGGCAACTACTCAACTACTTTCTGTTTCTATGGGTTTGCCTATTCTGGACATTTCATGTAAATAGAAGAATACAGTAGTGGTCTTTTTCACTTAATCTAGTGTTCTCTTTTCTTTTCTTTTTTTTATCTTTTTTTGAGACAGAGTCTCACTCTGTCACCAGGCACCAGGCTGGAGTGCAATGGTGCGATCTTGGCTCACTGCAACCTCTGCCTCCTGGGTTCAAGCAATTCTCCTGTCTCCGCCTCCCGAGTAGCTGGGACTACAGGCGCACACCACCACGCCCAGCTAATTTTTGTCTTTTTAGTAGAGATGAGGTTTCACCATTTTGGCCAGAATGGTCTCCATCTCTTGACCTTGTGATCTGCCCACCTTGCCTCCCAAAGTGTTGGGATTACAGGCGTGAGCCACCGCGCCTGGCCAATCTAATGTTTTCAAGGTTTATTTATGGTATAGCATATGTCAACAAATTCAGTCATTCCTCTTTATTAAAAAAATTTTAATTGTGGTAAATACACATAACACACAATGTACCATCTTATCCATTTTTAAGTGTACACTTCAGTAGGGTTAAGTACGTTCACATTGTTGTTCAACCAATCTCCAGAACTCTTTTCATCTTGCAAAATTGACACTCCGTACCTAGTAAATAACTCCTCATTCCTCCTTTCCCCCAGTGCCTGTCAACTGTGATTCTACTGTCTCAATGATTTATTCTAGGTCCTCGTATAAGTGGAACCATACACGTTTGTCTTTCTGTGACTGGCTTATTTCACTTAGCATAATCTCCTTTAGGTTCCTCCATGTCGTAGCATGTGTTAGAATTTCCTTCCTTTTTAAGGGTAAGTAATACTTCATTGTATGCATATCTATTCATCCACCAGTGGACATTCAGATTGCTTCCATCTTTTGGCTGCAGAAAATAATGCTGCTATGCACAAGGGTATACAAATATCTGTTCAAGCCCCTCCTTTCAATTCTTGTTTTATTTTATTTTTTGAGACAGAATCTCACTGTGTCACCCAGGCTGGAGTACAGTGGCACGATCTCGGCTTACTGCAACCTCCACCTCCCAGGTTCAAGTAATCCTCTCACCTCAGCCTCCCAAGTAGCTGGGACCACTGGCATGCACCACCACATTTGGCTAATCTTTTTTGTATTTTTGGTACAGATGGGATTTTGCCATGTTGACCAGGCTGGTGACCTGACCTCGAGTGATCTGCCTGTCTCGCCTCCCAAAGTGCTGGGATTACAGGCATAAGTCACCATGCCCAGCTTCTGTTTTCAATTCTTTTAGGTATATACCCAAAAGTGGAATTGCTGGATCATATGGTAGTTCTAGTTTTAACTTTTTGAGGAACTTCCATACTGTTTTCTATAGCAGCTGCACCATTTTGCATTCACATCAACACAAAGGGTCCAATTTCTTCTAAATGTCAGAACACTTGTTCCTGTCTCCCCTCCCCTGCCCTGCCCTCCCCTCCCTTCCCTCCTCTACCCTTCCCTCCCCTCCTCTCCTTTCCTCTTCTCTTCTTTTCTTTTCTTTTGGATAATAGCCATCCTAATGAGTGTAGATGGGATTCATTCATTCTTTTTTTTTTTCTTGTGACAGGGTCTCACTCTGTCACCAAGACTGGAGTGCAGTGGTGCAATCACAGATCACTGAAGCCTTGGCCTCCTGGGCTTAAGCAATCCTCTCACCTCAACCTCTCGGGTAACTGGGACTACATGTGTGTGCCACCACACCTGGCTAATTTTTGTATTTTTAAAAATAGAGATGGAGTTTCACCATGTTGTCCAGGTTGACCTTGAACTCCTGAACTCAAGCGATCCAGCCACCTCAGCCTCCCAAAGTGCTGGGATTACAGGCATGAGCCACCACACCCAGCTTGGCATTCACTCATTCTTGATTGACATCTGACATACTGCTCCAGGTGGGCAAGAGGGTGGGCTATAAGAAAAAGAAATGTGTGAACAAGATATTGTTCATAGTCCTTGCCTCAGTCTTACAATTCATTTACATCATAATTTGAACTTCAACATTTATTAAGCAATTATTATCTTGTGCCAGGCACTGTGCTAAGTACTGACTTAACTTGTTTCCTTTCGTTCAGTCCTTTCAACAGCCCTTTGAGTTAGATAGATTGTCATACCATCTTCCAGAGGAGGAAAGTGGAACACCTCAGTGATTTGCCAAATGTCTTCAGGCCAGAGTTGGAAGCCTGGCTGCATATCTTTTCACTCTGAAGCCTGTGTTCTCACTTTCAACAGAGGATGAGATTAGCCTGATTTTGTTAGCCTGACTTGCAGGGCTGGAGTAGCTGGCCTTGGCCTTCATAAATCAGGACAGGGCTTGCCAGGGCCCACATTTGGAATGGTGGTCATCTGCTGTAATACACTTTTACCCCACTAATAGAGCTAGAATAAAATTCATAAGTTGAAGAGACGAATACTCACCTGATGCCCTCCATTCTCTCTATTGCTAGTTTTACGGAGGAAGGAACAAGGCTCCCAAGCCCCCAGCCTGTGTCTTAACCAATGTCGTATAGATAGATGCGAGAGAGGTGGGAGACCGGGAGCAGAACGCTGGCCTGTGGATAAGTCTGGTTATTGTTTATTCTAGGATTGCATTGTTGTTTAACGCTTAAACCGATTATATGTTGTAAAATAGAAATCAAAATGGAGGCTGGGGCTGACCTTTGCCTCTGAGCCAATGGCCCACAACCAGTTCAGCAAAACTCATTAAGCCCCATTTCCTGAAATACTCACTTAAATTGCAATGAACTCTTGAAATTTATTTCCTCCTTCAGCATGAATCAACATATTGTAGCCAATCAGTTACATCCTAAGTAAGCTGCTTTCCCCAAAAGGAAAAGATACTTTAAAATAACCAATGAAAATTTTCCTGCATTCAAGGCCAAAAAAAAAAAAAGTAGAAAATGAAGCTCTATGAACTTCCTCTTTTACTCTTTATAAACCTTACTCTAACCTCTACGAGAGGGCCATTCTTACCTCTTGGTGTTGAAGTGCTTGTGTGTGAACAGTTTGTTTCTTCCTCAATAAAATGTTCATATCAGCCAGTTACAATGGCTCGTACCTGTAATCATAGCATTTTGGGAGACTGAGGCAGGATTGTTTAAGGCCAGGAGTTTGAGTCCAGCCTGGGCAACCCATAGCGAGATCTGTCTTTACAAAAATGAAAAAACAGGCTGGGCACGGTAGCTCACGCCTGTAATCCCAGCACTTTGGGAGGCTGAGGTGGGTGGATCGTTTGAGGCCAAGAGTTCAAGACCAGCCTGGCCAACACAGTGAAACCCTGTCTCTACCAAAAATACAAAAATTAGCTGGGTGTGGTGGCACATGCCTGTAGTCCCAGCTATTTGGGAGGCTGAGGCAGGACAATCGCTTGAACTGAGGAGGCAGAGGTTGCAGTGAGCCAAGATTGTGCCACCGCACTCTAACCTGAGCAACAGAGCGAGACCCTGTCTCAATAAAACAAAACAAACAACAAACAAAAACAAAAACAAAAAACAAAGAACAAAAACCAAACAAACAAAAACAAAAACACCCAGCAAAAAAATGTTCATGTCAAGCTGAATGAAACCAGAATATGCCACTTCAAAGTATGTCTTTTTGACATAAAAATCATTTCTGATCTAAAGACAATTAGGAGACAGCAAAAAAAGGAAAACTCTGTATCCTTCCCCTTCTCTGCCTAAAGACAGGATATAAATTCTCCTTTACTGGAGATAGTTCTAGACTTAACAGCCCAGGGATCCACAGAGGAGTCTGCAGACAAACCTCACTCCGTTAATTTCCTCTCATCTGCTTACCTTCCCACAGCTCCCCGCTGCTGGAAGCCTAGAACTGCTTTCTTTTGTCCTATCACTTTCCCACAATTGTATTGTTTTTTGTTAAAGATGCTATATAAGCCAGAGTTCTAAGCCACTGCTTTGAGATATGTTTCCTTGACGTTTCTTCTGTTTGATGTGTGTCATGGACATTCATAAACTTGTTTATTTTTCTCTTGCTAATCTGTCTTTTGTTATAGGCATCCCAGCTAAAAATTATGTTTGATTGAGGGAAAAATTGTTTTTTTCTCCCTAGAAAAGTAAAGCTCTCTGAATCTCCCTGTAACTATGTATATATAACAGAAAAAAAAATACAGTTTACACACGCATACACAATTCTCACTGTGAGTATATGTATATAAACTGCTGCATTTTCTTTTGACTATATATATAGAAAAGAAATATATGTGTATGTATATACTGCCTGTGAATATATGAACTTTCATTTGAATGTATATATGTGTATGTATATACATATGTATATTATATATATATATATTTCTTTTTCTCCCTGTGAGCCATTTTCTTCCTTTTTTGGTCAGCAAACACGGAGGCACCCAGAGATAAATCATGATGGGAATGCCATTGCCCATCATCAGGATTAGCCTAAGATAGGGGGTGTGACCCAACTCCAGATGATAACATTAAAGGGAAGTCTGTTGTGCACTTGGAATTTTTTTTTTTTCCCTGAAGAAAAACAATAGAGCCTATCAGGCAAAAGCTTCCTTCCTTATGCCTCTACCTTCCTTCTAGGCACTAGTGTGAAGGCAGAGAGCTTGGTGTGGTAGCAGCCATGGTGTGTAGGCCTAAGGACTCACTGCTGAGAGGCTGTCAGAGAGAGTCCGGGTCTTTGATGGTATCACTGAGCACCTGATACAGTCCTGGAGCTGCCAACCTCCAGGCTTAAAACAAACAAACAAACAAAAAACCCAAAATATGATATTTTAGAGCAGTTTTCGATTCACAGCAAAGTCGAGAGGACAGTACAGAGGTTTCCCGTATACCTCCTGCTTCCAAACATGTTGGCAAGTCAGAGCCACCTCCAACCCTCCTTAAGCTCTAATGTGGGCTCTTCAGCTGGATCTAGAAGCCAAATTGACACAAAGCATATTAACTAGAGAAAAACATACACATTTCATTCATTTTACTCTTCCATGGGATCTTCACAAGAGAGTAAAGTTCAAAGAAGTAGCCAAAGAGGCCAGGCACGGTGGCTTATGCCTGTAATTCCAGCACTTGGGGGGCCGAGGCGGGTGGATCGCCTGAGGTTGGGAGTTTGAGACCAGTCTGACCAACATAGAGAAACCCTGTCTCTACTGAAAATACAAAATCAGCCAGGCCTGGTGGTGTATGCCTGTAATCTCAGTTACTTGGGAGGCTGAGGCAGGAGAAATGCTTGAACCCTGGAGGCGGAGGTTAGAGTGAGCCAAGATCACGCCATTGTACTTCAGCCTAGGTGACAAGAGTGAAACTTTGTCTCAAAAAAAAAAAAAAAACCGTAGCCAAAGAAAAATGCTTTATCGTAAGTGGCACGAGGTCAGAGATAACCAGGTCTATGGACATTTCTGTCTTTCTACACGGTCAGACTTTTATGGACACTGTCTCAATCATAAGAGCCATGAGCTACATGGAGTTCCCAAGGAGGCAATTCTCTTTAGTACTTTCATTCACTCAGTAGTTAGAGCTGCATGCACGCAGGCTTAAGCCACTCCACCCATCAATCAATACTGCAAACCATACATTATGTTACACTTAATCAGTATATAAATGTTACAGTTTAAACATTCTACAACAAAGTAACATTTTCCATCAAGAGAAGAGGGATAGGAAAAGGTTTAACAAACCAGCCCAAAGACAGCCATATAGACAAAAAGAATATCTTGGTCTGGCCTAAGAGGTCCATAGACTTAGTATATAAATGTTACAGATTAAACATTCCACAACAATGGCCTGGGAGGTAGGTCCTGCAAGGGAGAGACTTTGAAGTGGGCAGAGCCTTTGGCTGGCAGAGGCTGGGTGTTTATCACAAGTGACAGCAAGATGGTGTTCTTTTTTTTTTTTTTTTTTTGAGACAGAGTCTCACACTGTCACCCAGGCTGGAGTGCAGTGGCATGATCTTGGGTCACTGTAACCTCCACCTCCTGGGTTCAAGCAATTCTCCTGCCTCAGCCTCCCAAGTATCCCGTGCAGCTGGGATTATAGGCACCTGGCATCATGCCCTGCTAATTTTTATATCTTTAGTAGAGATGGGGTTTCACTGTGTTGGTCAGGCTAGTCTTGAACTCTTGACTCAAGTGATGTGCCCGTCTCAGTCTCCTAAAGTGCTAGGATTGCAGGCATAAACCACCATGTCCTGCCAAGATGATGTCTATTAAGATGGCCATTTCAAGCTGCTGAAGTCCTGCTCTTTTCCTGGACACAGAGTCCCCTAGTAAGGACTGATAGTAGAAGAGCATGCTTGGTTATGTCCACATCTGGATGGATACAGTCTTTATCGACTAGGCAAAACATCTGGTCCCTTTTGGCAAAGTGCCTTATGAAATGTAAGACGGAGGCTGGGCGTGGTGGCTCATGCCTGCAATCCCCACACTTTGGGAGGCTGAGGTGGGCAGATCAGAGGCCAGAAGATCAAGACTACCCTGGCCATGGTGAAACCCCATCTCTACTAAAATACAAAAAATTGGTGGAGTATGGTGGCATGCTCCTGTAGTCCCAGGTACTCAGGAGGCTGAGGCAGGGGAATCGCTTGAACCTGGGACAGGTTGCAGTGAGCTGAGATCGCACCACTGCACTCCAGCCTGGTGACAGAGCAAGACTCCGTCTAAAAAACAAAAACAACAAGAAAAGAAATGTAAGATGGAATCTTTTTCTAAGATGGAGTTACTTATGTCAAGGGTGGTCTATACAACTTTGCAGACACAGAACAATAAGTTTGAGAAGAAATAACGGCAAAGAAAATCAGAAAATCTGGCTGGGGCAGTAAATTTTCTAGGGAAGTCACTAGGAGATGTATTGGGAGGGTGTAAAAATAGTGGAAGCTAAAAGTTACTTCATTTAGTACACACACACACATACATTTAGGGTCTCACTGTGTCATGCAGGCTGGAGTACAGTGGTGCCATCATAGCTCATTGCATCCTCAGTCCTGGGCTCAAGGGATCCTCCTGCCTAGACCTCCCAAAATGCTGGGATTACAGGCATGGGCCACTGTTCTCAGTCCCTATCAAGTATATTTATTCAGGTCCATTGCAGCCTCCAGTGCCCAGTCTCTAGTGATAAGGCATATCTTCTTGCCCTAGTGTGGTGAGGGTACTCCTCACAGAAGAGTCTATGGCTTGCTGTATGCAGGAAGAGAAAGGTCAGCTAGGCTTTTCAGAAACTACAATTCCTCCAATGTTTTCAACTTGACATAATCAATATACCAATCCAGCATATTTTGGGATGGCATGTCCTTCAGTTCTTCACACGTGTAGCTCCCAGTTATGGACATTCCTTACCAGAGCGGAACATTTGTTATAACTGACGAACCTACCTTGACACACCATAATTACCCAAAGTCCTCAGCTGACATTAGGGCTCACTCTGGTGTTGTGCAGTTTATGGGTTTGGACAAACATATAATGTCATGTATCCACCATTACAGTGTCATACAGAGTAGCTCCACTGGCTTAAAAATCCTCTGTGCTCTGCCTATTTGTCCCTCTCTTCCCCGTAACCCCTGGCAACCACTAATCTTCACTGTCTCCTTAGTTTCTCTGTTTCCAGAATGGCCACACTTTTTATTGCAGATAAATAAAGGTCTACAAGACTTAAGCCATTGTTGGTCAGGAATTCTGTTATTTGCAGCCAAACACATCTTAACTGAATTATTTCCCAATTAGATTTTAAGTTCCTTTAGGCAGAGATACTGTATTTAATTTATTTGTATTTCTCATAATACTAGGGAAGACTTTCTTACATAGGGTAGGCACAAGTTTAATAAGTGAATGGATAAAAGGATAAATAATAGCAATCCAGTCTGGGCATAGTGGTTCATGCCTGTAATCCCAGCACGCTGCGGGGCTGGGTGGGAGGATCACTTGAAGCCAGGAGTTCAGAGGCTGCAGTGAGCTCTGATTGTGCTACTGCACTCCAGCCTGGGCAACAGAGCAAGACTCCATCCCTCTCTCTCTCTTTTTTTTTTTTTTGAGATGGAATTTCACTCTTGTTGCCCAGGCTGGAGTGCAATGGCGTGATCTTGGATCACTGCAACCTCTGCCTCCCGGGTTCAAGTGATTCTCCTGCCTCAGCCTCCCGAGTAGCTGCGATTATAGGCATGCGACACCACACCCAGCTAATTTTTGTATTTTTAGTAGAGACAACACATATATATGAACTTTTTAGGTATATCCTATTGGTTCTGTTTGTTTTTCGGAGAGCCCTAACTAACAAAATTACCCTAAAGTCTAAAGATGTATGGCCATTGTACTCCTTATCAGCTGTTAAGGTAGATATTTACAATTGGTGGGGATGGCTTAGCCCTCAGACTCTGTCTCATTGGAGTCCAACAGAAAGCATGGGAAGAAATACAATGCACCTTGACGGCCCTTAACAGCACCTGGAATCTTCAGCAGACTGCCCTTAAAGAACCTTTTTTAAAATGGAGTTTTATTTCTCCATTGTAGCTTTCCGTCTATTCTATTCATCCTTCTGCTGTGGTTTGATTTTCTCACTCTTATGGGGAATCTGCAAAACAGCTGCCTCCCCGACACCCTAGACTTCTTCATAGGGAGACAGCCAAGGAAATAATGACATGCCTTGGGAATTAATGGTCCATCTCTGTTCTTTCCCAGAGCTAATCACTGAGCCAGCTGTATAGGAGGCAGCAGGGGAGGTGCTTTAAAAATGCTCAGAGACCTGGCTTGAAGCAATGAAAAATTCATGTTACTGAGAGGGGAGAACTGCAGAGCAGCCACTGCAGGCAGAAGTAGCATGGGAGGGGATGGGGCTGGAGGAAGGGGAGAAAGTGGGGATAGGCCTGGGCCTCCTTATAAATAGCAACTCGAATACCTTGACAGCCTTGAGACAGGACATAGGGGCTGCAGAGAGGGATGGTCCTGACTGGCAGTTTCTCTCCATGCAATGTGCAATCTACACCACACTGCACTTCCTCGTTGGTGCCAGATGTAGTTAAAGGCCTGTGATCTATGTGACTACCATGGACACCAGATGCATAAGAAATGACACTAATCACTTCCCCACCTTGTGAGTATCCATGGAGAGGATGTGTGTTGAAGCACTTGAAGCTGCACCAACATCCATTTTGCTTTTATCTTTGGTACCTAGAAAAAACGAACTCCTTTTTTTCTCTATTAATTATCCAGCCTTAGATATTCTGTTATAACAACACTAAATAGCCTAAGTGTCAAAGTCTAAACAGGAATTTTTTTCTTCTTATGATTAAAAAACATGTAACTTCTCCTGATAAGGCCGTCCCAGAGAAAAAAGAAAGCAGTCTGAAAATACAGGAGGAAGAATGAATCCAGGGATATTTGGTAATCACATTTTAAGCTCAGGCTTCTTACAAGGGTTGGGAAGAGGGGCCAGTTTATATTACTGTATGCAATACTATATACAATAAAATCATATTACTATATACAATTAATTTATATGTATATTGCATATATTGCTATATACAAGAAAATTATATAGTGTACATATAATTTCATATATAAATAATATGTATAATTTCATTTTTATAGCACATATATATGAACTTTTTAGGTATATGTCAAGTTCAACACGTTAAAAAAATTGTCACCTATCTAATGATCTCCACTGAGATTCCCTGAACTGTAAATTTAAAAAGATGTAGCTGTTGGCATGATTTTCAGATAAGAAGGTATAGGATAAGGGAACGTCTGCAGGTGAGTTTTTGTGGATGGAGAGGCATATGGTGTTTTAGAAGTCTCTGTCAGGGGCACAGCGAGCCCCCTGTGTCTGCCCTCTTCCACTAAATTAAGGCTTCCATATAATATATAAAAATCCATTTGTAATCTATTTTTGGTTATTATTCTAGGGTAACTGGGATGATGAGTTACTGTTCTGTGACAGTTCATTTTGAAGAATACTATTGCCTTTCTTCTCATTCAGAGTTAACAGGAAGTCTATGATGGGAAAGTTACTTTGATGAATTCAGCTGAAGCACTGACAACTCCTCAGAGCTGTGGTTCTCAGTCAGAGACTATTTTTGTTCCCAGGGAATATATTGGGACCTCTTTTTGGTTGTCACAGTTGGGGCAGAGGTATCACTGGCATGCAGTGGGCTGAGGCCGAGAGCCCTGCCAAACGTCCTACCGTGCAGAGCAGAGTCCTCTCTGCCAAAGACTTATCTGACCCCAAATGTAATATTGTCAGGGTAGAGGAACCCTGTACAAGAACAAATCATGTCTTTCAAACCAGCCCCTCTTCCCAACCCTTGTAGGGAACATGAGCTTAAAGTGTAATTATCAAACCTCCCTGGATTCATTTTTTCTCCTGCATTTTCAGATTGTTTTCTTTTTTTTTTTTTTTCCTCTGGGACAGCCTCATCAAGAGAAGTTAAATGTTTCTTAATCATAATAAGAAAAAACATTCCTATTTAGACTTTGATGGTTAGTCCATTTACTGTTGCCATAACAGAATACTTAAGGCTGGGTAATTAATTGGTAGAGAAAAAAAAAAGGTTGATTTGGTTCATGATTCTGATGGCTGGAAAGTCCAAGATTGGGCATCTGTATCTCGGAAGGGCTTCAGGCTGCCTCCACTCATGGTGGAAGGCGAAAGGGAGCTGCTGTTTGCAAAGATCACATGGCGAGAAAGGAAGTGATGGGGAGAGGGTGATATGGGTTGTATGTGTATTCCTGCCCAAATCTCATATTGAAACATGATCCCTAGTGTTGGAGGTGGGGCCTGGTGGGAGGTGCTTGGATCATGGGATGGATTTCTCATGAATGATTTAGCACCATCGCCCTTGGTACTTTCCATGTGATAGCGAGTGAACTCTTATGAGAGCAGGGCATTTAAAAGTGTGTAGCACCTTCCCTGCTCTCTCTCTTCTGTGCTGGCCATGTGATGTGCCGGCTCCACTTTCACCTTCTGCCATGAATGTAAGTTTCCTGAAGCCTCCACAGAAGCCAAGCAGATGCCAGCACCATGCTTCCTGTACAGCTTGCAGAACCATGAGCCAATTAAACCTCTTTTCCTTATGAATTACCCAGTCTCAGGTATTTTTTTATAGCAATGTGAGAACAGACTAATACAAGGTGGAACGTGCCAAGTTCTCTTTAACAACTGGTTGTCTCCCAAGAAGTAATAGAGCTAGAGTGTAACTCACTCTCCCCTGAGCGAGGGCATTAATCTGTTCTTTTTTAAATGTTTTTATTTTTTTGAGATGAAGTTTTGCTCTTGTTGCCCAGGCTGGAGGGCAATGGCACAATCTTGGCCCACTGAAACCTCTACCTCCCAGATTCAAACAATTCTCTTGCTTCAGCCTTCCAGGTAGCTGGGATTACAGGCATACCCCATCATGCCAGGCTAATTTTGTATTTTTAATAGAGATGGGGTTTCTCCATGTTGGTCAGGCTGGTCT
Organism: Aotus nancymaae; assembly: GCF_030222135.1. Lineage (NCBI taxonomy): Eukaryota > Metazoa > Chordata > Mammalia > Primates > Aotidae > Aotus > Aotus nancymaae. The sequence goes on from NW_026988425.1 coordinate 32,076,211, forward strand.
CAAACTCCCGACCTCAGGTGATCCGCCTGCCTTGGCCTCCCAAAGTGGTGGGATTACAGGTGTAAGCCACCATACCTGGCCTCATTAATCTTTTCATGATGGATTCACCCCCATAACCCAAATTCCTACAACTAGGCCTGACATCACCATATTGGGGATAAAATTCAACATGAGTCTTGAGGGACAGAAATAAGCCATATCTAAACCATAGCAGATACTTTTAATCCTTATTTCTTTTTCACCTTTTGCTTTGTTTTATCACCAAACTATCAAAAGAGCCGTGCACAGGCAGTCTACAGAATCCAGGTCACACAGGGGTATGAACAGTGAGGCCTCCCAGGTGCCTACTGTGGTCCTCACAGAGACCTTCTTGAGGACCCTGCAGGCCTGTTGCAGGGAAGAATCCCCTGGGGTGGGGCCTCCTTTTTAAGGCACTTGAACTTTGATGACTTGAAAATTAACCTAAAGAGGCCATGTGCAGTGGCTCAAGCCTGTAATCCCAGCACTTTGAGAGGCCAAGGCGAACAGATCACCTGAGTTCAGGAGTTTGAGACCAACCTTGCCAACATGGTGAAACCCTGTCTCTATTAAAAAATACAAAAAATTAGCTGGTTGTGGTGGTGGGTGCCTGTAATCCCAGCTACTGGGGAGGCTGAGGCAAGAGAATCGCTTGAACCTGGGAGGCAGAGGTTGCAGTGAGCCAAGATTGTGCCACTGCACTCCAGCCTGGGTGACAGAGCGAAACTCCATCTCAAAAAAGAAAAAAAAAGTTAACCAAAAGCAAATAGTAGGAGACATTCAGTTTTTGCTTGAGTGCTCCCTTGGGTGAAGGGATACCTTGCTTCATCAAAATTGTCTAGACTCAGAAATTAAAATGTCTTCAAGGGCTCATAATAGGAGGAAGGCTGGTAAATTATATAAATTAAAATGTCTTTCTTCACATTGTTCAGGGCTTGGCATACTCCTCAAGACCTCAAAGCCTTGCTTACCTATAAGCTCTCCAGAGCTGGTGCTGGGGTGAGAGAAAGTGAGGGGCCTAGTGTGCCAAATTTAAGAAGTAAGGAGGCACTTACTCAGGGTGATGCAAGTCCAGGGTCAGTGTGGGCACCAACTTGAAAGTGCCCCAGGCACCTCTCTTGCTTCATCTGAGTCCTGATTTTGAGGCTCTCCAAACTTTAGGAGGGGCCAGAGCTGCCTTCTATTACTGGAAAGGACACAGGAGGGTATAAAAGGCTTAGAAGACATTTCCAGGGGGCCATGAGTCATCTTTTTTTTTTTTTTTTTTAAGACCTAGTCTCACTCTGTTGCCCAGGCTGAAGTACAGAGGCTTGATCTTGGCTCATTGCAACCTACGCCTCCAGGGTTCAAGTGATTCTCAAGCCTCAGCCTCCTAAGTAGCTGGGATTACAGGCATGCGCCACCACACCAGGCTAATTTGTGTGTGTGTGTGTGTTTTTAGTAGAGGTGGGGTTTTACCGTGTTGGCCAGGCTAGTTTTGAACTCCTGATCTCAGGTGATTTGCCCACCTTAGCCTCCCAAAGTGCTGGGATTACAGGCATGAGTTACTGCACCCAGCCGCCATGAGTAATCTTAAATCACCTTTTGTCTAGCTTTGGAGATAAACCCTAATCAGGTCTGTTGGTCTCAAAGTCTCCCCCACAGCTCTGATGCAGCCTGTTTGTAGTCTAGGGTTCTTTCACTTGTTCCCCATGATGTCTGTATTATCTTTCCATTTCCAGACTGTTTATACTCTTCTTTTGGACTCTCCAAGTAGTATTTCCCTTTTGTCCTTCTGAATCCTTATGTTTCTCAGTTTGCTCCTTATTCAAGGCAATTGCCAATGTGGTCAGCCTTTTTTTTTTTTTTCTCCTTGCACTTAATAATTTCTAACTTACTATTTGTGGTAGACTGAATAATATGACCATCAAAGGTATCCATGTCCTGATCCCTGGAACTTGTGGATTTTACCTTATAGAGCAAAAGGATTTTTTGCAGATAGGATTAGGTCAAGAATCTTGAGATGGAGAGATTACTTTAAATTATCTGGATGGGCCCTAAATGTAATCACAAGTGTCCTTATAAAAAGGAGGACGAGGTAGATTTCATTATGAAAGTAGGAGATGGGACACAGAAGCAAGAGCTTGGAGTGATTAAAGAAAGGGACATGAATCAAGGAATGCAGGCAGCCTTCAGAAGTTAGAAGAAGGGAAGGAAATGGATTCTCTTCTAGAGCCTCTAGAAGAAACCAGCCCACCAACATCTTGACTTTAGCCCAGTGAAACTGATTTTGGACTTCTGACCTCTGGAAATGTAAGACCCTAAATTATTGTTATTTGAAGCTACCAAATGTGTGGTAATATGCTACACCAAAAATAGGAAACTAATATAGTATCTTTATGTCACAGTAAGTAGTGCAAATGCATTTCTAGACTATATACTCCATGAAGGAGTCAGCATCACCTGGGTTAACAGTATTGGCTCTGGAGCCATCAAACCTGGGTATAAATCCTGGCTGATCCCTGTAGTAAATATTTGCTTGTCTTTGTCTACCCAGGCTTTTGAACTTTCTTCCTGTATGACACAGAATGTGTTAGTTGCCTTCTTACTGTTCATTTTCCATTACTAACAGCATCCTAATTTGTACAGGGAGATACATTTCACCATCTTAGAAATAATCAAATTTCATTCTGGGTGTGGTGGCTCATGCCTGTAATCCCAGCACTTTGGGAGGCCAAGGTGGGAGGCTGGCTTGAGCTCAGGAGTTCAAGACCAGCCTGGGCAACACAGAGAGACTCTTGTCTCAAAAAAATATATTTTTTAAATAAAAAATAAAAAAAATCATATTTTACAGTCTTCCTTAAAGCCACAAGCAGCCACTGACATAGTTCCTGCCAAGTGATCATTTCTGGGAGAGACTTCAGAGGGGGGTTAAAAGGGGGTTAATTTGACTGGCATGCACCCTTGTCCTTTGACTTATCCTTCCTTCCCAGAATGCCACACACTAAGGATGGTGGCATGGAAAGAAAGATATATCTTGGGTCACTAATGGAATTGTGAGATGGTCTTCTAGCTCTGGACTGTATCCTCAGGCTTCTTGCTTTGTGAAAAGAATAGGGCCCTAGTTTGGTTAAGCCACTGTTTTTTGTGTTCTCTGTTATATTCACCTTATAATTCGTTATTTATTCCACTTTTGTGGATCTTACCAATTTCTGTTTTCGATTCTAGTATTCTAGTACATTGTACATGTATCTGTCAACAGATTCTAAACCCCCTGAAGGAGACAAATTGCCAGTGGATAAAAATACAACTTCTGGAGTCCAACAGACCTGGTGTATTCGTTAGGGTAAAGTGGAGCTAGGTGCTACAGGTGATAAAACTCAAATTCTTTGTGACTTCACACAATAGAACCTTATTTCTTCACTCATATGAAGTCGTTTTGAGTACACATTGCCATCTATGGACACAGGCTCTTACTTTCTCATGGTTCTTTGCTACTTAATCTGGCTAGAGTGTTTTGTGATGTACGGAGTTAAGAACTCAGAGAGACAGAGCTACTTACAAGATTGATCTATAAGAAACTGATGACATTTGAACATAAATACTGTCTACAAAATGGCAGTTTCACATGATTAAACCTAACTTCACATGTGTGATTTTGAGCAAGGGACTCTCTAAATTCATTTCTGCTGAGACCAGCTCAGCTGTGAGACCCCAACCCAGGCGGCGCTGAAGGAATTAAGAAACAGACACAGAGATAGAAAGCAAAAGGTGGGCGATCAGAGTGAGGCATCAGGGGTATCCCAGCATATCCAGCTGAGAGCCCAGAGCAGACTCTCACCTACGTATTTATTCTTTACTTTCCCGTGACAAGTTTTACAAGCGGATGCTCTGTGTTCTTTCATTGGTTTAAGGTAAACTAACCAGGCAGCTAGTGTATATTTACTATAGGTTAAACACAAACTAGAAAGCACTCTTTAGAGAGAACAAAAGAAAGAGTCACATATCCTGTGTTCAAGGAACTAATTCATCTAGTGTGAGACATATTCATATTGGTTACTGTTTTATCACGCTTTGAGCGGCTTTCCACTTTGGGGGGCTGACTAGGTTTTCCTTGCCGCCGCTTTCAGCAAACAATGTGATTTCTACACGTCAGAATTTGCTCTCAACAATTTCCTTAGCTATAAAATGGAGTACCAATACTTATTCCCTCCAAGGAGTTTATAAAGATCAAATATGAGGATGTATGCAAAGAACTTCGCATGCAGGCTGACACAGAGTCAGTGACTCAAACAGGTTAGCTATGATTTGCCCAACGCCTAGCACAGACTGTCTGGTACATACTAGCTATTCTTTTTTTTTTTTTTTTTTTTAGCTATTCTTTAATTTTATATATGCGTGTATGTATGTATAAATCGAGATAGAATTCACATACCATAAAATTCACCTTTTTAAAGTGTACAATTCAGTGATTTTTAGTATATTCACAAAGTTACATAGTCATCATCACATTTTCATCACCATAATCAGAAACCTCATACCTGGCTGGGTGTGGTGGCTCACGCCTTTGGGAGGCTGAGACAGGTGGATCACCTGAGGTCAGAAGTTGAGGTCAGGAGTTCGAGATCATCCTGGCCAACATGATGAAATCCCGTCTCTACTAAAAATACAAAAAACTTATCTAGGAGTGGTGGCTTATGCCTGTAGTCCCAGCTACTCAGGAGGTCAAGGCGGGGGAATCACTTGAACCCAGGAGGCGGAGGTTGCAGTGAGCCAAGATCACACCATTGCACTTCAGCCTGGGTGACAGAACAAGACTCCATCTCACAATTAAAAAAAAATAAAGAAACCTCATACCTGATAGCAAGACCCTGTCTCTATTAAAAAAGGAAAAAAAGAAAAGAAAAAAGAAAAAAGAAACCTCATGCCCATTAGCAGTCACTTTACCTTTCGAATGAATTACCTTTGTTTCAAAATGGCTGGCATAGTACCTTGCTCATCGAATTCACTCCGTATTTATTGATTTTATTGGCATCTCCTGTAGAGCTGACAAAACGTTTCTTGTTTATTCAACAACAATGGATAGTATGTCATTTAATTTGTCATTTAATATATATATGTGCACACGAGTGCACACACACACACACACACCCCACATTTATGCTCAGGGAATCAGATTTTCCCACACCAAAATAATAAAATGACAAAAAAAAAATATTGTTGATAACAATTCTGGTTGTGCATTTAAAAGGACACAAGGAGGCTACTGTGATATGAGGCCATGGGGCTGTCCGCCTCTGAGAGGCTTCACAAGGAGATTGGAAGGAAGAGCTCCAGTTTCCACGTTCTTACATGCAATCACCTTCTTTCTCTCCCTGTTGGCAGTCACTGCAGCTCAGGTTGCTGAAAGAGAAGAAACTGAGCCAGTGTCTCAGAGGGTGCCTCGAAGTTCCTCGATTGTATCAATCTTTTGATTTCAGAACTTTTATAAATAGCACTTTTTTGAACACACACCAAGAAGGGCAAGTCAAAGTGAAAATAGCCCAGTTCTTCTTAGCTAATAATGCCTACTTTCTATACCTATTAGATTGGACAGGATGTGTCATTTGATTCTGTTTAGAGTCACAGCTGTAAAAGCAGATGCATTTTTTTGCCTATTTGACATTCTTAAAGAAAAGTCATCCTGGAAAACAGCCCAATTTAGTATTTATGTTACTCTGCGTGGTTGATGGTTTAAAAAGATTAATGTTTATTTTTGTAACGGTTCATGGTTTTTGTCTTTGAAACAGCCAATTTCTCTTTTGCACCTGCTGTGGCTACAAGAGCACTGTGCTGGTTTGGGTCCTTCATTAAAAGTGTGAGCTGCTGTCAAGAAGAAATACTGCGTACTTCACTGAAATATATTTTCTTTTCTTTTCTTTTTTGTGACAGGGTCTCACTCTGTTGCTCAGGCTGGCCAGTAGAGCAATTACAGCTCACTGCAGCCTTGACCTTCCTGAATCAAGTGATCCTCCCACCTCAGCCTCCCGAGTAGTGGGGACTACGGGTGCATGCCACCATGCCCGGCTAAGTTTTGTAGAGATGGGGCTTCATCTTGTTGCCCAGGCTGGTCTCAAACTCCTAGGCTCAGTGATTCACCCTCCTCAGCCTCCCAAAGTGCTGGGATTACAGACATGAGCCCTATTTTAATGATTTTAACTTCTAATGAATGAAAATGAATAGATACAAGAAGAAACACTTAATGGGGATGTAACTAATCCAATGGCAAAACATTAAAAGAGTAAATGATTAAAATAAAATTTACTGACCAAACAAAGAAACAAAATAGAAATGAAAATGGTTCACTGTTGGGTTCACTGCACGTTATTCCAGTGACAGGTACACTAAAAGCCCAGACTTCACCACTATACAGTTCATCCATGTAGCCAAAAACCACTGAACCCTTAAAGCTATTGACAAGTTTTAAAAAAATATCGGGTGGGCCAGCCAACTGGTTACACAGTCATCTGGGATCCCATGGAATATTTAACCTGACCTCTGATGGGAACAGGAAATGGAGACCCAGGGAGGCAAAATGACTTGCCCTACCCCGTTATGGTCAATATCACTGTGAGTCTCTGGATCCAGCTCTTTAGCAACCTTTCCATGCCTCTGTGCAGCTCCCCATGTATTAATTCTCTGAGAGAATACAGTTTGGGCATCTGTAACTCTTAGCTTGAATTCAGCCAGCTTACTACTTCTACTTGGCTCCTGATGTCTAGGACAGCCTTGAATAGGTTCAGAAATCATGCAGCAACAAAATCCCCTGTTGATATCATGGTATATGGGTTATGTTCGGTATTTGCATAGCAAACAACTGGTATCAAACTCCAGCACTGCTACTTACCTGCTGTGTGACACTGGTGTCTTTGTGTCCTAGGACTGTAATAAATTGTCACAAGCTTTGTAGTTTACATCAACAGAAATTTGTCCAGGCATGGTGGCTCATGTCTGTAATTCAAGCACTTTGGGAGGCCGAGGTGGGTGGATCACTTGAGGTCAGGAGTTCGAGACCAGCCTGGCCAACATGGTGAAACCCTGTCTCTACTAAAAATATAAAACTTAGCTAGGTGTGGTGGCAGCTGCCTGTAATCCCAGCTACTTGGGAGGCTGAGACAGGAGAATTGCTTGAAACTGGGAGGCGAAGGTTGCAGTGAGGCAAGATTGTGCCACTGCACTCCAGCCTGGGTGACAAGAACAAGACTCTGTCTCAAAAAATCTGTCGACAGAAATTTATTATCTTAAAGTTCTGGAGGGTAGAAGTCAAAAATCAAGGCAGTGGAAGGGCCATGCTCCCCCTGAAAGCTTTAGGGAAGAGTCCTCCCTTGCCTCTGCCTAGTTTCTGGTGCCTGCCTACAATCCTTGGTGTTCCTCGGCTTGTAAGATGCATCCTCCAGTCTCTGTCTCTGTCCTCACGTGACATTCTCCTTTGTGTCTCTGTATCCAAATTTCCTTCTGCTTTCTCTGGTAAAGACACCAGTCTTGTATTTGAAGCCCATCCTAATTCAGTACGACGTCATAATGTGATTCCATCTGCAAAGACCCTATATTCAAATGTAGTCACAATCACAGGTACTAGGGTTAGGACTTCAGTGGATTCTTGGGGGCTTACAATTCAACCCACTAACTCAGGTAACTCCCTTCACCATTCTAAGTATGGTTTCTTCCTTTCTGTAATGGAATAAAACATCTCTCTTCCGGGCTTAATGTGAACACGATGAGATAACATGCATAATTCCTGGCACATAGGAGGTGCTCTGCAGATGCCGCCAACTCCCCTTCACACGTCTTTGTTCCTAAAGTCAAGTTCAATGATTGCACATAGTAGCTATTCAATAAGTTTGGCAGTTGATTGATTTTCTGAATCAGAAGGGTTAATGCCCAGTGGACTTTGCACCAGAGGACCCAGAGATCTGGCTATGCATTCTCTAAGTGTCTCTTCACAAGGCAAGACTCTCTCGTCCCTCTGGGAGAATTCCTTTTGAGACACATTTACTAGTTCTACTTGCTTTCTCCTTAAACCACCATGGAGAGCAGCATCCTTTCTGCACATCTAGGATTCTGCTTGGATTTAGCAGCCACTCCTTCTTGATAACATGTTATGAGGACAAAATCTCTGCTTTCTATGCGGAATTGACACAAAAACGTTTACACTATTGAATTAAGGCTTCTAATTTGGATTTATAGGTGAGCCCCTGGTCAGAATATTGAAGAATTAATAAAAATTGCATAAATGACCTAAAGAAATGTGAATTTGTATAGATTATTTAAAATGGGCAAGTTTTATTAGAAAACTATCCTATTCAGCAGCATCCCTGGTAAATAAGAAAACAAACAAACAAACAAAATGGCTGGGCGCGGTGGCTCACACCTGTAATCCCAGCACTTTGGAGGCTGAGGCAGGTGGATCACCGGAGGTCAGGAGTTCGGGACCAGCCTGGCCAGCATGGTGAAACCCTGTCTCTACTAAAAAAAAAAAAAAAAAATTAGCCATGCATGGTGGCAGGTGCCTGTAATCCCAGGTACTTGGGAGGCTGAGGCAGGAAAATCACTTGAACTGGGGAGGTAGATGTTGCAGTGAGCCAAGATCATACTACTGCATGCACTCCAGCCTGGGCGACAGAGAAAGACTCAGTCTAAAAAAACAAAGAACAAACAAAAACAAAACACCAAACAAACAAAACAAAATAAAATAAAACAAAAACCAAGAAGTAGAAGAGAGAGAAAAGAAAAGTATCCTGCAGAAGAACTATTCAAATTCGTAGAGGAAATATCTAATTTGAAAAAGAAGATTCAGGTCTTTAGAGAAAAGAAATCAGTAATCTGATACTATAATTCAGCAGAATCTAATGTGATAGGTGTCTCTAGAAGTTTCTTTAAAGGCAAATTTAGAGCAAGGGTTAAAAACAAGAAAGAACAGAAAACACCACCAGCAGGGCCTAAGAAAGGAGAATTGTGGAGGAATTTGCTTGACAATTAGAACAGTTGAAGTTCTTTTAGCGAATAAATTAAAAAGTCGTTGGAGAGAAATTATTTACTGATTTTTTTTACCTTGCTACTTTTTTCTGTGTGTAGATCTGAGTTTTTCTTGTTGGGAGCTATGCCCCAGAGGGACTTAGTTGGATATACTTCGGCATGAGTTTCCATTTTCAGTATTGTCCTATCCAGGGATATAAAGTCAACTATGCCCTAGGTTCTGCCATGGAAGAATACACTATTTAACTATTGTAGTCTAGGCCTTGACAATCTAGCAGAAGTCACAGAGGAACAAGAATGGCCATCTAAGGGGTTACTAAAATGTAGACCTCTTTCTTTGACAACTGAGATACCAGAATCGGCACATCTGTCCTGGTTTGTTAATCATAGTTAAAATTTTGAAACAGAAAGCAATATGCTGATCTTTTGAACAACGAATACATGAACTGAAGATACAATGTTGTGAAAAGACCACTGTGAAGTACCAGTGGTATGAAAAGTTCAGGATGTGATTGAGTAGCATTGAAATCTTGACCCTGGGCTGCTGGTTTCTCTGACGGTTCAGAGGTGAACATTCTGCATATCTATCCTAAACTGTAGTACGCTGAAGGTATTGCCAATTAAATAATTTGGGCTTCTCAATGCAGGCATCACACTCTCCTGTGATCTCTGGCTAAGAGGCTTTGCATGCCTGCTGGGAGATTAAGGTCTTGTTTCAGTCAAGACCATGATGATATTTGATATTTGATCTATTCAGTCACTATACCTAACCCATTGGCTGATAGATCTCATGCTATGCTTCCTGCTTGGGGCATGATGATCAACCAGCAAGCCTAGTGCTGGGCCCCAGCTAAGAGGGGAATGCTTGGATTTGATTTTTCAAAAATTTTTTATTGACTATCACAGCATAGCAACATAGTATGCATGTTAAGTACTGAGCAATCCAGAAAACTTAACACTTAAATAGACTGTCTTTGTAACATGTAACACATAACATGTTAAACCAGAACATGTAAACGAACTATCCTCCACAGTAGTCTTCTTGGGTTTACATATTTGTTCAAACGGTGATCCCACATTTGCACTCAACATTTTTCTTTTTTGGAATTGCTACCGGGACCAATTAGTAATCCATAAAATGATATCGTTTTATGAATTTCTTAATTCCTCATGTTACTAATCATGGAGCTTAGAAGCTTTTTCGCTCTTTACAAATATAAACTGACTGCGAAAGCTAGAGATTTCTTGTTGCTAGAAGCCTATAAAAGACTAGGCCTCATGCTCTGACAGCCATTTTCGAAGAGGAATTCTAAAAGTTAACTTTGGCCAATGTCAGAGTCATTACAATGATTGTGCAGCCTCCAATAAGATGACTTTTGAAGGAGAAAACACTCATTTGAATGTAAGTTACAGCATATTTACTAGAAACTAATTACACTATTTTATAGCACATTAAATAAGTCAGGTATAGCTAGCAAGAGGAGTTATGCTATGCACCTACTAAAAATGGCGTACATCTCTTTGCCATTACAAAATGCATTCTTCTATAAAAGGTGACACTGCATTTCTAATGAAAGTTGGACCTAAGAATAGCTCTAGTACCAAGTTCAGAAAAGTCACCCTAGGGGAGACATGCTTAGCAGTTTGTATTTAAATAGCTTCCTTAAATATATTGCTGTTACTCATTGCATATGACCTTACATGTAATTCATGTTTATTTATAATTGAGTGAGAAGGAATATTAAACTGTTGGAACTACATATTCTTAGCTGTTTTAATATTGTACTGTGAAGGTTAATTTCTGACAGTAGATAAAATACAAGGGTCTGTAGCAGCTTGTTTGGTGGAAGAAAATTTTAGCGTGTGGGTCATAGCGCTGCTATGAGGAGCATGTTCAGTCCTTTCTTTTCTCCTCTGGTCCGTATCAAATTGTCCACTTTGGTCTCCAGATGACCAGCATTAGCACTGTAACTGCTGACGGAGGAATTCTGCTCTCTTTGTTTTTGACTGCCGTTGTTGGCACTCTGATCTGGGATTATGTCACATTGAAGCCAAGCCTACATAACACCAGGTGAACACATTTGCTGGTTTCTTCCTCTCTGTCTCTAGGCCTAACACTCTAGGGCTCAGCAGGGCAGGAAAGGGAGAAAGAAAATTATTTTTTCCCAGCTTGTGAAGCAAGGCCTTTTTTTTTTTTTTTTCTTTTTTTTGAGACAGAGTCTTGCTCTGTCACCCAGGCTAGAGTGCAGTGGTGTGATCTCAGCTCACTGGAACTTCACCCTCTGGTGTTCAGGGGATTCTCCTGCCTCAGCCTCCCAAGTAGCTGGGATTACAGGCATGTGCCACCATGCCCAGCTAATTTTTGTATTTTTCTTTTTCTTTTTTTTTTTTTGAGATGGAGTGTCTCTCTATTGCCCAGACTGGAGTGCACAGTGGCACGATCTTGGCTCACTGCAATCTCCGCCTCATGGGTTCAAGTGATTCTCCTGTCTCAGTCTCCCAAGTAGCCGGGACTACAGGCATGCACCATCACACCCGGCTAATTTTTTGTATTTTTAGTAGAGATGGGGTTTCACCGTGTTAGCCAGGATGGTCTTGATCTCCTCACCTTGTGATCCACTCGCCTCAGCCTCTCAACGTGCTAGGATCCCAGGTGTGAGCAACCACACCCGGCCTAATTTTTGTATTTTTCAGTAGAGATGGGGTTTTGCTGTGTTGGCCAGGCTGGTCTTGAATTCCTGGCCTCAAGTGATTCGCCTGTCTCAGCCTCCCAAAGTGCTGGGATAATGGGCGTTAGCCACTGAGTCCCGCCCACAAGGCTTTTTTTGCCTTAACTTTTTCTCACATCACTGCATCTGAGGGATATAACTCACACCTTACAAAGAGTAGATGCTCCCTGTGTCTCCTCTTGGGATGAGGGTATATTGCCCCTGTCTTATCTGCTGTAATAGAACTACCATAGACTTGGTGGCTTAAACAACAAACACTTATTTTGTCCAATTGTGGAGGCTGAGAATTCCAAGATGAAGGTGCCTGCATATTTAGTGAAGGCCCACTTCCTGGTTTGCAGATGACCATCATCTTGTTGTATCCTTACATGGCAGAGAACAGAGAGAGAAGAATCAAGCTCTCTCTTGTCTCTTCTCATAGGAGCATGAATCCATTCATGAGGGCCCAACCCTCACGACTAAGTATGCCCCAAAGTCCCCACCTCTAATACCATTCCACTGGGATTGAGGGTTCAACATATGAATCTGGGAAAAACACAAGCATTCAGTCCATAATAACCCTCTTACCTTGTGCCGTCTGCCTTCCCAGTTCTTAAGAATCGCTAACTTCGAAAATGCCCAGGTTTTTGTTTTATTTGTTTTCTCTTTTGCATGTATGATCTACAGGGCCCTTTCCTGGGTCTTCCTAAAACCTCTAGACATCCAGAGCCACCATATTCTTTAATATCCAATTTGAATGGTTGGCGCTACCATTTCATGTGCTGTGGGACCTCCAGAATTCTCCTTAAGTCTTCCCAAAATATCCTGGAAGGAGTTGTGTTCTCCTAGTCATTCATGCTGTGATCTGCTTTCCTGCTTTAGCTTGGATGTTAAACCAGAGGTGGCTGACCTCCCTCTGTGCCCACCACATTGCTGGCACATAACCCTGTTCCTCTCCCTTTCTTTCTTGTTTCCTCTTCTTTGTATGTTACTGGTATGTCTCTTCTGCTACAAACTCAGGCTGTCAGGAAATGCGACTTTCTTGATTTTCTCATGATTGTGTTTAATGATCACCATTTCACCTAGTGGCAAAAGCTTAATCTTAGCCAATTTCACGTGAAACTCATAATTTCTCCCTTTCCCTTCTTCTCTCCTAAATTCTGGACAGAGGTGGGGTAGGATTATATGGTGTCAGAGCACTAGAGGTGGTGGTAGAGCTGGAAGATGCCCAGGTTTTTGTTTTATTTTCCCCATCTGCCCATGCCGGCCACATTAGTCTGTTCTCGCATTGCTATAAAGATCTACTGAGACTGGGTAATTTATAAAGAAAAGAAGTTTAATTAGCTCATGATTCCACAAGGCTGTGCAGGAAACATGGCTGGGGAGGCCTCAGGAAACTTACAATCATGGTTCAAGGTAAAGGGGAAGCAGGTGCATCCTACATGGCTGGAGCAGGAGGAAGAGAGAGAAGGGGGAGGTGCTACACACTTTTAAACAAGCAGATCTTGTGAGAATTCACTCACTATCACGAGAACAGCAAGGGGGAGATCTGCCCCCGTGATCCGATCACCTCCCCCAGGCCTTTCCTCCCACATTGGGGATTACAATTGGACACGAGATTTAGGCGGGACACAGACAGAAACCATATCATTGGCCTTTGCTTAAGAGTTCACCTTGTCTGGTTCTTGGTCATTGGCCTTTGCTTAAGAGTTCATCTTGTCTGATTCTTGGTCATTGGCCTTTGCTTAAGAGTTCACCTTGTCTGGTTCTTGGTCCTTCTCACTTCTTCACACTGGTATTTCCTGAGATGTTCTTTGTCACACCACTCTATGTAAGTCAAGGCTGGTGAGATTTCCTTGTCCTGACTGCAAGGCCTCCCCAGGTCTGCTGGCTGCCAGTGACACATCTGTGCCACTCTTGGCCAAAGAGAAAGACATTCCACTGATCGCTGCAGTACCCTGGGGCATCCCTGAACTTGGCGAGGATGCCTGAGGTCTGCCATCCTGACACACCACATGGACATCTCTACCCCAACTCTGTGGTGGAGGGAGGGGCAGGTGGGTTTCAGAGGACCTTGGAGAGCTTGGCCGCCTGGAAAGCAAGGCATTAGTTTGCGCTCTCTCAGATCCCCAAGCCCTCTGGGGATTTGATGCTTCCTTCCTTCCCCAGGGCTGGTGTGGGGACAGAGGACAGAACTACTTTTCTACTCCTCAGACACTGAAGAGGAGCCTCATCTCCTTTCTTTTCTGACTCTTCCCGTTCAGTTGCCATAATATCTACAGGCGAGTGGAGTGAGCTAAAAGGAAGTGTTTTTTGTTTGTTTTTGAGACGGGGTCTCACTCTGTCACCCAGGCTGGAATGAATGCAGTGGTGCAATCATGGTTCACTGCAGCCTCGATCTCCCAGGCTCAAAGTATCCTCCTGCCTCAGCCTCCTGAGTAGCTGGGACCACAGGGGCACACCACTATGCCCAGCTAATTTTTTTGTATTTCCTGTAGAGACAGGGTCTCACTATGTTGTCCAGACTGGTCTTGAACTCCTGGGCTCCAGTGATCTGCTCACCTCAGCCTCCCAAATTGCTGGAATAAGAGGCAGGAACCACGGCACCCATCCAGAAAAAATTTTAAACTAATCGCTTAGTATCTTAAATCTATAATTTATGCCTGGAATCCTGATAGTTTAAAAAAGTCAAAAGCCAAGAATCTGCCCTATGTGTTCTGCTCTAACATCCTTCTTCTGCTGTAGCTGAGAAAATGGGGGTGGGGGTGAGGTGGGAGGTGTGGGGGTGTGGGGGGGAGGGGGAGGGGGAAGAGTCAAGGTCAGAAAACAGGAAGTGCTAGTAACAAGAACCACACTGGATAACATTTCAAAATAATATCCTGATACTTGAATACGTCTTCTTCCGAAGCTCTGAAAGAACAGAGGGTGTTGACAGCATAAGACCTTGGAGGGAACCACATTAACAGTCCCCAGCCATACTCTAGGCCTCCAGGAATTTCTTCCTGGCAGTCTCCTCCTCAAGCCCTGTCCCTTTCATAGTTTGTAAGCTATTTCCCTTCTCAGTCCTACTCCCCAGTCTACCTCCCTTTCTGGGACACCTACAGACTCTCCAAATTCAGCACATTTATTTAGCTTCCTTTTTGTGCCACACACTTCTTCCAGACCAAGGCTTGGAGTAGGGAGTGGGAGTTCTTTCACTTTTAAAGCTGCCCTCTAGGAAATTGCCTATAAAAGGAGCTATTCCCTACCCCACAATGCACAAATGCGGGTGAATTACACCTCCTTCCCATTCCATTATTTGAAAGCAAACGCTGTCCTTTTTTTTTTTTTTTTTGAGACAGTTTTGCTCTTGTTGCCCAGGCTGTAGTGCAAGGGCACTATCTCAGCTCACTGCAACCTCTGCCTCCTGGGTTCAAGCAATTCTCTTGCCTCAGCCTCCCAAGTAGCTGGGATTACAGGCGCCTGCCACCACGGCCCACTAATTTTTTGTATTTTTAGTAGAGATAGAGTTTCACCATGTCAACAGGCTGGTCTCGAACTCCTAATTTCAGGTGATCCACCCGCCTCGGCCTCACAAAGTGCTGGGATTACAGGCGTGAGCCACCCACCATGCCTGGCCCCTATTTTGTTTAAAATAAAAAAAATTTCCTTCCTCTTTCACCTATGTAAAAAATTATTTTTATTTATTTTCTTGAATTATGGTTACTTTTAAAAATGGACAATGCTGGATCAAGGATTTTCAATTAGTTACAAAGTACCATACCCAAGAAAAATGAGCCAACGAATTTGCATGCAAAGCTTCAGGTCTCCTTACTTCTAAAAATGCATAACTCCTTAACAGCGCTCCACCTCCAATGCTTAGAGAACCGAAACCCAAACCTACAGCAGGCACACTGCCCAGTTCCCTCAGTGACACAGAAACTGAATGAAAACTTATTAAAGCAGGAGGGGTTAGAGATGCAGGGGAAGTTTAAGTGCACACGTGGTTTACCTTGAATATTAAGTGCATGTGGTCTACCTTGAATATTAAGCATGATTTCTTTACAAAGGCGTGGAGCTTCGCAGTGTTCCATGACTGTGCATAATGTCAGTGTTTCTTTTCTTTCTTTCTTTTTGTTTTGAGACAGAGTCTCACTCTGTCGCCCAGGCTGGAGTGCAGTGGTACAATCTTGACCGACTGCAACCTCCACTTCTCAGGTTCAAATGATTCTTCCGTCTCACCTTCCTGAGTAGCTGGGATTACAGGCGCACGCCACCATGTCCAGCTAATTTTTGTATTTTTAGTAGAGACAGGGTTTCACTATATTGGTCAGGCTGGTCTGGAACTCCTGACCTCAGGTGATCCATCTGCCTCGGCCTCTCAAAGTGCTGAGATTACAGGCGTGAGCCATTGCACCTAGCGTCAGTGTTTATTTTCATGGCTGCTTTTATTTCATTATGATCAAGAGTTTCACAACAAACTATTTTAGGGAATTAATTTGCATTTTTGTCTGCATTTAATCCTTTAAAAGTCAAGTAATTCTAGAAAGGGATGTGTGGGGGATGCTTTCACGTTTAGTGTTCAGACTTCGATTCTATCCGATGTATTCTTTGCCTCTCAACCCCATTACACAGTTCACCCCCGTTTTAATTTTTCCAGGGAATATATAACTCTCTTCTCCTATAAGGGTGGGATAGGTGGGAACCATAGGTCTAATTGTTTCGCATGTAGAGTCAAACACTCCTCCCATTCTGCAACCCACTGCCCTTCCTCAGCCTCTGTGGCATCACTGGTGTGCAATTCTGAGCTTTGGCAGGATTCCATCTCTACTTTGCAAAATCCCGTACCATTCCTCTACCTGAGGCAGGAAAATAGGATTTAAGAAAATAGGAGGGAGGGAACCTAAGGCCAATTCACGCTTCAGCTGTAACAGGAAATACCCTCTCCATAGGGTGTTAACGTTGGTTTCCTCATCTATAAAATGGAGAGAATAGTCATTCCTACTTTGCAATGTGCTTGTTAGGATGAGTAAATTGCTTCATGCAGTGTCTGACACGTAGTGGGTGCTTGATAAATCTTTGTTAACAGATATACCTTTGTATTGATTATTAGCTGTAGGAGGCATTCATTCAAATACATATTCAAATAATCTTTTAGCTATATTGCTGCTTGTATATGGATTTCTCTTGCCTTCTGTGAACTCCCTTACATCTCCACGACCTCAATACAGGAATAAGTCATACTCCAAAGATTTCTTGCACTTTCTAGAAGTAAACGCTGTGAATTTAGCTTCCTTCCTTTGGACTTTAGGAGGCAGAGTCATGTACTGAGGTGGGTAAAGTGGGGTAGGAAGATCATTTCTGGGAAAATGGACCAGAGTATTGGTTTTTTTCATTATCACCCCTCCACTTCATTAAATCATTTATTGAGCAAGTGAAATGCTTGGTGCTTATCACTCATGTTTTATTAGCGTTTTATTTATTTTTTTAAGCTATCTCCTACAGGAAGGATATTAGTTCTTTCATTCTCTCACGGGTCAGATGTAATCTTCCAATATCTGACTTTAGCGTCATCCATTTGGGAAAAGAGACGGTCCCTTTAAGGCCCTGGAAAGGGTCTAAGTGTTGGTTTCGGTGGGGAGGCCACGCCCCATCACGTGGCCGCAGGCCCAACGGGGCGGGGTCTGCGTCTCCTGGCTGCCGTCACTTCCGGTTCTCTGTCAGTCGCGAGCGAGCGAGCAGGAGTGTGTGGGACTGCTGGAGCCGAGCGGAGCGTGAGTGCGCGGGACCCTCTCAGCCTACTCTTCGGGGCCTCCATCCAGCCGACCCCACCCTCCCAGCCGGGCAGTGAGCTGCCTTCGGCCCTCTGCTCCCCTAGCCGGCAACAGCCGCGGGAAATGGCGGCTCTGCCTTACCTCCCCCTTCCCCGCCTCGGCGTCTCCAGGCCCCCTCCTCCGTCCGACTCCGTGCCTGACGCTCTGTGGACCCTTCCGCGCTGGACTCCCGTCTCCGGGAGCCGATTCTAGGCGGCAGGCGCTGCGGCCTGGGGCGGCGGATTGAGGCCGTGTGGGGGGCGAGGAGCCGCGGGGAGGGGGTCGCAGCGTCCCCGGGACAATGCGGAGGCGGCGAGCCGAGGTGGGGCGCGTGTGGTACCTGCTCTTCCCCCGGCCCTCGCCCTGAGGGGGCGCTCTGGAGACTGGGAGAGCGGATGCGGGCGGGAGTGGGCGGCAGGAGGAGGCCAGGGGAAGAAGGGCTGCTGTGCGGGGGGAGGGAACGCTTCGAGAGAAGAAAATGGCGCTTGGTGCAAGTCCCGCCTCTTCCCACGCCGTCTCCTCCGCACTTCGCCGCCTCCCACGCCCCCTCTGACCAACCTGTCTCCCCTCGCCTGAGCGGCTGCTAACCACCGGGTGCTAGCGGCTTATTGGGGCCGTACGACCCCTTCCCTGGTCTTGTGCTTGGCATCTTCCTGTTATGCCGAAGGCGTGTGCCCTTAAGTCCTGGTTCATTTTCACCTCGTTTTTTTCTGATCTTCCCCTCAATCAGCAAAGGCCGGAGATTTCGTTTCTCTTTTTAAAGTTGCGTTTTGCATAAATTCTACAATAGCGGTTTCAGTATCAATTACTTGAATTACAAGCTGCTTCTCCCCCCTCCCCCACATTGGAATAGGCTCGTTAAGATAAAAATGTATTTGTTGAAAGTTTAGAGGCTGGCTTTAGTTACCGTTACTTTTCTTCTCCAGTGGACTTCCTTGGGTTGCATACCAGGTGGTTCTTTGAGAAATTCTTGGGCCCCCAGGCAGTTTTTAATAACAGACGTAGTTATGCTCGACTTTTTCAAAGTGAAAAATAAATTACATTCAATTTAATTACCTTTTTTAAAAAGATCTTTTTTTATTTGTATTAGCATTAAAAAGTGAACTAAATTGATTTTGGAGATTAGGTTGCAAAATGGAGCAGAAACAGGAAAAATGGATAACACGTGGTCATGAACGTTGCTTTTCCCTTCTGAATTTACTCTTCAAGACATCACCAGTTAAAATCAGCATGTCTGGGTTGGGCATGGTTTGAGCTCTTTGAATTGAGTGGCCAGGATTGGGATGGCCCATTTTTTTTACCTTGACCTGCTATTTAGGAACACATGCAACGTCAGTGCTGATGCAGGTTTCATCTGGAGAGCTAGATCATTTATGATTTTTTGTTTTTCAGGAGGAATTTAAGTCTTTTTTTCTTGTACTCAACAAATATAGTGTGTACTGTGTTTATTAGGCCTTTTAAGGCATAAAGAAATTACCAATTTATGCCTAGTGTTCCATTATTGGAACGCTAAGCATGCTCAAGGTCGTCGCCAAGGTCTGATTGCAAAAATTCAAAAAATTGGAACTACCGGTATAAGTGGGTTAACAGGACATAATCTCTTCTGAAAAGGGGAAAGCAAAGATATTTTGATAATTAGCGCTTGCGATCTGGTATTAAAAGTGCCTTGAAAAGAGGTATCCACATGTCTTGGAATTCCTTGAAATTTGGGTCTTAGGCTTACTGATAGTTTGCTCTCTGCAAACTTGCACTCAATAAACATCCACTTGTAAGCAAGGCACTAAGCTATGTATATATCTCTGGAGGGATCGAGGGAGCTACCAGCAGGGTAGGAATTTGAGGGAAGGTTTTGCCCTTCACAAAAATAGGCTGTTCAAATTTTAATTGTGTTCCAGAGTAGAAAAATCAGTGTAAGATGTAATGAATTGCTGTGAATGGCGTGTGACCTTGGCTCACTGCAACCTCCGCCTCCCAGGTTCAAGTGATTCTCCTGCGTCAGCCTCCTGAGTAGCTGGGACTACAGGCTTGCTACCACTCCTGGCTAATTTTTGTATTTTTAGTAGAGATGGGGTTTCACCATGTTGACCAGGCTGGTCTCGAACTCCTGAGCTCAAGTGATCTGCCTGCCTTGGCCTCCCAAAGTACTGGAATTGCAGGCGTGACCCATACTGCCTGGCCTGAATTGTGTATAATTTTGTGTACTTTGAATTAGTACCTGTTATTTTGATAATACGTCCAAACAGTCAAAATTAACATACAGAATATGAATAAATATATGGAAAAATTAATTAGATGTCACATTTGCATAGTACAGCTAGTTCCCTGTTGTGTAAATTTTGGGGTCCATTCCTACAGTGAATAACTTTACATTAGTTCTGATCTCATTGGTGAGAAGTCTAAAGCGGTGATAGTAGAATTACATTTATTTTCTGGTTTTAGCAGTAATTGTCTGCTGCCTTCTTGCAGTCTACCCTACCCGTAGTGTGTCATGCCACTAAAACAAAGTATAGAAAGATCCATTGGCTTGGAGAAAGGTTAGAGGTGTAGAGTGTATGACATTTAGTTCATTGTTCTTACTGGGTTCACCCTGCATGTTATTTGCAACTTAGAAGAGTATAGATCAAAACTTGTGCTCATAACAACTCCAGTTACACAAAAATGGTAGAATGAACTATGTAACTTGTCCTTGATTTTTTTCTTTGATTTGAAAGTAATAGAGTACCTTGTTAATTATTTATGTGATGCATTTTTTTTTTTCAGGATGCCTAAATCAAAGGAACTTGTTTCTTCAAGCTCTTCTGGCAGTGATTCTGACAGTGAGGTTGACAAAAAGGTGACGATTACTGCACCAAGTCGTTTTTGTGATATTCAGCAATATTGTCCATGTCCCATTCTGACAGATAGTAAAAGGCATATTAACATCTTAAAAGGATCTAGCTGGGTGGGGTAGCGTATACTTGTAATCCTAGTACTTTGACATGCCAAAGGTGGGAGGATTGCTTGATCCCAAGAGTTCAAGACCAACCAGGCTAACATAGCAAGACCTCGTCTCTTTAAATGAAAAAAAAAAAAAAAAAAAAAAGGAAAATGAGAATGTGAATGGGTATTTCTGGAGGTGTGGTTGGCCTCTGGACCACTTGACTAGAAGTGTGTAGGATGCTTCTTGCACATTCATACTCATAGGCCCTAAATCAGACTTAAGTCTTCTGTTGAAAACCATTAGGATCCCTAAAGTTGCAGAACCACTGCCTTAGACCCTAGGGGCATAAAATTTTAAGTAGGCCAAAGTCACTATTTGCCATTATTTAGAAATTTACCTGATTTTTTTGGTAAAATGCCAATTTTTTTTTCTTTTTTAAGACAGAGTCTTGCTCTCTTGCCCAGGCTGGAGTGTGGTGACACCATCATGGGTCACTGCAGCCTCGACCTCCTGATCTCAAGCAATCCTCCCACCTGTGCCTTCAGAGTAGCTGGGATTACAGGCATCATGCCTGGTTAATTAAAAAGTGTTTTCATAGGGACGAGGTCTTGCTATGTTGTTAAGGTTGGTCTTGAACTCCTGGCCTCATGCAATTCTGCCTTAGCCTTCCAAAGTGCTGGGATTACAGGCATGAGCCACTGTGACCATAAAATGTTAATTTTGACAGCTCTTCCAGTTACTGGTGTTTATTCTGCACATAAGGATTTCTGAATTTTAGACTTGATACATTAAGTTCGAATGTACCAAGTTTGTGCTCTGGTCCCTTCCTTTTCGTTAAATCGGCACCCAGGAAAGCTAACTTGAAACCCATTTTGACAAGATAGGCTTTTTCTGCATTAGATGACAGCTGCATGGTAATTCATGCATTTCGCTAAATTGAGCATCTCAGTGGAGCAGAACCGATCATCTCACTCTGCGGTCAAGTCTTCCTTCCTGCAGTACTGTCCTTTATCTCATAGAACTTTACATATCTGAATATATATTTATATCCTAGAAATAGAATAAGTTGGTTGTGTTTTTCCTAATTAGCGTATATCCTTTGTAAAATAAATAATGACTAGCATTAGTAGACCTGTGGTTTCTCTAAAAGTTTATTCAAAAGCAGGCTCCCCATCTTTTTTTTTTCCTCCTGAAGCTTAGTTAGCAATTTTATCTGAAAGAAAAGGGGAGAGTGTGTGGGAGATTGGAGAAGTTGCAACCTTAAAGTATAAATACAGAATATAACAAGACTTGGAAGAGTAAAATAAGGCTTCAAAGACTACATAGCTATGCTTGAGTAAATTTCTTAATTTTAAAATTTGCATCTTATATAGTATTTGAATACGTTCATGTAACGAATGTGTATTGAACTTTTATTTGCCAGACATGCACTAGTCCACTGGGAATACTTGGAGCCTCATTTATAGAATAATTGCTTTCTGCATATTGAACTGAGTTAACTTTTTGTTTGTCCCAAATAGTAATATTAATCTTGTGGACATTTACCTTATATACCATGTTTTTCATTTCACGTTTTACGTGTATAAGTTTTTCCTAGCTTCACCTAATTTGGTAACATTCAATTAATTTAGTAACATTAAAATATTAATACTATTCTATCAAGAAGGAACATGACTGCCCTCTACTGTTTGGGTTGAGAATTCTAGTGGTTTTTGTGGGCTGTTAGCTCTTTTTGAGAATGAAACTTTATAAGCTTTTAAAATAATGCTGTTTTTAAAACACTGTTGTGATTTTTGAAAGCTAGTTTAACACATACCTGTCTATCTTCAGTGATTTTCTTTTTTTTTGTGATGAGATGAGGAAGTTCATGTTGTTGGTGCTCAGTGCCCAGTGCAAAATAGCTCTCTTCAGATTTGCCTAATCATAAATTCCGTTTTTTTTTTTGAGACGAAGTTTTGCTCTTGTTGTCCAGGCTGGAGTTGAGGCTGGAGGGCAGTGGTGTGATCTTGGCTCACTGCAACCTTCACCTCCTGGGTTCAGTCGATTGTCCTGACTCACCCTCCTGAGTAGCTGGGATCACAGGCGTGTGGCACCACGCCTGGGTATTTTTTTTGTGTGTGTTTTTAGTGGAGACGGGGGTTTTACCATGTTGGCCAGGCTGGTCTCAAACTCCTGACCTCAAGTGATCCTCTCACCTTGGACTCCCAAAGTGCCGCGCGTGACCTATAAATTCCTTAAGCCAGCTTAA
The DNA here is from genome assembly GCF_030222135.1 of Aotus nancymaae. Lineage (NCBI taxonomy): Eukaryota > Metazoa > Chordata > Mammalia > Primates > Aotidae > Aotus > Aotus nancymaae. The sequence goes on from NW_026988425.1 coordinate 32,098,891, forward strand.
ATCTCTTTTGGAATAGGCAGGACATTAAGAAACATTCATATCCTGGAAATGGAATAAGCTGGTTGTATTCTTTTAATTAGTATATCTGCTTTGTAAAATAAGTAACTGACTAGCTTTAATAGACCTTTAGTTCCCAGTTTTATTCAGAAGCAGCAAGGTCCTTCTATCTTTTTTTTTCTACCAAAGAAATCTCGTGGGATCCCAAACCACAAAAATGACTGTTCCTGTGGTTAATACTACTGTAATGCCTGAAGTGTCTTTTAGGATCCTGAGAACAGAATTTGAAAACATTACTAAGTATAAGGATTGGTTAGATTCATAGTTTTGTTTTTGAGTGAAACTTGCTTTTGTATACATTTATGATATTTTGGATGTAGTCTTTTGATTGATTAAATCTTAAAAAGTAATGGAATCTTTTGACACTGAGATGTGTTTTATTCTTATATATGTAAATTTTAACCATATTCTTGCTTTTCTTTTTTAGTTAAAGAGGAAAAAGCAAGTTGCTCCAGAAAAACCTGTAAAGAAGCAAAAGACAGGTGAAACTTCGAGAGCTCTGTCATCTTCTAAACAGAGCAGCAGCAGCAGAGATGATAACATGTTTCAGGTAAAGTTGGCTTTTTTTTTTTGAGACAGAGTCTCCCTCTGTTGCCCAGGCTGGAGTGCAGTGGCACAATCTTGGCTCACTGCAGTCTCTCCGCCTCCTGGGTTCAAGTAGTTCTCTGCGTCAGTCTCCTGAGTAGCTGGGATTATAGGTGCTTGCCACCACACCTGGCTAATTTTTATATTTTAGTATGTGTGCTGCCAAGGCAAACACTAATTTTTATATTTTTAGTAGAGACGTGGTTTCACCATCTTGGCCAGGCTGGTCTTGAACTCTTGACCTTGTGATCCACCTGCCTTGGCCTCCCAAAGTGCTGGGATTACAGGTGTGAGACACCACCTCCAGCCAAAGTTGGCTATTTCTTTCGATTCAGAGGAATTATTATCTGGCTTGGTCTGAAGAATGTTAAAAGTACTGTAATCTGATATTGCATAATATGTGTGTTACAATCCTCTTAGCTAGGAACATTTATTAAAATAGAACAAACTAGTAAAAGTAATACAATGCTGGGTTATTGTTAAAGTCTCTAAAAGTCTAGTTTTGCTGTATTTAAACCAATGCAAATTTAAATTTTACAGAAATCCAAAAAATGAGATTAAGAACTGCACATTTAGAAAGCTTGGAGGAGGCAGGTCAAGTGTTGGACAGTAAGGTATGAATAGATTATTACCAGAGAGGAAGCAGCAATATGACCTACCTAATTTTGACCTGATGAGCAACAGAAAAGGGGAATGGGTTGAATAGGTCGAGTGAAGAAAATTCTTTAGAGGGACTTGATGAAATCACCTGGAAGGACTCGTATAGCTTCTCTTGGGTTTCCTATCTTGTTTTAGGGAGACTTGATACTGGCATCTTTGTACAAGAAGGATTTGTGAGGAAGGGGTGTTGGGGATAAATGGATGCAGATGAGATTGCTTAGGTAATTGTAGGCTTTAATCTGTATGTGAGGTGATAAGGGCTTAGTTTTTTCCTAAAGAAGAAATTGTGGCAATTACAAGATACAGATTAGGAAGAATGGACCAGAGGAAATAGGCAGTCACTAAAGATGTGTACCTGATTGTGGATGTGATTTAAAAAAAAAATAGAGTTGCTTCTGTAACACCTGGAGGGCTTAGTTGGGAAATGTTCTGTGGGGTTATCAGCATGGTTGGCTAAAGCTGCCTACTGAAGTGTTAAACCAGAGGAGGAACAGGAGGCAGATGAGGGTGTTTCTTGGGTTGTATTCAGATAGAGAATGGAAGGAAAAAGAGGATGTAGATTAAGAGAGAGGGTAAAGGAAAATTAGAAGAGAACAGTAATGGGATCAAGAAAGGATGAGTGTGCGCAGGAGCCAAAAGTATTTACAGGAGCCGTAAGTATTAGTTGAAACCAAAAGGTTGGGCAGGATGAGACTACAACCTTTTTTTTCTTTTTTTAAAAAGATGCGATCTCTGCTCTGTCACCCAGACTGGAGTGCAGCAGTGTGATCTCTGCTCACTGCAACCTCCGCTTCCTGGGCTCAAACGATCCTCTTTGCCTCAGCCTCCTGAGTAGGTGGGACTACAGGCATGCTCCATGATGCCTGGCTAATTTTTTTTTTTTTTTTTTTTTTTTTTTTTTGTAGTAACGGTGTTTCACTGTGTTGCCCAGGCTGGTCTTGAACTCCTGAGCTCAAATGATCCGCCCACCTTGGCTTCTCAAACTGCTGGGATTACAAGCATGAGCCACCGTGCCTGGCCAAGACTGTAAACATTTATAATGACTAGAAAGCGAAGCTAACATACATGTATTTTTTGACCTGTTGATAGCTTTGAAAGATGAAGTGCCAAGATTAAGGTGAGAATGGGAAAATTTAAGTTTTTTTCTAATGCTTATTTTTGCCTTGTTACACTTCTCGATAAAGAAAATAGACAAAGTACAGATGATAAACCATTAGTTCAGAACACACATTTTAGAGATTCTATTCTGTTAGAGTAGTTTTCTGAAAACTAGATCTATTTTTAGGAGTTTTCTTGCCAGAAAAATGGAGCTTCATTTCTTTTTTTTTTTTTTCTGAGACAAAGTCTCACTTTGTCATCACCAGGCTCCAGGCTGGAGTGCAGTGGCACAATCTCGGCTCACTGCAACCTCTGCCTCCCGGGTTCAAGCAATTCTCCTACCTCAGCCTCCTGAGTAGCTGGGACTACAGGCGCACACCCACTACGCCCAGCTAATTTTTGTATTTTTAGTAGAGATGGGGTTTCACCATTTTGGCCAGGATGGTCTCAATCTCTTGACCTCGTGATCTGCCCGCTTCAGCCTCCTGAAGTGCTGGGATTACAGGAATAAGCCACTTCACCTGCCCTCATTTCTTAAACCCTCATCTGGAAAGCTTCTCAAGCCTCTTAAGGCTGACACTTCACCTTTTGAAAGTCTGCCTCTAGGAGGAACATAGGCCTTATTTTCAGAGTGGCTTTCACAGATCTGGTAGTATAGGCACTATAAGAGATAATATGATACTTAATTTCTCTTTTTTTATTTTTTTGAGATGGAGTTTCGCTCTTGTTGCCCAGGCTGGAGTGCAGTGGTGCCATCTCGGCTCACTGCAACCTCTGCCTCCCAGGTTCAAGCGATTCTCATGCCTCAGCCTCCCAAGTAGCTGGGATTACAGGCACATGCCACTACACCTGGCTAATTTTTGTATTTTTAGTAGAGACGGTTTCACCAATGTTGGTAATGCTGGTCTCGAACTCCTGACCTCAGGATCCGCCTGCCTCGGCCTCCCAAAGTGCTGGGATTACAGACGTGAGCCACCGTACCCAGCTGATACTTAATTTCATTGCCATTACACCTTGATGTACATTAAACATCAATACATAAGCAGTTCTTTAAATGTATTAAAGAGTTGTACCAAAGGAAAATCAATACACTACTCTTTTAATGTCTGAAATAATTTGGGCAGAATCCTGACTCGAGAGAAGATACTAGAGATACTTGCTTTCTGGTTCCTTCAGCTGTGATTTTGAGGAAGTTTCCTCCATAGGGACATAACCTACCAGGGGTCAGCTCTGTGATAATAAAGAGACTGGAGAATTATCTCATACTCAGTACCTGTGTCGTGAAATGGAATAGTTGAGGCAGGAAACGATCCATATTTTTCTTCTGAGTTAGCCACAAAGGGTCAGTAATACTGGCTTAGTTGATTTGATGATTTAAGGATACTTGATACTTTTAAATTATTTAATTTAAAATGATCTTAACTGGTCATTTTAATCTGGGACAGGAGTCCATAGAATTGTTTTTTAATTTGAATTTTATTTTTTGTATTTGAAGGGATTATTTATAGCCTTTATCACAGGGGTCCCTCCTGCACAGGAGGTGAGTGTCGCGTGAGTGGGCATTAACTGGCTGAGCTCTGTCTCCTGTCGGATCAGCAGTGGCATTAGATTCTCATAGGAGTGTGAACCCTGTTGTGAACTGCGCATGTGAGGGATATAGGTGTGCGTTCCTTATGAGAATCTAATGCCTGATGGTGGAAGAGTTTTCATCTTGAAACCATCACATTTCCCCTTCCCTGCCGCCACCCCTCCCCTGCTGCCGTGGAAAAATTGTCTTCCACAAAACTGATGAGAAAAGGTTGGGAACTGCTGCTTTATCAGATCTTCAAAGGGGACAGGGAATCAAATTCATGTAAGAATCACAGTTCTGTATGATGTACATGCTAATTTTTGCTGCTAATCTCCAGATTTTATGGATATAAAATAGTCTGTCATCTGATTTTATTTTCTTCCAATAAAATGTGATTTCAGTAATCTTCAGTTTTCTACCTTTAAGTAATATATCCCTATACTCCCATCTCGTCATCACTTACTTAATTTTTGCTGAGAAGAATTTGTCAGTTTTACGTTTTTTTTCCAAGGGAGAGGCAACTATTGGGCAGATTCCTTTTAAAAAAAAAAAAGTTTTTGAGGTATAATTTATGTACAATAACATGCACACATTTAAAAGCGTACTTTTCTGTCCAAGACATATTTTGTCTACCATGGCCACAAAAATTTTTGCCATTGTTTTTCCTAGTTTTATAGTTTGTGTTTTCACGTTTAGGTCTATGATTCATGTATAACTAATTTCTCTGTGTATGGTTTAAGATAGGGATTTAGATTGTTCCCCACCCCCAATGCAGATACCCTGTTGTTTCAACAGCATTTGTTAAAAAGACTATTCTTACTCCTTTGAATTACCTTGGATTTTACAAAAAAAAAAAATCAGTGAATATATAAAATGCCTGTGCATTTTTTGACTCCGTTCTGTTCCATTAACCTCTGTGTCTGTCTTTATTCCAGTACTACATTGTTTTCCCTTAGTATATTATAGTGAGTCTTGGAAAGTGCTAGGAGACACTTTGTTGAGGAAAGCCTCTTGTTTTTTTCTGGAAGTTTTAATTTGTGATAATCAGATACACAAGATTTTTGAAAAATAATTTTCTGTGAACATTTTTAAGTTCTCTATCTGACTGTGAATGAGGTGCATTAAAGATGTTATTTGAAGTTAACATCAAAAGGAAAAACTGTTGTTATTGACTACAACTCTGGATTCATATATTCAGAATGGTTGCTGAAGCAGTGTAGCTAGTTGCATCCGTGGATTCCTATTAATTGTAATTTGTACTGCAAGATTTTGCTTCCTAATGATTTTTTTGTGTGGTAAAAACCATGAAAGTATATTCACATTGTTGTGAAACAGATCTCCGGAACTATTTCATCTTGCAAAACTGAAACTCTGTAGCCATTAAACAACAATTCCCTTTCTCCCAGCCCTGCGTAACCACCATTCTACTTTTTTTTTTTCCTGTGAACTTGACATCTTCTAAGTGGAATCATAAAGTATTTACCATTTTCCTTTTTATGACTGGCTTATGTCATTGACGTTGAAGTGTGTGACGGGATTTCTTTTTTTAAAAGCTTTATGATATTCCATTGTGTGTCTGTTCGACACCACTCCCCTCATTTTGTTTATCCATTCATCTCTGGGTAGACATTTGTGGTGTTTCCACTTCTTGGCTCTTGTGAATAATGCTGTGAATAATGCTGCTATGAACATGGGTATGCAGATGTCTCTTGGAGTCTGTGCTTTCAATCCTTTTGGATAAATACCTAGAAGTAGGATTGCTGGATCATATGATAGTTTAACAGTAATTTCCTTTGGTTGCAGTTTTGATATTGAGAGTAGTACAGTTGACTCTTGAATAATGCAGGATCAGAATGCAGGGCACCAACCAGTTGAAAAATCTGGTTTTAACTTTTGACTTTGCCAAAAAAAACTAAATATAGCCTACTGTTGACTGGAAGCCTCACCAGTAACAATAACAGTTGACAAATATTTTGTATATTATACGTACTATATATTTTATTCTTACAATAAGGTAAGCTAGAGAAAAGAAATTGCTAAGAAAATATAAGGGAGAAAAAATACATTTACTGTACTGTATGATATCAATAACATTAGCTTATGTTGTCTGTTTCTAAGATATGTCATCTGTTAGAAATTGTAGGCAACCACAGCTGCAGATTTCAGTCTATGGTACATATCAAGTAATTCAACTTTTTAATATTTTGTTGTTGTTGTTCTTTTTAAGATTAAAGGCAGGATCTTGCTGTGTTGAATCTTGCCCAGGATTCAAGTTCCTGGGCTCAAGTGATCTTCCTGCCTCAGCCTCCTGAGTAGCTGGGATCATAGGCATGCACCACTGCTTCTGGTGTTTTTTTTTCCCTTGTGATGTCATGCCTTCTAGCTCTGCTTCTTGGGAGCACTTCCAGCATCACTAGGGGCTCTTTGTATGGAACTCAAGAGTGTTATTTAATAAGGTTTATGATATTGCACTAATCATGATGAAAACGTGAAAACTGTGAGAGATCACTTTTTACTGCAATATGCAGTGTTGGAGACATGAACTGCTCAGCAGAGGTGATTAGCATCACATGATGTTTTACACTAGGTGTTTTAAGCAGATATTTGTAACATTTGAGCATGCTGAGGTAGCAACAGGAAGTGGTTATGAAACTATTACACAAGTACACTATGTACTTCAGTTAATTTTATGCAGTTATGATTTAATATTCCATCTTTATGTTCACATTTTTCTCTACTGTGTCCCTGCATAAGTTTTGATAAATTTTAACTTCATATGATAGGTTTGTATGTTTTATGGTAGTAAATGATAAAATCTAGTATCTATGTATATTTTATGCATTCATGAAATACCTAAGTTTTTCTTAATGTTTTTGTTATTTCTAGGCTATGCATTTGGTCTGTGAATTTTTTCAAATTGTCAAGTCTGCAAAAAATTTTCCAGTGTATTTATTGAAAAAAATATACATATAAGTGGGACCTGCACAGTTGAGAGTCATGTTGTTCAAGGGTCAGCAGTAGTCATTTTCATGATTAGATGTAGAGTGAGTGTGCAGCAAGTTGTGAATATGAATACGATTGAAACAGATACCACTGTTGAAAGGAGCACCTCTTTTTATGTTTGTTTCTTTTGCAGATTGGGAAAATGAGGTATGTTAGCGTTCGAGATTTTAAAGGGAAAGTGCTAATTGATATTAGAGAATATTGGATGGATCCAGAAGGTGAAATGAAACCAGGAAGAAAAGGTGAGGTCTAATTACTTGAATTTTGTTATGGTGTTGGGACTAAACTAAAACATTTCTTAATTTTCTTTTTTTTTTTTTTTTTTTTTTTTTTGAGACAGAGTCTTGCACTGTCGCCTGGGCTAGAGTACAATGGCGTGATCTTGGCTCACTGCAACTTCCACCTCCAGGGTTCAGGCAATTCTCCTGCCTCAGCCTCCCGAGTAGCTGGGATTACGGGTGCCCACCACCACACCCAGCTAATTTTTTGTGTTTTTAGTAGAGACGGGGTTTCACTATGTTGGCCAGGCTGGTCTTGAACTCCTGACCTTGTCATCTGCTTGCCTCGGCCTCCCAAAGTGGTGGGATTACAGGCGTGAGCCACTGTGCCTGAACAACTAAAACTTTTCTAAGTAGCTTACCTTAACTTGAAACATTGGCAGGACACACAGGGCAAAGAAGAATCTTACTCAGTTGATTATCTTCTGTAATCATTTTGGACATGATACTTAACATTTTTTTAATGAGATGTTTTAATACAGTTTTTTGGAATGAAGCTCAAAAAATTAACACCCTTAATATCACCTCAGTTGGCTGCTAATTTACTTGAACATTTTTTAAAAGGTTTACAGCAATTCTGAAGCAGATTAGTCACTCTCTGGGAATTTGTAAAATCAGGAATGGAAAATCTTGGTTTACAATGCTTCCTTTTGATTCACCTCCTAAAAGGTATGCTTTAGGGCATTGTTAAGGTGATGGATCTCTGCTTTCCTTCCATTTGTGCTTCATCCAGTCCCAAACCTCTTAGCATTGTAGAAACCATATTTTATATCATTCACCAAACAGCTAGAGAACATTGGTGAACCAGCCTAAATTTGTATATTTGGATTGCTGCTCTAGGTTGATCCTCAGCTAAAGAAAAATGCTTCCTTATTAATTTTACTCTACTTGCCTGTTAGTTTGAAAGGTACCACTTGTTTGCTTCTTGCAGTTTTTTTGTTAAACTCAGCCTCTGTATGTGTTTATACGCTTTCATATTTTCTTCAAGTCACTTCTGGATTGGTCATTCACATACCAATGTGGTCGATGCCATATTTCTTGTTTCTACAAACATTTTCTGAAACAATTTAATTAGCTTTTAAGCCTTTCCTAGGTGTTGCCCCAGTTTATTCTTTTTTTCAATTTCGTGGCCTTCCGACAGTTTTCTGGTAATACCTTTTGCCAGTTCTTGTTTACTTCTCTGTTTATATGCATCATCTAGTATTAGAATACTAGAACGTTAAAGTACAAAATAAGGAAAAGATAAAATTTCTATACATACTTTTTTATCTTAAATGGGAATGACGTGTCATCATTTCACGTTTTTTTAACTGTTTATTTGTTGGGTGATATGCCAAGTTCATTATTCATGTTACTTATTTACAACAACTCTTTGGGGTGTAGATACCATTTTACTGGAGAGAACACTAAGGGCTTACAAGGTAATGTTCTTTTTTAAAGGTCATACACTTAGGGATAGTGAGGCTGGAATTTTAACCCCAACAGGATGACTCTAGAATGCACAGTTACCCAGTATATACTTTCTGAGGGGTCCTGTATGAATCATGACCTGGGAATTTTTCCAAAGTGAAATAAATGCTTCTGGAAGAACTCAGCACAATTACTCAGCTTGAATTTCTATGGAAATTTTGGGCAAATGTTGGAACCAACCAAAAGTGTAGTAAGGGGGTGTCACATGTCAAATCTGGACCTGACCATTTTAGCCTCATAATTTGTGCAGGTATTAGTAAGATAGATCTTCAAACCCTCATTCATTCTCATTGGTTATAATAGATACTATGCAGGATGTAGTGTCTAAAGTAAGACTGGATGTGAGATCTGCTTAGTAAATTGTGATGGTCTGTAATTAACAAATGTAAGAGATCTGACTCTCAGTATTGTAGCATTGTGTCAAAGTGGCAATTTTTTTTTTTTTTTTTTTCTGAGACAGAGTCTTGCTCTGTTGCCTAGGCTGGAGTGCAGTGGCACCATCTTGGCTCACTGCAACTTCTACCTCCCAGGTTTGAGCAGTTCTGTCTCAGCCTCCCAAGTAGCTGGGATTACAGGTGCCTGCCACCAGGCCCAGCTAACTTTTGTATTTTTAGTAGAGACAAGTTTCACCATGTTGGCCAGGCTGGTGTTGGACTCCTGACCTGACCTCAAGTGATCTGCCCATCTCTGCCCCGCAAAGTGCTGGGATTACAGGTGTGAGCCACCACACACGGCTTGAAGTGGCAGTTTTAATAAAACAGTATTCTAGTTGAAAGTATGAAAGAAAAATAAAAGAAAATATGAAAATCCTCAATGCTTAAATAGATTTTCACCTTTGAATTTTTAAACTTTGTTTTAGGTATTTCTTTAAATCCAGAACAATGGAGCCAACTGAAGGAACAGATTTCTGACATTGATGATGCAGTAAGAAAACTGTAAAATCCGAGCCATATAAAACCTGTACTGTTCTAGTTGTTTTAATCTGTCTTTTTACATTGGCTTTTGTTTTCTAAACATTGTTCTCCAAGCTATTGTATGTTTGGATTGCAGAAGAATTTGTAAAATGAATCCTTTTTTTTAATGTGCATTATTAAAAATGTTGAGTGAAGCTAATTGTCAGCTTTATTAAGGAGGATTGCTTTGTGTCCACCACCTAGTGTAAAATAAAATCAAGTAATACAATCTTAACTGTTGTGGCCTTTTTTGATCATAAGCGTTGGTACTTAACCGTTTAAGGCCAAAGGTAACAGTTTTTATAGATCTTTTAGTTTCATCTCGGCTTTTACAATAAAAAGGATTTGTATTGCATTGAGTTTATAAACTTTTGGTTTGTGCAATCCATATTTTATCTGTTCTCTTCCAATCCACCCCAGTGATTTTTTTCACTCTTTATTTTGTTTACTTCATTTTCCTTTAATAACTTAATCTCTTCATATTCAGTTTTTACTTCACTCTTTATTTTCTTTGAGTATGTTATGCTTATTTGGAAAGTCAGTGAAACTGTCAAAATGTTGTCTCAATAATGTACTTAGATGAGAACTACAATCACCAAATCTACTGTATTCAATATTAGCAGATCTAGTTTGATAAGCAACATGGCTTGTGTGAAAACTGAGCAGGTGTTTGTCGTTACCCATAGTGTTCTGTGTAGTTATTGCTTAGTCTGCAGAAAATAATGACTTAGATGAGATGTCTGACTTGCTTTCACTTATTAAACATGTTCATGGGATGATGTCTGTAACATCAGATATTGTTAAACAAGACTAGGATTTAATAAAAATTGTGCAAGCTTACTGGCCTAACACTTTATTTTATAATGTTGAATATGAATTATATATAGCCAGAGATGTCATTAAGCTTTACTGTTACAGTAGGTAATATGGTTAGTTTGTAGGGAAAAGAGCATACTAGCACATGCTTGTGTGTTTTGGCCTTTGCCCCAGTAGAACAGACAATAGCATTCTAGACTTGATGTTGCTAAGTTTTAGCAGACACTAGTAAGTGGTTTGTATTTAACCACTCTGATAAAACAGACAGATTGAGGCACAGATTTTAGTGGCTTCATGGCAATAAATAGGGCATGGTGTGCCTTAGGAAAAGAGTGTTTATAAAGGGAATTATAACTGAAATTAAAGGAGGTGGCAGTGAAGAGGAAATAATTCTCTTATTTAAATGATACACACATGGTATTTTGAGATTTTTCTAACAGCAGTGGAACACAATTCTAGGTAGAGTAGAAAAAGGAAAGATTTAAAGACATAAAAGATTCTTGTTGAAAAATTATTTTTGGTAGCAAATCTCAAATGGTTACCTGCTATTAAGGGCTGCCATATCAGAGTTTTGCACTATTTTGCTACCAAGTTTGATTCGCACATCTAAAATATTTTGTAGTTAATTTTCAAGGACCTCATTTCAAAATAATTTGCCAGGCCACATAGTTACCAGTTTTTTTTTTTTTTTTTTCTGGCAGCTATTTTGTTGTATTTTTAAAACACTTTTTAGATGACTTTTTAAAGTATATTTAGCAGAAATCTTAAGAGGTGCAAATTGGTAAAATCTCTTGTAATTTAGCCTTCATCACATAATAAGTGCCAATGTATTAAAAATATGTATTTATTTTTGCAGCCCTTTGAACTAGAGTAGGTTCAGAGAAACTCCCAAAATTTGTATTTTAGACACATCATGCTTGATTAGGAACTTCCTCTTTTAGGGGGACATATTTGTGTCCTATTAATTGGATAGATTTTTAAGTATTCCTTATTTTTGGCACATAGAAAGGGTAGTTAGAATACAGAACTTAGGTTTTTGGGGTAGATGCAGAGGGAATGATGGGTAAATTTTCTAGGTTTATATGAATTTGGGGGGTGTATGCATTTTGAAACAAGTCTACTAACAGATGGTGCTGAAATCTATTACCTACATGTTTTCTAGCTGTTTAGCATTATGTTAATAAAGCCTCCTTATAAGGAGTGTTTCTCTGGCACTTAGTATATTGACTGCTAACTTCATTTAAATGTGTTACTGGATATGCAGTATACTGAAATTACTAACCTTTTTTTTGTGTATAGCAAAAGAGAACCGGGTTAAAAGAAGTAAATTAACTTGTTCTGAAAATAAAGTATAGATTAATTTTGTTTTCTGTTTAAATTTTATCTTGATATTTTTTTCTTAGGCAGAAAGCTTGGCATTTTTAGGCATAGATACCTTACCTTACAATGCCAAAATGAGTTTAATTCCAGTACTCAGGTTTTGCCCTTTAACAGACTCTCTGTGTATCAGGGCTTTCTAATGGGGTTTTCCTCTTCGTTTTTAAAATATGAGCAGCATTTGACCAATTGCCAGTGCTTTTAGCATTTTACTTAAAGAACAACCACTAAAAAAGAAAAACTTTGTAATTTGATGTCTTTTGCTTTGCTTTATCAATGCCTAAGAACTTAAGAATACTCCTACCTCATTAGCTAGTCAAGATGCTGTGATGATCAAATCTATTCTACATAATGTGTTTAGAAACAGACTTGGGGAGGGGGAATGAAATAAGTATATTCTGACTTGGCTATTGAGGGGAAAAAAGAAAGAATTCAGTATTAAGTGTTTCTCACAGAGAGATGTTAGCAGAATACTATAAAAGTTTGAAATTTTTAAAAAGTACTAATATTTAGCTATCTCTCCTGAAGTTCTTTGCAGTTCATTTTTTATGGAAATTAATCCAGTGAAACACTAAAGTTTTTTTTTTTTTAACATGTTTTTCCAGATAAACTCTAGGGTAAAACATTCACATAATCACAAATATGTAATTCTGTAATTGTGGAATGCCTGTATGTTTTGTTTTCGTACATCTTCCATGGAGATGTCTGAATATAATACTCCATCTGTGAATATTTTAAATGTTGAAATAAAAGTAAGAAATGTGCCGTTTGTGTTATCCCAGTTTTACAAACCTGAAGGTAAATAGATAATTTATCTGTTGAATGGGTTTTATTAATAGAATGCCTTTCCGTGTGAATGCTTTGGAATGTGGATTAGCTTTGGGTCTGTCCTTTTCATCTACCTGATCCAAATGGAAAAATGCAAACACTAAGGTGTACACAGGCTCTTTTTTTCCTTTCTCTCTATAAGTTCTTTGCAGTCTAACGATTCCTTCGTATACTTGGCTGTGTCAGGAACTCCTTTGAGTATTTCAAACTTATATTTTCATTTATGAAGTCTCTGTTTTGCCCTTTATTAGTGTTTTTGCTTAAGATGGTATGTTGAGGCCTTTCTTTTTTTTTTTTTTTTTTTTGAGACTTGAGTTTTGCTCTTGTTACCCAGGCTGGAGTGCAATGGCGCAATCTCGGCTCACCTCAACCTCCGTCTCCTGGGTTCAGGCAATTCTCCTGCCTCAGCCTCCTGAGTAGCTGGGATTACAGGCACGCGCCACCATGCCCAGCTAATTTTTTGTATTTTTAGTAGAGACGGGGTTTCACCATGTTGACCAGGATGATCTCGATCTCTTGATCTCGTGATCCACCTGCCTCGGCCTCCCAAAGTGTTGGGATTACAGGCGTGAGCCACCGCATCCAGCCCAGAGGCCTTTCAGTTTCTTCAGCAATAGAAAGATCCATGGTATATTCACTTAAATCAACTGTAAATTTTCTTTTAGTAAAACATACTGACTCAGTCCTGCCAGAAGAAGGAAAAAAATACTACTTAGAGTTTACACAATTAATCACTGACTTGATAGTTTTGTAGTATGGCTCAAAGGCAGTTATGGGGATAGGAAAGGTATTTGAAAAGTACTAAACATTTGAAAAATTATATGGAATTATTTGCTGTATAACAGTTAACCCAACAGTAGTATGTCCATTTTAAAAGAAACTGCTACAGCCCGGCTGTGGTGGCTCACACTTGTAATCCCAGCACTTTGGGAGGCCAAGGCAGACAGATCACTTGAGGTCAGGAGTTTGAGACCAGCCTGGCCAACATAGTGAAACCCCATCTCTACTAAAATACAAAAATTATCTGGTCATAGTTGTGAACACCTGCAATTTCAGCTACTAGGGAGGCTAAGGCAGGAGATTTACTTGAACCCAGGAGGTGGAGGTTGCAGTGAGCTGAGATTGTGCCACTGCGCTCCAGCCTGGGCAACAGAGTGAGACTATCTTAAAAAAAAGATCTTGCTACATGCACAGGACTTTTTTCCACCACTTGCTTCATTCACATAGCCCGTTACAGAGTTCAGACCCTCCCAGACCTGCTTTTATAGATCCAGTCCTGGGTTAATAGTGACCCACTGTTTATAAGGGAAATGCTTCTCTTCACTGTATGTTCTTGATAGAGAGTTTAAATGGTTTATCCTTCTGCTGGATAACTTACTGTAGTTAGGGGATAAGATTTATGCCACTTGTGTTACTCTGCTCCTGAATTTCAACTCATTTCAATAGTTTGATAATATAACCTTCATGGGAAACAGACTGTATATAAAGCTCAGAAATGAGCTGAAATTGTCTATGTAGTAACTCACGTTATCTTGAAAAGTGATGTGAAGTTCCAGTTTTGCCCTCCTAAATAAGCTAAGCCTGTGTCTTTTAAAATTTTATTTATTTATTTATTTTTTGGAGAGACGGGTCTTTGTGTTGCCCAGGCTGGAGTACAGTGGCTGTGGCTATTTGCAGATGTGATCCTAGCGCACCATGGCCTTAAACTTTTGGGCTCAGGTGATCCTCCTGCCTCAGCCTTCCTAGCACCTGTACACTACAGGTGTACACCACTGTGTCTGGCAAGCCCAAATCATAATAGCTCCTGTTCTGAAGGCTTTGTTTTTCAAGTACGTACTTGTTGCAAGAATGGTACAGAAAACTCCCATGTATTCCTCCACTCAGACTGCATTCAGATTTTGTGAGTTTCACTATCTTTTAGCAAAAGCATCTCAGGATCATATGTCTGATTTGATTATCTCTTCAGTCTCCTTCGGTCTGACAGTTCCTTAGTTTTTCCTTGACTTTTACAATTTAATGTTTCTGAAGAATTGGTAATGTGAAGGCCATTGGTGGTGTTGACGGGTGGGGAGGGCAGAGGCTGGTTGAGTGAGGAGTGGAAACAGGGTGTGTAGACAACTCATTTGAGCAGCTTGGTTGTGAAGGATAAAGAAAAATGGAATGGGCCGGGCTCAGTGGCTCACGCTTGTAATCCCAGCACTTTAGGAAGCCGAGGCAGGTGGATTGCCTGAGGTCAAGAGTTGGAGACCAGCCTGGCCAACATGGCAAAACCCTTTCTTTACTAAAAATGCAAAAATTAGCTGAGGCTGGTGGCGGGCACCTGTAATCCCGGCTACTTGGGAGACTGAAGTAGGAGAATTGCTTGAACCTGGGAGGCAGAGGTTGCAGTGAGCTGAGGTTGGGCCACTGCACTCTAGCCTGGGTGACAGAATGAGTCTCAAAAAAGAAAAATGGGATGGTGACTGTAGAAGGGTGTGGGATCCAGGGCAGAGTGTGGTTGAAATTAAGGTGTGCAGCATCTGAGGGAGGGTGCTTAGGTTCATAACTTCCTTCAGTATGAATTTAAGTTGGCCTTTGGTGTCAGCAACGGTTTCAGTCACTTACCACTTTTTTTTTTTTTTTTTGCTGACTAAGTGCCATCTGAACCATGAGTACTTCTAGTAATTTTAAAGAAAGATATGAATTACTTTATTTTGACATGAATCTGATCACTTGGTTCTTAGCCCCTCATCTCCACAGCCAAACTCCCCAAATCCAAACCATGGCCTAGTCAAACCTTGGGTTTTGGCATCTGGGACCAGTCATGCCTACCCATGAGCCATTCTCATTTATTGTCTTTAAGGCACATCAGATCTCAATTCCTTGTTGGAGTCACAGGGCCTGCTCTGGATGGGGAGCCTATAAATGAAGGAAGTAAGTTTAAGGCCTCTTTAATCTATTGGAGGAGCCTAGGGAATGGCTCCTAGGACACAGGGGCACAGATGGAAATGGCCCCTCTAACTCAAAGAATGTTTGCTTCTGATTTCATTGACCTTGGACATGATTCCACCCCCTGTATTTTATCTTTACTTTTTTGAGAGATTCTTGCTCTGTCGCCCAGGGTGGAGTGCAGTGGTGCAACCTTGGCTCACTACAACCTCCGTCTCCCAAGTTCAAGCGATTCTCCTGCCACAGCCTCCCTAGTAGCTGGGATTACAGGCACCCGCCACCATGCCCAGCTAATTTTTTGCATTTTTAGTAGAGAAGGGGTCTCACCATGTTGGCCAGGCTGGTCTCAAACTCCTGGCCTCAAGCTGTCTGCCTGCTTCGGCCTCCCATAGTACTGGGATTACAGGCGTGAGCCACTGTGCCTGGCCCTCAACGTATTTTATTTTGAAAAATTTCAGACCCACAGAAAAGTTGAATGAATAGTACAAGGAACACACATACCCTTCACCTACTGTTTTGCAACATTCTGTCTCCTTTTTTGGTGAACTGTGTGAAAGAAAATTGTAGAAAGCTACATACACATAGGCTGAGCTGTTTTTACTTCTGAGACCCTGTAGTGGTGAGAAGTGGTGCTGGAAAAAACACACCAAGTGCATGTGTTTTTTCCAACACTTACTCCATTTGGGTGTCCTACAATTCAATCTGATACCATCTACCTGGAGTTAGTGTCAGATCCCACAAGTTAAGGGCTCAGTCCAAGACTGCCCCCACTTCAGATGCCAGTTGTAAGTCTATGGTTGTCACTGGTACTTCTGACCAGTAAATTCAGAGGGTTTCCATTTTCCCCTTCTCATATTTGATAATTGACTGGAACCATTCACAGAACTCCAGAAAGCACTTTATTCACGATTACAGGTTTATTATAAAGGATATAACTCAGGAACAGCCAGATGGGAGAAATGCACAGGGAAGGCCTGAGGAAGGGATATGGAGCTCCGTGCCTTCTCTGGGAGCACCACTCTCCCAGCACCTTAATATGTCACCAACTTAAGTCTCTGAGCCCCATCCTTTAGGGTGTTTTTATAGAGATCCCATTGCCTTTGATTGATTAAATACATCTTTAGCCATTGGTGATTAATGCACTCCTTACTTCTCACTCATTCCTAGAGGTTGGGAGGTGGAGCTGAAAATTCTAAGCTTCTAATCAAAGTTTTGTCTTTATAGCAACCAGTCCCCATCCTGAAGCTATCTAGGGGCCCTGCCAAGAGTTCCTCTTTTGAACAAAAGATGCTCCTACCACTTCTAACTCAAGAAATTGGGTTTCAGGAGCTCTGTGCCAGGGACAAAGACCAAATATCTATGATGCCACTTATACATACATGTTTACACACATATATACATGTGTATACATACATCTGTACAATTCTTTTGGATGAATATTTCAAAGTAAACTATAGACATCATATTTCATTTTAAGTACTTCAGTTTGTATTTCCTAGGAATGGAAAGACTAACATTTTTTAATTGAAAATATTTTACAAAAAAAATTATGAGTGACATTATTTTACATGTTACCAATCTAACAGAAGTGGCTGGGTTCTCCTGTTTGCTTCTGCAGTTAGTCTTTTGTTTGGGTTGAGGCATGTGAAGATAATGTGGCCTCACAGAGATGTGTAGTTGGAAAAGGTAGGAATACTTTATTTTTATCTCTAGAGGGAGTTTTGCTCTTGTCACCCAGGCTGGAGTGCAGTGGCACCATCTGGGCTCACTGCAACCTCTGCCTCCCAGGTTCAAGCTATTCTCCTGCCTCAGCCTACAAAGTAGCTGGGATTACAGGCGTCTGCCACCATGTCTGGCTAGTTTTTGTATTTTTAGTAGAGACAGGGTTTCACCATGTTGGCCAGACTTGTCTCGAACTCCTGAGCTCAAATGATCTGCCTGCCTCAGTCTCCCAAAATATTGGAATTACAGGCGTGAGCCACCATACCCGGCAGAGGAATACTTTAATAGCCTTTCCAGGTAATTGTGGGTATCCTTTGATAACAACCACAAAACCTGACAAGTGATAGTTTCTTAAAAGTTGTAATACGTAATTTTCCCTTGAAAACTTGAATTTCATCATTGACAACACATGCCGTCAGTTGTTTTCCTTGAAGTGATAGGATCAGTTCGTTTTTGAGAAATTGTCTGCCATATCCACAAGTCTGAACAATGACAGTTTGTCAATCTTGTGAGTTAAATGGTGCTCCATGCAAAGTGCCACTAGTTCAGGTACACTCCAGACAGTTGGGCCGGTGCTTTTCCTCGAGACAGACTTGGAACCTCAGTGTGCATTTCCCGAGAGTAAAGACGTTCGACCTAGCCTCAATATTATCACAACTTAAAGCATCAGTAATTTCATTAACTATTCCGTCCACATGTACGTTTCCTCAGTTCCCAAAAATGTTCTTCTCCCAATGCACTGCCTTGATCAAAATTCATGCACTTAATTTGATTATTAGTCTCTTAATCTAGAATAATTCCCTACTATTTTGTTTTCCATGACATAGACCGTTTTTAAGAGTCAGCCATTTGCAGTATGTCCCGTATTCTAGATTTGGCTGTTTCCTCATGGCTCAGTTCAGGTTAAATGTCTTTTGCAAGAACGCTACGTAGGAGTTGCTGTGGTTACTGCACCACACCAGAAGGTACATCGGGCCAGGTTGCTTCACAGCTGCTCATGTGAATTTTGATCACTAAGTTATTTAGGGTGATGATTGCCCGATCTGTTTATTATTATATTTAGTTTTTTGAGACAGAGTCTCACTCTGTCACCCAGGCTGGAGTGCAATAGTGTGATCTCAGCTAACCGTACCATCTGCCTCCTGGGTTCAAGCAAGTCGTGCCTCAGCCTCCTGAGTAGCTGGGATGACAGGCGTGCGCCACCACCCCTGGCTAAATTTTGGCATTTGTAGTAGAGATGGGGTTTTGCCATGTTGACCAGGCTGGTCTTGAACTCCTGGCCTCAAGTCATCCACCTGCCTTGGCCTCCCAAAGTGCTGGGATTACAGGCATGAGCCACCATGCCTCCGGCCATAAATAAAAAGTTTTTGCTCAAGGAGCATTCAATCTAATTCCTTGAAAAGCGTGTAAGTTTTGGGAACCGAGTGTGGAAGGGAGTGATGGTTCCAGCACATTGGTAGTGGAGACTGCCTTTTGGTCATCTTGGACTTCTCATGCCGTTGGATTAATAGGCAAAGGAGGAGGGGATTGTGTTGTATGAGTTCATTGATCTTGATTGTCTCAGGGAAGTTGGACTGCTTGTTGCTACACAATGGTGGCAAGGAGAGTGACGTTTGGAAACCAGGGGCTTTACTGGTGACTCTGCCCTCTTAACCAATTGTCGTGAAGGAAAAACTTCAACAACCCATAAATAGAAGACCTCCAAAGTCTCTGACACTGTAAGAATGAAGGTTTTGTATTTCTCATCTGGTAAAGAACCCTGGCCCAGTAAAGGTGCTGGGGGAGGCTAAGGGGAACACAAAAGGACAGAGGACAAAGGCAGCTAAGATGACCAGTAGAAACCTCACAGAAGTCAAGACTGTCACAACAGCGTTGGATGTCGTTTAATTGTTTCTCCCTCCCTTTTCTCTAAAATAAGTTAAATGAGTAACACTAATGTTGGCTGAAGTTTTAGGCTTCATGTGGGAGCATGAGAACAACTTGTATTGAAGTAGTAGTTGGAACATTGTTCCTGCCCTGTGTTGGGCACTCAGTCTTTCCACCAGGTGAAGGATAAGAGACGATGCTGAAGGCTAAAGGCTCGGATGGTGCCATATATGTATGTATTTTATGTGTTCCCCTAGATACTCCATCTATTCCCCTAGATCCAGTCTTACCCCACTCTCTGTCCTGGGAAGCTGGGATGTTTGGTTGGGTTTGGTTCATGGTGAAAGGAGAGTTTGGTGGAGTAGACTCACCTCAGGTTGGCTGTGTTTCTTATCACCACTCCTCAAAGTGAATTCCTCTATGTGAGTTTCTTATGGGTTCCAGTAACTACTTGGTCCCTACAACTTTGAACTGTGGGATGTTTGGTTCCTCTGTTACAGGCGTCTGCCACCGCGTCCAGCTAATTTTTGTATTTTTAGTAGAGACAGGGTTTCACCATGTTGGCCAGGCTGGTCTCAGGGTTACCCTTTTGTTTTCCTAAGCCTTCACTCACACCTTTGTAAATATGTTTTAATAAATCTTACTCCTTGAATTGGCGTAATTTGAGTGTGTCTTTTTAGGTTGGGAGCTTGATTAATAACGGGCAAGTAAGATGAGCAGAGACAACTATTATGGATCAGGATTAAAATCCTCTGTTACCTAGTTCTCTAAAGTCAGAGGCAAATGAATGTCTTCAAATTTTGTGCAAAAGAAGTTCACTTGGTTATTTTTAATGTGTTTGGTCTTTCTTGCCCTGTGAGGCCTCTGGTCATGGTAATGACCAGAAACAACTGTTAAAATCATCAACTAGCAAACAAATCCAAGAAAGAAGGGATCTTCAGGGTTTGACCCCCCTGCCCCAATTTAATAGGCAAACGTATCTATTCCAAGACTACATAATCTCTTTGTATTGACTCAGTAGCAAAGATAATCAAGAGTATCAGTAGGAACATGAGATTATTGGCAATAACTAGGGCTACTGCCTATTCCACACAGGATGATTCCCAGTGGCTGCTGTTCCGCTGCATTCTTCCCTGATAGAGTGGGTATTCATTCCCAGCATGTCCAACCCCAAGCAAAACAAGGTCAGAGCTGGATGGAGAGATTTACAACTGTTTGAGGACTTGGGTTGACAAACTTGAAGAATGGCCAGAGCAAACCCTCGAGGCAGGTACACAAGTTGGAAAACAGACTTCTAGTCACAAGTGGCAGGCCTGGAAACCTTGACGACTCATCTCGAGGAATGCTGTTGACCTTGGCCATAGACATGTCTGCATTCTTTTTTTTTCATTTGGAGACGGAGTCTTGCTCTGTCATCAGGGTGGAATGCAGTGGCACGATCTCAGCTCACTGCAACCTCCACCTCCTGGGTACAAGTGATTCTCCTGCCTCAGCCTCCTGAGTAGCTGGAACCATAGGCATGCACCACCACACCCAACTAATTTATGTGTTTTTAGTAGAGACGGGGTTTCACCATGTTGGCCAGGATGGTCTCGATCTCTCGACCTCATGATCCACCTGCCTCAACCTCCCAAAGTGCTGGAATTACAGGCGTGAGCCACCACACCCGGCCAACATGTCTTCATTCTTGCAGTCTGCCCTTGGCCATAGACAGGTCTGCATTCTTCTTGCTGTCTGCCCTAGTGGTGCTAAAGTCTTAAAGGGGAAGAATGTATTGAAAGCTAAAGGCTTTGGCAATGTATGTGTTGGTGATAAACTAGTCTTTGTTAACAGCGTTCTAGTGAGGCTGAAGGAATAAATTTCTCTGCTGAACTTTCACATAGGTTGTAGCTGTGGCAGGGCTCATCAGGGTTGGATTTTCAGATCTCTGAATAGAAAGCTCTGATACATTTCTGTGTGTTTTTTAATAGCATTCAACATATGTTTAAATAGGAGTGTCCCGTGAGTGGCTCCCCAGGGAGCAGCGGGAATGTTGTACTGGGCTGTCTGTTGCATGTGGGAGAGTCTGTTGGCTGTGGACCTCATTTTTATTATGAGGACTGCGTGCAAGGATTGCCTCTCGAGGTCTGGTTTGTAGATTGATATCAGCCAGATATTTTTCAGAATTCGGTTTTGCCATTCCACTGCCCTCCTGATTCTGGGAGATATGGGCATTGGAAAGACTTTGTAGATTTACTTTATAATTTGGCCTGGATATGGTTGGCTCCTGTCACTATTATTGAATAAAGGCTCTCAAATAGTCTTCTTGGTATAACAATAATTATAACGGCTTGGTGTTTAGAGATGCTTCTATTCATCTGGGAAACCTCCCAACAATTGGCAAAACATTTGAAAATGTGTCTTCATTCGTGTAAGTCAGCTTCAATATTTATCGATGTGCCCTACAAAGGAGAGTGAGTTGCCTTCTCTGTGGACTTGATAGATAGGAAAGGCCTGACAGTTCTGCCCGTTTACACTGGAAACGTTTGTAGCTTGCCAAGTGCCTTATCTAGAGCACGCCATTGCAAGGATCACGCAACCAACCAGGTAGAAGATGCTTGGGCACCACCTAGTGGCCATGTAGGGAATCTCAAAGGCAACTGCCGTGCTTCTCAAATTGTGGTTATTTCCAATTGTGATTATTACCAATAGTTTTGTTAAGTACAAATAAATTATTAGAAAACATATAAAAGTACAAAACACAAGTCTTAATCTTTTGTTATTAGATTTATCAAAGAATAATGTTTTAATAAATATAATCAACAAAGAAAAAGTAGTAACTACAATGTTCGTTGCAAGTATAAAGAAAACTAAACAAAGAATAAAATGGTGGAAATTGCCATTGAAATACCCACATTAAATACCTAGACATAGTTTTGAACAACATGATATATACCAAATATTTAGTTTTTAATGTGATAAATGAACTTGTTTCTTGTTAAAACTTATCTAGATTGAGTTGATGACAGTCACGGGGGTAATGTATATCTAATGTTACAATGTTTTATTTAATAACATATGTAGTAAATAAACCAGCCCACAGGGAAATATTAGGAGGCATGGTGGAAGATATTTTGTTTTATTTTATTTTTTGAAACAAGGTCTCGCTCTGTCACCCAGGCTGGAGTGCAGTGGCTTGATTGTAGCTCACTATAGCCTTCAACTTCTGGGCTCAAGTGATTCTCCCACCTCAGCCTCCAAAGTAGCTGGGACTACAGATGCATGCCACCATGCCTAATTTTTTTACTTTTTGTAGAGACGGGGTCTTGCTGTGTCACCTGGACTGGTTTTGAGCTCCTGGGCTCAAGACTTGGCCTCGAAAAGCATTAGGATTACAGGTGTGAGCCACCATGCTCAGCCAGGATATTAATTTTTAACTATTTTTTTTTTTTTGAGATGGAGTCTCACTCTGTCACTCAGGCTGGAGTGCAATGGGTTGCACTCAGTTCACTGCAACCTCCAGCTCCCAGGTTCAAGCAATTCTCCTGCCTCAGCCTCCTAAGTAGCTGGGATTACAGGCGCCACCATTACACCTGGCTAATGTTTTGTATCATTAGTAGAGACGGGGTTTTGCCATTTTGGCCAGATTGGTCTCAAACACCTGGACTCAAGCAATCCACCTGTCTCGGCCTCCCAAAATGCTGGGATTACAGGCGTGAGTCACCACGCCTGGCCAAGTTCCGTTTGTTTTGAAATAACTTCAGACTTTAAAGAACAGTGTAGAAACAGCACAAAGCATTTCTGTAAGTACTTCACTCAAATTCTTACCATGTTAATATATAACCACAGTACAATGATCAAATGCAGGAAACTAATACAGTTATCTAATGGTACAGATTTTACAACTGTCCCACTAGTATCCTCATTTTTGGTCTCAGATCCAATCCAGAATCTCCCATTGCATTTTTTTTTTGGTCATGTCTCTGTTTCCTCTTAAATTGAAGTACTTAATCTTTCTTGAACTTGACATTTTAGAAACATACTTGTCATTTATTTTGTAGCATGTCTCTCAGTTTGGGTTGTCTGATGTATGCTGATGATTAAATTTAGCTTATGCATTTTTGGCAGAGATACCACAGAAGCCATGTAGGCTTCTTTTTTTTTTTTGAGATGGAGTCTCGCTTTGTCGCCCAGGCTGGAGTGCAGTGGCGTGATCTCGGCTCATTGCAACCTCCACCTCCCAGGTTTGAGCAATTCTCCTGCCCCAGCCTCCTGAATAGTTGGGATTACAGGTGCTCGCCACCATGCCTGGCTACTTTTTTTTGTATTTTTAGTAGAGACAGGGTTTCACCATATTGGCCAGGCTGGTCTTGAACTCCTAACCTTGTGATCCGCCTGCCTTGGCCTCCCAAAGTGCTGGGGTCACAGGTGTGAGCCACCGCACCTGGCCCTAATGTAGGCTTCTCAGTACAGCTTATCAGGGGGTATGTGATGTTTATTTGTCCTGTTACTGGTGATGACTTTGATAGTTTTGCTAAGGTGGTGTCTGCAAGATTTCTCTGGTGTAGTTTTTCAAGGGGAAAGGAGGAACACTGATGACGAGCACAAGTTGGTAGAAGGAGAACTTCTGCCCTGGCTCTGGTGTTCAAGGTCCATGGCAAATGAAGAAAAAACACCAGCCTCAATGAAGGCTGCAGGATCCATGTCCTCAGGGGAGTAAGTTTCAGTTAAAGCAGGAAAGTAAAGGGAACATTCAGAGAAGAAGTTGAGAGTACTAGGCAATTTGCCTGTGCAGACTCTGATGAAAGAGGGCACAGTGGAAAAAGTGGGAGATTGGGTCAGTTAGTGGGTATCCAGGGTAGTGCGAGGGGTAAGAGACCAAATGACAGACGCCCCAGGGGCTTGGAGCACTGGTGGTGACTGAGGTGAAAGGGGTTGTGGGGCTTGATTTGATTAGGCCATTGGCCTAATCAAATCAAGTATTCCTTAAAAGTATTTAAGGAATACTTTTATTCCTTAAAGTATAAGAGCAGCGGCATCTACCTTATCTGGGAGCTCATTAGAAACGTGGGATTAAGGCCCTACCTCAGACTTGATTTTAACAAGATGCCCAAGTAATTTGTAGGCATTTTAAAGTTTGAAAAGCACTGTCATAAGAAAACTGTGAGCAAACAGTTTAAGAAGTAACTGCAACTGGCACGTCGCTGATGTCAACAGCCTATGCGCCGGTGCTGTGGGTATAGCACCACAAGCAGTCTGTGGCAGCTTTCCTCCCCTCCCCTCCCCTCCCCTCCCCTCCCCTCCCCTCCCCTCCCCTCCCCTCCCCTCCCCTTCTTTCTTTCTTCAGGGTCTCACTCTGTTGTCCAGGCTGGTGTATAGTGGCACGATCTCAGCTCACTGCAACCTCTGCCTCCCGGGTTCGAGTGATTTTCCTGCCTCAGCCTTCCTAGTAGCTGGGACTACAGGCATGCACCACCATGCCTGGCTAATTTTTGTATTTTTAGTAGAGACGGTTTCACAATGTTGACCAGGCTGGTCTCGAACTCCTGACCTTAGGTGATCTGCCCACCCTGGCCTCCCAAAGTGTTGTGATTACAGGCGTGAGCCACTGCGCCCGGCCTGCAGAAGCTTTCTGATTCTGTGCACTTGGCTAACAGGAGCAGTAGCTGTCTGATTGAGCATTTCCTGTTGATGAGAGGTAGCAGCTTCCTTGTTGGTTCAGTTGAACAGTGTGGCTTGGCACTCGTTCTTGGAAGCTCAGTCTTCCTTTTGGCCCTTGCTAACTCTATGTACCCACTAACAAATCTCTTTCTACTTTAACCAACTGGATTGGATTCTGTTGTCTGCAACTAAGAACTTTGACCAGAGTGGGTAAGTCACAGCAATATCCCACAGTTAGATGAAGGTGGAAGCAACCTTGGGATATGCCCTGGTTCATTGTGGGGTCACTAACGGGACCTCAAACAAAGCAGTTTTGAGAGACAGGATCTAGCAAATTCATGGGGGGAGACCACTGGACTCCACTGATGAACTGCTGTCACTACCCCCACAAATGTGTGTCTGAGGAGTGATTGCTGCACAATGAGGCCTTTTTTTTTAAATTGCATTTTAGGTTTTGGGGTACATGTGAAGAACATGCAAGATTGTTGCATAGGTACACACATGGCAGTGTGATTTGCTGCCTTCCTCCCCTTCTCCTATATCTGGCATTTCTTCCCATGCTATCTCTCCCCAACTCCCCACCCCCCCCCCCGCTGTCCGTTCCCTATTTCCCCGTGGCCTTTTTTTATAGTGAGTGACTTGTGGATAGCATACCATATTGTATTATTTTCAATGTGTAAAGATTTTGTTACAGAATTGATATGCACCAAGAATTTAAAAAAATAAGGAATGTCAATAAGAAGGCAATTAGAAGCTTGGGTAAAATTGTCAGGCGTTGGGAGAGATGTTAATGTGCTGTTCACTAGAGGCAGACGTGCCGTGCTCACATCTTCCCCCTACAGGAGGAGTCAGGATTCTGACTCCTCACAGCACGATATCTAAATAGGATTTTTAGGATGTGTCCTTTTGCACTGGGCTTCTTTCATTCAGCATTTTGTCTGTGAGGTCCATCCATGCTGTTGTACGTGGTTATAGATTGCTCACATTTATTGCTTTAGTATTCCATTGTACCATTTCTCTGTATATTATGTTTAATGTGGGCAATTCTGTCCAAGCCTAGTTCCTCTTTTATAGTGTGGGCAAATTCTCCTGGACATTTTCCCCATCTTGTTTAGGACCCGTTAGTCTTAACTCTGAATGATGGTTGGACGGGTGGTTATTGCTTTTCCTTCATTTTCTGTATACCCACACTGCATGTTCTTTGTGGAGAGGAGGGTGTAGTAGGCAGGATCAGCTCTTTGGGGATCAAGTGCAGCCATTGGTGGGGGTCCTGAGCTTTTATTTCCTTCTGAGCCGTCGACATGTCCTGCTGGGACTCACTCCACCCAGCCATTGCTGGATGCTAGCCACCCCATGGGCTTCACCTGTTCCCTCAACTTAACCCCGTCCCCTGGAGGAGACTAGGCAACCTTTGGTCTCCTGCCTCTGGCAAGGCTGTGACGGGGGGCGAGGGAGGATCGCTGAGGGTTTTCCTGAAAATTTTTCCTCTGGCCAGGCATAGGGCTCATGCCTGTAATCCCAGCACTTTGGGAGGCTAAGGTGGGAGGGATCGCTTGAAGCTAGGAGTTTGAGACCAGCCTGGGCAACATGGTGAAACCCCATCTCTACAAAGAAACAAAAATTTTCCTTCTGAATTTTTTGCTTTTTTTTCCCCCCTCTGGCTGCCATTTTGTTTTAGTTGCCAATGGTTGAATACTGAGTATTAAAAACATTTAAAAATTTTAATTTCTTCAGGTATTAGAGAATAGAGATTCTGTGATCTTGTTCTCCTCTGCTATCTTTGCCTTTTAATAGCTTCTGCTTTTAACTGCAGTAGGATGCAAATGAAAGCAGTTTATAACATGAAATAAACAAAACTGTGGAAACTCATTCTAGCCAAGATCCTAAGATGTTCATTATTTTGCCAGAAGGTGGTAGCAAAGTTACAATCAGACCTTGAGTACAAATTTTCAGTCTCAACACCCAATATAAACAAACCAAACCCAATGAAAACAAAAAACAAGAACAAACCAGGAAAACAGTGAAATGTCACCTGTTTATTTAATATATGATTTTTATCTTTTAATTTCTCTTTTTAGAATCAGTATTATTTACAGAAAAAAGCTATAAATTAAATATGACCTCTGAAGTTTGATAAAAATGAATGATTATTAAAAAATTCTTTAGGAGTCAGAGGCTCTATAATCAAACTAAATTTCTACCATGTCAGTAGCACTCCTTGTTGGAATTGGAAATGAAATTAATGGCAAACCAAAAAATTCACAACATTCTATAAATTTTCACAGTGGTATTCCGTTTGTCAAATTATGTTATTCAACACATTCTCCAAAAGGAGAATACTGGGAAAGACACTATGGTCTAATATTTACAATGTTCTCTTGAGGCTATCATGATTACATTATAAAATATTAGAGTAAAGAGATGAAGAGAAGAACCTCAACAGATGTTTTATTTTCTTGCTTCCATTTCCACTCCTGTTCAGGTTGTTTGCAGCATTCCCTCCCTTCCTTTCCCAGTGTTGTCCACCCAATGCACCCTTCAGTTAATTCATTCAGTTCATTCATTCATTACTTACCCTTTATTGAGGCTACTGTATGCCAGTCACTGTTCTGGATGCCAGAGAAATAGCAGTGACCAAGACAAACGAGGAGCCTGCTTTAATGGAGCTTGGATTCCAACAGGACGTTCTGACAGTGATGGTTGTACTGTGCTGTCCAATGCAGTAGCCACTGCCGTGTGCAGCTGCGGAACACTTGGAATGTGGTCGGTGGCCTTTCTCCTGGACAGATGAGTTTTCGTGGATGACAAAGACAGCAGGCTACTAAACAAATACATCAGAGAATTTTGGAAAATGATAAGTGGTTCAAAGACTAGGAGTGGAATTGTTGGGTCATTGCTGGTTGTGGTAACTCCATGCATAATATTTTGAGGAACTGTCAAACTGTTTTCTAAGTAGCTGTACCATTTTACATCCATATCAGCAGTGTATGTACGTGAATTCCAAATTTTCTATGTCCTCACTTTGAGATTTTCAGAGGTTTATCACATTTTCTTTTTTTTTTTTGAGATAGAGTTTTGCTCTTGTTGCCCAGGCTGGAGTATAATGGCGTGATCTCGGCTCACTGCAACTTCTGCCTCCCAGGTTCAAGTGGTTCTCCTGCCTCAGCCTCCGGAGTAGCTGGGATTACAGGTGCACATCACCATGCCCAGCTAATTTTTGTATTTTTAATAGAGACGGGGTTTCGTCATGTTGGCCAGGCTGGTCTTGAACTCCTGACCTCAGGTAATCCACCCGCCTTGGCCTTCCAAAGTGCTGGGAATACAGGCAAGAGCCACTGTGCCAGGCCTCCACATTTTCATTCACGTGATAGTTACATGGGGAGGAAGGCAATGTTAGTTCCAGTGGCCAGGGAAGGAGAACAAATGACAGAAGCCAGTCATGGGATGAAACGGAGGGAAAAACGTTGAGAGAGAGCGGCTGGTGCCAAGATGCTGGATGCAGGAATAAGCTTGCTTTGGAGGAGCAGATAGAAAGGCGGTGTGGTTAGAGTGTGGTAAGGAGAGTTAGGAGTCAGGGCCTTGTGGGCTGTGGCAAGGAATAAGATTTGAAGTATTAGGGGAAGCCATTGGAAGTTTAGCTTTAAATCAAATTTGAGATATAGTTCATCCACCACAAACTACTCTTTTGAAGTGTACAATTCACTGGTTTTTGGTTGATGGTTCTGAAACCATCACCGCTATCTAATACTAAAATATTCTTACCGCCCCGGTAAGAAACCCCCATATCTGTTAGCAGTCACTCCTTATCACCCCTCTTCCCCAGCCATTGGCAACAATTATGTTTGTTTTTTTCTATGGATTTGCTTATTGTGGACATTTTAGAGAAATGAAATCATACAATACGTGAACTTTTGTGTCTGACTTCTTTCACTTAGCATAAGGGGTTCAAGCATCATTTCTGTTTAGTATTTATTAGTACTCCATTCTTTTTGATTGCCAAACAACATCCCTTTGTATGGCTAGATCATATTTGCTTTATCTGTAAGTTGATGGGCATTTGGTTTGTTTTCACTTTTTGGCTGTTGGGAATAATTCTGCTAAGAACATTCGTGTACGGGGCTTTTTGGCACGCGTGCTGTCAGTTTTCTTGGGTATATGCCTAGGAGTGGAATTGTTGGGTCGTTGTTGGTCATGGTAGTTCCCTGCTTAGTGTTCTGATGAACTGTTTTCTAAGTTGCTCCATTGCCGGTGCATTTCTCCCTATATGCTTCTATTATGACAGCTGTCACGGTCTCCTTTGCCTTATGGGGAGTCATATTCCCCTGCTCCCCACCCCAACTTCAGTGTTCCTGCTTATGTCCCCTAATTCCCCATAGCACAGCCAAGACCTGCTACTGTTCGTAAGATTTTGGTAATCACAGTGATTTGCAACCAAGTCTTGTGCTTGCTTTTTGGAGGTCTCAGGCCCATTTGAATCGCACAGGCGTCCAAGGAAAGAAGAGGGCATGTGCAGAGATTTTATTCCAAACCCACTTCTCTTTCAATGTCTGTCTTGCTCCCATCCCCCTCGCAGCTTCTGGCTGAGGTCAGCATAGTGCGATCACTCCAACCAAAGGGAGAGGCCGGTGCTGCAGATTCGGGCCACCGTTTCCTCTTGGGCTTAGGGCCCGTAACAGACCTGGGAGTTCTGGGAGCCTCCTCCCCGTAGGAGACAGCACAGCCTGAGAGAGCGAGTCCTCACCAGCCCACCCACTCCACTTTTTCTCAGTCCCATCGTAGTTACTTTTACATTTATGCTTTCTCTTGATTTGGCAAGGACAAGGTGAAATCCAGTTAGAAAATCCGAGTGTAGTTGCTGTTTCCAAAAGTAAAATAAATAATAAATTGAAAAGATGAAGAAGAGAATTGGGTAAAGAAAATATTTATGAATTTTCTTCTTACACGTGTCTGTTTGGAGTTGAAACCTACAGGCTGGGAAGGGGAAGCATGTTACAGCTACGGCATCTCTCAGCGAGGCTTTGCCTTCAGCCTGCCTTTGGCAGGAGCAGACGTGGAAGATTTCTTCTAGCCTTAAATTTCTATAATTCTGTTTATACAGAACAAAGTTCTACAAACTCCTCTGGCAACAGAGGTTCAATTTCCAAAGTTTCACAAGTCCTAGAGTCAGGACATTTCATGGAAATCCTAGCAAAATCAGCTGTAATCCATGGCACACTTCCAAGCATGTCCACAGGGCAAGCTTCCCTTAGCGGGTGGGATGCGCGTTGTGAGGACAGATAACCAAGTGTTAAAGAACACTTCTCTGCGTCGAGGAACTCAATCAACCTGAATTCTCAGCTCTGCAGTTGGAATGTTTTAAGGGAAAGAGGAAAACCTCTGAAAATGAAATTCAGGAAGCTACATGTGCTTTGCTTCACAGTTGCAGGGACTCCCTGAAGTCAGGAATGAGGAGACAGCCCTCAGGGACTTAGGATGCAGCAGGAGTGCCACTGGCTGGTACAGATGCCAAGACTCCACTCCAGGGGCTCATGTGGACCACACCTGCCTTTCCAGATGCTAGATGCCTTCATTGTGTGCTCCTGGTGTTTGCTTTCAGAAACGACTCCGTTTTTCACAAGAAGATGGCTTTGTTTACTTGTATAGTGTTGCCTTCTTATAACGTCCTGCCTGTGACATAAACATAGGATCTGGAGTCAGGAGACCAGGGTTTAAGTCTTGGCTCTGCCGCTGTTGGCAGTAGGGCCATTGTCAAGTTGCTTAGTTTCTCTGAGCTTCAATTTTCTCATCTGTCGAAAAGGGATGATATTAGTAAGAGTATTATTAAGGAAATAAGTGAAGTGACTGTTTTATCATGTCTGAGCATATATAGAAGATGCTATGTAAGGGATTATTCTTGCTTTTCTCCTTCTCAGTGGGCCTGTGACAATATGGTAAGACAAGTGGCTAATCAAAGAAATTCAGTACGTGGGCTAACTGGCCACATTTCCATATTCACTGGTGTTTAGGAACTCATCCTCCAAGTCCTCATTCGTTGAAATTTGTTTTACAAATCACCCAGAAGGAGTTGAGAGGAGAGGTTTTGGTTGTATTTTGGGAGCAGAAGGTGACAGTAGGGAAAGAGCTTCTGATCCAATCATTTTAATGGACGCATAAGCACCACGCAGCTGCGGGAGACCACAGCTCCTTCTCACGTGGGAGGCCTTTGAGTCTGCCTTTGATCTCTGCTCCTCCCTACGTACTCCACTGTGCCTTTGGAGCTGTTCCCTCTACTGCCGTTGCTCCCTGAGGGTCCCTGTCTTCCACTGGCATTTTAATTGGGCCCCAGTTCTCTCAGGAAAAGCCCCAAGATCAACCCACACACCCCTTCATAGAAATGCCTTTTTTCTCTTTCTCTTAGGTGTTTACCCTGTTTTCTAGGCCGGTCCGTAGAGTACATATCAGCAGTTGAGCCCAACAAGTGAGAAAGGGCCCGTGTATTAGGCGTCTCCCAGGCACCCTCCATGCGTTCGACAGGTGTCCTCCTTGGTCTCCAGTGACTGGAAAGCAGGACGGCAAGCAAGTAGAGAAGGAAGGCTCTGAAGATCGGTTTCTTTGTGTCCTCTTAAATTTCAACATATAAATGATGTCTAGTGATGTCCTGTGCCCTGGGCATTGGGAGTAGAAGAGAGAGGAAGGGAGTTTGGGGAGTTTTGAGTTGTTTGGCCTGATCGACTTCTCTGCTCAGTAAGATACAGAGACTGGTGGTATGCAGGGGCTCCCTAAAGAGTGTCTAGAATGAAAGTGCCCGTTCTGATCCCAAGGAAAATAACAGACCAGCATTTGCATGTGATTAACAAAATCTTTCAGTCTTATAATCTCCCATGGTCTAGACCAGAACTGTTCAATAGAACTTTATGCAATCGTTTTACATTTAAATTAAAAATTCTGTTTTGCTGTCACAATCGCCACATTTCACACACTCAGTGGCCATGCGTGTTTAGCGGGAACCCTGCTGGACACTGCAGGTCCGGACCACAACTGTGTAAATGTGGAATGGGCACTGCTGTGCTCACTTGATCTACTAATCAAGGTCTGGGTGAGGCATGAGGATCGGGTCTGGGGGCAGGAAACATAAGGCCGATTCATGCTGACCGCCTAGAACTAAATCAAATGGAAACACTTCAGCTATGACAGGAAATATCCTCTCCATTTATGTAGGGCATCCACTGAGTAAATGACTTGTAAGTTTACTTCATCTTCTTTATTTACATAGGGCTTACACCAAGTAATGAATGGAAACTTCTAGAGGGTATTTAAACCCCAGAAAATTCTGTAGCGGGGCTCTTGAGCCCCTGTGCTCGGGTCCGCTCACACTTTCATTTACTTTCATTTTCAGTAAATCTCTGCTTTTGTTGCTTCATTCTTTTCTTGCTTTGTTTGTGCATCTTGTCAAATTCTTTGTTCAAGATGCCAAGAACCCAGATACCCTCCACTGGTGGCAATGGTGCAGATAAGAGGTCTTGGGCTCTTTGGCCTCCAGGAAGCAGATGGGGAAAGAAAAGGAACGTAGTGGCTGGGTGAGCTGTAGGAGTGGCCGGGACTGGCTCAAACCGAAGAGGTCATGCTTTGTTTAGTGAGGCAGTTGCTTCTTGGCCATTCGGAAGTGCATGCCCAGGGATGCCAGATCTTTCCTTTCCTTTTCTTCTTTCTTTTGACATTGATAATGAATTTTAAAAATGTTAACATTATATAGGCTAATAAAGAAGAACCAAAAAACTAAAAACCTAACCACACTGGAGCCCTGATATAGCCACTGAAGTTCAGATTCTGCAGATGGACCAAACCATTGCACCTAAAACAGTGTCTGTGGAATCAGCTTCCATGGAGATGAGGGGATTGTAGGATATTGGCTGTTTGAACCTGGGTTTGAGTTTCCAGAAATGGGCAGACCAAGTAGATTGCAGTAGAGGTCAAACAAACGAACAAACAAACCAAAAATCCTTTTTGTTGTTTATTTTAGGAGTCAAAGTCAAGAAGTTTTCAGTCTGCACGCAGGCCGACAGAGAGCAATGGTAGGGATAGGCCCCCAAATATGATGTCAGGTACAGGATTTCCCCAGCGGTCTTACGTTGCAGCGTGTCATCATTTCATGGTGTGCTCTGACTCATCCACAGGTAAGGAAGAGGAAAATTGCTTCTGTGCGCCAGTGCACAGACAGTTGTTAGTTGCTTCTGAAATTTTCACTGTAAGACCCCAAAATCATAGCACAGGAGTCCATCTTGAAATAAAAACACAAACATTTCAATAAAAGGAATGGATGAGGGGGAAATTAGTTAGTTAGTTACAGAGATGTCGATTATCTTCATGAACAACCATCCTTTTGTTAGATGATAAAAGTTATTACATATCCAATCCATTGTTGTGATCTATAAAAGCTAGAGACAGTTTCAGCTTTCAAAAGTAAAGATCATTGTACAGAAAGTATCCGCTTTATTAATTCAACACTGTAAACATTTGCTGTATCTTAAAACTCAAGTGTGTAACATCCTGTGTTTTTTAATTATTATTATTTTGAGACAGAGTCTCATTCTGTTGTCCACGCTGGAGTGCAATGGCACAATCTCAGCTCACTGCAACCTCTGCTTCCCAGGTTCAAGTGATTCTCTGGCCTCAGCCTCCAGAGTAGCTGGAATTACAGGTGCCTGCCACCATGCCCAGCTAATTTTTGTATTTTCAGCAGAGACAGGGTTTCACCATGTTGGCCAGGATGGTCTCAATCTATTGACCTCGTGATCCACCTGCCTTGGCCTCCCAAAGTACTGGGATTATAGGCATGAGCCACCACGCCCAGCCCACGTGTCATCTTTCTATCCGGGCCCTAGGTGATATTCCCTTTCAACATCAGCCCATTTCCTCTTGCATCACTCTTCCCACATGACAGATATCCAGTGCCTCCAATAATGACATCAAAAGGGATGAGGCTGAAAAACAGATCAGAACTTGCTTGGATAACCTATTTTTCCTAATTATGGAACAACACTAGACAACATGAAAATCTATCCTAAAACCCCTATAGGCTTACCTGTAGTTGCAAGCAACAATGAAAGGTCTAAAAATATTTACACTTAGACATTATGAGCATTCAATCTTTGTGACATTTTAAAAAATTCTGTTTTCATACTTGCATTTTTATCTACCAAATAAAAATTGGATAGAAAATGTTTGAGTTCATGAAAGAGAAACTTAGCAATAAAAACCAAGGTTTTATTACTTTTTCTAAACAAACTGAAGCTGTAATGCTCAGCCTCCTGCTGTCACTCTTTACAGCAGCTCCTCAGTCTGAGGTCTGGGGAGACAACGCCACTTTCCAGTCCCGTTCCTGACTCAGTGGTCAGGATCCGCTTTGAACATTCCCTTGAAGAACTCAGACCCGCTCTCTGAAAGACAAAACGACAGAAACATAGAGCCCTGTGTTCTCATTTGAAATGAGGCAAATGTTCAAAAGGAGTTGTTTTTTACAGATGATAGGAAAGGCCAGGAAGACAGACTCAGTTTCTCTTTGAAGGTTTAATTTCCATGCTTCCAGTCTGGTGTATTTGAGCATGATGATAGCTGCGAGCAAAACCTCCTCAATTCACTGATGTCTTGGAATTAAAACAAACCTCTGCATCATTCTTTCACACAGCAAGCATTTGTCAAGGGTCACCTGTGAGCATAGTGCACTAGAGAGGCCCTGAGGGACACAGGAGAGGCAAGCCACACCCTCCTGGCTCCAAAGGGTTTACGGTCAGGACCTCTGCTGGGATGAACAGTTCCTTGAAGGAGCTAAACGGCAGGTGGTTTAGCTTCGTGGCCTTGGTAGGGAGAAGGGCGGCTGTGCGTTAGAGCCATTTGGAATGAATTGGAGTTGTGTGTTCTGCGGGACCTGAGCTGCCGGGTGGTTTACAGCTATATGAAATTGTATGCCAAGGGGAAACATGGCTATGCGGATTCCTGGCTTCTGTAGGAAATAGCCAGAAAGCAAGTTATTTAGATGACTCAATAAAAAGAAGAAATGGAGACCCATACTTCTTGACTAAACGTGGCTTACTCACAGGAGGATGAGGCAAGGAGAGGAGAGAAAGGGGAGAAAAGCGTGTAGGTGCAGGTCAGCGCAAGCACATGAATCTAAGAGGCAGATGGGGCTGCCTGGAAAGGGAAAACCTCAAGGCGAATGCATCAGAGTGGCCTGATGATTACAGAAAAGTTCTAACATGATGCCTGATGAATCTACAGCACCTCTCCTGGAAAGACTCAGAGGACTTTGCGATGTTATAAAATTAATTATTATTTTTTTTTTGAGATGGAGTCTCGCTCTGTAGCCCAGGCTGGAGTGCAGTGGCACGATCTTGGCTCACTGCAACCTCCGCCTCCCGGGTTCTGGTTCAAGCAATTCTCCTACCTCAGCCTCCCAAGTAGCTGGGATTACAGGCATCCGCCACCACGCCTGGCTAATTTTTGTATTTTTTAGTAGAGATGGGGTTTCACCATCAAGACAGTTCAATCTGGTCTTGAACTCCTGACCTCATGATCTACCCACCTCAGCCTCCCAAAGTGCTGGGATTATAGGCATGAGCCACTGCGCCCGGCCAAATTAATTTTTATTAAGTGTGTTTAACACTCTAAAATACATTCCAATCTCAGTGATCTCTCTTCTGCTATTAATTTATTCCAGCTCTTTCTAAACTATCCATGGGAATCCTCCCATCCCCTATTTACCAATCCTTTGAGTCCTCAGGCTTAGCTAATTTTATCTAATCTGCAAGGTGGTAGTGTGTAACGGTCAGTAGATGCCACTGTCTAATAGTGAAGGTGTCCACACAACCAGCTGGTAGGTCAGAAGCTTCAGGTTCCCTGATGGATTAGCTCCCTGCTTGGTCGTCTGTGTAAGGTCTCAGATCTGTGCATAGTATTTACTTAAGTCAGGGATGTAGCCACCTCTCCATTTCAGAGATGACGTTAGAGCTGGGATTTGCCCCAGCCTCTGGCTGCAGCACATTGCCTCATGCACTAAGAAGCCACAGTTGCCCTTCAAGGCTGATTCAATGGCATTTCATGGCATCTAACCCTGGCCCACTGCCCTCTGGACTTAGGTCTGTAAGTTGTGGCCAAAATCTGAGCTTGGAAGATGGAGATGGGATCAGGTACCACATGGTCCTGGGTGCAGGAGCCAGTCTGAGTGTGTCCCGTCACTTGATAGCAGACAGACACTCTTCATCAGCTACTCAGGACTCCAGGCGCCAGGAAGCAAGTTGAGGTCAGGGAGTTTGTTTTATCTACTGATTTGGAAAAATATTTAGCCTCCCTGGAACAGAGATGTGCATTCCGTGTGCCTGAAGCCATGAAATTTGGCAAGTCCCATATCAGATACCTAAAACTGTTATACAACTCAGTCTAATTTACACTGTAAGGCTGCCAGAGGGAACTAGGTCTCTCCCTTG
Source organism: Aotus nancymaae (assembly GCF_030222135.1). Taxonomy (NCBI): domain Eukaryota; kingdom Metazoa; phylum Chordata; class Mammalia; order Primates; family Aotidae; genus Aotus; species Aotus nancymaae. The sequence goes on from NW_026988425.1 coordinate 32,135,201, forward strand.
GTCCAAAAGTCCCCTCTGACAATTCTAAGGGCCCAACAATCAATGTCAGTCATCAACAGCAACGATAATAGTAGTAATAATGCTGTCCATTGCCCATGTTTCACCTATTCAAGGCCTGTAGCTTTGGACAATCAGAAGTCAGAATTTGGCTCAGAGGGACATGTGAGTGACTCATGCAATAGTTTGGCCGTCTTACAAATGAAGACAAAGGTGCCTGATAGTGTGAATTAGAATGAAAACATCTCCCAAGCTAGCATTTCTTCCACAAAGGGCTCTTGCTGCCAGAAAAGAAAAGCTATCTTTCATGTCATTTTTCACCAAAGAGGCCATTGCATGTCTGATAATTGTTTTTAAAAATTGTTTCTTTTTACATTTAAATGTTTATTTTTCCTAACCACTAGACCACCGGGGAAAAATTGTTTTTTAAAATCTTAATTCTGCGACTTAATTTTGCATGGGATGTGTGAATCTGCAGGGGCAAGAACTTAAAACTGTGCTCTCTAGGGAAATAACACTTAGAATGGAAAGGCCAACTCAGAATCAGTGTGTGCAGCACTCACCTTTCAAACGATTAATGGTGACTGTGGTGTGTATACGTATATGTGTGCCGATCTGTCAAAGAGCATCCATTTTAGATTAAACAGCTCTGGGTTCCACTTGAGACTCAGCAGATTCTTCAGTTTTCTTATATGGATTTTCTGTTCATCACACCAAAGTTTATTCTGTGAAATGTTAGTTTTGCAGAATAGGAAAAAAAGATCACAAGAAAAAAAAGGAAATCACAATTAAATCAATGAAGTTCAACTGGCTATGGTTAAATGAAGTTTAGTCATAGGGTCACTCAAAGCCTTTAAAATATTAAAATACAATGTGGCTGTCAAAGAAGTAACAACATATAAATTAAAATGCAATGAATACCCAAGAGTTTCCCAAACTTACCTGACTATGAACATTTTTTTTTTCATAGAGCCACTCATGAAATTGATGAATTTAGGGAAATCCTACGTTCCTCTGGACTTCAGGTTGAAAGTAATGAGACCAAACACTAGCTTAGGCAAAAAAGAGAAAATCATTTGCTCCACACCAAATCAAATCAATGGCAGGATGAGGGTGGAGATAGCCTCCTGGGCAACTGGAGCAGCTGATAATAGTTAATATTTATTGTGAAGTGACCATGTGCCAGGCTCTGTTCGGCATGCTTCTCGTGCATTAATTCATTCAATCCTGACAACAGCTCCATGAGTTAAGTACTATTATTATCTTTTACAGAAGAGGAAACTCGGGTTCAAAGAGGTTCAGTTTCCCAAGGTTGCCTAGGCAGTCTGACTCTGAGCCACACTTGGAACCACTGACCTTGTGCTTCTCCAGGGACTTAAATGCTGTCAAAGGTTATTTTTTCTGCATGACTCTTGCGTCTTTGGGTCTATTTAATTCTCTTCAACCAGCTTTCCCCATGAGACAGAGACCTGGCTCCCACCTCTCAGCCTGCCCCCTACCTCCTTCCCGGGAAAGGGCTTCCTCTTCCAATTCCTATTAAAAACATTCTGGCCTGGGCGTGGTGGCTCACGCCTATAATCCCAGCACTTTGGGAGGCCAAGACAGGCAGATCTTTTGAGGTCAGGAGTTAGAGACCAGCCTCTCCTAAAAATACAAAAAAAAAAAAAAAAAAAAAAAAAAAAGGTGGGCATAGTGGCGCACGCCTGTAGTCTTAGCTACTTGGGAGGCTGAGGTAGGACAATTGCTTGATCCTGGAGGCAGAGGTTGCAGTGAAGCTGAGATTGTCATGCCACTGTGCTCCTCCAGCCTGGGCGACAGAGCTAGACTGCATCTCAAAACAACAACTACAACAACAACAACCACAAAACATTCTGGAGAAGAGCTATGATTAGCCCCTGACTTGAGGTCATGTGCCGAACCTTGGGCCATTCACTAGGGTGGAGGGGCGGGTGGGGTGTTCGCATCAGCTCAGCTCACATACCACTATTGTGGCCAGGAGAGCAGTGAACTGTGATGGCCACTTCCACTATATCAGCATGGTCACTACGGGGTGATAGGGAGCAGTTCTTTGAGAGAAAGAAGGTATGTTTTCTAGAGGAGGTGGCCAGAGACACTGATATTCTGAACTGTGAAATACCTGGGGATTTTAGAAACAAATGGGATATGTGTGTGTAGCTGCCAGCATGGTTCCTGGCACTGCAATAGGCTGTTGATTCATCGTGGCTACTTTTCTATTCAGGTTGCAGAAGAGAAAGACTTTCTTTTTAACGTGCAAATGCTTAATTAAGCAGGCGGAAGAACTAGCTAGGAAGGCTGCTTTGTAAAACCAGTCCCATAGTTAAAAAAAGATAGCCAGGTCAAGGTCTAGGTCTGAGAGGTCAGGCCAGGCTGGCAGACAAACAAAACAAGTTCAGGGGATCGTGTGGCAAGATCCAAATTTATCGTAAAGCTCAGACATGTTCATGCAACAGGCCAGGGTCAATCTCAGAGGTCCAATTTGAGTGAGAGGGCGTGGGCAGGGGTCCAGACAGGCAGATGGGCCAGCCCACAGCAAGGTCTGGAGGAACCCAGGATCGGGCTGGAGTGCAGGATCCTACTGGGGTAGAGGTTAGGGAGCCATCCTCAGAGGCAGCAGGGAGACAGAGAATCTCAGATTCCAAGATAAAGCAAGTGTGTACCAAGTGAAGTCAGGGATTTTTTATGGAGCCAAGTGATGCCAGAGAGAATTTCCTCCAAGCCCTAGAAGAGAAAGTCAACATACACCACACATTGAGTTACTTCCACCAGCTATACCCACATATCCCAAAGTCAGCATGGACCTACTTGCAGTAATGGGTTTCTGAATCCCAAAGAGGGGCATGCGTGGGTGCTCGCTGGCCGACAGCTTCAGTTCTGAAGGGCAGCCCTCCTCAGACCTGTCTTGTTTCCTTGCCCTTTCGCTTTGCATTACCCAGCTCCATGTGCAGGATCGGTGAGGAGCGCTGCCTCCTCTTCTGTGATGATCCACGAGGGAGATCCTCACCCACCTTTGCTGTTGTAGCATCTACTACTGCTGCTGTGAAAAATGACCATGAACCTAGTGGCTCAAAGCAATGCACATTTATTATCTAACAGTTCTAGAGATCAGAACTCAAAAATGGGTCTCACTGGGCTCACATTAAGGAGCTGGGAAAGCTGTGTTCCTTCTGGACACCCTTTCCCTGCTCTTTTTTTTTTTTAACCTCCATTTTACAGCAAGCAGTTCAGGTTTTTTTTTTTTTTTTTTTTTTTTTTTTTTTTTTAAGGTAGGGTCTCTCTGTGTTGCCCAGACTTGTCTTGAACTCCTGAGCTCAAGGGATCCTCCTGCCTCAGTTTCCCAAAGTGCTGGAATTACAGGTGTAAGCCACTGTACCCAGACCCTTTTCCTGCTCTTTCCAGCTTCTAGAGGCATCTGCATTCCTTGACTTGTGGTGCCCTCCTCCATCTGTGGCGGCAGCAGCGCAGCCTCTTCCAGTCTCTCTCCGACCTGACTCTCTGCCTCCCTTTTGTAAGGAACCTTATGATTACATTGGACTGTCCCCTCCCCCATAATCCAGGATAATTGCCTCATCTCAAAGTCCTTAACTTGATTGTACCTGCGAAGTCCCTTCTGGCATGTGAGGAAACATATTCACAGGAGTCAAGGATTAGGATGTGGACATCTTTGGGGGTTCATTAATCAGTCCACCAAAGTTGTCATGTTCACCTTTAAACCTCATTTCCCAGTGCACACATCTCCACAATGTTTCCATTGGCCTGTCCCAGGTTTTATAAACACCTGCAGAGGTACCACCGGGATGGGAGCTTGTGTGCCCTGGTGCTAGTTGCTCTTTGTGGAGGAGGATGGGGCTAGAAGGTACGTGCTGTCACTGAGTGAGGTGGGCTTCTGGAAGAGCTGTTGCATTTGGTAAGGCCTCATTACCCAGAGACCCCCACCGTTACATTTTCCTTTACAAAGGCAACAATCTCTTAGCAGCTTCTGTTGAGAACTAGTCCTACGTAGCTATTATATTCAAGCAGATTTTATGGAAAAGCAAATGGGACTGATAGGTCTTTTTGAAAAAACTCTCACACCTGTGCTCCAGGAAATAAGCATGATCACAGTCTTGTTTGTAACGGTGAAAAATCACAGACAACTAAAACTTCCCTCAGTAGTAGAAAGGACAAAGAAACTACTGATAAACCTGTAGTGATCACCATAAATGAATTAGAAATGCGTATGTTAATATGGAAAAATATCAGGAATGGAATGTTAAGTGAAAAACCCCAAGTTATACAATCGTATTGTCTATGGTTATGTACGTAGGAGGTAAAAGTGTAAAAATATGCCTGGGATGGAAAGACCCCCCCCCCACTTCAGAGTAGGGGTCCCACTGGACAGGAGGGACAGAATGGGATTGGAGAAGGCCACATAGAGGACAATAGCCCCATTGGTAAATTTAAATTTCATTTCATTTTTTTTTTGAGATGGAGTCTTGCTCTGTTGCCCATGCTGGAGTGCAGTGGTGTGATCTCAGCTCACTGCAACCTCTACCTCCTGGGTTCAAGTGATTCTTCTGCCTCAGCCTCCTGAGTAGCTGGGATTACAGGCATGCACCACCATGCCCAAATAATTTTTTTTATTTTTAGTAGAGCTGGGGTTTCACTATGTTGGCCAGGCTGGTCTTGAACTCCTGACCTCAGGTGATCCACTCGCCTCGGCCTCCCAAAGTACTGTGGTTACTGGCGTGAGCCACCGCACCTGGCCCATTTCATTTCTTTAACAAAAAACTGAATCGAATATGGAAAAATGGAAATATGTGTTATGGCTAATGGTAGGCATCACGTGTTTGTTACAGCATTCTCTGTATTCTCTGTATAGTTTGAAATATTTAATAATAAAGAAATAACTCATTTAAAATCTAAAAAAAGACATACTGTAGCTATTTGAAGTATTTTTAAAAGCAACACTTAAAAAAATAATAAAATATTAAAAAGGAATTTCAACTACTCCCATTATAGAGTAGACTGCATACAGAGCCAATTAATGATTTATAATTTTTCAACACTGTATTTTGACTTAAAGACGGATTTAACATCCAAAGTTTAAGCTCTTTAATAATTACATAATTAGCAAATTAGTAATTGGTTTGCTTGTCTTTCTAAACAGCACAGTCAGTGAGAATGCATTCTCTCATTTTCTTTCTTTTTCTTTTTTTTTGAGATGAAGTCTTGCTCTGTTGCCCAGGCTGGAGCGCAGTGGTGCAGTCTTGGCTCACTGCAACCTCCGCCTGCCGGGTTCAAGCAATTCTCCTGCCTCAGCCTTCTCAGCATCTGGGATTACAGGCACTTGCCACCACGCCTGACTAATTTTTTGTATTTTAGTAGAGATGGGGTTTCATCATGCTGTTCAGGCTGGTCTCGAACTCCTGACCTCATGACCCACCTGCTTCTTCCTCCCAAAGTGCTGGGATTACAGGTGTGAGCCTCTGCACCCGGCCTCATTTTCTTTTTATGCAAAAATCCACTTGAAAAAGGAGTAGGGATTTTATACTAACTCTAATTCTTACCACAGACCTCTCTAATGTAAGTTCAGCATAAACTTGTTTTAGTAGGATAAAGTTGGCATTTTAGATTTTTTTTTCCTCCAGAGACTTATGCAACAGACATTAATTTTCTCTATGGAACTAGATGGAAAAATATGTTAGTTAAAAATTTTATAATGAATACAGAGTTATATCTCTTCACTATGGCAATACTGAATCAATCAAACTTTATCCAAATAATGATATGAGAATTCAGCTTTACCAGTTCTACATTTCTGCCTTCTACAAAATGTTACAGGCAAATTTAAAAGTAATTGCCATTTAGAAATTTAATCTAATACCCTGCCCCTTCTTTTATAGTCCCCTTGTACTTTGTATACTTACACTGCATGTATCATATTGAATTAATTTTTTAGTCTTCCAAAATTGCAAGGATGAAGTTCCTGACACCTTGTAGAGTAAGATTTTTTTAAAATTTTTAAAATTTTTTTTGAGATGGAATCTGGCTCTTTCGCCCAGGCTGGAAAGCAATGGTGCGATCTTGGCTCACTGCAACCTCTGCTTCCCGAGTTGAAGCAATTCTCCCACCTCAGCCTCCCGAGTAGCTGGGATTATAGGCATCTGCCCCCATTCCTGGCTAATTTTTTGTGTTTTTAGTAGAGATGGGGTTTCACTATGTTTGCCAGGCTGGTCTTGAACTCCTGACCTCGTGTTCCGCCCGCATCAGTCTCCCAAAGTGCTGGGATTACAGGTGTGAGCCACCGTGCCTGGCTACTGAGTAAGAAAATTTGTAGATGAAAAACATGATTTTATGGAGTTGAGGGCGTGCAATTAGAAGTGAACAAATAAAAGTCATACAATTTGTTTTGTTGTTCACAAAGTTAAAGCAATAAAGATAATACATTCGGGGCGGCTGTTAGGCCATACAACTTCTCTGTTTGAAATTTAAAAGGCGCCTCTTTCTCTGGGTGGTTACAGCCCCAACTGGACAGGTGCCCTACTGCAGAGCACAGCCTGCCTGAGCATGCGTGGCTGAGAAGGATTATTCATAATATTTTCAATTCTTAAAAGAGTAATATGAGTATGATATAAACAGTTTAAATTTGCAACCCCTTGCCTGAGACATTGTAGGATTTATCTCCTCTGCACTTGCACTAATATGGATGCAGATTTGTTTGGCTGTAATGAAACAACATATACAGCAAGAGGCATTTTACTTCATCTGGGTCCGTGTGTCTCTTCAAATGGGGTCTGTGAGTCAGGACTGTTGACAGTCATTTCTCATACTTGCCCATGGTTTCAAATATGATGCTTCCAGCCCAACAGAGCCTGAGCAGTGGAGGTGGAAGCAGGTGCCTGCTGGGGCAGTCATCCATAGGGTGCTCAGGCAGCAGGAATACAGAGGTGCAGTGTAGGTTGGTTGTGCAGATAGAAAACAGTCTTGAGTAGAGATAAATAACTTGAGGCTGGGCGTGGTGGCTCAGGCCTGTAATCCCAGCAGTTTGGGAAGACAAGGCAGGAGAATCGCTTGAGCCCAGGAGTTCGAGACTAACCTGGCATCTCTCTCTCTCTCTCTCTTTTTCTCTCCACATACGTGTGTGTGTGTGTGTGTGTGTGTATTTGGAGTCTCACTCCGTCACCCAGGCTGGAGTGCAGTGGTGTAATCTTGGCTCACTGCAACCTCTGCCTCCTGGGTTCAAGTGATTCTCCCACCTCAGCCTCCCGATTAGCTGGGATTACAGACATGTGCCACCATGCCCGGCTAATTTTTTCTATTTTTATTAGAGATGGGGTTTCGCCATGTTGCCCAGGCTGGTCTCAAACTCCTGACCTCAGGTGATCCGTCGCCCTTGGCCTCCCAAAGTGCTGGGATTATAGGCATGAGCCACTGTGCCCAGCCCTGTCTCCTAAATACGTTTGCAGCACCTCCTCATCCAGTCGCATCCAGTCAGTAGCCCCAGGCAACTGGAATTCTGAAACCGAGTGAAGTGAGGCACAGGCAACTTCCTCACAAATGATTTACTTTATTATTTAACATGCCCCCCAATCATTGGCTGGGATTAGAAAAGGCTTTCACACCAATACCTCCAATTCCAATCCGACACCATGGGACTCGTTCATCCTTTCCATATTTGTACCTCTCTTCCGCACGAGATAAACCTGGCTCCCGCTATCTTCACTTCAGTCCTTTGATGGACCCCTCTGCATATAACCAGTCTGCCATGCCTTCCCCTATATAGGTGCCCTTCTTGCTCCGAGGGTACTGACACCCCTTGCTGGGCCCCTCCACAAAGACCTTCCCTTGCCCCAGCGTCCCACCTGGCTCCTCCCCGCAGGGATCCCTCCGCCTCGTGCCCTAACCCCACTGGCCTGCCCCGCGTATGAAAGTTGTTCTTGTTGGACTCAGCTCCCTGTTTTGGGTCATCAGTGTTCTTTTATTTTCTGGTGAAGATGCCTATCTTGTTCTGCTTTGCCTAGTAGTTTTAGGACTGAATGGTTTGAGATGAAAAGAGAAGGGAAGGGGAAGAAGAATTACAAGTACCTTTATTTTTAGAAACAGGGTCTCGGCCAGGTGTGGTGGCTCACTCCTTTAATGCCAGCACTTTGGAAGGCCGAGGAAAGCGGATCGCTGGAGCTCAGGAGTTTGAGACCAGCCTGGTCAACATGGCAAGACCCTGACTGTACAAAAAGTAAATAAATAAATAAAAATTAGCTGGGTGTGGTGGCATGCACCTGTAGTCCCAGCTACTCGGGAGGCTGAGGTGGGAGGATGGTTTGCGCCCGGGAGGCAGAGGTTGTGGTGAGCTGAGATTGAGCGACTGTACTCTAGCCTGGGTGACAGAGCCAGACTCTGTCTCAAAAAAAAAAAAAAAAAAAAAAAAGAGACAAGGAGACAAGGTCTCATTCTGTCACCCAGGCTGGAGTGCAGTGGTGTAACCATGGCTCACTGCAGCCTCCCGGGCTCAAGTGATCCTCACGTCTCAGCCTTCCTAGTAGCAGGGACTGCAGGTTCATTCCTCCACACCCAGCTAATTGTATTTATTTTTATAAAGATGGGCTATCCCTGTGTTTCCCAGTTTGGTCTTGAACTCCTGAGCTCAAACAATCTTCCGGCATCAGCCTCCCAGAGTGCTGGGATTACAGGCATTAGCCACTGTGCCCAACCTATGTGTACTTTTTAATAATATAAACCTTAACCCCACTAAAGAAATGTTGAGCCATTTGAAAAAATAGCGTTAATTTGAAATCTTGCTAAATTGTCCTGCCTGGGGCATCTTTGTGTCACTGCTGAGCCCTGGCTGTTAGACCCTCCTATTTACGTCTCCCTTCCTCCCTTCTGGACAATGCAATCCCCAGGACGTAGGCTTCTCTCAGCTTCCTTCATCTTCCTGGACTTCACTACAGAAGTGCTCTGTGATTCACCTTCTTTTTCTGTTTTCGACTACCCCATTTCTACTATGTTCTTCCTTATCTAAATATGCCTAACAGGAATGACTTGGGTTTACTGGCATCAGAATTCTCAGGCTTGCCAAGGAGATGGACTGCAGTGAAGGTTTATTGCTAGAATTTGTTTATCAGGAACTTGTGAGAGAGTTTTTAGACATGTTTATCCCTGAGTCTGGAGCTTTTTCATAAGTACTTTTTTTTTTTTTTTTTGAGACGGAGCCTTGCTCTGTTGCCCAGGCTGGAGTGCAGTGGTGTGATCTCAGCTCACTGCAACCTCCGCCTCCTTGGTTCGAGTGATTCTCCTACTTCAGCCTCCTGAGTAGCTGGGACTATAGGCACATGCCACCACGCCCAGCTAATTTTTGTATTTTTAGTAGAGATGGGGTTTCACCATGTTAGCCAGGATAGTCTCGATCTTTTGACCTCATGATCCACCTGGCTCGGCCTCCCAAAGTGCTGGGATTACAGGCGTGAGCCTCTGTACCTGGCCAGGAATGTTGAATTGTAACAAGTGATCTTAACCAGTATCATGCCCCACGTTTGAACACCTGCTGAGCTAAAACTGGAAAAAGTGTTGATTCCAGTCTGCTGACTTTTAGTCGATTAAGTAACTTGTCCTTTTGTGTGTGGGAACTAGTCACCGCTGGCCTTATTAATAAAACATGGAGCAAAGACCCTCTTCTGGAATGGACAGGTGTGAGCCAAGCGCCATGTCTGACTGCACACACAGGGGCCGCTGCGGCATGTGTCTGTTTTCTTTAGCAGAGGTTTTTTTAGGTCCAGATCCAGGCCGTGCTGTTCTGTACGTCACTGGACCCTGGAGCAGTGGGCGTCCTTGCTCTCAGGGTAGGAGTGCAGACCTCGAGTCTGGAGACACACGCAGGCCACAATCTTTTCTTTCCTCATGCTGGAGGGCAGACTGGGCCAAGGAATTCTATCTGAAGCAAAGGGATCTGGATGGGATTATGACTGACCATACACGGTGTTATTAAAGACTCAGTAACCCGCTTGGCAAACGTAACGAGCACAGAAATGTGTTCTGATGTCTTTGGGGGCTGAGAACAATTCTACAGTTCTGTGGGCGGAGGGAGGAGTTTTCCCTGAAGGGAGTGGAGAGTCTAACTACCAGTCATCCTGAAAAGAGGCTAGACTTGGAGGAGGAAGTCAGGACATAGGAGGTGGGCCTCAGCCTGAGCTGGAGGACGAACTTTCTCCTTTCTCTGAGGCCTCTGGTTATGTAGGCTGGGCTGCCTTCCAGAAACCTCCTGCTGTGGTGGGTGCCCTGGGCCACGTGACCTTAAGACAGATGGGAACGGACTCAGAACAAGGTGCAGTATTTTAATGTGTTCTCTATGTTGTATTTCTTTTCTGTGATTTCAGAAACACACACACACACACACACACACACACACACACACACACACACACACACAGAGTTTTATTCTAGTCACCTAGAATGGAAAAAAAAAGACCCTGAAGCTGTGGTAGATTTAATCACCTGTAAAATAGGAAAAATAGGACATACTGCGTCAGGTTGCTGTGTGAGTTGGGTGGGATAGCCCATTTAGGCCTCTGTCATCTTGCTTCGAGAACTCCATTCCAATCAAACAAAACCTGTTCTTGACTCCATGTTTCTTTTTTGATAAGCATGCTCATGTACATCTCGCTGCCTCACAGCATTTTATTACTTGGTTCATCCAAAATTGTGGTAAAGAAATGATGACATAAAATAAAATGATGGACTGTCAAAGTGGGCTGGGCACAGTGGCTCACACCTGTAATCCCAGCACTTTGGGAGGCCGAGGTGGGAGGATCATTTAAGCCCAGGAGTTCAAGACCAGTCTGGGCAACATGGGAAGACCTTGTCTCTACAAAAAATGCAAAAATTAGTGGGGCATGGTGGTGCTCACCTGTAATCCCAGTTACTAGGGAGGCTGAGGTGGGAGGCCCAGGAGGCAGAGGTTGCAGTGAGCTGAGATCGCACTACTGCACTCCATCCTGGGCTACAGAGTGAGACCCTCTATCAAAACAAACAAACAAACAAATGAAACCCCCCAAAACCCTAAGAAACTAACATCAAAGTGAAAAGAACTTTAGAGATGCTCTAGTTGAGTTTCCTAATAAGGTTATGTTGGTTTTCCAATGGGACTGTCCTCCCATCACAGGGCATGTAGCAATTCCCAGTTCTCTTAGTGTTTTTGATGACCAAAAACACCCCACACATTTCCAAATGTCCCTGGGAAAAGAGAAAATATTGTTCCTGTTGAGAATCACTAACACCTTCATTTTCACTAGAAGATAGGCAGGCCTGAGAGGTCACATGACTTGCCAAAATGACAGAGTAAATTAAAGAGCTAGAAAAAGAAACCCAGGTCTCCAACTCCTGCAGGTGAGTCTTACTATCCTCCATTGAGTTAGAAAATGAAGACCATGACATACTTGACACTTCCTGTAAGATACTCCCCTCACCCCCAACTTAACACTAACTGAGGGTTAATCCACAGATTTCCTGATATTTCTAAAATTTTCTAATTTGTTTCACCTCAGGTACTATAAAAGGTGAGATTGAAAAGTGAGAGATGATGCAGAAATCTCTAAAAATTTTTGTGTTATTACCCAACTCTTCCCTCACTTTGAACTGTGTGCAAACACTTTAACTTGCCCAACGCTACATTCTTAGAGTATGACCAACTTCATCAGAGGAGTTTTCATACAAAAATATACAATGTTGACAGAACATTTTATCCTAAGTGTATTACTGTTAAAGGCAAATTCTTTGAATATCTGACTGTAGAAGTTAAGGATAATTTCAGTTTGTATAAAATGAAGCTGAACATCGGGAACCACTCTTCATAAACCAAGTACATTAACTAGTTCTTTTAATCTACTTAGTGGGAATCATTTTGACCTGTTGAACTAGCACACACAAGACTGCTTTTTCTTATGGGGGTGACATGAGAACTATTCTCTCCTGAAATATTCTCAGTTCTGTTTGTTCATGTTTCCAATATACTTGTAAACAAGGAATAATTATGAATGAAAGAGATGGACTCTACCAGCAAAAATGAAAATCTCTCTTACTGTAATATACATGGGCACCGAGATAAATCATAACATGCTAATATTAAACTTTTTGAGATTATTTTAGGAAAATACATCCAAAATTTAAACATTCTTTCAGAATTATCCTTATCTCACATGTGAAAGCATTTCTTTTCAACCATCAGTTCTTTTTCCTTTCATTTTAGGTGTCATAATTCTTAATCTAACTCAGCCATAAAATTTAGAATAATTTTTAGAATTTATTTAGAAAGTCAATGCATGTGAAATTTGGTTATGTTGAGTTCATCTTTTTAAATAAATCCAGAATGTCACTTAGCCTTTATGGATCAAAAATGTTTCAAAATGAAGTACTGCATTTTATAATCAGTAGAAAGTAAACTTCTCCATATGTGGCTTTACTTAGAGGAATATCTAGATAATTATTAGCAATTAATTTTATTGTTTATATTTGTAGGATGCATATTTTCTTTTTTAGTGTGAATTATAATTTTTTTTTTCTTTGAGGCAGAGTCTTGCTCTGTCACCAGGCACCAAGGCTGGAGTGCAATGGTGTGATCTTGGCTCACTGCAGCCTCCACCTCCTGGGTTCAAGTGATTCTCCTGCCTCAGCCTCCCAAGTAGCTGGGATTACAGGCACGAGCCACCATGCCCAGCTACTTTTTGCATTTTAGTAGAGACATGGTTTCACCATCTTCACTGGGATGGTCTCAATCTCTTGACCTCATGATCCGCCCGCCTCAGCCTCCTAAAGTGCTGGGATTACAGGTGTGAGCCACCGTGCCCTGCATGAATTATAATTATACTCTGATATATTTATTACAATCATAAAATAACCTGTAGTAAAAAATAATTGTACATTTAAAAATAAAGTATATAATTGCATTGTGTGTAATACAAAGGATAAATGCTTGAGGTGATGAGTAACTCATTTACTCTGACGTGGTTACATATTGTATGCCTGTATCAAAATAACCCATATATAACATATATATGTACATTATGTACACACAAAAACTTTTAAAAAATTTAAGTAAGAATAAAATTGTGACATGGGAACAATATTCTTCAACTTATTTGCTGTTTAAAGCCACTGGAAAAAGAGACCAGAGATGTCATTCAACTCTGTTACCAGACAGTATATTGTTACCATCTTTTACCTACACCCTCGAGTAAGGTGAGATAGGTGAAAGTTGGTGGCGTAATAGCACTTCATTCAAGGCACAATAATTTTAACACATTAACAATTTTTTTTTAAGTAAGTTCACGCATAATCTTAAAAGATAATTTTAAAATTTACTGCATTTTATTACATTTGTTTTCTTACCTAAATGTATAATTGGTAAAACAATTCACTACTAAAATTCAGATTGTTTTCTCTCACTGTAATGCAAAATATTACCTGAACACCTACCTCATGCATATATGATGCATATTTTCTTATTAGAGAAATGGTCTGAATCCCAACATCTACCCTATGAACTCAATTTACATATTTGGATACCATTTGACAATGAAGCTAAGTAAGTTAATGTATTCATAGAAATGAGAGGCTTCACCTACTTAATGGCAATTATCAAGAGGCTGTAAGGTATTTTTCCCTTTAAAATGATAGTATGTAAATAGCTAGGGCATAAGAACTATCAGAATACCTTTGGAAATTTTACACCAAATGTATATATAGGAATTTATAGAAGTGAATGATTGTAATACTCTTTGAAAGGTTCATCTTAGGAGGCCACACGTTCATTCTAAGAATGATGTTAAGTGCTCTGTTTCTCAAACTGAGTGTCATGATCCTTTGGATTCCAAGGATATGGTCTCTGATAACCATGAGTTCTCAATATGAATGTTTAAAATCTATATTTATATTTTTAAAGAAATCTTTAAAAATGTCATATCCGCATGTTATAGATCATCTGGGTGACCATCTCATAACTGAGTACTGGCAAGGATTTTTTTTTTTCTTTTTTAAAGGAGTCCTACTCTGTTGCCTAGGCTGGCGTACAGCGGTGCGATCTCGGCTCACTACAACCTCTGCCTCCTGGGTTCAAGTGATTCTCCTGCCTTAGTCTCCAGAGTAGCTGGGATTACAGGCATGCGCTACCACACCCGGCTAATTTTTGTATTTTTAGTAGAGACAAGGTTTCACCATATTGGTCAGGCTGGTCTCGAACTCCTGACCTAGTAATCCACCCGCCTCAGTCTCCCAAAGTGTTGGGATTACGGGCGTGAGCCACGGCGCCTGGGCCCTTGGCAAGGATTTTTATGCCCCTGTTTGCATTTGTGTTTCCAATTCCCCATCAAATACTACTACGCTATCATGGGCTAATAAGAAAAGACCAGAGATATTTTCACACCAAATGGGAGGCCAAGAAAGGACTTGGCTCTTCTTATCCCAAGGTTTTCTAGTAGATTGAAGGGATAAAGTGGTGGGAGAATTGAGTTATCACAACACATGCAATAGCGTAGCAGTGCTGAACCCCAAAATACTTGCAATGTAGCAGTTGTATTATGTTCACATTGGGAGTAGCAGATCAGTTTCAGAAAAGTATCATCTTTCCAGTTATACAGGTAATTTGAATTATATTGGTTTTGTCATTTCATTTGAATTGCACTAAAAGTTATTGTGGATTTATAATTTTATAAGTGCTATAAATCCAGGGATGATTATCCCTGGTTTTATGTCGGTACACACCTAAGTAATGTGGCAGTAAAAAGTATTTTAAGACAACACTAGATGGTTTGTAAGAGTTTTTCTTTTAAATATTTTTATTTTTTAAATTAAAAGTGGTTCTTTTGATACAACAAAAAGTGATCCTTTTAAGAAACAGTGCTCTGAACATTTTGAACTGTTTCTTTAGAAATTGCCTCTATAGTGCATCTTTCAAAATATTTTTAATAGGATAAATCTTGCTCCTCCAATCATGGATGTGTTAAAGCCACTGCAGCCGACATCTTGTATTTGCCTGCCCAGTGCCCATGAAACCTTTTGCCTTCCGTGTTTCTTTCTGGAATGCAATCTTGGTGGAACTGTCAATCACAGCGCTCCATCCCCCTCATCCCCTATCCCCTGGCCAAGGGCCGGACAGGGGATCCAAATGATGTCAGCCAGACTCTCGCTGGAATTTGAGGCTTGAAGTGGAGTGACACAAGAACTGAAAATAGTTGAAGCTGATTCATCCCAATGGTGGCGGCCCCGAGAGTCTGTCCCGTTAGTTACTGTGACGTTGTTCTCTGGTTTTGACTGGAGTCGGTCTTTCTCAAGACTGGCTGATCAGCAGTTGCTTTACTTCTGTGGCCACTGGTTACCTTTCAACAAATCCTGCTATTTTTGGTTAATTTAGTCAGCGTTGGTTTCTGTTACATGCAGCTCTTGGCAGAGTCGTAAAGAGTAGACATCTGGCAAAAAGGCTTAGTGACAATGCTAGGGTATTTTGTTTGGGGTCACCCAAATATGTGGAACTGAAATCATAAAAATTAAAAAATATGTGTAGCCATTATTGGGGCTACTCAACTGGCTGCATTCTATCAACACTGTTGAAAGAGCTATGGTGTCTACGGCTTTAGGATCAAATAGAGCTGGCTGTCTCACTTACCAGCTGAGTATAACGTTGAGTATGTTACTTGGACTCTCTAAGCCTCAGCTTTGTCATGGTTTCCTCATGAGGATAATAATGGCATTGTTGTGAAGATTAAATGAGATATTATACATAAGGCACATAGCAAACATCAAAAATATAAAGTATTGTTGTTATTACAATTTTGATGTTTGACAGTCACTGAGCTATATGCTGAGGATGCAAAAGTAATAAGAGAAAAGAAATATAAATCACTCATATTTTTCTTGGAAAAACATTGAATTTGTTTGGAAGAAGTATGCTCATATTCTGCTTCAACTGGAACGCAAGATCCCCAAGGGAGTGCTTAATTAACAGCTGAGTTGGAGTAGAAAAAAGAAATTCCTGCTGGCAAAGTAGGAGAAAAGACAGTGTTTGGAAGCCAAAGAATGACAGAGTGGAAATTTTAGGGTGAAAGTTACATAATATGATCCTTTTCATTGACTCCACAATATTTATCAAAGACTACCAAAATTTCGCAAAATGATCATTGTAGTTCGATTTTAAAAATAGAAACTGAGAATGAGTTTTGTACCCTGGTTGCCTTGGATACAGAATGGAAAATCCAGCATATGTAAAATGCAAGGAACAGTTGTCATCTGTTATATTTCTGGTGTGCTACATGGGACTATTGAACTGAGGGACAGCACCCTGTTATTATTTATGTTCATTTATGTTCCAAAAACAGACTCGAAGCAGGATTTTGGGATTGGGTTGAGTATATGTTCAAGAACACAGATTATTTCCTTCACAGGGGTAAGGGGAAAATAGGATGTGGGTAATTCATGGCATGTGGTGGCAGCATGATTACTCAGATCATCACTGTGAGTTATCAAGCCATGAAGCGCAGATGAAGGGAGAGGTGTGGGAACATCCAGGGGCTATGGGACTTAGTGGCTATGGTGATGTAGTGGTGTTTGTAAAGATTGTGGAGTCACCTGGCTTCTTTTGACAAACCTAGATGGTACAAAACAAATGAAAAGCTATGAATGCAAAATTAAGAATACACATAGGGAACCAGAAGGCCCCATGGCAGCTTTGAGGGAATCCTACATCTTTTGTGATTGCAGGATTGGTACAGCTAAGCGTCAAGGGGGAAATGTCTCAGCACCAATTAAAGGCTAAAACCCGCTAGACTTCTTACCCTAGGGTAGAGGCACTGTTGGGCTTGATTTAGACATGAGCCATGGGATGAAGACATTTGAGCAGATATGGACAAAGCTGAGAACTTGGGACCTGTTAATTCCTCTTAACTCTCTTGCTAGCACAGAAACAAACCATTCTCTGCAAGAAGTCTTTTAAATGGGAACACCTGGCAGTTGCCTCCCATGCTAATGGTACCACTCATCACCTCTAGGCCTATAACAAGAGTTAAAACCCAACAGAGTCCAGATGGAGAGGTATAAAGCCTGGTGGTTGGGGAGAGAGCCTATACACAGAGTTACGATGCTGATCTGTGTTGATGGGAGTTTGGGGAGCATACGTGAGTATGAATTTTAAAGGTGTTAGACTAAAAAGGATATCATTGAAAACCCTTTTGCACAAATTTATTAATGTAAGAGGATTCATTCAGGATTCTGGATTTAATGTGTTGGCTTTAGCTCCTAGGAGTCAAATTAATAGTGTACTAAATTGGCTGATCAAAATCTGGACCCAGCCATGGTGTGACAGATTGCATTTTCCAAAGTACTGCATTTGGAATATACATCCAGGTCCAATGCTTAGTCCCAGGGCTAAGCCAGTTCTGCTCTCTATTGTAATATGGTTTGGAGGATTCTTGATCATTTTGATATCCCATAGTTGCTAAAATTATACTAATGAACCTCATGGTCAGGAAGTAGCAAACTTCTCTGCAGCCTTAGCAAGACATATGTATGCCACAGGAAGAAAAATAAACCCCAAGAAAGTTTAGGGCCTTGCCATCTTGATGTGTTTCTAGAGTAAAGTGATCTGGACATTTACGGGTATTTCTTCTAAATTAAGAGACAGGTCGCTGTACCTTCCCTTGCTCAGAATGAGGCTTAAAGCTTGGTGAGCCTCTTTAAATTTTGGAGGTACTTATACCCCATTTAGGTTGCTTTGACTCATTTAGTGGGCAACCCACAGGGTACCAGTTTTGAATGGGGCCTGAAATAAGAAATGGCTCCACAGCAGGTGCAGGCTATGGTTCCAGCTGCCCGGCCACTTGAGCTTTGGGACCTGGCAAAACTGACAGTAGAAGAAAATATGTTAGGGAAAAGAAACCCTAGAAAAATAAAAGCAAATGATATTTTTATTACCCTCAGGTACCCTTCCTGCAGTCCGGAAAGTAAAAATTGCGTTGCTGAAAGATCTTTGTCTCAGTGCTAATTTTTCTTTGTGGCATCGAGCATCTATTTCCAACATCTATTTCCGGCAGGCTCCTAACACACTTTTAAGGGAACATTCTTATTGAGTCTAGGTACAATGTTGCACAGAAGATCTCTGGATCTTGTTCATTTTGCTTGACCGACTTTTCTGCCTGTTGATTAGTAGCTCCCCATTTCCCCCACCCCCTTTTTACATGCATGTAAATTCTTTCAGAAAAGTAGATCATATAGAACATGGAATTTCATAACTTAAAATTTTAATTAACTTGATACAATAAGTTAGTTAACTCATTATTCTTCAGAATTATTTTAAACACCTGTTTTGTGTTTTGTTGTATGGATATCTCATTATTTACTTACTCTCTTAACTTTTGACTATTCAGGCTATTTTTTTTTTTCTGAGACAGAGTCTTGCTCTGTCGCTCAGGCTGAAGTGCTGTGGCACGATCTCAGCTCACTGCAACCTCCGCCTCCCAGGCTCAAGCAATTCTCCTGCCTCAGCCTCCCGAGTAGCTGGGATTACAGGCACACACCACCATGTCTGGCTAATTTTTGTATTTTTAGTAGAGTTGGGGTTTCACCATGTTGGCCAGACTGGTCTTGAACTCCTGACCTCGTGATTCACCCACCTTGGCCTCCCAAAGTGCTGGCATTACAGGTGTGAGCCACTGTGCCTGACTTATTTAGGCTATTTTTAATGACTAGCTACTAGGACAGATTTTGCTGATCAACACATTTACATTTTAATTTTATTATTTTATTTCATTTTTCTTCTTTTTTTGAGACAGGATCTCACTCTGACACTCAGGCCAGAGTGCAGTGGTGCAGTCATTACTCCACCTCCTGGGCTTAAGCCATCCGCCCACCTAAGCCTCCCCAGAAGCTGGGACTACAGGTGCATGCCACCATGCCCAGCTAATTTTTGTATTTTTTGTGGAGACAAGATCTCACTATATTACCCAGGTTGGTCTTAAACTCCTGGGCTCAAACAATCCATCCATTTTGGCCCCCCAAAGTGCTAGGATCACAGGGGTGAGCTACTGCACTAGGCTTAAAAGTTTTATTTTAAAATTGCAAACCTAGTAAAGGAAAAAAACTGTTAACTGAAAGTAATACATTTTTTAATGAAAGACTATTAATATCGAACTACACACACACACACACACACACACACACACACATATACACACTCTCCTTTTAAAAAATTGGGGAGGTAGACCAGGTGCCTGTAATCCCAGCACTTTGGGAGGCCAAGGATGGTAGATTACCTGAGGTCAGGAGCATGACCAACATGGAGGAAACCTGGTTCTACTAAAAACCACAAAATTAGCCGGGTGTGGTGGCTTATGCCTGTAATCCCAGCTACTCAGGAGGCAGAGGCAGGAGAAGGCAGAGGCAGGAGAATTGCTTGAATCCGGGAAGCAGAGGTTGTGGTGAGCTGAGATTGAGCCATTGCACTCCAGACTGGGCAACAAGAGTGAAACTCTGTTTAAACAAACAAACAAACAAAACAAAAAAACCCAAAACACCCATCTGTCCTTACAACAGTGTAAAACTCCCTGTGCTTAATTCTACTTATGTGAGTTAGGCAATTAGTTCAGTAACACATCCCATCAGCACCTGGCAATGTCCAGGACAGAACCATATGAAAAATCCACAGATAGTGTACATTTCCCCTGTGTTTTTCATATGAGTTGCCAAACATCCACTAGCAGGTCTACCACAAATTTTGGTTTTGGTTAATTCTGCCTAAGAACAACTTGCCTGGTTGTGTTAATAACGTTTTTTATTTTCTATATTTTGTGGTGCTTTGACATCTTGTGGGATCTTGCAGACTGGGGAAAGACTGCCCCTCCTACTCCATATAACCCAGTGCCCTCTGAGATTATTCGAACTATCCAACCCTACACTTGCTCAAACATGCCTACTTTGCCTCATTCATTCCTTTCCAGGGAAACGAAAATAAAAGTTCCAGGTCGTGTTTTCTCCTTTGCTCTTGCCTTCTGAGGACCTACCTCAGTGTTTCCCTGTGTGACTCTGCCTGGCATGGCATGTCCCGCTGCTCTTGGAAAATGTAAGTAATAAAGTCTTCTTTCAAAGGCAATTTGTCTCTGTATCTGTCACCTTACCACACCTGATTAAAACAAATCTCAGGTTCTTTTATTTCATTTTATTATTATTATTATTGAAATGGAGTTTCTTTCTTGTTGCTAAGGCTGGGGTGCAATCATGTGATGTCATCTCACCACAACCTCTGCCTCCCCGGTTCAAGTGATTCTCCTGCCTCAGCCTCCTGAATAGCTGGGATTACAGGCATGCACCACTGGACCCGGCTAATTTTGTGTTATTAGTAGAGATGGGGTTTCTCTATGCTGGTCAGGCTGGTCTTGAACTCCTGACCTCAGGTGATCCACCCGTCTCGGCCTCCCAAAGTGCTGGGATTACAGGCATAAGCCACCACTCCCAGCCTATTTTATTTTATTTGAGACAGGGTCTCACTCTGTCACCTACACTGGGGTGTAGTGGCACCATCATAGCTCACTGTAGCCTCGAACTCCTGGTTACAAGTAATCCTCCTGCCTCAGCCTCTGAGTAGTTAGAACTATAGGCACATCCCACCACACACAGCTAATATTTTAATTTAATTTAATTTTTTCTAGAGATGAGGTCTTGTTATGTTGCCTAGGCTGATCTCAAACTCTTGGCCTCAAATGATCTACCTGTCTTGGCCTCCCAAAGTGCTGGGATTCCTTGCATGAGCCCTGGCCCTGGGTACATTTTAGAACACCCTCTTTCTTTCCTTAATCCTAAACATTCTGAAGCTGCCTGGGGTCCCAGTTCCATGCCAGTCCTCAGCGTATTTTCCAGTGCATAGCAACATCTGCGCAGGGCTGGTATGCATCTGAGGTTTAAGGATTGCTCCAGCCTCAAGGCTCTGTGCATTGTTTGCACAAAGTTTCCTCCATAATACAGAAAGCCCTTTAGGTATTGTGATTTGTTTTTATTTGTCTTGGTTTTTAACTGTCTGCATGATTTTTTCTTATTCAAAAGAATAAAGCAATCCATTATTTTGCTTGACTGTCTTTGAATAGCTGCATGAAACAAGAGGCCTTCTGGATTTCATATGATGAAAATATGTCTATAGCCACTCCAATGTAAATTTTACACAATGTGAATCTTTCCCCAAGGCCCAGCAACTAGACGTGTAAAAGATGTGTCAAGCAAAGACTCTGCTTGATCTCTGTAGCTCTGGCGGATTAAAAATAACTCCCATTGAGAAACAGAGGCGCGCAGGCTCACAGTGAGACTATGAAACACAGGGACTTCTAAGAATGCAGGTGATTCTTGAGGAAAGGATAAATCAAACAAATAGAACCAAGAGACTAAGAGAGGATTACAAACTATTTTCCGCTGGGCATGATGGGTCACTCCTGTAATCCCAGCACTTTGAAAGGCCAAGGTGGGTGGATCACCTGAGGTCAGGAGTTTGAGACCAGCCTGGCCAACGTGGTGAAACGCTGTCTCTACCAAAAATACAAAAATTAGCTGAGTGTGGTGGTGTACACTTGTAATCCCAGCTACTCGGGAGGCTGAGGGAGGGGAAATGTTTGAACCTGGAAGACAGAGGTGCAGTGAGATGAGATCGTGCCATTGTACTCCAGTCTGGGCAACAGAGTCAGACTCTGTCTCAAAAAAAAAAAAAAAAAAAAAAGATAAACGGTTAAAATGAAAAAATTTTGACAATGACTTTTAAAAAATTTTTATTATACTTTAAGTTCTGGTGTACATGTGCATGCCATGCAGGTTAGTTACATAGGTATACACATGCATTGGTGGTGGTTTGCTGCATCCATTGCACCTTCATCTACATTAGGTATTTCTCCTAATGCTATCCCTCCCCAATACCCCCACCCCCTGCTATTCCTTCCTTAGCCCCCACCCCCAGGCCCTGGTGTGTGATACTTCCTTCCCTGTGTCCATGAGTTCTCATTGTTCAACATCCATTTATGAGTGAGAACATGTGGTGTTTGGTTTTCTGTTCTTGTCAGTTTGCTGAGAATAATGGTTTCCAGTTTCATCCATGTCTCTGCAAAGGACATGGACTCATCTTTTTTTAGGGCTGCATAGTATTCCCTGGTGTATATGTGCCACATTTTCTTTATTCAGTCTGTCATTGATGGGCATTTATTTGGGTTGGTTCCAAGTCTTTGTTATTGTGAACAGTGCCACAATGAACATACATGTGCAAGTGTCTTTATAATTGAATGATTTATAATCCTTTGCTTATATACCCAGTAATGGGATTGCTGGGTCAAGGATCTATTTCTAGATCCTTGAGGAATTGCCGCACTGTCTTCTGCAATGGTTGAACTAATTTATACTCCCATCAACAGTGTAAAAGTGTTCCTATTTCTCTACATCCTCTCCAGCATCTGTTGTCTCCATATTATTTAATGATTGCCATTCTAACTGGCGTGAGGTGATATCTCAATGTGGTTTTGATTTGCATTTCTCTAATAATCACTGATGATGAGCTTTTTTTCTTGTTTGTTGGTTGCATAAATGTCTTCTTTTGGGAAGTGTCTGTTCATATCCTTTGCCCACTTTTTGATAGGGTTGTTTTTTTCTTATAAATTTGTTTAAGATCTACATGGATTATGGATATTAGCCCTTTGTCAGATGAGTAGATTGTGAAATTTTTTTTCCATTCTGTTGGTTGCTGGTTTCATTTGCTGTGCAGAAGCTCTTAGCTTTAATTAGATCCCATTTGTCTATTTTGGCTTTTGTTGCCATTGCTTTTGGTGTTTTACTCATGAAGTCCTTGCCCATGCCTATGTCTTGAATGGTATTGCCTAGGTTTTTTTCTAGAGTTTTTATGATGTTAGGCCTCATGTTTAAATCTTTAATCCATCTAGAGTTAATTTTTGTATAAGGTGTAAGGAAGGGATCCAGTTTCAGCTTTCTGCACATGGCTAGCCAGTTTTCCCAACACCATTTATTAAATAGAGAATCCTTTCCCCATTGCTTGTTTTTGTCAGGTTTGTCAAAGATCAGATGGTTGTAGTTGTGTGGTGTTCTTTCTGAGGAGTCTGTTCTGTTCTGTTGGTCTATATCTCTGTTTTGGTACCAGTACTATGCTGTTTTGATTACAGTAGCCTCGTAATATAGTTTGAAGTCAGGTAGCATGATGCCTCCAGCTTTGTTTTTTTTTTTTTTTTTTTTGTTTTTTTTTTTTGCTTAGGATTGTCTTGGTTATGCAGGCTCTTTTTTGGTTCCATATGAAGTTTAAGGTGGTTTTTCCAATTCCGTGAAGAAAAGCATTGGTAGCTTGATGGGGATAGCACTGAATCTATAAATTACTTTGGCCAGTATGGCCATTTTCATGATACTGATTCTTCCTAACCATGATCATGGAATGTTTTTCCATCTGTTTGTGTCCTCTCTTATTTCCTTAAGCAGTGGTTTGTAGTTCTCCTTGAAGAGATCCTTCACATTTCTTGTTAGTTGTATTCCTGGGTATTTGATTCTCTTTATAGCAATTGCGAATGGGAGTTCACTCATGATTTGGCTCTCAGTCTGTTATTGGTGTATAGAAACGCTTGTGATTTCTGCACATTGATTTTGTATCCTGAGACTTTGCTGAAGTTGCTTATCAGTTTCAGGAGATTTTGGGCTGAGACGATGGGGTCTTCTAGATATACAATCATGTTGTCTGCAAATAGAGACAATTTGACTTCCTCCTTTCCTATTTGAATACCCTTTATTTCTTTTTCTTGCCTGATTGCTCTGGCTAGAACTTCCAATACTATATTGAATAGGAGTGGTGAGAGAGGGCATCCTTTTCTAGTGCCAGATTTCAAAGGGAATGCTTCCAGTTTTTGCCTGTTGAGTATGATATTGGCTGTGCGCTTGTTGGAAACATCTTTTATTAATTTGAGATATATTTCATCAACACCTAGTTTATTGAGAGTCTTTAGCATAAAGGGCTGTTGAATTTTGTTGAAGGCCTTCTCTGCATATTTTGAGATAATCATGTGGTTTTTGTGTTTGGTTCTGTATATGTGGTAAATTATGTTTATAGACTTGCATATGTTGAACCAGCCTTGCATCCCCGGGATGAAGCCTACTTGATCGTGATGGATAAGCTTTTTCATGTGCTGTTGCAATCGGTTTGCCAATATTTTATTGAAGATTTTTGCATCTATGTTCATCATGGATATTGGCCTGAAGCTTTATTTTCTTGTTGAGTCTCTGCCGGGTTTTGATATCAGGATGATGTTGGTCTCATAAAATGATTTGGGAAGGATTCCCTCTTTTTGGATTGTTTGGAATAGTTTCAGAAGGAATGGCACCAGCTCCTCTTTGTACGTCTGGTAGAATTCAGCTGTGAACCCATCTGGACCTGGACTTTTTTTGGTTGGTAGGCTATTAATTGCTGCCTCAACTTCATTCCTTATTATTGGTCTATTCAAGTTTTCAACTTCTTCCTTGTTTAGGCTTTGGAGGGTGCAAGTGTCCAGGAATTTATCCATTTCTTCTAGGTTTACTGGTTTATGTGCATAGAGTTGTTTGTAGTAATCTCTGATGATGGTTTGTATTTCTGTGGAATCTGTGGTGATATCCCCTTTATCATTTTTTATTTCATGTATTTGATTATTTTCTCTTTTCTTTTTTATTAATCTGGCTAGTGGTCTATTTTGTTGATCTTCTCAAAAAACAAGCTCCTGGATTTGTTGATTTTTTGAAGGGTTTTTTGTGTCTCTATCTCCTTCAGTTCTGCTGTGATCTTAGTTATTTCTTGTCTTCTGCTAGCTTTTGAGTTTTTTTGATCTTGCTCCTCTAGCTCTTTCAATTTTGATGATAGGGTGTCGATTTTAGATCTTTCCTTGCTTCTCATGTGGGCATATATTGCTATAAATCTTCCTTTAGACACTGCTTTAAATATGTCCTAGAAATTCTGGTATGTTGTGTCTTCTTTCTCATTAGTTTCGAAGAATATCTTTATTTCTGCCTTATTTAATTGTTTATCCAGTCAACATTCAAGAGCCAGTTGTTCAGTTTCCATGAAATTGTGCGGTTCTGAGTTTTTGAATTCTGAGTTCTAATTTGATTGCACTGTGGTCTGAGAGACTGTTATGATTTCTGTTCTTTTGCATTTGCTGAGGAGTGATTTACTTCCAATTATGTGGTCAATTTTAGAGTAGGTGTGATGTGGTGCTGAGAAGAATGTATGTTTTGTGGATTTGGGGTGGAGAGTTCTGTATATGTCTATTAGGTTCACTTGGTCCAGGTCTGAGTTCAAGTCCTAGATATCCTTGTAAATTTTCTGTCCTGTTGATCTGTCTAATATTGACAGTGGATTGTTAAAGTCTCCCACTATTATTGTGTGGGAGTCTAAATCTCTTTGTAGGTCATTAAGAACTTGCTTTATGTATCTGGGTGCTCCTATATTGGGTGCGTATATATTTAGGATTTTTAGCTCTTCTTGTTGCATTGATCCTTTTATCATTATGTAATGCCCTTCTTTGTCTCTTTTGGTCTTTGTTGGTTTAAAATCTATTTTATCAGAGACTAGGATTGCAACTCCTGCTTTTTTTTTTTTCTCTCCATTTGCTTGGTAAATCTTCCTCCATCCCTTTATTTTGAGCCTATGTGTATCCTTGCATGTGAGATGGGTTTCCTGGTTATGGCACACTGATGGGTTTTGACTTTTTATCCAATTTGCCAGTCTGTGTCTTTTAATTGGGGCATTTAGCCCATTTACATTGAAGGTCAATGTTATTATGTGTGAATTTTATCCTGCCATTTTGATGCTAGCTGGTTGTTTTGCCCGTTAGTTGATGCAGTTTCTTCATTGTGTCAATGCTCTTTACCATTTGGTGTATTTTTGGAGTGGCTGGTACTGGTTGTTCTTTTCTATGTTTAGTGCTTTTTTCAGGAGCTCTTGTAAAGCAGGCCTGATGGTGATGAAATCTCTGAGCAATTGCTTGTTTGTGAAGGATTTTATTTCTCCTTCGCTTATTAAGCTTGGTTTGGCTGGATATGAAATTCTGGGTTGAAAGTTCTTTTCTTTAAGAATGTTGAATATTGGCCCCCACTCTCTTCTGGCTTGTAGGGTTTCTGCTGAGAGATCTGTTGTGAGTCTGATGGGCTTCCCTTTGTGGATAACCCGACCTTTCTCTCTGGCTGCCCTTAGCATTTTTTCCTTCATTTCAACCTGGTGAATCTGATGATTATGTGCCTTGGGGTTGCTCTTCTTGAGGAATATCTTTGTGGTGTTTTCTGTATTTCTTGGACTAGAATGTTGGCCTGACTTGCTAGGTTGGGGAAGTTTTCCTGGATAATATCCTGGAGAGTGTTTTCCAGCTTGGATTCATTCTCTCCGTCACAGTCAGGTACACCTATCAAATGTAGATTAGGTCTTTTCACATAATCTCATATTTCTTGGAGGATTTGTTCATTTCTTTTCACTCTTTTTTCTCTATTCTTGCCTTCTCGTTTTATTTCATTGAGTTGACCTTCAATCTCTGATATCCTTTCTTCTGCTTGGCTGATTTGACTATTGAAATTTGTGTATGCTTCGCAAAGTTCTCATGTTGTGTTTTTCAACTCCATCAATTCATTTATATTCCTCTCTAAGTTGTTTATTCTTGTTAGCATTTTGTCAAACCTTTAAAGGTTCTTAGTTTCTTTGCATTGTGTTAGAACATGTTTTTTTTAGCTCAGAGAAGTTTGTTATTACCCACCTTCTGAATCCTGTTTCTGTCAATTCATCAGACTCATTCTCCATCCAGCCTTGTTCCCTTGCTGGTGAGGAGTTGTGATCTCTTGGAGGAGGAGAGGTGTTCTGGTTTTGGGTGTTTTCATCCTTTTTGCACTGATTTCTTCCCATCTCTGTCGATTTATCTACCTATGGTCTGTGGTCTTTGTAGCTGGTTACTTTCAGATGGGGTCTCTGAGTGGTTGTCCTGTTTGTTGATGATAAAGTTATTTCTTTCTGTTTCTTAGTTTTCCTTCTAACAGTCAGGTCCCTCTGCTGTAGTACTGCTGGAGGTCCACTCCAAACCCTGCTTGCCCGGGGATCACCTCCAGCAGCTGCAGAACAGTAAGGATTGCTGCCAGTTTCTCTTCTGCTATCTTTGTCCCAGAAGGATACCCTCCAGATGTCAGCCTGAGCTCTCCTTTATGAGGTGACTCTTTGGATATATGGAGGTCAGAGAGCTGCTTGAGGAGACAGCCTGTCCCTTTTAGGAGCTCAAGTGATGAGCTGTGAGCTCCGTTGTTCCATTCAGAGCTGCTGGGCAGGTACGTTTAAGTCTGCTGCAGCGAAACTCATAACTGCCTTTTTGTTCCGCAGGTGCTCTGTCCCAGGAAGGCAGGGTTTTATTTATAAGTTCCTGTCATGCTGCTGCCTTTTTGAGAGAAGCCCTGCCCAGTGAGGAGGTGGCCTAGTCACAGTCTGCCAGCAGAGGCATTGCTGAGCTGCTGTGGGCTCTGCCCAGCTGCTGTGTGAACTTCCTTGCAGTTTTTTTTTTATAGGGGTATAGTTAGAACTGCCTGGGTAATGGTGGTCTGCCTCAGTAATGGCAGACTGTCTCTGTAATGATGGACAGCCTTGGTAATCGTGGACTGCCTCGGTAATGGTGGACGCCCTGCCCCCCACAGAGCTGGACTGACCCGGGTTCATCTGTGCTTGCTGTGAATCTCTCAATCCAGAGCATTTCAGATTGCTGGTCTTTGTGGGGGTGGGACCGGCCGAGCCAGATCACCTGACTCCCTGTTTCAGTCCCCTTCTGTTCAGTTGAATGGGCGACTCTGTCTCCCAGGCGTTCCAGTCGCCAGTTGAAATGGTGCCCAGATTTGTGTGAGTTTTTGTGTGGAGACCTGCTGTGCAGGCTGAAACAGCCACGCTGGCAACTCATGGCGCTTTTCTGCCTGGGAATCTCCTGGTCTGTGGGCAGTAAAAATTCGTTTGGAAATGCGGTAATTACTTACCCTCTGCGTTTTCGTTGGGAACTGCAATCCAGAGCTGTTCCTATTCAGCTATCTTGGATCTGAGTCCTGCTATTCTTAATATTGAGGATTTTTGCACCCATGTTCATCAGAGATTTTGGCCATAGTTTTTTTTTTTTTTTTTTTTTTTTTTACGTCTTTCTCTGGTTTTGGTTCAGGGGCAACACTGGCCTCATAGTGTGAGTTTGGAAGTATTCTTTCCTCCTTGTTTTTTCAGAGTAATTGGGTAGGATTGGTATTAGTTCTTCTTTAAATATTTGGTAAAATTCAGCAGTGAAACCATTGGGTCCTGGGCTTTTCTTTGCTGAGAGACTTTTTATTATGGCTTCAATCTTGTTACTTGTTATTGGTCTGTTCAGGTTTTGGATTTCTTCATGGTTCAATCTTGGTAGATTGTATGTGTCTAGGAATGTATCCATTTCTTCTAGATTTTCCAATTTATTGGCATATGGTTGCTCATAGTGGCCTTTAATGATCCTTTGAATTTCTGTGGTATCAGTTGTAATGTCTCCTTTTTCATCTCTAATTTTATTTATTCAGGTATTCTTGTTTTTTTTCTTAGTCTTGTTAAAGGTTTGTTGATTTTCTTCATCTTTTCAAAACACCAACTTTTCATTTTGTTCATCTTTTGTATTGTTTTCTTTGTTTCCATTTCATTTATTTCTGCTCTGATCATTATTATTTCTTTTTTTCTACCCATTTTGGGTTTGACATGCTCTTCCTTTTCTAGTTCTTTCAGATGCATCATTAGGTTGTTTAATTGAAGTTTTTCTACTTTTTTTTTTTATGTAGGCGCTGATAGCTATAGACTTTCCTCTTAGTACTGCTTTCATGGTATCCCTAAGGTTTTGGTATGTTGTATCCCATTATCCTTTGTTTCAAGCAATTCTAAAATTTCCTTCTTAATTTCTTCATTAACCCACTGGTTATTCAGGAGCATATTGTTTAATTTTCATGTGCTTATATAGTTTTCAAAATTCCCCTTAGTTTTGATTTCAAGTTTTATTCCATTGTGGTCAGAGAAGATACTTGATTTAATTTCAATTTTTTTTTGAAATTTTAAAGACTTGTTTTGTGACTTAACATATGGTCTTTCCTTAAGAATGATTCATGTGCTGAGGAGAAGAATGTGTATTCTGCAGCCATTGGATGAAATGTTCTATAAATATTTATTAGGTCCATTTGGTCTGTAGTGCAGATTAAGGTCAAAGTTTCTTGTTTGATATTCTGTTTGGATGATCTGTCAAAGGCTGAAAGTGGGATGTTGAAGTCTCCACCTATTACTGTATTGGGATCTTTCTCTAGCTCTAATAATCTTTACTTTATACATCTTGGTTCTCCAGAGTTGGGTGCATATATTTACCATTGTTGTATCCTCTTGCTGAATTGACCCCTTTATCATTATATAATTACCTTGTTTGTCTCTTTTTGTAGTTTTTATCTTAAAATCTATTTTGTGTGATGTACGTGTAGCTACTCCTGCTCTTTTTTGGTTTCTATTTGCATTTAATATCTTTTCCATCCCTTTATTTTCTATGTGTGTGTTTGTAGACAAAATATATTTCTTGTACACAACAGATTCTTGACTCTTGTCTTTTAAAATCCATTCAGCCATTTTATGTCTTTTGATTGGAGAGTTTAATCCATTTACATTCAATGTTATTATTGATAAGTAAGGACTTAACTCCTGCCAGTTTGTTATTAGTTTTCTGGTTATTTTGTGGTCTTCTCTGCTTTCATTCTTTCTTGTCTTCCTTTTAGTGAAGGTAATTTTCTCTGATGGTATGTTTTAATTTCTTGCTTTTTATTTTTTATGTATCTGTTATATGTTTTTTGATTTGAGGTTACCATGATGCCTGAAAATAATATAACCCATTTATTTTAGACTGATGGCAACTTACCACTGATTGCATAAAGAAACTAATAAATAAGCAAAATGCAAACTAACAAAACTCTGCATTTTATTTTTTTATTTTACTTTCATTTCTGGGATTTTCTCTTTTTCTCTTGCTGCTTTTAGGACACTTTCTTTATCCTTGACAATTGGGAGTTTTATTATTCAATGTATTGAGGTCTTTTTTGGGTTAAATCTGCTTGGTGTTCTTTAACCTTCTTATTGCTGAATATTGACATCTTTCTCTAGGTTTGGAAAGTTCTCTGTTATTATATTTTTGAATAAACTTTCTACCCCATCACTCTCTCTACCTCCTCTTTAAGGCCAGTAACTCTTAGATTTGATGCTCTAAAGCTATTTTATAGATCTGGTAGATTGTGCTTCTTTTTTTAAAAATTATTTTTTATTTTGTTTCCTCTATGTATTTTCAAATATCCTGTCTTCATGTTCACTAATTCTTTCTTCTGTATGATCACTTCTGCTGTTCAGAAACTCTGATGTATTCTTCAGTACGTCAATTGCATTGTCAACTCCAGAATTTTTCTTTGATTATTTTAAATTATTTCAATCTCTGTTGAATTTATCTGATAGGACTGTGAATTCCTTCCCTGTGTTATCTTGGATTTCATTGAGCTTCCTCAAAACAGATATTTTGAATTCTCTATCTGAAAGATCACATATCTTTGTCTCCCCAGGATTGGTCCCTGTTGCCTTATTTAGTTTGGTGAGGTCATGTTTTCCTAAATGATCTTGATGCTTGTGGATGTTTGTCAGTGCCTTGGCACTGAAGAGTTAGGTATCTATTGTAGTCTTTGCAGTCTGGGCTTGCTTACACACATCCTTCTTGGGAAGGCTTTCCAGGTATTCAAAGGGACTTGGGCATTATAATCTAAGTTTTTGGTCACTGCATCTGCATCTGCATTAGGGGAAACCCCAAGCTCGGTAATGCTGTGGCTTTTGCAGACTTATATAGGTACTGCCTTGGTGGTCTTGGGTAACATATGAAAGAATTCTCCGGATTGCCAGGCAGAGACTTTTCCATTTACTTTCTCCCAAACAAATGGAGTCTCTCTCTCTCTCTTTCCCTCTCTATGCTGAGCTACCTGAAGCTGAGGGGGGTGACATAAGCACCCCTGTGGTGGCCACCACCACTGGGACTGTGCTGGGTCAGACCTGAAGCCAGCACAGCACTGGGTATTGGCCAAGGTCTGTAGTAACCACTGCCTTGCTAACAGTTAGGTTTGCTCAAGGCCCTAGGGCTCTACAATTAGCAGGTGGAAAAGCCAGCAAGGCTTGTGTTCTTCTCTTCAGGCTGATGAGCTTCCCCTAGCCCCAGGTGGCTCCAGAGGTGCCATCCAGGAGCCAGGGCCTAAAGTTGGAAATCTTAGGATGTACCTGGGGCTCTATTCTACTGTGGCTGAGCTGGTAACCAAGCCACATGACAAATTCTGTTCCACTGTTTCCTTCCCTTTCCATAAGCGAAGGAATCTTTCCCTGTCATCATCACCACTTCAGTATTATAATGAGTACTTCAGGATTATGATGAGTACTTCCTGGCCACTGCTAATGTTCACTCATGACCCAAGGACTCTTCAGTCAGCTTGTCATAAATGCTGCCAGGCCTGGGAGTTTCCTTTGAGGGTACTGGGCTCCCCTCTGACCCAGTGAATGTCCATAAATGCCATCCAATGGCATCTTGGGGTCTCCATTTCCAAGAGCCAAGGCCTGGAATTGGGGACCCCAAGAGCCCACTTAGTGTTCTATGGCACTGTGGCCAAGCTGGTACTTAAGCTTTGAGACTATTCCTTTTCCTTTTCTCAAGCGGAAAGAGTCTCTCCCAGTAGCCACCATGACTGGGAAAGTGCTGGGTCACACCTAAAGCCAGCATAGCCCTGGGTTTCACCAAAGGCCCACAGAAAATACTTCCTGGCTATTACAGCTGACTATTCAGGGCCAAAGGGCTCTTTAGTCTGCAGGTGATGGATCCTGCCAGGACTAGGTTCTTCTCCTCAAGGCAGCAGGTTCCTTCCTTGCCCAGAGTATGTCTAGAAATGTCACCTGGGAGCTAGGGCCTGGAATGGGGGCCTCAGGACTCCTTCTGGTGACCTATCCTACTGTGGCTGAGCTAGTATCCAAGCTGCAAGACAGCACTGGGTATTACCCAAGGTCTGTAGTACCCACTGCCTCTTTTCTCTTCCATTTCTTCTTCTCAAGTGGAATGAAGGAGTCTCTCGTGGAGCTGTAAGCTGCACTGCCTGTGGTTGGGAGGGGTGGTGCAAGCACTGCTTTGGCTACCCTGGCTGGTGTCTCACTAGGTCATGTGTCCCCCATGTCCACTGGCTCCAGGCACCACGTCCACAGCACCAGGACTTGCCCACAAATTGCAGTCCCTGTGGCCTAGACTGCCTTTCAAGTTTATTTAGGACCCAGAGCACTGTAGCCCACTGTGGCAAGGCTTGTTGTGTCTTAGCTTCCAACCACTAGGATGGATGATTACCCTCTGGTTAGGGCTAGTGTAAATGTTCCCTACATGGGCACTGGCTGAGTTCTGCTCAGTGTTACTTTCTGCTGTTAAGGGACAGCATTGAGTCCCAATGCAAAGTCTCACAGTCATTGCACTCTCTCTCTCAAGTGCACAGCTTCTCTCTCCACACCACGTGGCTGCTGCTGGAGGGAGGATGGCATTGGCAGTTCAAGACTGTGTTTCCTACCCTCTTTAGTGCCTCTTTCAGTGATAGGAAATGAAAACCACATACTGTGATTTCTCATCTGGTTTTTGGTTCTTGTGAAGGTGCTTTGTGTGCATGTGTGTATAGTTGTTCAATTTGGTGTTCCTGTGGGGAGGACAACTGGTGGAGGCTTCTATTTAGCTGGCTTGCTCTGTCTCCCAATTGATATCTCTATTTTAGAAGTGAGAAAACTGAGAGAAGTGAGAAAATGAAGGTTAAACAGGTTAGGTGATAATGTGCAGGCATGTTTATGAGGCTTCTAAATGCGTGAATACCACTCTAGAGACTGGATCCCAAGCCAGACATATTTTCCTGCAAGTGGAAACAAAGTTTGTTGTGATCATAAATCTGAGGAATGTTATGGAAACGGAGATGGGAGAGGAGATCACGTCTCACCATTACTAAAAGCGGGAGGAAGAAAGTAGAGCAGCACAAGAGAGTAAGACCCAATGGCTCTGCAACATGCGCTGGCATTTGCACATGGCCCTGACCATTTCCTGCACTCCTCAGCCAGTGCAGGAAAGTTTTCTAAAATTTGATTGTATATATTTATGTGCTTTCTCAAATCGTTTTTGGAAGAATCATTTACAACCAAATAAACCAATTAAATACAGTCAGTATTGGTATGCCTGAAGTCGAACTGCATATAAGGGGTCTTCGAAAATTTTGTGGAATATGTGTATTATGAAAAAAGCTATGCATAAATTTCAAAATTATTTTGTAACAAAATAAACTGATGCTAACTTTTTGTGACATGTCTGAATAAGATTTAGTTTGAGGCACTATCAGAGCAAAATGAATTCTGCTAAAATTGAAGCAATAAGAAACATTAAATTTATGGTGACGCTTGGGTGGAAGAATGGTGAAATGCTTTACAAAAAGCCTGTGAGGACAATGCCTTAAGGAAATCAGAAGTTCACAAATAGATAACTCATTCTGAGAAGGG
Organism: Aotus nancymaae; assembly: GCF_030222135.1. Taxonomy (NCBI): domain Eukaryota; kingdom Metazoa; phylum Chordata; class Mammalia; order Primates; family Aotidae; genus Aotus; species Aotus nancymaae. Next base: position 32,168,799 of record NW_026988425.1, read on the forward strand.
ACAAGGTGATATTGATAATGAAGTCCACAGTGGCAGACCATCCACATCAAGTTTTGAGAAAAAAAACAACAAAACACAACAAATAACCTTGTTTTTGCTTGTATCAGTCCATTCTCACACTGCTATAAAGAAATACCTGATATTGGGTAATTTATAAAGAAAAGATGTTTTATTGGCTTACTGTTCTGCAGGCTGTGCAGGAAGCAAGATGATGGCTATCTGCTTAGCTTCTGGGGAGGCCTCAGGAAACTTACAATCATGGCAGAAGGCAAAGGGGAAGTAGGCATGTCATACATGGCTGGAGCAGGAGGAAGAGAGATGCGGGGGGGAGATGCTGCACACTTTTAAACAACTAGATTTTATGAAAACTCTATCATCATGGCAGCACCAAGGGGGATGGTGTTAAACCATGAGAAACTGCCCCCATGACCCAATCACCTCCCACCAGGCCCCTTCTGAAATATTGAGGATTACAATTCAACATGAGATGTGGTCAGGGACACAGATCCAAGCTATATCAATGCTGTAATTGACGAAGACCAGCAATTAACAGCAGAAACGGCAGTCAACACCATAGATATCTAAATTGGTTCAGCTTACATATTTCCGATGGAAAAATTAAAGCTCAGCAAATATTTCAGCCAATGGGTGCCAAAACTGTTACAACCAGATTCATTGTAGACAAAAGTGGAACTTTCAATGGAAATTTTAAACAAGTGAAAGATCCCAAAGCATTTGTTTGGAGAATTGTAACAGGACAATATAGTTTGAATATATGTCCCTGCCAGATTTCATGTTGAATTGTGATCACCAGTGCTGGTGGTGGGGCCTGGTGGGAGATGTTTGCGTCATGGGGGAGTATCCCTCATGACTTGGTGCTGTCCCTGGCAATAGTGAGTGAGTTCTCATGAGATCTGGTTATTTAACTGTGTGGCACCTCCCGGACAACCCTCAACTCTCTCTCAGCATGTGAGATGCCTGCTCCCCCTTCACCTTCTGCCATGCTTGTAAGCTTGCTGAGGCCCTCATCAGAAGTGGAGCAGATTCTGGTGCCATGCTTCTTGTACATCCTGCAGAACCGTGAGCCAATTAAATGTCTTTTCTTTATAAATTACCCAGTCTCAGGTATTTCCTTATGTTACTGCAAGAATGGCCTAATACACAGGGGATGAAACACTGCTTAACCAACATGATCCTGAAGATAAACACAATCAATGTAGTGGCTACTAAGAGGTGGAAGTGGTCGAGAGCAAAGGTCATAGCAATGGTTTCTTGGAACGCTTAAGGCATTTTGCTTGTTGACTTTCTGGAGGATAACTTTTGTTTATTATGAGAGTATTTTGACCAAGTTAGCCAAAACTTTAGCAGAGAAATATTTGGGAAAGCTTCACCAGAGACTTCTTCCCTACCATGACAATACTCCTGCTCATTCCACTCATCAAACAAGGGTGATTTTGTGAGAATTTTGATGGGAAATCATTAGGTATCCACATTATAGTCCCAATTTGGCTCCTTCTGACTTCTCTTTGTTTCCTGATCTTAAATAAATCTGTAAAGGGCACGCATTTTTCTTCAGTTAATAAAGATTGCATTGACATGGTTAAGTTTCCAGGACCCTTAGTTTTTTTAGGGATAAACTACATGGTTGGTATCACCACTCAGAAGAGTGCCTTGAACTTGATGGTTGAGAAATAAAGTTCATATTTTAAATTTTTATCTTTTAATTCCATTTTCCATGAGCTTTTTGAAGCCCCCCATACATTCACTTTTTTTGTGAATATAATAATCTACATCAAGTAACTTGTCTATAAATCAATGATATGAAAATTCTTCATATAGTTTGCAAATATGCCAGTATTCAGGTTAAATCACGACTAGGTTATACATTTTTCAGAAGTCTTTCTAATGTCACTTTGCCTCAGAACATCTTCAAAGAAGTGAAAGATTGTAGTTGATGGAAATCTAAGAGGATTATAACAGAGAAACAACTCTGTGTTTTCAAAAGAACCCCTTAAGGTCACAGTTAGCTGCAGCTTCTGATGAAATGGAATCATAGAAAATATAAAATTACTATTATTTATAGTGCTGGCAATTAAAATTATAGATTTGTATAATAGAAGAAAAGGATAATTTAATAAAGTCCCTGCTAAGGAAACTGAGAACCTAGAGGCAAAGTTTTAATTTAATTTTTTGGCATCCATTGATTTTTTTCCCTCACTTCTTGAATGGTTTCCTCTAAAACAGCAACTATATGTCAAGAATGAAATCTCAACACTCATTACATTACAGAAATGTTCTTGAATTATTGGTAATGTTCTTTCATCTTTTCTGCCTCTAGGGGGGAGTGTGTTTTCAACAATTCTGTCCTCAGAAGGTATTTTATTGTGGGCCACAGGCTTCACAGGGGTATTCCTGAGTACAACGTTAGGGCTGGCTCAACAAGGGAGAAGAGGCCCTTTGAAAATCTGGATGGGCTTTTACGTTAGAGGTTGCAGTCAGGATGCCAAGTGACAAGAGTTACAGAGACTGTTACAGTTGGTGGAGAAAACTTACTTCTGATAGAATTTCTAACAATACTTCACAGAATCACATGTTAGGTTGCCTATATTAGTGGTGTCTTTCCTGGTAGTGAGAAATAACATAAAGACAGTAATTTCATTTTGTAGAGCTGGAAAACAAACTGTTGAATACTCTATGGAAACTTGCCACCTTATTATAGTAGCTTAAAAAAAACACAAAAAACCCCAACAACAAAACATGGCTTGTGGATATTAAGTACAACATTTCTAAGCCTCATAAAAAGCCTCATGATATTTAGTTTCTGAAATATCATGTTTAGGGCCAACACTGCCTTTCTTTCAAATGGCTAATTTTCTTTTATTGTGCATCATTTTCTCGTATCTTTCCTTTGTTTCCTTCAACAACTGAATCCAGAAAGGAAGCAGCCAGTAAAAAGGTTATCACTCTTTTGAATGTTAAAAAAGTACTTATTTTTTCCCCATTTTGGTGTTTTACAGAATTCAAAGGAATAGTATTTAAAAATTGAGTCAAAGAAAGAAGTTATTTCTATTTTTTTCCTCTTTTTTTTCTTTTGGTTTGCTTTTATGATTAAAGAGCTGCAAAAATTCTATCATAAAATATTATTTTTGGGTTTATTGTGCTGTATTAGCCTCAAAACTTAGCCATATATATATATATATATAAATTTGATATGAAGAATGTTATTACTTAGAGTAGGAATTAGCTTTGTTCCTAACACTTTTTACATGATGTCACTGGTGGTCGCTGGTTTATTTTGAATCCAACCCCATTTAAAAATATTCTCAGGGGATGAAGACGTCCCTTTTGGGACTTAATTCATCTAGAGAGTGAGGGGTATCAGGCTGGGTGACTTCTTAAGCCTTCTGGCTTGAAGATTTAGAACTACATATTTGCACAAACTTTCAGTTAGTTACAAAAATCTAATTTGATGGAAAGTAAACATACCTATAACATTAAAATCCATACACTTATGTTACTTGGTGGGTCTTCTTATAATCTTGTGACTCTTTTCATTTGAAAAGCTTTTAAAAAAATTTTAACTTTTGCTCATTGGAATTTTTAAGGGGGAGTTTTGCGCCTCAGCATAGAGCATAATATGGGCTTTTTGTTTTTCGTTCTGCTGGGTGGTTTGGGGGCTCTTTCCTTCCGCAGCTTGGTCTTGTTGGTGCTCTTAAGTGTGACAAACTGCAAGTCGACAGCTCATGTCCAGAAGGAGAGGCTACGGGGCACTCACCCTACCGTAAGCGCCTGTTGAACTGCAGGCGAGGCTGGTTAGCATCTGGGATGGGACAGGCGTTCACACCGGGGCTACTGAAACCCCAGACTCTCCGCGTAAACCCACACCAGACACGGCAGAATCAAATCGCCATCGGCTGGTGTTCCCCACACGCAGGGCACACTGCGGAGTAATAGGAAACCCTGGTTCCTTCATGTCTCCTGGCAACCAGTTTTGAAATCCATTAAGACCCTTGGAATTGGAGATTTAGCCCTTGTTTTGTTGCTGTTCATTTTTTTTTTAACCTATGCTGCCATAAACGTAAACGCCTGCCCTTCTGCAAATTCAGGAAAGAATTAATTGTTGTGAAGCACTAAAGCTCAGTTTCCAGTGTGTGTGTATTACCCCGTTGGTCGAATGAAATTTTATATAGATGTCTCTTCTGCTCCCTAGTTAGTGGCTCTAATCAAATAAATGAAAGTTCTCGCAGGAATTAGAAGCTCCTACATAACAGTGAAGATTTCGGGATCACAGTGCATAATCTGAAATCTAAATGACCCAGAAGCTGAAACGTTACCCACAATCACACTGACGGTTCCAGAAAGAGCGACATGGAGAGTGCTGCTAAGGGCGGCGAGCGCGAACGCCGGAAGTCGCCACATCCCCAGAAACCCCGGTTTGCCTTTTCACCGCCAGAAGTGAGAGAACGAGAGCGCGTTGAGGCCTCGGAGTAAAAACACAGCGTCTGGGACTGCGGCTCCAGGATTGAGTCGGGTGCAAGTTTCTGCCGAAAGAGGGCGTTGGTCTGAGACTAAAAGAAAATGTGTGGACACGGGCGCTTAGTCAAATGAAAGACCGTTTTAACACATTTTCAATGGACTTCGATTTGCGGGACTTAATTGTCAGAATTCTCCCGCCCAGTGTAGCACGTTCACATTGCAAATGACTCGGGTGCGGTAGGCACAGAAGGTCCAGTTCCATCTTGTCCCGCCCCGCCGCGCGGCGGACTACGGCGATGCTCCTCTGGTCACGGACTCCTCCAGAGCCGCTTCCCTCCCGTCTCCATGGCTGTTGTGGCTGTGGCCAGTGGTAGGACTGGGTCTCTGAGACAGGATCTTTCTTGGCGTCGCAGAACCCCCGTACAGTGCCTCGCGCGCTCCAGAGGAGGAGCGCTTGGATCTCTGAGCGCTCAGGTTGGAGGGGAGCGTGCATCGGACCCAGGGGACCTGCCGGGAACGTTTTGGGAAGGACAGTCTCTTTATTTAGATAGCTGGTTTAGCAAACAAAGCCCCGAGGACGCTTTGGGGATGCTTTCTGAGCTTTGTGACACCTCCAGAAGTTGAACCTTTCGCTCGCCTTTGGGAGCAACAAGTTTCGCTTTCCTGCTCTCAGTGCGCCGACAGAGGGTCTGTGAACTGGGACACCGTGGGCCCGGCACCGCTGCGATTCCAGCGCGAACCTGAGTGGCCCAGCAGGAGGGGCTGGCGCGGGGCTGAGGAAGGCGGGGTGTGGGTGACGCCCGGGCCAGCCGGGCAAACCGGGTCTGCGAAGGAGCCATCTGCACTGGGACCTTGATCCTGGTTCCCTGACCTTGCGCGGAGGGACCAGGAAGATCAGGTGTTCGCCCCGCGTCGGTGCGCCAGGAGGGAATGTGGCCGGAATGAGAAAGGTGAGAGCAAGCGGCACCTGAGGATTTTTGCACCGAAACCACAATTTATAGAACCATTCCTCTCCCCGAGTCCTGTTGTTTTGTTGTGCATAGAGTGTGTGTGTGTGTGTGTGTGCGCGCGCGCGCGCATTTCTCTACTTTCAAGCACATTTCCTTCTTTAAAGCCCGTAGCTGGAGAGCGTGGCAAGGGAGAGGCGGGGATCTCAGGCGCGCGGCTTGGTGGGGGCTCTCGCCGATGCAGACGTGGGCGATTTCAGCTTTAAGGAAAAGGCAGAGGGCTGGCAGCGAGTGGGGGTTAGGGACAGGGGAGCGATGGGTAGGGAAGGGGTGCGGGGAGGAGCCCTGATGTAAGAATGTTAATGAGAGACTCCCCCAGCCCAGTCCCCACCTTTCCCCACCCCCACCCACCCCACCCGCTGGAAATACGAGCCCAGCCTCGGCGCGCCGTGTGTGATGACACGCTCAGCCGCTGCCACGCTATTTAAACGCGGGCTATGGATCCAGGAACCGGCGCGAATCAATGAGATCAAACGCGAGGGAGATGCACCGTCAATTACAAACACTTGGACAAGTCTAACTTTTTTTTTCTTTTACAAAAACGCTTTCAAAAGCAACCTTAGCAACGCCCAAATAAGAAGCCACCTCTAAACAAAATAGTATATGTATAAAGGGAGGGCGAATATATATAAGTATATGTATGTATATTACAGACGCACAGGTTTACACCAGGTGAACTTTTTCTTTTTCTTTTTCTTTTTTTTTTAAAGAAAAACTAGTGACATTGGAGAGAAGGACTCTTCCTCTCTATCTTTTGGCGCGCCAGTGAAGGGGGTATTCTGCGCCAGTGAAGGGGGCGCAGGGACCTTGGAGAGAGGAGTGGGGAGGAAAGAGGAAGGGTGGGTGGGGGGCACAGGGCGAGTCGGCGGCGAGGGCAAGCGCTTTCTTGCGGCACGATGCCGTCTCTGCTGGTGCTCACTTTCTCCCCGTGCGTCCTGCTCGGCTGGGCGTTGCTGGCCGGCGGCACTGGTGGCGGTGGCTTTGGCGGCGGCGGCGGGGGCGAGGGCGTAGGCGGCGGACGCCGGGAGAGAGAGGCGCTGCCGCCGGAGAAGATCGAGGTGCTGGTATTACTGCCCCAGGATAACTCGTACTTGTTCTCGCTGACTCGGGTGCGGCCGGCCATCGAGTATGCTCTGCGCAGCGTGGAGGGCAACGGGACCGGGAGGCGGCTTCTGCCGTCCGGCACTCGCTTCCAGGTGGCATACGAGGACTCGGACTGTGGCAACCGTGCGCTCTTCAGCTTGGTGGACCGCGTGGCGGCGGCGCGGGGCGCCAAGCCGGACCTTATCCTGGGGCCGGTGTGCGAGTATGCTGCAGCGCCAGTAGCCCGGCTTGCGTCGCACTGGGACCTGCCCATGCTGTCGGCCGGGGCGCTGGCCGCCGGCTTCCAGCGCAAGGACTCTGAGTACTCGCACCTCACGCGCGTGGCGCCCGCCTACGCCAAGATGGGCGAGATGATGCTCGCCCTGTTCCGCCACCACCACTGGAGCCGCGCGGTGCTGGTCTACAGCGACGACAAGCTGGAGCGGAACTGCTACTTCACCCTCGAAGGGGTCCACGAGGTCTTCGAGGAGGAGGATTTGCACACGTCCATCTACAGTTTCGACGAGACCAAAGACTTGGACCTGGAAGACATCGTGCGCAATATACAGGCCAGTGAGAGAGGTGAGCAGGAGTGCGTCCCGGGCCCCAGGCCCTAACCCAACAGCTCTCCTTGGCTCTCCCTACACACCCGTCCACTCTGCAGTCCCCACTCCCCTCTGCGGCGCTAAGGGCGGGTGCGCGCGGGCAGTCGTTCAGGTGTGCGCTGTGTGGCTGCAACGACCTTTGACAACTGCCCATCGCGGTCGCGGGGTGTTTGTAGAGGGCCCCAGGGAGGTGAAGAATTTGGAGGGGAGGGCGTCTGAGTCCGCAGCTCCTGTCCTACAGGTGCTGTGAAACCACTTGGGTTTTTTTCTTCCCGATTTCCACTTTGCCAGCGCCTGGCTGGCGATTAGGGGGCGCACTCCCATTGCCTGGCTCCAACCAGGGTCTGAAGCATCCGAGGCGGAAAGAGCTTGTTCCCCATTCCTTTGCCGGCATGCGTCCCCTCTTAGGGCGGAAACGTCCGCGGACGCCCGGCAGCCAGGCGTCGCCACTTGGCTCGCCCGCTGTCGGGGTTTCCCTGACTGCTGTTTCCACAGACCCCTGGTTTCTTTTAAAGGCTCGTTGAATCACTCTTCTCATTCCTTTCATTCCCCTTCCAGCCCCTTATAAACGAGCTTCTGTGGCTTCCACCAAAAATGCCCCTGTGTGTCTGGACTCTGGCGACACTCACTTCCCCCGGCGCGTTCTGCATCGCAGTCTCTAATGCGCCCAGAGCTAAGCTTTGCGAGAGCGCCTTTTGAAGAAACGGGCGCTGAATCTTCTTTCCACCTGTCTCCCAAGTTTTCACCATGAGTCTTTCGGTATTGGAATAAAACTCAAACTGGACAAAGAACTCGAGGCTGAGGATGTGGCTATGGCTGCCGGGAGCGGGTGGATGCGGGTGTGTAATCGACACTGTGGCCCGTTTTACTGTAAGGTAGAATCCGAGGGAAGGCAGGTTGAGATCCCAGTATAGCGCAGTTCCCTCCTCCCTTGAGTCAGAGATTGAGGGCACGGCGTTGAGGGAATCCCGTCTCTGCTCCCCTCGGCGCGCACGCGCCTGGAATTTGAGCAGTGCAATCCCGGCAAAGCTCCCCGAGACCCCAGGGCAGCGCGGATGAGAACGAAGGGGAGCGGAGCTGAGCCAGGCTGGGGGCGAGTCCACAACTTAGCTTGGCCGGACACCTGGGCGCTGGTCATAGGGGATAGCACAACCTGAGGCCGAGGGCCCCACGAATAGGTGAGAGTGGGCAGAGAAGCCATTGGTAATGGCCCTGCAGCCATTGCCTTGCCATCTTGGCCACTTCGGACTCGCCCTTTAGAGCAAAGAGGCTAGAGGTGTTTGGCAGTGAGAAAGCATGGCCAAGTTTTGAGCTCTCGAACTCCAGGCTGTCTGTGCCGAATTCCTGCCAGACAAGCAGGCGGGTCGCAGGCTTCGCTGATTATGAAAAAGGGCACCTGTATCCAAAGGTTGCGGACTTGCCACGGCTCGGCAAGGAACCCACATCTACGCTCCCAACTCCCAGTCGCCGGGTTACCGCAGCCTCAATGGGGGAGTCTGCGCCCCGGGCTGCAGTGGCTCCCGGAACCTGCTTCTTCAGTTCTCGGCTTTTGAGGGCAAAGAGCTAGAAATCAGAGACTTACCAAGGCGGGCTGGGGCTGGGGGTGTGTCCCCCTACGGGCGAGATCGGCGGTTTGCTGACAGGTCTGTGATGCCACTGCCCGGTAGGTCCCAATGTCAGCGGCTGCCTCATCGCACGTGGCCTAGGATACTAAACCAAGGGCAGTGTGACCCCAGAGGAGGGCAGATCGCGGCCCGGGGCCCCTCAGCCTCACAGTGGCGGCTGAGGCCTGGGGGTAGGCGGGCAGCAGTGTCCTGGCGGGCCTGGGGACTGGTGCGCCCTGGGTTCAGAGGATTAGGCTGCAGTCGGCTGTTGGGAATTACTTTTTAATTCCAGAAGCCTCATAGAGGTTCCGAAGTCTCTGCACCCCCCACCGCCAAGTTTGCATTGAGTGGTGAAAGTTGGGTTAACTGACCTATATATTTTACAAGTGTTAAGATTAGGATCTTACAATTCTTACTCTAAAAAATATTTCCAATAGTGACCTGGCAGATATTTAGAAATATGAAACAAAACAGTTTCTCCTCTAATCTTCCCCGCCCTTCCACCCCGAAATTGTTTACACTCAGGAGAGAAAGTTGCTTGATAACAAAGCTCTCTTAGGGGACCTTTTACAAACACAATGAATCATGGTTACTTTACCATAAGCAATTAATGCATTAAATAGGGCTTCAGTATATGGTTGCAGTGGAGTTTGTGGCTCAGTCACTGGCTGGGGAATCTTGGACTGCTAGGAAACCCCTGTACCTCGAGCCCCTCAGGTAAAGTGGGGGTAGTCAGAGCACCCACATCTTTGGGAAGCTGGGAGGCTTAGGGGAGCTAACACAGGAATGCGTGGGAGCAGTGCCAGATGAATACGAAGTGCTCAATAAATGTGCAGTTTCATTGTAGTTATTATTTTATATATGATCATGATCAACTTTACCCCAGGGGTGAGGCCAGGCTATGGGAAAGAACCTTGGGCTGAGATGCAGATGCCTCTGGATTTGGCTGGTCTTCTTATCTGAATTTTCTTCTCTGTGAAACAATGTGTGGGGTGAGAAGCAGGCCTCTTCAAACTGATATTCTCACCCAAGTGTGAAATGCAACTGACAGTATTTTTGCTTTTGAAAATTCCCTATTAAGCATTATGAATTAAAGTAGAGGGAGTTTCTCCCTCTTTTGGTGAGAATGTTTGTATTACTTTTTTTGGACTTAAGTTTCTCTTTAAAACCAAATCACAAATGTTTGAATTTCTTAACAAGTAAAAAACTGACCATGCCAGTATCTCAAAAAATAATGCGACCAAAATTTCACTTGGCATACTGTAGAAAGAAAGACTAAGGGACATCCATTATTTCTTTGTTTTAGACATTTAGACTTAGATCATCTAAGTCAATAATTTAAAGTCATTTTTTCCTGTCATGTCTTTCGCTAATACCACTACAATAAACAGAACTGAACATAAATTATTTTTAAAAACAATTATCTTTATTTAAAATGAATTCACTTATACAGCCAGCTACTGCCCTCATATTCCACACACTTAACAATAAATTTAGTTTTAAAGAGACAGGCTTAGAAATAATTTTTTCAAGCAATAAAAGTCAGTAGTTGTTTTGTGGATGCACTTTATATGATGCAGAACCAGAAGTATCCTGGTTTATACCAAGAACTGTAGTTTTATAGTTTTAGTTATTAGTATGTCATTAATCTGGGCCTGCATAATGACGGTAGAGATAACTGTATTTAATCAATACAAGAGTCATTTATTTTTAGAATTAGTCTGGGGTAAATGATTGAGTGGTCAATCAGCAGTATTTTTAAGGAAAGAAGCCACGATAAGTGTAAAATAACACAGGAGGGGGGAAAAGAAGAGCTTTGTAGGCTGCAGTGGGAAAATTCTAAAGGCCTTTGGAGTAGATGGAGCTTTATGAACAACAGATATAAAGATGCAATCTCCATTTTGCAATGATATCCATTGCTATGTAGGTAGAAACAGCCATAGAGAAACCTTTTCTGAAAAAAATTAGATTTTCTTTTTACCAAAGTTTAGTTCTACGGCTACAGAAAGTGAGAAAACTGCACAAGACGTATGAGGAGAAAAAGATACCTGTCTCCTACTCGCCATGTTTCACTTTCTAGAAGCAACCATTTTCTATTCTTGTTAGCTGTTCCTGTAGGTATTGGCCTTTGTGTCTTTTAATAACATGCTACTTTTTTTTTTTTTTTTTTTTTTTTTTTTTCAGTTTTAGGTCTTATCTCTTGGAATACCAGTGGAAGAAAATTTTCTTCTCAATCATTCTACTGCTTGTTAACCACACATGCAAGCTTTCTTTCCAGTCGTATTCACAATATGGTTGTTTCCAAATTTTTCGCAGGAGGCTGAGGCAGGAGGATTGCTTGAGTCCAAGAGTTTGAGGCTATGGATTGCATTATTTGAATAGCCACTGCATTCCAGCCTGGGCAACATAGCTAGACCCCATCTCTTGAACAGTTTTTTTTTTTAGTTAGCCCAGTATTCAATATAAATATTATCATTAATTTCTAAATGATATTTAAGGTTAAGTCATATAGGCTCTTATGTTGACATTTCCTTTTTCCTCCTACTTATTTTCCATGGAGTTTAAAAAGTCTGTTTTTGTTTATTTGCTTAATTTACTATGGATTTATAATTAAACAATCTTCTAATTCTTTATTTCAAGTCTCCTGAGTTGTTTCAGTTAGTTATTTTCCAGGTATTTTGCACAATTGCCACTCTGGGTTCTTCAATATCCTCCTGGGGCTTCCATCACCTCTCTGTTGAGCTAGATCCCTGTGTGTTCCTCTTTTTTGCTTATGGTTTTGTTTTGGTGGAGCACATCCTCCAAGAGCTTTCTGAGAAAGGTTGAGTAAGATCTAAATTTTCAGAGCTTTTGTGACTGGAACATTTTCATCAGTGTGCAGGATATGGCATACTCTGCTTTGCTTACATGCAATAATAGCCCTCTTTTCCTTCTAAATTTAGAATTAACTGGAAGATGGGTACAGAACCCAGATGGAGAATATGAAAATATCCTTAATATTGATAAAACCAGTTAGAGAACATGGATTTAGATCCATTTCCAAAAGGGCCTGCTTGCTATTACTTCCTTCCAGAATTAGGCAGGAATATCTATTCAATCACAGATAGTGCCATTTAGCTGCAGATCTCCCCTGCTAACTCCTGACCATGTGACACAAGAAGCCCATGATGTGGGCTCTCTGCAAACAGCCACAACCCAAGAAGAAGGAAGAAAAGACTGAGCCAGTATACTGAGTTTTAGGCTCAACAATCAGATATTTCACTTTTTTTTCCTCTTGTTGTGGGTGAAGAGAGGGTAAATGAAAGCACATTGAGAGATGAGAAATGTTAACCCATTAGAAATTTCTTCCAATGGAAACTTGAAATTTGGGAAATAAATATCCCCCCAGTTCAGGCATGCTACGTGGAATGTTTTTGATACTCTGAATTGACTACTATAGCCACCTCTTTGCATTTCTCTCTGCTGTTCTTAGAGTGATTGCAAGAACATGATGCAGTAGTGAGAAGCCATTTACAGAAGTTGTTGTGGGAACCAGATGATAGAGGGTGGCAAGGAACGTTGAAAGTTCTTTGACAAGGAGGAGAAAATAGAGTCGGTTGAAAAAAGTCTATACATAAAGTTAGAGTTACAGCATCATCCCCTCTTTTAGAATTTCAACAATTTGACCTAAAATTAATATTTATACATTTAGTCATATTGTGATACAACAAAAACTTCCTTAATTAACCTCCACTTATGCAGGTTGCAGGATTAGCTGATGTTCTTTGTTCTCTATATATCTTATCACCTCTTGGTAGGTGTTGGCAGCTAGTATCGTTCTTCTGAGTATGCTGCACACTTCTCATTCTTATATATTCATCAAATATACGAATATATAAACTTCATATATTTTCTGAGTTGTCCCCAAGTCTGTTAATGCTGGTTGTGCTCATTATGATAAATCCATAATTTAATTAGTTATTATATAAATTAATAAAACATGAGCAGGAAGAGAAAGCTACTTTAAAAAATTATTCTAAACCTTTTGATTGTATAAAGGCAAGTTACTAAAAATACTTGCTGTTCAATTAGGCATGAATGAGACAACTCTAAGAGATTGGAGAGCATCATAAAAATCTAGGATCATGCACTCTGACTGCTGGGCCAGTGTTATTAGGTGCTTGCTCCAGTTTGAACTGAAACTGGATGATGATGGGCATTATGGGTTTGATTTGTTCAAGGAAGACAACGCTCTGCCCATGAACTTGGAAATTAAGACTTCCTTTTGAGTCTTAAGTCACATGACAAACACAAAATGGATAAGGTCTAAAATAATCAAAAGCTGCTTAGATAGATACAGTACCACTCTACTTGCTTAGTTTAAGTGGGTACTAACATTTAGAAAAAGAAAATAGGCTGGGTGTGGTGTCTCATGCCTGTAATCCCAGCACTTTGGGAGGACAAGGTGGGCAGATCACTTGAGGCCAGGAGTTTTAGACCAGCCTGGTCAACATGGAGAAACTCTATCTGTACAAAAAATACAAAAATTAGCTGAATGTGGTAACACGCACCTGTAGTCCCAGCTACGTGGGAGGCGCTGAGGTGGGAGGATTGCTTAAGCCCAGGAGATGGAGGTTGCAGTGAGCCAAGATTGAGCCACTGCACCCCAGCCTGGGTGACAGAGTGAGAGTCTGTCTCCAAACAAACAACAACAAAAAACAAAGAATGTGTCCTTCAGAAGGACTTGGTGGTGGTGGGGTATGTCTTCATTTGTTTTCTGTTGCTATGACAAAATACCACAGACTGGGTAATTTATAAAGAAAATAAGTTTATGGCCAGGTGTGGTGGCTCACACGTATAACCCCAGCGCTTTGGGAGGCTGGGGTGTGTGGCCTGAGGTCAGGTGTTTGAGACCAGCTTGGCCAACATGGTGAAACCCCATTTCTACTAAAAATACTAAAATTAGCTGGTCATGGTGGTGGGCACTTGTAATCCAGGCTACTTGGGAGGCTAAGGCAGGAGAATCCCTTGAATTCAGGAGGCAGAGGTTTCACTGATCTGAGATTTTGCTATTGTACTCCAGCCTGGGTGATAAGAGCAAAATTCCATCTCAAAAAAAAAAAAAAAAAAAAAAGAAAAGAAAAGAAAAGAAGTTTATTAGCTTATGGTTCTAGAGGCTAGGAAGTCTAAGAGCATGGTGCTGGCATCTTGTGAGGGCCTTCCTGCTGTGTCATAACACTATGGAGGGCATCACGTGGTGAGAGAGCAAGTGTGTTCCAGCTTAGGTCTCTCTTCCTTTTCTAAACTGCCAGTCCCATCTTGGGGACCCACCTGATGGCCTTATCTAATTCTAAGTATCTATCGAAGGCCCTATCTCCAAATACTATCAACATTTGACTTTGAGCATTAGGTTTCCAACACATGAAATCGGGGGAACACAAACAAACCATAGCAGGAAGAGAGAGAAGGAGATGAACCAGGAATGTAAAAATAGAAAAAAAGTGCCACAGAGGCCAGTGTTTAGGAATACTTCAGGCAAAGTTTAGGAAAGCTTGTCCTCTGGTCCTTAGACCCTGCCTGTTTGGTCCTGGACCAGACATATATCTTAGATGGATGCCTAGGATCATCAAATTTTGGTGCCTTTGATACCCTGAATCCTCTACTGGCCTCCCTGATTCTGATTTCATCCTTACCTACATCCTACTGTTTATAATTTGTCTCTCCAGTTAGTTGGAATGTTGAAACAAGTATATTCATAACCATTCTGGCCCTCATTGAATTTAAGTAGTATGCATTTCAGATTACCTAAATATATCTCAGTTACTTTATCGGAAACTCGCCCCTAAGCAATGACTCTACTCTCTATATGTTGACAGAATCAGGTTCTACATCTTGGGATTGAGAGCCAGACCCTGGACTATGATCACTTGATCGAAAAATGATGAGGGCTGCTTGGTGGCCAGTCAGCCAGAGCTTCCTGGAACCTCCCGGAGACATCCACTCTTGGAATCCACATTCTTCAAACTTGTCCAGCCTCAGTCTCTTGTTGAATTTTTTATGGGACATTTTGGCATTTTGTTCATTTAAGAGGCTAGAATCAAATCAGAGGTAAAACAAGGGTCTAAATCATAACAAATAGGAGTTTCTTTGAAAAGTTCCTTACTGAGGCATCTTGGAATTTGATTATTTATCCCAAATATATAACTATACTTTCAGGCAGAAACAACACCTACTCCCATAGTTATAGATCTTTAGGAAGTTTGTATTGTTTTAGAAACTTTTTCTCTAGAGCTTTTATGCTATACACCAAGCCCTTTTGGGGTATGAAATGTCAGAGTCGTGATCTAACACTGAATTAAAGTGCGCAGTAAACTAAATATCAACAAGAGCCCAACCTCCATGCAGGTTGCCAAGGCCGCTTTGGCATAGCCTGAAGTTTGTTTTGCGTCTTTCAGCACCCATGCGTTTACAAAGAACATACACATCTTGGAGGGCTGGCATGCATCATGATAATGCGGTTTATAGCACCCAGGTCTCTCCAGGTCTCTCCTCTGCACAGTATGTGTGCAGCAAAACACAGTGGTCCTGGTCATGGAGACCTGGGTCTATCAACACGGATCAAATTGACTGGGTAATGGTCAAGCCCTACTTCACTCCAGCCTGTGTAGCCCTTATGTGGTAGGCAACAATATCCAGCTGGAGAAGCTTTCGAGTTCTGTGAAGCCTCTTGAATCCAACAGTGTGGATATAAACTGAGAGAACATGAGAGATACCTGGAATCTTATAAACCATTTCTTATGTATGTAGAGACAACCTGAAAATAATGTTTTAAAATTCAAACGGCAGAAAGCTTGTAGCACTCCCTGAATCCTCTGATTTGCCAAGCGAATGTTCTTTCTAAAACCATTGCGTTTGCTTTTTCAGGACAATGCATTTACCATGCTATTAAGTATAAAAAACAGTTGACAATTTGCACTGTCTTATATTGGGCAAATCAGGTGATATATTTGATGCATTTTTTAAAACAGAGAACTTTATTTTTAAATAATCTTGCATTTTTGGAAAAGATGTAAGAAAGTATAAAGAACTGGTCTGTACAAGCTTCACTTAAGAGTTTCATCAATTGCAATATTTTGCCACATTAGATTTATGATTTCAAGTATCTTCCTTTCCCTCTCCCCTCCTCTCTCCTCCCCTCCCATCCATTCCCCTTCTCTTTTCTATCTATCTACCTATCCTCTATCTATCAATATATGTGTACATATACATACACACAGAGATAATACTTTTTATGAACCATTTGAAAGTACAGAATCATGTTTATTTAGCCCAAACATTCAAGTGTGTGTTTCCTAAGAACAAGGACGTTCACTTACATAACCACAGTATAATTATGAAAAGTAATAACTTTAACAGAAACAGAATTCTATTATCTAGTGTATGGGACTTATTCGAATTTCACCAATCATCTTCATAATGCCCTTTGTAGCAAAACATGATTTATTTATTTTAAGGTTCAGAATCCAATCCAGCATCACACATTGTAGTCAGTTACCTATTCCTTTAAGTCTCTTTCAGTCTAGAACATTTCTTTAGCCTGACTTTGTTGTTCATGAAATTGAGCATTTTAAAGAGCATAGGCCGATTTTCTACAGACTGTCCTCCAAGTTGGGTCTATGGCTGTCTCCTGATTTAATGTAGGCTGCCCATCTGGATGTTTTTGGTCCTCGGAGTGTTATTCCTGGTGTCTCATGAGTCTGTGTTCCCATGGTTGGTAATGTTGGCTTCCATTCCTTGGTTATGGAGGTGTCTGCTAGGTTCCTCCACGGTCCATTTGTAGTTAACAAGTGATTGTGAGGAGAGACTTCAGGACCATACAAGTATCCTGTTCCTTGTCAGATGTCCCTCACTGGTGTCAGTGATCTCGAAGCGCTCTGCAATGGGGTGCCTCACGCGTGTTGTTTGTTCCCCCCCAGTGGTGATCATGTGTGCGAGCAGTGACACCATCCGGAACATCATGCTGGAGGCGCACAGGCATGGCATGACCAGTGGAGACTACGCCTTCTTCAACATTGAGCTCTTCAACAGCTCTTCCTATGGTAACTCTGCTTCCACTTTCCCCTCCTCTGCTAAGGTTCCAAGAGAGGTTGTCAGGTGCCCATGAATGGTGGGTTGGATAAAGAATATGTGATACATAAACACCAGGGAATACTATGCAGCCATAGAAAAGAATGGAATCATGTCCTTTGCAGCAACAGCAATGGAGTTTGAGGCCATGATCCAAACAAATTAATGCAGGAACAGAAAACCAAACACTGCATGTTCTCACTTATAAGTGTGAGCTAAACACTGAGCAAACTTGGACATAAACATGGGAACAACGACACTGGGGACTCCTGGGGGTCATGGGGGTGGGTTAAAAAAACCCTGTTGGGTACTACGTTCACTACCTGGGTGATGGGATCCATACTCCGAATCATCACACAATATTCCCATGCAAAAAATCTGCACAGGTACCCCTTGTATCTAGAATAAAAGCTGAAGTAAAAAACAAGGGGGTTGTGAGAAAGAGTCAAAAATTTGAATTATGTCCATAAATGTGATTTCCATAAATGCAATTTTGGAAATTGGTGACTCTGAACACTCCTACGGCTTCTCAAATTTCTTGAATTAGCTTCATCTCCAACAATTCAATTAGAGCAAAAAAAATGCCACGTACCTGTGATGTCAAGACACCTGTCTGGGTATGAGCGTAGCCCACTCCTATAGTCACTTTAAATGGTCATAAATCCACGTCCCAACGACCCCTTGTCCAGTGCTTTTCCAACTGCACATTGCTATCATCGTGATACCATCATGATCAGAATAATTTCAGTGAGATTTGGGCAGAACTTTTAATAGAATGGAATAGACTAGAACATAACACTATTGAACAGGTAAAGGTGTATCATACTTAGCATGTGTATTGTTTTAGACAACTTTTACTTTAGTAATATTATTGTGGATTTGTGTGTATAGGTACACGCTACACCTATGTTTGCGACGGGTCACAGTGTGAAATAAAATAACTGTTACTGAAAATTGAGGTAAAAATCATTTGAAAGGCACTGATCCCCCTCCCCTCTTTCTTCCAGATTACTGCACCTTAAACCACTCCTATATAGAAGTTGTGAACCACCAATGTACAGGGTTGAAAGCATTTAATTCCCTATAATGAATCTGGGGAAGTGTGTGGGTTCCTATGATGGAGGGTGTTTAAGGAGGTCATCAAGATAACAGGTACAAGACATTTCTCCCCCAAACGTGGTTAGGGCTCTCTCTGAAGCAGACAGCGTAAGGCTACAGAACATTTTCTCAAACACTGCACACTGGCTGTTCAGGGCTGAGCACTTGTAGGGGAAGTGTAAGTGTGTATATCACAAATGGCATGTTTATACTGAGCTTCACTTCCCAGTTCTTGCTGATGAGATATAGTTGGACAGGATCTAAACCTTAAAACATACACCCGGGTTTCCTGCTCTGACATCCTGGCTTACTGGAGCAGTACATCATTGTGCATATACAGATAATAAAACACACTTTTCACAGAGATAAAGAAAAGTCGATGAAACAAAGGTAGCCACTGCTTCCTGTAGCAGATCAAATTGGAGATTTGAGGCTTGCAAGATAAACACTTATTTTGTCATCCTTGCTTCCATCATGGTGTTTTCCCCTCTCGGGGTCGTTTGGAGAAGGTGGGCGTAAGCCAAGGAAGGCAATTATTTTCTCTCCTTAAATGACCGCCAGAGCTGAAGATCCACAGTACCGTGGGGCTAGGCCAGGTGAAGGCTAAGCCTTCATTTCTTGGGCATATTCTGTGATGGTTCAGCTACTCATTCAGGTAATATATGTTGAAAGCTTACTATGTGCTAGGTCCTTGGTAAGTGCTGGGAGCTACAGGATTGCACAGTTACCCCAGCGTGGGTACCCATTATTGGCTGCAGCTCTTCAGCCACAGGATTGCTGAGTGCAGGGCGCGGTGCTGAGCAGACTATCTTCCTCTTTCATAAATATTCCTCACCCAATGCAAGCTTGGGTGTTTAATACAGCATTAGTATCCACCACTCCTCTGCAAGTGCTTTCCTCAGCGTCACCAGTGAGCTTCTCATTACCAAATCCATTAGCCTTACCTGAGACCATGCTTCCATGCCTCCACAGCAGTGCCACCCAGTGGAACTTCCTGCAGTGACGGCTATGTTCCCGTCTGTGCTGTCCAATATGGTAGCTACCAGCCACACGTGGCTATTGAGCACTTTAAATATGGCAAGTGTGACTGAAGAGCTGAATTTTTAATTTTAATTAAATTTAAATGGTCACACGTGTGGCTAGCAGCTACTCTTTGAGACAGCACGTCTCTAGAGCATTCGATCTGGTTGCCATCCATCCCTTTCTGGTAACCCTATGCTCTTAGCTTTGGTGACACGGCATTCTTCTGGTTCTGTTAGCTCCTCTCTGTCTCTTCTTACTCCTTTTGCCCACTAAAAATAGCATCCCCCAAAGTGTCTGTGCCCTGCCCTTCTCCCTTTGCTTTCTGCACTCTCTTTCATGTCTGGTGAGGAAATGACACCCAGTATGGTCTCTAGTCCTCACTCCTCTTTTTGGCTTTGGACTAGTATTTCCGCCTCTAGCCTGGTGGTCACTTGGGCATTCTTGGATGTACCATACCCCTAACTGAAATAATCATTTCCATGTCCTCCTAACCCCCTCCTCTTCCATCTGGCTCTGCTGCTTCCTTAATGATAACCTGTTTTCTTTTTCTCCTTGGCGTCATCTGTGACATGCCTCCCTCTCTGTTGTCCCTCACTCCCTAACTGTTGTACAGTCTTGAGATTCCTCATGCACAGCCCTCTACCTTTGTTCTCAAAGGCTCTCTTTTTTGATAATAAAAGTAGTCAATGGTTATTATTGAAAATTTTCTATATTCGGAAAAAAAAGAAAAGAAAACTTGCTCATAATTGTAACCATCCCGAGAACCATTTTTGGTGTGACTTCCCACATATAACCTTCTCTAACCTCTTGCCTGGATTACTGTGGCTGTGAACGCTCGGAATCTCCCCCACTCTAATCCACTGCTATTTCCCAAGACTGATTCTCATCATGTCACTCTTGTGTTCTGCTCATAAATCTCCAGAGGCACCCAGTTGTCTACTGCATTAAGTTCATCCCACTGATGGGGCGTCATGCCAAGCCAACCTCTGCTTTCCTCGTGTTCAACAGCCTGGATAAGGGAGCTGTTACTGACACAGCACTGTTAGAAATGCCCACAAAAAGCAGGAAGGCACAGTATCAGTTGTGGTTGGGAATAGATATCTATTTAGCTTGGCTTACATTTATTAAGCACTACTATTTCCATTCTTTTTTCTAGGAAGCAAAACTCTGTGCTGGGCGCGGTGGCTCATGCCTGTAATCCCAACACTTTGGGAGGCTGAGGCAGGTGAATCACTTGAGATCAGGAGTTCAAAACCAGCCTGGCCAAAATGGTGAAACCCTATCTCTACTAAAAATACAAAAATTAGCTGTGTGGTGGCGCATGTCTGTAATCCCAGCAACTTGGGAGGCTGAGGCAGAATTGCGTGAACCCTGGAGGCGAAGTTTGCAGTAAGCAGAGATTGTGCCACTGCACTCCAGCCTGGGTGACAGAGTGAGACTCTACCTCAAAAAACAAAAACAAAAACAAAAGAACAACAAAAAAAGGAAAACAAAACTCCAAAGCCATTACCTTTTAGATTGTGGTAGACAGATTTATTGTACTGGATTTTACTTCTTTGCAAATTAAAAAAAATGTTTTTGCCCATTTCAGTCCCTGAGATGGTTGCAGTTTCTACTCCTATCTGTATTTTCTAATTACATAGCATACAACTCTACAGAGTTAAGCATTTCCCTTCTTAGACCCCTGGAGAGAACATTTTTTCCAGCTCTGTGAAACTCATACCCATTTTGCTTGAGACATCACCTCTACTGAGTCTTGATACTTAGAGTCAATTAAAAATGAATCAATAACTACTTATTGCATGCCTGCAAGCAATGGGCTCCTCCATTGAACAAAGATGTCCTGAGCATTCTTAGAGTTTGGGGTCTTCCTGGCAGTGGACTTGGCCCCTTAACAAACGCCATGCTGTCTTGGTGAGTGAGCGTCCAGCTGGTTTTACCTGCTTGATGGCTCACTGGCCGGAGCATGGGTATGGCTTGGCTCACACTGAGGCCTCCACAGTGTCTGGGAGGTTTCATGGGAGAGGAGGAGGACTTTGTCAAGTTTTGCTCGGTAGCCTGAAATTTAATCTCGTGCTCGTTGAGCACAGATTTAGTTCCTAATGAATTCTGTCCTCAGCTGTGTCTTCCTTATCTTTTAACAGCTCCCTGACACATGTAAGCAATTAATAAATGGTTGCTATTATTAGGATTATGATTATCCAGATGGCTCTGCAAACATTTTCTTTGTCTCTGCCTTTTTTCGGGCTCTAGACTGAAGCACCCAGCTGCCTCCTGGCTGTCAGACACATTTGCACCTTTGCCTGTGCTGTGCTGTAGGCTCAGCCAAGCATGCCTTTCCACCCTCCTCTCCTCCTATTAAAATCCTGTTCACACAGTTAGGACCGGGCTGATGCTTCTTCCTCACACGCAGCCTTCCCCCAGGTTAGAGCGTCCTCCTCTACACTCTGTGTTGTTTCTTTGTACCACCCCGCCATAGTAAGCTGTGGTCCTACCTGTGATAACCTCAGTTATTTACATGTCGCACCCTCAGCCTCTCTCTTGAATGTGGTGGAGACTGTATTTACAATGCCCACCCTGCCAATCTTAGGACCTTGCATAGTTCATACATGTTTGTCTGATTCAGGCTGTCATAGAAATTCCAAAGCCACCAGGTCTTTGTTGAACTTCTTCAGGAAGAGTAGAGTGAGTGCCACAAAGTCCCGGCCACAAACCCCAGAGATATTCTCACTGCTTAGCTGTTGGGTTCGAGGCCTCTGCCAAGGATGCGGGGGCTCTGGGCAAACAGATGACTTTGGCATTGGATGCCAGCAAGTGGAGTTCCTTATGTTTTCAGAGATCTCCAGGAATCACAACAATTCATAGAAAAAATAGCTCATTGTCAAAAGTCAGAGGCCCGCCTTGTCTTTTGGGGCCCTGGAAGCCACATGTTTTCTTGCAAATAAAATAATGAAGAGAAAAATAATTATGCTTATTCATGTAATTTGACTTTGCTTTTGTAAAAGAGAGACCTGTGAACACTGGGCTACCCAGCTTCCCTATGCATCAGTTTCCTTATCTGTAAAATAGAGAGGATCATAGTACCCATATCACGGGGTCTTGTGAGGAGTAAATGTTTTTATACATATAAAGTACTCAACAAATAGAGCTTTTATTATTATTATATATGCTTAATAAATGTTAGCATTTTTGATTTCATTACCACGAATGCACTAATGGAACTTTTCTAATAAATAATTTCTATGATGTTGCCAGCACTAGAGAGATACAAATCTTTGAGTTGACCTAAGCAACCATTCACCCTGAAAAGATTCAAGAAATATCAATAATCTCAAACTTCTTTCTTTTAACAGCACTAACTTTCTAATAGTTGTGCATATCTATTGTCATGCATTGCTGTGACCTGCTGCCCCACACCCATATAACATCAGGTTTATTATACCACACCAGCCACTTGATTCACCTTCACAGTTGCTTGTAGATGTTAAAAAAGAAGTGTAGACTGGGCGCGGTGGCTCACGCCTGTAATCCCAGCACTTTGGGAGGCCAAGGCGGGCAGATCACGAGGTCAAGAGATCAAGACCATCCTGGCCCACATGGTGAAACCCTCGGAGACAGGGTGTCTCTACTAAAAATACAAAAATTAGCTGGGTGTAAGGGCACATGCCTGTAGTCCCAGCTACTTGAGAGGCTGAGGCAGGAGAATCGCTTAAACCCAGGAGGTGGAGGTTGTGGTGAGATGAGATGGTGCCACTGCACTCCAGCCTGGTGATAGAGTGAGACTCCGACTCAAAAAAAAAAGTGTGAATGGCAAGGAATAAAAGCTGAATTATTTCTCCTATAGTGCTGTAATTTTGGGGGTGGGGCAGGGCTGAAAATTGCAGTTACATGGTTATTACAAGGCAATGACCTCAACGGTACTCTTCTTTCTCGCTCACATTTCAAAGGAACACATGTTCAGAGGGCCTCCTTCTCCTTTAATGGTCCTGACATTGTAGCATCATACCTAAGTGCAAAACTATGACAATACCTCTCGTCCTGGTTGCCAAACTAACATGCAGGGGACACGTCGCAGTTGTAAAGGGAGAATGGCCTCTTTATGGTGGCTGGCTTGGAATTATAAATATTTTTATTTCTTCCATAGGAGATGGCTCGTGGAAGAGAGGAGACAAACACGACTTTGAAGCTAAGCAAGCATACTCATCCCTCCAGACAGTCACTCTACTGAGGACAGTGAAACCTGAGTTTGAGAAGTTTTCCATGGAGGTGAAAAGTTCTGTTGAGAAACAAGGGCTCAATGAGGAGGATTACGTAAGTGCCTAATTATGAGCCTGGACCTTCAGCATCCTGAAAACAGTCTTCTAATTAAATCAGAGATGACAGAGTGTCCCATTCTGAGCCATTCAAAAATTCCTAGGTTCAGGTCTGATGTCACTGTTGCCTTCTGTTTTTGCTTGTCTTTCTTTCTGGGTGGTTTTCTTCCTTCCTTCCCCAATATACCCACTATCATTCTTTCCTTCACTTACACTTTTTCAGCTGCTGCAGGAAGGACATTTGCTTTTTTGTGGGCACTTGTGGTGGTGCTGAGTAGAATGTCTGTAGACTTCCATCACATAATTGACTAAGAGGGTTTTGGGGGAGAAGAAGGATGAAGGTGTGCCAAAGGTTTGCATGCCTAATTTTTCCAAAGCTTGGTGGCAGCAGATATTTGGGGTTTTAGGAGACTCTTTCTTTTGGCAGCCTGGCTTAGCTTTCTGGCTAGTCTGCTTGTGGACGGTGTTGTTGTCTCTTTCTGCTGGAAGTTGCTTCCTACTCACATACAGCAGGGCCTCAAATCCCATAAGTGCTGTTGTTACTAGTGCATTTCAAGAGTGGACAAGAGTCAGAACCTTAGATCAGACTGAGGATTAAGCAGAGGGATTCATCTATGAGGTGGCGCCACGGGCGGCTGACCACACCTCACTTGGCATCATTGTTTTGGCTGCCTCTGACATGCTTTGCCACATGGCCAACATGCCACTCCTGCAAATCCTTTCTCAGAGCAGGCTGAGCAGCTGGTCTTCAAAATGAATCACTCTACAGCATCGAAAACTGAAAAGGAGCACCTTCTTCCTCCTCTTCTTTTTTTGGGGGCAACATTTCACCCTGTCTCCCAGGCTGGAATGCAGTGGTGTGATCATGGCTCACTGCAGCCTCAAATTCCTGGGCTCAAGCGATCCTCCCAGTTCAGCCTCCTGAGTAGCTGGGACCACAGGTGCATATCACCATGCCCAGCTAATTAGGACCACCTTCTTAATGATGGGCATGTGGCTTGGATAGTCCCTGCCCAAACTGGATAATAATCAACTTCATAAGAGATGGCCACTTCCAAACAGGATTTCTCCTAGTTTCTCTACTTGAAGTACCACAGAGTACTGGCATTGGCCTCAGAGCTGCCTTCAGAGCCTAGATCTAGCACTTCTGAGCTGTGTGATCTTGAAAAAGTTGCTCCGTTTCCCTGATCCAAATTACTTTTTCTTGTTAGATTTCAGATCATTTACCTGAAGCATTTAGCGCTATCACTGTCAGAAAGTTAGAACGAAATACATGGTACCTCTTTTGTACCATTGTTGCAAGGTTATACCTGTCTTTATAGGAATTTGTTATCAAATGACATACAAAGGGTCTTATAAACATATTTATTAATGTTTTAAGTGTTACATATACGATACTCATATCATTTAAAATACCTTTTGACTTTTTAAATCAGTGCTGTCTGGCAGTTATACAATATGAGCCAAAAAAGTGAGCCACATATATAATTTAAAATGTTCTAGTAGACACATTTGAAAAAGTGAAAAAAACAGGTGAAATCTTAGTAATATATTCTAATTAACACAATATAAACATAATAGCATTTAAACATGTTATCAATTAAAAATTATTAAAGGGATTTTAATATATTTCTTATACTAAGTCTTGGAAATCCAGTGTGATTTTGCACTTACGGTGTGTGAAGCCCTTGTTCAAGTGTTCCATAGCCACACATGACTAGGGGCTACCACATTGGACAGCATGTTCTGAATGACGAAAGAAGTAGGGTTTTTGCCTACATTTAAGGAAACATATGATATTGTTGTCATCATCTAAATCCTTTGTCTCAGGAATATGAAAGAACACAAAAGGTACTGAACTTTTTTCAGTAGTGCTTCTAAAGGTAGCCTGGGCCATTATTGAAAACATCAAACTGTTTTACATATGCCTCTGTATATTATTTTTCTTTATTAGGTTCATATTAATTTTGTGGCTCAAAAACTCAACAATGGTTCCATGTTGTCTGGTTTCCTCTCATTGGGCAAAAGTGGGCATCCCAGCCAGGAGTGGTGGCTGACGTCTGTAATCCCAGCACTCTGGGAGCCTGAGGTGGGAGATTGCTTGAGCTCAGGAGATGAAGACCAACTTGGGCAACATGGTGAAACCTCATCTCTACAAAAAAACCCAAAAATTAGCCAGGCATGGTGGCATGGACTTGTCGTCCCAGCTACTTGGGAGGCTGAGGTAGGAGCATCACCTGAACCCAGGGTGGTCGAGGCTGCAGTGAGCCGTGATTGTACCACTGCACTCCAGCTTGGGTGGCAGAGTAAGACCATGTCTCAAAGAAAAAGTTGACATCCCACTACCGGGTAATTCTTCTTGGTTATCTGTTACTCTGTGTTCATAACATTAAATCTAATTTAATGGTAGTCTAAGCAAAATCTCACTGGAAAGGTATACGTCCTACAAAGATTTATAGCATATTCCAAAACAAATTAAGAGCACTTTAGAGATTATTTCCAGCCCTAGATTACCACACTGCTTCTCTCTGATCGTGGGCCTATTAAAACTGACTTTATAAATAAATAAAAATTAGAATTTTAAGTAGAAGTTAGAGTTAACTATACCTTATTCCAATTCTGAATGTATGTCCATCTTTTGTATGTATGTATGTAGGTTTTAGTGGGCCCTTTTTTTTTTTTTTGAGATGAGGTCTCCCCGTGTTGCTCAGGCTGCTCCCAGGCTCGAGTGATCCTCCTGCCTTAGACTTTGGAGTAGGTGGCATTATAGGTGCACATCACCACTCCTGGCTGAGCTGGGCTCTTGTGAGTACCAGTTGCAGATGTTTATCAGGTTAGGTTAGACAGGTGGTCCTGGTGAGTATCATGGGAAGGAACTATGGGAGCCAAAGAGCCAGCACCTGTGTGGCTGGGTTCCCAGAGACTAGTCCTTGATCTAGTGTGGTGGGAGGGTCTGCAGGGGTCTGCAGTCTTCTCTGTAGGCTCAGTCTTTTCACTTCTCTTATTTGTGCTAATGAGTTGTCTTATCTGCTTACTTAAAACTCCAGTTCATGATGTCCATCATGAGCTCTTCGTTCTCTGCTATCCATCTTGAATCTGGCGACTTTGGTGAACTCCTATTTGTTCTAAAATTTACCATGCGTTTTCTAAAGAATCACATGACCTAGGAATAGTGACAATTTTGTCTCTTTTTAATTCTTCTACTTTTAAGTATGCTTAATTGAAAGTGTACTTAAGAAGCCGGGCCTGGTGGTACATGCCTATATTCCCAGGTACTTGGGAAGCTGAGGTGGGAGGATCGCTTGAGTACAGGAGTTCGAGCCCAGACTGGGTAATATATCAAGACCTCATCTCTAAAAAAATAAGTAAATAAAGTAACTTTAAAAAAGTATAATAAAATATGTGCTTAATTGAATTTAAGTATTAAGTATATTGAATTAAAATTAAATATAATTAATTAAATTAAAACTGTAAATGGCCCCGGGTGGGATCCCAATACTGTATTAATTATAAGCAGTGATAGTGGGCATCTTAACTTTAATGTAAAGAGCATATAACAGAGTTCATATCTGCTCACATCACCACTTAAGCATGATGCTTGCTGTGGGGTTTGGGGGACAGTCATTAGATTGTGGAAATTCCCTTTTCTCTCTTGTTAGTGAAGGTTTTTTTCATTGGCACAATGATTCCTTCTAATATGATAACTGGAACAAAAATAGCACATCAAGCATCAAGGTTTGTGTAATGTAGGTTAAGGAAAATCTTTGGACATGAGTTTTTTACTTTAGGCATTACATATCGTATGATACCCCTGACTCTATTTCATATATGCTAGTATTGCATTCATCATATTACCATGTTGTCAGTATCCTTGGAAAGGTTATGATCTTCTGAAAATAAAAAATTTGAAACTTTAAAATATTTACGGACTATACTGAAGCATTTGGAGAATAGAGTAGCAATAATGTTTTTAGTAAAATTAACGTTCCATATTTTTAACTTACTAAATTTTTTTTTTTTTTTTTTTTTTTTTTTTTTTTTTTAGAAAGAGAGAGAGAATAGGAAGGAGGAAAAAGGAAGAGAGAGAGAGAGAGAGAGAATGGGGAGGAGGGAGAAGGAAAAGAAAGAGGGAGAGAGAATGGGAGTATTGCTTTCTTGCCCAGGTTAGAATGCAATTTAGTAATGGGTATTGAAAACCTCTTTTATACTGATAATTATAATTAATGATGTAGTCAGGAAGGAATAAGGGAAGAAGATAACAAACAAACAGCCAACCAATATTTAATTTAAACCTATGATGCTATGCGATTACTGAGGAGTGATTTACTTCCAATTATAGAGTCACCTTTGGAATAGGTGTGAGGTGGTAATGTATGTTTTGTGTATTTGAAGTGGAGAGTTCTATAAATGTTTATTAAGTTTACTTGTTCCGGGTCTGAGTTCAAGTTCTGAATATCCTTGTTAATTTTCTATCTCATTGATCTATAGAATCGTTAGCTCTTCTTGTTGCATTAATCCTTTTGCCGTTATGTAATGTCATTCCTCACCTCTTTTGATCTTTGTTGCTTTAAAGTCAACTTTATCAGAGGCGAGAATTGCATCTCCTGCTTTTTGTTTATTAGTTTATTTTTACTCTCTGTTTGATTGGTAAATCTTCCTCCTTCTCTCTGAGTCTTTGTGTATTGTTGCATGTAAGATGGGCCCGGATGCAGCATACCGATGGGTTTTGGCTTTTTATCCAATTAAAATATATATAAGTTTAATACCGGCGTTTGATGCTAGCTGGCTGTTTTGCCCATTAGTTGATGTAAATTTTTTATTGTGTTAAAGTTCTTTGCTTTTTGATATATTTTTGGAAAGGCTGATATTGGTTGTTCCTTTATATGTATAGTGCTTCTTTCAGAAGCTCTTGTAAAGCAGGCCTGGTGGTGGTGAACTCTCTAAGTACTTGTTTGTTCGCAAAAGATTTAATTTTTCCTTCGCTCATAAAGCTTAGTTTGGCTGGATAGGAAATTCTGGGTTGAAAGTTCTTTTCTTTAAGGATGTTAAATATTGGTCCCCACTCTTTTCTGGCTTGTAGGGTTTCTGCTGAGAGATCTGCTGTAAGTCTGATAGGTTTCCCTTTATGGGTAACCTGACCTTTCTCTCTGGCTGCCCTTAGTATTTTCTCCTTCATTTCAACCCTAATAAATCTGGCGATTATGTGCCTTGGGGTTGGTCTTCTTGAAGAATATCTTTGTGGTGTTCTCTGTATTACCTGGAGTTGAATATTACCCTGCCTTGCCAGGTTGGGAAAATTTTCCTGAATGATATCCTGAAGAGTATTTTCCAACTTGGATTCATTCTCTTCATCACATTCAGGTACACCTATCAAACGTAAATTAGGTCTTTTCACATAGTCCCATATTTCCTGGAGACTTTGCTCATTCCTTTTCATTCTTTTTTCTGCATTCTTGTCTTCTCGTTTCATTTCACTGAGCTGGTCCTCGACTTCTGATATCCTTCCTTCTGCTTGATCAATTCGACTGTTTAAACTTGTGCATGCTTCGCGAAGTTCTCGTGTTGTGTTTTTCAGCTCCATCAATTCACTTATATTCTTCTCTAAATTGTCCATTCTCGTTAACATTTCGTCAAACCTTTTTTCAAGGTTCTTAGTTTCTTTGCATTGGGTTAGAACAAGTTCTTTTAATTCACAGAAGTTTCTTATCACCCACGTTTTGAAACCTGCTTCTGTTATTGGAACACACGTGTAATCTATTAAGCCTTGTTCCGTTACTGATGAGGAATTGCAATCCCCTGTAGAGGGAGAGGCATTCTGATTTTGAGTATTCTCTACCTTTTTACGCTGGTTTCTTCCCTTCATTATATATTTGTCCGTCTGTCGTCTTTATAATTACCGACTTTCTAACTGGGTCTCTGACGTCCAACTTGTTGATTCCCTGTGCCGAAATCTGAGCAATCCACTGAGCCGGCCAAAACAGCGGTGTTCAGATTGATGGTGCTTTTCTGCCCGGGAATCTCCGGACTCTGCACCAAGAACTGGCGTGCTAAGGCACCAGCAAAACCGCCACGCCGGCCACAAGAGTCGCCCTGGTGACCCGTGGAGCTTCTCCACTGGGAATCTCCTTGTCCGTGAGCAACTAATATTCGTCTGAAAGTGTGGCGTCCTCTCGTTCTTTGCGCTTTCACTGGGAGGTACGTGCCCGAGCTGCTAATCATCAGCCATCTTGGATCTCTCTCGTTAACTTACTAAATTTTGATGGATTAATGCAATTTTGTTTCTGTAAAATTGATCTCTTCCCTCTCCATCTCTTGCCCTCTCTCTTTTTAATTGACTTTCTAATAGAGATAATTGCGCATTTACATGCAGTTTTAAGATGTGATACAGAGAGATTCCTTGTATACATTCCCCAGTTACCCACAATGGGGACATTTTGGAAAATTATAAGATCACAACCAGGATATTGACATGGATAAATGCAATTATTATGCTCAGATTTCCCCAGTTTTACCTATACTCTTTGTGTGTGTGTGTGTGTGTATTAAGTTCTATGCAATTTTATTATCTGTGTCAATTTGAGTGTTTGAATTTTATCGAATGCCTATTCTTACACATATTGTGACACTCAGTTTTTCTTTATTCTGTTATAAAGTTGTGATGTGAGTTGCATTAGTAGATGTTTCTGATTGTAACCATTTCTGCACTCCTAGAATAACTTTGGATCCTCTCTACCTCAAGACTGAGTGTTCTATTTCCTAGTTCATATTTTGGAGAATATACTTATGGTTGAAACTACACATGCCTGCCTTGGCAGAAATTTTCAGGCTGGTTCGTCTCAAGTGCTATTAGCAGCTTGTAAATTAGCTTCTCTGGGTCCAGTGTCCATTCCTGTTTCCCTCACCTTGGGTGGTACATGTGTGTGGAATGATAGAAAATAGGGTTGTTTAGGGCTGGTCTATCACTGGGGCTGTAAGTGTTGCATATACTATAATTGTCTAGTTATTAGTAGATGTATTTTTTTTTATGATCTAAATGCTGAGAGTATGTGTGTCTTATGACAGTGTCCCCACCATTCCTATGGGTAATATAATATTCAAAAATGCATTTGTCCTTTTACTAGTGAACCTAGGGGAAATCTATTCCATTCTGATGCATTATGTTTTAATGAGGCCCAGTGGCCACCACTGGAGGCAGTATAGCCCAGTGGTTACATATGCAGGCTTGGGATTTCATAAACCTGGCTGCCTCTTACAATTCTTATCTTGGGCACCTTTCTGAGACTTAGTGTGTTAGCTTATTGGCTATCAAATGGGGATAACAATTTTTAACTGACAAAGTTGTTGAAGTAACTCA
Source organism: Aotus nancymaae (assembly GCF_030222135.1). Taxonomy (NCBI): domain Eukaryota; kingdom Metazoa; phylum Chordata; class Mammalia; order Primates; family Aotidae; genus Aotus; species Aotus nancymaae. The sequence goes on from NW_026988425.1 coordinate 32,199,468, forward strand.
AGAATTGTATAAAAATAATATTCACCACAATGCCACGCATTCATTGGATGGTATGCCTTCATTGGTTCTTACCAATAATGCATACCTACCATGTTGAATACTTGGTAAGCATTCATCGGATGATAGCTGTCATTTCTCTTACTCTTGTTTCTTGTATCCCAGGATGATGTGTATGACACTCTTGTGTGCCTACTGCATCCAGAACTCTTATCCATTCTTCAGACTGTAACTCAAACACCACTTCCTCAGGACAGGCTTTCCTGACACTCCAGACTATCTCATGGCACTCTGTCCTTTTCCATCACAGCACATTTCTCAGATTGTAATTATACACCGATATGTGGGATTTTCTGATTAAACTTTTTCTCCTCTAGTAAACTCTACGACAGCAGGAACTACTTTTGTTTCTGCCCACTCTTGCATTCCCTTACTGTGTACATGACACGTAGGAAGTGGCCAAAGTACCTGTTATTATTATTATGCTTATTATTTTTGTGATTATTGAATAGAAAGGACATCAAATCAAACCGACTTCCTGTACAGTGGTGGAAACTGAGGCTGAGAAAGGTGGGGTGGCCTTTCCAAATGTAACCAGTATATTGCAGTCAGTACAGTGATGTTGGCTGGTGGTGGGGTCCTGTGCTTAGACTTTATTGGGCACACAAAGCCAAGTAAGTATTCAGTTTCACTTCTACCATGGGAGATAGTGTGGGGTTAATAACGGGGTTTCACAGTGGGGGTTCTGAGGACCATCTGGAGGTCATCTGAAATCTAAAGTGAGAAGTAAAGCCCAGCTGCAGAGGCTCTCAAGTGTCAGTGGGGCTCTAGATATGGCTCAGACAAGTTTTTGCCAAGTGCCTGCCTGGCCTTTTCTGGTGGTTTCTATTGGGTTGCCCATATGTGCAGTGGCCCTGACTCAAGGGCATCTTAATGGAGGTGCTTGGCCTCTGCCTACAAGCAGTTCCAATTCCAGAGCACTGGTATTTGGTTTTAGAATGCACTGTGTGGTGGCCAAGCCAAGATTAGTTGCATCCCCTGACTCCTGCCTGGGTCAGTGACTTTCTTTTTCCACTACATCAGTCTGACCCTTTTAACAACAATGTACCCCATAAAAGGGCAAACCCATGACCTGAATATTATGTGTCTCAGGCTTTACAAGTGAGCCTGGCAGACAACACAGGCTGACATATTTCCTTCCTTTCCCTGCTCCCCACCTGCCCAAATACACATTTGTAAGATACTGGTTTCTCTTTCCTCTTTCAGACACTTGACAAAGTCTGGCTAGGACTTCATCTCCGCTTCATCCTCAATGACCTGTTTTTCCTATTTTTTTCTGTAGTGTAAACCATCATTCCCTTGATTATCAGATACTGTTTACTGAGTGCTCCAGGAAGTATGGGTGTGAGCCTGATCCTGGACAATGAGTGGTCCCATCTGGGGTGGGATCCTCACTCCCTAAAAATACTTGAGCAAGTATATAAATATCCATGGCTGTAAGCTTGAGGGGCCCATGAGAGCTGCATTCCTATGCCAGCATGCACATAAAACACCACATACCTTAGTGTAAAGCACTCCAACATGCTGGTGATAATCACAGGAGTCTGGACAGTTTATCTTGTAGCAGATCAAATGTAGTACATATGTGAAAATATTCGTTTCTAGAGAATTGAAATTAAACAGTGAGTTCACTTTGTTTAGTAAGAGATATCTTTCAAGTTCATTCATGTTTTCATGAGTTTATTAGGTGGATGAGGGTTTCTTGACGTAGGATGTGTTAAATCTTTCTAATTATATACAAAATGTTGTGTGTAAGTGCACATGTATATACTTTTGGAGAGAAGGGTCGTCACCCATCATCTGATTCTTAATGGGGGTCAGAGTGCAAAAAGCAGAAAATCATTGAACTAGACCATGGCTTGTCAAAATTCCATTCATCCAGTTACTGTTCTGAGTCCTGTTTATTCACATGGATAGGGTACTACAACATTGTGTATGTCAGGTTGCACTGAAAAATCACTCCCTTGGAATAAACTAAAGAAAGACCTAAATGCTCAAATTCTACCTTATTTTACATGATAAAAACCATTAGACATATTCATTCATTTATTCTGGAGTATGGAGACAGTTCAGTCTTTTCAATTCCCAGTGTTTTTGCATTATGCTTTTAACAGTAGACTTAAATTTGTCCCTGCTACTATTTCCCATGTTAGACTAAGTCAGTGTTGGAGACACATTTTCCCCTCAGTCAGCTAATTTGGCTTTTCTGCCCTGTAAATCCCACTTCTGGCTTGACCCACTCTCCTGATTGTGTTTGGAACTTCTGAGACCCATTCACTGACTGGCCCTTTAACAGTTGGTTCTGTCTTTGGGTGAAGTTCACATTCCTTCCCTCATATTCTTGTTATTTAAGTCAAAATAATACACAAATTTCTAGATCGAAAGGGCCTGATATAATGAAGTTAAAAAAAACCCACACTGAATTAAAAAATATATTCATAGTACTAAAGAGTTATAGGTAAGCGTGAATCTCCTTTTCTGCTCTTCTTTACTTCTAACTCCCATTTCCCTAGAGATCATCATCATTAATGTTTTGTCTGCTATTCTGCTGTTTCTCTCCAAGTTTGTAAAATTGATTATTCATATTGCTGTTTTTGATAGTAAAAATTTTGATATTATCTGTTGAATTCCTAAAGTGGAAAAAGATTTAGCTAGCTCTTTACATACTCTTTCTCTGCCAGTTCTTCCTTTTCCTTCTATCTTCCCAATATTTTATAGCATAGTTTCTGGTTAAAAATGCATTCACAAAATAAAATGTGAAGAAAAGCTAAAAAAATTCAGAGCTTTTGTTATTATATCCATATAAATATTTATAGTAGAACCATATAATATTCTCTAATTACATATCCTTTCCAGTACAGCTTTTTGTTTCCTCTGGGCTTACCAATTGTCTTAGTTTTTTTTTTGCTTCTGTGTAGTTCTTACTGTTTCATTTTCATTCTCTCAGCCAAACATTTTAGATAATGTTAATTTTTAACCCTTTATCTTCCTGCTCTAGAGTAATTTCTTCCTCCAATACCACCTGGAAATGTTCTTCAGTTCTCTCTTACATATCTTTTTTTAGGTATCAAATCTTCTTTCTTAAATTTACCCTTGGTTTTGAAGAAGATAGGAGGCATACATCAAATTTTTTTGTTTTTTTTGAGATGGGGTCTCACTCTGTCATCCAGGCTGGAGAGCAATGGTGCCATCTTGGTTCACTGCAACATCCATCTCCTGGGCTCAAGAGATCCTTCCACCTCAACCTTCTGTGTAGCTAGGACTATAGGCATGCTCTCCATAGCTAGAGCCCCACTGACACTTGAGAGCTTCTTGTATTTTTAGTAGAGACAAGGTTTCATCATGTTGCCCAAGCTGGTCTTAAATTCCTGGGCTCAAGCAATACAACCACCTTGGCCTCCCAAAGTTCTGGGATTACAGGTGTGAGCCATCATGTCTGGCAGGAAAATCTTTTATTTTTATTTTTTATTTTATTTTATTTTTTTTTTTTTGAGACAGAGTTTCGCTCTTGTCACCCAGGCTGGAGTGCAATGGCGTGATCTTGGCTCACCACAACCTCCGCCTCCTGGGTTCAGGCAGTTCTCCTGCCTCAGCCTCCTGAGTAGCTGGGATTACAGACACACGCCACCATGCCCAGCTAATTTTTTGTATTTTTAATAGAGACAGGGTTTCACCATGTTGACCAGGATGGTCTTGATCTCTTGACCTCATGATCCACCTGCCTCGGCCATTTTTTTTTTTTAGAGATGGGGTCTCGCTATGTTGCTCAGGCTGGAGTGCATTGGCTATTCATAGGCGTGATCCCACTACTGATCAGCACAGGAGTTTTGGCCTGCTCCATTTCCAACCTGGGCTGGTTCACCCCTCCTTAGGCAATCTGGTGGTCCCTGATCCCAGGAGGTGACCATATTGATGTTGAACTTAGTGTGGACACCCGATCGGCATAGTAAATTACAGCCCAGAACTCCTGGGCTCAAGCAATCCTCCTACCTCAGTCTCCCGAGTAGCTGGGACTACAGGCATGTGCCACCACACCCAGTGGAAAATCTTTCGCGACTTTGAGTATCAGAAACATTTTGTTTTAGTCTTACATTTAATTGACAGTTTAGCTGGGTATAAAATTTTCTTTGAAGATTATTTTCCCTCAAAATTTTGATGCTATTACTGTACTGTTTTGTAGCTTTTGGTGTTACTATTCTTATCCTTTATCTTTTTCATGCTTTCTTTTTCTCCATCTCTAGAAGCTTTTAGTATTTTCCCCATATTGTTGATTGTATCAGTCAGGATCTAGTCAGGAAAATAGAACCTACGCCAGGTGATTCAACAGGGATTTTATATGAGGAATTATCTTTAAGGGGTAGAAAGAGTTGAAATGACAAGTGGAAGAATAAGGCAAGTCAGAGATTAGCAACAACAGAAAGCCATTACCACCTGTAGAGCTGGAAACACCAAGGAAGAGATAGTTTTCCCAAGACTCAAAGTTAGGGTTGCCTATGGGAGCTAAAATGATGGAGTAAATGCAGCTTCTTCTAGAAATCCTGCTCAAGGCAAAGAGAAAGTGGGAAAAATATCCTTGCTTTTTTCTTCTTTCTGGCACTGGTCTCCCACCAGTGCTTCTTCTTGCCTGAATCAAATAGCTGTCAGCTGACAGGGAAAGGCACCTGGAGGAGTCATTTTCATATGATATTGAGCAGAGCAAAGCAGATGAAGGGAGGGGAATGAATTGAAGGGGGTGAAATAGGCAGACAATTGGACTCATGGGTGTTTTGAAATTTCACAATGATGGGTTTTTACATCACTGTTCTGAGTACTTTTTGCTTGCTTTTTCTGGAACTTTAAAATGAGATGTTGGCTCTTTTCAGTTGATTCTCTAATTTTTTTTCTCCTATTTTCTGACTCTTCCTTTTTCTTTTACTTTCTGAGAAATTGACTCAACTTTATCTTCCAGCCTGTTTATTGAATTTAAAATTTTTGCTATCATATTTTTAATTTCCAAGAGTTCTCTCTTGTTTTCTATGCTCCCCTCTTAAAACATAGCACCTTGTCTCATTTCCTGTATACAATATTTTATCTTTCTGAGTACATGCTTTCATCAGTTGTAGAATATACTTTTAAAAAATATTTTTACTTATCCAAAGTTGAGATTCATTTTATAATTGGTGACTGTCATAATTTAATAAGTATAATTTTTTCTTTCTAAGGGCAACTTAGAAAAAAATGTGCTTCTCACAATTGCAGGTATATTACATTTGTTGAGATAAGGTATTTTTCTCTGAGAAGTAAATCAGAAGGAAAAAAAGAGATGTTTGTTTTTTTAATTTTCTTTTACTTTCTGCATAGTGTCTTTCTTTTTTTCTATTAATTTTGATCTCTTTCTCTTTTGTATTATAAACATTTCTTAAACTTTTGGTAATCCTTTGCTGTCTGTTTGTATTTAAGTGTGAGCCACTATGGAGTTCTCCAGAAGCTCTCTGTGTATGAGTGGAACTTGTTATAGTAGTGAACTTTATAATAATGTATCAAGCTTGTTTTTCAAAAGGTTATACCAAATATGAATATCTGGAAGTTGCTTATGTTAGGTTGGTCAGTTTCAAAATTCTCCTCCAAATCCCTTCTTGAGGGCCATAAGGCTGCCCTATATTCTGGGGGCCTAGGGAGTAAGAGTCTTACTTTTAGGACTGCAGACTTATTACTTAAACACAATTTTCAGTTTTATGCTTCACCCAGTCTTGAGCTGTGCCTGGTATCTTCCTGTTCAAATCTTCTTTGCTTCAGTATCTTCAGACAATAAAACTACTGCCTTTTACCTAGATGGGATGGGGCACTTTCTTCTCTGTATAAGGTTAGGAAGGAGATCTGACTCAATTTAAGGGTGAAAAATGGGATATTTACATAAAAATAATTAGGAGAGCTCTTTATACAGACTTTCAACTGATCTTGCTACTTTCAGTGCCACTGCATCCCCCACCTCCAGAGCTAATGGTGACTCCAGTTCTAGAGCCTCTGAACTGGAGTGGCTTTGCTTCTTGTTGGAGTTCCTGCCACCCTCCTGTGTACACTTTGGTTGTAGGTTGTAGTTTTTCAGCTCTATTGAGTCAGTTACCCCTTCCCAACTTCCCGCATTTTGTTGATATTTCTCATCCGCTATTTCCTTTCTCTACTCTTTAGACTTGTAGGTTTATGCCTTAAAATTTTTATTTATTTCATTTTAGTGGGTATTTTAGAGGAAATCTATGTTTATACGGCTGTGATTTAATGGAAGTCTCTTCTGTATTGTTGAATCTCAATACCATGCAAGTGTTCCAAGATGGTGGTGCCATTTTTTGAGGGGTGGAGATGTGGTGGGAAATAATCTTATCAAAGCAAGGGAAAGAGAGAGAGTATATGTTTGAGAGAGTGAGTAAACATATATTTTGGTCCAAAACGCTCTAGCTGCTTTAGAAATTCCTATTTGGTTATAGTTTCCTTTTAATGGCTGCTTTTCTTGATTTACTAGCTCAGTGCATTCTTTTACCCTTGTGGACATACCTGACTTCTGTGATTCTTTAAAAGCTATTACACATAAGCAAAACACATGAACAATAATGCATACCAATTGCTTTGCCAAGTAACAACAAAAAGGGTGGTCTCTTGCAGGTTTATCATCTTGGTATATGAAGACTGTTGATTTTACTTTATGTCTGGGGCTCCTCCTCTAACATAGCTCTTTGCTGACTTTTAAAAATGCATCTTTTGTACATGGACAGAGGCGATCCTGTTCCCAGTGTAAGTAGACTTTTAGGCTTTAAAGTAGATTTAAAAAAATTGAGCTGACTCAATTTTAAGGTGAAAAAAAAAGGGATATTTACATTAAAATAATCAAAGCTATTTGTGTCCTGGCAGGTTATTTGTAGTTTATCATAACGCAATGTAGCAATTTTATACCCTTTCTAGAATCTGTTATAACTCTTTTGTTAGAAAATAAGATAGAAAAAAGGTGAAAAATATTTGAGGATATAAATTTGTTGAAAGGGCCCCAGTTACCTTCCAGTGTACTGTTAGAGAGCAGAGACCAATTCCTCTGAAATGGATCCACCTTGTAGTAATCTCCATTGTTGCAGGCAGCATCTTTCTGGTTCCAAAGGAGGAATGCAGGGTCCTGACTGTGGCCAAGCACAGCAGACTTGGGCAGAGAAAGCCCTTGGCGAGGTCCCTCGTCTTCCTGGTGCTTCCTCTGTTGTGCAGCCAGGGATTTGAACCCCCACTGCAAGGAGCCTTCCCATTCTCAGGATTTTGTTGTTACATGCGGACAAACAGTGTTTTCCTATAGGCTAAATTTAGAGGCTGAATTCATTGTCATTATCTGGGTATGGAACGTACTAGTCCTTATTGACAAATCACAGAGTCTCAATAATTACAGCCACCCTTTCTCATCCCCTATTTGAGGAGGAGAATGTTGTTACCATCAAGTATTGTTCTGCTTGTCACACTACATCAGGAACGTCTCTTGGAAATTTTCATTACTCTGGCTTTAAAATACAAAGGACTAGCTTTTCTTCAGCTCTAAACTGTCACCGTTCTATGGTGTGTAACTGTCTCTCCATGCAAAACCCACCGTTGTATACACAAATTAAGTAATTGCAATGTTCTGTGTCCAATTTGTGTTTGCAAAGATACAGCTGCAAGTGTAGTTTTGCAAACATAAAATTAGAGCCTAGTTTTTAAAAGTGGGTCAGAATTTCTCCAATGAATTTCAGAGACTGGATTTTTTTTGGATTTTATTTCGTTAAAGAAAGTTGTGTTACTTGTAAAGAACATGTAAAGTACATTTAAAATAAAATAATGCTGCATCCTTAGTACTTTGGCTTTCAAATTCAGCTTTATACTTCTTAATGAGACCTCTGTTCTTGTTTTGGGGTAGGATTTGGTAAATGCTGTTTTTATTTCTAACCAGGTATTCTGAGCAGGGGGTGATTTTGTAACCGTGGATATTTGGTCGTTTGAGGTTAGCAGGCCACCCATGGCTTGTTTTTTTTCCCCTTATTTGAAGCTGAAAATTTAACTAATTAAACAAATACTCCAGTAGTAACCAATGCACAGCAGTATTGTTAGGGAGGTGGGGTGTGTATTTGGGCATCCCCTCTCTCAGGGTCTCCCTCTGACACTCAAATATGAAACAAGAGGTTGAGGAGCAGGTGGTTTATCTAGCCAATATGTTTGAAAGGGACTGGGTTTAATAAGTAATTGTTTAGAATAGCCCAGACGTTATGTGTTGGAAAGTCTAAAATGTTGGAAAACAATGCTTTAATTTCCTTAAATGAGGGAGAAGGCCCAGCATTAAAGTTGTTTAAACCAACTTGGGGCCAAGTGTGGTGGCTCACGCCTGTAATCCCAGCACTTTGGGAGGCCGAGGTGGGTGGATCACCTGAGGTCAGGAGTTCAAGACCAGCCAGGCCAACATGGTGAAACTCTGTCTGTACTAAAAATACAAAAATGTTAGCTGGCATGGTGGTGGGAGCCTGTAATCGCAGCTACTCAGGAGGCTGAGGCAGGAGAATTGCTTGACCTGGAAGGCTGAGGTTGCAGTGAGCCAAGATCACGCCACTGCACTCCAGCCTAGGCAACAAGAGCAAGACTCTGCCTCCAAACAAACAAACAAACACCAAAAGGTGAAAAAACCAAAAACCAACTTGGATTTTGACACTAGTTTTGCACAGAAGTAGTATGGGAGGTGACATTATTTGAAAAATTATCAGATCATCAATAAAATCTTGGCCAGACACTTCCGACCCTCTTGTCTTATATGATGTCATTTAACTGGAATTGTATACTCCTACAGAAAATTTTTTAAGTTGACTATTCAGTCAACCTAGTGGGAGAAATAAAATGAAGCTGTATTTGCTCCACTTCTGGTGAGACTGCAAGGCTGGGCTTTTGTGCCGGAGCTGCATCTGGATAGAAGGAGTCTTCCCCCTCCCATCCTTTGCCCTCCCTCCCTTTCTTTAAAGTCAGCCAGAGAATAATTTGTCCAGATAAAAAGGTCCTTTCAGGCACTGGAGGGCTTTGCTAATTGTATCTGAGAGAATAAAGGTAAACCACATATTGGCTTTTAACGACAGAAAAATAATGAGTTCTCATGGCAACATGTTTAATAAGATTAGTTTTATTAGGAAAATGTAATCAAGTGAATTGAGGTGCTGCTCGAGGAATGGCTGATTAAAAGTCATTCGTTTTCTCTACGAAAAGAACTATTAGTTGGCTTTCAGAACACATTTAAATAAAGAGGTATTAAAATCTAAAAAAATACACCACTCCTATTTTCTTGGAATAAATGGGAAACTTGTTTATTCCTGTAATCTTTAATTAGCTTTAGTTGTACTAAATTAGAATATTTGAAGAACTTGGGAATCTCCTGATTAGAGTGTTTTTTGTTTGTAAATAAGTATTTGCTTTCCATTGGCACATATTGGCAGGTGTGGATTTATTAATTGCAAAAATACTATTGAAGTGGTACAATCTGAAAATGTGGAGAGTCACAATACCTGTGAAAAAGGTCTGTTCCAAGCAATGCACTTCATTTTGTCCTTCTGAAAGACAGTCACTGTTTTTTTCTATTGTGTGTGATGATGTAATTACTTTCAGTTAGAAAGACGTTTTGTGATAATGATGACAATACACTTAAATATGCATGTCTAAAGTAGCAATACAGTGTGGAAATATGTTTCATAATGGAAATGCTATGCTGGTTTCTTTATTTTTTTTTCCTGTAGGAAGGAGAAGGGCACTTCAGTTAATTTGGCCAACTTCTTCACAATCGAAACACAATTTAAATTCTTGTTAGAATAATCCAATCACTTAAAATATGAACTACAGACACATTACCAGTTCAGCCTGTAGAAAGAACATGCATCAGCTCCAGCAGCTATACCCATCGGTGTAACTGAAGGAGTCTAAGGCAGAACCGCGAGGATAAAAGCTCAGATTTCCTTTTTTTTTTTTTTTCCCCTCCCTTTCTCACTCCTTCCAATGCCTCTGAGTACCTCAGGGTCTCAACATTCTTTTTTTTTTTTCCTCAACTTGGTGAGGAGCTCTTTTGCACAAAATATTAGAGGTTCAGTAGATTAGCTTTACGAGGACATTGCATTTAAAGGAGGAACCTGGAAAAGGAGGTCTTAAAGTAAATGAATTTAAAGGTGAGATTTTACTGTCAGTTATAGGAGTTGATTTACTCCTGTGTTAAGAGAGCTGTGCTCATGAGACATGTCTTCAATCAGACCACCTGATGGCTACATTCATAACTTAAACTCCCTTGCATGAAGTTTTGCATTGCACTAGTAAAGCAGAAGCAAAATTACTCTACGTTTTAGATCATTTGACAGGACCCAGAGAGGCACACCCAGGTAGTCAGCCTTCCAGCTTGGAAGAAGAGAGGCTGACAGGCCACTGCCAGCTTCCTTGGCCACTGCACGAACCAAAGACTCTGGTGTTTGATGCTTACAGCAGCCACAGATTTTTAAATTCTTAGGGCAGAGTTCTGGTTCATAAGGCCTGGCCATTGATGCTGCCATCCATGTGGGTAGATGTGGTGGGGGAGCCCAAGGTAGTGGTTCAATACATATTAATTAATGGGCATTAAAACAATCGATGACCCAAGGCCATGCCACCTTGTGTGCCAGAGACTTTAATCTGTTAAATGAAATAAACCACACTGAGTTGCTCTTAGAAGTTATGAAAAATGATTGTAAAGGTTTTTCTTCTTCTTTTTTTAATCTCAAGCACTTTGAGTGACAGTATCCAAAGAAAACAGCCTCAGTAGCCGAGTGCAGGACATCACCGTGTCCCTGTAAGCAGAGTGCATGCAGTAACATTTTTAAGTGATATCCTTTCTGGGGTCCAGCTAATTGTTAAAAGAGAGGAACCAGAATATAATATACTGCTGGGGATTCAACCCTCTTACTGTTTATAAAATTTCAAAGGAGCTCAAGCTGTAGGAAATCAGTTTGGATTAGTATTTATCTTCTGATTTTTTTCCTCTGGAGTGAAATTGCTTCCTTTATAAAGATCTTAGAAAATCTTGCCCCACAGACTGTGATTTGGAGGTGGGGAAGGGGGTGCACAGAGGATTATTTTTTGTGTAATAAACAATATGACTATTGGCCTAAATTTGAAGACCTTTCTTTTTTTATTTTTTCGTTTTCTTTTTTTAACTGGCTCTTCAGCTCAGATGAAGACCTTTATTAATTATTTCTTCTACTCAGATATCTCTCCGTGGGATAATTATGAAATCACTAGTGTTGGAAAGTTGTGTTTCTACCCTATCTTAAAGATCTTAAAGAGATCTAATTTATTTGGTGGTCAACAATTCTGTGTGAGATTGACATACCAATTTTCCCACTGTTGCCGCTTGTATTATATTTATTTTGATCTCAGGTTATTTTCCCTTTTCTGTACTCAGTGGTGACATGTATTTATGGCAAGCATATAATTAGAATTCCTTGGATTGAACAGATTTCAGTTGTGGTTTATTTGCCCTCTCAGTGCACATATATTTTGCTGACCACTTGACTCTCTCTATCAGCATCAGTTAAATCTGAAGATGGTTGGTAATTGAACCCGTATACACACCATCCAGCACTCACTGAGCTTCTCCTCTGGGTAAGGTATTATACTATGTGCTGTGAGGACAATTTAACACCTGTGTTGGGGGCCCATGGTGGGTCAAAATAGATAGGTAGAGATAAGCCTCTTAAGCGAGGCAAATATGGGGAATCCAAGCTTAGAATTAGAGATGCATTAGACACATTTAAGGAATAGTGAAATAACCCCTCTTGAGTGGAGGGATTTCTTAGAGGAGCATTTTGGAAAGATCTGTGTCTTTTTGAAATTTGTTACTTCCTTGACTACCAAAACACCATCATCTCCAAGTTCTCTAACTACATTGCTGTGTCCTTCTTAGTATTCTTTGATGACGCCTCTTTTTCACTTGCTCCACAAATATTGATGTTTCCCAAGGTTTTTCCCTTGGCCCTTTTCTCTCTAAACACCATTTCTGGGCAACACATCTGCTTGCCTGAGCAGGATGTTCACCTTTATGTGGATAACACCTAACTTTCCATCTCTGACTCCAACCTCTCTCCTGAGTGACAGCTCCCACTTCCGGTTTCCCACAGGCACCTCTCCCTGAACAGCAGTGTATCTATCTACGTCATCTCATATTGGAGACTGCTTCATTCAGAGCTCTGTGACCAAGCCTAGAAGAGGAATCAAGGGAGACGAAAGTCTGAGTTCAAAGAACTTATTTTGCCCAGAGAAGAATGCAGGAAGGCAAGGGGATAGTAGTAAAAAGCATGATTTCCAAGGATTTTGAAAATTGAGCCATTCCAGGCGATAATAACTTCTACGGTTTTGCTGCTCAAACGGTGATCTATGGAACAGTGGCATTAGCATCACGTGGGAGATTGTAGAAATGAAGAGTCTTAGTCCCCCATTCCTTAGACATACTGAATCATAATCTGCATTTGAACAAAATCCTCAGGAGGCACTGTTTGCATATTAAAGTCAGAGAGACATTGGTAGAGAGTGTATGCAAAAAAGTGAGTTGATGAAATTGAATGGAGATGAAATAATGGCAGGCAGGGAACCAAGAGGCTCTGGTGGTGTTGAATGAATAGATAATGCACAGGGACGTTGAAGTGGCTCACTAGGAATGCAGTAGAATGTGGGTGGAGAGGAAGAATGTGAGCTGACTGCTGACCTCCATAATGTATTCATTATGCCCTGAGAGCGAGGGAGGGCCCTTGCATCAGATAATAGAGTGATATTTGACATAAAAGATTTTTGATGTCTCAGTTCTTTGAGAACACTCTGGTTAAGATTTTTTTTCCCTTAAATTCTGCATCTCAGGTCTTAAAAAATTATAGCAGATCCTTAAATAATAATGAATTGGCTTTATCAGCAGTGAATCTAAAGAGATTAAGCCTTGTTTTCTGGCTTTATGTCAATTTACAAAATTCTTTTCAACAACCCTAAGACTGACTTTAACAATCTAGTATCCAGTGTTACCTTTTTTTTTTGTTCTTTTCATGGCTCATATTTTCCTGACAGTTAATTAAAAGTTGTGTTTGCTAGGGCAAACTTTCTTTCTTTCTTTTAATCCCTACTGATATGCAGATAACATCTTGGAACTCTTTATACTTGCTAGAGAAGTCATATTAAGTCTTCTAAAGAAGAGGCTGATATACTTGGAATTCTATCCCTGGGGGTAAGTTAGCTGTTTAGGGAGATGTGTTGCTTGATAAACACAGGGACGCTGATGATAAAGGTGCTCGTTTGGCATTAGGCAACTTCAGTTCTAGTTGCAGCTCCATCCTTCCCTCTGCATCATGTTGGATGAATCAGGCAACTGTTGTGGGCTTTTTCCATTTACAGTTTACTAGCTGTACTGTTTGAGGTCTAAATTCCCTTCCAGTTGTAAAATTTTGTGATCTGTAATTTTTTGAGGCTGTTAAAAATGCCTATAAGGTTGAGATAATGCACCCCCTAAGACATGTACCCAGGAGTCTCTCTTGGATGGTGGCCAATGTATTTATTGGGCTCCGGTCATTCTACCTTTCAAAATATTGAGAAAATCTTTATGATTCCAAATCATGATACATCTGCATCTGGAATACTCTGTATGGTTTTGGTAAATTTCTTAAGAGAAGTAAGTCTCACCACATTAGTAATGTTAGCCTTAAAGGTTTCAAAAAAGAAATAGAGTATCTTTTAATTGCTCAAAGGAGTAAAATAATTTTCTTATGAAACAGGCTAAAAAGATCAGTCTCTTTAAAATATATAAGAGATAGCATGATCCAACCTTATGAAGACTATGGGGCATTTCTTGAAATTTGAAGACAATGGAATTCTCAAACTGAAGGGATACTTTCAGGATAATTACAAGGAATTATTATTTTTCCTGATAGTTTATAAGCATATTAAATTCACTATTTCCATAGTTTCCAAAGACTTTTAAAATGGGTTCCAGAATGATTTAGATCAGTTCATTATGATGGATCGCAAATGGGAATGAGAGTGTTGATCATTTGGTGTGTTGCCCTACCCTTTTAGGTTGACATTTGAGATCTACAACTGTCTTTTTTTTTTAAAAAAAACATATTTTTTTCCCTAAGGGTTTAGAAAAGCAGCAAATGTCTTTTTTTGTTGTTTGTTTGCTTAAAATAATTATTTTGGTTAAATGATGAGAAAATAGTACTGGACTGAACAGAAATATAAATGTTGACCTTATTATTAATGGGTTTTCATATGTTCTAAATGCACTGACTGTAGGAAATGTTCTACGATTTTCCAGGTGTAGGTTGTTCATTTAGGAAATTGATTCATAAACAAAACTTTTAAACATGGCAAATTTCAAATATACATGAATAGAAAGTCCAGTAAAGGGAAACTCCATGCCCCTGTCACTCAGATCCTACAATTATCAGCCCAGTCTAATTTGATTTATAACCTTTCCCATACTCTCACATCCTGATAATTTTGAGGCAGATCTAAGGCATCATATTTCACCAGTAAATATTTTGGTATGTGTCTAAAAGATAAGGCTTTTTACTATTTCATCAAAATTTGTATGCAATGAAATATGTAGATCTTAATCGTAAAATTTGATCGACTTTGAAAAAAGTGTGTGTCCTTGTAAGCACCACTCGAATCAAGATATAGGATATTTGCAGGATCATATACTGTTCGTTCATGTCCCTTTCCAATCAATTACCATCTCCATAAGCAGCCATTCTTGTTTCTATTACTATGCATTAGTTTTGTCCAGTTTTGAATTCATACAGCACATATTGTACATGTGGTTTATACTCTCGTGTTGGCTTCTTTTACTTTATATGCTGCTTTTGAGATTTTGCATGGTGATGCATATATTAGTAGTTCATTCTTTTTAAAAAAGTTGCTGAGTACTACTATGGTGTACAAATACACCACAATTTGTTTATTTATTCTTCTGTTGATGGACATTTGGATTTTTTCCAGTTTGGAGCTATTGTGACCACAACTGCAACGAACATTCTTGTATAAGTCTTTTTGTGGATCCATGCTTTCATTTCTGTTGAGTAAATATCCAGGAATGGAATTGCTGCATCATAGCATAGATGCATGGTTAACTTTATAAGAAGGTGCCAAAGTAGTATAATTTTACATTCCCACCAGCAATGTATGGAGTTGCAGTTGTTCTACAGCCTTATCTACATTTGATGTTGACAGCTTTTTAATTTTAGTTATTCTGATGGATGTGAAATGCTACCTTGCTGTGGTTTAAATTGTACTCCCCTGATGACAGGTGGGTTGGAGCTGCTTTTCATGTGCTTGTTGGCTACTTCACTTTTGTGACCTGTCTGCTGAAATACTTTGCCCATTTAAAAATTAGGCTGTCTTGTTGTTCTTTGAAAGAGTTGTGTCTTACGTTTAAGTCTTAAATCTGTCTTGAGTTAATTTTTGTATAAGATGTAAGGAAGGGGTCCAGTTTCAGTTTTCTGCATATGGCTAGCCAGTTTTCCCAACACCATTTATTAAACAGGGAATCCTTTTCCCTTTGCTTGTTTTTGTCAGGTTTGTCAAAGATCAGATGGTTGTAGATGTGTGGCATTATTTCTGAGGCCTCTGTTCTGTTCCATTGATCTATACATCTGTTTTGGTATCAGTATCGTACTGTTTTGGCTACTGTAGCCTTGTAGTACAGTTTGAAGTCAGGTAGTGTGATGCCTCCAGTTTTGTTCTTTAGCCATCTTTTATTTATTTTTTGAGACAGAGTCTTATTCTGTTGCCTAGGCTGGAGTTCCCTGGCTCACTTTCAGCTCATTGCAACTCTGCCTCCTGGATTCAAACAGTTACCCTGCCTCATCTTCCCGAGTAGCTGGGATTTCAGGCAATGACCACTTTGCCCAGTTAATTTTTGTATTTGTTTTCTTTTTCAGTAGAGATGGGGTTTCACCATGTTGGCCAGGCCGGTCTTGAACTCCTGACCTCAAGTGACCTGCCTGCCTTGGCCTCCCAAAGTGCTGGGATTACCAACACGAGCCATTGTGCCTGGCCACTTTGGACATCTTTTTAAATAGTCTCTAAACATATTTATAATAGCTGCTTTAAAGCTCTTATCTGCTAATTTCAACATTTAAATCATCTCCAGGTTACTTTCTATTCACGATATTTTTCTTGAGTATAAGTCACCTCTCCAGCCCTTGCATGTCCAGTATATTTTGATTTTATACTGGACGTTGTGGATAATATGTTATAAAGATTGTATTCGTAATGTTTATTTGAAGACTAAATTTTTGTTCTAGCAGGTGGATAAATTACTGATGGACATCTTTGGACTTTTGGAAACTTGGTTTTGTTCTTTCTTAGGGTTGCTCTGTTTTGGTTTTGCTTTTAGTCTTAGGATGAATTGTTAGTCTTTGGACATAGTCTTGACTCCTAATGTGTGGTCCTTTTGTAGGGTTTTAGTGGAAAGTCTGAGGCATTCCCCAATTTCCTCTAGCTCTGTGGGGTTCAAACTCCAAACTCTCTTCTGTGCAGAGGGCAGCAGTTCAGATGTTCCTCAGCTTCTCAGCCTACCCTCTGTCTGCTGGACTTCTGATGTCTCCTTTGTGCTTGTGCAGCTTAGGAATTAACCACGGACAACAGAAGTTTATGAAAAGACTTGGATGCTCCTTTCTCTGTGGCTCTGTTCTTCCCAGGATTTACTCCCTTGATATCAGCTCTCACCTATGTCTTCTGATCTTTAAAGCCAAGAAGCTTGTGACCTCCTTGAGTGTTAGCTGCCCCCTACCCTTAGGGGAAAAGCCCTGTCAATTTAGTTTCCAAGTAATATCATCTCTTAATTTGAGGGTCAAATCTCTGCTAGCTACTGTCTGCTTTTGGTCAATTTCTAGTGCCTTCAACTAGTTCTTCAAAAAACTTGGCTGGGCCCAGTGTTCATGTCTGTAATCCTAGCATTTTGGGAGACCAAGGAGGACAGATTACCTGAGGTCAGGAGTTCGAGATCAGCATGGCCAACATGGTGAAACCTGGTCTCTACTAAAAGTACAAAAATTAGCCAGGTGTGGTGGCGGGTGCCTATAGTCCCAGCTACTCGGGAGGCTGAGGCAGGAAAATCACTTGAACCTGGGAGGCGGAGGTTGCAGTGAGCCAAGATCATGTCACTGCACTCCAGCCTGAGTGACAAGAAGGAGATTCTGTATCAAAAAAAAAAAAAAAAAGAATTTGTCCAGGATAGAAATATTTTTGAAGAGTTAACCTGATACAAACTATGCCTCCACATAGATAGAAATATTTTTGAAGAGAGTTAACCTGATACAAACTGTGCTTCCACAACTGGAACTCTCTTTTTAAAAACAACAATATTTGTACTAATGACACCCGAAAGTTGCCAATGATTCCTTAATTTCACCCATAATCAGTATTCCAAATGTAGAGAATTAAGGTTCTCATGAGGGAGATAATATTTAGTTTAGCTTTTTTCTTTTTGTTAGAGCAAACTTGATAGGAAAGTTTCTGAAAAAATGAGTTTGCTCATTCACTGGCTGAGAAGCATATTGTTATTAGGTTGGTGCAGAAGTAATTGCAGTTTTTGCCATTACTTTTGATGGTCTAGGGGTGGTAACAGCTTCCCACCGTGTTCACCGGCCCTGGGGTTCTTAACCATCCTTTGTAGGTTTTTGCCATTAAAAGTAATGCCATTACTTTTAATGGCAAAAACTGCAATTACTAATTGTTGTAGGATGAGCATCCCTGTCTTGGTATTAAAGCCTGGATGTGTTCCCCTTCACAGCAGCTGCTGAGCCAGTTTTATGGTAATCTCAGGTATTCAGGACACAGTCAAGAGCAAAGAAGTCCATGACAAAGGCCTCTGAGCAGCTAAAATAGACACATAATCGATTAATTTTATCACAGGGGAATCTTTCAGATCCTCACTCAGAACCTATTTACCCCAATTTTAAGTACAGGAGGCCTTGTGATTTCTTCCCCTAGCTTATAGAATGTTAGGGGGAGTGACAGAGAAGGGATGATGGCGTGCTACAGGCAGGCACAGTGACAGTGGCAGGAAGTGACTGGGAACAGTGGCATTAATTTCAGGGAGTGCAGTCTCTGTATTTGACGCAGGGCTAGGTCCCAGGCTAACAAAGATACCTGAGGTTTGGCTTGTGCATCAAGGAACTTGTGCAGTATCACGGTACACAGATGTGCAAAAGTGCAAAGTGGACTGGTGAGTGAGATTATCACAAACTTTCAGTGAGTGCAGTTATGGAAGGAAGGAGGAATTGGATGGTTCAGAGAAGGCTTCAGCGAGAGGTTCAAGTGGCTCACATAAGATTGATCTCTGTCCGTAAGGGTCTTTGGAAGATACAGATGACATGTTGAAAGGAAATCAAATGGAACTTATAAATAAAGGTACTATTTACAAAGCTATGTTAAGAAAAACCTACAAAGATGGTGAAGAACCCCAGGGCCTGTGAACACGGTAGGAAGCTGTTACCACTCCTAGACTGGAAGGAGCAAGAGGAGGAAATGTTTCCAGAGCCTGCGAGGCCTGTGGCCGCTGGGGGGACCTGCCTGCCTGTGGCATCTGGTCTGGGAGAGCAGGCTTCTGGCATCCCATCTTTATCGCCTATATCCTCTCACCTCCTGCCAATCCAACCAGAAGCCAGAGAATGGGGGGTGGGGGGCCACCATTGGTGCTGTGTGTATATGTCAGCTTCTCAGGGCACAGAGCTGGCTGGAGAAGGGTGGGAAGTGGACTGGAGGGGTAACCTGAGAATATCCAGCAAAGTTGAGTAGAATTTTGTTTTAGGTGACATGTGGCCCTCGGGGAGGGCATTTCAAGCCCCAGGGCTAAGGTGTGAAGTACTTCAAGACATGCTCAGAAAATCCAAGTGGTTTTGGAAGAAGTGAAGCACAGAGTTCATCTGGGGGGTGGCTAGCAATGGACAGTATTCCTCACCCTCCTGAAGCATTTAGACTGGATTTGTGAGCTGTTGAGAACCCTAGAGGTCCCCAGCAGGAAAGGGACCAGCAGCCAAGGGGAGAAAGTGTGGCAGGAAGGAGTGAGGGTCCTCAGCTCATGTTCCACCAGTGCGGATGAAGAAATAGTATCTGAAAAACACGAGTCTGATGTCAGCATTGTGTAGACAGCACAATCCCCACCACAACAGTGATGGAAGCGACTGGACTGTTCATGATCATGGCCTTACATATCACAGGCAGCATATTTCTGTTACCAAGGCAGCAACGTCTGTGGTTCATTTTAGTAGCATTTCCAATCAAAGGTCTTTGGATTATATAAAAAGTTTTGATACTTAGAGAAATGACATTAAGGAACCTGGAAAATTTGCTTAGATGAAACATCTTTTTTTCTGGATGAGGCTGGGTAAATGAAGTTTTGCTACCTTTATATTATTATTGTTATTTATCGAGGTTATTATTATGATTATCATTCTGGATTAAAGACCCTTCAAAAGCAAAGTCATCTTATTTCACAGTAAGTGCTAGTTGGCAAACACGTAATCAGTAGATCTTTTATTACCTGGTGGAGTTGCTGATGTGTTAGCTGCTATGTGAGGTAGGACACTCATCCTTCATGTCTGGCTTATTTAAAGGCATCTTTGGTGAGTTTACAGCTTAGCAGAAATCCTTATTCACTTGATCTGATTCTGGAGTCAAGCTGTTGTTAGCTGCTGTTTAAAGCCTAGTTGAGACGAGGGACAATTAGCTTATTGTCTCATGTCCTGTCTTGTCCTTTCTCTTCCATCTTCTGCCCTCTCATTCCCTCTCCAGGTGCAGGTTCTGTCCCTTCCTTACCCTGATGATGAGTTGGAGGTCGACTCAGTCACAGGAACTGAAGGACATCGTCAGTCCTAGTCTTGTGTCATTTGTGTCTCCCAGCGTACATGCTCACTTGCAGAGTCACCCAATTATCAGCCAATTAAAAATAGAAACTGGAGCACAAAACTGTTTTCTCATATTTGTTGGCTGAACAAATGTTTCAATAGGATGAATATTATACCCAGGCAAGTCAGCTTTAGACTCCTAAAAACTTGCCCACTCAACGTGTTCTTGAGTTTTGACCCCATCCAGTGACCAAGCTCTCTTTTTCCTGTTAGGATGTTAGTCAGAGTCTCTGTCATAGGAGAATAACAGTACCCATCTATGGATGTTTTGTAAGGCGCAACATAACTCAATCTATGTTTACATAACTCCTAGCATATAGTAGGTGTTCAATAAAAGTTGGCTATTATAATTATTGCCCAGCAGTGAAGAGAACTGCTTGACTTTGTTTAATTTAGCATTTTGTAAACCTGTTTAACCAAAATACTACTATTTCTAGAACCATTCATTAACATTTCAAGGAATGCTACTGTTCCGTGGAATGCAGCTTGAGAAACTCTGAATTAAGAATTGGACAAAATTAAACTGTCGGAGTTGGGTTTCTGGATCTTAGCTCAGTCCTCACCACACCTTGAAATTGCTTAAACAAAAACAAGGAAGTTTCATTTTAGGGTATAAAACAGAAATGAAAAAAAAATCACCCTTATAAAAACCTGTATTTTTGTTCATCTCTTCTTTGTAAACATATCTCTAGGTGACTCAAGAAATTCAAGGGAAGCTTCTGAAGTTCTCAGGACTGGTTTAAGAGGGTATCATCGAGTCAGAGAAATTAGAATTACATGCTCCTTCTGATTTTGGCCTATCAGAAGTAATGAGGCCAGAAATTGTTCCTCTCCTTTTTCCCTGTCTCCTTCTCCCTTTGACCCAATCACCCCCCTTCCTGTCTGCATCTCTGCCCGGCACAGTTGCAGGGTGAGTGGGATGCAGCTCCTGCTCCTGCTCCCGTTCCCGCCCTTCTTCTATTGGGTTTTGGTTTATGCCTTTGCCCACTTCAACTTCATGCCTTGACAGGACACAGCCCCTGGGAAGAGAGGCCTGCCTGTGTCCCGAGAGGTCTTGTGGGGGTTGGGTCACCAGCCTTCCAGAGACATATCTGGTTGGCACCGGTGAATCATCAAGGCCTAGGACAGACATCACGCACTTGCTCATCTGAAGGCCAGGAACGATTATGTCATTACGTGTGTGCATTTCTCAACTAAGCCTTCAAGAGGGTGATGGGATGAGAAGCATCTGTATAAGATGCATGCGTGACACATTCAAAGGGCAAATATATCAGATGACCATATTCCCTGCGTGAGCCTTGGGAGAGTTTTCAAAAGTCATTCTCACTTACTTGTGCTCCATACCTACAAATTCCAAACGTCGGTGCCCACAGAGATCTCATTGCTTCTCACGAACAGGACCAGAGTTCCTTGCTGAGATTGTGCTCGTGCCTCCGGATTCCATGTGCCAGCTCTGCGACGCTCTGCTCTCCCTGTCATTATAGAAGGTGAATGAGGGCCCTAACTCTACCTAATGGTTTTCCTAAGACTGCTTTTGTTTAATGATCCAGTCTGTTCTAGGTGATGAGTGAGAGAACAGTCTGTAGGCAGCCACACTTCAAGAAGGTCCACGTTAATTTGCCAGTCCAGGGAACTGCTGCTGGTGCAGAGCTGAGCCCATGATGGGGACAGTTATTTGAGAAACTTAGGTCAGACCCCACCCCAAGTAAGTTCTAACTTCAGTATGGGGAGCAAGAGGTATGCCAGGGGGTTCAGTGATGCTTCCACTGTGCACAGAGTTGTAGATGAAGAGCCCGGTTCTCTCCCTGCTGTGCTTCCTGACTGTCAGCCACCTGCCCTTTGCATTTTCCCAGAGTTCCACTGGGATAAGGGTGCAGATTTTCAGCTTAACTTTCCTCAAGGCTAAAATAAGTCAAGTGACCAAGTGTGAATTCCATGAAGGTAGGCGCATTATAGAACAGACTTTGGGGTCACTGTCAGTAAGAAAGAGACCTCCTGCTGTTTGGTGATGAGGAGATTGTGATGCTACTTGGTTTACGGCAGTTGCTGCTGTGACCCTAAATTGTACACTTAATTTAATGATTTAAAAGGAAATTGAAGTCTAGGTACTGTATTACATTTGTAAAGTGTTCATCAAATGCAGAATATTCTTTAACCTTTTCGCTATGCACACAGCATTCCCAGACCACTTCCTTCTGCTATCTACCACCTCTATTGGCCCAGGCAGGCTGGACCAGTTTCATTTCATAATCAGAGAAGGTGGTTCGACCACTGTTCACTATGATAGGGGACAAGCCCGTGATGGGCCCATCTCCTCTCTTACCTACTTTCCATCCAAATTTCCCTTTTCCCCATCTCCCCTTCAACCAAACAGGTGGTTAGGTGGCATGTCTTTTCCAAGGGACTCTTGAGAAATGCTGCCCGGCACCCTCAGCTTCCCTCCTTTGCCCTGGGAACCACTGGTCTGTGGTAGGGAAGGCAGAACTACTGTGTGCTGTGCTCGAGTTCCTGCGAACACCACGGGCAAAGCTCCAGGATAGCCTAGCTGAGCTTTGAACTTGGTCATTTTCTTCCAGCAGCCTCTATCTGAGAGCTTGACAGACTTTCTCAGCTATCCAGGCATCCCCAAGAGCTGGGTCACTCTCACTTTACAGAAGAGCTGAGGCCCGCAGCATTCTATGCTGACTTGTTTGGAGCGCAGGCACTGAGGAATTCATCTAACTATGAATTTGTGTCTTCAGAGAGAAGTGAGAGCAACACGGCTCGCTGCCACGGTTGGGAGCCAGGCCATGAGCAGCAACCCTTTGTGATCAGTTAGAAAATAAAAGCAGCAACAACATGTTTCTATTCAGCTGTCCTCATTAGAGGATCTAAAAAATCACTAACAAACAGATGTGGCTGGCGGGTGCTTTCAGAGAGGAAGGCCAGGGCAAAAACAGTGTTCTTCCATTCTGACCAGCTGCAGAGGCAGAATCAAGAGAATGGAGATGACAGGCCTGGCACAGTGGCTCATGCCTGTAATCTCAGCACTTTGGGAGGCTGAGGTGTGCGGATCACTTGAGCTTCAGTTTGAGACTAGCCTGGGCAACATGGTGAAACCACGTCTCTACAAAAAATACGAAAATTAACCGGATTTGCTGGTGCATGCCTGTAATCCCAGCTACTTTGGGGGGCTGAGGCAGGAGGATCACTTGAATAGGGGAGGCCAAGGCTGCAGTGAACTGAGATTGCATCACTGCACTCCAGCCTGGTTGACAAAGTGAGACTCTGTTTCAAAAAAAAAGGAATAGAAATGAAAGGAAAGAAAGTTAATGCCTCTTGTCACGCTACCTTGTTCTGGCAAGAATGAGTGGAAAATGGTGAATGCTTTTCATCTTGTTGGAAGGCCACTTTGTTTGATAAACAGCACCAATAATGATTACCCTGGAGCTTGGCTCTCTGCGAGGCCATGTCACAACTTTGCAGCTCGCATGCACAGAGCCCATCTGTGTGTTCATAGGTAGCAGCGGTGCTGTTTGGTGGAGATTGGAAACTGCATTGTTCTCTTCTCCCGGTTTTCGGAGCATCTAGTAGAGGAAATGGCTGCATGTAGGAACTTAATTAGGACTTAGGGCTGATGACGGTAAAGAAAACTTCCTGGCAATAAACAATGCTAATTACTAGAACAGGATGCTCCTTGTGGGAATCCCACCTGTTACCTGTGATAGGTAATGACAGCATGACCTGTATTAGTCAGGACTTGGACGTTGAGGTTCAAGTATTGTTCTGTCCACAGGCAGGGGACACATCAGCTGATCTTGCTCCTTTCAGCCTGGAGGTCCAGTAGAAAGTGTTCCTAAGGCAACTTCATACTTTTTTTCCTCTCTTATATTTTCTTAATTTGCACATCCAATTTTCAGTGTCTACAATGTGCTAATGGGCTTTCCTCCCACTAAGAATCACGTGTAGAGTGAGAATGTTCTTCTTGATGAAAGCCAGTCTTTTGGGCTTTGCTTCTGGCTTGAGGTCCTATGAGGTAGGTGTTATGAAACCTCCCCCGCAGTGGGTGGGTGCCAGCGAACCTCAGTGGGGTCAGCAGCTCTCCTGCTAATTTTGGCAGGAGAGGGAGACACTCAGCCACCCTGAGAAGAAAGAAGGTAAATTTTGCGATCCATTTGCAAATCAAGCTAGAATGCGTTTTCAGACCTGGGCATGTATTCAGGGCCTGTCTATTTCCTTCTACCATCAAACCTGTAAGGACAAAAGTAATTCAAGTTCATTGTTCTCCACCATGTAATCTTTCTTCCTATCCTGGATTGTAGAGGGGGCAGCTCAGATGGCATGTCAAGAAGGAAGGAAGGGGAAGGGCTAGACAGGATGTGGTGCTGGGCGCACAGTCAGTGCTTTGGCGATCAACATCAACATGGTGGTCCTGGGTTAGGATTTCGAGGAGGGAACGGAAGGAGTAGGATGAGAAGTGGATGGGTGATGCCCAGTGGCTGGTGCTTCAGAATTTAAGCAAGGCCTGTCTTGAGAACCCCAGGAACAAGGAGCTTGCAGGGCACAACCCTTGTACAAGAAGTACAGAATGCAGGAAGACTGAGGAGAGCAATGAATGCTCTTTCAATCTTCAGAGTAAGAGGGGGATTTGATCGGAGCTTTTCGAGGGCACCTGGCATCACCCACAGGCCATGACTCTGTGATTCTCTGACTTCCCCCTGTAGCAGGCCGGCTTCTATAAAATTATCAAAGAGAAGATAGACCTTAAACTTTAAAAAAACTGTGGTCTGAGAATGAAATTACACCGCTAAAGTTCGCTTATTAGAATTCATCAGCGTGCAGACTTTCTCAAGACATAATGACTTCATGGCCTAAGTGGAAATTGCATATTCCTTTGGAAAATTAAAGTGGCATAGCCAAATGAGCAGAAAATTGTCTTTAACTAGTAGATGTTATTTCTACATTATTTTTCTTTGACTGAAGAAATAATCACTCTGACATTTAAGCTCGACAGCTAAGAGTAAGAGCCAGAATCTATCAGTTGCTTCCATGGTCCCAGGAACTATTTTCGGTGTTTTACATGCACTAGTTCATTTAATCCTCAGAAGAGCTCTCTGATGGTACTAAACCCCCACTTAACAGATGAGGAAACTGAAGATTAGAGAGATTAAGTACCTGTCAGGGCTAGGACTGGACTGTGGGTCCAGCCAGCTAACTCCAAGCTCTCTTGCAAACCAGCTCTCCTTCCCACCACCCTCTGCCTCTTGCAGAGGGTCAGCAGATGACCACTGGAACTGCACCTGCCATACTAGAGTGGAATCAAGAGCTTGGTGTTGTGGAAGAAAGAGAACTGTCTAGGGTACAAACAGCATGAACAGTAGCCTTCTCTCCCACCGAGTGTAAAATGGACCAGTAACATATGTGATACCTGTAAGAAAATCACTTGTTTTTTGAATACTGCCGTTAAGAATTTGAAACTAAGCAGGATCTCTAAGTGAATAATTCTCTATCTCTAGACCTTAGAGATCCTGCTTAGTTTCAAAAGCTAACAGTGAATCCTGACTCTGCCAGACACTAATTGAAGTCTTTTACATTTATTAATGTGTTTAAACCTAACAGCATCCCCATGAGATAGGTAGTGTTATTTTTCTCATTTTCCAGATGAGGAAACCAGAACACAACTAGGAAGTGGCAGAGCTGGAAAGGGAGCCCAGGATTTTTAACCATTATTTTAGACTGCTTCTCAGCACTAGGTTTTGGCAAACCTGAAATACCTGCTTCTGTGATGTAAACAGGACTCCCCATCCTAGGGGTGGGATAAGGTCAAGTAGATCCAGTAGCTGAGCTGTGTCTGTTGTGAATGTTTGTGCCTCTGAATCAGGTGATGCAGAAGGTCAGTTGCAGCTCTCTTCCCACAAGGCTTCCTTCTAGAGATGCGGTGAGTAGTGGGTTTTCCCCACTAAGCCGTGCCAGATGCTCATCTACAGAATGCCCAGTTCATTCTGCATCATTGGCATTTCATCATTGACACTTTTTTTCTGATATAAGAAGTCTTGGATTTTTTGTACTTTTTGTATAGAGTTTGTTTGTAAGCCTTTCGGTGTTTCAAGATTGTATTTGCTCATTTCATATCCAATGAATGTTATAATGGGTTTAAATGTGGTACTGGAATTTACCAAAGGCTGCTTTTAATGTAGGTAAGGAATGAACTAACGTGACTGGGTGCCTGCTGAAGACAGTCCAAGTTCCTCAGTGTGGTCTCCGGATTCTCGATGATCTGACTCTCCTTACCTCTCCATCCCTGTCTCTTGGTGTGACCCTGTTTCTCCTGCTCCCAGCCTAGTAAAACATTTGCAGTTCCTCAAATATACCAGGCTGTCAAAATGTGCCCTGTGTCTTTGCCTGCACCTGAGAAACATCTCTTCATCTTCAAAACTCAGTTCAACTTTTGTCACTGCTTTGAAGCCTCTCTTGCTGTTCTTCTCCAGCCCGTCAGATGGCCCACTCCCTCTCTGGTATTTATACTGTATTCTGAACAGACCATGAGCACAGCACAGACTCCAATACTTTAGAGCTTATAAAATATCATGATAGCCTTGGCTTCTGTTTGTTGAGAATTTGATGTATACCAGGCATGATAATATCAAGCATTTTATTTAACAGAATTCTTTCAACCACCTCTTGAAGTAAGGTACTAGTCTCATGGTCAATATACAGATGATAAGAGCAAAGCTCAAAGAGATGAAGTGACTTCCCCAAGTCCACATGACCAGTGTTTATGTTATAAAACTTTAGGTGTCCTGAGGGCAAGGGCTGCATTATTTGAGTCAGGGCTGAACTGGGATATAACAACAGTCCAAGCCTATTTTCCATTCCTGTCCTTGGATAGGGATAGGAAGCAGTTAGATGTACCCAAAACACAAATTGGAAAGAGAGACTAAGACATTATCACTAATGGGAGACAGCACACAAATGCTAGGCAGGCAAGCAGAAGTTACAGTGTCCACTCTTCTTTGCACCCAAAGCACCAGCACTCTGGGGGGTATCAACAGTTGCTAAACAGAAGCGAACAGATCCCTACTATTCCTTAGTTATGCTCCACATTCAGAGAATGGAGAGATCGTGGGGCAGTTGAAGGTGGAGTAGACTTCAACGGGGAGGCTGAACTCATATAAGCTTGAGATAGAGGCAGATGTGGGAAAGGAGGAGGGGACTTGTCCAAAAGGGACCTTTGCAAAGGTGAGCACACTTGAAATACTTGACTTGGCCAATGGGTACAGTTTTCTTGACTTCTGGAATAGGCTCTCCAAACTCCCCAACTGAGGAAGGGTTTTCCCCACTGAGCCATGCCAGGAAATTCATGGCATAATTCTTGTTAGTGCCCCCTCTGCCCACCTGTGCCAGGGCTAACAGACCTCAAGTCTAACTCATTAATCCTTTGGATTACTCATCTTATTTCTGACATGAGTCATGTGGTGTTTTGGCTCACCCATCTGGGGTTTTCTTTACAGGTTAACATGTTTGTTGAAGGATTCCACGATGCCATCCTCCTCTATGTCTTGGCTCTACATGAAGTACTCAGAGCTGGTTACAGCAAGAAGGATGGAGGGAAAATTATCCAGCAGACATGGAACAGAACATTTGAAGGTGGGGATTCCATCTACAAGGCAATGACATGGAGCCAATTGAGCTGCTTCTTTTCTGGTTCTGTTTTTCTCTGTTGCAGCTGTGGGGCCTTTCCAACATTTTGCTTTTCTCAGCTGTAAAGCAGGGATAACACAGATATCAACTTTATATTTATTTATTCATTCAACAAATGTTCATTGAGCACCTATTATATGCCAGGTGCTGTTCAAGGTGCTGAGGATTCAGCAGTGAACTAAAGACATTCATGCAATCATTTGAGCTTACATGCTAGTGAAGGGGACAGGCAACAAACAATGAATACAGTACACCTTTCAGGGCTATAAAATAAGGTAGGATAGGGAGCTGGAAAGTGCCAGCAAGAAGGAGTGGGACTGCTAGTTTCGAGTGGTTGGGGAAGTTCTCTGTGAGAGCGAAGTTGAGAAGAGATCCAAGGGAAGTGAGGGGGAAGCTCTGTAGATGTTTAGGAGAGAGCATTCCAGAGGGAGTGGCAAACATGGAGATCCTGAGTGCATCTGGGAGGCTGTGGAGTATCCCCAGAGAGAGCAACATGGCCAGTGTGGACACCAAGTGTCCACAAGTGAGAGGCAGCGTGATAGTTGCCAAAGCCCGAGAGGCAATGGGGCCAGATCACGCAGACCTGGGAGCCTCACTGAGGTCTTTGGGCTCTACTTGGGTGAGACAGAAAGTCACCTGAGGCTTTTGAGTGACATGATCTACCTTGTATGTTTAAAAGGGGTTCTTATGGCTGCTCTGTGGAAAATAAACTATATATGCTTATGGGTATCACTTGAGAAGTGGTAAAAGTAAAAATTGCTGAACCGGGGTTCAGAAAAACCTGCATCCCCCACTAACTAGTAAGCTTGTCCTCTGAGCTTCTCTGTCTTTACCTGTATGATGAGGAGGTTAGGCTAGTTAATGACTAAGAAGAGCTCTTTCCGTTTTACATCATGCTCGCTCTTCCTTTGAGCCCTTTCATGCATTGGGGTATGCCGATATCTATTTGTAATCCAACTAGTGAGTGATGTTTTTCAATGGCGGGAGCAAGTACTGCCAAGTTTAGATTTGGGGCATGTGTTTTTTCAGTTGGGACTTCTGGGCCTCTACTCCCTCAGTTTGTCCTCAGTTCTTAGAAAGGGCAGGACAGGACAGTAGAGAGAGGTTGAGCTTCAGCTGGAGTTGTCTGGGCAATAGCTACTGTGGCAATTGGATTTCATTTCTCTCTGGTGGTTTTACTGGATGCCATGTCTTACTCAAAACCAGAGTGACATCTTCCTTAGCGTTAGCCAGATTGTAGTCCATGGGTGAGTAGACCCCCAGGATTATCTTGCTTTACTTCTGACTGCTTCAGTTGAGGAGCTGGAATCCAACAGGAAAATTCAGGGGTCATATTAGGACAAAGCCAAATTTCCCAGAAGTTTTGCACAATACACTGAGAACATGGCATCTGTGGACACAACCTCGGTCGGCCACATCCCATTCTTAGCTATTACTCACTACGCGGTGTGGTCATTTGTTCTTGGTCTTCTGACAGAGGGACAGGAGCCAGAGGTGGGGGATGCTGGAGGGCGCCACTGAGGGAGGTTGTTAAGGGAAGGGTAGATGGCCATGATGGCTGGAATGTATTTTGGTTAGAGCCAGGGCCTGGGCTCAGTTTTCCCATAGGCCATCTTAATGTCTCTTTTCTAGGGCCAGGTCTACACAGGCAATAAAGAGAATTAGGGATATCAGTATAAGGGTTCAGGTTCGTCCTGAACCAATCAACTGTGTAGTTCAGTCTACAATTAGAATCTCATTTGTTCAAATGTAAAGATAATTGAGACCAAGCTAAGTTTCAGCTTGAATTGTTTGGAGAGCCCATTTGATTTGCTAAGCAGTGGTCCATTGGATTGTAGGCCTAAAAGGAATTCTAAGGTACCTGTATGAAGAAAAACCCAAGCCTTCCTAAAATTAAAAACAATTTTAACTTTAATAGTCACCTTTAAGTGATCATTAAGTTGTCAAGGGAAAAATACTCTGGCTGCGATTTGACAAATTTGGCTTTTATTGCCATGAAACCTGTGATCAACTCTCATTTCAATAAATGGCCTGGGAAGAAACTGGATTTCCTCTGTGTGAGAGGTCAGAGTGACAAGGTAAATAGGACTGTGGCTTAAACTTTGAGCCCCACTACAGGCAAATAGAAATGAGAGTGGAAAGTCTCATTACTTATGTGCAGGAAAATTCTGCTGTAAGCCTGACAATCTCACCTTATGTATGATACTCTTAGGTGAAGTCTCACTTTGCTAATTGGCCATCCTGAGGATTCTCACCCCATTTCTTGGTAGAATTGCAATAGCTTAAAGGTATAATGAGGTCGTAAATTACTAGGACCACCTCATCTTATAAAATACTCTGCAAAATGCTTAGCAGGACACAACAACAAACACCTCTGAACAGAATGACATATGGTTGTGGATGGTCAATAAGTTTTTTTTTTTAAAAACATATTTATCACTTAAGAGTTTTATAGGCTGTCAAGGACACACAAGTTTATGGTCGGTGTACCCTTTGTAACCAGTCTATATTAAGAAGACAAAAAAATCAAAGTGAATGGTAGCTTCCATTCTGTTTCCGGCAAAGTAAACCAAAGTCTGGAAAAATCAGTGGGCCTTCAAACCACAACCCAAAGGACAGTAAACCCAAATACCTGCCCTCTCCAAGCCACACTGGAGGATGGAACTTTCCCTTGGGATCCTTTTTCCCAGACATTCGTTTTACTAGAAGAGTCAGTACTTCCAGAGAGAACCAAATCGATAGAAAGGCCAATTAAAAATTACACTGAACTCTCCCCAGTTGAAAAGGAAATAGCTTTAGTTAATTAGAATGGGACTGATGTATGCATTCTCTTATTTAGTGAATGAAAATTATGATATAGACATATATATTTTTTTCTTGAGACAGAGTCTCACCCTGTTGCCTAGGCTGGTGTGCAGTGGTGTGATCTCGGCTCCCTGCAACCTCCACCTCTCTGATTCAAGTGATTCTCCTGCCTCAGCCTCCCAAGTAGGTGGGATTACAGGTGCACACCACCATCTCCAGCTAATTTTTTGTATCTTTAGTAAAGGCAGGTTTCACCATGTTGGCCAGGTTAGTCTCGATCTCCTGACCTTGTGATCTCCCCTCCTCGGCCTTCCAAAGTGCTGGGAGTACAGGCGTGAGCCACTGCGCCAGGCTGATATAGACAGGCCACCCTGTTCTGGCCTTCTGTGTCACTGACTCCCTTTATCCACATGGACCATCTTCCCAGAAATCTCACAATTCCTCTGGTCTCTTTGGGCCTCTGTGCCTTGGTAGATACACCTAGGCCAGCCTTTCAGCTTCTCTTCCATTTCTTGATTACTGTTTGCCCTGTCTTAGACTTCCTCCAACCTCCCTGTAAAATTCCTGCTCTTTCACTGAGTCCTCCCTGATTCTCCAAACTGATGTTCTGGCTCCTCCTCTGAGTGATGTGGGCATGGTCAGGTGTTCTCTAACAAGAGAATTATAAAATAAATCGTAGTAATAATAGTGATAGTAATAACAACAGTTGATGAAAACGATTAACTTCTTTTAAATGTGTTGAAAGTGCTTTATTTGTTTTATCTCATTTAATCTGCGTGGCCTCTTGGTAGGGAGGTACTATTATGCCCATTTTACAGTTGTGGAGACTGAGGCCTAGAGGGCTAAAAACCTTGTCCAAGGTCATGGAGCTATGTAAATGTAAAATCTGGGATTTGAATGCAAGTGGTTAGATTCTGGTGTGAACAAGCTAAATTGCCAGTCCAGGCTGCCCCTCTCTTGAGCAGAGAATGTGTTCGATTCATCTTTGCTTTAGCTGCAGCACTAATTCAGCACTAAGCATCCAGAAAACGTTTGGATAAACAATCAGTGAAGAGCTCAACTGGGAAAAAGAAGAATGGCTCTTCTTAGGTATTGGCTCCGGTGACCCACGAAGCAGGCCCGTTGCTCTCCTGTGTATTAAAGTAGCCTGGAGAAAAGCACATTAATTAAGTCCTAGGCCTGGAATGATTTTTCTTTTATAATATTCATCCAATGATAATGCAAACCCATGACAAATCTATAAATGTGCCCCACCTTCACTTCTAACTCTGCAATTAAAAAAAATTAATACAAAACTCTGGGATAAGTATGCTGCTTCCAGGATTAGCCTTAATCTTTTTTCAAACATAACCCCAAAGAAGATCATTTATTTCTTTTTCTTTTCATTTTTAAATGGAGAAATGTTAAGAATTTAGGAATGCAGACGCAGATGAAATTACAATGTCTTTCCAAAATGCCAACAAAAATGCTCAGAGTCTGATGAGATTCCCTGTGGCATGTTTGTTTAAAAAGTCCTGTCAATTCATTCTCTTGTTTTTGTTGGCAGACAGAGGTATTTTAAGTAACCAACATTGAGTTCTTCACTTCTGGTCCTGTAGGTATCGCCGGGCAGGTGTCCATAGATGCCAACGGAGACCGATACGGGGATTTCTCTGTGATCGCCATGACTGATGTGGAGGCGGGCACCCAGGAGGTGAGCACGCGAGACCTCCTCTCCAGTTGCTCTTTCTGCTCGTGGGTACTCTGAGGAATGCATTTGTTCTCATGACCAAAGAGCTGTCTCCATGCAGCTTCCAAATAAAAATGAGTTGAAAAACCTTAACTTTTAGTTGAGGGTATCAAGGAAGACTTCAGGAGATGGTTTCATGTTTATTGTAAGTGGGGAAATCCTCCCTTTCAAGTGGCCAAGAATCACACCCTAGTCTTATGCATGAGGGTCATTGGGTGAAATCAGTAAAGTGAAACTGTATTCCCTCCCTTAAGATTTGAGCTTTTTTGGGGGAAGGGTGTGGGAGGGTGGGTGGTCACAAACTCAACATGTGTTAATATTTCAAAAGATGATGTAGCTTCAGGATAACATTGTGAAGAGAAAAGAGTGCCCTGGACACAAAGATGAGTCTC
The DNA here is from genome assembly GCF_030222135.1 of Aotus nancymaae. Classification (NCBI taxonomy): domain Eukaryota; kingdom Metazoa; phylum Chordata; class Mammalia; order Primates; family Aotidae; genus Aotus; species Aotus nancymaae. Next base: position 32,232,056 of record NW_026988425.1, read on the forward strand.
CTGTGCTTGGGAGTGTGAACTCTCTGCTTCAGTTTCCTTAGCTGTAACATAGAAATCATAATGTCTTCCTGGTTGATCTCACATGATTATTGTCATGGGAACAGATCAAATGAAGCCTAGAAAAGTACTATCTACATTTTAAATTATAAATATGCATACAAAATTATACAGATGTGCAGTGCTTCAGCAAAGAATGCCACTTCCTCTGTTCAGAGCAAATGAAACCTAGAAAAGTATCGTCTACATTTTAAATTATAAATATGCATATAACATTATACAGATGTGTAGTGCTTCAGCAAAGAACGCCACTTCCTCTGTTTCCTTGATTGCCAGCTCCCAGGGTCATCGTTCCAGTGCCTTTCATGGGACCCGGCATATGGGACTTGCTGTTTTCCTCTTTGTTTTTCCTGTTTATCAGGTTGCTGCAAAAGTAATTGTGGCTTTTGTCATTATTTTTAATCATTTATTTTTAATGGCCAAAACCTCAATTATTTTGCATCAACTAATAGATGCCTGGCTCTTGCAGAAAGTGCTGAAGCAGCAGGACTCACTCTCACTAAGTTTAATGAATGATTTTTTTTTTTGCCCACTGAGTGGTCTGGGTCTCATCTGTATTCCTGGTTCCCTCCTGCGAAAGGTGAATTGAGACAGTTCCGTAGAGTCCATTGTGAGGTTGCAGGGGAGAAGGTGTATAAAGCCCTTGGCAAGTGCCCAGTATACACCAGCGATGGTTATATTTTGGTAGTGATCTAGACTTCCTCTTACTATGACCTGACATGGCCTGCGAGAACCTGCTGCGCCTCAGCCAGGAGAAGGGGAGGAGACGTCACCAGCCACTTAGGAGCCATGTGCTTGTTTTCAGATAAAAGAGATATGACTCCTGAGAACCTGGGTGGGAAGGCACTTCTAGATCAGGGTTTGAGGAGCTGATCAAACAATCATTTTAACCAGAAACTGAGGGACGGCCATGAAATTAAGCCATAACAGAATAACGATTTTCCAGGGGCCAGAGGAGCCAATTAAGAGAGAGAGAATTCGGCCTGGAAATTGGAGTGCAAATAGGGTGGATTCATCAGAGAGGAGAGTGCAACCCTTTTTTTTTTGAGATGGAATTTCACTCTGTCGCCCAGGCTGGAGTGCAGTGGCACAATCTCGGCTCAATGCAACCTCTGCCTCCTGGGTTCAAGTGATTCTCCTGCCTCAGCCTCCTGAGTTGCTGGGATTACAGGCGCCCACCACGCCCTGCTAATTTTTATATTTTTAGTAGAGACAGGGTTTCACCATGGCCAGGCTGGTCTCGATCTTCTGACCTCATGATCCACCCGCCTCCCAAAGTGCTGGGATTGCAGGCCTGAAAGTGCAACTCTTGAAGGAATAGTCTGCCCCCGGAAGTGGTGAAACAGGAGGTTCCTGAAAGATACATTGTAATTATATGTTGAACAATTGAGGGCCGAGAGGCTGGGTACCTGTCATATGCTTCACTCTGGTACACAGTGAACCCTGGCTGTCCTTCGCGTGCCCGTGAAAGTAACTTGGGCCTTGCAATAATGGCTGATGGGGTGGGCTGCTCTGGGTCAGATGGGTGGGGCAGTTCCCTATCCGATGAACAAAACAAAAGCCAAGAATTCCAAGACTGTTGTTTTCCTAGGGGAAAAAGTCCTCCCTTTCCATTAGGTGGTAGTGACTGAAGAATCCTAGGGGCAGCTCTGGCAGGGCTGGGCTTTTAGTGAGGGCAGGCCCCAGGGGCACCACTCTCCCTGCTTCCCACGTCCTTCTGCTCCGGCATGACCACTCTTCATGCCCTCTTGAGAGCACCATTAGCAAACTCAAATGCTGACTTATGAGGTTCCCAGAACACACACCATGAACATCAGTGTGGAAGACAGAGGCACCTGCCCAATATATCCCGATTTTCTGAAGCACCTGCTGTCCTTGCCCTGGAGACAGTGATTTGATGACACGCCCAGAGGCAGCTGGTTTAGATCAGGCTGTGCATTTTGGGGAGGAGTTGTGGAAGGCTGCAAGCTTTGTGCCTCCTTTGACCTTTCGGTTTGTATACTTGTTTTTTGCCTCTATATAGGTTATTGGTGATTACTTTGGAAAAGAAGGTCGTTTTGAAATGCGGCCAAATGTCAAGTATCCTTGGGGCCCTTTAAAACTGAGAATAGATGAAACCCGAATTGTAGAGCACACAAACAGCTCTCCCTGCAAATCATGTAAGTCCAGAGACTTAATTTGCTATTCATGCCATCACCTCTAAGCTCAGCGTAATATAAGTTTAAAACCCAAGTGTTTCTGGGGGCTTACGTTTTGGAAGTTCACATTTCTTTCTCTGATGTGGTAAAATGCATGGGAACAGTTCACGAACTGTCATTTTGCCCTTATCAGAGGCTCTCAGGTTTTCCTTCCCTTCCAGCCTTCTCTTCCACAATGGGAGAATGTTTCTCCCTATTTGTACGTCTCTTACTGTAATCTCTTGGCTAGTTCATGTTTCCACTTTTAGAGAAAATCAAAATATCAGTTAGTAGATGTCATTCACTTATTCTTCTCTCATAGCAAGTCTCGTTCTGATTTTCCAAGTTCGTGGTTACTTTCCAGCTCCTCAGAACCAAAGAGATAACACTCCTTAAACATCCGAACATTTACACATTGGCAAATAAGTGTAAAATGTATTATTTATGAACAGCTTTGTATGTAAGTAGAGAAACAAGTGGATGTTCTCACACATAGATTACAAATGGGAAAGTTGTTAGAAATCATTGTTTTAGAGAATAAGGTAGTGAGGGAGAACAAAGTGAATATAGGTTTTTCAGGAGGCCAGTTGGTCATTTTAGGCAAATACATGTGTGCTTTTGAAAGCATCTTTTAAACTGTTAGGTATTTATGTCTATGCAATAGTTATGGGAAAGAATGAAGGAGGAAGTGTGTTAAGAACACTCTGGGGAGATTGGGCCTGTATTTGAAATCCCACTGTTGTCATTTGCTGGCTTTGTGACCCTAGGAGTGTTCCTTCAGCTTTTTAACCCTCAGTTTTCCAGTATAAAGAGAAAGAAATGTGCCCAACGCATAAGGCTGTTTTGAGGATTACACACTATGTTGCATTGAAAACGTCATACTAAACTCTAGATACAAGTTAACTATTTATCATTGTTATAGAACTGGGACACTACTGAACTTGATTGTTTCAAATTGTTATCCACATTTCACATTTTGACATGAGACGCTGGCTTTGGTGAGAGAATATCTAAAAACAGAACATTGACACAATGAATTTTTCATTAAATCTTCTAGCATTTTGAAGTGCCATCATCCATCTGTGAAAATAAGAAGCCCTGGGTCAGTGCCCTGGTCCAACTGGTTGTCTTCTTTGACTTTACTTTTTTATTTTTGAGATGGAATCTCACTATGTCACTCAGGCTGGAGTACAGTGGCGTGATTTTGGCTCACTGCAACCTCCACCTCTTGGGTTGGAGTGATTCTCCTGCCTCAGCCTCCTGAGTAGCTGGGATTAAAGGTGCTTGTCACATCCAGCTAATTTTTGTATTTTTAGTAGAGATGGGGTTTCACCATGTTGGCCAGGCTGGTCTCGAACTCCTGACCTCAGGTGATCCACCCACCTTGGCCTCCCAATTCTTTGACTTTAAAATCAAAAGAGAGTGGCTATATCTGAAATCTTCTGTTCTAGTTTTCCTCTGATTCTTGAATTTGCTTCTGTTCTCATTGTATCCACTCTCTTAATAGTGTGCTTGTTTATCTAGCACTTTCTCAAATGCTTCTTAAGCTTTGCGCTAGGCAAACCAAACCAAAACAACAACAACAACCCCCCCCCTCAAAAAGCTAAGTGTAGGGTTCCTTAGAAAATATTCCTGAAAACAAAGGGAAAGTTGCCTCCAGTGGGAAATCGAGGAACATCTTGCAATGAATGAAATTTGAGGCATTTCCAATTGTATCTCAAAATGAACCATGGTTATCTATGCTTCTTTTTCAAGCAGGTGGCCTAGAAGAATCAGCAGTGACAGGAATTGTTGTGGGGGCCTTACTAGGAGCTGGCTTGCTAATGGCCTTCTACTTTTTCAGGTGAGGACCATTTGTAAAGGCACAATTCACTCTCTTCTATTGTCTTTGTCATTTGTTTTTGCATGATTCTCTTTGTGACTTGTCCACATCCTTCTTTCACCCAAGAAGCACAGTGGTTAAAAAATCTAAGCCATTCTTTTGGCGTGACCCCAGGTTTGGTAGTCAGTGGGTTAGCATACTGGGTGCTGGGGTCATGGGTTTCTATTACACCTCACTGTGGGACAGAGAGCTGCTGCTGTACTTTGATCACAGATTTTTATTTTTATTTTTTTGAGATGGAGTCTCAGTCACTCTTGCCCAGGCTGGAGTGCAGTGGCAGGATCTCTTCTCACTGCAACTCCGCCTCCTGGGCTCAAGAGATTCTCCTGCCTCCACCTCATCAGTAGCTGGGACTACAGGTGCAGGCCACCATGCCTGGCTACTTTTTTGTATTTTTAGTAGAGACAGGGTTTCACCATGTTGGCCAGGCTGGTCTTGAACTCTTGCTATCAAGTGATCTGTCTGCCTTAGCATCCCAAAGTGCTGAGATTACAGGTCTGAGCCACCATCCTTTGATCACAGATATTCTCACAAGAATTCCTACTGCCCACCAAGTGAAGCAGTGAGGAGGGAATCTGGATAAAGTGGGGAAATCAGCTTCCCCTTTCTCAGGCTTTCTCCAATTCGGAAATAGGTGCCTGGGCCCACCTTAAAGACAAGGAGGAAGTCTGCATAGCCCGTGCTCTCAGGCTGATCTGTGCTCAGTATCTGGAAGCTCACATTCTCACTCACCACTGTGGTTAAGCCCCAAGGCTTGCAAAATTGTAATAATGTATGGGTGTTCAAGGTACTGATTGTTCTGCCCTGTGAGGGTGGCCCATTCCTTTGTAATTTTTGGTGGCTGAGTTTGTGGTTTATTCATAAGTCATTAGAGCAAGATTTCTTTATTTCTACATGGAATTGTAACTGGGCGTATGTGACACTTTGTGGGAACAATTGTATTACTGTTCCTTTGGTCACAGTACACGTAGTTTGATCTTTATCTAGGGCATATCCTGGGAGTCAGGGAGAACTTTTGTGGCCGAATAGACAGACTTAACCCCCCCAAGGCACCCAGGGAAGAAGGGGAAGGCTTGTTCTGTGGTATTTGGGAAAGCATGCCAATTTTCTCTCTTGAATCAGGGCATCACGCCTGGGGGCACACTACTTTAATCTCTAACCAGGGTTTCATATTCTGTCACTTCTCATTTATCAACTCAAACCCAGATGTCCCTTGAGGGCACTCTTTGTAAGAGAAACCATGGTATTTTGTAGCCAAATTTTATTACGACATTCACTTTTTCTTTACCCAGGAAGAAATACAGAATAACCATTGAGAGGCGAAACCAGCAAGAAGAAAGTAACCTTGGAAAACATCGGGAGTTACGAGAAGATTCCATCAGATCCCATTTTTCGGTGGCTTAAGGGAAGGCTCCCCCTCCCCCCGACACTTTTTTTTCTGCCTGAGATTCTTTAAGGAGATAGAGGGGATGAAAGAAATCAACAAAATAGAAGGGGTGTTCTTGAAGAATTCATTATTTTAAGCAGTTAGTCATTTCATTTTAAAATTTCTTTAGAAGCTCAGGAACTATTATTAATCACCATCTGCCTCCAGGCCTTTCATCTCATGACAAACAAATATAATCATGATATCGTGTCACTCTGCTAAATGTTCATACTGTTTCAAGGGCATATGATTAGGTTTATGTTTTTAAAATCTGATGTCTCCATATCTTGATGGCTTTTGGGAGCATTTCACACAAGGGTATAAAACATGATTTACTTAAATGAAATGTTTTGTAGCTAGAATAAAATATTTTTACAAGTAGAACATTCTTGGAAAGAATTTAACACCCAATAAGGGTGAAATGTAATGAAAAATCTCAAGGTTGGAAATACAGCCTTACTCTAGAGCTGGAGGACAGATTGGTGGTTGAAGACTTCTCTGTCCAATGTCTACATTCAGGTTCTGACTTCATATCTTGAAAAAGGATTTCCTCCCTGTCTTTTTCAGTGTCTCATAAAAGCTACTCTGGAAAGTTGTAAATATTAGTGAGAGATGGGAGGATTTACAGATGAAAAGCAAGTCTAAAGTGTTTCCTTTTCGATGTAAAAAAATCCTATTTCACACTAACATTTTATTTTACAAGTATTTTAATCTTATATTTTGGTATTAGAAAAATTTGTCTATTTTTTCATTTTGAAGATTAACTTTTGCTTATATTTTAAAAGCATGTGTCAAGTGTACAACAAACCAATGATGATGAAAAATACTTCTCTTTTTCTCCCCGTTTCCCTCTTTCCCTTGGCCATAGCCAAATGCTAATTGCTGCTTTAATTACAGAGATGTGGAAATGTATTTAGATGACAAACTTTCCAGGAATACATCAAAATTTTAACTCTTTGGCATTTTTACTGTTTAACTGTTTTAAATGCAAGTTATTTTAGGGTGACACTCCTTCCAATTCTGGCCAAATGATGAGTTTCAAGATCAAGAGCGAAAAGTTGTTAGAATTAAACAGATCTTTATAAAGGAAGGCAGCCCTTTTCTCTCAAGAACAACTTTGTTGAGAGTTACAACTTGACAGCAAGTACAGAAATGACAAATGTAAAACTTTTACACATGGCATTTGCCAAAATTCCCGGTGACGATTTTGGTTAAAAGAAGGAACCTAAATATCTACTCTATTCCCTTTCAGTTAACTGCACAGAACTTTGTAGTCATCTACGAATAACTGTAAGAGTGGGTTAGGTGTGGAGATAAGGAATTTGGATAAAGTTGAGTAAGTTTTTACTGGGTATCTGCTTTGCACCCAGTAGTCTGCACATGAGTTTAAACTCAGGTCACCACTTTCACTTATACTTTACGGAGAAGATAGTGAGGGAGGAATGGGAAGCTGTCACGTCAGTGCACCGTCTTGGAATTACATAACTGGGGTCTTTCCTCAATAACATTTTGAGCAGCTGAAAAATAGTCTAAAAATTAACTTAATATCTATTAAAGGCCATGTCTATGCAGGAAACAGCAGAGTTTGAGCAATCCCTTGGTGGCGATGAAGGTGATTCACACAAGTAACAGTGGAGGCAAAGGTCAGCGCAAGCTGCGTGTCCTAGAGCTGGCCCATGTGTGTGTGCCTCCCTGGAGAAGTCTGCTTCTGTTGCTCCCACCTGAGTCACAGTTAACAGATTATTTCTCTGTGAGGCACATTTCTCCTCTGTTGTTTAAAAAATGGGAGCTGGGAGGCAGCTGAGAGGTGTGATAAATTAAGTACAATCAACTGAAACAAGTCTGCTGTAGTTCTCTGTGCTGCATGCAAAGGGAAAAGTGTTGAATTCCAAAAAGGATGGAAGAAGAGAGCAAGAAGCACAAACTCCAGAAATTCTAGTGCAGGAAGAGAGTTTGAGAAGTAAAATCCAGGAAAGCAAAGCACTGGACCGCTTGGGACTCCCCAGAGTGAAAAAGCATGGAAGGACCGTATCCACTTTAGTTACTTGAATTGGAGAGCTCGTTTCTCTCTCATTTTTATTTTTCAATATTTTAGAGATATTCATTTTCTCTTGTGCTTGTAAAAAACATTTACATTTCAAGCCTATGTGCTTATTACAGGGGAAAAATAATCTACCTGGTTGCAGTCTTTGAGTATAACCACATCTAATCTTTTTAAAATTTATATAGCAGCCCATTAACGCTAACATTTTTAGAACAAATATATTCTATTTTAACGTCAGGTAGAGGAATAGTCCTAAACTTAATATGATAGCTCTAGATAAAGTATTAAAAATAAATGAGAATTTAGTATCCTAAAAATGGCAGAACAAATTATGAGGTTTCTGGATGCCACACCAATGTAAAATAAATTCTCATGTTAAGATTGATTGCTTATTTACATGTCAGTCACCTACTTTTTCTTCCTTGAAATTGGCATATGAATTACAAAAACTCTGTTAAGTTTGGAAAATTCCATTAAGTTGGAAACGTTGGTTAAAAGTGTAGGTGCTTGGCCCAAGGTTACCTGGATTCAGATCTCAAGATTAGTTTTGGGGATTTATGATCCTAACTGCTAAGCAACATCTTTGACAACTAGTGATTTATACTCTACTGGTAGTCCTATGTCATATAGTAAAATAAATAGGGCCTTAGTTCTTAAGTCATCCTATACATTTTTACCCTGAAATCCAGGGTGTTCAGATTTCAAAGGTGATACTTTAAATACATATTTCAAAATGTATTTTCTCATCTAAACTTCAGCTGACACTGATACAGGTCAACGTGTAGACACTTTTTGGTGTTGTCTTATGGTCATCGTCGTCTTCTTAGATTTTTGGGCAGGGGTGCCAGGTAGGGCGAGACTCAGAAATGAAAGCATTCCCCAGAAAACAATCTGGAAAGAATTTTCTGAATAGAGTCCATCTCTCTCCCAAGACTGACCACAGGTTTCATGAGGAAGCCCCTGAAAACATCACATTTCTCTGAAGAACCATCAACTTGTCTTTTCCTGAACCACGGGCATGGTTCCACAGGCCCTACTGTAATTCTTTACATTTCAGAACCTGTGTTTAATGGAGGGAAGAGAGAAATGCACGGAAAAAGAACACCTCCTTTTCTCCTTTCTCTGAAATTCAAAGACTTTTGCTTTGGAATGCCCCCACTTCTCCCTGTTCACAGGCTTTTAGAATCATTAATTTACTCAAGGCACATGTGCCTTCTTTGCCCCAAATGCACCACTTACCTTTTAGTTATGGCTGATTTTGGGTGTGTGTGTGTATGATACGCAGTCAACGACGAGATGAAGGCCATTGCATAGATCTCATGCAGACAGTGATGGATTCAGAAAGTAGGTTCTAGTGGCATTTCTACCTTCTTGTAAGCAAGTATACAATGGCTATTTGTAGAAGTCTCTTTGGGAGACCAAACAGAGTATTATGCCACTGGGAGTGTTCATAGACTGGAAAGAATAAGCACCTGTGTTTCTTGGGACACAAAGCACTCAGATCCTGAGTGGATGCAGACACAAGGGTAAATGCCAGCCCAAATTGGGCCCCTTGACCTATGTACATTTCATGGGTTTCATTTAATCATAACCCATGGTTTGGGGCTACGTGAGGAAGCTGGTAATGAGCTGAATTTCTTATTCGGTGGAAAAAACTGAAACTGTCTAAAAACACAGGATATGTTTTAGGGGCAATTGTGGAAGCAGAGAGAATGAGATGATGCTGTTCAGAGGGACTGGCTTCTTTTTCAGTTGTCTCTAGAGCTGAAGAATAATCAATAATTTAGTCCCCCTTCAATAGTACTCAGCAAGAAGCGTGGGACATACTGAGCAAGAAGCGTGGGACATACTGAGCAAAGTGAATCAGAAGCTTGATCTTCTAAAAGAAACAGAAGAGGGTATCTTTGCCTGCTGCCACTGTCTTTACTGCCCCTCTGCCCCCCACGTCCACATCCAGCACTGCTCCAAGGATGCATGAGCATCTTTCCCATGCAGGTAGAAATTTGGGAGTAGGCCTCCATACTTCCTTGGGGGAAGAAAGACAAAATGCTGGTTCTAAGAATGTAGCTGGCTTTTCATCAGAACCCTTATGCTAACTTGACCACACTTGCTCTCGGGGAAGTTCGAGCCTGCTATGTGCATAAACTCCAACAAGCCTGGCTTTGGTGTTCAGCACGCAGATTCCATAAATGTTTCTTGTAGGCGTACCCCACAGCTAGACTGCAGGATTAAAATAACCTCCAAAAGGTGCTGGATTGGAGTTTGTTCAAATTTCTCATTAACCACTAATGTTAATTCATACCAAATGCAAAGTATTCTAAACCAGCTGATGTTGTTAATCTTCATGTTTTAAGCTACTTCAAACGCAATGAAAGGGTTTCAATGGGAGCCAAGTCTCGCGAGTAAAAATCCATTTTATAATAGCTCTGTGATGTATCAGGTGCAAGATGATTCGTATGGGAGAGATTTGAACAAGCAGAATTACGTGTTAGCAAAAATGCTGCATTGCTTTATTCATGTTTAAAGACCTACATTTCTATGCACAAGGAATAAAGGGCCCACTTACCAAGTATAAGTCACAACATAGGCTACCAAAATATTTCTTCTTTGCTAGGAGAACAAAGCTGTCACAGTGTGTAAGAGTTGGACAGAGATGGCTAAAAAAGAGGCAAATTCAGGTTTTGAAACAGGGTGTCCTCTTTATTGTTTAATGCCAAGATCTGAAAATCTTCAGTGTCTTCTAAGTTGGCAATGAAACAGCCTGTCAATTGCACGTGGCTGCTGTGAGTTTGTTTATTGCAGACCTTTGTGAGGGGTCCTGGGAATCTGAGCTTTGTTCCCTGTGCATGGTTGATAAGTGAAACCAAGAGAGCCTGGGACAGAGCCTGTGGCACATCAATTCTGTGACCTCTGTCTTCTGGCCACATTATTCATTGTTCGTTTAAATACAGGACTACCAAACAGTACAAACCTATCATGAGTCTGGTAGAAACGTAAAAGTAAAAACTGCACAAGTTGCATACAGTTTATTATTCTAATGTACAACTATCTGCATATAATGTGATTTAATTTATTGTTGTTTTGTGTAGGAAAGGAGAACTAATGACTGTGGATAAAACCCCTGTTTTGTATAATATATTTTATTTCTTGTGCAAACTGGTCATTTAAAATATCTACTTCATTTGGTGTTTGGATATAAATGTGTACGTGTCCTTGTAAATGTTTCTATTAAGCAAGAGTGCCACATACTCAGAATATAACAATGTGTGCTCATTAAAAAATACATCCCAAGGAAACCTTTTCCTGTTTATAATTCAACCAGCATACGCTGCACATATCCATATTCTTCGAGGTCTTTGTGCTCTCCTGGGACTTGTTTAAGTAAAAGAGCAATTGGTGGGTCTGATGAATTGTAATGTTTGAGGGGGATACCCAAGAAAAGACTCAAGAATTTCTGCCAAGTAAAGGCAAATCTACAGAATTTTTAAAAGACAGCAAACCTTGAATTGGCAGGTAAGGGAAGAAATCTTCATGAATAGTAACCTTCATCTTGAGTCAGTACAGCTTGAGAGCTCTTCATGGTTGACCTCATCGACTCATGTTATTAAGTCCTTTGCCACTTTAAAGAGATCCTAAGTCAATTTTGTCACTTTAAAGACCTCCCCAGGTTCCAGCATACTAAGCAGATTAACCAGCCTCCAGCATCTCCAGTTGCCTCTGGGTTGTAAAAAGCTACTTCACCATCTGGGAAGTTACTCATGATTTATTTTAAGCCCAAGAAACACATAGCGATGTGCATGGTTGGAGCACTGTTCCCCTGGTCCTGCTGCCGCTGCCGCTGCCACCACCAATGAGGTCCCCAGACAACACCACAAATGCCACTCAAACTCCCCATGTTTGAGGAGATTCTGCTGACTCGGGGTGGGGTGAGGTAGGGTAGGAGGGTATGGCAGGAATGAAGGGTAGAGCCAGGAAACCTCCTCTGCAAAACAAGCTCTCCTGCTGTGACTGTCCCATCTCTGTTTTGGGAAACATGACCTCCTTGAATCTCTGTACCCCCTTCCTACCTCCCCAGTTCCCTCTGAATTTCATTTCATGCATAATCAACATCCCATGATAGGCCAAAGATGCCTCATGACTGGCTCTTGGGGCTGTGCCCACTGAAGGAGCCCTAGGAAGCTCCAAACACCATTGATTTAGATGTAACCCTAAATCAGGGGCATCTGGCATTGACTTAAATAGCAACTACTATGGTGGGAGATACCAATGGCCATGTGTTTAAAAAAAAAATAACTATATTTTTGGGGGGATGAAGTCTTGTTCTATCGCCCAGGCTGGAGTGCAATGGCGCAATCTTGGCTCACTGCAACCTCTGCCTCCCAGGTTAAAACAGTTCTCCTGCCTCAGCCTCCTGACTAGCTGGGAATTACAGGCATGTGCCACCATGCCCAGCTAATTTTTGTATTTTTAGTAGAGATAGGGTTTCACCATGTTGGTCAGGGTGGTCTGAAACTCCTGACCTCAGGTGATCTACCCACCTCAGCCTCCCAAACTGCTGGGATTACAGGGATGAGCCACCGCACCTGGCCAAAAAATAGCAATTTTATAAACCATCCATTAGCATCAAACTAGAGTCAAGAAAAAAATTCCCTTTGTAGGCCTTGTGCAACCCTGGCGATCATCAGCTGCTGAAGTTCTTGAGGAGTGGAGAGGAGGAGGAAGATGAGCAGGGCATGATGTACTATGTGCTTTGTAGTAACCCGTCATGCCATTTTCTCATGCCCCTCCAGTCATTTCCATTTCGTAGATGGGGACACTCTGGAGCCAGACTCCTGGGGTTCATAACCTGGCTCTGATCCTTGTGTGAAAATGAGGATAATATTAATTCTAGCCTCACTAGGCTACTGTGAGAACTTTACACTTAGGATTCTACTTGGCATGTAGTGAAACATTCAGTGGAATTACTATTACACTCTCCTGTCTCCTTGGATAAGGAGACAAACCTCTCAGTTGGCAATTTTTGAGGCCTTTAAGGCCAAAGGAATGTCTACTGTTGAAAGCCTGGCAGCCCACATTTCTTTCTTTTCATTTTGGCTTGATGACAAGTAGCCTCAACCTCTTGGAGGATGAGATGAAATGCAAGAGGTCCCTTTCCTGTACACCACCCCTCTCCAAAGGGTCCTGACAAGGGCCAAGAAACGGACAGTGATGGCCACATTGCCTCTGAAGCTTTCAGAAGGCCTCCGCAGCTTTACTCAAATCTGTTTCCTCCTTAGAGTGTAGGCACCAACTCTGGAGCAGCAGGCCACACCTGCTGTACCCGACCCCCACCCCCTGCTTTCTCCCCCAGTGGAGACGGGCCTGGGGACTGCTCTTTGGAATTCATCCCCCCACTGCTGTGATCGGTCAGAGCAATACCTGCCATGACATAGAGGACGCATGTGTCCTAAACAAGAGCCTCCCACCTCGCTGCCCTCAGCCCAGGGCTTTCCCCAGAATGCTGGCATTTTGTCCTAAACGCAACAGTAGCACCCCATTAAGGGTGTTGGTGGGTAGGGGATTTCCCAGTGTAGACAAAGGAGGTTTTTATTCCACTCCTACTCCAATGGCCCAAGAGAGACCAGGCGTCATGCAGGCTGGCAGAGAATGCTGCATTAAAGTGATCTTTCTGGACTAGAGGACATGAAGTTCCTGGTGCCCACAGGGTCCTCCTCCTCCCAGTGCTAACAGCTACAGAGACCAGGATAGAGATGACACCCGCTCTTCTGGAAGGGCCTCTGACAGTTCAGTTCAGAATGAGGATGGGACAAAGCAGATCTGGGAGGCTTACTCCAGGCTGTCATCCCCTCCATCCTTTGCACAGTGACCCCTGCTAGGTCCCCTCTGGTGGCACACAGACTGGTTCTGTGGAATGTTTGAGAAGGACCAGCAGTGCATGAAGAGACTGGAGTGCCCCCAGTGGGAACCTCTCAGGTGATACTGAAGATACGCTTTCAGGCAAATATCCAGCAGGAGGCTGAATCTCAACAGAACTTGCCACCTGCATCTTAACCATGTACTACTTTACGACTATTCTCAGCATTTTATTCAGAAGGAAAATGAAGACAGCAGAATGTATGCCATTCTCAATTTGATGACACTAGCTACTTATTGACAGCCTTCCGCATGCCGAGGTTGGGCTTAAGCACCTTAGATGTGCACATGTATTGCACTCTCACAGCACCCCTACGAGCTAGGACTGTGGTTATTCTCGTCATCTTAGAAATGTGTAAACTAAGCACAGAGAGGTTAAGTAACTTGCCCAAGGTCTCACGGTTACATGTGGCAGAGCTGGGGTTTGGAGTCAGGCTGCTGGCTGTAGGCAGTGGCTACGCCAAATGGCTCAATTCATTAGTGGTCATTTTCAGTCTTCTATAAGTGACCTTCCTTCCTTTTCATCACCTCACATCCATCTTTCCCTCTCCATTTTCATTGCCCCTAAACAAGGTCCTCATCACCTTATCTCCAAATGAGAGGAAGCAGCCTCCTAACTCTGCTCCTTCTAAGCTCTCCTCTTTCATACAACTGCCATCTCATCCTTCCTGAAATACTGCGCTGATAATGTTACTCCTGATAGAGGAATTAAGAAATTACTCAGGTAGATAGTAAGGGTATGGGAGTCCTCGGTAAGACTTTTCTTTTTAATTAAAAGCAACTCCAAATCATTTTCTAACAGAGAGCAGCCTGCAAGCTAGGAGCTTGCCCCGGTGAATGCCAGCAGGAACTAAGGACTATACATGTTCAAGATGGCGGCTCCATCTTCCCTTCTCTGTCAGCCACGTGTACTGTAAAGGAGCAGAGAAGACGGTGCCAATCAACTGGAAAACCTATTTGCATAAGAAGTTTAGACCAGCCTTCCTCTCACACTATGTAGGCGTCATACCTGATCGAACCAATCTGTGAGCCCTATGTAAATCAGACGCTGTCTTTCCCAGCCTGCCTATAAAACCTGCTGCAGTCTGCGGCTTCTTCCCTTGTTGGACATCTCTTTATATTTGGCAAGGAGCTGCTCTCCTCTCTCCTTTCTCCTATTAAACTTTCCACTCCTTAACCCACCCACATATGTCCATGTCCTGAATTCTTTCTCAGTGCTAGACAATGAACCCCAGAGTACATATCCCAGAGAGTGTAGCAGTTTCACTCCTTTGCTCAAAAACCTTTAAGTACTCCATTCCCCACAGATCAAGTTCCATATTCTATGCCTGATGTCCAAAGTCCTACAACCTCAGTCTTGCTGCATTGATTTACTGTCATTCATGATTGCTTCGATGCAGTTAAATTGTGCTGCATTTGACTTAACTGAAATTGATTTATTTCCCTGCCCTTTCCTGCCTGAAACTCTCAATTCCCATTGTTTCTCCTGCCTGAAAAATCCTTTGCTTTCTAATTGAGTGCACTCATCTGCAGTTTAACGTCCTATTTCCTCTGTAAGCTTCCCTGTTCCCCCTAACCTCAATTGAACTCTACCTTATTTTGTGTCTCAGGGGCTATGAGTGGGTGGTCGGCAGATGTGTTTTGTTTGGTCAGCCAGTTTTTAGAAAGAAACAGAATGTGAATGTCTTTGGATGTGGCAAATGCTTTTAATTTGCCAGCCTCCCTAGGCTCCTGATGGTCTTAAACCCAGCTCTCTTCACCAACTTACTTTAGGGCTTTGCAATCCCTGTGTGTACGGCTGATTGGTGAGCTCTTCTCTCCTCTATTGCTGCCTTACCCTTTCAACATTATAATTTCCACATCGCTGGTCTTCAGAGAATTCCATGACACTGTAGATTTGTCTTTCTTTCTGTTTAGCTTCTTTATCAAGTAATAAGTGATTCCAAAACAAAATATTTGCTGTACCAGGGGAATTATTTCTTGAAGAGAAACTCCATAGCATTTTTGTAATGCTAAGACTCCATAATAAGTCTGCATTGTGAAATCAGATTTTCTGAAAACTGGATTATTCTTAAGTGGCCTCCCACAAGCAGGACTCTAAGAGATGGTAAATCCCTGCTTTTTTATTTGCTAGCTCTGTGGCCTCTGCAAACTATAAGACCTTTCTGGGCCTCAGTTTCTGCCTTTGTACAATAAATCAGGAGGATAATAACTGCTTTGTAGGGTTTTCAAGTAGTGACTGATATGCACCAGAAACTCAATAGACTGGAGCCATTAATATTTTCATGAGGTAAACCTTATTTACTTAGTTCCTCAAGCTGCTGGATCCCTGGTGTTAAGACTGGCCCATAACAGAGACCCTGGGGCCTCTTTAGTGAGCGGCTCAGGGCAGGTACATTCTCATTCTCATCCTCATTCCACAGATGAGGACACTGAGGCACACCCAAGGTTGTGGGTGTGAGGCTCCTGTCTGGAGCAAGGATGAGTGCTCATGTGTGTTACACGGACTGTCTTCCACACACTGGCCTAAGCCTCAGGTCTCACACAATCCTCACTGAAGCCTCATGAGGCAGGCACTGTGGTCATCTCTGAGACACAGAGTGGTTAAACAGCTTGCCCCGGTCACCCAGCCAGGAAATGACAGGGCCCGAACACGACGGCAGGGAGTCTGGCGGCAGAGCCCAGGTGCTCCTCCACTCTGATGGCTGCAGTGGCATCGGGGGTCTCCATGGCGCATGCCTTAAGAATAACTGGAGGACCCTCTGGAGGCCCTGCCACCTTTCATCCCCTGTTGCCTGCTGCCCTATGGTACATCAATCATGATGAGAGGAAAAGAGTGCCTTTACAGCAGAATTGAGGATCGCAGTTCAGGGCTTCCTAGACTGGTACCAATTCAGAGTTTTACCAGTCTGTGCTGAAATAAAGAAAAATTAAGATGAATTAAGATGATGTAGGGAAGTGTTCATAAACATAAACTGATTCAATATTTAAATATCATGTTTTTTTGTGACAGTCTTGCTCTGTCGCCCAGGCCGAAGTGCAGTGGTGTGATCTCAGCTCACTGTAACCTCCGCCTTCCTCAGTCTCAAGTGATCCTCCCACCTCAGCTTCCTGAGTAGGTGGGACTACAGGTGCATGGCACACGCCTGGCACATTTTTGCGTTTTTTTTTTTTGGGTGGAGATGGGGTTTTGCCACATTGCCCAGGCTGGTCTCAAACTCCTGGGTTCAAGTGGTCCTCCCACCTCAGCCTCCCAAGATGCTGGGATTACAGGGGTGAGCCACCACACCCAGTCTTAAATATCAAATATTAAACATCAATACTTAAAACAGTATGTAAAGCTTTTTTCTCACATTATAACTTCATGATTTTGTGTACGAATTATGAAAATACCCTTTCTGTTAAAAATGATAGTGATAATAGTGGGTTTTTCTTTTATAATAAAAAGTTGGCAAACTTACTTTTTTTGGACATGGATGAAATTTATAAAATCGATGAATCTAGAAACATTGCTTCAGGCTTTTGCTGCATGCAATGACATTGTGTCTGCTTGCTTACTCGTTGTAACATGAGACTGTGTCTTGTCTTCTGGGCATCAGGATTCAGCTTTCCCCTCTTTTCGTATCTCAGTGACTTAGAGCTATCTGTTCAGTAAATCCCTGCTGGCTGATTCTTCTAAGGGCCACACAAAACCTGTGTCCCAGCCCAGCTTCCTAATAGTGTATCTCTGTCCTCCTGTGAAAGATCTCTTACATTCTGCCTATAGTTGAGTGATGAACAAGTCATCCTCAAACCAAAACCGTTGGCAAAACAAACATATCAGACCACTGCTCTTTCCTTGAAAGGTTTTCAGAGCTGCTTCTTAAAGCCAGGCCCCAAGGTTGAACTTTCAGCTGCATTTACAAACAGCCTCTATAGTGAAACAGATCACTACTCACCAGCTTATTATAACAACAGCAATAATGAGAGTGATGATAATGTGACAGCCCATTAGAGATATTTGCTTAGTGGATCCTTCCACACTGTGACACTAAAACGTTTTTTTTTTCTAATTTTAAGACTTTTCTAAACTTAGCTGCTTTGACTTGAGAGAGAAAACAAGAAAAGCCTCTGACTCCAAATCACAGCAAATCAGGGATACTTTTTGCATTTTATTCTCATTTCTACCCACCCAAGATCCTGTATCTTCTCATTCAAGTAAGCCTTGACTCGAAGCTATTCTTCTATTTTATTTAAGAATGAATTGGCATTCTCTGGTTCATCTATCTCATATAAAAGAAACCAATCCATTGGGAGTGTGCTGGAGCTGGCTCTGACTGGCTTGTGAGAACAAGTGATTAAATTGTTAGAATTTTGTGAGCTGGTTGGGAAATAAGCCATTCTTGAAAAACAAAATTACAAAAACTTATAATTAAATAAGTTTTATGAAAAGCAAAGGTAATGAATACTCAAAGCACCACTTTCTTTAAAAAAAAAAAAAACTTTTATTTTAAGTCCAGAAGTTCATGTGCAGATTTGTTACATGGGTAAACTCATGTCATGGGGGTTTGTTGTACAGATTATTTCATTGCCGAGGTATTAAGTCCTGATCCTCTCCCTTCTCTCACCCTCTGCCCTCCAGTAGGACTCAGTGTGTGTTGTTCTCCTCTATGTGTCCATGTGATCTCATTACTCAGTTCCCACTTATGAGTAAGAACATGGGGTAGTTGGTTTTCTGTTCCTGTGTTAGTTTGCTAAAGATAATGACCTCCAGCCCCATCCATGTCCCTGCAAAGTACATGATCTCATTTTTTTTATGGCTGTATAGTATTTCATGGTGTATATATAGAACATTTTCTTTATCTAGTCTACCGTTGATGGGCATTTGGGTTGATTCCATGTCTTTGCTATTGTGAATAGTGCTGCAGTGAATATACACATGCATATGTCTTTATGATAGAATAATTTATATTCCTTTGGTTATATACCCAGTAATGGGATTGCTGGGTCAAATGGTATTTCTGTTTTCAGATCTTTGAGGAATTATTACACTTTCTTCCACAATGGGTGAATTAACTTAAACTCATTGAATATACTTAAAGGAATGTATAAGCATTCCTTTTGCTCTGCAACCTCACCAGCATCTGTTGTTTTTAAACTTTTTTATAATAGACATTCTGACAAGTGTGAGATGGTATCTCATTGTAGTTTTGATTTGCATTTCTCTAATGATCAATGATGTTAAGCTTTTTTTTAAAATATATGATGGCCATATACATGTCTTCTTTTGAAAAACTTCTGGTCTTTAGTTTAATTAGATATTTTTGCTTCTGTTGCAATTGCTTTTGGCGTCTTCTTCATCAAATTTTTGCCTGTTCCTTTGTCCGGAATGGTATAGCCCAGGCTGTCTTCCAGAGTTTTTTTTTTTTTAAATAATAGTTATGGGTTTGACATTTGAGTCTTTAATCCATCTTGAGTTGATTTTTGTATATGCAAAACATCACTTCCTAATGACTTTACATATTACTATTATCTGTGTTGTTGAGGTTATTTACATTTGTCTTTTTATACAATGGAAATCCTATGTAATAATGGGCTCTGTGCATCTCTTTCCAACTCTGTTCCATGATTTCATGTTGGTAGCTTGAAATCGGCCACAGTATGAGTATTTACATCATGGAAATCAACAGATGCTACAAATCATGGCACATTTTCCTGAGACTTGGTTGTTAGGTGCTGACTAGCACACCACCGCCTCCCAGTCTCTTCTTCCTATTAGGTAGACCCAGAACCCAGCCCATCAATGATACTTCTCTTTCAGAGATAAGGAATTTGATATTCTGTGATGTTAAGTATCATAGCAGAAAAATGGCCAACCCAGGACTAGAACCCAGGGCTTCAAAAACCTAACTAGTGCTCTTTTTTGCTAGAGAATTGAGGATGCCTCTGACCCTGAAAAGTATCTTGAATTTTTGGATGAGCTTTCCAGCTTCATAATGGCCCTGGAGAAATTTCTGTTCTGAGGTCTGCCCAGAGATCAGAGATCTTGATTCCTGTAATAGAAATCCTTAAAATACAAAAATTCTTGTATGGCCTCAGCTGAAAGTCCAAATTGTTGTCTCACCAGTAACCTTAAGTATTTTGGTGAGGGTTGTGTGTGCATTGTAATTTGGAGAGGGGAAGGAGACACAATTTGTATGGGGAAGGGAATGGGACACAAATGGAAGAGAATCACTAGGAATCTGACAACTGGAAGCTCTGCTACTGAACCCTCCAGGACTCTTAACGTCCTCCTAAATTTACTGCCCCTACTCCTACACCACTTATAAATGCATGGCACACATGGTGAAGGTGGAAACATAAAATATATGGAACATAAAAATTTAGTTGTAAACAATTGAAACTGTAGGCCTTCCAAGTAAGACTTCTGTCCATATCAATTTCCATGATATTATCTCTTGTGACATTTGAAATATTATATGTATAAGGTAGAACCAATCTAAGCACATTTATATTAAAACAGAGGAATTTATACAGGCTTCTCCAAGAATAATGATTATAATTTTCTAAATAGAATGAAGAATTCAGCATCAGTTTCCACTTTGGAAATCATTTGTGTTAACTATATAAACCTTCAGAGATCAGATGCTATCTTTTAAAATCTCCTATAGAGCAGTATTTTAATATACTTAATTTTATTCCTATACAATTTCTAAAAGGAATGTAATAATTGATAATAAATTAATGTCTTTTTTTTTGAGATGGAATATTGCTCTATCTCCCAGGCTGGAGTGCAGTGGTGTGATCCCGGCTTACTGCAACCTCCGCCTCCCAGGTTCAAGTGATTCTCCTGCTCAACCTCCTGAGTAGTTGGGACTACAGGCGCTCACCACCATGTCCAGCTAATTTTTTTGTATTTTTAGTAGAGATGGTGTTTCACCATGAAACCAGGCTGGTCTTGAACTCCTGACCTCAAATGATCCGTCCACCTCGAACTCTCAAAGTGCTGGGATTATAGGCATGAACCACCACACCCGGTCCAATAAATTAATGTCTTATCTCATCTTTTCAGGATATGATCTGCATGGCCCAACTACTGCCCTCGAAGCACTAACGTTTTCTCTCTTCCTCCCTATTGGCTGAGCATGCTCAGTGTCTCCCGAGGCATTATAGCTGTGCTTCCAGAATAGTATTTCTGACTCAACACAGATTCTATTTCACACCCAATCTTCCATTACCTAAAGTTTATCTTCTTTTCTATCTTAGGACCTCAGTTAGGTATGTTGTAAATCTTTCCCTTGACAACCACAATATACGGTGTTAATTACAGAGTGTTTAGTTGCAATATTACACTAAATAAAATAGAGTAGGAAATGTTCTTCATGCTAAGTCATAACTTGGGTACTCAACTTGTAATGATCCTCTGATTTTTTTTTTTTTTTTTTTTTTTTGTGAGATGGAATCTTGCTCTGTCACCAGGCTGGAGTGCAGCAGTGTGATCTCGGCTCACTGTAACTTCTGCCTCCCGAGTTCAAGCGATTCTCCTCAAGCGATTCTCCTGCCTCAGCTTCCGAAGTATCTGGAACTACAGGTGCCACCACGCCCAGCTAATTTTTGTATTTTTAATAGAGACAGAGTTTCACCATGTTGGCCAGGATGGTCTTGATCTTTTGACCTCATGATCCACCTGCCTTGGCCTCCCAGAGTGCTGAGATTATGGGCGCAAGCCACCACACCCAGCCGATCCTCTGAATTTTTAAAGTATGAGTGATGCTTTGTAATATACAAATAAAGGATTGGAAATGACAATAAAGAGAAAATGAGAGTAACCAGGACTTCAGTGGCCCTCTCGAGAGTTGGAGCATAGTTTAGAGGTTCACATGACTGTCCTCTTCATTATCATTACATTCAAACAGGATATTGGGCATTGTAGGGAGATTACACTGTTTAGTTTAGCACAGGTCTTGCAATGAAGAAAAGAGAAGTTCTATGTAGGTTATCTAGACAGATTTTATTATATATCATTGTGCTCATCTACCATGTAGAAGATACAGAATCCAGCATGTCCTAGCTCCATTGAAAGCCACTCTCTAATTCCTTCACCACATTTGGTGAAGAGGATTTGCGATGCAATTTGGACTTCTCACCCTTTGCTTGAATAGTCCATGGTAACTCAGCTGTACTGGTGGGTCCCCAAGGGCTTCATTCTTTAAATCCCTTTCGAGTATGTACAGGAGACATTCCTGCAGCCTACTTAGGAAACTATTTCTTGAGGAACAGTCATCACATTTCTGAAAAATTATGGTGGCAGCTGATCCAAAATCTTGGGCTTGAACTCCAGCCAATGTTTTCTTGACTCCAAAATGTCCTGCCAAAACAAAGTAATTGCACAGCTGACAGAACCTCTCTTGTTACCTCGTAGGAATGACCATAATTTACAGCCTGCAATGCCAATGGGGGTCTCCCAGTGAACTACAGCTACTCTGGGTGCATTTCAGTGAATCATCACAGAGCTAGCTGACCTTCTCGTACTCACCTTCCGAGGAAAACGTGGAATTCCCTATTTGAGGGAAATGGACACCACTGACAAGAAACTCTGTTTTTACTGCAACCATGTGCTCCTTTCCACCTGCACGCCCCATCCAGGTACCTGCTATTCCCTGACTTTACACCTCAATGCCATTTCCAGAGACCCCCAATTCTCCTCCCAGGTACTGGTCCCAGACTTGAGGTAGCCGTGACCAAAGCTGTCACCATAGAGACTTGTTAAAGGAAAGACATCATATTTGTCTTTAAAAAAGGTAAACTCCTTCCCTCTAAAAGGAAGAACTGTTTCATTTTTGAAAGAACACTCAGAGCCTGACTGTGCTCTTTAAGGTAAGCTAGGTTTTGGGCTAGGGGTCTTCTAGGCTATAGATTCTGAATCCATTAGCCTTGGAATGGGGCATGCAGGGAGAGTAGAAGATGTATTTGTAGTCTTTGTGAAACTAGGTGAGTAGAAGGGTAGCCGAAGACCTGGAAGGGACTAAATGCTGCTAAGGCTTGAGGACCCCAAGATTCTCCAGGATCTGTCATTGGAGTCAAGTGACTTTAGAGTCCTCTGCTCCCTGATAAGGAGAAATGTATCCAGAGAAGCACTGAGGTAAGTTTATCTTGCTATTCCTCAGGACCAGCCAATGGGAAGAAAGATCTCGGGCTGGTTCTGACTGGGAGGCTGAGAGTCACCCAGGTACACCCAAGAGCGGTACTTAGTCATGGTAAATTTTCCCCGAAGTGTTTATTCTCTGTTCCCGCAAGGCCGTTAAAACCCAAGTGTTGATTTACGTGGATTGGTCACCTCCCCACTCACTCGGTA
Source organism: Aotus nancymaae (assembly GCF_030222135.1). Classification (NCBI taxonomy): domain Eukaryota; kingdom Metazoa; phylum Chordata; class Mammalia; order Primates; family Aotidae; genus Aotus; species Aotus nancymaae. Next base: position 32,254,889 of record NW_026988425.1, read on the forward strand.
CCTGGAACAACAGCCCTTTGGCTCCTGCTCTTACTATGCTGGTGTTCATTTAGTTCCTTCTGCATTTCAGACCCCTGGAGCTTTCCTTTAATTTTTTGTGAGCTCAGCTATGCATTTTTATATGCATTATATAAAAAGCTATGCATTATAACACAAGAATGTTTGCTATATTCATCCAGTATTTCTAGCTGTTCTGTAGTGGGCAGTGTCTAGGTAATCATGTCCTCCATGCTGCCAGAGAAGATTTTGTGATCTGATGTAATCTGAACAAGATCCGCAGCAGATGTCTTTTCTTCACTAGTAGGAAGTGTCAGGCATTGCCACAGTCCTGCATCAGGGTGTGTGAGTGTGATGAGTTTTTGCATGGGGTGATCTGCGTTACTCTTGGTAGGAGCCGTCTGATGGGGGCAGCAGGTGACATTTTGCTGCAAGGCTCTGGGGTCTGCTGCCTGGATCACCTGTCTGAATCCTGAAACCTCTGTTGCTCTTACTTCCCACCTGGGCTCTGATTCATGCCAACAGTCCACACTCATGATCTCTGTTTCTGAGGCTCAGACCCACTGACTCACCTTGTGTTTGGTTCACTGCTGTCATGTGGTTTCTCACTGTCTGATTGTTGTGAGCTGTCGCCTTGCTCCAACCTGAAGAACCATGCGTATCCATCTCTAGACGGTTCACCTGAAACCCAGGTTTCCCCCTGCCCCAGACCCAATCCACTCTTGTTTGTTAGCTCCTGGGGTGTAACACTTTCTCTTAGGTGTCTTCCCAAAATAAACAGGAGCAAATCATATGAAGATTCTGCCTTGAAAGTTCAGGTAGTATATATTCTAAGGAAGAGAGAGTAAGTCTGTGTTGTCAAAAGATGTGGATCTACCAAGATATTGAGAATTGAGGAGACTTGAAATTATCAGAAAGGAGGACTTGTACAGCTCTATTCAGTCCCTCTGATACCCTGAGGTTCTCACTTTAGTTCTATCTGCATTTATACTCTGAAGCCCCAGTAGCTCTTACATTACTGGGAGAGACAATCTCAACCCCTTAAAACTCTGTATTCCTTCTCCCACCCGTTTTTCTGTCGTTTGTGAGGAAGTTCCCCACCCTATCTCTCTTGAAGTGACTTGTCAACAAAAGCATTTCTTTCTTTCTCTCTCTGTTATATTATGGGAATAGATACACAACATAAAATTTACCATCTTAACCATTTTCCGTGTGCAGTTTAGTAGTGTTAAGTATATTTACACTGTTATGAAACAGATCTCCAGAACTTTTTTTGTTTTGCAAACCTGGAATTCTATACCCATTCAATAAATCTCCTTTTCCTTCTGCCTCTAGCCCCTGGTAATCACCACTCTACTTTCTGTTTCTATGAATTTGACTGCTTTAGAGATTTCATATAAGTGGAATCATAACATGTTTGTCCTTTTGTGTCTGGCTTATTTCACTTAGTATAATGTCCTTAAGATTCATCCACGTTGCAGCATGTGACAGTATATCCTTCCTTTTTAAGGCTGAATAATATTCCACTGTATGTATATGCCACATTTTGTTTATTGATTTATCTGTTGAGAGACAGCTGGGTTGCTTTTGCCTCTTGACTATTGTGAATAATGCTGCTATGAACATGGGTGTCCGAACAGTTCTTGGAGACCCCACTTTTAATTCTTTTTGACATCTATCCAGAAATGGGAGTCCTGGGTCATATGATAGTTCTATTTTTAATGTTTTCAGGAAGCTTAGTACTGTTTTCCATAGCAGTTGCACCGTTTTATGATCTTATTGACAGTACACAAGTGTTCCAATTTCTTCACATCCTTGCCAACACTTATTATTTTCTGTTATTATTACTATTTTGATAGTAGCCATCCTAATGAGTATGAGAGGGCAATGTCTTTCTTATACTTCTTTATGAGGTTCCTGGAATTATGGATGTTTTGAAACTATTTGATTAACTTTAGATCACTCAGTTCAACTTTCAAAGGCAGATGGAGATTCACATGATCTTCAAAATGGAAAGCAATTTTGACAAATTAAGGGTTTTCTGATCAAGAGTGGGAAACATTCAGAACATTCTTTTTTGGTTTTCATCCAAAATTGTCACTTGGTTAACATTCACCACCAAATTCCACCTGATTTCATTATGTAAACTTTATAGAGCTCTCCTTACAGGTCTTCTGTGTATTTTGCTAATGATGGAAAGACCATTTCATCTTGGCTTCTGCTTTTCTTCTGTGAGCTCATCATAGGGTCATTGTCTCACATCTTTCATACTCTTGGATTCAACTAGAGCTACAGGAGTCTACTCCCTCCTGATCTAATTTTGGTCTTTCCTTAAACTGAAACACCTGGCTTTTTTTTGAGGTCACAAAAGTTACTTTGGCTACCTTTAAGGAATGACCACAAGCAACATATTGTTTTCACCACAAATTACTTTCTTGTTCATGAGATTTTGTTTGCAGTTGATATTGAATCAGAACCTGCTGTATTTAGCTTAGCAACCTTGTGCTTCTGTTGGCATCATGCCATTCCCAAGGAGGGAAAGAGGGACACACCTTCGGATATCTCATGTTGCCTTTCAGTCCAGTGTGACTCTCTTCTAATACATGACTCTAAAATTTTAAAAGTCATAATTCTTATATTTCCTTTTTTTCATTATCTCAGGTTGTAGCCCTGCACCCATTCAGCACAGCAGAGTACATATAGCAAGGAGAGAATGTATGACTCATAATTGATGAATATTTTATTTTTTTGGGAGATAGCCCAAAGGCAACATGGTGTGTCAACATATGCTTGACCAAACACAATTAAAAGTTTTAGTTCAACACAACTGAATACTTCTTGCCTTTCAGCTCATTGGCTGCTGGTACTTCGTGAATAAGTTTGTATGAGATCACGATAAGATTTGGCTGTGTCCCCATCCAAATCTCAACTTGAATGTTATCTTCCAGAATTCACACATGTTGTGGGAGGAACCCAGGGGGAGATAATTGAATCATGGGGATTGGTCTTTCCCATGCTATTCTCATGATCCTGAATAAGTCTCATGAGATCTGATCTGCTTTTGCTTCTTCCTCATTTTCTCTTGCTGCCACCATGTAAGAAGTGCCCTTCACCTCCCTCCATGATTCTGAGGCCTCCTCAGCCATGTGGAACTGTAAGTCCATTTAAATCTCTTTTTCTTCCCAACCTTGGATTTGTCTTTGTCAGCTTCATGAAAACAGACTAACACAGTAAATTAGTACCAGTGGAGTGGGCATTGCTGAAAAGATACTCAAAAATGTGGAAGCAACTTCGGAACTGGGTAACAAGCAGAGATTGGAACAGGTTAAAGGGCTTAGAAGAAGACATGAAAGTGTGGGAAAGTTCAGAACTTCCTAGAGACTTGTTGAATGGCTTTGCCCAAAATGCTGATAGCAATATGGACAATAAAATCCAGCCTGAGGTGGTCTCAGATGGAGATGAGGAACTTGTTAGGAACTGGAGTAAAGGTGACTCTTGTTATGTTTCAGCAAAGTGACTGGTGGCATTTCGACCTTGCCCTAGAGGTATGTGGCACTTTGAACTTGAGAGAGATGATTTAGGGTATCTGGTGAAAAAAAATTTTAAGCAGCGAAGCATTCAAGAGGTGACTTGGGTGCTGTTAAAGGCATCTAGTTTTATAAGAGCATAAAAGTTTGGAAAATTTGCAGCCTAAATATGTGATAGAAAAGAAAAAAAAACCATTTTCTGGGAGAAATTCAAGCCAGCTGCAGAAATTTGTGTAAGTAGAAAGAAGCCTAATGTTAATCCCCAAGACCATGGGGAAAATATCCCCAAGCCGTGTCAGGGAGCTTCACGGCAGTGCTCCCCATCACAGGCCCAGAGGCCTAGGAGGAAAAAGTGGTTTTGTGGGTCAGGCCCTGGGTTCTTGTGCTGTGGGCAGCCAAGGAACTTAGTGCCCTGTGTCTGAGCTGCTCTAGCTGTGGCTGAAAGGGGCCAATGTACAGCTCTGGTTGTGACTTCAGAGGGTGCAAGCCCCAAGCCTTGGCAGCTTCCATGTGGTATTAAGCCTGTAAATGCACAGAAGTCAAGAATTGAGATTTGGAAACCTCCGTCTGGATTTCAGAAGATGTATGGAAACACCTGGATGCCCAGGCCAAAGTTTGCTGCAAGGGCAGGGCCCCCATGGAGAACCTCTGCTACTGCAGTGTGGAAAGGAAATGTGGGATTGGCACCCCCACACAGAGTCCTGACTGGGGCACTGCCTAGTGGAGCTATGAGAAGAGGGTCACCATCCTCTAGACCCCAGAATGGTAGATACACCAGCAGCTTGCACAGTGTGCCTGGAAAAGCTGCAGACACTCAATGCCAGCCCGTGAAAGTAGCCAGGAGGGAGGCTATACCCTGAAAAGCTGTAGGGGCAGAGCTGCCCAAGACCATGGACATTAAGTATGACTTGGATGTGAGACATGGAGTCAAAGGAGATCATTCTGGAGCTTTAAAATTTGACTGCCCCACTGGGTTTTGGACTTGCATGGGGCCTGTAACCTCTCTGATTTGGCCAATGTCTCCCATTTGGAACAGCTGTATTTGCCTAATACCTGCACCCCCATTGTATCTAGGAAGTAACTAGCTTGCTTTCGATTTTATAGGCTCGTAGGTGAAACGGACTTGCCTTGTCTCGGATGAGACTTTGGACTGTGGACTTTTGGGTTAATGCCGAAATGAGTTAAGACTTTAGGGGACTGTTGGGAAGGCATAGTTGGTTTTGAAATGTGAGGACATGAGATTTGGAGGGGCCAGAGGTGGAATGATATGGTTTGGCTGTGTCCCCATCCAAATCACAACTTGAAATGTATCTCTCAGAATTCCCACATGTTGTAGGAGGAACCCAGAGGGAGGTAATTGAATTGTGGGGGCCAGACTTTCCCATGCTATTTTTGTGATGATGAATAAATCTCACGAGATCTGAAGGGTTCATCAGGGGTTTCCACTTTTGCTTCTTCCTCATTTTCTCTTGCCACCACCATGTAAGAAGTACCTTTTGCCTCTTGCCATGATCCTGAGGCCTCCCAGCCACGTGGCATTATAAGTCCAATTAAACCTCTTTTTATTCCCAGTCTCAGATGTGTCACGGGAACAGGGTAGTTCTTAAAATTGGACCCTGGTGAGGCCAAAGACTCACACTTGACAATGCTTTGCAAAAATACCTTCACTATAATGACAGGACAAAGTAAGGGCACTTGGTAACAGTTTAGTAAGGAATCAATATGGAAAGAAAATATTTCCTTCATGACTACAACCATGGTGAGCACAAACCAGAAATCTTCAAGCAAAATTCAGTGACAACAAGAAAGAAGGAAGGAAACAGGGCTTTTGGAGATGTGAATGATCCATCTGAAGCCATCATTTTTAAGGACATCTTGTTAAGTGACATCATTGTTATTGAAACCAGTTGAGTGAGTGATTCTGTTATTTGCAGCCAAAAAAAAAAAAAAAAAAAGATTTAAAACCATGCAGCCCATGTGTAGAATTTAGTCTTTAGCAAACTGGAGAGCTGCTAAAGTGTTTTAGAAAAAGTATAACATTGTCAGATGTGGGTTAAAGAAAAACATGCTCCAGGGTATGGAGATTGGGTTGTAGGGATTTAAGAACCAAATGCAGGGGTAGGGAGACATGTATTAAAGAGGATCAGTTGTGAAGGGGCAGATTAGGAGGTAGATCTTGAATGTGTTAAGTGGAAGCTGCCTTTAAGTTTTCTTAGTGGACAGGCCAAGAAGTTAGTGAAATATATGCATCTGGAACTTAGAAGTGAAATCTAGGCTGAAGAGAGGTTATGTGTCATGAGAGAGAAAGAGAGAGAGAGAGAGTTACTGAAGTCATGGATGTGGATAGATGGGCCTGTGGTTAATCCTTGAGGAACTTTCATACTTAATGGCAGGGTAGAAGGTGTGTCCTCAAAGGAAACAGAATGAAAGGCAATATAGAGGATCTGAACACCCATAGACCTAAAGCAAGTCCATGGATTTCCACTTTAGAACCCATGGGAGAAAGAGCTGGACTTGATGATTCCTCAGAATTCTAATTCTGAAATCCTTGCTTCTAAGACAATTTTGATTGTTCCACATTGCGATATCAATGATAAAACCATTGAATTGTTTTTGACTCCTGCCAATCGCAAATAATCCCTTCTGCCTTTGAACTCATATTGCATATTATGTACATAAGATGAATATGCCATTCATCTTCTACCTTGTAATGTGCTTATGTGTAAATATGTCCCATTTATCCTACTGGATTAGGTGTTCTTAGAGGCCAGTAATTAGGTCTTATTTATTTCTCTGCCTCTTTTCCCAGACTACTCTCCTTAATTGGCAAAGTTTTTGTATACTCTTGGAAATTAATACATTCTTTGGTGAATGAGTGCTTGGTAAGTAAATAAAAATACTTAGTGAAATCGTTAAAAACTTTCTTATGTTGAATTCTTGAATGTAAACTAGAACATCTGATTGAATGCCAAGGTAAATAAAAAGCCTACCCTGAAGCGATCTAAAGGTCACAGAACATGCCCCTGAAGTTCCCCAAGTTCTCCGCCTGGTGAACGTCCAGCTGTGTGTCAGGGTTTGTAAGGTTACTTACTACTGACCGACCACTAACTTCCAGATTTCTGATTAAATTTAATGATTAAAGCACACGGAAGATGAAATAGTCCTCATTCAAATCACGCATTCTTATGTCCCCAGAGTTGATTGTTTTCCTATCTTCTATAATATAGATGTCCTGACTGACAGTGGTTTGACTTAATGATTTTTTTAAGAGTGATATGCATTCAGTAGAAACTGTATTTTGAGTAGCCATACAATCATTCTGCTTTTCACTTTTAGTACAGTATTCAATTAATTACATGAGATATTCAACATTTTACTACAAAATAACCTTTACATTAGATGATTTTGGCCAACTGTAGGTATTTAAAGTAGGCTAGGCTAAACTATGATTAGGGTAAGTATATTGAATGCATATTCATCTTATGATATTTTCCATTTATGATGACCGTATTGGGAATTGAGGAGCATCTGTACTCCCAAATTGCATGCTTCTTTGGCTGAGGAATAAAACAATGTTGCGGTTGGCCAAAGCAGGCTCCAAAGATGGATCTGACATTAGAGGCTCATATAATCTTGAAGATAGCAAATATTATCAGCTTGGTCTTACTATAGTACAGTTCTGTGACTGTTTTTTAGCTGATATCCATCCAAAACAACACATTTAACATTCAGCTAAATTAATTTCAAATCCAAGAGTTGGCAAACAATTGATACACTATTCCTTTGGGCCAATTAAATAAAGCACAGAATGGAAGACAAAGACTAAATTTATTGAAACTTATTTGCTGGGCTTTTTAACATACATGTTTCTTTTAATAAGAGTAATAAATATATATGTATATCTGCTTCTTGGTTTTGCCTACATATCCCTAAGTAATTAGAATTTGAATATTATTTGACTATTTATAGTCATTAATTTAAGATTAGAAAAAAATTAAATTAAATGATTTCAAATCCCAGGTTTTTAAGAAATCTAGATTGGCTCTTCTGTTTTTACATATTCAACAGTCCCTCAAAATTCCCTCTTTCTTAAGCCAGCAACCATTAAGTTACTCTTAAACCCACACTAAGTACTATTTAACACAGGGGACAGACAGCCAGATAGGTCTGGTTTTTAGTATCAGTAGTGTCTTTGTTGTGGAGAGATGTCAGTTCCCAAATTCTCACTACACTGTACAGACCTGTGTACCTCAGGCAACTTTATAGCTCAAACCCCATTCCTTGGGGACTTATAGCAACTTGTAAATCCATGAGGAATTTTTCAGCAAAGTTCTATTTCTTAGTTTATTCATGGATTAGGCTTGTAAGAGTAGATTCATTCTAAGCCTCTAATGAGTAGGGTTTTTTTTTTTTTTTTTTAACACTGGAAAGAACACTTGCTTCTCTTTTTCCAGCATTCAGCTTACGATGGTTTTAGAATTTATGTTCTCAGTTATATCCCCCATTGACTTTGAAATCTTAGAAAATACTCACCATGGTTCTTCCCAGGATCCAGCACCATTCAAAGCTTTTCTTTATATAGCATTAGAAAACAGAGACCCACAAAATGATTTCGCGTGAGTTTGTTGGTATGCTTTACTTCTAAGATCATTGGTTCTGCTCTTCCAACAATCCAGAGGTCAAGACAGCAGTTGAATAACTGAGCCATGTCTGTTATTAGGAGTGATGAAGATGAGAAGATTTTCATGCTAAGTTTCTCAGATTAGGCTGGGGATACATTCTTTATTCTTTTAATGGAAAAACTTGAGCTACTTTTTTTTTTTTTTTAAAAACTAATAGATGCCTTCAGAAAAATGTCCATAAGAACAAGCTGGGATGTGCTAAAGGCTCCATTGACCACTCGGCTGAATATGCCAGCATCATGTCTCTGGCTGGCCTGGTCATTTCATTTCATTGACTTCTATGGGGCTATCAGTTTATGGGCAATTTTTGTTGTATACTCAAATCTGACTTTTTTTTGTCTTCAATACTTGCTAATTTCTGTTCCATTATTTCCAAGCTTCATCACTTTCTGTTTTACCTCAGTTCAAATGAATTTCAAGGATACCTTCTTTTTGGATCACAGGACATAAACTCTCTTAGCTGAAAGGTCTCTTAGACTTCCCCAAGTACAATGTTCTCATTTTACAGATGAGAAAATGTAGGCACAGAGAGGGGAAGGGAATTGTCTTAGTTCCTAGGTCTTTGGAGTACTGATTCTATCACCTGCAAAAAGAGGCAGTACAATATGAAGTAGAGATTAGAAAAAACGCATATGTCTGATCAGTTTGTCCCACCACTGGATGAGTCTGTATTAGTTTTCTATGCTACGTGACAACTCATCACAAACATAGCCTCTAAAAACAACGTATGTTTACTATCCCACAGTGTCTGTGGGTCAGCAGTCTGATCAAGGCTTAGGTGGAGTCTCTGAATTCAGGCTGCAATAATTAAAGTATCAGCCAGGCTGTGTTCTCATCTGAAGGCCTGACTGGAGAAGTTTACACTTTCAAGCTCCTTCACGTTATGGCAGCATTTATATCCTTTGGCTATAAAACTGCAGACTCCAGCTTCCTTCTGGCTGCAGACTAGAGGCCATTTTCAGCTTCTAGAGGTCTTTCTCACTTCCTTGCCATCTGTACCTCCTGATGTTCCCACTTACTTCTTTAAAGCTACAAGGGAGAAAGTATCTAGCAAGATGGAGTCTTATAATGATGGTGGAAACATTGCATCACCTTTGCCATATTTTATCAGTTAGAAGCAGCTCAAATAGCACCCAAACTTGAGAAGAGATTATATGGGGGCATAAATACTAGAAGATGAGGACCTTAGGGTCCCTACACCATGATACCAAGCAAGTGATTTACGTGGGCTGATAGGTATAAATTTCAGGCAAACAGAATTTTCACTGTGAATTACTGTTAATTTGCAAATAAGGTTTTAGTCATGTTTCTCTGGGCTCTATCCACTATGTCATTCATTAATAGTATCCATTTTATCAATGACTCCATGAAGATATAAAAGACAAGTTTTTCAAATTTATGAATGAATCAGAATCTCAGCAAATAATTTGGATGACACAATTAGGTTCCAATTTTATTTCCTTGCTAATGTAATGGGGATGCTATTTTTGATGTATATTAAAATGATTTTTGCATTTGAACTTCCCTGTATGTAACCTTCTTCTTTTCAGCTACAGTCATCCATTTGCTTTGGAGGAAACTGGAATTATTGCAGTATAATGCAAAGAAAAGGCAAAGCCCATCTTTTAAATTTCAAAATAGAAGTTTTGAGTTCACAGACAGTATTCTGAAAGGCAGGCTATGGTGAGAAAGAATCAATTTTCTAAACTTTAGCTCTCAACAACATTTTTATCATTGAGTTTCAGTTTAAGTAACAGGGAAGAGAGGGAATTTAGCTATGATGTCACAGAAGCCTCTACTATTAAGGAATGAAGGTAAGTTTACCCCTTGGGATCCCAGTGGACTGTGGAAAGAAAAAAAAATGAGATAGTGAGGGTATGGAGATCAGATGCTAGGGTCCTCAGAAACCTTATTTAAGATCAAAAGTCCAAGGGCTGCGGAAATATCCAGATGGGTACATGGAAATCCAGTCATACTGGGGCTGATTGGCCTTTGTTCTTAGGTGTTGCCTGAAGAAACTTGCAAACTTCTGGAATTGGGCTTGCAATTTGCTGGGCAGCCATAATTTCCAACATGGTGTATCAGACAGGTGGAGAAATGGACCTGAGGTACCACTCCCAGCCTCCTATGATCTGTCTGTGTCATTCTTGGAATCCAGGATTCCCACATGACCCAGGGAGAGTGTGAGGTACTGAGAGAGCTTGGAGTCAAAACAAAGGTTCATAGAGGCAATGTTGAAACTTACCTAAGCCCTGTGATCATGGAAAATGATCGGAGGTTAAAAAAAACTCACACTCTGGTGTTCTGGCAAAAGGCTCACTGCAAAGAAATATCCTTCCCTTTAGGACACAGATAAGACTCACAGATACCCTCTACTTACCTGTGACAAGACCACCCACAGATCCTCCAAATTCCCATCCTTTGCATCATAAATAATTAGCTAAACTGCCTGTGTCTAACTGATAACTGGAACAAGAAACTTGTTCATTACGCTTTGGCTGGGATTCTCTCTGTCCCCCAGGCCTCTGAACTTTATCCCATGCTCAGCTTGAAGCAGCATACAGCCCCTCCTAAGAGTAGGCTGTCCTGAGGTAAAATCTTATCTTCTGATTGATCACACCTCCCTTTCATCCCACTTGCCTTGTTCTTTTGAGCCTTGTTTACTCCTCTGTGGAAAAGAAAACCTGCCTGTTGCCTAACTCTTGAGATGCTGGTAGAATGTGTGATCACTGTGCTCTCGCTATTGCCACAGGACACCTTCCCTACTTTACTCCTTTTGCAATAATTATTTTGAATAAAGTCTCTTCTTACTAAGTCTGGATTTCCTTTTATTTGACAACAGTATGTGGTGAGTTTGTGAACAGAGGCAAACAGCCAGGACCACTGACTCCAGCTGTGGATGCCAGGAGGATGCCCCAAGGCTCGGATGAGGCCCTCTGCACCTCAGGGACAAGATCAGACAAATTGCTCCATGCTATAGGCCAGTGGGGATCAGAGGATGTCGATTAGACTTGGAGCTCCTTTTCCATAGTCATGAGGTCTCATCATTCCCCCCTTCAACCTGTTGATGTTTTGGAGAACAGGGCTGCAGTGCTCTTGAGGACTGACAACTCAGAAGAAATAAACTGTTTCTTCTAGCTTAAAACTCTTTTTAAATGTGATATTGTTACTGAAAAGTGTGTTTGTGTGTATCTGTGTTTGTGTATATGTGTATGTGCGTGTGTGTGTGTTACCAGCAAGGACTTATGAGGGTGACTAACTCTGTTAAAAAATTGACAAAAGCCACATTTTCTTAGAGCAGTTGAGAGTAGTGTGTGCAAATTTGCCACCAGCTATACTAGAATTACAAATCAAAGAAAACAAAATAATATTCCACAGCAGTAAATGTAGGATCCTGCCTTTGGGTTCAAAAACATGTAAGTACAGGATGAGAATATCTGGTTTAGGAATGGCACAGCAGTACTTAGGAAGAAAAAATTAGGGGTTGTATTAGGAAGTTTTTGGTTACAACTTACAGAAACCCAGCTGGGATTAGGCAAAAGGGCAAAAAGGGAATTTATTGGCTCTCAGAATCCAAGAACAACCAGACTAAGTGAAGGGCAGGGAAGGCTGCTGGGTTTCAAGGACAAATGGGCAGGGACACAAAAGCCCCGGGCTCCCTCCACTTCTTGTCTGGGCTGGCCTCTCTTTGGGTGGCATTCTCTCTTCTGTGTTTTATTCTCTCTTGCTACAGACCATCTTTCTGCACAGGGCAGGATTATGGCCCCTAAATACTTCTGAGTATCATCTCTTCTAACTTTTGCTAGTGAACTTAGAAGAGGCTGGCTTTTTCAGATACAGCCAGACAAGACTTGAGGAAGAATTCTGATAGGAAACCTGGTAAGGGCTCTCCTTGCAGCCAGGGAGATGGAATCATGTCAAAAAATGGTGGTTCTCAAGATAGCCATTTACATGTTCTTATAGGGAGAGAGAAAAAGGAAGAGCTGTTTAAAATTTTCAAGAAGTAAAAGGGGTTTCTGGATAAATAACTCCATAAGGCGCAAGTATAAGTGGGTGGTCATTGTTAATTTGAAGCTGGATACAGGGTGTGCTTTACAGAGACACTGGTACAGTGGAGGGTGCATCTGTGGACATAAAGATTAGGGTGCATCAGGTGGTGCACCTGGGGCTGGGCTTTTGTTTTGGGGGTCATGTTTAGAGGAGATGATGGAGGTTGTTGTGAGAAAAGCAACTGGACTGGTGGGATAACTCAAACCACTCCAAATTATTTGCTAATGCTTCCATCTTGAGGAAATCCTGAAAGAACCAGGAACATTTAGACGGGAGAGGAGAAGGTCTGGGGACTGTCATTAGTGGCTTGCATTCTTTATGAACTAATACATAGAAGCTTCAGAGCCACAGACTTTCATGCCATATAAAGACTTTCTCACCATCGAAACCATCCGGAGTGGATGGGCCTGTATAATGGAACAGTGAGAGAACAATATATGGCAGCACAGGATTCATTTATGCACTCCTTCATCCCTTCATTCATTCAGCAAATAGTTGTTCATTAACGAATAGACAACATTGGCAAACAGACAAGTTCTACAAGAGCAGCTCATCACGGTACTCTCTACACCTAGCACAGTGTCTAGTATAGACTAGCCCTGTATTAATATTTGCCATGTGAATTGAGAATATATGAATGAATGATGCGGTGTGGCCACTGTGCTGGGTACTGGAAATGACCGTAGGACTCTCAAGGAACTGATAATCTAGTACCATAGGCAGCTGATCAACCAATGATGATGCCTTGTGTGCGGGGCTCTGAGGGACACATGCGCAGGTTGCTTTGAAAGGATGTGTATTAGTTCATTTTCACGCTGCTGATAAAGACACGCTTGAGACTGGGTAATTAATAAAGAAAAGGAGGTACAATGGACTCACAGTTCCATGTGGCTGGGAGGTTCACAATCATGGTGGAAGGCTAAAGACACGTCTTACATGGCAGTGGCAAGAGAGAATGAGAGCCAAGCAAAAGGGGAAACCCTAATAAAACCATCAGATCTCATGAGACTTATTCACTACCATGAGAACAGTCCGGGGAAACCACTCCCATGATTCCATTATCTCCCGCTGGGTCCCTCCCACAACACGGGGGAATTATGGGAGCTACAATTCAAGATGAGACGTGGGTGGGGACACAGCCAAACTGTTTCAGGATGGTGTCGGCTAGACTAGCTTTTGCCTTGTGGTGGGTTCTAAGAATATTTTTATTTTTTCTGTGTCCCATATCAGATGAGTGGAAGTCTCTCAGTTTTTCAAGTCTTCTCAGGAAGCAAAACAAAACGAAGTTATAACAATTGCTTCCTACTTACCTAAGAAAATGCTTTTTGCTTGTGATTTCCCCAGGACTATTCTAGGAAAGGAAGACTTGATCAGTGTTTCTAGAGTAGTTAATAATGCATATCTGACATTCACAAAAGCAAATGTGTACTTCCTACTGGAGTTTTCCATCTGCTGAAGGTAGGAGAACCAACATGGCTTGCTTAAATTAAATACGGTCACTTTGAAAAATCAATCTTGAGGAAGAGAAGCAAGAGCCACTAGTAGTATTGCAAAGCATAGCCCTGTTCCCGAAGACACGCTAAACCTTTGAGACCAGGGCACAGGATGAAGGAGCTGAAGAATGCTCGGAACTGTTCTCAATGATTATTCCATTTTGGGGCAAATGTACATGAAAATGGTAGTACAAGAGAAACAGCTGTATGCCAGAAATGCCTGAGCTCTGAAGAGAGGCATGGATAATTCGATTTCACTGAGTCAAGAGGATGACTGAAAATGCCAAGAGTATAGGCTCAAGGTGAAATAAATACCACTGGAAGTTCAGAAGGATGGACGTGAGAGTTTCTACCCTAGGGAAACCACCCAGAATTGTAAGCTGGATGTTTACATGATGAAATTGGCCTTGAGCCTGTGCCACCCAGATGCAAAAACAAAACAAAAGGAAACAAAAAGACCCCAAAACTCAAAACAATTCTTTGGCCAAATTGATAATGAGTAATGATTAACAAAATGTTCTCTTCCTGGGCTAGATGCCTGGAAGAAAGACTGTATTACCTAGGTGGCTTAAAGAGGCCTGTGTGTTCTCATGTCCTGGGGAGGTGGAGGCAGAGCTAATGCCTCTCCTACCGGTAAACGCCCTGGCTTAGGTAGTTGTTACAGGTTAGGCTGCCTCCTAATTACATTGTGATTATTTTAAAAGTGAAAAGAAAGCAGTGGCCCAGTGAGCAATTCCTCCCACGTCTCAGAGCCCTCAGACCCGTGCCAGTCAGTGGCTACCTTCATGATATAATATTCCCAGAGCTTCAGAACATATCATTGATGCTACACCCCCCCAAATTCCACATTACTTAGCCCCAACTAGAATACAACACACAGGAAGAAGCCACTTCTAAGCCTTATCCATTATCTAAATTTTAGTATGAAGGATTCTCACTTACGGAGGAGACAGTGGGGAAGGCTGGAAATACCAAATGTTATCAACATTTCTCTCGCCTTTGGCCCCAGGCAATTCAAGCTGACTTGTTCATAGTTTAATACATAAATAAGGCTCTATAAAGAAGCAGTGAAATTAAAAGTGGCAAGCAGGGTCCCAGTAGCTGCTATTTTAGGAAGATTCCGACCACCCTGATTATCGGGAGGAGGAAGGGTGACGCCGTTGGCCTTGACGACATTGACAGAGAAATGGCAAGCATAATCTTTTAAACAGAGACCTTTGCTTAGAAATGAATGGCCTGTGTCAGATTCTCACAGTTACTGGAATTACACCAAATGTGATCCAAGTTTCACTGGAAACAGTTTACGGATCAGAGAAGCATGTTTGGGGAGACAGTGGTAGAAAATTCAATAAAAGGTATGAAATGTAAACGAAGCCTAAGAGGCTGGAGCCTTCCATGAATGCCTGCAAGGAGTCTTTCCCGACTAGAATTCTTTTGGAAAGGTGATTTTGGATTTCAGTTTCACCATTTGCAGCTGAGGTGTGCGTCTCTCCTGTGTGGGTGCTGGGCGTGCATATCCGTAACATCTCTCAGTGTTCCATGCTGCTTAGCAGAATGCATGAGTTTCTCAGATAAATGTCTGAAGAAAGAAAGGAAAATCTAAAGAGAAAGAAAAGGAAATGATTCAAGGGGGAAAATGGAAGAAAGTAAAAGAAAGAAAAAGATTTTAAAGAAGCAAAGGACTCAGAATTCATGCTTGAAGAAATGCAGATTAAACTATTTTAAGGAAATTTTTAAGGTGGCAAAGGATGTTTTGGTGGCATATACACCTTAATCTGTAGATGGGAGTGATTAGCTGTTTAAAAGTTAAAATGTGACTGAAAAGGAAATTGAGTAGGGCAAGTTTTAAACGGAATTATTTTTCATCTTCAAACAGGCAGACCTATTATCTTAAAAACTAGGGTTTTTAATGACTGCAGCAAGCAAGCATGCTTGCTGCAAGTTCACTCCTTGAAAGGGTCTTGCCTCACCCAGGCTGGAGTGCAGTGGCCCTTTGAGGCTTACTACAGCCTCAAACTCCTGGGCTCAAGTGATCCTCAGCCTCCCAGTGGACTTTATAGACAGCCTGATAGAGTCTCATGGCCCAAGAAGATTCAAAATGTCTCCAATTTTAATGAATTTCTGCAATCCAAAAAAACAAAGAAAAAAAAAAGAAAAATAAACAATTCCAAAGAAATTGCCTAGAAAATAGAATGCAGACGGAAATAGAGACAGGCTTCATTTTTTCGGCTTCACAGCCTGGCTGCAGCCAGGACTCATGTCTGCTTTCTTGTTCTGGAAGCAGGGGAGACTTTTTCTGTTTGGTCTCTGGGGTTATGACCAGGAGTGAGATTCTAGAATGAGCAGTGCACAGAGGAGACTGGCCAGGTATAGTGATCTTAGAGAGCTAGGAGAAGGAACAGATGAAGAGTGAAAGAGGGAGCCCAGAAGGCATTCTGTGGGAAAGAATCAGGTAAGCGAGTTTATTTCCTATACACACGTCATTGTGCTTTGCAGCTTCTGAAAACTAACGGTGGATATATGAGGTTGGTCTTGGTCCAGAGTAGGCCCTCAATACATACTTCCTGGATGAGCTCTGATAATGGAGTCCAGGGGTGGCAGAGAAGTAGACTTAAGGGAATAAATGATTTTCAAGCATGTTGGTTTCAAGTTGATTTGCCAATTACAAATCACTTTATTTGGTTGGTGAAGTGGATTCTGAAGGATCTTGTTTGCAACATGTTTTTTTTTTTTGTTCTTCTGTGGTCACTGTGTAGACCACTTTCTAATTCTAGACTCTTAAATGTTTTCTTCTTGTGACTTGGAGGCCAAGCCAGAGGCATAACTTCCTGCTGGCAACATCGCTTCTGTAAGGGACCACCCTTTCCCCTCCTGTTTCTTCACTCCCCACTGCCACCACCCTTGTCACTCAGGAAGGACTGGGACTACCATGGAAAATGTGGGTAACTGCTACTGCTTGCTTATGTTCACTGAAGACCTCGACTTCTGTTACTGCCATCACCCAAAATGTGCTCCTAGAAGCCCCTTTCTGGAGTCCCTATCTCACTGTCAGGAGGTCTGCTGACCACAGAAGGAACAGAAGGAAATGAAGGGGAGACCCAGCAACCACATCCTCTAGTTCTAAGTTGGAACTTGGACTGTTTTTATTTTAAAAACACAGTTGTAATTGGTGATGAGAGTTCATGGTACTATTGGGTAGTACTCTACGTCAGGCACAAAATGAGTTAAGGAGGCATCTGGGGGTTGGTTTGGAATCTAACCACAATGTTTCTATGGCAAATTGGCTGCTAATTTGCCAATAATCAACTTAGAAAAGATGATTAGAGTCAAGACGTATTTACTTAGAACTAATAAAATTGATTACGGTCTAAAATTTCATATTTCAGATTCTGCAAAATCTCAGATGGCTCTAACTTGCCTGAATTAGGACCTGCAAATAAAGTCTATTGAATACATCCTATTCCAGCAGCCTTTCCCTCATCACAGGCAGCTTTGCCCATAGGGAAAGAGTCAATAAAGTTTAATATTCTGGTGGCACTAACACCTTCATGTTGTTTGTAGAAGCAGCAACCTTGCGCCAAGTGAACAAGAAAAGAGGAAGTTCTCGAACCACTTCCAAAGGGTTGAGGCTAAAGAATGGATGTCTACGGGCTGCCCAGAAGTCTGTCACATGGCCCAATAGTTCTACCGCTGCCGAAACCCCAAGTCTACAACTCAGGGTGGTCTGGAAGTGAAGGATTGTTTTCTTGAGAGTGGTTTCAAGAATGTAGCTCCTCACCTAATAAAAGGAATGTGCAATGATTAACTGGCTCTAATATTAGTATCCTCAAAATAAAGAGCAATTGGGCCTGGTATGAAAGAGAACAAACCTCGCACGCACTCACTGCCAGGTAAAATCTGTTCTTTTTCGGTCATAAATCTTCCTTGGATGCTGGAGAAGAATTTTACTTCCGTCAGAAACACCAAGTGAACCAAAGAGAAAGAACACGTTGTTTTGGAGATGAAGGCATATTGAGTTGAGAGCTTTTGCTGTCTTTTCTGTCTGTTTTTCTGGCTTCTTTCGGATAGCGTCCTTGACTTGGTCATGGCTTACATTGTTTTGCACAAGATGGGGAGTACCAAGAAAAGACTGGGATGGACCATTTGCTTCAAGCTTTAGCTGTAGCCACACAACTTTTGTCTGATGTTGAATCTCACTGTTCTCCATGGTGGACCATTGGTTAAACATCTCTGGACACCAAACTCAATAATTGTGAAGAATAATTAGATTTTAGGGGACAAAGAATAATAGATTTTAGGGCATTCCTAAACTCAAGAACACCACTAATCGAGATGCAGATGTTCAATAGATTTGTTCATCAGATAAGGCTACCACTCTTGCTGAACCACAGTTTCAAATTAGTAGAAACCACTTTACTTATATAATCCAGTTTGTCTTCATGAAACCATTTGATATAGGGCAGAGGGTCTCAAATGTGGTCCTTTCAACATCAGCATCACCTAAGACCTTACTAGAAATGTACATTCTTGGGTCTTACCCTGACTTACTGGGCCAGCAATCTGTCTTTTATTAAGCCCTTGACATGATTCCAATGCTCACTAAAGTTTGGAAACCACAGGTGTAGGCAGTACTATTACCATATAATTTATTATATGCCATCATGTCATGGATCTTTCAAGTCTCTTACAGCTAAAGCTTTCAATGTTATATTCCATATTTTTAAGGGTCTTCAGTAACACGCATGTAGTAGGCAATCAGTAAATATTTCTTATAAATGCTGTCTCTCTGATGTAGTAGACATCTCCTTCTCTCCCTCCTTCCCTCTCCCCTCCATCCCTCCATTCCTCCATCCCTCTCTTCTTTTCTCCCTTCCTTTGCCTGCCTTATGTCACTTTAGTGAATATCTTCTTCCCCTTTCCATGTGTTTTAGATCGGGCTGACAATCAAGTGGATCTTATCCACCTGCTACTTGGTAGCCACTTACCGCAGGCTGACTAATCAAATTGTCCTACTCCCTGGACACAGTGATTGATCCAAAAACTCTAGCAAGGCCACTGAATATATTTGGGTGAGAAGAGTGAGATGAACTCTATGAAGGAGAGACTCTCCCTATTCCCAACTTTGTGAGCATCAAGAAACCAGGTGAACTTGGAGCTTCAGGAGACACATTGACTTTCATGTGAAGACAGTCTGCTTGGGAATGAAGCCAACACAGAGAAAAGCAAAGTCAAGTATAAGAGAGACAGAGGGACAGGGAGCTAATGTCATCTTTTGAACTCATGGAGTCATCAGCCTTGAAGCCAGAGTCAGCTCTGTCCTTGGACTTCATATTCAATGCAATATTCCCTATGAATACCTTAACCTTGGATCCTTGGGGACATCCACATTAATTACTTTATTTTTCCTGATGCAAAAGTAAGAAATACACATGTAAATTTGAACTTAGCAGAATTACGTCATGTAGAAAATCAAAGTCTCTTGTGATCACTCTCACTTCCTTGAAAATGACTACAAATACTTATACATATATTTCTTCAGTTTTTTCTACCAATATGCTAAGAAATGGGCTGTTAATTAAGATTTTTCTTAATGTCTCATGTTTTTCAGAGGCCCATAAAGCCAAGAACAAAATAAGAGATGCTAATATCTACTTTTTACAGTGAGGTTAACAGACCATTTATGCAGGATTTGCGAAATTACCGATCCAGAACTGGGGCTGGCTTTAGTAGCTCATACAAGAGGTTCTATTAGAAAAGCCTATGAATTCACAAGGAGGTTGACAAGGTCAGTAGGAGCACATCTCTGGAGAACATTTTCAGCATGGCGGGAATAATCCTCATCCTGGGGGTACGGGGACAGGGAGTACTTATTTCTTAC
Organism: Aotus nancymaae; assembly: GCF_030222135.1. Classification (NCBI taxonomy): domain Eukaryota; kingdom Metazoa; phylum Chordata; class Mammalia; order Primates; family Aotidae; genus Aotus; species Aotus nancymaae. Next base: position 32,274,516 of record NW_026988425.1, read on the forward strand.
CTTAAGCCAAGTAAGGGAGAAGGCTTCAAAATATTACTAAGGCCCTCATATGCATTTACTGGAATTTGGGAAGTGCAGTTCTTGGTACCTCATTAATTCCTAAAGTCGGCGGCTGTCACCGCAGAGCAGCAGAGGGAAGAGATGAGACTGAACTCATAATTTGATTTGATTTGACATGATTTCCCCTTTGACTGTCTGCCAACTGTTTTCAATTTGGAACCATTGCAAACCATGAAATCATCTACCCAGAGTGCATCTATCTGGTTTGGTTGACACGTGGGAAACCTTCCTCTATCACACCCAATCATGCATTTCTCCTCTAAACCCATGACCTTTCTCTTACACTGTCCTGAGTCATCATTCCCATCCTGTGCCGCCTCCATACAACAAACTCAGGCACAGCACAGACAAGGATGTGATTATTGTGTGAAGTGATTCTGTAAGATGAGCCATGTGTGACAATGGAAACAATTTCCCAGCAATTTCCAGGTCTGTGTTCCAGTTAACCTCAGAGCTTTCTAGAACTAACAGCTCTTTTTCTACATATTTTTTCCCATCCCCAGTTTCTTTTCTCTGCACCCAAATGAACTCCACTATGTAAAATTTTTGAGTTCTGCCTATGACATCTTCCCACACAGAATCTCCTCTTTACTGAGCATTGATTCAGCCCCCAGGTTCTACTCTCTTACAAATATTGTAAGAACATTATTTATAACAACTATTTATTAACTTTAAGTGGGTGTATTTTTACCACATTATCTTATTTACTGCTCATGATATCCCTGTGAGATATTATTGTCTCTATTTTGAAGATGAGGAAAGGGAGGCTCAGAGCAACCAAGTGATTTGCTCAGCAAGTTGGAAGTGGAGCCAGGATAAGAATTCAAATTTTCCTGATTTGCGAAGTCTACGTTGTTTTCCTTACAACCTCGCCTCCTCAGCTACCTGCTCTCTGCAGCCACAGAATTACATTCAGTTCCATTAGCTTTAACCATTCCTCTGTTCTATACACTGTTTCTCTTTGGACTCCTTGGAGTTTCTTCAAACTCTTTCAGAAGTTTCTAGCAGAAGAGTTATATTTCAAGTATTTTGACACTCTGGCCCTGGTCAGACTGAGGGCTGCCAGAAAACAAAGAAATTTTGAGGAACAAATTTCTTTAGCCAATCAGTTCAACTTGAATATTTGAGACTTCAATTAACTTTTCCATAGAAGTGTTTTCTTTTTTCTTTTTTTCTTTTTTTTTTTTTTTTTGGTAAAGAAAAAAGGTTCCCTCTAAACAGAAAAGAGTCTGAAATTCCCATTTGTGGGACTAGGGAGCTTTCTAAAAACAGCAAGGCTGTCTTTTTCCATAGCACTTGAGAAAATGCCAAGAAAATGTTGGTAAATTACTCTTAAAAATCGTTGTTTCACTACCACTCTGTATGTCTATAATGTATTTACTTTTTCTCTGCCCTATTATTCTTAGCTTACCTATTTTAATATAATATTTGCTCTATTTAATTGTTTTGGTAGCTTTTCAGTTAAAAAAGGATCACCTTGAATGATATTACTTGATTTTGGTATATCCAACTCATTTTTTAAAAGTTGACATCACATAATAACAAAAATAAAGAATAAATGTAATGTGCATAAAGGGCTATTTTTACTTGCATGTGATTGTCAGAACAAATGCAAAGTGATTTTTTAGATCTGATTTCAAATTTTAAATTGTTCTTTAAAAAATACCCCTTCAAATATATTAGTTTTTAATCTTAATCCGTTTAAATATTAGACTTCCTGATTTATATGTTCACTGAAAGTGGCTTGGATTAACAACATTTATTCTTGGTTTTTGAAAAAAAATGACACAGTTTCTTAATTTTCTATGTTCAAAACCATGAGACGGAAAACAGCATTTATAGTAAATGTTTACATACATAACCTTACTTGACCTTCAAAACAACCCACTGAAATATTATCATTATTTACAGGGTGAGAAGCTGAAGGTCAGAAGGCTCTCATTCTGCAAATACTGATTAAGGTTTACAGGGCCTACAGGAGGAGGTGTTCAATGGGACTGTTTGGTCCAACCTGCAGGCTTAAGAGGGATGTTCATTTTGGCTGCTATTAAGTAGAGATTTTGTCCATGGAAACAGGGTCTGTCCTTGTTTCTGATGCCAGCTTCAACCTAGAATTACTCTTCTATCTTTCTCAAAAAGCCACATTGCTGTCATTTCAGAAACTATGACAGTCACTCAGAGTTACTGTGAGATGGCAAGCTGCAAGGGTTGCCAAACAAAATAGAGGACACACAGTTAAACCTGAAACAATGAATCATTTTAATACAAGTATGTTCCATTCGATATTGGGACACATATTTTTAAAAATTACTTGTTGTTTATCTGAAATTCAATTTTAACCGGGTATCCTGTATTTTTATTTGCTAAATCTGGCAAGCCTACAAGTCGGCTTCCCAGGCAAGAAGCAGTTGGTGGCCTGGCTCAAGCTTTAAGGATAGTGAATCCACTAATAACACTGTGGGAGGCAGAAAACTGGAGAGGCTAAAGCTGGACTCAATTGCTTGGAGTTCATATCCTGGTTCTGCTGCTCACTAGATTCCTGCATCTTCTGGAGTTCAGCTCCCTCCTCTGTAAAATGGTAGACCATAGCAGTCCCTGTTTTCTTAGGATGTTGTGAGAATTAATACAAATATCCAGAATGCCTATCACATTGCTTTTTTTTTTTTTTGAGATGGAGTCTTGCTCTGTCACCCAGGCTGGAGTGCAGTGGCGTGATGTTGGCTCGCTACAACCTCCGCCTCCTGGGTTCAAGTGATTCTCCTGCCTCAGCCTCCTGAGTAGCTGGGATTACCGGTGTGCACCACCTGTAATGTATTGCACACTTCTAATATGTGTATTTGCTGAGTTAGAAACTATTGTTCCATGACACCCCAAATTTCCCGAATTTTAGTGTTAATTAAGAAATAAGTAAAAGTGCAACTATTGTGTAACTCTGAATAGTGAAAATATTGCAGTTTTAGGAATATCATTATCTATCATCTATATTTATACTTACATCTATATAACATAAACTCTTCTGGATTCATTTCTTATCTTTTCACCCAAGGATACCATATAACTCTACTTGAAACTCATCAATCTAGTAATAGTTACAGATGAGGGTGAAAGGATAGAATAAGGGACCTCAGCATGTATGAGATGTTTGAATTTTTCTGATGCTTTCAGAAGTCTGGTGATGACTATGTTCCTATTATTGTTTTAGGCCTTGTGGGAACGTGAAAAGCTGAATAAGACCTAGGGGGTTTACGATTTATTTCAGGGTGGAAGGATGGGGAATAAAACAGGCATATAAGTAACCATGGTACAAAGTAGCACATGATAAAGGCCTTCCAATGAACACTGATAACATATGCCATAGGACCAGATGTGTTTGTCCAGTTACAATGACAAGTTCCACAATGACAACTGCCACATTGAGCAATGATAACTTTAAGGTAAGATACTTCCCTACTGAAGTTTAATTTTTCATTTTCTTTTTTTCCTCTTTTCCTCTCCTTCCCTCTTCTCTCCTTTTCTGATGAATACAGATAGTTACCTTAAGATCAACACAAAAGGTGACATTTTGAAACGGTGTCACATAATATCACTAAAAAGCATACTTTAATGTTTTTAAAACTTGGTGGTTTTTAAAATTGCAAAATAGCTGGGCATGGTGGCATGCCCCTGTAGTCCCAGCTACTTGGAAGTCTTCGGTTAGAGGATGGCTTGAGGCCAGGAGTTCGAGACCAGCCTCTGCAACATAGTGAGACGCTTCCTCTTTAAAAAATTGCAAAATAGGCCAAATGTGGTGACTCACAACTGTAATCCCAGCACTTTGGGAGGCTGAGGTGGGTGGAACACCTGAGGATCATCAAATCAGGAGTTTGAGACCAGCCTGATCAACATGGTGAAACCCTGTTTCTATTAAAAATACAAAAAATTAGCCAGGCATAGTGGTGGGCACCTCCTGTTCGGGAGGCAGAGGCAGGAGAATCACTTGAACCTGGGATGTGGAGGTTGCAGTGAGCCAAGACTGAGCCATTGCACTCAAGCCTGGGTGAAAAGAGCGAGACTCTGTCTCAAAAAAAAAAATTGCAAAATATTTCAGACATACAAAAAGTGTATGAAATAATATTTTAAACCAAATTAAAATGAAATTTTTTCATGTTAACTTTTTTCCCATATTAAGTGAACACAACTATTTATCAGCACACAATACTGTCCAGTGCCTAAGCAGATGCAGCAAACCTGTCCTGTTGGGATTTGTTGGTGGCACTGAAAGTCACCACACCTGTTAGCAAAGTAATCTGTCAGCCCCAACGATGTTTGTGTCTTTGTTTCAATAATCTTGCATCCAAGCAACTAGTCTAACAATAAGGGAAGAGCCAGTTACACACACATGTAAACGCTCGTGTGCACTTGTCCACCTGTTAATCTGCATCTACATGTTTGGTGAGGAAACTCTTATAGTTTTTATGCTCACACAGTGTTTCCTGTATTAGAAGAGAGCAGAGCTGGCTTTTTGGGTGGGCCACCAGCGTGGTTGCATAGCATCCTACCCTCAGAAAAGAGTTCCTTACCTGGGGTTTAATGCTCTGTGATCACCGTCTTGAAATTCTTTGTAGTTGTCTGTTTGGATTTTCACTTTGTAAGTGAAGTCTGATGGGACAATGGAGCATGCACAAGGCATTTGGAACCTTGATTCACTTGTGCCCTGTCTCTTGCTACCGCCACTGGATGGCTTCTCTGCCTCTCTCCCATGAGACTGTCCAGTTGTTACTGCTGTCTTCTGCCTGCAGTGAGGCCACAGACCTAGGTGGAGGGAGGTGTGAGGTCAAGTGCATATGCCCCCATATTGCAGTGTTAGACCCTGGACACCTGTGAGGGTCTCCATTTGCTCTAATGTTCTCTGTTGCACTGAAGGAAAGGCAACATTAAATGGCAAATTAAGAAAATAATGGGGCTGGGTGTGGTGGTTCATGCCTATAATCCTAGCATTTTGGGAGGCCAAGGCAGGAGGATCCTTTGAGCTCAGGAGTTCAAGATCAGTCTGGGTAACTTAGCAAGTCCCCGTCTCTGCAAAAATACAAAAATTAGCTGGGTGTGGTGGCTTGTACGGTGGTACCAGCTACTCGGGAGGCTGAAGTGGGAGGATAGCTTGGGCCTAGGAGGCGAGGTTGCAGTGAGAGGAGATTGCACCACTGCACTCCAGCCTGGGTGACAGAGGGAGAGCCTGTCTTAAAAAAAAAAAACCACTTTGTCAGGCCAAAAAGGAAACCATAGAAGAAAGAAGAAGAAGAACAAAACTATTTTCCTCCTGCTGTTGTGAACAGGGGGCCCAGATTTTTATTTCATACTGAGTTCCGTAAATTCTGTAGTTTTCTCTGGGAGAAAAATGCTAGTAGGTAAAATTAGAGGCCTTGGGATTCTAATACAGCTTTACTGAGAAGTTATTCTAGATAAAATGGCACAAAGGTAAATGCGTCCCCTAAGCTGCAGGAATCTAGCCAGGAAGGGAGAGAATGCACTCTAAGCCCACGCAGTTCCCGCAGGCAGAGCTTATGGCTTTCCCCACACTAGGAAGACAGTGTCTTTAACTCTTGGCCTCAAGAATTATTGCCCTTCTGGGGTGTGTGTGTGTGTTGGGGGACAGGGTGGGTGTGGGTGTGGGTGTAGAAGGGAGGTGTGGAAGTCAGTGCTTCCTGAGTCACTTTCTGCAAAATTTCTTGTGGCTTTACTCTTTGTTTCCTTTTAAACTCTGTTTAAAGAAATCCTCCTATTATTTGTACTAGAGCTTCTGTGTGTGAAGATTAGTTTTTTCAAAAAAAAATGAAGGTAGGTTCAGCACATCAAGCAGAGCCATCAATCTTGTCTGTAATTGGGTCTGCCATTGGTGAGTAGCCACTTGGGAGGAAACTGCTCACCCATGTGGAGTGAATGAATTCTTTCAGGGCGCCGGGCCTCCACAGAGGGCTGCAGGGTGGCCTTCTTTCAGACAGTATCCTCATGGTGCCTGGCTCAGCTGCAGGCTCACGTTCAGACCAGAAAGCAGTTTGTTCCTCTGGTCATGCAGATAAGCATCTGTTTGCTCTCCCTCTTCCTGGTTCAGCAGGGCTGGGGTCCCTTTAGAGAGGCATTGCCATTGAAATACATGAAGACTTTTGGTGACAGGAATAGGGAAACTGACTCATCAAGGGCTTTGAGTGCCTTTGTTTGGTGGAGGGAAGAGCAAGCAACAGTAGTTTCTTTATGTCAAGGTGAAAGCGGATGAGGCCATTCCTCCTTCAGTCAATCTCTGGACCATTTGAAGCCAACTGTTTATATAAAGAAATGCCAGCTCCATTGGCAGGTTCTCCATAATTGTTCTAAAGAACTGGCATTACTTTTCTTTCCTCTAACATATTCCAAATAATGCTTTGCTACCCACCCAGATCAACAATGTGAGTTGGTCTCTTTCATCCCTCAGATGCATTGGAGATAAATAAACTGATAAGGAAGTGGAATTCCTGTGTTTATGGTGTTAGACAATTTAACTGAAAGAACATTAAGCTGCCACTTCTTCCTGTTTTTCAAGAACCCTCTGTTTAAGAGACCAATGACTGAGTTCACATCTTCAGTATTCTGCATACAATTCTTCAGGAGGAAGCCATCTTCCTCTTGAATGAATCTCATGGCACAAAAGCCCATGTAGCTCTTAGCTACTATTTGGATGGAATGGCTTTGAATTTTGGAGAAATTTCCCGATGATCTTTGTGATATGGGAACTATAATATGGCTATAATAGAATCAATCATTGATAGCATTATGTAAAACATACTTACACTTTCTAGGCTGATCCATTAGAAAGAATAGAGAATAATGCTTTCTTCGGGAAAGAACTAAGCTAAAGGAGAGATATTTCTATTTGAGCAGAGTAAAGAGTCTGAGAAGGCAAACTCACTGCGATAAAGCCATAATTTAGTTGAGGACAAGTTTGTTGAAAGTGTTTTAAAAGCACTTTGTTCCAAATCTCTTAGCAATAATCATCTTGGGTTATGGTTTTGTGTTGACTTGTTGATCTGTCACATTTGCTTAAGGCCTCTGAGCTTAATATCTGGAACAGATACAATCCTTTAAGGCTTAGTGAATGAAAGAATGACTGAAAGGGCTCATTTCCATATGTTGTGAGGTATAGAATGAGGAAGGGCGGTCAGGGTGCGGTGATACCCCGAGCAAAGCCCTTGATGTGTTCTTAAAGCCTCTGCCTCAAACAAGCCAAGATGAAAACATTACAGGGGAAAAATGTTCCCGGAAGGGAAGCCTGTATTGGCAACACCCAAAATGTCTTAAGCAACATTAAACGACTTACAGCTCTTGATAGATGAGCTAGGAATTTGGACCATATATCCCCTTGGGAAATCAGCCAAAAACACTGCATAGGTATATGGATTTTAAATCTATAGCAACAGCTCCGACAAATTGAGTTTTTCTCCACTCTGACCTTCACAGAGCTCCTCCCTGGCCAAAGCTGCTTTTCTCTTCCTTGGTGTTCTGATTTTACTCTCTGGAAAAGAGCAAAATGTTCTGCATGGAATTTTATCTTCAACTTTCTGTGGCCAATGAAGAGCCCAAAGGTCCCGTTCAGGAAAATGGAAGGATCCAGGTGTGTAGCCTCTTCTTTTTCACAGCGTCGTGTATTTCATACTTCAATCATCTAAGTTGAGCAAACCGAACTTGAAGCCTTTGTCTCACTTGGGAAAAACCATGTTTAAAAAAAAATTCTATGTGGTTCAACTATAATTAAGCCTGTTAACCAGAATGAAAAGTCAGAGTCAAATGTCCTAAATATTTCTGAACACCTGTCTAAATAGATTCATGAGAAGACATGGTTGTCTGGAGTGAAGCTTGTCCCCAGGCCAACCTGAGGGATGTTTCTGACACGACAGGAACATTTATCAAAGAACAAAATTCATGTCAGGTGTGAACATGTTCAGCTGTCACCTTCAACGCTGTGATTAATTTCATCATAGCACAGGACTGTGCTTTGACACCTGGTTTACTCAGTTTGACAGTCGCTACTGAAGAATTGTAACAACCTTCTGATTCCTTCTGTCTTACTCCAGTTCACGCATCATATAGAGAAGAGTATCACTTCTTGGTCTTGACCAATGTAGTGGGGGAACAAAAAGCATGAGAATTGGGAGTCCTTTCCTTCTGAGCATCTTAGGCTGGGCTGATTTATATTCATGAAATTGAGCAGAACGAAATTATGGCTCCTCCAAAATGGCAATTCCTCTGAGCTTCTGCTAGTCTGTATGTGGCCTCAACCCACATCTATCCTTCTAGAGCTGAAATGAGATGTAACTCTGGAGGTGGGACAGTTAGTGAACAGATACCTTCTCAATGGATATCCTTCAAAGTAGAGAAGACAGCTAAGAAAAAGGCAGAAAGCTGCATGTGCTCACGGTGTGAATATGATCCAGATGGTGAGAACTTGAAGCCCCCTCCCATAATCAGGGCATTCTCTGTCACTGCAAACCCTCTGAAGGAAGACTGTGTCCTAGAGGAGGGCTTTCTCTCCTTTCCCAGTAGCTTCCCTTTGCCTGAAGTCTAAAGTCCCAGTTCTTTTACACAGCATTCAGTCTCCTTGCAATAATCTTGCTTACTTTTCCAGCTTAATTTCTTGTCTTTCAGTCTCAAACTTTATGCACCAGCAATCCTTCTTCTTTGAGATGTACCATGCCACGGTCGGTCTCAGCCTTTGTTCATCACGTCCATAACACTTTTACATGCCACACCTCCTTTGTCTGGCTAATGTCTTCTTTAGCCTTTAAGATTCAAGTCAAGCATCACCTTGTTCAGGAAGTTTCTTCAAGATTTCTGAGACTGGATTAGGTCATCTTTCTGGGCATTAATAATACATTGTGTTCATCCCCATGTAATGCGGGGAACTACAATGAGGGATACTGATTCCCCTAAGAGATGAAGAACATATTTCCTCAGATGCTGGAAGTACCACTAGACACAGCTATCAGCTGTCAGCCCCTTCAAGGGATTGCCTTTGTGCCAAGTCACATCCCCTTTCTGAGATGGTCAGAGTCCAATGATTCATCAGCACAGAGGTGGAAAATTTTAGCTCTTTAACCCAGGTAAGTTCAGGTCTGAAACCTCGTCTAAGCCTCAGAACGCTCGGCAGTGTCAGCAGAAGCATCCATTTAGATTGCATCACATCTCAGCTTCTCCTTGTGGCCAGTCCTGTTTCCTTTCTGCCATTCCATGGGTGTGGATTCCAAGAGCTCCCTAAGAAAACTCCTGCATACTAATGTTCATCTCAAAATCAGCCTCCCAGTTTCCAGATATGGGTCACCCACCTTTGTCTAATCTGAGTAATTTGATGATGGAGTCTGTGCCCCATTCATCTTTGTGTTTTCAGCACCCAGTAGAGTGCCTAGCACAGAGCATGTTCTCAATAAATGTTGGTGGTCAGGTTGAATAAATGATAGAGTAAGAGATGTGTTTGGTATTGTTTAAAAAAATGAGGGGGGCAATCAGGTTTCCTCTAGAAGGTGTATAGCTTTATTCATCTGGTAGCCTCAGCTATTAAACAGGGGAAGAGGCCTGGACAGATGTGGTTTGAACCCTGCTCCTCCCTTACCTATTAAGTGTGTGTATTGCTGGATCCTAGCAGGAAATAGATGGTACACTCAAACCAGGTGATTTGAAAAGAGTTTAACAAAGGGGCTATTTACAAAGTGAAGGCTAGGTTCAGGGAAACTAGGAAGTCATAGTGCAATATTTGGGGCTATTGTTGATATTTCTCCTCTCTTTCTTTCACACTTTGGTTGTCATCTCCAGGCCTGAAGGGGCAAAGGGAAAGAGGCCATGTCTGGGACCCCGAGGGGCTGCCAGAGAGGAACTATGGTGTGCCGAGGGGCCTTAAGACCTGGTAGGAAATGAGGAAGAGAAAAAATGCCCAGGGCTGACTCTCCACTGCCCTCCTTTCACTCATAGCCTACTGAGAAGCCAGAAGCCTGGGGAAAGCTTGCTGCGATGGGGCCAACTTTCTAGGCACAGAGGATCACAGAAAACAGGGAGAGGGAGAAGGGACGAGAGTGGAGCTTGGGCGGCAAATGGAAGATACCCAGCTCAGGGACCGTGAAAGCTTGAGTTTAACTGATTTGCCTCCTATCTGGGAAAGGGAGTTCCACCTTGCCTACTGGTTATGCTAAATATGTGAAACATGTTGTAAATGGCAAACTGAAATATATACATCTCATATGGTTTCATGGAAATATTGACTTCTTATTTCTGAGAATGGGTTTTCATACAATTCAACCCCTTTCCAAATCTGGGAAGAGTTGCAGTGAACAATGTTACTGAGTTAGGAACAGGACATCACGTCCCTGCCTGCCAGCCACACTGCATTTGGATTCACAGGGACCAGGGGTGAAAACGCCAGCTTTCCCAGTCCTGAACTTGTGCCCTCAAATTTCAGTTTTTCGGTTCATACATAAGCCACTGACTCATTTTCTTCCCTGAGGGTTTTCAGAATTATGGGACACTAAATGCTCCCGATGCAAACAGTTCAGCATTACTTGAAAGAATGGAGTCACTGATTTAATTGCTCAATATCCATTTAAAATACAACCTACTCATAGCTTCTTTAACTCCCGCCTTAGCTTCTTACGCATCCAGGGAACACTGGCAGGATTTCAAATATTCTGGAATAAAGAAAACGTGCCCAGATTCAATATCATTTGGGGAAAATGAATATATAAAAGTCAAAGTAATGGTTTTCTAAACCATTTTTTCATTGAATTAATTTCATTACTTTTAATTTTTGTTCTATTATTGCATTTGTATGTTTGTGTGTAGATACATGAGACAAAAAACCTGGAGAGTTATTTCCTGTGTTTCTTTTTCTCTCTCACTTTACTTGTCTTTCCTGACTCACTCACTCCCTTCCTTCCTTCCCCTCTTCCTTTCACACCTTGGTGCATGCACTCCATTAATACATATTTACTGAACACCTTCTACACAACAGACGTTCTTCTAGGCAGTAGATATGCAGTAGTGAACAAACTGAGAAAAACTGCTCTTATATTCTCATGGGAAGAAATATACAATAAACAAGATACGTGAGTAAAATATATATTATGTTAGGTATTGGCAGTTCCTAGGGAGAAAACTAAAGTAAGAAAGAGAAACAGGGAGAATAGGATGGCAGTTTCTCAAAGGGTGATCAAGGAATGCTCATACTTAACAATATAGATCTCAGCCAATGTAAAATGAAGTTATGCTAAGTATTGCAAACAAGAACAATTTGGAGTTTGAATCCCTTAACCGCACAGACACTCTGGGTAATACAGTGAGGTTCTCTGCGTCCTGCATGTCTCAGCCCTAAAGTAAGAGTGGTGAGGCTGGAGCGGAGGAGGTACAGTTCTCTAGCCAGTGAAACGATCTAGTGTAACAAGCAAACACAATACTCGAGATCATTCTTGCCTCCTCCTGCTCTTTCCCAGCCTGTCAGCAAATTCTCTTGTCTCTACCATCAGCACACTCAGAATCAGACCCCTGCTTCTGCCTCCCCTTGTGACTACTTTGGTCTGAGCCATCATGATGTCTCCTCTAGATCATTGCAGTAAACACTGACCTCTCAGCTCCTTGCCCTACACACATCAGCTAGAGCCAGACTTCAGGAAGTCAGATTGTGTCACTCCTTTGTTCAAACCCTGCAATGATTCCCATTGATGTAGGGGACCCACCAAGTCCTTCTTGAAGTGGCTTTGGAGGTCACTCTGGCTTTGTCTACAGCTCTTGCTCTTCCTCCCTCCTCTCCCACCTCTTCATTCTTTCTTAAGTGTCATTGTGTTGTCCTGCCTCCCACGCCTTTGTTTTATCTTCCCTCTGCCTGCAATGCTTTCACTGGCTTATCCACCTCACTACCTCCCTCAAGTCTTGACATGAGGCCCATGTTGATTACCCTAACTGAGCTTCTCAACCTCCTCCCTGCACCATCCCTACCCCTGGCCTCCACAGCCTGTTCTACTTTCTTCTTATTTCCATAGTGCTTATCCCTTGTACACAACTGATAACATTTACTACATCATTTACTCACTCTGTTCATGTTTGTCTCTGCCTGCTAGAAGGTGAACTTCATGAGGGTAGGAGCCTTGTCTGTTTTGTTCTCTGATATATCCATGTGCCTGGAATAGTGCCTGGCCCACAGTAGGTGCTTAATTAATATTTGTTCAGAAATAATGTCCTCTTTCAGGAGAATTGCTTGAAGCTGGGAGGCGGAGGTTGCAGTGAGCCGAGATCACACCACTGCACTCCAGCCTGGTGCCTAGTGACAGAGTGAGACTCTGTCTCAAAAAAAAAAAAAAAAAAAAAAAAAGAAAAAGAAAAAGAAAAAAAAAGAAATAATGTCCTTTCATGTACCACATGTACACAATCTACACACACACACACACACATACACATACACCTATACATATACAATTTTCTTAACTCCTTATTTTCTCTCATGCTGCTTAGGTCTGCAATGCTTTCCATCACACTCTTTAGACATATCCCCTTGTTAGGGGCTGAATGTGTCTCCACAAATACATACATTGAAGACCTAAGCCCCTGTGTGGCTGTATTTGAATTTGAGGCTTCCAAGGAAGTAATGAAGTTTAAATGTGGTCATAAGGGTGGGGCCCGGATCTGATAAGATTAGTGTCCTTGTAAGAAGAGACACCAGAGACAGAGGCACTCGGTCTTTCTGTGTGCAGGCACCAGGGAAAAGCCAAGAGAACACAGAGCAAGAAGGTATCCTTCTGTGAGCCAGAAGAGGGGCGAGCTCTCACCAGGAACCAAATTGACCAGCACCTTGATCTGGGACTTCCAGCTTCCCAAACTGTGAGAAGTTAAATTCGTTTTGTTTAAGCCACATAGTCTGTGGTGTTTTGTTACAGCAGCCTGAGCTAAGACATGATCCCATGCTCTTAGACTTACCTTGAATCTCTTTGTTCCTCTATTGGGTCGTTACCACCTATGCTAGTCCAAAGGGACATCCATTATCTGACTTTCTACCAAATTTTTATATTCCCCACAATTCTTAGAAGCACTGATTTGTCCTCTATGTTGTGTGCGTGTACCTAGTCATCCCAATAAAATATGAGCTGCTGTATGGGGCTGGAGGCTGAGAAAAATGCAAGTCGAGGGTGCTAGGTTCCCCTTGGAGAAAGCAACTGCGTCCTCTTCACAGGGTGTTATAGAATTATTTTGTTGCCCAAGGTCACACTAATGGTGTTGAAATAGAATTGGACTTGATTCTCATAAATCCTAGTCCAGGAGAATAAATAGCAAAAAGGAGAAGAGGAAAATTTATTGGGTATCAGAAAGAGGAAGCCAAAAAAGTTAGAGAAAGAGTGACTTTGTGTTAAAAAGAGAGGGTGCTTGATGGGGAACTAGAGAAGCATGAAAAAGGAAAGATTGGGTGTGTGGATCATTCAGTGAAAATTGATCGGATGGTTTTTGTTTGTTTGTTTGTTTTGCCTATTTTAAGGTATTTATCACAATACTTCAGTCTGTTTTATCTAATTTGTACAAATATCTGGGGTACATGTGCAATTTCTGGGGTACATGTACAATTTCTGGGGTACATGTGCAATTTCTGGGGTACATGTGCAATTTCTGGGGTACATGTGCAATTCTGTTACATGCATAGATTGCAGAGTGGTCAAGTCAGGGATTTTAGGTATTTGTCAGGAGGTTTTGATCTTTTGAAGTCCAGCTCAATCCGGGTTTGCATATGGTTCTGGAAGCTTGAAAAAGTTACTCCTTTACCTTTTGTCTTAATTTCCTCATCTATAAAATAAGAACAGCCTTTGCCTCATCAGATGGGCCTGCGGATTACATGAGAGAATGTAACTGAGGCTGAGAGTAGGGGAGTGCATAACTAAGAGCCCAGACTGCTGCTTGCTGTGGGCCAGTGGGGCAGGAGGGTGAGGGTGAGGCTGCAGGAGCAGAGACTGGGATTGGCAGGTTGCTAACTGGAATGCACTGAATGAAGCAGGAAGGTGAGATGAGAGAGGGCTTGGAGAAAAACTTTCATAATAGGGGAGGAGAGCAAGGGCATGGATGGGTTATTCCTGGATTAAATTCCTGCAGTGGAGGGAATAAAAGCATAATGGAAAGTATTATACTGTGCTCTGTTCTGCGGTAGAATTTAGCAGAGCCTCAGTTCTTTTTTTTTTTCTAATTGATAAAGTACCATTGTATCTCTGGGGTCTTTATCTGTAAGCACTATTGAGTTGTGAATGTTAAAAAGAAATTAGGGTTCTAGCCCCAGGGCACCATCTCTGAAGACCCTGGTGCCCTCAAGGAACAATGGGAGCATTGCTCTATAAAGCTCTGTATCTATTTATCATCTCGCCAGGGGCTGTTGTAGCCAAGTCACAGTGAAGACCTTTTCACATCTTCCCTAAAAGCTTTGTACCCAGTTTGACTAATTCACAGCCCAGCTTTTCCAGCCTAGCTTTTTCATCTCTCTTCACTTTTACTTACAGAGGTTCTCAATTAGGCTTTTGGGAAAAGGCCATCAGGAACACAGAGATTTTTCAAAACACACGTGCCAGTAGCCTGTCTGGACAGGCTTTGGTCATGGGGCCCTCATTGAAACAAACTGTTGATCGCATGCAGGCCTAAACTTTCCTTTTACAACTTGCAGTCACATATCTAAATCGGGCACCACTTATTTTAACCTGAACTTGTGGAAACCTTCTCTTTGAGTCCTCATCACCAGATCATCTCTCGTCAGTCCTTAATCTAAATTCCCTAATTAATCTCAGGGATTCAGCCGCATTCCATGAAGAATGGGCTTATAGTTTAGCTCCTCATAATTTCAAGAGGTAATTGTAACTTTGCAACTATTTAAAAACTTCATTAAAAAAGAACTGCAGATTCACTCGATGACAGGATTCAATCTTCCAACTTTCTGCAGAGGCTAAAATTTATGAAAAAGAACAGGGAATTCCCTTGTGATCTAGTAGTGTGACCAGCACTACTCTCTGGGAAGGGAAGAAGAAATCAATGGACAAGGGACCCGAAGGGACTGGTCAGACCCCAGGACACTCTACCTAGGGGGCTAGAGTTATGACTGTTTTCCCATTCACTTGTAGGCAGGTCCCACAGTCCAAGGCATGGCCTAGATATATTGTTTCCAAGGCAAGAAGAACCCTCTGGGGGTATTGAACAGAATATTCTAAGAATCTTTTAAATCAACAGCTCTGCCTTTTGAGCATGAGGAATGTGCCCTCCCCAGGGATGCCTGGAGAAGACGGAATGTGCACCCGCAGCGGAGCCTTACCTCATCCTCCTCCCGTCTCCGTTGGCCTCTGCTCTGCAACGTGATAGCAGGACCTTTGTGCTCCCTGTGTCTGCTTTCCTCCAGGAGAAACTGTGAGCTGGACTAAACTTGCCATTCATTTTATCCATTTCCACCTCCAGGGACACTCCATACCCTTATGCTGCCCCCTAGTTGCTCGAAGCGTATTTTGGGGGAAGGCAGTATATCAAAACTTGCAAACTGATAGACCACTTACAGATGCTTCATCTCGAGTCTTTTTTATTTTTAATTAGAGGTAATTACCAACATTTGAAATTCAGGAGATAAAATTCCGCATTCCCAGGTTCTCTTGAAAAACAGCTTCAATTTCTAGCCTCAATATACCACATTTCCTCAGGTCACAAAGCTATCCCTTTTGGTTGGGTCTGGCTCTTGAGTTAGCCTTTGCTACAATCTTTACTCCTCCCTCTTATTTTAAGTGGATCTGTTTTACCAGATTACGATGATTATTTTTAACCCATTTAGATCATTTTCTACCTCCAGTGTACAGATATGATTAAGCACACAGACATTCATCAGATTTGAACCTCAGCCTTAGTGACGGAGGGAATATTACTTAACACCAGACATCTTGTTTTTCTCATCTGTGAAATGGGGATAACACCTACCTCATAAGTTGTTATGGGAATTAGATGATTTCTGCATAGCACCTAAGAATGGTGACTGGCTCGTAGAAGACTTCCCATTAAGGACAGCTCTTTCCAATACACCTAACAGGGCATGCCTCGAGAAAGCTGTTCCATGTGGCACGTACCTTTTTTAACCCCTTCCCTCAACTCTCATCTTCTCTATGGTTGTTGCCAACTCATAAAAGAAATTAATCAAAAATTTTGGTCACTCATTCAAAAATTTGGAATCAAATAACAACTAAGTGCCAGGTATCAATTAGATAGTAGGTACCTAATATCAATGTGTTAGGTACCGGGGGAAATAGGGTGCAGGGGAGATATATCTCCATGAGTAACACACTGTCTCATGTCTCAAGGAGTCCACGACCTATTATATAATAATATTATATGTGATCAAAACTATAATTGAGCTATGCATTAGGCCATGGATCACTAAGGCGGGCACGGCAATGAAAACGGTTGTTATAATCACTTGTATTTGTAAGTAGTGTGCTCCTAAACCAGCTCTCCTCCAAAAGGAAACAGAACAAAACAAAACAACTCTCTGTAGCATTTGCCAATTTCTGTAGTGTAAATACTTCTACCACGGCCAAGTTCAGCTACCAATGGCTCAACAATTGACTCTTGTGGCACCAGCACACACTGTTTGTACATACCTTTTACCATACAAAGCCCCTCTACAAGCACTCTCCTCGCCATCACTCTGAGCAGGCACAGCTTGGATTATTGTCTATTTCAGAAAGAGAAATTGAGGCTCAGAGAGTTTTGTGACCTTTCCCAAAATCACAGAGGCGGTGAATACAGTACCAAAGATCAAGGCTTCTCACTTGAGTGCAGCGCTGCCCTGTACAGTGCTCTTCCAACTTTTTGGGGCACTGGAGAATTAAAACAATTTACTACCTATGCACCTTTTGTGCAAAGCTACAAGAAGACATGTTTCACTAAAATGTGGGAGTAACTAAGAAAGAGGAAGAATATGATGCAGGCAGTAGACATCCTTCACAAGAGAAAAGTGCAGGCAATCTCGAAGACAGTATTGGCGTGTCACTAAAAAGTCATCTTATGGGGGCAGCCTTGCAATAGGTCTAACATTCAACAAATTCATACTGAAGTATGTCAGAGGCCCGGGAGGAGAATTTTTTCAAGAAGAAATTAAATAAAAAGTTGCAAATGTATTCAGAAGAAATTTACCAAATTGGGAAGAGTTTGGTGATAAATAACAAGTAGATGCAAAAATAAGCAAATGAAAACACACAATAATGATTAACTCTAGGAAAAATCAAAAGCAGGACAAATAAGGAAATATCATTGTAGCATAATACAGATCACAGATTCAGTAGCATTTACATAATTAGAATAATGTAAACATTAAATATTGATTTAACCAATGTGATGATTTAACCATATTAGGAGAAGAGGAAGTAAGAGTGTATTCAAGTGGTGGAGTTGAGGTGTGTGTGTGTGTGTGTGTGTGTGTGTGAACAATTAAATATGATCACAATTTAAAACTAAAAATGTAAAATGAAGGGATAGCATTATGAGCATACATTTGACTAAATCAAAATGAAAATTTTTATATATCAAAAATTTATTGTAGGTAAAGTCAAAGGGCAAGATTGGGAGATAATATATACAACATATTTAGCAGATAAAGGAATAGTTTCTAAGTATTTAAAAAATTTTACATGTAGCTCATGGATTGGTAGAATCAATATTGTGAAAATGATCATACTGCCAAAAGGAATCTGTAAATTCAATGCAATTCCCATCAAAATACCACCATCATTCTTCACAGAACTGGAAAAAACAGCACTATAATCTATAAAGATCCAAAGAAGATCACACATAGGCAAAGCAAGACTAAGCTCTTTATTTCATTCCTTTGTGTGTTTAGGTGTGCTGCTGGGCTGACTAGAAATCACAGTATAATGTTAAAGAAATTGTACTAGCAATTAAAATGTCAATTTATGTGAATTTAAAAAATAAATAAATGCATAAAAATCCTACATATAAATAAGAAAAAATATACAACTCAAAGAAAAATAGGCAAAGGCTATGGACAGGAAATACAGAGAAGAGTCATATATGGGCACTACATATATAAAAAGATATTTAACTTCATTAATGATCAGAGAAAGAAATAGAATACAATTTTACATCTGACAGATTGGTAACACACACACACACACACACACACCCTCAACTCACTTGAATACACTTTCACTTCCTCTTCTCCTAATATGGTTAAATCATCACATTGGCTAAATCAATATTTAATGTTTACATTATTCTAATTATGTAAATGCAACTTTTTTTGTTGTCAATTTTAATTGTGGTAAAAAAAGTAACACACAATTTACCATCTTAACCATTTTTAAGTGTACAGTTTAGTACTTTAAGTGTATTTTCATTATTGTGAGCAGATCTCCAGAACTTTCTCATCTTGCAGATCTGAAACTCTATACCCATTAAACAAAAACTTCCCTTTACCTCCCCTCTGCCCCACAACCTGTCCCTGGTAACCACCATTCTGTTTTCTGTTTCTACATATTTAACTACTGTAGATTCCTTATATAAATGGAACCATGCAATAATTGTCCTTTTGTGCTGGCTTATTTTACTTATCATAAAGTCTTCAAGATTCATCCATGTTGTAACATGTAACAAGATATCCTTCCTTTGTAAAGTTGAATAATATCCTAATATATATATTGTATTATATAACATATATCATAATATATGATATAATATATATTATTATCCTAATATATATACACACACATATGCATATATGTATATGTATACACATACATATATATACGGACCACATTTTGTTTATTCATTCAACCATTGATGAACATTTGGGTTGTTTTCACCTCTTGGCCATTATGAATTGTGCTGCTGTAAACATGGGTAAACCCATATCTCTTTGCTTTCCTTTTTTTCTGGATATTTACCAGAAATAGAATTATTGGATCATATGACTATGTCTTTTGATGCACAAAAGTTGTTATATTTGATATTATTTCATTAGTCTATTTTTGCTTTTGTTGCCTGTGTTTAGGTGTCATAGTCAATAAATCACTGCCAACCAAGTCCAATGCTATGTAGCTTTTTCTCTGTTTTTTTTTTTTTTTTTAGCAGTTTTATAGTTTTAGGTTTTATGTTTAGGCCTTTAATCCATTATGAGTTAATTTTTGTACGTGGTATAAAATAAAGTTTAAATTTGTTCTTTTTTACATTGATATAAATTTTTGCAGTACCATTTATTGAAGAGAATAAAGAAATGTGGGTCATATAACTTTTTTGTTTTTCAAAATTATTGTGACTATTTGGGGTCCCTTAAGCTTTCATTTGAATTTTAGGACAAATTTTCCTATTTGTGAAAAAAAAGCCACTGGATTTTAATAGGAATTGTGTTGAATCTGTAGATTGCTTTAGATAATATGGACATCTTAATAATATTAAGTCTTTCAATCCATGAGCATGGGATGTCTTTCCATTTATTTGTGTCTTTCTCAATTTCTTTCACCAATGTTTTATGGTTTGCAGTGTACAGATTTTTCACCTATTTGGTTAAGTTTTCTCCTAGGCATTTTATTATTTTGACACCATTGTAAATAGGATTTTTCAAAATTTATTTTTAGTTTGTTCATTATTTGTGTATTAAAATGCTACCGACTTTTGCATGTTGATTTTGTATGTTGAAACTTTACTGAATTATTTATTAGATCAAATGTGTGTGTAGAATCCTTGGGTTTTTTTTCTTTCTTTCTTTCTTTTTACACATAGGATTATGTTACCTGCAAACAGAGATAATTTTACTTCTTCTGTTCCAAGGTGGGTGTCTTTAATTTCTTTTTCTTGCCTAATTGCTCTGGCTAAGACTTCTGATACTATATTAAATAGGAGTGGGGACAATGAACACCCTTGTCTTGTTCTCATTTTAAAGAAAAGGCTGTTAGTCTTTTACCATTGAGCATAATGTTAGCTGTGGGCTTTTCATAAATGACCTTTATTATGGTGGGCTAGTTTTCTTTTATTCCTTGTTTGTTAAAGACTTTAAATAATGTCATATGATGTCAAAGATGAGATGAAATTCATTTTTGGAAAAGCCTTTCTGGAGAGCAGTTTTATAGCATCTATTGAAATGAAAAATATTTATACTTTGTGCCCCAGAAGTTTAACTTGTTAGCATCTCCTTCTAGTACACACTAGCACTAATGTGCAAGGGAATAGATATGAAAGGTTCATTGAATTATTGTAATAGAAGAAATATTGGCAGCTACCACAATGGCCATCTGTTTTACTTTATTTTTTAATTTTTAAAAAGTTGAAATTTGATTTCAACTTTTATCTTAGATTTGGAGATACATGTGCAGATGTGTTACTTGGATACTTTATGTGATGCTGAGGTTTGGGGTATGATTGATCTTGTCACCCAGGTCCTGAGCATAGTAGTTTTTTAACATGTGTCCCTCTCCTTCCTCCTTCTAGTAGTCCCCAGTGTCTATTGTTGCCATCTTTATGTCCATGAGTACTCATTATTTGGCTCCCACGTATAAGTGAGTAATTTGGTTTTCTGCATTAATTTGCTTAGGATCATGGCCTCCAGCTGCATTCATGTTGCTGCAAAGGACATGATTTCATTCTTTTTTACAGCTGAATAGTATTCCATTGTGTATATGTACCACATTAAAAAAAAATCCAAACCACCATTAATAGGCACCTAGGTTGAATCCATGTCTTAGCTACTATGAATAGTGCTTCAATGAACATACAAGTTCATGTGTCTTTTTGGTAGAAAGATTAATTTTTCTTTGGGTACATACCCAGTAATAGATTTGTTGGGTCAAATGGTAGTTGTGTTTTAAGTTCTTTAAGAAGTCTCTAAACTGCTGTCTACAGGGGCTGAACTAATTTACATTTCCACCAACAGTGTAAAGTATTCCTTTTTTTTTCCTGCAGTCTCACCAGCATCTGCTGTGTTTTGACTTTTTAGTAATAGCCATTCTCATTGTAGCTATTTGATTTACATTCCTTTGATGATTAGTGATGTGATGTATTTTTTCATATGTCTGTTGGTTGCTTATAAGTTTTGAGAAGTGTCTATTTATGTCTTTTGCCCATTTTAGTGCTTTTTTCTTGTTTAATTTTTTAAAGTTCCTTATAGATTCCAGATATTAGATTTTCATGTGGCACAGTTTATGAATATTTTCTCCTATTCCGTAGGTTGTCTGTTTACTCTGTGAATAGTTTCGTTTGCTGTGCAGGAACTCTTTAGTTTAAATAGGTCTCACCTGTCAATTTTTATTTTTGTTCCTTTTCTTGGGGGAAGGGTGCTTAGTCATAAATTATTTCCCAAGGCTGATGTCTAGAATGATGTTTCCTAGGTTTTATTTTAGGATTCTTATAGTTTGAGGTCTTACATTTATATATTTAAGCCATCTTGAGTTAATTTTTGTATATGGTAGGTGCCCACTTTTATTCTTCTGCATACGAATAGCCAGCTATCCCAGCACCATTTATTGAATAGGGAGTCCTTTCCTTGTTGTATACTTTTGTTGACTTTATCAAACATCAGATGGCTGTAGATATATGGCTTTATTTCTGCCTTCTCTATCCCATTCCATTGGTCTATATGCCTGTTTTTGTACCAATATTGTGCTGTTTTGGTTACTGTAGCCTTACAATATAGTTTGAAGCTGTGTAATGTGAGGCCTCCAGTTTTGTTCTTTTTGCTTAGGATTGCTTTGGCTATTTGGGCTTTTTCATGGTTTTATATAAATTTTGAAATAGCTTTTTCTAGTTCTGTGAAAAATGATCTTTGTAGATTGATAAGAACACTGTTGAATCTGTAGATTGCTCTGGGCAGTATGGCCATTTTAACAATGTTGATTCCTCCAATCCATGAGCATAGAATATTTTTCCGTTTGTTTGTGTCATCTCTGATTTCTTCCAGCAGTTTTTTTGCAGTTCTTCTTGTAGAGATCTTTCATCTCCTTGGTTAGAGGTATTTCTAGGTGCTTCATTTGTGTGTGTGGGTGTGTGTGTGTGTATCGTAAATGGGATTGTGTTCTTAATTTGGCTCTCAGCTTGAATGTTATTGGTGAATAGAAATAATACTGATTTTTGTACATTGATTTTGTATCCTAAAGCTTTGCTGACATTATTGACTAGTTCCACACTCCTTGGAGTTTTTAGGATTTTCTAGGTATAGAATCATATTAGCAGCAAAGAGATAGTTTGACTTCTTCTTTCCTATTTAGATGCCTTTTATTTCTCTCCCTTGCTTGATTGCTCTGGCAAGAACTTCAACTACTATGTTAATAGGAATGGTGAGAGTTGGTATTCTCATCTTATTCCAGTTCTTAAGGGGAATGCTTCCAGCTTTTACCTGTTCAGTATGATGTTTATGGTGAGCTTTTCATAAATGGTTCTTATTATTTTGAGGCATATTCCCTCAATGTCTAGTTTTTTTTTAGGGCTTTTATTATGCAGAGATGTTGGATTTTATCAAAAGCTTTTTCCATGTTTAATGAGATGATCATGTGGTTTTTGTTTATAATTTTGTTTATGTGGCAAATCACATTTATTGATTTGTGTATGTTTAAACAACCTTGCATCCCAGGAATGAAGCCTACTTCCTCATGGTGAATTAACTTTTTTATATGATGCCAGATTCAGTTCACTTTTATTTTTTGTTAGGAGTTTTCAGATCTATATTCATCAGGGATATTAATCTCTAGTTTTCTTTTTTCAATATGGTTTGCCAGGTTTTGGTATCAGGGTGTTGCTATCCTTGTAGAATAAGTTAGGGAGGAGTCCTTTCTCCTTGATTATTTGGAATAGGTTTTGTAGGACTGGGACTAGCTGTTTTTGGTACATCTGGAGGAATTCAGCTGTGAATCCATCTGGTCTGGGCTGGGGTTTTTTTTTTTTTTTTGATAGGTTTTGTATAACTGATTCAATTTTGGAACTTGATATTGGTTTGTTTAGGGTGTTAATTTATTCCTGATTTGATTTTGAGTTTGTGTGTTTCCAGGAATTTATCACTTTTTTTCTAGATTTTATAGTTTGTGTGGATAGAGGTGTTCATTATAGTCTCTGTGGATCTTTTGTTATTTCCATGGGATCAGTTGTAATATCACCTTTGTCATTCTGATTGTACTTATTTTGATCTCTCTTTTACTTTGTTAATCTAGCTAGTGGTCTAAAGATCTTGTTTATCCTTTCAAATAACAAACTTTTGGTTTTATATATTCTTTGTATGAATTTTTGGCTGTCAACTTCACTCAGTTGTTCTCTGATTTTCTTCTGCTAGCTTCGGTGTTGTTCTTGTTTTCTAGTTCCTCTAGGTGCAATGTTAGATTGTAAATATGAGATCTTTCTATTTGAAGTAGGTGTTTAGCACCATAAACTTTCCTCTTAGCTCTGCTTTTGCTGTCTGTAAGAGATTTTGGTATTTTGTCATTCTGTTTTCATTTATTTCTAATAATTTTTTTTCTACCTTAATTTCACTGTTTACCCAAAAGTCATTCATGAGAAAGTTGCCTAATTTCCATGTAATTGTGTGATTTTGAGAGATCTTCACATTCTGTTCTGTTTTTGTTTCACCGTGGTCTGACAGTGTGGTTGGTATGATTTCAATTTTTTTGAGTTTATTGAGACTTGCTTTATGAACATATGATCAATCTTGGAGTATGTTATGTGTGCATATGAAAAGAATGAATATTCTATGGGTGACAGGTGGGGTGTTCTGTAAATGTATATTATGTCCAATTGGTCAAGTGTTGAATTTAAGCTTATAATGTCTTTGTTAGTTTTCTGCCTCGATGATCTGTCTAACGCTGCCAGTGGGATGTTGAAGTGCCCTCTATTATTGTGTGGCTAAGTCTTTTCATAGGTCTGGATGCACTTGTTTATGAATATTAGTTCTCCAGTATTGGTGCATATATATTTAGGATAGTTAAGTCTTCTTGTTAAATTGAACCCTTTATCATATGTAATACCTTTCATTGTCCTTTTTTACTGTTGTTGCTTTAACGTCTCTTTTATCTGATATAAGAACAGTGATGCCTGCTCTTTTTTGTATTATGTTTGCATAATGCATACTATGAAATATTATAAGGCTCTTTAAAAGGCAGGAGGCCAATCTCTTTGTTTTAACATACATAGAGTTTCAAGACATATGTCTAAGTGGAAAATCTACACTGCTCAAAGCCAATGTACATAGTGAAGATATTCTCATGTAGGTAGAGCTGAGCCTCAGCTTCAACCAAGGTAGCTCATATTATCCATGTTTTTTTCCCCATCTAACTCTTTTAATAGTTGTATAGGGTAAAAAGCATTATCTTTACTTATTTACAATGAGAAACTGAGCAGAAAGAGGTTAAGTAGCTTAAGTTTACACAACTAGTCAGAGATGAAAACCTCAGTTTCACCACAAAGCCTGTACTCCTAACCATTATGATATGTTGTCTTTACAATTTAGCTGTATTTTGGTCAAATGAGACAAACATGGGAAAACACTGTAAGACTGTAAAAATGTAGGACACTAAGAAGGAACTATAAAAAAAAAGTTGGCTGGGTGTGGTGGTTCACCCCTATAATCCAGCACTTTGAGAGGCTGAGGCGGACAGATCACCTTGAAGTCAGGAGTTCAAGACCAACCTGGCCAACATGGTGAAACGCCATCTCTACAAAAATGCAAAAATTAGCCGGGCATGATGGCGGGTGCCTATAATTCCAGCTACTCGGGAGGCTGAGGCGGGAGAAGCACTTGAACCTGGGAGGTGGAGGTTGCAGTGAGCCAAGATCACACCACTGCACTCCAGCATGGGTGACAGAGCAAGACACCACCTCAAAAAAAAAAAAAAAAAAAAAGTTGAGTCTGTGAGTGAGAATAAAGGATGTCATTGTACCATTTGAGAAGGTATTTTAACATATTTTTTTAGTGTCTTATTAAAAATCTGATTCTTTCTAGGTTAAATAATAATATTTGGGCATTGGGAGCCAACTTAGCATGGTTTTATTTTAGCATTGATATGTGAGATACACAAAGGTTAGAATTTTCCTGAAAGATACAAGTACTGTAAGTCTTCACTTAATATCCCCATAGGTTCTTGGAAACTGTGACTTGGAGTAAAACAACTTAGAACAAAACCAATTTTGTTTTTCTCATCAACATGGACTAAAACAAAGTGACTTGAGGATATTTTGTCGGTCATTTCACTTAAAGTTGCAGTTTCCAAGAACCTATAAATGAGGTTAAGTGTGGATTTACTATAGAGGTAGAAGAGAACGGAGCTTGAAGACCAGCCTCTAGAAACTGAATCCTTCCCAAAGAAGGGCAATTCTGTTTCTTATTGATATTAAAATCTCCCTAAGATGTGTAGAGAACATTGAAATAAAAAGCAATTTTGAAAATATTGTATATACCCCAGAGAAAAGAAATTCCTTGAATGCCAACAGCTGAAGGTAGAGGACAGTGGTAGAAACATATTTTATTCAATGATTCAAGAGTTTGATTCATACTGTAGGATAATTTATTGACAACACTGATAGAGGAATCTATCACAAAATGTGATATTAATAATCTTTCTTTGTATTTTTTAAATTTACTGATCTGAAATTTTGAAATGTAAAATAACGAACAGATATAAAAAACTAATTTCTTTTTCATTTCTGTTAGCCATAAACTTAGACTTCCAAAGGGAACAAAAATGTGAACATACTATTAAACATTTGCAAAGTTTCTACATCTCTTTACTGATTTGCACAAACTTTTCAGGAAAGAAAAGTAGAATTCCTATTTTGCTCATGAGAAAACATATTAGACCAACTGTAAACAAAATATTACATAACAATTCATAAATATTGAAGAAGTATTTCTAACCATAGGAATTACAATGGTAACTGGAGGGTGTAATCCAGTTAATACATTTGATTAATATGTAATTACTGGGTAGTAATATTAATTTAGAGACATTCCCTAGGAATAATATAGAAATTTACATTAGTATTCTTGTGATTTCCCTACTTTTCTCTCATTAATATAAAATCTAAATTGTGAATTTTAAGGATGAATAATCATGATACACGTGTTTCTGGTATTCATTCATTCATTCAATCAATCCACACCCAAGAGACTAATCTAGCACAGATAATGTGCCAGGCACTGTTCTAGATGTTGAGGACACAGTAGCAAAAAGGTAGAAAAGGACTGTGGCATCATCTAGCCCAGAGTTGATGACACTGGACAATTAAATAATAATGAGCAAAGGTTGTATAGGACCGGTCTGTGAAATATACAAGGGTAGGGCAAAGGTTGTGATGGGACCAATTAGAAATATTTACGAAGAAGACTTAACTTTTGAAATCACGCAGGAAGAGGGTTTATACTGTTGCTGGTCATTTATAGGAGGGCTGTTTCTCCTGAAGTTAGAACTTGGAAACATCTATAATGTTTACTTCAGAAGAAAAATTAAACATTTCCCCTAATTCAGGTTGGCTTTTATTTTAAAGGAAGAGAGTTGAGATGGCTGCAGACTTGTGCCATGCTGACCCAAACCTGTGGCACTAAGTGAACATCAAAGAATTTATCATGCTGAAATTAAAATATCCCTGCCCAACACCAATACTAAAATATCCCTGCCCAATACATGAATGGTTATATGTGTTTAACACCAGGCAATCGGCATTTAAAAATGCACTTTAAAGGAACCTGGAAAATCCTGTTAAAATTTAACTATCAGTTACATATCTTTTTTAAAACTTGTGACTTTACAATTATATTTAACTTGGAACAAATAGACTCCTTACTGTCTCATCTTAAAAGAAGATGAATGTCTTAACTCTTTTGGCCAAGTGCAGTGACAAAATACCACATAATGAACTATTGGCTGTCAAAAAACCAAGCAATACCAATTGCAAAACACTGAGAAATAGAAATTGGGCAATGATGAAGTGTTCATTGACTTAATCCTCCAAACTAATTTTGCATAAAATTTAGAACTTCCTTAAATTCAAAACCAGGGAAGAAAACATCAAGACATGAAAAACTATGCAAAGATAAAGATTGTTATACCCTTTCCTTTATACATGATTATCCTTTTAATACATGTGTTGGAAATAAATTTGTGTTGTATCTATGCAGAAGAAAGTAAGAAATTGAAGGATTTATGTTCTTCATGTTTTTATCCTCTTGTAATAGCCATATTAATCCAAATTTAAAAGATGCCAATAGCTGGGTTTAAGAGACATCATCACACTGAAAAGGTGGACTCTGTTATAACCACTTATTAAAAACAAACCAAGCCAAACTTGTGGTCTAAAAATTGAGAACAGATGATGCTTAATAAGCATGAAATGCTTTTGGTGTTACAAACGAGAACCAGGTGTGGAGATAAGCAGCTTGGAGCTGAGCACGGCCACCTACAAGCAGGGCTCATCCTCCTCCCAGGAAGTGACAGTTGGTCATCAACGACGTAGTTCATTAACTACACAGCTTGGCCACCATGTTGTCTTCCTGGGGTGAGATGTCCAACTGCAAAGGAAAAATAAAACATTGAAAAGCAGAGAATGTGAAGACTGTCTTTCAAAAAATACATGTGTTCTGAAATCAAACTACCTAAGAGAAGACAGGGAAGAAATGTATGAATTGCTCAATGGCAAAGCAATTAATAGAACTTTTGGATAAGTGGCTGCTTCTTCCATATCCAATACCTAACTGCTCAGTCACGATGGGAACCAAATTATCAGCAAGATGATTCTGACTTTCTTAATAAACCTCCTTTGCTGAATCCTGGGAGAAAACTAGGTGACCTCAGGCAAGTAAGTTCATCTCTATGGGTCTCAGTTTTCTCTTTTATAAAATGTGGGGGTAATTATCTAAGGTCACTCTCAGCAATAGGACTCTATGGCATTATCTTCAAAATGTGTATGTGCAGTGAAACAATTAAAAGAAGATTTTTCTGTTTCACTAGATGTTCAGCTTTAGCCACCAAAACTTTCTACATTACTGGCTCTGACTTCAAAGGAGAAAGATAAACAAATATGTTGCCCAAGAAAAAAACCAGTCCTGCTCCTTTCCCCTCTATTCATATAAACTCATTAAAGAAAAGTTCTCTGAGCCTATTTCCCAACTGTTCAGCAATGGGTCAATATTAAATAATCTACACCTGGTTGAGAAATGGTAGAAGGTAGAGCGTCTATGGAGACATGGACTCTGCTCTCAAGGGGCTGACAATGCCGTGGTTCAGCGGTTTCCAGTTTTCAACAGACGCTAGAGTCATCAGAAGGGCTTATTAAAACACAGATAACTGGGAACTACCTTTAGAGTTTCGAATTCAGTAAGCCTGGGGTGGGGACCAAGGATTTGCATTTCTAATAAGTTCCCAGGTGATGCTGTTGCTGCTGGTCCAGGACTCTCACTTTAAGAATGATTGCACACTGAACCTAAAGATGCCAGTAATCTAGGTGAACAAACATGACATTGTTATCTCAGCATCCTCGTTATTTTTTTTTGTGTATGGCTTAGATCACAGTACTCTGTGAGGAACCAGGGAATACAAACAGCTTCAAATATGGAGATATCTTTCAAGCTATATCCCTACTGTTTTGCTGTATTTGAATAGGACTAAAGACATACTGAAGAGGAGTCTTTAGTCTTATTGACAAGCGATAGTGTTGACGTTAAAGCTGAATCAGCTGCCACCCCCACCTCTGTTCTCAGAATGACTACACAAGTGTTGGGGCTCCTTAATCAGAATCGTTAAGAATGTCAAGACAGTAACAATAGAGCATTAAACCAAGTATAGGGCCCTGTGTGACTGTCTAGGTCTTATGCCCATGAAACTGACCTGACACATTCTTATCCCGTCATTCTAAGAACAAGAGTATAGTTCTGTAAGAACCAGCTGCTAGGAGTCTAAGAGTGGCTTTGAAGGACAGCAGGGAAGGCAGGGACAAGTGCAGCTTCCACCTGGGAGTAACTGAGAACATCATCAGTAGCAACGATGAAATACCTACTAAATTTAGTCCATTGCATCATTCAAAGAGAATTAATATGCAGCTTTTACCCTACAGGAATTCTTAATTTGTTTGAAAAATAAAATATACATTTAAGGACTGATATATTTTAAGCCTCATCAGGACAAGGACATATCAGTTTTATTTATCATTGTATACCTAGGATCTAGCATGATGCTTAAACAAAGTTGATGCTCATTAAGTATTAAGTGAAGGAGAGAATTTATCTCTAGTGGCTATCCTCTGTCAACAGGCAGGGTGTCCAATTGAAGAGTGAGAATTCTCTGTACTTAGAATGAGAATGTTTACTGTTCCAGGACAGAAAGCAGTTAGTTCCTGTAACATATTCAGTACTTAACAAATATTTAGTGAATTAAGTTGGATTGAATTGCAGAAGACAAAGCACAAACCAGTGAAGAAAGAACTCATCATCAAAATAAAAAATACAACTTGAAGCCATAAGACCTGGGTTTGAATACCAGTTCTATCAATCACCATTTGTAAAAATTAATACCTCTGGCCACTTACCTGGAACCTCACTTTTAACCTTTTGACCTGAGGAAATGAGAAAAGTGAGAGAATATATAGTGGCATACCCCAATTTTCTGGATATTTAGTTAACTCTTGTTCTACAGAAATATAAAGAGGTGAGGAGAGTCAATTTCAGGCTTTGGTAGTTGGTGAATTCTTCCTGGTATGAAAAGGGCAAAATTAGAGATGCAGAATTTAGCTATGGAGCTGTGAGAGAGTGGAAAAAGATGGAGGTTATGGCTCTTGAACTCAAATACTTATACAAGGCCCACTGAAAGTCACATTAACTAGTTGGAGCTGTGGCTTGAACAGTACAAGCCCCATCTATAAGTAGTAGTCATTTGTCATTGAGGGTCCACCATGGCCCAAATCTATACATTCTCATGATATCTCCCAATTTTTAAAAGCTGGCAACTAAGTTGAAGCTAGAAAAACACTATAGTGTTGGGAAAAGTAGTACTTGTAGGCAATATCTAGACTCTGGGCTGCAAGTAAACCATCTCTGGCTTAGAAGGAGGGATATGCTTGCAGTGGTTGAGCTTAGTTGAAGCCGGGCAGGGATGTGGCCAGGGCAGTGAAGAGGAGTCAGAATCCTTGAGTGGCAGGCTCTGCTGGACATCAGAGATCAAAGACAATTTTTGACATGTATTCCACTCATACATTCATTCATTCATTTGACAAATATTTAGGAATATTAAGCAATGGGTACATATAATTGAGTGTCTTAGTTGTCTTGGGTTGCCATAACAACAGAAATCTATTTCTTAGGGTGCCAGTGTGGTCAGGTTCTGGGGAGGGCTCTTTTTCTGGCTCTGTGCTCACTTTACCTTTCCTTTGTGCATGCTGAGAAGACAGAGAGAAAGAAGAGAAAGATCTCTGGTGTCTCTTCTTATAAGGGCACTTATCTCATCTGGGGGCCTCATCCTGATGACCTCATCCAACCCTAATTATCTCCTAAAGGTCCCAATTCAAAATACCATCACATTGCACATTAGTGTTTCAACATGGATGTAACTGGGGGCACAAATATTAAGTCCATTGCAATGGGTAACATGTGACCCTACTCTAAAGCAATGTTTAGTCTAGTTAGGAAGATTAGATTATATTTTTATTTGTTTTTGAATCTTTGCTAGAATATGCCATACAAAGCTACAGATAAACCATTGAGAATCCAGGTAAATAATTTCTGTGACATGCTGGGCTAGGAGAAGAAGATATCTGAAAAATCTTTAAGGAGAAGATGGTTTTTATGTCATGTCTCAAGTCTGTAAATTTAAACACAAAGAGATGGGTGGGGATTCTAGAAAAGGGAACAACATGAATAAAGACTTAAATGTTGAAGGGAAATAATAGGAAACACTGGGAAGTTATATTTGGCTGAACGCAGGATGGCCATTGGCCAGATCCTGGAGTCATTTAAATTTTAGGCTAAAGGGTTTGGATTGGATTGTATGGGTAGTGGGGTCATTGATTTTTGGGTGAGGAGTAATATAATAAAAACCATGTTGTGGGATGATTCATCTGAGTGTAATGCACAGGATGATGTGGAAGAAAGGGAGAAGACAGCCATGAAATTCTTAGAGATCCTAGTAATACTCTTGGTGAGAATAATAGATGCTTGACCAGTGTAGTGGCAGACAGAATGGAGAAGGAAAAAATTACACAAGACATTTAGGATTCCAGATGGATTCGCTAACAGTCCCACTAAGGGGTAAGTGGAAGAAATAAATCAAAGACGACTCTGGGGTTTTAAGTCTGGCTAATTAGATGATGCTGGTCACCCAAACACAAACTGGGAATGTAAAAGCAGAAGCAGGCCTGGAAGGGGCCCCGGGGGAGAGTAGGGGTACACATGGGGAATTCTACTGTGTGCATGCTGAATTTGAGGTACCAGTATGACAGATTGAACAGAGAAAGAGATAATAATAGAGAGGAGAGGCAGGGCCACAGATGTACATTTGGGAGTCATTTACATGGTGGCAATCTTTGATGTCCTGGTAGGGAATAGAGTGTCCCAAGAGAGAATGAAGGAAGACAAGAAGATGGCTAATGACCCAATCATGCTGATGGGGGAATTTAGTCATTTACGGACCAAAACAGGTTGAAGACTAGGGTAAGAATGGTAGTCAGGGAGATCAGAAAGAGTCACAGTGGTGCAGGGTCTCATATGCTTTTGCAAAGAAAGTTTCAAGAAAAAGCAGGCAGATGATCAGCGGTTTTGAGTGCTACCAGGACATCAGGGAGCTTGAGGACTGAGAAATGGCCACTGGGTTTGGCAACGAGAAACTCACTGGTGACTTTTGAGAACAGCATCAGAAGCAGCTGAGTTGCAACATTTTCCCTAAGCTACAAAGAGGTCCTGCTTTGAGCGCCTTTCACCTTCACAGGTAAGTAAGTACATGTGCATTCACGTAACAAATTCAATGCACACACACACAACAAATTCAACTCAATGCAGAAGGGGAATAGACATTCACAAATGCTTTATACAATTTTTCTTGTCATCTTAGGCAAAAGGGGTACACAATGCTCTGGTAAATACAAGACTAAAGACCGAATGGTGGTATTTGAAACTAACCAATAAATAGTGAAACAATTCTTTCAGTTCCATTCCAATTCAGAAGATTTATGCGTCTCAAAGAACACAAGCTATGAGCTGGAGCTGCCCTGTAAGTAGGACCCTCTGACTGAACAATTGCTCAGTGAGCAGCCTCTTTTCTGTGAGCTGGGTCTGGCAGCCAAATATGTTTATGAGACTTTTTTAAAGCTCTGCAAAGGCCTAAAGGCTGAAGGCACACAGAGAGGACGTGTATTTACCCTGTAATGTCATTATGGAGATCTCACTCACTTTCCAGGCCTTACTGCTATGGGACAGGAAAATTGCAACTGAAGACAGTTGGAAACGCCAACAATTGCTGGGATTTTCTGCACTGGGTTTTGTTTTGAAAAGTGCTGAAAGTGTTAATGTACCCAAAAGCTGCCAACTGCAGCCTCAACCTGGATGAACCCTGTGCTGGGAGAGAGGGGTTGGAGAGCCTTTTATTCATTTGGTAATTATACAGCAATGGGCATTTCATGCATTTTTAGAAATGGAGAGTGGAATGAGAAGAGAAAGGCAGGCACTTAGTGCAGGGAAAGCTCTGGTCGCGTGGCTTGGCATCACAGGCACCACCGCAGTCTCTTTGGGGGCAGCCTGTTCGGCCCTGGCCCTGGCTGGCACAGGGTATGAGAAGAAATGAGAGGGCAACCTGGCATTTTCTTATTTGTTTATTTTAACCTCTCAGGCCTGCTGAAAACAACTGGAATCTTCTGAGTTGCTGAAAGCACATAGGCTTCTTTGATGGAGCTCTTGGCCCCTGCCACCCTAAAGCCAAAGGGGCTCATTGATTAAGTTGTCGGGTGACCATGCCCTCTGTGAATTCAGGTCAGACCAGAGGCCATGAGGCAATGGTGAAGAGCTGGAAGGTAACTGTCCCTAATGTAATCTTTACCATAGCCTCCAAAGCGAACATGAAGGAGTATTCCACTGAAATCCAGACTGAAAGTCGGGAAGCGTTTTGAGTCTGGGCATCTGCCTGTGTTACTTAGCAAAGGAAATGTTGGGAAAGCAGAGATAAAAAGGTAGAAAGGCATGATTCAACACAGCTGGAGAGAATCCATGCAGATAGCCAGCACAAGGGTTAAAGGGAAATCCAGGGCCTTTTTGTTTTTTCAATGATGATGAGGAGGGGCTCAGGCTGGAGGTTGGTGGAGTGTGCACATTAGTTCACACCACATGCAGGCTACTGATCAGATTCTCTTTGGTGATCCCGTGGAATGAGCTGGTGGGCCAGCGACCTCCATCGGACTATCTTTTGTGCTTTTGCTTTTCTTCTAGAAGGAAAGGAGAAGGGACTCAGAGAATAAGCTGTTAACTTGTGGACTCAGTAGTTTAGGCTGGCTTTGACTTGAGTCCCAGGCATGTGAGGGGTCTACACCCTTCAGCTCCCTGTGTGCTTTGTGGTTCCTGTTGACAAATTGAACCAAATATTATAGAAGCTCATCAGGTTCCCAACAAGTTTATTCTAAATTAATTAGATGAGGTTTATTGCTATTGGGAAAATTCACTGGGCTTGGATATGGAGAAATCTGAGAGTTTCAATACCCCCAAACATTATTGGAAGGTTAGATTTACCAATAATTAGCAATAAGTACCAGACCAAGCTATTTATTCGCCCTTTCTCAATGACAAAGAGCTACAGTATACTGAACATTTGCTACCTACTGAGCATTGTGCAAAGCACTTTACTGGAATTACCCACGATTTTCTTCACAATACTCGAATGACAAAGGTACTTGGTAATCTGCCAGTCCCTATTTTACAGAAACGGCTAATTGTATGAATTTGAGACTCAATTTATCTTCCATAATATAAGGGGTTGGAATAGAATGATTTAAAAATGCCTTCCAATTCTGATATTTATCTGGGGTTTAAGTTGCAGAAGAGTACCAACAATTACTTTCTGGAAATTAGCAAGAATCAATTGGGGTAGAGGAAAAAGTGATCTAAACAACTTGAAATTATTTGTAGATAAAATATACCCTGCTATCAAAAGCAATTTCTTACACATCTTTAGTAATTAATAGTTTTAACAGTAGACTTTGCCATTGTCTTAGTTTCATAGGGCTGTCACAATAAAATACCACAGACTAGGGGGCTTAAAAAACAGAAATTTATTTTTTCACAGTTTTAGAGGCTTGAAGTGCAAGATCAAAGTGTTGGCAGGTTTGGTTTCTCCTGAGGCTCTCTCCTTAGATTGAAGACAACTGTCCTCTCACAAGGCCTCATGTGGGCTTTATGTACACACATCCTGGTGTCTCTTCCTGTGTCCAGATTTCCTCTTTGATATGGTTTGGCTGTGTCCCTACCCAAAATCTCATCTTAAATTGTAATCCTAATTGTAATCTCCACATGCTAGGGGAGGGAACTTGTGGTAGGTGATTAGATCATGAAAGTAGTTCCCCCATGCTGTTCTTGTGATACTGAGTGAGTTCTCACAAGATCTGATGGTTTTATAAGGGGCTTTTCCTCCACTTCACTCTGCACTTCTCTCTCCGGCTAACTTGTGAAAAAGGATATATTTGCTTTCCCTTCCACTATGATTGTAAGTTTCCTGAGGCCTCCCCAGCCATGTGGAATAGTGAATCAATTAAATCTCTTTTCTTTATAAATTACCCAGTCTTAGGTATTTCTTCATAGCAGTGTGAGAATGGACTAATACACTCTTCTTATTAGGTTACCAGACAGATTGGATTAAGGATCATCTAAATGGCCCCATTTTAACTTAATTACCTCTTTAAAGTCCTTATCTCCAAATATGGTCATATTCTGAGGTACTTGGGGTTAGAGCTCCAACATATAAATTTGGGGGTTGGGGCGCAATTCAACCCATAACAGACATACCAATCGACATTGAGTATCAGCAAGTCAGATAGTATTTTTGTGGTTATTTTACAGGTGAGGAAATTGAAACCCAGAAGTATTAAGCAATAAACCTAAAGTTATACAGCTGGTAAGTGGCAAGACTGAGACTAGGACAAAGTTTCCAGACCCAAATCTAATGATCCTTGTATAAGACCACACTTCTTCTTGAATGTCATTTAGAGAGTCTCCCTTACTCCCTGAATGGCCAAAAAATTTCATCTCTTAAATATGAAGTGATAAACTTCTGGCTGTTTAGTAGTCACTTGCAGCTTGGACACTAAGGAAGAAGTTGAATCACATCTGCTTTCCACGAAAAGAATTACTGTTAACACAAAATCCTGATATAACAGGATCAAGAGAATGATACAATTCCAAATTTTCCTCTGAGGTTTATGATACCCTATGTTTTATGTAAGCATGAAACTATTGTTCCAAAATCATTAAAAATTGTGTGAATTTTATATGCTAAAGGTGGCCACAGATACAGCCCAATTCACATCTTGGTTTTTGGAGGCTTCTATAAAGGAGAATAACTCAAGTAAAAAATTGTGTGACAGTAAGTGGTAGAAGGAGAGGAGCAAAAATAGTCAGCAGGAAATAAATATTAGATCCTCCTCCCATCCCACCAATATAAGTAGTTTGCTGTAGGTTTCAACATTTATGGGAGCCCCTTTGAGAATGTTTTTGCAGAAAAATGTGCATACATATACTAAATATTGCTGCAAAATATTGGAGGTTCACAGAGCTCCTAAAGTTCACCCATAAGCTTTTTCTTTATGGGAATTTGAGGATGTTTTTCTTGATTTGGACATAAAACAACTCTGGGAGTAGAAAAAGTATGGTGTGGTGGAAAGACAAGAAATCTAGTTCTGTCATTATATTGTATGACCCTCAGTGTTTCAGTGTTCAGTTTTGTCACTCATATAAGGATAAGGCATGACTTCTAAGGCTATACCAATTAATCTTTCATGAATCTAGATTTCATGTATATCAGAGTTGAATATTGCCATTTCTCTAGTAGATGATTGAAGGGGTGTAATAAACCACTAAATAGTTGTTTTACCTCATGTTCCTAGAAGTGAGAGAAGATAAATATTTATAATCAAATACTAAATAAGTATATTACACCAGCAGCTATTTAGGCCTGATTGCTATAAAATTCTAAGCAGACAGCTCTGAGTACCAAGTGGTAACCCTACCCCAGTCCTTCTCATACCACGTAGTTTCCCTTTGAAAGAACTTGAGGGTATTTCTCTGCCTTTCCAAGAAGAGAAAAGAGTTTTGCTAGATCCCTTTTGAGGAAAGACAGATCTAGGAACCCTGGATATTTCAGACCAAGTTTCATCCTGAAAAGACTGGCACCTGGGGGCAGATATCTGATGTTGAACTTACTGAGAACACTGAAGGATTTTTCTTAGATCTTCTCTTCTTGAACCACAGAATCTTCTTCTTTTCAAATTCCCCAGAAAACAGTTTCTGAGGTCCACCAAGTACCCAATGTTCTCTACTGAGTCTCAATTGTTTTTTCATTTTGAGACGGAGTCTTGCTCTGTCACCCAGGCTGGAGTACAGTGGTGGGATCTCAGCTCACTGCAACCTCCACCTCCAGGGTTCAAGCGATTCTCCTGCCTCAGCCTCTCAAGTAGCTGAGACTACAGTTGTGTGCCACCATGCCTGACTAAGTTTTTGTATTTTTAGTAGAGACGGGTTTTCATCATGTTAGCTAGGATGGTGGTCTCAATCTCCTGAACTTGTGATCCACCTGCCTTGGCCTCCCAAAGTGCTGGGATTATAGGCGTGAGCCACTGCACCTAGCACCCTGAGTCTCAATTTGACTCACCAAATTGACTCCTGCTGCCTCTCCCAAGCTACAAAATATGGTCTTCTGCCTCTCAGCTATAGAACCTGGACCTACTTCTCTCAGGTGACACCTGTCTCTCCATCTCCTAAACCCTATCCTTTTGGTTCTTTAGCATCTCCCAAACAAGTGCCAAAGACTACTGACTCCCTTGAATACTTCTCATGTCCTAGATACTCTGAGTCACGTTATGCCAAGTTGCCAAATCACATCAGTTTACACTGCTACCGGTGTGATTTGGAAGTAAACCAAATTTACTTAATATTTAAGAAATTTAAAATTATCTAATTGAAATTTTCTAACAATCAGATAATTTTAAACTTCTTAAAATATTCATCAGCAAGTAAAAGATGTATGAGTGTGTGTATATATACATACCTAGGACAAGCTCTGTCAACCATTCCATGTCTCAGTCTCACTGTATTAGCCTCTGCCTGTTCCCACTGCCTTGGTGAACCATATCGTCTGAGACCATAGCTCGTGAATGCCCAAGACTGGCAGGCTGCTTTCTAGTATGCAAGTAACTCCTCTCACTGGCTGAGCTGATGCCTGCCAAACAGTCTT
Organism: Aotus nancymaae; assembly: GCF_030222135.1. Lineage (NCBI taxonomy): Eukaryota > Metazoa > Chordata > Mammalia > Primates > Aotidae > Aotus > Aotus nancymaae. Next base: position 32,312,006 of record NW_026988425.1, read on the forward strand.
CTTAGGTTGATTGTAAATGTTATTTAAACCACACAAGAGAAATAGTCTATACATTGATGAAATAAGAGGGTGAAAAGAGAATTAATGCAATACTTTAAAAAATTAAATGAAAATGAACTTGTAAGACAAATGCTAGTAAGTCAGTATTGGCAGGACAACTTGAAAAAGATTGGAAAGACTATAAAAATATAGAAGAAATCTGCACTTGTATTTCCACTTTAAAGAAGCTGAAATTAGAAATTATAGATGATGTATTGGGAGGATGGTATATGCAGAAAAACTGTGTAGAACTCTAATTAGAGAATTTATATTTTATATATGTGTTCTGGATACTACACCTTTATCAAATAGATGATTTGTAATGTTTTTTCATTTGTTGGATTGTCCTTTTCTTTTTAAATATTTATTTCATTTTTTAAATTGACACACAATGATTGTATGTATTCATGGTGTATGTAGTGATGTTTCAATATATAATATATAATGATCAGATCAGGTAATTGGCGTATCCATCATCTGAAACATTTATCATTGTTTTTCTTTTCTTTTTTATTTTGAGACAGAATCTGGCTCTGTTGCGCAGGCTGGAGTGCGCTTTGTCTCCCAGTTCAAGCAATTCTCCTGCCTCAGCCTCCCAAGTAGCTGTGATTACAGGCATGAGCCTCTGTGCCTGGCCCAAACATTTGTCATCTCTCTGTGTTGGGAATATTCGGTATCCTTTTTCTAGCTATTTGAAACTTGATAATATATTATTGTTTACTATAGTCATCTTATAGCAGTATAGAACACCAGAACTTGCTTCTCCTATCTAGCTGTAATTTCATAACCTTTAACAAATCTACTCTGTTCCCTTCCTGTCATCTAGAACAGGTGTCCCTAATCGCCAGGCTGTAGACTGGTATGGATCCATGGTTTGCTAGGAACCAGGCTGCGCAGCAGGAGGTGAGCGGCAGGTCAGTGAGCATTGCTCCCTGAGCTCCGACTCCTGTCAGATCAGCAGAGGCATTAGATTCTCAAAGGAGCCACAAACCTCACTGTGAACTGCACATACTAGGGATCGAGGTTGCATTCTCCTTATGAGAATTAAATGTCTGATGATCTGAGGTGGAACAGTTTCATCCCGGAACCATCCCCCAACCCCATCTCCCACCCCCATCCATGGAAAGATTGTCTTCCCTGAAACTGATCCCTGGTGCCAAAAAGGTTGAAAACTGCTGCTCTAGAACTCTCTGTTCTACATTTTACTTTTATGAAATCAACTTTTTTTTAGCTTCCACGTATGAGAGGGAACATTTCCGTTTCTGGCTTATTTTACCGAACATAATGTTCTTCAGTTGCATCCATGTCTTTTTCATGGCTGAATAGCATTCCACTGTGTGAATATACCACATTTTCTTTAACCATTCATCTGTTCTTGCGTGCCTAGGTTGATTCCATATCTTGGCTATTGTGAATAGTGCTGCAATAAACGTAGGGGTGCAGTTGCCTTTTCAATATACTAATTTTCTTTTCTTTGGATAAATGCCAAGTAATGAGATTAGTGGATCATATGATAATTCCATTTTTGGTTTTCTAGAGGAACCTCCATACTGTTCTCCATAGTGCTTATACTAGTTTACTCCTACCAACAGTGTGTAAGAGCTTCCTTTTCTCTGCATCCTCACGAGGCATTTGCTATTTTTTGTCTTTTGGATAATAGCCATCCTAAGTGTGGTGAGATGATACCTCACTGGGGTTTTAATTTGCATTTCCCTGATGATTAGTGACGTTGAGCATTTTTTCATCTATTTTATTGGTCATAGGTATGTCTTCTTTTGAGAAATGTATGTTCAGATCATTTGCCCATTTTTAAATGGGATTATTTGTTGTTGTCATTGAAATGTTTGAGTGCCTTGTGTATTTTGGAAATTAATTCCCTGTTGGATACATAGTTGGAAAATATTTAATTCCATTCTGTAGGTTGTCTTTTCACTCTGTTGATTGTTTCCTTTGCTGTGCAGAATGTTTTTAGTTTGATATGGTCCCATTTGTTTATTTTTGCTTTTGTTACCTGTGCTTTTGAGGTCTTATTCATAAAATCTTTTCCCAGATTAATGTCTTGAAGCATTTCCCCTATGTTTTCTTATAGCAGTTCCATAGTTTCATGTCTTATATTTAGATCTTGGATCTAAGTTGGGTTCATTTTTGAATAGGGTGAGAGGTGAGGGTCTAGTTTCATTCTTCTGCATATAGATATCCATTTTTCCCAATACCATTTATTGAAGAAACCGCCCTTCTCCCAATTAGTGTTCTTGGCACCTTTGTCAAAAATTACTTGGCTGTAGATACCTGGATTAATTTCTGGGATCTCTATTCTGTTCCACTGGACTACATGTCTGTTTTTTATGCCTATACCATGATGTTTTGGTTACTATAATTTTGTAGTGTATTTTAAAGTTTGGTAGTGTGATGGTATGTCCACCTTTATTCTTTTTCCTTAGGATTGCTTTGGCTATTAGGGGTCTTTTGTCATTTCGTACAAATTTCAGGATTAAAAAAAATTCTGTGAAGAATGTCACTGACTTTCTTCTATCTATCTATCTATTTATATCTATATTTATGTCTATATCTCATCTATTAATTGATATAGGAATATCAAATAGACATCTATTGGTAGACAGATATTCTTCAAGAGACAGAGCCTGGTTCTGCTGCTCAGGCTGGACTGCAGTGGCACAATCATAGCTCACTGTAACCTTGACTCCTAAGCTCAAGCAATCCTCCTGCTTCAGCCTCTCAAGTAGCTAGCACACCAGCACACCTACCTAATTTTTAAAAAAGTTTTTTTTTTAAGAGGTGAAGTATTGCTATGTTGCTCAGACTGGTCTTGAATTCTTGGCTTCAAGTGATCCTCCTGCCTCAGCACCCTGAGTAGCTGGGATTGCAGGTGTTAGCTACTGTACCCAATTATCATTGGTGTCTTGATAGGGATTGCAATGAATCTATCACTTGCTTTGGGTAGCATGGTCATGTTAACAATATTGATTCTTCTGTTCCATGAGCATGAGATGTTTTTCTATTTGTTTCTACATTCTTCAATTTCTTTCATCAGTGTTTTGTAGTTTTCCTTATAGAGAGGTGTTTTACCTCCTTGCTTACATTCTTCCTAGGTATTTTATTATTTTGTAGCTATTGTAAATGTGATTGCCTTCTTGACAACTTTTTCAGCTAGCTTGTTGTTCATGTATAGAAACACTACTGATTTTTGTATATCAATTTTATATCCTGCAACTTTATTGAATTCAGTTATTGATTCTAAGGGTTTTTTTTTTTTTTTTTTTTTTTTTTGTAGAGTCTTTAGGTTTTTCTGTACAGAAGATCATGTTATCTGTAAACAGGGACATCTAACTTCTTCTTTTCCAATTCAGAAGCTCTTTATTTGTTTCTCTTGGCTAATTGCTCTGGCTCAGACTTCCCATACTAAGTTGAATAAGAGTTGTGAGAGTGGGCATCCTTGTATTGTTCTAGTTCTTAAAAAAAAAAAAGGTTTCAGGCTTTCCCCATTCCATATGATATTGGTTGTGGATTTGTCATAGATGGCCTTTATTATGTTGAGGTATTTTTCCTTCTATACCTAATGTATTAAGAGTTTTTATTATGAAGCGATGTTGAATTTTATCAAATGCTTTTTTTCTGCATCTATTGAGATGATTATATGATCTTGCCCTTTATTCTACTGATGTGATGCATGGTGTAAATTGATTAGCATATGTTGAATCATTCTTGTATTCTTGAGATAAATCTTACTTGATTACGATGTATTATCTTTTTAATGTGTTTTTGGATTCCTTTTCCCTCATTTAGTTGAAGATTTTTGCATGTATATTCATTAGGAATACTGGACAATAGTTTTATTTTTTTGTGTATGGTCCTTGTTTGGTCTTGGTATCAGGGTTATCTTGGCCTCATAGAATGAGTTAGAAAGAATGTTCTCTGCTTCAGTTTTTTTTTATTCTTTTTTTTTTTTTTTTTTTTTTTTTAAATTCTTCTCTAAAGTTTGCAGTAGAATTTGATGGTGAAGCAATGTGGTCCTGAACTTTTATTTGTTGGGAAAGTTTTTATGACTGATTCAATCTTGTTACTTGTTATCGGTCTGTTCAGGTATCCTATTTCTTCTTGACTCAATCTTAGCAGGTTGTATGTGTCCAGGAATTTATTCATTTCTTCCAGGTTTTGGAATTTATTGGCACATAGTTGCTCTTAGTAGTCTCTAATGATCCTTTGTAATTCTGTGGTATCCATTGTGATGTCTCCTTTTTCACTTCTGATTTATTTATTTATATCTTCTTTCTCTTTTTTTTAAGTCTAGCTAATGACTTGTCGATTTTGTTTATCTTTTCAAAAAGCCAACCTTTTGTTTTGTTGATCTTTTGTATTTTTGTAGTCTCAATTTTATTTCTTCTCTAATATTTATTGTTTAATTTATTCTAGTAATTTTGGATTTAGTTTGTTCTTGCTTTTCTGGTTTCATGGATACATCATTAGGTTGTTTATTTGAAATCTTTCTAGTTTTTTGATAGAGATACTTATCACTATAAACTTGCCTGTTAGTACTGCTTTTGCTGTGTCCCATAAGTGTTAATATGGTATTTTATGTTTCTATTTCCATTTGTTTAAAGGAATTTTAAAATTTTATTCTTAATTTCTCCTCTCACCCATTGGTCATTCAGGAACATGTTGTTTAATTTCCATGTATTTGTATAGTTTCAAATGTTTCATTATTAATGTCTAGTTTTATTCCATTGTGGTCAGTTAAGATACTTGATATAATTTCAATGAAAAAGTTTTTAAGACTTGTTTTGTGTCCTAGTATATGATCAATCCTGAAGAATGTTCCGTATGCTGATGAAAAAAATAGTGTATTCTTCAGCTATTGTGTGAAATATTCTGTAAAAGTCTATTAGACCCGCTTGTTATATGATGAAATTTAAATCCAATTTTTTGGTTGATTTTCTGTCTAAATGTCTTGTCCAATGCTGAGAGTGGGGTGTTGAAGTTCCCCACTGTCTTGTACTGGTGGTCTATCTCTCCCTTTAGATCCAATAACATTTGCCTTATATCTCCGGGTGCTCTAGTGTTAGACACATACATACTTACAATTGTTATATTCTCTTGCTTAATAAATCCCTTTATTATATAATTTCCTTCTTTGTCTATTTTTGCAGCTTTTGACTTAAAATCTGTTTGTCTGATATCAGTATAGTTACTCCCACTTGATCTTGGTTTCCGTGGAATATCTTTTTCAAACCCTTCACTTTCAGTCTAAGTGTGTTTTTATAGGTGAGGTGAGTTTCTTATAGGCAGTGTAGAGCTGGGTCTTATTTTTTAAATTCATTCAGGCAGTCTGTATCTTTATTTTCTTTTTTAAAACAATTTATTTATTTGTTTTTTAAAGAGAGATAAGTTCTTTCTATGTTGCCCAGGCTGGTCTGGAACTCGTGGGCTCAAGCAATCCTCCTGCTTTGGCCTCCTAGAATGCTAGGATTACAGGCATGAGCCACCACGCTAGCCCATCTATATATCTTTTAAATGGGAAATTTAATCTGTTTACATTCAAGGTTATTGTTGATAGGTAAGGACTTAACTCCTTGAAATAAAATATCATTTTGTTGACTTTTTTCTGGTTGTTTTGTATATTCTTTGTTCCTTACTTCCCCTCTTATTGTTTATCTTTGTAGTTGAGCAGTTTTCTATATTTATAAGGTTTGATTCCTTTCTCTTGTGTATCTGTTTTACCAGTAAATTTTATAGTTTTGCATGTTTTCATGATGGTAGTTACTGTCTTTCAGTTCCAGATATAAGACTTTCTTGAGCATTTATTGTAAAGCTGGTCTAGTGATAATGAATTCACTTAGTTTTTGCTTGTCTGTGGAATCTTTTGTTTCTGAAGGGTAGCTTTGCTGGGTATTATATTCTTGGCTAGCAGTTTTGTTTTGTTTTATTTATTTGATTATATCATCCCACTCTAGTGTATCATACCATGCTCTGTTCTGCAGCAGACTTTAGCAGAGGCTTAATTCTTTTTTTTTTTTTTTAATTGAAAAAGTACCACTGTATTTTTGGGGTCTTTATCTGTAAGCACTATTGAGTTGTGAATGTTGAAAAGAAATTAGGGTTACAGCCCTAATTTTCTTCTAAGAATTCCATTATTAGTCTAACAGAGATTTACTTATATATGATTTGACATCTTTTTCTTGCTGCTTTTAGAATTCTTTCCTTGTCTTTGACATTTGACAACTTGACTATAATGTTCTATGATTAGGACCTGTTTGGATTGAATATATTTTGGCTTCTTTGAGCTTCTGGAACCTGGATGTCCATCTCTCCCAACACTTGGGAAGCTTTTAGTACTATTTTATTAAATATGTTTTCCTTACCTTTACCCTTCTCTTTACCATCAGGAATTCCCATAATATGAATATTTGTTTACTTAATGATGTCCCATAAATCATGTAGGTTTTTTAATTATTATTTTTCATTTTTGGTCTGCCTGTGTTATTCCAAAACACCTGTCTGCAAGTTCAGAAATTCTTTCTTCTGCTTGGTTTAGTCTGTTGTTGAAGCTCTCAACTGTATTTTTTATTTCACTCATTGAATTTTTCTGCTCTAGGATTTCTGTTTGGTTCTTTTTTATGGTATCTATCTCTTTGTTGAACTTCTCATTGTTTTCTGATTTCATTGAATTGTCTATCTGTATTCTATTTTATTTCACTGTTTCTTTAAGATCATTATTTTGAATTCTTTTTTTCTGGCATTTCATATATTTCCTTATGATTGGAGACTATTACCAGAGAATCATTGTTTTTCTTTGGAATTGTCATATTTCTTTGCTTTTCTATGCTTGATGTATCCTACCTTAATTTCTACACATCTGGTGGAAAAGTTGCTTCTTCAAATTTTATGAAGCAAGTTTCATAGAAAAAGGCTTATTCATGTGAATGAGTCTTGGAATATCAGTTTTGTGAGTGGTGCATTGATCTTGGTTCTAGGTGGACACATTGGTGTAGTGTCAGTGTAGTTTCTTTTTCTGTAATCCACATGAATGATATTTATGAGTGTCTCAGTGGCTTAGGCTGAGAGAGTTTGTGGTGGCAGTGATGTGGCTTTGCTGAGTGTGGGCTTGCCAGGTTGCTTCTCAGGTTGGGGTGCATGTGTGTACATGGTGGGTCAATGAACTTGGGGTCTGGCTCATGGGGCTGTTATTCTGGCTTGGAGTATGCTATCTTTTGATGCACAAAATTTTTTAATTTTATAAAGTCTAATTTATCTATTTTTTTTCTTTCTTTGCTTATACTTTTGTTGTCATATCTAAGAAATCAAATCCAAGGTCATAAAAATTTATTCCAATCCTTTCTTCTAAGAGATTTATAGTTTTTGTTCTTACATTTAGATTGTTGATCAATTTTGAATTATGTTTATATTAGTCTGTTCAGGCTGCATGAGAAAATACCATAGACCATAGATAGACTGGGTGAAAAGCATCAAGTCACAACTTTATTTCTCACATTTGTGGAAGCTGGGACATCTAAAACTAAGGTTCCAGCATGATCAATTTCTAGTTGGAACTTCTTCCTGGCCTGAATCTTCTCACTGTGTCTTCATAGTGAAGAGAGAGATCTCTTGTATCCCCTCCAGTAAAGGCACTAATTCAATCAAAGGCCCTAGCCTCATGATCTAACTCTAATGATCTCCCCCAAACCTCATCTCCAAATATCATCACATTGGGATTAGAACTTCAATGTATGAATTTTGAGGAGGACAGAAACATTCATACCATGATAATCCTTGTGTACTATTTGAGGTAAGGGTCTGACTTCACTGTTAGGTCATGTGGATTTCCAGTTACCCTAGCACCATTTATAGAAGAGACTATTCTTTCCCTATTGAATGGTCTTGGCATCCTTGTTGAAAATCAGTTTGATCATAGATGTTTGGATTTATTTCTGGACTCAAAATTTTATTCTATTGATCTATATGTTCATCTTTATGCTGGTATCATACCATTTTATTTATTGTAGCTTTATAGTACGTTTTGAAATTGGGAAGTGTGAGCACTCCAACTTTGTTTTCAAGCTAATGTTGGTGATTTGAGTTCACTTATAATTTCATATGAATTTTAGGAACAGCTTTTCCATTTCTGCCAAAAATTACTATTGGGATTTTTATATCGATTGTGTTGAATCTGTATGTTGCTTTGGGAAGTATTGCCATCCTAACAATGTGAAGTCTTCCAGCCCATGAATATTAGGGTATTTTTCCATTTATTCAAATATTCTTTAATTTCTTTTGGCAATGTTTTGTAGTTTTAGTGTACAAATCTTGCACCATCTTTGTTAAATGTATTGCTAAGTACTTTGTTCTTCTTGATGCTACTGTAAATGGAATTGTTTTCTTAATTTCTTTTTTGATTATTTATTGTTAGTGTATAGAAACTTGTATTTTAAAAAAGGCTTTAAATACACAAGAAGAGATGTGTAAATGAGCATTTGTTCATATATTTTAGTTAGAATAAATGTTTAAAGTAAATATCTTTAATGAGGATTTTCTCTAAATTTGATGAGTATCTGATTCTCAGTTAACCAACCAACCACTCTAATTGATCACATTTGAGAAATCTATGCTATATTTTAATAATTTATATTTTCATAATATATTTATATATTTCAAAAATATAATCAACATATTAATTATAAATATTATTTTTGTTACTATTGATACTTTTTGCCAGTCAAAAGTTCACTGGGCTAAATATAACTTACTTAGCTAAGAACTCACATAGATGAATGGTGAAATGATCTTTACCCAGAATTTACTGCCTTTGGTATTCAAATAAAATACGTTTCAAGTATTAATTGTGTGGTCTTCTCTTCCCTCACAGGTGTGGAAAAGCACCAGATAGAAGGGGAAGAAGCTCAGGATCGAGGCTTAGATACTAACTCTGAACTTACAATCTATATGATCTCAGTTAAGCAGGCCATTTTGTGATTCTGAGATTTAGTTTTTCTCATCTGCTAAATGGGAAAACAAAAACTACTTTACAGAGTTCTAAGAATTAAATGGGACGTCTTCTATGAAAATCCCTGGTACAAGGGAGGCCTTTAAGAAGGTAAGGGTGATTTTGAGAGATTTACCAAATAATGTTTATTTATGATTTCACCTATTTATTCCCTTAAGTCCAACTTTGGGACCAAAAACAAGTGTGCAGAATGCCTATGCTGTACATAAAGTATGTGCTGAACAAATGCTGCTTTTTACATGATTAATGAGGGGTCAGTGTTCCTGTTTTTGGCCATGTAACCCAGGAAAGTTAACTGGCCTAGAACAGAGATCAGGCCTCTGTCTTGGCTCCATTATCACTGCCCTCATAAACTGAGAAGATTAATGAATTTTATTCTATGAAGGCAGAGGAAGAGAATCTCCAGGATTCTGAGATATTTTCCTGTAGACACATGGCTTATGTATATCAAAAGCCCTTCATAAACTGGCTACTTGTGAATGATTCTCATATAATTCTAGGTTAGCTTTACCTGAAACATTTAATAACTGGTACATTTCTTTGTTACCCACCATCTTTTCAATATTATCCAGTCTTAGGACATAAAACCCAAACTGAAAGGAGAGGTACTGTTATTTTAGTGTTTTCATGGGTGCAGAATTTTTGAATGGTTCTGCTATAATATGAAATATTATTTGAGCTTTTAGAAAAAGAAAGTATCTTTGGAAAGATCATGTATGATTGGGATAAGTTGTTCCAGTAAGATGTCTAGGACATGGTTCAGAAGGTGAAAATATATACCATATGACATGTGAATCTCACTAAATAGAAGGAATCCAGGAGCTTTAACAGATGTTTTGGTAAAGCAGGTTTCTTGGATGGAGCCAAAACCCCCAGGTAATAGGCCAGCTTGTTTGATCAGAGAAATTAGAAATGGCGTAAAGAATGTTGTGCCTGGATGAATTGGTTGAGCCAAGAAGGCCATTTGAAAGAAATTAAGCTTGTTGCATTGCTTGGAATTCTCATATACAACATGTTCTTGGCAGAAGCATCAAGCTGCCATGTAACACAGATGAAGAAGATTTTCTTTACTGATAGGTGCTTTTTAACAAATATAATGAATGAAATGAACTTGAGAAAGTTAGCAAAAATTAAATGTGTGTCATTATGGATGGCTCTGAGAGAGAAAACATAAATGATAAGCAATTGTATTTTTCCTGTTGGGTGCTATGTATTGTCTCAAGTATAGAATGGAGTTGGCTTCTCTGTCTTACCCTTCTGAAATTCTTCCCAACATCTGGATGGCAACAGCTTGTGAACAAGCTAGCTCTTCTTTTCCCCAAACTTAAGTAATGAACCTCATTCCCTTCTCTGAGCAAGAAAACATAGATTTCATAAATGTTAGTTTTGTGATTTATTAATAAGTGGTAACAACAGTGCATCTCCTAGTGACTAAAGGTGGGAACAGAACTGGAGAATAAATGGAATTGTTCATAGAAACCGAAGGTCAGAAAGAATTATGAATTAATTTATATTTTGTGATCAACCAGCAGTAACTATAACAGGATTTGGGTTGACTGGCAACAATTCAGTTTAGAAGTTATTTTTCATGGAAGAACACTTTGGAAATCAGCATAGTCTAGGCTATAGTCTGTTAACTAACAACCCCAAAATCTCAGCAGTTTAAGACACACACAAGTTTTCTTTCTTGCCCTCATTACATAGTCACTCAAGGACCCAGTCTGATGAAGGTTTTACCACTTTACAAGCTATGTACAATTTGAAGTATGTGACCTCCATTGCTACAACAGAAGAGAGAATTGCAGGTCTTTCATGGACAAATGCTTTGATGTTACTTCTTCTCATAATCAGTTGGCAATTAGTAATCAGATGTCCCCATCTGCCTGCAAGGGAGTAGATGAATGTAATTCTTCTGTGTGTCTGGAAGGAGAAAGGAACCCATTTTAGAGAAGCTGCACTGTAGAAAGGAATAAAATAAAAAAGAAATGAAGACAAGAAAATGCACATTTATTTAAAGATAAAGGAACTTCCAATGTCTTGCAGTTACCCTTGAGATAAGACCTAAACCCATTCCCCTGGTCTATGTATCTGTACAAGATGTGGCCACTGCCAAAAAATATGTCAAATTAAATGTTAGGAGCTGTGTCAACACAAGTGGCTGATTGAATAAATTTTTTATTTTAGAACTGATTATTTGGCCAAAACATAGAAGGTTCTTGGCCTCAAATTGTAAAGCTAAGAAAACTAAACTAAATTTTTTTAGTCTGGGGAGGGGATCCCAGATTTGTAGTTTTAATTGAGTTTTCATAAGTATAGTTTGAAATAAGCTTTGCTACCTTTAATGGAACATGTAATTATGGATTGGGTGACAGGAACACAGTATGTTTCTTTTGGATTATAAACTGGAACTTCAGATGCCTTTCTTGAAGATTTTGAAAAACTGATCCATTATATACATACATAAATGCCTGGCCTTTGGCCTTCCTATGAAGTGATCTGCCAGTTCATAAAGTACTGTTCTGTTCCCAGGCTTCAGGGTATTAAGAATGTACGTGTTCATTTGTTTGAAATTATCTGAATTTCTGGGCTTCCATGCTCACCCTTAACTCTTTCCTTTTTGACCTGTTCTGCATATCTTGGTATATTTATGAAGGACTTTTTAGATGTAAGTTTGAGGGAGGAGATTCTTTAATCTCTGTAGTTTTCATCAATAGAGTGCCATTTTCCTTGGAATTACTGTTTTTCCCTATGGCCTTGAACATGGCTTGCTATTGAGTGGTCTAGCCTCCTGACCTATTAGGACATATAATTAGAAAAAGACTTGTCTCCACTTGCATTTTTCAAGCCGTTCCTTATATTTCTATAACATCTTAATGAAACCATCATTGTTTTTGTTTTTTTTTTTTGGTTTCTTTTTTGCACAGAAGCCCACTTGACTTCTCTTGGGAACCTACTCTAATACTTCATTGCTCTTGTTCATGAGAACATTATTTTTCCTAATATCTAGTCTAAATGTTTCTTTCCTTAGATGAAGGCTTTCTGTCCCCCATTTTTTGAAACTACAAGTGATTCCCTTTCTCCACTGAAGAGTAAACTTTATACCTAATGGCTAGAATGTCAAACAAACATTAATCTTGTCTCCTGCCTCTTTACAGATGGAGGAATGCCCAAAAGCAATTTAGCTTTAGACAGCAGATGTATTTGTGTAGTGTTCTTTAACCTCTGATTCATCTTCTCAAATCATCTTGGGTTAGGCTTCATTTCTTAAAGATTCCGACAGCATAAGAATCTACCTTGAAACTTCATAATCATTCCATACTCTACATTTTGTTTTAAATTATGTCTCTCCCTTACATAAGCTACCTACTGTGAAAAGGATACTTACACATTTGCAAAGGACCATTTATTTGCCTCAGCAATACATGTATCAGGTTTGAAATTTTCTCTTCGTAGATAGGGCCTACTCTAAGACCACTTAATATGCAAAAAATTCATACTTTCCAAAGGGCTATGTAAGGGGCAATTGTTCACATCCAGGCAAACCTCCCCACTTTCCCCCACTCCAAACACACATACACACGGGCCAGTCGCATGGAAATTCCACCTTTGGGAATGTAGCCCTTAGGGATAAGTAGCTCAAGATTTTAATATAGACCTTCTGAGAGGCCACTGGAAATTCTTTTTTTTGAAGATGACCATTGGCTTTTATTTTTATTTTTTCTATTTCTGCAAAAACACCATTAGGATATTTTAGGATATTTAATATAGGTTTCAGCTAAAATATGACTGCAGATGCAACTGCATAATTTTTCATGGTGAAAACTTGCGAAGTTTATTATACTCATCTGTCAGTCTCTACAACCCATCCTTGGCCCACTGGACACTCCCTTGGATTCTCTTCTGGCACTTCACTGCCATTTGTTTAAACCTAAATTCAGTTTGCCACGTGTTGAAGACTACTCCTATTCTGTGTTTCTTTTCTTTTTTTGAAAGAAAGAAAGAGAAAAAGAATGAAGAAGAGGAAGAAAAAGGAAGAGAAAGAGAGAGAGAGAATGGAAGTATTGCTTTCTTGCCCAGGCTAGAATGCAGTTTAGTAATGGGTATTGAAAACCTCTTTTATACCAATAATTATACTTAATGATGTAGACAGGAAGGAATAAGGGAAGAAAATAACAAACAAGCAGCCAACCAATATTTCATTTAAACCTATGAAATGCTATGCGATTACTGAGGAGTGATTTACTTCCAATTATGTAGTCACTTTTGGAATAGGTGTGAGGTGGTAATGTATGTTTTGTGTATTTGAAGTGGAGAGTTCTATAAATGTTTATTAAGTTTACTTGTTCCGGGTCTGAGTTCAAGTCCTGGAGGTCCTTGTTAATTTTCTGTCTCGTTTATCTACAGAATCGTTAGCTCTTCTTGTTACATTGATCCTTTTGCCATTATGTAATGTCCTTCTTTGCCTCTTTTGATCTTTGTTGCTTTAAAGTCTACTTTATCAGAGGCAAGAATTGCATCTCTTGCTTTTTATTTATTTGTTTATTTTTACTCTCTGTTTGGTTGGTAAATCTTCCTCCTTCTCTTTGTTTTGAGTCTTTGTGTATCGTTGCATGTGAGATGGGTCTGGATGCAGCACACCGATGGGTTTTGGCTTTTTGTCCAATTAGAATATATATAAGTTTAATACTGCCATTTGATGCTAGCTGTCTGTTTTGCCCATTAGTTGGTGTAAATTTTTTATTGTGTTAATGCTCTTTGCTTTTTGATATATTTTTGGAAAGGCTGATATTGGTTGTTCCTTTATATGTATAGTGCTTCTTTCAGAAGCTCTTGTAAAGCAGGCCTGGTGGTGGTGAAGTCTCTAAATACTTGTTTGTTTCCAAAAGATTTAATTTTTCCTTCACTTGTAAAGCTTAGTTTGGCTGGATATGAAATTCTGGGTTGAAAGTTCTTTTCTTTAAGGATGTTAAATATTGGTCCCCATTCTTTTCTGGCTTGTAGGGTTTCTGCTGAGAGATCTGCTGTAAGTCTGATAGGTTTCCCTTTATGGGTAACCTGACCTTTCTCTCTGGCTGCCCTTAGTATTTTCTCCTTCATTTCAACCCTAATAAATCTGGCAATTATGTGTCTTGGGGTTGGTCTTCTTGAAGAATATCTTTGTGGTGTTCTCTGTATTACCTGGAGTTGAATATTACCCTGCTTTGCTAGGTTGAGAAAGTTTTCCTGAATGATATCCTGAAGAGTATTTTCCAACTTGGATTCATTCTCTTCATCACATTCAAGTACACCTATCAAACGTAAATTAGGTCTTTTCACATAGTCCCATATTTCCTGGAGACTTTGCTCATTCATTTTTATCCTTTTTTCTCCAATCTTGTCTTCTCGTTTCATTTCACTAAGCTGGTCCTTGACACCTGATATCCTTTCTTCTGCTTAATCAATTCGACTGCTTAAACTTGTGCATACTTTGCGAAGTTCTTGTGTTGTGTTTTTCAGCTCCATCAATTCCTCTCTAAATTGTCAATTCTCTTTAACATTTCGTCAAATCTTTTTTCAAGGTTCTTAGTTTCCTTGCATTGGGTTAGAACAAGTTCTTTTAATTCACAGAAGTTTCTTATCACCCACCTTTTGAAACCTGCTTCTGTTATTGGAACACACTCATTCTCCATTAAGCCTTGTTCCATTACTGATGAGGAATTGTGATCCCCTGTAGAGGGAGAGGCATTCCGATTTTGAGTATTCTCTGCCTTTTTAGGCTGGTTTCTTCCCTTCATTATATATTTATCCCTCTGTCATCTTTGTAATTACCGACTTTCTAAGTAGGTCTCTGAGCGGACGTCCAACTTGTTGATTCCCAGCGCCAAAATCTGAGCCATCCACTGCACCGGCCAAAACAGCGGTGTTAAGATTGATGGTGCTTTTCTGCCCGGGAATCTCCGGACTCTGCACCAAGAACTGCCGCGCTAAGGTGCCAGCAAAACAGCCGTGCCAGCCACAGGAGTCGCTCTGGCGACCCGTGGGGCTCCTCCGCTGGGAATCTCTTGGTCCGTGAGCAACAAAATTTCGTCTGAAAGTGTGGCGTCCTCTCATTCTCTGCACTTTCACTGAGAGCTACGAGCCCAAGCTGCTAACGATCAGCCATCTTGGATCTCCCTCCCCTGTGTTTGGAAATTCTTGATACTCTTTTCGCACTTTTATTACCAAACTAAGTGGGGTGGGGGGTGGAATTTCAATTATAAAGACCTGAAAATAGAATAAGCTAGTACTTTGAGCCAGCAATTATTTATTCTTTTTAATATGAATTAGTTTGATCTATTCTTTATTGTTAAGATAGTTCATTGAGGACTGGGCGCGGTGGCTCACACCTGTAATCCCAGCACTTTGGGAGGCCTAGGCAGGTGGATCACGAGGTCAAGAGATCGAGACCATCCTGGTCAACATGGTGAAACCCCGTCTCTACTAAAAATACAAAAAATTAGCTGGGCATGGTGGCGCGTGCCTGTAATCCCAGCTACTCAGGAGGCTGAGGCGGGAGAATTGCCTGAACCCAGGAGGTGGAGGTTTCGGTGAGCCGAGATCGTGCCATTGCACTCCAGCCTGGATAACAAGAGTGAAACTCCATCTCAAAAAAAAAAAAAGGTAGTTCATTGAAATCTTATTTTTGAGCTAGTGGGGATTTTAATAAAAAGATGATAATTGTTCTTCTTCTTGGAAGATGGTGGTGATGACTAGCACAAGACAATTTGTGAGTGAGAGGGAAGGCTGACCAGTGAAAGACACTTTAATAAGGGGTTGGTGAGGATAAAGGCAGAAGAATTGCATAGAAAAGCAACTGCCCTCCATCCCAACTTAAATCTGTTGCACTCTCTTTTATTCATGCACTAGAAAAATTCTTAAAGCTATATTGAGATTACTGAGTTGCTTGTCTGTTACCCCCAGTCAATTCTTTCAGGATAGAAAGAAGGATACTGTGCTGTGGGGGATGAATATGAATGAGATAACAGGAGTATAGAGGTCTGGAGGAATCGAAATATAAATAATTTCATAATACCATCTACAGAAAGTAAAGCCAAATGAAATTAGAATGAAATACCCAAGTATCTAAGAAGATTTTCAATGATGCTGAAGGTAGCATGTCAAAATGTGGAGTACACTACACGAAGACATTGAAATGGGGTGAAAAGTGTTGAGAAACATTGCTCCAGATGTTGGGATGCACACCTCATGGAAGTGAATAAAAGGAGTTAGATGGTCCAGAGAAGATCAAGTAAGTTTAAACGGTCTGTTGAAAGAAATGATAACAATGACAATGATTATGATGATGATGTCGCTGGCAGGCAACATTTACTAAGCATTTGCTATGTGCCAATCACTGTGTTGAATCCTTTTTACAAATTATTATTTGGTCCTCACAGCAACTCTATTAAGTTAAAAAAATAATTCGAAAATAATATTTATTATTATTTATTTTATTATTCCCAATTTACAGATTCAATAAGAAACAGCTCTGTTGCTTAGATAGTTGAAGTAAATTGTCCAAGGTGACAAAGCTAGGAAATAGAGAAGGCAGAAGTTGAAGACTTGCATCCTAACTTGAGATAATAACTCATTTCCCTTTATCCCAGACAATGTAGGCTTATATAGGTTGGAAAACTCATGAGCAGAAGAACTTGATTATTGGCTATTTCTCTAATAGTCGTACCATCAACACTTCCCTGTAAAACTTCTTTGTGGACAGTATTATACCTTGTGAAAGGGCTGTCAATGGTTAAAACTGTGTAGATTGCAGCTATGAATGTTTATAACGTTTGCTTCCTGCAGCATGCTACCACACTGGGACTTCATGTCATTGCCCTCAGCTTATTACAAGGATCCAAGTTAGGGAATTTCATATCTATGGTGTTTTGCCTGATGTAAATGTGTTACCACTCATTAAGTTATGGCAGGCAAACACAATTTTTTTAATATACTTTAAGTTCTGGGGCACACGTGCAGAACATGCAGGTTTGTTACATAGGTATACACATGCCATGGTTGTTTGCTGCACCCATCAACCCGTCATCTACATTAGATATTTCTCCTAATGCTATCCCTTTCCTAGCCCTCCAACCACCCAACAGGCCCTGGTGTGTGATGTTCCCCTTCCTGTGTCCATGTGATCTCATTGTCCAACTCCCACTTATGAGTGAGAACATATGGTGTTTGGTTTTCTGTTTCTCTGTTAGTTTGCTGAGAATGATGGTTTCCAGCTTCATCCATATCCCTGCAAAGGACATGAACTCATCCGTTTTTATGGCTACATAGTATTCCATGGTGTATATGTGCCACATTTTCTTTATCAGTCTATCATTGTCGGGGATTTGGGTTTGTTCCAAGTCTTTGTTATTGTGAATAGTGCTGCAATACATATAGGTGTGCATGTGTCTTTATAGTAGAATGATTTATAATCCTTTGGCTATATACTCAGTAATGGGATTGCTGGGTCAAATGGTATTTCTAGTTCTAGATTTTTGAGGAATCACCACCCTGTCTTCCACAATGGTTGAACTAATTTACACTCCCACAAAAAGTGTAAAAGTGTGCCTATTTCTCCACATCTTCTCTAGCATCTGTTTTTTCTTAACTTTTAAATAATCACCATTCTAACTGGGGTGAAATGGTATCTAATTGTGGTTTTGATTTGCATTTCTCTAATGACCAGTGATGATCAGCTTTTTTTCAAATGTTCGTTGGCCGCATAAATGTCTTCTTTTGAGAAGTGTCTAATCTTTCACCTACTTTTTGATGGGGTTGTTTATTTTTCTTTTGTAAATTTGTTTAAGTTCTTTGTAGATTCTGGATATTAGTCCTTTGTCAGATGGATAGATTGAAAAAATATTCTCACATTCTGTAGGTTGTCTGTTCACGCTGATGATAGCTTCTTATGCTGTGCAGAAGCTCTTAAGTTTTATTAGATCCCATTTGTCAATTTTGGCTTTTGTTGCCACTGCTTTTTGTGTTTTAGTCATGAATTCTTTGCCCATGCCTATGTCCTGAACGGTATTGCCTAGGTTTTCTTCTAGGGTTTTTACAGTTTTAGGTTTTACATTTAAGTCTTTAATCCATCTTGAGTTAGTTTTTGTATAAAGGTGTAAGGAAGGGGTCCAGTTTCAGTTTTCTGCAAATGGCTAGCTGAGTATCCCTATTTATTAAATAGGGAATCCTTTCTTCATTGCTTGTTTTTGTCATGTTTGTCAAAGATCAAATGGTTGTAGATGTGTGGTGTTATTTCTAAGGTCTTTGTTCTGTTCCATTGCTCCATATATCTGTTTTGGTACCAATACCACGATGTTTTGGTTACTGTAGCCTTATAGTACAATTTGAAGTCAGGTAGTGTGATGCCTCCAGCTTTTTTCTTTTTGCTTAGGATTCTCTTGGCTATATGGGCTCTTTTCTGGTTCCATATGAAATTTAAAGTAGCTTTTTCTAATTCTATGAAGGAAGTCAATGGTAGCTGGATAGAGATAGCATTGAATCTATAAATTACTTTGGGCAGTATGACCATTTTCACAATATTGAATCTTCCTATCCATGAGCATGGAATGTTTTTCCATTTGTTTGTGTTCTCTCTTATTTCTTTGAGCAATGGTTTGTAGTTCTCCTTGAAGAGGTCCTTCATACCCCTTGTAAGTTGTATTCCTAGGTATTTTATTCTCTTTGTAGCAATTGTGAATGGGAGTTCATTCATGATTTGACTCTCTGTTTGTCTATTATTGGTGTATAGAAATGCTTGTGATCCTTGCACATTGATTTTGTATCCTGAGACTTTGCTTAAGTTGTTTATCAGCTTAAGAAGATTTAGGGCTGAGGCGATGGTGTTTTCTAAATATACAATCATGTCATCTGCAAACAGAGACAATTTGACTTCCTCTCTTCCTATTCGAATACCTTTATTTCTTTCTTTTGCCTGATTGCACTGGTGAGAACTTCCAATACTATGTTGAATAGGAGTGATGAGAGAGGTCATCCTTGTCTTGTGCTGGTTTTCAAAGGCAATATTTCCAGCTTTTGCACATTCAGTATGATATTGGCTATGGGTTTGTCATAAATAGCTCTTATTATTTTGAGATACTTGCCATCAATGCATAGTTTATTGAGAGTTTTTAGCATGAAATGGTGTTGAATTTTATTTAAGGCCCTTTCTGTATCTATTGAGATAATCATATGGTTTTTGTCATTGATTCTGTTTATGTGATGGATTATGCTTATTGATTTGCATATGTTGAACCAACCTTGAATCCCAGGGATGAAGCTGACTTGATTGTGGTGGATAAGCATTATGATGTACTACTGGATTCGGTTTGCAAGTATTTTATTGAGGATTTTCCCATCGATGTTTATCAGGAATATTGGTCTGGAATTTTTCTTTGTTGTGTCTCTGCCAGGTTTTGGTATCAGGATGATGTTGGCCTCATAAAATAAGTTAGGAAGAAGTTCCCGTTTTTCTCTTGTTCAGAATAATTTCAGAAAGAATGGTACCAGCTCCTCTTTCTACCTCTGGTATAATTCAGCTGTGAATCTGTCTGGTCCTGGGCTTTTTTTGATTGGTAGGCTATTAATTACTACCTCAATTTCAGAACTTGTTATTGGTCTATTCAGGGATCTCCTTCTTCCTGGTTTAGTCTTGGGAGGGTGTATGTATCCAGGAACTTATCTATTTCTTCTAGATTTTCTAGTTTATTTGTGTAGAGGTGTTTATAGTACTCTCTGATGATAGTTTGTATTTCTGTGGGATCATTGGTCATATCTCTTTATCATTTCTTATTGTGTCTATTTTATTCTTCTTCTTTATATTCTTTATTAGTCTGGCTAGTGATTTATCTGTTTTCAAAAAACCAGCTCCTGGATTCATTGATTTTTTTGAAGGATTTTATAATGTCTCTATGTTCTTCGGTTCTGCTCTAATCTCACTTACTTCTTGTCTTCTGCTAGTTTTTGAATTTGTTTGCTCTTGCTTCTCTAGTTCTTTTAATTGTGACGTTAGGATGTTGATTTTAGATCTTTCCCACTTTCTTCTGTGGGCATTTAGTGCTATAAATTTCTCTCTAAACACTGCTTTAGCTGTGTCCCAAAGATTCTGGTATGTTGTATCTTTGTTCTCATTAGTTTCAAAGAACTCGTTTAGTTCTTCCTTAATTTCATTATTTATCCAGTCATCATTCAGGAGCAGATTGTTCAGTTTCCATGTAGTTGTGTGGTTTTGAGTGAACTTCTTAATCCTGAGTTCTAATTTGATTACACTGTGGTCTGAGAGACTTTTTTGATTTCCTTTCTTTTGGATTTGCTGAGAAGTGTTTCACTTCCAATTATGTGGTCAATTTTAGAATAAGTACAATGTGGTGCTGAGAAGAATGTATATTCTGTTGATTTAGGGTGAAGAGTTCTGTAGAAGTCTATTAGGTCTGCTTGGTTCAGAGCTGAGTTCAAGCCCTGAATATCCTTGTTAATTTTCTGCCTCCTTGATCTATCTAATATTGACAGTGGGGTGTTAAAGTCTCCCACTATTATTGTGTGGGAGTCTAAGTCTCTTTGTAGATCTCTAAGAACTTGTTTTATGAATCTGGGTACTCCTGTATTGAGTGCATGTATATTTAGGATAGTTAACACTTCTTGTTGCATTGATCCCTTACCATTATGTAATGCCCTTCTTTGACTTTTTGATCTTGTTGGTTTAAAGTTTGTTTTATTAGAGACTAGGACTGCGACCACTGCTTTTTTTTCCTTCCATTTGCTTGGTAAATATTCCTCCATCCCTTTATTTTGAGCTTATGTGCTCTTTGCACATGAGACAGGTCTCCTGAATACAGCACACTGATGGGTGTTGATTCTTTATCTAATTTGACAGTCTGTGTCTTTTAACTGGGGGCATTTAGCCCATTTACATTTAAGGTTAATATTGTTATGTGTGAATTCGATCCTGCCATTGTGATGCTAGCTGGTTATTTTGCCCATTAGTTGATGCAGTTTCTTCATAGCATCTAAAATTTGGTATGTTTTTGCAGTGGTTGGTACTGGTTGTTCCTTTCCATGTTATTGCCTCCTCCAGGAGCTCTTCTAAGGCAGGCCTGGTGGTGACAAAATCTGTCAGCATTTGCTTGTCTGTAATGGATTTTATTTCTCCTTGGCTTATGAAGCTTACTTTGGCTCCTAGCCCTCTGGGCCTGTGATGGGAGGGGCTGCTCTGAAGGTCTCTGACAGGCCCTGGAGACATTTTCCGTATTGTCTTGGTGATTAACATTTGACTCCTCTTTACTTATGCAAATTACTATAGCCAGCTTGAGGTGGCTTGAGCTTCTCCCCAGAAAATGGATTTTTCTTTTCTACTACAGGGTCAGGCTGCAAATTTTCCAAACTTTTATTCTCTGCTTCCCCTTTAAACATAAGTTTCAATTTCAGATTATCTCTCTCAAGTTCGAAGTTCCACAGCTCTCTAGGGCAAGGGCAAAATGCCACCAGTCTCTTTGCTAAGGCATGTCAAGGGTGACCTTTGCCTCATTTCCTAATGAGTTCCTCATTTCCATCTGAGACCATCTCAGCCTGGACTTCATTGTTCATATCACTATCAGCATATTGGTCAAACCATTCAAGAAGTCTTTAAGGAGTTCCAAATTTTCCCACATCTTCCTGTCTTCTTCTGGCCCTCTGACTGTTCTGACCTCTGCCTGTTACCAAGTTCCAAAGTTGCTTTCGCATTTTTGGGTATATTTATAGCAGCACACCATTCTACTGGTACCAATATACTTTATTAGTCCATGTTGATACTGCTATAAAGAACGGTCTGAGAATGGGTAATTTATGAAAGAAAGAGGTTTAATTGTCACTGTTCAGCATGGCTTGGAGGCCTCAGGAAACTTACAGTCATGGTGGAAGGCAAAGAGGAAGCAAGGCACCTTCTTCACAAGGTCATGGGAAGGAAAAGTGTTCAGTGAAGGGGGAAGAGCACCTTATAAAACCATCAGATCTTGTGAGGACTTACTCACTATTATGAGAATAGCATGGGGGATATTGCCCCTATGATTCAGTTACCTCCACCTGGTCTCTCCCTTGACATGTGGTGATTATGGGGACTATGGGGATTACAATTCAAGATGAGATTTGAGTGAAGACACAAATCCATATCAAAGGACTGTTTGTACTCACTACTAGGAATTAAATAATATTTGGCCTATAATAATGCACTCATGTTTTTGAGGAGGGTAGTGTAGACCAGATTCCTCTGAAAGCAAAGCCAGAGATTAAGAGTTGTATTTTGGAAGTGATTCTGGGGAAAGATGGGGGAGTGAAACAGAAAAAGGGAAAAAGCCAACACAAAGATGTGCAGTTCATTTGAAAACCACTGTAGGAAACCGGGACTTGATTTTGCTGGGAAGTTCTGAGGAGCCTCTTGAAATGTGCCTTAGACTTGTCTAGAGGAGGGATAAGCAAACTACAGCCTCCAGGGCAAATCTGTCTAGCCATCTATTTTTGTAAATAAAATTTTATTAGAACATAGCCTCAAAATTAATTTCTGTTATTTTCTATATCTGTTTTTAGGCTATGATGGCAGAGTTGAATAGTTATAAAAGAAACTGTATGGCCCACAAAGCATAAATTATTCTGAATTTTGCCCTTTATAGAAAAAGCTTGCTGACCTCTGCTATAAAGGATGAGAGTAGAAAACATTTATCCATTAGCTTTCCTTCCCAGTGGTCAAGGGTTACTTCAGTGGAGTTAACTGCCCCACCCTCTGGGTCACTGTCATGTAGTAAGCAGATTCCCACACCGTGGCATAAGAGAAGCCACAGTGCAAGAGTGAATGTTCGAAGGTTAGCCACTGACACATTAAGACAGGACAGTCTTGTCATAATCTGTGTGGAAATGGCAGCTGTAGGCTGGTTGGTGTAAGAGGCTGGCTGGTAGAATATAAAGTGTGCTCAAAAGATGTCTGATATTTAGTTTGATGATGGGTTGCTTATTCATTACAAAATATTTATTAAGCACTTATTATATGTCAAGCTCTCTTCTAGATACTAGAAACAGTGGTGAACAGAACTGGCAAAAATCTCTGCCCTCATAAATCTTATAATCAAGTCTAGAAGACTGATGCTAAATAATGTAAAACACATGGCACCCTAGATAGCAGTGAGTGCAAAAAGCTTTCCAGGTAAGAGCAATGGCCTGAGACAGAAGTGTCCTTGGAGTATTTAGCAATAGTGAGGTGGAATGTGATTTGAATTCAGTGTGAAGGAGCTGAAGGGGATCATGTTGGCCATGAAGGACACAGTAAATACTAAGTATTTAGGCTTTTGCAAGGAGTGAGATAGGAAGTCGTTGGAAAGTTTAAACAGAGAAGTCATGTGATCTGACTTGTATACATTTTTCTAAACAATTTTTAAAATTCAGATATAACTTAAACACAGCAAAATGCACAAATCTTAAATACATATCTCAATGAATTTTTATATATGTATCCACCCATGTAATCAATACCTGGTTCAATATATGGAATATTGAATTCAGAAGGTTTCTTGCTCTTTTTAGTCCATAACCCATCTCCTTAATGAGATACTCTTCTGTCTTCTAGTTCTATTGATTGACTCTACAGATTAGTTCTTAAGCTTCATTTTAATGAAATCTTACAATATGTACTGTTGTATCTGGTTGTTTTTGCTCAGTTTTATATTTGAGCTTCATTTCTGTTGTTGCATATATAAGCCTTTCTCTGTCTCTCTTTCTCTCTCTCACTATGGAGTGGTACTTGTGTGACTATACCATAATTTATCCATTGTCCTATTGATGGGAATTTTGGTTACTTCTGTCTTTTGGGTACTAGAAATAAAGATACCATGAACGTCCTTGGATGTATTTTTCGTTAACCATATGCACTAGTTTTTCCTGGGTTTACCTGGGAGGAGGAATGCTGAGTCATAGGATGGGCTGTTGTTTAGTGTTAGTAGATACTGTCAAAACATTTTATAAAATGGTTGAATAATTTACCTAACATTAGCAGTTTATGTTCATTCCAGTTGCTAGACATCCTTACCAAATCTTGATATTGTCAGTCATTTATTTTAGCTGTACTTGTAGGTACGTAATGGTACCACATTGTGGTTTTAATTTTTATTTTCCTGATATGCAATTATGTTAAGTGCATGTTTATGTGCTTGTTGGCCATCTGTTTATGAAGTGCCTGTTTACATTTTGCCCATTTTGTTTTTTTCTTTTCTTATTGATTTGAAATTCTTCATATATTCCATTTTTTTAAAAAAGCCTTTTAAAGCTATATGTATTACAAGTATTATTTTCCAGTTTGCAGTTTGCCTATTTACTTTCTTAATGATTAATTTTGATGAACAGAAGTTCTTAATTTTCATGAAATCCAATTTATCATTTAAAAAATGGTGACTGCTTTTTGTTTTCCATTATGGAAATCTTTGTATAGCTCAGAAAAGACGTATGTTTTCTTCTAGAACTTGATTATTTTCATTTATATATTTAGGCCTACAATTCATCTTGAATTAATTTTATTTATGGCTTGAGGTCAGTGGTATGGGTAATTTTTTTGATAGCTTATTTCTTTAGCAGTATTTATAAAATATACTCTTCTTCCCTGCATCACATTGCAATGGTGCTTTTGGTTTATATCAAGTGACAACGTATATGTGGGTTTATTTTGGATTCTATTCTGTTACATTGTTCTATTTAGTCTTATCTTTCACCAATATAATAGTCTCTTAATTATTTGTAAATTTAAAGGAAATCTTGAAATATGATCATAAAAGTTATCGTTATTTTTTCTTCCAAATAGTCCTAATTATTTTTGATATTTTGCACTTCCATATATATATATATTAGAACAAGTTAGTATTGTCCTTCTAGTGGTTATTCTAGAAACACAAAGTGTATCTTTGGCTTACTATAGCCTGGTTATACTTTCAACACATTCCAAACAATGCAATAACCTTGTAAGAGTTTAAATCCATTTACCCACTTCACCATTTTTAAACTTCTTTTTAAGTCTTCCAGTTTATGAGCCTCACAAAACATCATTATTAATTTGCCTTTCTTTTATACTTATAAAATATCCATATACTTAAACTTTACGCTACAGTTGATTCTTTCCTGTACTTTTGTCTTTCCATCTGTGATTACTTTCCTTCAGCCTGAAGAACTTCCTTTAGTATTTCTTGTAGTAAGTCCATTGATTTAAAATTTTTTCAACTTTTGTCTTGGAACATGTGTAATTCATTCATACTTGAAGGATATTTTCAATGGGTGTAGAATGCTAGATTGAGAGCATTTTTGGCACTTAAAAGGTGTTATTCTGTTGTCTCCTGGTTTCATTGTTTCAGTTGAGGAGTCAGCTATAATCCTTATATTTGTTCCTTTGAAGAAGATAATGTGTTTCTTCTAAGCTTTCTTCTCTTTTAAAATAAACTTTATTGAAGTTTAAACTCTATACAATGAAATGTACTTTCCTGCTTCTTTGCCTATCTAGGAATTTTTGGTTATATGCTAGACATTAGAGATTGTTAAATTTGATGATAATGTTCTCTTCCTCATTCAAAATTACTATTGTATCACCTTGGTCCTGCCAAAGACTGGTTCCAGGTTTTGTTCTAACAGGTCAATTTCAATGTTTTGCCTAGTGCTTGATGGTTCTTATTTCTAAGTCATGATCTTTTTAAAGTCTCAACACAGAGTATTCACCAAATTCTTTCCTCTCTGGTTGAACCAGATGTCTACCTTCTCCCAAGCATTGCATGACTTCTGAAATATTTGTTCAACTCTCAGCATCCCAGCGCTGTTCTTTCACAGGTCTCCTGGAGTCTTTTCCTACACACATGCAGCTCAACACAGCCAAAGTCCCAAGAATTTCTATGTAACCCTTTGTGGTTCCTTTGTGATCATCTTATATCTGGCACCCTGCTCTCCACCTCCAAATCCTAGCCACTTTAGCAATCCTGAACTCTCATGCCCAGCAAATTGCCACCCTTTGAAAAGTGATCTCAGAGAAAAGGTGGGGCTCACCTTATGTAGTTTTCTTCTCTCAAGGTTTGTAGCCCTGTGTTGATATCTGTCTAATTTCTGACTGCAAACTATTATTCTATATATTTTATCCAGTTTTATGGTTGCTTACAGAAGGAGGTAAGTCCAATACCAGTGACTCTAACATGGCTAGAGCAAGAAATTCTGACATGGGTAGTGAAAATATTTCTTTGGTTTCTTTCTTGAGAAAAGACTGGAGGGGTGTCAAGGAAGAATCAATGAAATAAGTTAGGTGACAAATTGCAGTAATCCAGGTAAGAGATAATAGTGGTTTGCTTAGAGTGTTAGCATTGATGTGGTAAGACATGGTCAAATTCTGAATCTATTTTGAAGATAAAGATGGAAGGATTTTTCTGATGGACCTGATGAAGGCTGTGAGAGAAATAATGGGGTCCATGATGGCCTAAAAGATTTTAGCCTATGCCACTGGAAGAATGAAGTTGCTATTTATTGGGATGTAAAGACTGCAGAAGTTGGTGTTTTGGAAGGAAATACTAGGTGCTTAATTTGGAGCTATTAAATTTGAGATGCTATTAGACATCCGAGTGTATAGGCCAAATAGATAGTAAATATGGTTCAGGATTTCAAGAGAGAGGATGGGCAGGGAACACAAATATGAGGCTCATCAGCATACAGATTCCATTTAAAGCCATGAGACTAGGCAGAGTCACCAGAGAAGTAAGTAGACATAAAACAAGAAGTTCAGGTGTTAAGCCTTGGTAAGACATTTGTTAACTTAATTATATCCTTTATAAAGGCGAACTTAACTTAATAAAAGTCATCTTATAGGCAGCCTAATGGGAATAATAGTATGGAGAATTTCCATTTACCCAGAATCCATTAATTTTTGTGTGAATTTAGACACTACATACTGATCAGGTGTTTGAACACTGATTCCAAGTCTCCATCTTTGCATGAGACAAAAATTAGAATTTAATCATAACATTCCAAAATAATGAA
Organism: Aotus nancymaae; assembly: GCF_030222135.1. Lineage (NCBI taxonomy): Eukaryota > Metazoa > Chordata > Mammalia > Primates > Aotidae > Aotus > Aotus nancymaae. The sequence goes on from NW_026988425.1 coordinate 32,339,088, forward strand.
AACCAACCTACATCAATGTAACAAATTTTGAAGACATTTTGTCTAAAACTATTTTGCGCATCATGGGGATACACACATGAAAAAAGAGTAGAAATCATTTATGGTTACTGATGACATTGGAGCTTATGAAATGGCACAAACTCAATTTTTAAAGAGACACCCTACTAATCATATGAGCAATTGATCCTTCTCAGTGTTAGACATTTTCTGTTTTGGAAGAGCACATTATGGCTGAGCTCAACTATACTTTTTAAAAATAATACATAAAGTGAGAAATGCTATTTTCATAGCTTGAAAAGGTTAAGCTTTAGCATTTCCATTTATGAAATCAATCCAATTGTTTGCATATTGCAGTGTGACTTCTTCCATTCTTGGTTCTGTTCTTCATCTCTTAAAGTTGTTAAGGGACAATAATCTGAAACTGCAGCCAAAAGCCTGAGACAGCTCGTAATAAAAAGACTTGCTTTTTTTTTTGTTTGCCTCAAATATATTGTCTGATTTTCCTCTAAGGATAATGGAATATATTTCAGACCAAAATGCTTCAGCTGGTCCCATGAAGTAAAACCTTTTAATGGTCACTGCAAGGCTCTGCATTACCACAGCCCAGTTATTAGAGGTGGTCTCGGAGAGGGATCATGGGAACACAGCAGAGCCAAGAGCTTGTAGGAAAAACTTTGTGTAACATTGAAGTTTTTACTCACAACGGTAAATCACACTGAAAAATGTGTAAAGGTCCGAACATGAGAAGAACTCTGAAGATATTAATCAAATAGGAAGTGGTCATCTTAATGGTGAAACAGGGGAATGCAGTCATCATGAGAAAGCTGTGGAAATTAGAACATTTAAAGCTATAGCAAATTTGTTATGTAAAAGACTGTCTATATGCTTTTGAACTGCATAGAGGATAAATGGCTTGGTGTATGCAACTTACTCTCAAATGACAGAAAAATAGTTATATAGATATTTAGATACAGACAGACACAGAGACAGACACACAGAGAGACGGAGAGAGGAGAAAGGGAGAGAGAGAAAGGGGGTAAGAAATGGAGAGAAAGGACCACCTAATTGGTAAAGTGGATGGGAAAAATATGTTAACACTAGGTGACATTCTTGCACCTTTCCTGAATATTTGAAATTATTTCCACGTGCAAAGTAGGAAAAAAGCACACACATTTGCACATACACATGCATGCACACAAATGCACACACACACATGTGCACACACCCAGAGCAATTAATCTTGAGTGTTACTGCCTAAGTCACATTGCTCTAGCATCATTCCTCCCCCAGGCCTAACCACTTCAAGAATGTCTTTGGCATATGTCCAGTGACCAAGCTCCTCATAATTCTTCTGAGGCACTAATTAATTTCAGTATTAGCCTTCCTTTGTCACCCTCTGTTCCTTTCTCCGAAGGTCATGACTCTTATAACTTCAGACAAACCTATTACTTAATACCAACCTGGAGGCCAGGGTCTCCCACTCTGAGGCCGCAGAACTCAGCAGCTGAACATGCCATTTGTCAAAACTTCACTGGGAGACACGGCCCCTCAGCACTTGTACCCCCAAACTTTCAGGGTCCTATTGTGGGCCTTTCCTGCTTAGCCAGGTATCTCCACTAGTGGACCAGAGGGTAGAAGCGGCCCTCCACCCCATCTCTTCAAGGGGCAGCTTTGAATGCCGTGTGATGTGTCCTCTTCCATGTTTTCCAGAAGGAGAAAATTTATGTCGGATTTTATATTCATGGAAATTGATGTCCCAGAACCTAGAGGGTCAAGTTATAGCTGTTAATTGGCTCACAGATTTACCTTGAAGAGGCCAAGGAATTGTAAATTTTTAATGTAAACTACAATGGCACATTCACAAATTGAACTATTCAATGCAATAAAGTTAGAGATGTAATTAAGGTAGTGTAGACGAGTGATCAGTCAACTCAATAAATATATGGAACTTCTGCCATAAACAAGACACTGTGCTGGGCATAGAGGGTAATGGGTGTGCAGGATAAGCAGAAACATGAAACACAGATTTGTTTTAAAAAGATGTCATTCCAGTGAGAGACACAAGGAATGCAAACATTTTAATATGAATATCTTCTTAAATAGATAACAATATGTTGCCATATTTACTCACTTCATTTATTCAGCTGTCCATTCAATAGATATTTAATGGGTACCAACTTGAGTGCCCATCCCTGTTCTAGATGCTGTGTATATGGTAGTAAATAAACAAGGGGACCCTACTCTTGTTTAGGGAGATATGTAATTTACAAGCTGACGCTGTGTTTTGGGAAAAATATAAAGCAGATTAAGGGTACAGAGGAGAGACAGGGCAAAGGAGATACGATTTGAGGTAGGAAGGTCAGTGAGGGCCTCTCTAATTAGGTGGCATTTGAGTAGAGGCAAACAGATATATGGGAACATCAAACATTATGTTCTAAGTTCTATGTAGGATCAGGAGATCCAAGGAAGAATCCAGTCTATGGGGAGACAGACGTTTAACAGAAAATTCCAACATAATTAGATAAGTGTTATAACCAGGCCATCCATAACTAAGTGCCAGGTATTCTTAGTGGATACTCAATACATATTTACTGGGTGAATGAATAAATGAAAGAATATTAGAGACAGTGAAGAAAAAAAAAAAGGAATCCAGAGAAAGGAAGAAAATAGTTTTGGGTGGGATAGTCATTTTCCAACTGAGCTTCGCTTGCTCTGGGAGTTCTGTGGGCTAAAGGGGAGAAGTGAAGAGGATAGATTAAGTGGAGCTGTGGGCCTTTTACCTACAGTTTTAACAGACGTTTTATCAGCTCTACCTATTGAGTGTCCGAGAGGATTATGGAGCAAAGGAATTTGTAACTTGTAAATATTTAAAAAGCATTGAACTGGGAGTCAGGATATTTTTTTTTCCAGAGCGCTGAAGAGGGATACAATTGAAAGGAGAAATCAGGGGCCAGGGAAAAGAATAGCATTCTGATGCTGTGATACAAAGTGGGGGCCATCCACATCACGTGTTTCACCATTTTCACCAGAGCTGAACCTGAAAAGATGAAAGTTTCAGAAAGGGTGGTGATATAGGAGCTAAAAAGAAATTATTTAGGCAGTTAGTGAGGGTAAGAGAGTCTTCGGTAAGGCTTCCCTTTTAACAAAAAGCAGCCCCCAAATTCTTTCTTTTGTGACCAAGAACCGCCTGTAGAATCAAGCTGCAGACATAGATAAGCAAGCTGGAAGCTTGCACGGGTGAATGCCGGCAGCTGTGCCAATAGGAAAAGGCTACCTTGGGGCCAGGCACATTCAACGTGGCAGCTCCATCTTCCCTTTTCCTTGTCAACCATGTGTACAGTAAGTAACAGACAACATAGCACCAGCCAGGTAGAGAACCATAATAAAAGACTTAGATGGGACCACCAGCTTCTTTGCTGCTATACAAATGGTATACCTGGGCCGACCAATCTCTAGGGCCCTATGTAGATCAGACACCGCCTCCTCAAGCGCTTCTATAAAACCCCATGCATTTCACCACAAAGCCGGAAGACCCACTCAGGAGCCTCTCTTACTGCAGGAGAAAAAGCTTTTCTCTTCTTTTTTTTCTCACCTATACACCTCTGCTCTTAAACTCACTTCTTGTGTGTCCGTGTCCTCTATTTCCTTGGCATGAGATGACAAACCTTGGGTATTACCCCAGAAGAAAGATGCCACTTCAGTGGGAATGGAAAAGGGTTAAATGTACCTTGCTTACTTGGCTAAAACCTCACCAGACCAACCTCCTGACCACAGTTTAGGGTTCGAAAAGCCAAGTGCGCTTAAGGTACTTGCTTTGCTTCCCTGCCATTGCCATTAACACTTCTATGAGGGTTGCAGAGAATGACAATTATCAAAGGCCTGTAAACATTCCTTCCATAACTTTTTATCTTAAAGGAAAATGGCTTGTTTTGGAAAATAGTGAAAAGGGCCAAAAGGGAAGTTGAATGTGGACAGTGTAAGTTTATGCATTCCAAGAAACCTAAAATGAACCCACTATACAAGCAATAACAGCTTTACATATCCCTTTAGCTTTATCAGTGCATTTTTAAGATTCTGTTGAATGTATTTTTACTACAATGTCTATAAGGAAGAAGACACAATAAAGCCCATAACATAAAGCTGTCAAGGAATCTCCAGTCACCTGTGCTTTTATGATTGGCCTGATTTCCAGATAGTTATCTAACCATATTTGCTTATCTTCTGGCTAAATGTGGACCTTCAGAAGTCACAGCGAAGTCATGTTTTATCTGCCTAATTTCTCATTAAATCAGAAGAATTAGGTAGGATGAACATTAACAACACTGAAGAGTAACCTTGCGGTTCCAGAGATTACGGAGTTGGGCAGCAGGAGGAAATCCAGGTGTTCAGGACAGAACTGCTCTTTGAACTCTGAAGCATGTATGTTCTGATAGAATGAATGCTGTTTGGTGATCAACCCGAATCCTTTACAGACACAAACATTCTCTTGTATAAAGAGAACACGCCAGGCGCAGTGGCTCACACCTGTAATCCCAGCACTTTGGGAGGCCGAGGTGGGTGGATCATGAGGTCAAGAGATTGAGACCATCCTGGTCAACATGGTGAAACCCCGTCTCTACTAAAAACATAAAAAATTAGCTGGGCATGGTGGCGTGTGCCTGTAATCCCAGCTACTCATTAAGGCAGGAGAACTGCCTGAACCCAGGAGGCGGAAGTTGTGATGAGCTGAGATAGCGCCATTGCACTCCAGCCTGGGTAACAAGAGCGAAACTCCATCTTAAAAAAAAAAAAAAAAAAGAGAGAGAACACAACTACATAGTACAGCTTACGTTAACTTAGCCTGGTGTTTTCCAAACCAATAAACATCTGGCCAAAAAAAGAAGTCACTTTTGCTACCAATAATGTATATACCCTCACTTCCCTTGTGAATTCTGGTCATACTGTTAAGTAGGCAGTTAGGCAGACATGAGCAGGACAGAAGAGGGCTCCCCCAACCCCATCAGGAATGTCAGGCGACCATCAGGCGATGGGCAGGCAGTTGTTAATTGTCTCTCTAAAATAGCTGGTCACAGCCAGCACCAGGGAGGAAAGGTAGTCTCCTAATAGAACAAACCTGAAACTGGTGATTAACAGCTTCCTGATAAGATCTCAGGAATTGGGCAGGTGGGCTCAAGCATGAACACTAAAAGGCAAAATGGCGGAGTTGAATTGGTAAATGACCTTCTAGGGACATTTGACTGGTAAGCCAAGAATGTCTAAAGTGAGCATGCATACAACTCTAGTAAACACACTGCGTGAGCTCACCTGCTAAGTGCTGGCAGGCCACTGTGCATGTGGACAGCCCGCCCCCAAGGGAGGAATCAGGGAAGAAGGGATGCAAGAACCCAGAAGTATGCCCAAATATAAAACCCCAAGTCAAATGTCAAATGGTGCACTTGTATTTCAAGTCGCCCACTTGGTCCTCTTCCAAGTGTACTTTTCTTCCTTTCATTCCTGCTCTAAAGCTTTTTAATAGACATTCACTCCTACTCTAAAACTTGCCTGTCTCTCCATCTGCCTTACGCCCCTCAGCTGAATTCTTTCTTCTAAGGAGGCAATAATTGAAGTTGCTGCAGACCCATATGGATTTGCTGCCAGTAACAATACTTACTTCAAATTGGTTGGTATAATCTCATATGACATTCAGTCCTGGAACTGACATTCATTCCTAGACTAGCTTAATTCTTGTTATTTCTTATCTGTAAAAACTGAGTTGACAATAGAGTTTGCGATAACCATGTAAATGTTTGTATTTAAGCGAGATACACAGTTAAATATACCAGCCCCATGGACACTACTGGTCAAATTTTGGGTTTACATACTGCAGCAATGTGTTTTGAGATACATAATGACTTTGAGATACTGTGGAAAAAAAACACATAGAAAGTCAAAGGCAGCAGACACTTCTAAAGCATCTGAATTTGTTTTTTCATATAAACTTTAGTCTTAGAATGAATTTTCTTAGGGAAGAAACTATCTAGCCAGAAGCAATTGCAGATGGAAAAACATTTGCTTTCAAGGAAAGTTTCAGCAGAATCATGCCAGTTGAATGGAGAAGGATGGGATTTAAAGATGAATCCGGTTAAGTTTATTTATTTATTTTTTTTACAGAGGAAGAAGTTAGAGATGCAGGACAATTACCCCACATCACATGATCTGATAGGGACTAGGAAAGAACTAGAAATTCAATACCAATTATTTTCGTATATGTCACAAGTGTTCATTTGTAATCATTTCTCTGTAGCCTTATCGAGGAATCTAAAAACAGAAGGATTCAAAATGCTATTTATCTTATTCGTAGGTCATGATGTAGACACATTTGCTTGGTGAACAAGACTAGTGATCATTCTTTCAGGACTACTTGAAAGCCTTAGATAGTCTCTTTGCAAGTTAGATCCATTTCTGTGTTTGAGTCTTGAGTTTTAGACACACATAGAAAAATGCTTATTTGTAAAGGGTGTGTCCAAAAGCACCTATATTATGGTTAGAGAATTCCTTAGCTTAACCAAAGGCTTCAGAGAAGTTCATCACTAACTTGCTAGATGACCTTGCCTAAGTAAGCAGATCTCTCTATACTTTCTTTCTATCTATAAAATCAGGCACCATGTAGATTAACAGAATTTATAAAGTTTTATAACAGTTTATAAAGTTTTTGAGGCTATACAAGTTGTTGAGAATGTTAGAAACTGACCTATGTGTTTGTGGCAACAATGTGCATAATTTAGGATGTAAATTGTTTAATTCAACCATCTTTAAGACTGCCTTAAAAAACTGGAATGGCTCTTCGTGCTCAATTCCTGAATGTTCCACCTATATGCTACATTCCATTAGGGTCCCAATTCCTTTCCTTCCCTTGCTTATAGCATATTACATCTTTGTTAAGGTAATTTGTTGCAAGGAAATGATCTTTCAGGAAACTTTGCTTCAAGGGACCCAACACTGGATAACCAAGTGCCCTCATCTCCGTATCTCTTAGAGTTCCTCCTATTTTAGGGAAACAAAGTGAATGCCACCCACAGGGTAAGGCAGAAAGAGCACCAGTGCCACCACCTGGATGCTGGGAGAATGAGGCACCACATAGAAAAGAAAAGTCACTACCTGTCCAAGGGTCAGAAAGCTATCTTGCTTGATTCTTTGCCCTTCTGTTTTCATTTTCTTGTCATGATTTCTTTGTCTTTGTATTTTTAATCACTTCTGTTTACATTACCTACACATTTGTGCTCATGATTTCTCAGTTTCATCTACAACTCCCTTGCTTAGGAAAGGGTCCAGAGAATGGTGAGGCATCCACCCTAAGTTGGGAGATGAAGGAGACTAGAATTAGGTCACCCTTCGGAGAATATATCCAACAGACTTTTTGCCTAGATACAGGTCTGTGTCCTCCTGAATATACAGGAAAAGAGTCTTTATAAAGGTCTTTTTCATGCTGCCTGAGGTTCTGTTAAGTGCTGTCAAATCATTAGCTCTGAAATCAAGAAGACAGGGTCAGTGAATTTCTTGTTCTATGAGGAAAGAAAGACAATATGGAGCATAGTAGTTGTCTGCCTTGTGACACATGAACTATGTAATTAATACTTCATGATACGAAGTTCTATGTCATGTGATATGATTCTGTAGACTATTCAGGGATTTAGGGCAATTGATTGCAAATGTCAGGCACTGCTCTTGGCACCAACAAAGAGAAAAGGAACTAATTAAGTTTTTAAAATTAAGGTTTTTGTTTTAGTGGTTTAGTTACCTATTTCTGATGCAGAATGTTCATTTTTAGTGATCCATTTCAGGTCTCCCTGGATCCATCCCAAGGGTGCCCTGGAGATAAATCAGGGGCCATGGGTTGTGGCAAAGGGATGGTGGAACAGTTTTTTTTGAAGTCCCCACCTATCAATTAGAGGAGCTTTACTTCTTTTCTTTCATATTTAGCAATTTTCTTTTTTTAACTTTTAAGTTCAGGAGTGATGTGCAGAATGTGCACTTTTGTTACTTAGGTAAACATGTGTCATGAGGATTTGTTGTACGGATTATTTCATCACCCAGTATTAAGCATACTACCCATTAGTTATTTTTCCCAATTCTCCCCCTCCTCCTACCCTCCACCCTTTAATAGGTCCCAGTGTGTGTTGTTCCCCTCTATGTGTCCGTGTGCTCTCATCGTTTAGCTCCCTCTTGTAAGTGAGAACACGTAGTATTTGTTTTTTTGTTCCTATGTTCATTTGCTAAGGATAATGGCCTCCAGCTCCATCCATGTCCCTGCAAAAACATGATCTTGTTCTTTTTTATGGCTGCATGGTATTCCATGGTGTATATGTACAATTTTCTTTATCCAATCTATCACTGATGGGCATTTAGGTTGATTCCATGTCCTTGCTATTGTGAATAATGCTGCAATGAACATATGAGTGCATGTGTTTTTATAATAGAATGATTTATATTCCTTGGGGTATATACCTAGTAATAGGATTGCTGGGTCAAATCATATTTCTGTCTTTAGGTCTTTGAGAAATCACCATGCTCTTCCATAATGGTTGAACTAATTTACACTCCCACCAACAGTGTTAAAGTGTTTCTTTTTCTCCACAACCATGCCAGCATCTGTTATTCTTTGACTGTTTACTAATAAACATTCTGACAGGTGTTAGATGGTATCTCCTTGTGGTTTTGATTTGCATTTCTCTAATAATCAGTGATGTTGAGCTTTTTTAATATGATTGTTGGCTGCATGTATGTCTTCTTTTGAAAAGTGTCTGTTCATGTCCTCTGCCCACTTTTAATGGTGTAGTTTTTTTTTTTTTTGTAAATTTATGTTCCTTCTAGATGCTGAATATTAGACCTTTGTCAGAGGCATGGTTTGTAAAAATGTTCTCCCATTCTGTAGGTTGTCTGTTTACCCTGTTGATAGTTCCTTTTGCTGTACAGAGCTCCTTAGTTTAATTAGATCCCATTTGTCAATTTTTGGTTTTGTTGCAACTGCTTTTGGTGTCTTCATCATAAAATTTTTGTTCATGCCTGTGTCTTGAATGGTATCACCTAGGTTTTCTTCTAGGGTTTTTGTAGTTTTGAGTTTTACATTTAAGTCTTTAATTTATCTTGAGTTTATTTTTGTGTATGATGTAGAGAAAGAGTCCAGTTTCAATTTTCCACATATGGGTAGCCAGTTCTTCCCACACCATTTATCAAATAGGGAATCCTTTACCCATTGTGTGTCTTTGTCAGGTTTGTCAAAGATTTAAAAATTCATATGGAACCAAAAATGAGCCTACATAGCCAATGCAATTCTAAACAAAAAGAACAAAGCTGGAGGTATCATGCTGACCTACTTCAAACTACACTACAGGGCTACAGTAACCAAAACAGCATGGTACTGGTACAAGGTCAGACACATAGAACAGTGGAACAGCATATAGAACCCAGAAATAAGATTGCACACCTACAGCTATCAGAGCTTGACCTCTATCTGTTTTTTGCATTGATATTCTGAGATACACTTGAAGAAAATTTCTGAGAATTTTATAAAATTAAGTATAGATAATTAGGCTGCATAGACTCAATCCTAAGAATGACTGAGATACCCCAAAATTATTGTGAGATCACTCTAACAATTCAGTCTTTGGCAAGCCACAGTGACCCATTCTTAGCAGCAGTCAGTGAATGAGTCCTGCACAACATAAGAATTTAAAGTGGTTTATTGAGTATGTTATGACTCAGTTTTATTTCTTTAAATTCTGGGTTGGATTAAGGATTAATTTCTGTTAGGCTAAATGTTTTCAGGAGAAATTTAGTTGTCTCATTTCTAGAGGAATTATAATAAAATCTGAAATACAGTAATCCTAATACATCTCAAAGTTTAAAATACAGAAATTGTATAAATAAGTTCTAAATATATATATATTTTTTATTGCATTTTAGGTTTTGGGGTACATGTGAAAAACATGCAAGGTTGTTGCATAGGTGCATACGTGGCAGTATGATTTGCTGCCTCCCTCCCCTTCACCTATATCTGGCATTTCTCTCCATGCTATCCCTCCTCAACTCCCCACCCCCCTGCTGTCCCCCCTCCCCCCCAACATAACCCCGTGTATAGTGCTCCCCTCCCTGTGTCCATGTGTTCTCCTTGTTCAACACCCACCTACGAGTGAGAACATGTGGTGTTTGATTTTGTGTTCTTGTGTCAGTTTGCTGAGAATGATGTTTTCCAGGTTCATCCATGTCCCTACAAAGGACGTGAACTCCTCGTTTTTAATGGCTGCATAATATTCCATGGTGTATATGTGCCACATTTTTCCTGTCCAGTCTATCATCGATGGGCATTTGGGCTGGTTCCAAGTCTTTGCTATTGTAAACTGTGCTGCAATGAACATTCGTGTGCATGTGTCCTTATAGTAGAATGATTTATAATCCTTTGGATATATGCCCAGTAATGGGAATGCTGGGTCAAATGGAATTTCTATTTCTAGGTCCTTGAGGAATCGCCACACTGTTTTCCACAGTGGTTGAACTAATTTACACTCCCACCAACAGTGTAAAAGTGTTCCTATTTCTCCACATCCTCTCCAGCATCTGTTTTCTCCAGATTTTTTAATGATAGCCATTCTAACTGGCGTGAGATGGTATCTCAATGTAGTTTTGATTTGCATTTCTCTAATGACCAGTGATGATGAGCATTTCTTCATATGTTTGTTGGCCTCATGTACGTCTTCTTTTGTAAGGTATCTGTTCATATCCTTCGCCCATTTTTGAATGGGCTTGTTTGTTCTTTTCTTGTAAATCTTTTTTAGCTCGTTGTAAATTCTGGATATCAGCCCTTTGTCAGACGGGTAGGCTGCAAAAATTTTTTCCCATTCTGTTGGTTGCCAATTCACTCTATTGACTGTTTCTTTTGCCGTGCAGAAGCTGTGGAGTTTGATTAGGTCCCATTTGTCTATTTTGGCTTTTGTTGCCAATGCTTTTGGTGTTTTGGTCATAAAGTCCTTGCCTACGCCTATGTCCTGAATGGTTTTCCCTAGGTTTGCTTCTAGTGTTTTTATGGTGTTAGTTCTTATGTTTAAGTCTTTATTCCATCTGGAGTCAATTTTAGTGTAAGGTGTCAGGAAGGGGTCCAGTTTCTGCTTCCTGCATATGGCTAGCCAGTTTTGCCAACACCACTTATTGAACAGGGAATCTTTTCCCCATTGCTTGTTTTTTTCAGGTTTGTCAAAGATCGGGTGGTTGTAGATATGTTGTGTTGCCTCCGATGCCTCTGTTCTGTTCCATTGGTCTATATCTCTGTTTTGGTACCAGTACCATGCTGTTTTGATTACTGTAGGCTTGTAGTATAGTTTGATGTCTGGTAGTGTGATGCCTCCCGCTTTGTTCTTTTTGCTTAGAATTGACTTGGCTATGCGGGCTCTCTTTTGGTTCCATATGAAGTTTAAGGTGGTTTTTTCCAGTTCTGTGAGGAAGGTCATTGGTAGCTTGATGGGGATAGCATTGAATCTGTAAATTACTTTGGGCAGTATGGCCATTTTCACGATATTGATTCTTCCTAACCATGAACATGGAATGTTTCTCCATCTGTTTGTGTCCTCTCTTATTTCGTTGAGCAGTGATTTGTAGTTCTCCTTGAAGAGGTCCTTTACGTTCCTTGTTAGTTGTATTCCTAGGTATTTTATTCTCTTTGTAGCAATTGTGAATGGCAGTTCGTTCTTGATTTGGCTCTCTTTAAGTCTGTTATTGGTGTATAGGAATGCTTGTGATTTTTGCACATTGATTTTGTATCCTGAGACTTTGCTGAAGTTGCTTCTCAGTTTCAGGAGATTTTGGGCTGAGGTGATAGGGTCTTCTAGATATACAATCATGTCGTCTGCAAATAGAGACAATTTGACTTCCTCCTTTCCTAATTGAATACCCTTTATTTCTTTTTCTTGCCTGATTGCTCTGGCTAGAGCTTCCAGTACTGTATTGAATAGGAGTGGGGAGAGAGGGCATCCTTGTCTAGTGCCTGATTTCAAAGGGAATGCTTCCAGTTTTTGCCCATTCAGTATGATATTGGCTGTCGGTTTGTCATAAATAGCTTTTATTATTTTGAGATACGTTCCATCGATACCTAGTTTACTGAGAGTTTTTAGCATAAAGGGCTGTTGAATTTTGTCGAAGCCCTTCTCTGCATCAATTGAGATAATCATGTGTTTTTTGTCTTTGGTTCTGTTTATGTGGTGAATTACATTTATAGACTTGTGTATATCGAACCAGCCTTGCATCCCCGGGATGAATCCTACTTGATTATGGTGGATAAGCTTTTTGATGTGCTGTTGCAATCGGCTTGCCAGTATTTTATTGAAGATTTTTGCATCTATGCTCATCATGGATATTGGCCTGTAGTTTTCTTTTCTTGTTGAGTCTCTGCTGGGTTTTGGTATTAGGATGATGTTGGTCTCATAAAATGATTTGGGAAGGATTCCCTCTTTTTGGATTATTAGGAATAGTTTCAGTAGGAATGGTACCAGTTCCTCTTTGTATGTCTGGTAGAATTCGGCTGTGAAACCATCTGGGCCTGGGCTTTTTTTGGGTGGTAGGCTCTTAATTGCTGCCTCGACTTCAGCCCTTGTTATTGGTCTATTCAGGGTTTCGACTTCTTCCTGGTTTAGGCATGGGAGAGGCTACTGTCCAGGAATTTATCCATTTCTTCCAGGTTTTCTAATTTATGTGCATAGAGTTGTTTGTAATAATCTCTGATGATGATTTGAATTTCTGTGGAATCTGTGGTGATATCCCCTTCATCATTTTTTATTGCATCTATTTGGTTATTCTCTCTTTTCTTTTTTATTAATCTGGCTAGTGGTCTGTATATTTTGTTGGTCTTTTCAAAAAACCAGCTCCTGGATTTATTGATTTTTTGTAGGGTTTTTCGTGTCTCTATCTCCTTCAATTCTGCTTTGATCTTAGTTATTTCTTGTCTTCTGCTAGGTTTTGAGTTTTTTTGATCTTCCTCCTCTAGCTCTTTCAATTTTGATGATAGGGTGTCAATTTTAGTTCTCTCCTTTCTTCTCATGTGGGCACTTATTGCTATATATTTTCCTCTAGAGACTGCTTTAAATGTATCCCAGAGATTCTGGTATGTGGTGTCTTCGTTCTCGTTGGTTTCGAAGAACATCTTTATTTCTGCCTTCATTTCAGTGTTTATCCAGTCAATATTCAGGATAAAGTTGTTCAATTTCCATGAGGCTGTGCGGTTCTGGATTGGCTTCTGAATTCTGAGTTCTAACTTGATTGCACTGTGGTCTGAGAGACTGTTTGTTATAGTTTCTGTTCTTTTGCATTTGCTGAGGAGTGATTTACTTCCAATTATGTGGTCAATTTTAGAGTAGGTGTGATGTGGTGCTGAGAAGAATGTATATTCTGTGGTTTTGGGGTGGAGAGTTCTGTAAATGTCTATTAGGTTTGCTTGTTCCAGGTCTGAGTTCAAGTCCTGGATATCCTTATTAATTTTCTGTCTCGTTGATTTGTCTAATATTGACAATGGTGTGTTGAAGTCTCCCACTATTAATGTGTGGGAGTCTAAGTCTCTTTGCAAGTCATTAAGAACTTGCTTTATGTATCTGGGTGCTCCTGTATTAGGTGCATATATATTTAAGATTGTTAGCTCTTCTTGTTGCATTGATCCTTTTACCATTATGTAATGTCCTTTTTTGTCTCTTTTGATCTTTGTTGCTTTAAAGTCTATTTTATCAGAAATGAGAATTGCAACTCCTGCTTTTTTTTGCTCTGCATTTGCTTGGTAAATCTTCCTCCATCCCTTTATTTTGAGCCTTTGTGTATCCTTGCATGTCAGGTGGGTTTCCTGGATACAGCACACTGATGGGTTTTGGCTTTTTATCCAATTTGACAGTCTGTGTCTTTTGATTGGGGCATTTAGTCCATTTACATTTAGGGTTAATATTGTTATGTGTGAATTTGATCCTGTCATTTTGATGCTAGCTGGTTGTTTTGCCCATTGGTTGATGCAGATTCTTCATTGTGTTGCTGCTCTTTACCATTTTGTGCATTTTTGGAGTGGCTGGTGCTGGTTGTTTTTTTCTATGTGTAGTGTCTCCTTCAGGAGCTCTTGTAAAGCTGGTCTGGTGGTGATGAAATCTGTAAGTACTTGCTTGTTCACAAAGGATTTTATTTTTCCTTCACTTATGAAGCTTAGTTTGGCTAGATATGAAATTCTGGGTTGAAAGTTCTTTTCTTTAAGGATGTTGAATATCGGCCCCCACTCTCTTCTGGCCTGTAGGGTTTCTGCTGAGAAGTCTGCTGTGAGTCTGATGGGTTTCCCTTTGTGGGTAACCCGACCTTTCTCTCTGGCTGCCCTTAGTATTTTCTCCTTCATTTCCACCCTGGTGAATCTGATGATTACGTGCCTTGGGGTTGCTCTTCTAGAGGAATATCTTTGTGGTGTTCTCTGTATTTCCTGGACTTGAATATTGACCTGCCTTGCTAAGTTGGGGAAGTTTTCCTGGATAATATCCTGAAGAGTATTTTCCAGCTTGGATGCATTCTCTTCGTCACATTCAGGTACACCTATCAAATGTAGATTAGGTCTTTTCACGTAGTCCCATATTTCTTGTTGACTCTGTTCATTCCTTTTTACCCTGTTTTCTCTAATCTTCCCTTCTCGTTTTATTTCATTAAGTTGATCTTCGACCTCTGATATCCTTTCTTCTGCTTGGTCAATTCTGCTGTTGAAACTTGTGCATGCTTTGTGAAGTTCTCGTGTTGTGTTTTTCAGCTCCATCAATTCACTCATATTCCTCTCTAAGTTGTCCATTCTCATTAGCATTTCATCAAGTCTTTTTTCAAGGTTCTTAGTTTCTTTGCATTGGGTTAGAACATGTTCTTTTAGCTCACGGAAGTTTCTTATTATCCACTTTCTGAAAGCTGATTCTGTCATTTCATCACACTCATTCTCCATCCAGTCTTGTTCCCGTGCTGGTGAGGAGTTATGCTCCCTTGTAGGAGGAGAGGTGTTCTGGTTTTGGATGTTTTCATCCTTTTTGAGCTGGTTTCTTCCCATCTTTGTGGATTTATCCACATATCGACTTTGTAGTTGCTGTCTTTCTGATTTTGGTAATTTTAAGTCTGCAGCAGCTGAACTCATTAACCCCTTTTTCTTCCCCCCAGGTTTTCTGGCCCAGGGAGTTAGGGCTTTATGATTTTCAGCTGTGTTGCTACCGTTTTCCCTGCCCACAAGGTGGCAGTCTAGCCACACTCAGCCTGCAGAGGCTTCGCTGAGCTGCTGCGGGCTCTGTCCAGCTTCCGTGTGAGCTTCCCTGCAGTCCTGTTTATATGGGTGTAGTTAGAACTGCTTCCGGTATGCTGGCCTGCCCCTGTAGTGACGGAGTCTCTGTAGTGGCGGGTTGTCTTGGTTATGGCAAATTGCCCCGGGAACTGCAGGGTGTTTCCCAATGGAGGATGCCCCTCCCCCACAGTGCTGGACCGTCCCGGGTTCAGCCGTGGTTCCAGTGGCGCCCTCTTTGCCCGGGAATCTCTTGGCTTGACTCCTTGCCTCAGCTCCCCTTGCTGGCCCAGAGGGGACACAGTCTCGTTCACTTTGCTCAAGGAGCCGCTGCTCCCTGCCCCTGGTGCAGGCTGAGTGGCTGCTCTGGTCCAACCAGTGGCGCTGGAAACCTGTGGAGCTTCTCCACCTGTGAATCTCCTGGTCTGTGGGCAGTTAAAATCTGCTGCCCTGTGTGCTGCTGCGTCAGCCGAAGCAGCGGCTCTGAGATTCGTGGCGCGCCCTTGCCTGGGAGTCTCCTGGCTTGACTCCCTGCTTCAGCTCCCCTTGCTGGCTCAGAGGGATCTCTGTCTCTCTCGCTCTGCATAAGAAGCCACTGCCCCCCGCCCCAGGGTGTAGGCTGAGCGGCCACGCTGCTCAAACCAGTGGCGCTGGCGACCTGTGGGGCTTCTCCTCCTGTGAATCTCCTGGTCTGTGGGCAGTAAATATCCGTCTGGAAATGCGGCGTCCACTCACCCTCTGCGCCTTCTCTCGGAGCTGCAATCCCGACTTCCTCCTAAGTGGCCATCTTGTGGAATCTCAATCCTAAATATTTTTATTCTTAGACTGTCTCTTCTGCATTTTTCATAACACCTACTACAAGTCTGGAAATATGTTCAATTCAATATATGCTATTGAATTCAGCTGAATTTTTCAGATTCTAGCATTAAAGAGAGAAGCTGAAGCTTTCAGGTATAGTAAATACTACATAAACAAACAATGTCCACCTTTGTAAATCTGTTTAGAGCACTCCTCATTAAGGAAAGGAGTTGTCTGAGTTTGGGGGTATCCTTCCCTTCTTCTCTTGGCCTCTTCTTTTTCTTTCTTTCTTTCATCACCAAAGAATAGATGTGGTGTTTTCTGAAATTTTTGCTTGGGGCAAATAATTTTAAAATTTTGTTCTTTGTATAACCATTCTATTAGTTTTTATAAAAATAATAGAAGTAACATGTTTGCTGAAATAAATATCGAAGAATTTTGAAGTATATAAAGTAAAAACCATCGTTTTTATTCTTTTGAGAAAGTATCCTTCTTTATTTCCCCCCATATATATTAAGAAATAACTTACAAATAACAAAATTTACCCATTTTAAGTACAGAGTTGGTGAATGTTGGCAATTACATACAATCATGTAAGCTCCCACCACAATCAAAATATAGATTTTTTTTTTTTTTGAGACAGAGTCTCGCTCTGTTGCCCAGGCTGAGTGCAGTGGCATGATCTCGACTCACTACAACTTCTGCCTCCAGGGTTCAAGTGATTCTCCTGCGTTAAACTTAAACTTGAACATATCCCTCGTGGATAAAGGGGAACTACCATACACTAAAATGTAAACAGTGGCTATCTTTAGGATTATATTTATTTATATCAAGGGGATATTTTCTTTAGATTTAGAAAAATATATACATTTAAAAAATATATCAATAAAGTATTCAGTATAAAACTATTCAAAAATAAAGTAAAAGAAACCAAGTTTTTATTTGCTTGGAATTAATCCTGTTGAGCCCAAGCACTGAAGAACAGAAACACGTGGCACCTAGAATTACAGGGTCATACTGGAGTTTATTTTTTAAAGTCCACAGCATAGACACTGGAAGATCAGAGAAGATAGAGAGAAAGGAAATTCAATCCCATAATTGGGAAAAGATTTTGCTGAAAACATGTGCCAGTTTTTCTAGTAATAATATTGTTTTGCTCGATAATCATTTTGTTTCTGCCAATGGCATTGTTCTCTATGTTCTCTAGTGACAGTGAGAGATAAAAGGAAGTCAGATATGTGACACGTAGTGATGTGGTGAAACATTTTCCCTTGCAGCAGGAAGAACAGAAAATCTTACCTTCCTGAATCTTGAGTCTTTACACATGCCACTGCAGAGTAACAGAGTTTAAATTTAATGTAATTTTTTATTTTTATGGGTGTGTTTGTTAGTCTTAATTTATTTTTGTATTTATATTAAAATTTAATTAATGTGCAAGGAAAGGCACAGTTCCTGGGTATTTAATTTGAGGAGCTTTGACAGTAATAAGATCTAGAACAAGAAAGTTTCCTTGTGTCCCTTTTTCCATCAATTCCCCTGCCCTCTCCTCAATCACTTTCTGATTTCTATCACCACAGATTAGTTTTTTCCCTTTTTGGAATTCTTGTAAATGGAATCAGATAGCAACACATAGTAACAGAGCTTTGATCACAAAATTTAGTTTGAAATTTATTGGAATTTCTTGGGCTAACCTCTGAAGAATTCTGGGTTATTATCAATCACTTCATGTAAACAAGTAGATATGTCACTATAACAGCAACAAAAATGAGTTTAAAGTTGCTTTTCTCCTCTTTTGCTCAATTTTCCTAGATAGGAACATATAACCCTTAAGGCACCACTTTCAGGATGACTGAAACTGACTATGAAATCAGGGAGATCTGGGCTCTATTCCTGTTAATTATGATAACTAGCTTTATAGTCATGCTCAAGTCTTTGTTCTCTTTAGTTCTTCTAATCTCTGGAATGAATATGACTAGAGACATCGACACATAAATAGTGGTGTTAAGGATCTTCTTTCAAGGCTCTCTTGCCTCTAACATGTGTGGAAGTTGTGGTGAGCATGCTTGTTCTAGGCACACTCCAGCACTGGCCCACACTTTCCCTACCTTGTACTGCCACAGTCTTCTGACTCCTAACCATCATTCCAGACCTTTGTTTCACTCTCTGCTAGTCAACTTACTGCATTTCATAACCAGCTTCTCCAGGATATTGCCATAATCCCACACCATTTCATGCAAAGTGTACATCCAGTCCCCTTCAATTCCTCCAAAGAACAGCTGAGATAAGGCTGCAATATTTAGCAGAACTGTATCAAAGGCTTGGAGATAACAAAAATACAACATCAATTACCTTAGAACAAAAACAGATCCAGATTCTGTGGGGAATAATATTTATATAATTTGAGGGCTCTCTGTAAGAAAAAGAATACAAACATATCTTACCTTTGCAAATTTAAAAACATATGACCATGTACACACATTGTTAAGCCCCCTCTCAAGATCTTTAAAGGGGCCCTATAAAGTGAAGAACCCTGGAGATTAAACTTCATTAGTTTTATGGTGAATCCACCTTTGCTTGTATTTGCTCCCAGAAGTTTCCAGACCCACACCCTGATTATTTGCATAGCACCTATCAAGCTTTCATGAGAAGTGAAGCCAGCTCAGCTCCTAACAGTGGGCATATTGAAGACTCATCACTTCATGCTTCATTTCCTTCCCAAGGATGAATCATGATAGGAAGATCTGTGTTCTTCAGGAAAATGCCAACCCCCATTTTCAAGATGCATCCTGGTCCACATGCCATAGACATGGATATCACAGTAGTTCACGGTATATATCCCGAAGTCTGATGTCTGGTTATTAAGCCCTTACTGACACCATATTTGAGAAATCATTGGTTTAGCCAACACACCTCACACCTAGGAATAGTGCATTTCACAGTCTGCTTAGGATGATGTGAAAGAAAAGGTGAATTGTTCATTCCTTTTGACCATCAGTTAATCATCCCTTTCCTCTGAGCCAGTGTTGAGGCAAGGGCATAGACACTCTCCCAAGAATAAATAAGATTTTTCAGCATAAGGAAACTTATAACAATTTTAAAAAGTTGTCTAAATCTTTGGATTCATGATCTTGCTAATAGACTTGATATACATGATGAAACCAAATTCTTAACATTTAAATCTAAAAAGCTTTCCAAAGAACTGTCTATAACGAACTGTCTTCCATCTGCTCCACAGCGATCTCTCCCAGGATAAAACAAGGCTCTTCCTGAAGATAAACCCATTTTCTCCTGAAATACACCAGCTGCTTTCAAATGTCCTAAAAGACAATTCTCTAACTAAAAAATCTAGATTACAATCATCCTAGGGTATCCTTATACTGTGTATAACAACACTCTTCAAAGGTTGTGTGAAGATTACATTAAGAAGCGTCTGTAAAAGTGTTTGCAACGTTTAAAGTCTACATAGATATAAACTGTGTTACTGTTGGAGAATTGTAGACCACACTCTTGTCAGTTTTTTAACTGATCAAGCTATTGGAAACTCTCTATTATCTGTGTTAGTGGCCTCAAGAAGGGTAAATTAACATCCACAAATGATCCCAAATCAAAACTTCAACCGCCTCTCTCACTTATTTTATCCACCTAAAGCTGGTGAAATAGCCCAAAAGAGGTAGAGAAGTAAAGTGCACAGGTTTAACCAGAAATCAACAGTTGAACCATAGTGGTTTCAGAAGAGCAATACATTAAATACATAAAGCAAGACTTTTTAAACCATGTAAATATATAAAGGTAAATATTATCACTTTAGAAAGCACAAATAACTACACCTAGATAACACTTGAAATTGTTTTGGCCAAAAAAGCAAGGTATAAATAACTCAAAACCCTTAAAACCATGATTAGTATATAATGCCAGCATTAGTCCCAAATCCTACTATAGCATTGTAAAGAAACATCCCTCTATTTACTGTCTGCCCACAGGGTGCACAGCAATTTAAAGACACGCTTCTTGTTATGTAAGAGGTTTTCTTTATTACCTAGTTCAAATTCTCTTAAACCTCAGTCTTTTGTGAGCTACACTCACATAATTTAATCTGTAACCTTATTCACGAATTGCTTTCCTTTAAGTTGACTCTCTTTTAAAAACTTAAATAGCTAATTTTAGTTTCATTTCAGGCAATAAACCCATGACATCTTGAACTTGATGGTTTTATATTTTTTAGTTATAATTTTATTTTCATTTTTTTTTTAAGACAGGGCCTTGTTCTGTCTCCCAGGCTGGAGTGCAGTGGTGTGATCACGGTTCATTGCAACCTCTGCCTCACAGGATCAAGCAATCCTCCCACTTCAGCCTCCTGAGTAGCTGGGACTACAGGTGTGTGTCATCACACCCAGTTAATTTTTGTATTTTTTCATAGAGACAGGGTTTTGCCATGTTGCCCAGACTGGCTATTTTTAAAAGATCTGCATTAAATAAGTGAATAGTTTATCAGATTTTTTTTAAAGTTTAACCATCTTTAAAAAATTGATATTATCATAGTTTATGTACCACGATGGAGGCAAAACTGAACCACATAATGTATAAGGAGATAGTAGTAGACTCTGCCTGGATTACAACTGTGAGGATAATTGGAAATCATTTAGTACAACCTCCACTGAAACTGACAAAACAAACAAAGAGAAATTGAAGAATCAACAGTTCTGAGGAGACATTTCTAATATACTGCTTTCCAAGATCAATACAACAAACAACAAAACCTAGTGCAGTCACAGAAATTTGGAAAACACAGTTTAAAAATTTTGATTTTATGCCATATAAAAGCATGGATTCAACAACAGCAGAATGTGCATTCTTTCAAAGTATGCATGGAACATTTTCAAAAAATTTGACCATGTACTGGGCCAAAAATAATTCTTAACCAACTCCAGAGGAGAGAAGTCATATAGAGCAGGTTTTTTGATGCAAAGCCATTAAGCACGAAATCAAGTATATATAAGCATGTTTAAAAAACTACGATTGAAATGCTGAAATGTTCTAAAGAAACTAAAGAGATGGTTAAGTTAAAAGAGAATAAGGAGGCTGTCTAGACATTGCTGATATTCATTGGTACCCATCTGCTAATTTTGCCTGGTATCTGTTCAAATTATTCAGTGCTTTCTTTCTGCCCACTCAGGATCTGGGTCAGACTGGTTGTTAATACTCTGAATATTACCCCATCTTTACAAACTAACATGGGGGAACATCCTTTTGGGCATAAGGAAGAAGGTTGGCTGGGCACAGTGGCTCACGCCTGTAATCCCAGCATTTTGGGAGGCTGAGGCTGGGCAGATCATTGAGATTGGGAGTTTGAGACCAGCCTGACCAACACGGAGAAACCCCATCTCTACTAAACGTACAAAATTTGTGGGGCATGGTGATGCACACCTGCAATCCCAGCTACTCGGGAGGCTGAGTCAGTAATATCGCTTGAACCTGGGAGGCGGAGGTTGCAGTGAGCCTAGATCGCGCCTTTGCACTCTAGCCAGGGCAACAAGAGCAAAACTCCATCTCAAAAAAAAAAAAAAAAAAGCCACTTTGCAAAACTCATACCTGGAATGATTCTATTTTGTCAAAAAAGGGGTGTATGTATTCTTAAAACTAATGGTTAACATTTATTTAATTGTATGAAGTGAGTATCTTATTTAATCTCCAAAATATCCCTGCAAAGTGGGTTTTATAATTATTTCTGTTTTATAGATGAGAAAACCAAAGCTTAGAGAGGTTTAAAGAACTCGGCCAAATTACGTAGCTAAAAGGTAGTGGAGTTGGCAGTCACACTGTGCTTTCTGCCCTCGCAAACATGAATTGTTAACTTTGCTATTGCTTGGAAGGACAAATAAGAAGCTGGACAGTGTTTGGCACTGGTAAATTTAATTGGAAGCCACTGGGGGTGGGTATAGGACACATGTTGAGGGAGGATTGTTCTTTTCACTGACCCTCTTGACTTGATGTACTTTTTGATTATTTAAACTTAATTTTTTCAAGGAATATGTTGTGATTTTTTTTTCTTCCAGTGGAAAATTGACACACAAAACGAGGTAGCAGTAATTCATTCTACTTCCAACAGCCTGTACTTGTGACATCTCCAGTGAAGAAGAGCAATGCCCAGGAAGTAGCTCTACCTCGCAAGCTGAGGGCTCAAGAATACTTGTGCGGTTTTGAGAAAACAAACCCCATCTGTATTAGAAATGCTTTGTATTTCTCTAACACCTAATCTGAGTTGTCCCAAAGGCTAAATAAACACTCATTTATCCTCAGAGCACCCTGTGAGGTCCCCGGTGTGGTTTAGGAGGGTGTGGAGCTGCGTGGTGATAGCCCAGGATTAGCTCTCACCCTCATTTAGGGATCCTGGCCCTTGACGGGGAAATGACTTAAACTCTGTGCCATCAACTAAAGGCAGTGTCATCTTTATAATGATGATTTCCAGCCTCACATGGATGCTATTAATTAAACTTTAAAGGGGCTTGAGAATGCTGGATGCTAAGTACTGAATAAATGGGAAGTTTTAGCCAAATCATAGCGCTGGGAGCTGGGAGAAGGGAGGAGGTGAGGTGACTCGCAGCCTGTCAGTCACTCGAGGAGGCTCAGGGCAGAAAGAACAGGATGGCCACTGTCCTGGGGCTGAGCTCCCTCTTCTAACCACACCACACCACACCACGTAATTAGAAATTACTTCAGCACATAAACAGGTACTTTACAATGTTTTCTTTTGACAACGGCAGCACGCTTCTCCTTCCACTGCCAGAGGGGAACCAGCGTTGGCTTCCCACGGGCCCACCTCCTTTTCAGCCCAGCCTGGTCTTCCCCCCAAGAGAAAGCAGCAGTCACAGTCACACAGGAACATCTGCTCTAAACGTGGCCCCCTTCCAGGGGCCCTGGTACAAGAGGAGCCGGTAAAGTGGCCTCCTTTAACCTAAATCACCGCGGCCACGGTGCCCTCCCGCTCCGCCCTCCCATTCTCCCATCAACAAGTTTAAGAAAGTTCTCTTCATAGAAAGCCTCATTATTGACGTGGACACCCTCACTCAGAACACCCTCGCCATACGCCACTCCATCCTGCGGTGAGTGATAACAACTCTGTTTGTGTTTAATTAGCTCTTGGTTTATGGGGCAGTTTGAGTTGAGGGTGTGGCTGTTTTAGCTGGTTATGCAGTTGACAGAAATACATGTGTATTGATGTGGGTCCTCTCTGTACGCCCTCCTCAGCCTCTGGTCTGAAAGCTCAACAGGCCCTCACTGCACTCCCAGTGGAGGCAAATTGTAGCAACTTCTGTGGTTCGATTTCATTCCATAAAGCTGGAACGGTAACGGCTATTCTCAGTCTCTTGACATCTGGTCAGGTGAAGGCCCATCTTGCTTATCACGAAGCAGAACTGTTGATTGAACCATGGTGGCTGCTTGGTTCCTCAGGGCTGGAGGACAGCGCAGCTTTAGAGGCTACTCCCCAGGCAGCTGGCTGCGTGCCCTGACCCTGAGTGTCATCTGTTTATTTCTCTTATTTTTAAAATCATGTCCCTCATAGGATCCATGTCATGACTTATATTCACAAAAACATCTAAAATAGAAGCATGATTATAAAGTGGTGGATTTGGATTATTTTTTAAAACAAACATTACAGAATGTACTCATCTAAGGGTGTGTTGTGCCTTTCAAAGTAATCACTTTTGAAAGTTGTACACATCTTCCCCAAATGGCAAGATTATGTAACATATTTGAGAAATTCTTTGAAATTATTCACATATGTATGAGGCATCATATGTTAAGACAAAACAAAATAATTTTCTTAATTTAAAAATGATATATGCTCATATTGAAAGATTTGATTTGCCTTGTTCTTACTGTTTTCTGAATTCATACTTACAATCCTAAAACCCAGAGATAAGCATTTTTAATGTGTGATCTATATGTATCACAAATATAAATATCACAAATATATATATATGTATATATTTCCAGGTTTTTTTTTTTTGAGTTTCATCCTATTGAATAACTCAGAAGTGAGAAATCTTTGTCCTCTGAATGTAATTTCGAGCTTTGGAATCTAATTCCGTTTTGTCAAATTCAGCAAATATTTATTGACTGTCTCTACATGCAAGGAGCTGACTAAGTGGAATAAAAAGATTAGCAAGATGTATTCATATTGACTTTTTAAAGAGGCCATTAACTGGTTCAGAAGGAGTTGCCAAATGGAATTACAGAAAACATTCTGAACAATTGCAACATCATTGGAATAGGTGTGTAGTCTCCCAAGGGGACAAACTGAGGGGACAAACTGCACAGTACACATAGTTGTGCAATTCCCGGAATGTTACAAAATTAACGTGGTCCACATCATATGCTGAATAAAACTATTTGAGGTAACTAGTAGCAGCCACCACAGCTCAGAACTAAAACTAGCCTGCTGCACTGGTAAAAAATAGGTAAGGTGACGCTGCGTCCCAGTTTGTCTGCGACAGTCCTGCTTTATGCCTGTCGTCTTGATATAATTAGTAACAGTGCTCCCTTTCCTCTCTGAAGAGGACTGGCCTGGAGGACCAATTAATGATCTCCTTAATAACAGAGATAATTAATGTTGGCACTTTCCCTCATGCCTCCAAGTCTCTAAGGGGAACACTTTAGTTAGTTAGGCCTGTTTGTCCACCTAAACTATTTCTATTGGTCTATTGCTTGGCCTGTTTTTCTCTTTCTTTCCTATCAGTTAAAACACACATGGTCTAGTTTCCTAAAAACACAACAAGCTAATAAACAATGAGACGATGTCTAGTCTTAGTTTTTTATCAAGCAGACACAGGTTAAAACAAGTTGTTACTAATAATAAGAGTCAGTAAGAGTGTAGTAGGTAGATTCTACTACACTCTTGAGTATGAGAAGATGAAATTGTAAAGACCCCTAAAGATAATTTTGTAGATTTCATATTATCTGGAGGTGAAGATTGTGGACTTTGAGCCAGGCTACCCGAGAGTGAATCCTAGCTGCACCACTTACCAACAGTATGATCCTGGGAAGTTATCTACCATCTTGGTACCCCAGTTTTCTCATCAGTAAAATGAAGATAATAATCATATTTCTCTCATACAGTGGTTTAAAGATTAATGATGTTACATCCTATTACATCCAACATACATACTACATGAGCTCACTCCTGATGAATGGAATGATCTAGGAAGAGAAATGGAAACATAGCCACACTATCCATGTATTCAATCATCTGACAAATGAGTTAAAGGACAAATGCCAAATCAGGAACTATTCTAGACATGGTGATATCATAATAAGAGAAAGATAGGTTTCCTGCCTTCTTCTTGCCTGGAGGTCAGGAAAAACATTAAACGCCTAATTAGAGCTCAAGTATGATGAGTGGTAAGCTAGGACCATGCGTGAGGGAGGCCCACCTGAGCACAGGAGGTGAGGAAAGCCCCCTGCTGAAATGACAGGTGGATTTTAGATGGGAAGGTATAAGGAAGCGCAGACTGATGAGAATATCTTATTCCTCAGCAAATCCTAGTTTATTAAATAAAGTCAGGTTATTATGAAGATTCTTAATATAATGCTCCCATACACTCATACACGGAGTGGTCATCAGTTGAGGCTGGAGCACGAGGTAGGCGCCTAACACATTGGTGCTTGCTCATTTGATGTTCAAAATTTAAGAATTTTTCCTAATGTAGAAGCCCAGACTGCTAAACCTTTGTCTAAAAGTGCGATCTCTTACATGGTCTTTCAGCAGCTGAGTTGTGTGAAGTGGCATTCTTGGAGGGTCATCCAAGACATTTAGTCTGTTTCCTTCTTTAAGCACCCTACATTTCCCCCTGGGATCAACTGCATTTCCAGACACTTTCAGAACTGGTCTCAACACTTTAAAGTATCACACATTTTCAAAGTTGCTCTTTAATTCTCTACCATAGAAATTCACCATCGGAAACCCACTTCTTAATGTGTTGCGACTGTACTGAGGATTTGGTCCTTAAATAGTTCGGTGTCTCCTATGTAAAGTCCACACATTATTTTCTTTAGAATTTAGGGTACAGTTTTTTTTTTTTTTTGAGATGGAGTTTTGCTCTTGTTCCCCAGGCTGGAGTGCAATGGCGCGATCTCGGCTCACTGCAACCTCCGCCTCCTGGGTTCAGGCAATTATCCTGCCTCAGCCTCCCGAGTAGCTGGGACTACAGGCACGCGCCACCATGCCCAGCTAATTTTTTGTATTTTTAGTAGAGATGGGGTTTCACCGTGTTGACTAGGATGGTCTCGATCTCTTGACCTCATGATCCACCGGCCTCGGCCTCCCAAAGTGCTGGGATTACAGGCGTGAGCCACCGTGCCCAGCCTAGGGTATAGTCTTATCTCACTTCTAGATACTGGTGTACTTCTTCCACTCTGATAAGAATCATGGCCCTCGCTGCTGTGGGGGTCACGATTAAATGAGAAGCCCAGTCACAACAACCACATTGACTAGTAGGCATTTTCTTTCTCTGGCCCTGATTTTCTCTCTTATAATTTTTTTTTTTAATTGCATTTTAGGTTTTGGGGTACATGTGAAAAACATGCAAGATTGTTGCATAGGTGCATACGTGGCAGTGTGATTTGCTGCCTTCCTCCCCTTCACCTATATGTGGCATTTCTCCCCATGCTATCTCTCCCCAACTCCCCACCCCCCACTGTCCCCACCTAGTCCCCCCCAACAGACCCCAGTGTATAGTGCTCCCGTCCCGGTGTTCATGTGTTCCCATTGTTCAACACCCATCTATGAGTGAGAACATGTGGTGTTTGATTTTGTGTTCTTCTGTCAGTTTGCTGAGAATGATGGTTTCCAGGTTCATCCATGTCCCTACAAAGGATGCGAACTCATCATTTTTGATGGCTGCATAATATTCCATGGTGTATATGTGCCACATTTTCCTTGTCCAGTCTATCATCGATGGTCATTTGGGCTGGTTCCAGGTCTTTGTTATTGTAAACTGTGCTGCAATGAACATTCGTGTGCATGTGTCCTTATAGTAGAACGATTTATAATCCTTTGGATATATACCCAGTAATGGGATTGCTGGGTCAAATGGAATTTCTATTTCTAGGTCCTTGAGGAATCGCCACACTGTCTTCCACAATGGTTGAACTAATTGACACTCCCACCCACAGTGTAAAAGTGTTCCTATTTCTCCACATCCTCTCCAGCATCTGTTTAATGATCGCCGTTCTAACAGGCGTGAGATGCTATCTCAATGTAGTTTTGATTTGCATTTCTCTAATGACCAGTGATGATGAGCATTTTTTCATATGCTTGTTGGCCTCATGTATGTCTTCTTTTGTAAAGTATCTGTTCATATCCTTTGTCCACTTTTGAATGGGCTTGTTTTTTTTTCTTGTAAATCTGTTTTAGTTCGTTGTAAATTCTGGATATCAGCCCTTTGTCAGACAGGTAGGCTGCAAAATTTTTTTCCCATTCTGTTGGTTGCTGATTCACTCTAATGACTGTTTCTTTTGCTGTGAAGAAGCTGTGGAGTTTGATTAGGTCCTATTTGTCTATTTTGGCTTTTGTTGTCAATGCTTTTGGTGTTTTGGTCATGAAGTCCTTGCCTACGCCTATGTCCTGAATGGTTTTGCCTAGGTTTTCTTCTAGGGATTTTATGGTGTTAGGTCTTATGTTTAAGTCTTTAATCCATCTGGAGTCAATTTTAGTGTAAGGTGTCAGGAAGGGGTCCAGTTTCTGCTTTCTGCATATGGCTAGCCAGTTTTGCCAACACCACTTATTAAACAGGGAATCCTTTCCCCATTGCTTGTTTTTATCAGGTTTGTCAAAGATCAGATGGTTGTAGCTATGTTGTGTTGCCTCTGAGGCCTCTGTTCTGTTCCATTGTTCTATATCTCTGTTTTGGTACCAGTACCATGCTGTTTTGATTACTGTAGCCTTGTAGTAGAGTTTGATGTCCAGTAGTGTCATGCCTCCCGCTTTGGTCTTTTTGCTTAGAATTGACTTGGCTATGCGGGCTCTCTTTTGGTTCCATATGAAGTGTAAGGTGGTTTTTTCCAGTTCTGTGAGGAAGGTCATTGGTAGCTTGATGGGGATAGCATTGAATCTGTAAATTACTTTGGGCAGTATGGCCATTTTCACGATATTGATTCTTCCTAACCATGAACATGGAATGTTTCTCCATCTGTTTGTGTCCTCTCTTATTTCGTTGAGCAGTGATTTGTAGTTCTCCTTGAAGAGGTCCTTTACGTTCCTTGTTAGTTGTATTCCTAGGTATTTTATTCTCTTTGTAGCAATTGTGAATGGCAGTTCATTCTTGATTTGGCTCTCTTTAAGTCTGTTATTGGTGTATAGGAATGCTTGTGATTTTTGCACATTGATTTTGTATCCTGAGACTTTGCTGAAGTTGCTTCTCAGTTTCAGGAGATTTTGGGCTGAGATGATGGCGTCTTCTAGATATACAATCATGTCGCCTGCAAATAGAGACAATTTGACTTCCTCCTTTCCTAATTGAATACTCTTTATTTCTTTTTCTTGCCTGATTGCTCTGGCTAGAACTTCCAGTACTATATTGAATAGGAGTGGTGACAGAGGGCATCCTTGTCTAGTGCCAGATTTCAAAGGGAATGCTTCCAGTTTTTGCCCATTCAGTATGATATTGCCTGTTGGTTTCTCATAAATAGCTTTTATTATTTTGAGATACGTTCCATCGATACCTAGTTCATTGAGGGTTTTCAGCATAAAGGACTGTTGAATTTTGTCAAAGCCCTTCTCTGCATCAATTGAGATAATCATGTGGTTTTTGTGTTTGGTTCTGTTTATGTAGTGAATTACGTTTATAGACTTGCGTATGTTGAACCAGCCTTGCATCCCCGGGATGAATCCTACTTGATCATGGTGGATAAGCTTTTTGATGTGCTGTTGCAATCGGCTTGCCAGTATTTTATTGCAGATTTTTGCATCTATGTTCATCATGGATATTGGCCTGTAGTTTTCTTTTCTTGTTGAGTCTCTGCCGGGTTTTGGTATCAGGATGATGTTGGTCTCATAAAATGATTTGGGAAGGATTCCCTCTTTTTGGATTATTTGGAATAGTTTCAGAAGGAATGGTACCAGTTCCTCTTTGTATGTCTGGTAGAATTCCGCTGTGAACCCATCTGGACCTGGGCTTTTTTTGGGTCGTAGGCTCTTAATTGCTGCCTTGACTTCAGCCCTTGTTATTGGTCTATTCAGGGTTTCGACTTCTTCCTGGTTTAGGCTTTGGAGGTGGCAACTGTCCAGGAATTTCTCCATTTCTTCCAGGTTTTCTAGTTTATGTGCATAGAGTTGTTTGTAATAATCTCTGATGATGGTTTGAATTTCTGTGGCATCTGTGGTGATATCCCCTTTATCATTTTTTATTGCATCTATTTGGTTATTCTCTCCTTTCTTTTTTATTAATCTGGCTAGTGGTCTATTTTGTTGATCTTTTCAAAAAACCAGCTCCTGGATTTATTGATTTTTTGAAAGGTTTTTCATATCTCTATCTCCTTCAATTCTGCTCTGATCTTAGTTATTTCTTGTCTTCTGCTAGGTTTTGAGTTTTTTTGATCTTGCTCCTCTAGCTCTTTCAATTTTGACAATAGGGTGTCAATTTTAGATCTCTCCTTGCTTCTCATGTGGGCACTTATTGCTATATATTTTCCTCTAGAGACTGCTTTAAATGTGTCCCAGAGATTCTGGTATGTGGTGTCTTCATTCTCGTTGGTTTCGAAGAACATCTTTATTTCTGCCTTCATTTCATTGTTTATCCAGTCAACATTCAAGAGAAAGTTGTTCAGTTTCCATGAAGCTGTGCAGTTCTGGATTGGTTTCTGAATTCTGAGTTCTAACTTGATTGCAGTGTGGTCTGAGAGACTGTCATGGTTTCTGTTCTTTTGCATTTGCTGAGGAGTGATTTACTTCCAATTATGTGGTCAATTTTAGAGTAGGTGTGATGTGGTGTTGAGAAGAATGTATATTCTGTAGATTTGGGGTGGAGAGTTCTGTAAATGTCTATTAGGTTTGCTTGGTTCAGGACTGAGTTCAAGTCCTGGATATCCTTGTTAATTTTCTGTCTCGTTGATCTGTCTAATATTGACAATGGTGTGTTGAAATCTCCCACTATTATTGTGTGGGAGTCTAAGTCTCTTTGTAAGTCATTAAGAACTTGCCTTATGTATCTGGGTGCTCCTGCATTAGGTGCATATATATTTAGGATCGTTAGCTCTTGTTGCATTGATCCTTTTACCATTATGTAATGTCCTTCTTTGTCTATTTTGATCTTTGTTGCTTTAAAGACTATTTTATTAGAGATGAGAATTGCAACTCTTGCTTTTTTTTGCTCTGCATTTGCTTGGTAAATCTTCCTCCATCCCTTTATTTTGAGCCTTTAAGTATCCTTGCATGTAAGATGGGTTTCCTGGATACAGCACACTGATGGGTTTTGGCTTTTTATCCAATTTTCCAGTCTGTGTCTTTTGATTGGGGCATTTAGTCCATTTATGTTTATGGTTAATATTGTTATGTGTGAATTCGATCCTGCCATTTTGATGCTAGCCGGCTGTTTTGCCCATTGGTTGATGCAGATTCTTCATTGTGTTGATGCTCTTTACCATTTGGTGTGTTTTTGTAGTGGCTGGTACTGGTTGTTCTTTTCTATGTGTAGTGCCTCTTTCAGGAGCTCTTGTAAAGCAGGTCTGCTGGTGATGAAATCTCTGAGTACTTGCTTGTTCACAAAGGATTTTATTTTTCCTTCACTTATGAAGTTTAGTTTGGCTGGATATGAAATTCTGGGTTGAAAGTTCTTTTCTTTAAGGATGTTGAATATCGGCCCCCACTCTCTTCTGGCTTGTAGGGTTTCTGCTCAGAGATCTTCTGTGGGTCTGATGGGCTTCCCTTTGTGGTAACCTGACCTTTCTCTCTGGCTGCCCTTAGCATTTTCTCCTTCATTTCCACCCTGGTGAATCTGACAATTATGTGCCTTGGGGTTGCTCTTCTTGAGGAATATCTTTGTGGTGTTCTCTGTATTTCCTGGGCTTGAATATTGGCCTGCCTTGCTAGGTTGGGGAAGTTTTCCTGGATAATATCCTGAAGAGTATTTTCCAGCTTGGATTCATTCTCTTCGTCACATTTAGGTACACGTATCAAACGTAGATTAGGTCTTTTCACATAGTCCCATATTTCTTGTTGACTATGTTCATTCCTTTTTACCCTGTTTTCTCTAATCTTGCCTTCTCATTTTATTTCATTGTGTTGATCTTCGACCTCTGATATCCTTTCTTCTGCTTGGTCAATTTGGCTGTTGAAACTTGTGCATGCTTTGCAAAATTCTCATGTTGTGTTTTTCAGCTCCATCAATTCACTTATATTCCTCTCTAAGTTGTCCATTCTAATTAGCATTTTGTCAAATCTTTTTTCAAGGTTCTTAGTTTCTTTGCATTGGGTTAGAACATGTTCTTTTAGCTCACGGAAGTTTCTTATTACCCACTTTCTGAAGGCTGATTCTGTCATTTCATCACACTCATTCTCCATCCAGTCTTGTTCCCTTGCTGGTGAGGAGCTGTGCTCCCTTGTAGGAGGAGAGGTGTTCTGGTTTCAGGTGTTTTCATCCTTTTTGCGGTGGTTTCTTCCCATCTTTGTGGATTTATCCACCTGTCGGCTTTGTAGTTGTTGACTTTCTGATTGGGTCTCTGAGTGGATGTCCTGTTTGTTGATGATGATGTTATTTCTGTTTCTTAGTTTTCCTTTTAACTGTCTGGCCTCTCTGCTGTAGGACTGCTGAGGTCCACTCCAGGCCCTGTTTACCTGGGGATCATCTGCAGCAGCTGCTGAACAGTAAAGGTTGCTACCAATTTCTTTTTCTGCTTTGTCCCAGAAGGATACCTCCCAAATGTCAGTCTGAGCACTCCTTTATGAGGTGACTCTTTGGATATACGGGGGTCAGGGAGCTGCTTGAGGAAACAGTCTGTTCTTTATATTAGCTCAGGTGCTGTGCTGTGAGCCCCGTTGTTCATTCAGAGCTGCTGGGCTGGTAAATTTAAGTCTGCAGCAGAGAACTCATAACCCCCCACTTTTTTTTTCTCGGGTGTTCTGTCCCAGGGAGTTAGGGCTTTATGAGTTTCCACTGTGCTGCTGCCTTTTTTTTTTCTTCAGGGCTGCCCTGCCCACAAGGAGGCAGCCTAGTCACTCTCAGCCTGCAGAGGCTTCGCTGAGCTGCTGTGGGCTCTGCCCAGCTGCCATGTGAACTTCCCTGCAGTCCTGTTTATATGGGTGTAGTTAGAACTGCTTCTGCGATGTTGGCCCGCCTCTCTAATGATGGACTCTCTCTGTAATGGCGGGTTGCCTTGACAACGGCAGGCTGTCTCAGTAAGAGCGGACGCCCCTCCCCCACAGAGCTGGACTGTCCCAGGTTCAGCTGTGCTTGCTGTGAAATTCTCAACCCAGAGAGTTTCCAATTGCCGTTTTTTTGTTTTTGTTTTTGTTTTTGTGGGGGTGGGACCAGCCGGGACTGATCTCCTGACTCCCTGCCTCAGAACCTTTTGTTTTTTAGTTGAATGGTCAGCTCTCTACCAGGTGTCCTGGTCACCTGTTGAATAGGCACTGGGATCTGTGTGATTTCCCGTGTGGTGATCCACTGTGCCACTGAAACTGCGGCTCTGAGATTTGTGGTGCTTTTTTTGCCCGGGAATCTCCTGGCCTGGCTCCCTGTTTCAGCTCCCCTTGCTGGCTAAGTGGGAACACAGTCCTGTTTACTCTGCACTGGGAGCCGCTGTGCCGGGGCGCAGGCAAAACAGCCGCGCTGGCCAAAACAGCCACCCTGGCGACCCGTGGGGCTCCTCCGCCTGGGAATTCCCTGGTCTATGGGCAATAAAAAACCATCTGGAAATGTGATGTCCACTCACTCTCTGCACTTTCACTCAGAGCTGCAATCCTGAGCTGCATCTAACCAGCCATCTTGGAGCTCCTCTCTCTTATAAATTTATCATATATTTTGATAAAAGCTACCCCATTTTTTTGTGATAAAATGATGGGTATAAATAAACTAAATATATAATACATTATTACCATAAATCATTACATAATAGACTGAGTATTAATATATTCATGAACAGTTTTAGTTACCATGTAAAAAAACTGGTAAAGCATAAATCAATGACAGAGAATGGAACTCAATAATTTTAGCTATAGTTGAGGTATAGGGAATGTTAGAAGCCCTTTAAATCTGCCAGTCTGTACCCCAAACCCAGAGGGCCCAATGGCAAATTTTGCAGGTGTCCCACAGATAATGTTGATCTCTACCTGCAGCTTGGAAACTCTGTTGTCCTGGAAGGAGATGGGAAAGGTCCCAAACCGAGGAAAGCTGAACAAGCATTACTCACTTCTGTACACAACGTGTTCTCAGAGCTCACAGCTTAAAAATAGACCCTTGTAAGGCAAGGTCCTTAAAGCATGCTGCATCTTGACTCGGAATGTCTTATACCTTTCATCTGTTTAGACACAAGTAGAAATAAAATGAACAGTCTAAGGGTATGTGAAGCATAGAGATATTTGTTAGGCTTTAGCAAAAGGGCAGAGCCAAAGTGAATGACAGAGTAGGGAGGACTCAGAACTCTCAGGATTCAGGATCATCTAGAGGGTTGTCTAGGAATCCATCTGTAGAAAGGAGACAGGAAGGAAGGAGAATCACATTTACCAAACATCTACTGTCTTCCAGGCACTGTACTAAGTGCTTTTACATATGCCTTTCTTTTAATTATTACAAGATTTTTGCCTTTAAGATAAGCAATGGTATTCACATGCTTTCTCTTTAAGGACTAGGAAGCCTTACCCTACACGTTTCTTCCCCCCTGTTGGAAAATAATAACAATTTGAATCATAGGTTTCAAGCATTTTTTATTCTTAATCTATTTTTAATTAATATTTTTCAATAAAGTTAAGAAATTAAATCTTCCCAATGTTAATTAAGATGGTGTACTTCTGGGGATAATATTGACAATTCAGTTAAAAGCTCTTCAATCAATCTTAGAGATGTTGACTCTAGCAGATCAAGTTCTAAGGGTTGGATGCAATTTCAAAAGCATGAAAAATTGAACAAGGGCAAGGACTGGATCAACTGAGAGTACATTTTATCAAAGACAAAACATGGCTTATGGTCTGACACTGGCAATCACATTAAGTCACATAGGCATATTAGCTATTACTTCTTTTTCTAGTTCCTTTATTATACATTATCTATCTATCTGATCATGAACAATAAAATGATATGTTTTTTCCTCCTGAAATTTACCATATGGAAAAGCACTTATCAAGGTGAAAAGGATTGTAGACCTCTTTCACCAAAATTCCAAGTGCCATTCTGTAGTTGTTTGTTTTTAAAGAGGTGAAAACTTGTAACTTGTTCATAGTACAGGCCAGGCAAATAGACTTTTTTTGGAGACTGGTGCGTGCTCTGTTGCCCAGGCTAGACTGCAGTGGTGCGATTATAGTTCACTGCAACCTCGATCTCCTGAGCTCAAGTAATCCTCCTGCCTCTATTTCCCAAGTAGCTGGGACAACAGGCATGTGCCACCAAGCCTGGCTAATTTTCAACTTTTTTTTTTTTGCTATGGAGTCTCACTCTGTCACCCAGGCTGGAGTGCAGTGGTGCAATTTTGGCTCACTGCAACCTCCGCCTCCTGGGTTCAAGTGATTCTCCTGTCTCAGCCACCTGAGTAGCTGAGATTACTGGCACATTCCACCACATCTGGCTAATTTTTGTATTTTTAGTAGAGACAGGGTTTCATGATATTAGTCAGGCTGGTCTCGAACTCCTGACCTCAGGTGATCCACCCACCTTGGCCTCCCAAAGTGCTGTGATTACAGGCATAAGCCACCACACCCAGTCAATTTTTAATTTTTTGTAGAGATCGCGGGGGGGTCTCACTATGTTACCCAGACTTGGTCTCAAACTTCCGGGCTCAACTAATTCTTCTGCCTTAGCCTCCCAAAATGTTGGGATCACAGGCATAAGCCATAGTGCCTGCCTAGACTTTATAGTCACAGAAATGCAGAAATTATAAAATCTCACAAAAAGAGGGGAGGCTAAAGATGATCTTGCTCAACTTCTTTATAGACGAAGAAATGGAAGCCAAAAAAAGCTGAAGGAGATTATTTAAAGAAACAATAGCACTGAGATTCCAGAGTTCCTCGCACCACATCATAGTCAAGATGTTGTTTTGAGTATCATTTTGGCAAAAACCTACACACACCAGCAAATTTTGTAGGTGCCCCACAGAGAATGCTCTTACTTATTTTCTAGGTTACATGGGATTGTAAAGCTTAACATTCTTTCAGAGATCATCGGAGTCTAAACCATTCAAAAAGAAATTAGAACAGGAAGGCCCTGAGTGGTGAAATGTCCAGTCACATAGCTCATGAGTGCCAGACTTGAAACTGGAATCCAGCTTTCTTAACCCCCAGGACAAATCTTCTCCACTCCACTAAGGAGTACACTATCTCAGTAAAACAGGGAGATCAGTGAGGCCATTCCCAAGCACAAAATATTGTTACGTAAGAAATTGAAAAGGTGTTGCTTCAACAGCATGAACTTAGCACGGAAGCCTGCAACAACAACTAGGGATTAGCAGGCCTAATTTTACTTATTATTTATCAGCCCAGGATTAGAGCTCCTCCAGCAGTGTGCAGCTCTGCATAAGCTTTCTGCTTTATACCATAGTCCCCTTGGGGCAAGCTGGACCACAAGGTCCAATAACTTTCCTCAAGGTTGTATATTCAGCCATCAGTTCAAACAAGTCGAAACTCAAGGTGCTCTTTGTTAAGTCCGACCCAAGACAAAGTAGTAGAGCAGAAAATGTTTCATTTTCACTATACCCTATTTTTCCCTCTGTGTCTTCTCTTTATGTCATTTTAACGTGTGAGTGCTGGGACACATGGAACATTGATGCACGTAAGAAAGGAAAACCAGGAACTGCCAGTCTAAGTTAGATGTCAGCAGCAGTTAGGTCAATAGTGAGAAGCCAAGACATATATGTGAGTTTGTAGCTAGTTTAAAATATTTAGTCAGAGGTATTTGGGGAAATAGATGAGCAAGGAATAGGAGAAATATCCAGGCAGGTATTCAGAAAGAAAAAACCAATAAAGATTAAAGAGGCAAAACCAAGGCCAGGTGCAGTAGCTCACAGCGGCAATCCCAGCGTTGTGGGAGGCTAAGGCAGATGGACGCATTGAGGTCAGGAGTTTGAGACCAGCCTGGCCAATGTGGTGAATCCCCACCTCTACTAAAAATACAAAAATTAGCTGAGTGTGGTGGCACACACCTGTAGTCCCAGCTACTTGGGAGGCTGACATGAGAATTGCTTGAACCTGGTAAGTGGAGGTTGCAGTGAGCCGAGATTAAAGCACTGTACTCCAGCCTGGGCAACAGAGCAAGACTCTGTCAAAAAAAAAAAGAAGAGACAAAACAAGATAAACTCTAGTAAACAGCAAAACATCACATTGTATGCCATAACTATATGCAATTTTATTTGTCAATTATATCTTAATAAAGCTCAGGGAATACAAGAAAATATATGTCCACATAAAAACTTGTATACAAATGTTCATAGCAGCATTATTCATGATGGCCAAAAAAAAAAAAAAAAAAAAAAGGAAACAATCCAGATTTCCATTAACCGATGAAAGGACGAATAGGGTGTATCCATACAGTTAAATATTTGGCAATAAAACGGGAAGAAATGCTGGTACCTGCTATAACATGGACAGATCTTGACAATATTATGCTGAGTGCAAAAGTGCAGTCACAGAAGGTCACATAATGTATTGTTCCATTTATATGAAATGTGAAGAATAGGCAAATTCATAGACACAGAAAGTAGATTAGTGGTTTCTATGTACTGGGGTGGGAGTGGAAGAATGACTGCTAATGGGTATGTGGTTTCTTTTTGGACTGAAGAAAAACTTCTGAATTAGATAATGGTGATATTTGCACAACTCTGTGAACGTGTAAAAATTGATGAATTGTATACTTCAAAAGGGTGAATTTCAGGTATATAGATTATATCTCAATAAGATTACATGAGGAGGAGGAGGAGAAGAAGAAGGAGGAGGAGGAAGGAGGAGGAGGGAGAAGAAAGAAGAAAAGAAGAGGAGGAGGAGAAAGAAGAAGGAGAAGGAGAAGAAGAAGTTAAAGAGGAAGAAGGAGGAGGAGGAGGAGGATTCTCAGAAGTGGCAATAACCCATTGCTTGAAACCAGGTGATTGCATGCTTTCTGTTAAGGCATAGAAGGTCCTCTTGGTGGTTAATTTGGGATTGCAGGTAGAAGTTGGTAACCCTTGGCTGAGAGGGCATGTGTAGCTGGGAGAAGGCAGGTCCAGACACTAGGCTCCCTGTCACATTTAGTCATTCACTCAGTACGTATTTTCTGAGTGTCTACTATGAGTATGTGTCAGGTACAGTGCTAAGTTCTTGACAAATAAAAGGCTTCCATTGCTAGAGAAGGCAACAAATGATAAAGGAATAAATGTAGGTATTTGCAAGTGCTTTGAAGTGATAGAAAAGAGATTAGTAATGGTGGTGATAGTACTACTCTGGATGGGGTGGTGAGGCTTCTCTGAGGTGTCACTTATGCAGACACCTGAGTGAAGTGAGTAAAAGGTCCCTTAAGTGATTTCTCCCAAGGCATTAATACTGCTCATCTTGTCCACCTGCTAGAAGACCACTTCTAGCCCATTGTAAGTTATTTTACCTGCTGGAAAGCCCGTTTTCTAATTTTAGGATGATGAACAACTAAACTAACTGGCTCTTTTGTTTGAAGAGACCCATGGTACCCTTCAAACCACTCACTTAGGTAGTGGTAGATGCTTCTTGGTATTTTCCTGCTCTACAGATCATTACATCATATTGATCACTTAGAGGGAGCAAGTGATGGTTAAGTCAAAACTAGGACCAAAAGACCAAAGAGCTAAAGAATAGGGAGGTAACTACAGCAAAGTCTGCTGGGATTCAGTAAATCTGAGGCAGGCTGTTTCCCAGTCTTTATATTTCTCCCTCTGTTCTCACTGCTAGAGAAAGAGGAAAAGAACCGTATTAGTTGGGATCTAACCAGAAACACTCTAACTACCTTCAGCATCTAAAACAGGGATTCTGATGGAGGGAACTAGTTACACAAGTGATGGAGAAGTAGAGAGCCAAACCAGGCTGCATAAGCTTCAGTGAGTGAACCCCGAGGCCAGCCACCATCATCTCTCAACTGGAAGGAGGAGGCACTCACCATGCCTAAGGGACTGAGGTCACTCGACCAAAGGTGGAATCATGGTGGGCCTGTCTGCTAGAAGGGATGTAAAGAAAATGTAGCTGCTGCCACAGTAACCACTAAAGGTTGGGGCCAGGAAGAGGGGATAAAATACCTTGGGTTCTCCCTATAACCCCTGCCTTCTAATTCCCAAGTATTTCCCATGTGTGAAACCCAGCCAGAAGCCAGGTGGTATGGCAGTATGGGGAAAGTAACCTGAAGAGGGTTATGACCTCTGCAACAGAAAGGAAAACCAGAGTACGGGTGAGGAATAGATTTGAGGGCACATATGCTCAGGCCTATGCTGTGAAAGTGTACTGAAATGTTCTTAAGTACTTCTCATGAGCCAAGTTCTGGGTTAGGACCTCTCACAAACATGCTCTCATTTAGTCATCACAGACGTCTTCTTTTGAAAGTAGGAATGATTACCATTCTCTTAAAGATGAAAAAACTCAGGATCAGAGGGTTTGTGAAATTTGTTCATGGTATGATACTAAGTTAAGTATAGTGAAGTCAGGATTCAAATCCATCCCTGCCTAATTAGTAACCCTCTTCTCTTTCTATTGCTTTATATATATATATATATGAAGATTAAATATAAATATATATTTATATTTATTTTTAATAAAAAGATTAAATGTATATATATTTCTTCATATATATACACATTTATATATTAAGAAAATAATATATATTTATATTTAATCTTTTTTGACAGTTTCAAAACTTAAAAAAAATTTTTTAATTTTTGAGATGGCGTCTCACTCTGTCACCCAGGCTGAATATAGATAGTGGTGCAATCACTGCTCTCTGCAACCTCAGTGTCCTGGGCTTGTGATCCTCCCACGTCAGCCTCCTGGGTAGCTGGGATCACAGGTGTGTGCCACCATGCCCTGCTGTGGTTACTTCTTTGTATTTTTGTAGAGACAGGGTTTCAACATAGTGCCCAGGCTGGTCTCAAATTCCTGGGCTCAAGAGATCCATCTGCTTTGGCCTCCCTAAGTGCTAGGATTGCAGGTGTGAGCCACCGCATATGACCTTCATTTTATTCTTGACCCCTCAGGATATTAGCAGGGGGCACATCTTCCTAACCACTGACTTTCCTTTTTCACCTCTCCTGTGTGCCCAGACAACTTTTGAATAACAGGTAGAGTCTCTGTACTCCATCCTAAGACTAGAGTACAGGAAAATATGATCTTTGATTCAAGATAAACCTCATTTCAGATATAATTGTTGACGCTACAAAACTGACTGTGTTGAAACTATCTCTCTTGAGGTTTACATATTAACTGTTTTCTTTACTGTACTGCAAAGCTAAGCAGAGATGCCTATGCCTACATATTCAGAGACCAAGACTGAGTTTTAGGCGTGGGGGTGTTTGCTCCCAGGCAATGAGGTAAGAGACTAAAAGAGTGAAGGTGGGGCTTTCTCTCCCCAGATCTCAGGTGAAGCTTCTAGGTTGACAGCAAAATCCTCCTTTCATTTATAAATGGACTATGTTTGCTCTGGAAGCATCTGAGAGGATAAATTTGGGATCCCACAGAAGCCACAATGTTATTTTTGCAGTGTCTTTTCTCATTATAACTTCAGTTCAAGTCTTCTTTTTTCTTCCTCAACCTCTGTTTTTTTGGGGGGGCAGGGAGAAGGTGGGTATTTTTCTCATGTATGAATGCATGCACATGTATGATGGTATATACACATACAGACATAGAGCTAGAAGTTTTTTCTAATTGAGGATCATGAAAAGCTGCAAAGACACATCCTCTGAGTAATGTTTAGCTCAAAAAAAATGTTTACACCATTACTTTTCCTAATTTTTCTCACCTGGTGAGATTATCCTGAGATTATCCTGAATTCAAATTTGGTCATATTCTATCTTGGAAAAATATGGAACTCTAAAGAATGCACAGATTAAATAATGACCATGTGATGTAGGTATATGTACTCTTAATTATTTAAAGAGATGTTTGGTAGCAAGTATTTTAGTATTTATAAGAGGCACACTAATTTTATCTTAAGAGATATAAAAATATAATAAAACTCTGAGTAAACATGTTCATTCTCAGTTTAAGTTTAAGATTGGATTCCACCTTTAT
Organism: Aotus nancymaae; assembly: GCF_030222135.1. Lineage (NCBI taxonomy): Eukaryota > Metazoa > Chordata > Mammalia > Primates > Aotidae > Aotus > Aotus nancymaae. The sequence continues at coordinate 32,379,584 of NW_026988425.1, forward strand.
GTTGTACCTTAAAGCAATGTTTTAGGTACCCTAGGGTGGTAGGCAGAATAAAGGACCCCCAAAGCTGTCTGGTCTATGTCCTAATCCAAGGAATCTGTGGCTGTGTTAGGATACATGGCAAATGAGAATTAAGATTGCAGATGGAATTAAGATTTCTAAGTAAGATGACTTTAAGACAGGAAGATTATGCTAGGTCAGCCACATGAGCCCAGTGTAATCACAAAGCCCATTCATGTGGCCAAGGAAAGTGGGAGAGTTGGTGTCAGAGTGATGTGAGATAAAACAGATGTGATCGGTCATAGATGGCTTTGAAGATGGGAAGAGGTAACAAGCCAAGAAATGTGGGCAACTTCTAGAAGCTGGGAAAGGGAGGAAAACAGATTCTCCTTTAGATCCTCCAGAAAGGACATCTAGATTTTTAGCTTAGTGAGAGCCACATTGGATTTCTGATCTGCAGAACTGCAAGATAATAAATTTGAGTGATTTTAAGCCACCAAGTTTGTGTCAATTTATTACACCCTCCATAAAAAAGTAACATACCTTCTAACTCAGGCTATGCCTACAGAATACTATCAAAAGCAGCTTAAAAATAACAATATCACAATAACAAAAGCAGCTTAAAAATAACAGTATCACCTCAACAATGATATTAACTACCATAACAAAAATCTCTAAAAATCTTATGGTTTAATATAATTAGAATGTATTACTTTCCCCAGAGAATTCAGACAGATGTTTGTTTCTGCTCTTGTCACTTTCCATATAGTCATTCCAAGTTCAGTCTTCTTCCATCCTGTGGCTCCAACTTCCTCCAAGTCCTTAAAATCCTTTTGCCTTTCAGCAGATTCAGAAGGAGAGAATGTGTGGAGGATTATGTAGAAGGATTTCATGAGCCTGGCTTGGAGAGGACACTTCTACCTCAGTTCTATTACCAGAGATTAGGTGAATGCATGTACCTCACCACAAGGGAGGCCATAAAATGTACTCTAGCTGTGTGTCCTCAAGGAAAAGGAAATTTGGAACACATAGCAGTCTCAGCCACAACTGGGAAAGGCCATCTTTTGATAAAATATAAAAATACAGGAGCAGGGAAGAACAACAAATTTCATTGGGGAGTCAATTAAATATTAGGGAGAAGAATAATAGATAAGTAGCATTAGCCCTAGTTTAAAATACTTGGGACATCACTGAGGGATTCCTGAAAAGTCACTTAAGGTCTCTGGGTCTCAGTTTTCTCATGCTGGATACAGCAATAAAAATCTGCCCTGCCTCAAACTTGTTCTCTGTCCCAGCTTTTGCCAGTTTTCAAGTTTTTAGTAAAAACAGAAAGACACTAAACATGTTTGTTTGTTTAAATGCACATGTCTAGAGAGTGTGTGTTACACTATTTTTTGTAAATGAATTTTTCCAAATTGACTAGTTTAGATATAAAGCCATAGTTTCTTTTTGTTAGGTTGCCATCTGAAATTTCAATTTTTTAGCTTAAATGTGGCCAAATGATGGCAATTTTATACAGTTTAATTTAATGTTACATTAAAATAACATGTTGGCTCCTTTTGTATAACCAATAAATTACTTAGGAGACTATTTCTGATTACTATAAATCGCCACTGTAATTCTCTATCATGATGTCTTGTTTATTTCCTTCCCATGTTTTTCAATTTGTAATTTATATATTTGTTTGCTTCTTTAAAGTCTATTTCCAGAAGACTATAAGCTTCATGGGGGTAGGTACTTTACTTCATTTATCACTGCATCTCCAACGCCTAGCACAGAGTCCTGAATTACAGGCTCAGTAACTATTTACTGAATGTGAAAACAGAGTTTCTCCAAGATACATGAGGCTACGATCCAAGATGGCCGAATAGGAACAGCTCTGGAGTGCAGTTCCCAGTGAGAAGAATGCAGAGGGTGAGTGATCACTGCATTTCCAAACAAGTTTTTACTGCCCGAAGACCAGGAGATTCCCAGGCTGAAAAGTGCCATGAGCTTCCAGCATGGCTGTTTCAGCCGGCACTGTGGGTCTCTGCACAAAAACTCGAACAAATCCAGGCAGCCATTTCAACAGGTGCCTGGAATGCCTGGGATACAGAGGCACCCATTCAACTGAAAAAAAAGGGGGCTGAAACAGGGAGTCAGGTGATCTGGCTCAGCAGGTCCCAATCCCACAAAGACCAGCAATCTGAAACTCTGCATTGAGAGTTTTGCAGCAAGCGCAGCTGGACCTGGGACAGTACAACTCAGTGTGGGGAAGGGCATCAGCCATTAGTGAGGCAGTCTGCCACTACTGAGGCAGTCCGCCATTACTGAGGCAGACCACCATTACCAAGGCAGTTCTAATAGGAAGTTCATACAGCAGCTGGGCAGAGCCCATGGCAGCTTGGTAACACCTCTGCTGGCAGACTGTGGTTAGACTACCACTTTGCTGGGCAGGGCATCTCTGAAAAAAGGCAGCAGCACATCAGGAACTTATAAATAAAGCCCCACCTTCCCAGGACAGAACACCTGGGGAAAAAGGCATTTATGAGTTCCTCTGTAGCAGACTTAAACATACCTGCCCAGAAGCTTTGGAACAGTGGACCTCCCAGCTCAGCACTTGAACTCCTATAAGGGACAGACTGTCTCCTGTCTCCTCAAGCAGCCCCCTGACCCTTGTATATCCAAAGAGACACATTGCAAAGGAGAGCTCAGGCTATCTGGCAGGTACACTTCTGGGACAAAGATAACAGAAGAAGAAACTGGCAGCAACCCTTGCTGCTCTTCAGCCCCCATGGGTGATCCACAGGCAAGCAGGGTCTGGAGTGGACATCCAGCAGGCCTACAGCAGAGAGGCCTGATGGTTAGAAGGAAAATCAAAAAACAGAAAGAAAAAACTTCAACATCAACAAAAAGGGCATCCACTCAGAGGCCCTATCTGAATGTCACCAACTACAAAGACCACAGGTAGATAAATCCACAAAGATGGACAGAAACCAGTGCAAAAAGGATGAAAACACCTGAAACCAGAACGCCTCTCTTCCTCCAGGGGATCACAACTCCTGACCAGCAAGGGAACAAGGCTGGATGGAGAATGAGTCTGATGAATTGATGGAAACAGCCTTCAGAAGGCGGGTAATAACAAACTTCTCTGAGCAAAAAGAACATGTTTTAACCCAATGCAAAGAAACTAAGAACCTTGAAAAAAGGTTAGACGAAATGCTAAAGAGAATAAATAGCTTAGAGAAGAATATAAATGACCTGATGTAGCTCAAAAACACAAGAGAACTTTGCAAAGCATACACAAGTTTCAATAGCCAAATTGGCCAAGCAGAAGAAAGAATATCAGTGATTGAAGATCAACTCAATGAAATAAAACAAGAAGACAATATTAGAGAAAAAAGAGTGAAAAGAAATGAACAAAGCCTCCAAGAAATATGGGATTATGTGAAAAGACCTAATCTACATTTGATAGATGTACCTGAATGTGACAGAGAAAATGAATCCAAGCTGGAAAACACTCTTCAGGATATTATCCAGGAGAACTTCCCCAACCTAGCAAGGCAGGCCAACATTCAAGTCCAGGAAATACAGAGAACATCACAAAGATATTACTTAAGAAGAGCAACTCCAAGGCCCATAATCGTCAGACTCACCAGGGTTGAAATGAAGGAAAAAATGCTAAGGGCAGCCAGAGAGAAAGGTCAGGTTACCCACAAAGGGAGGCCCATCAGACTCACAGTGGATCTCTTGGCAGAAATTTTACAAGACAGAAGAGAGTGGGGGCCAATTTTCAACATCCTTAAAGAAAAGAACTTCAACCTAGAATTTCATATCCAGCCAAACTAAGCTTCACAGGCAAAGGAGAAATAAAATCCTTTATGTACAAGCAATTGCTGAGAGATTTTGTCGCCACCAGACCTGCTTTACAAGAGCTCCTGAAAGAAGCACTAAACATAGAAAGGAATGACCAGTACCAGCCACTCAAAAAACATACCAAATCATAAAGAGCATCATCACAGTGAAGAAACTGCATCAACTAACAGGGAAAACAACCAGTTAGCATCAAAATGGCAGGATCAAATTCACACATAACAATATTAACCTTAAATGTAAATGGACTAAATGTCCCAATCAAAAGACACAGACTGGCAAATTGGATAAAAAGTCAAAACCCATTGGTGTGCTGTATTCAGGAAACCCATCTCATATGCAAGGACACACATAGGCTCAAAATAAAGGAATGGAGGAAGATTTACCAAGCAAATGGAGAGAGAGAGAGAGAAAAAAAAGCAGGAGTTGCAATCCTAGTCTCTGATAAAATAGACTTTAAAACAACAAAGATCAAAAGAGACAAAGAAGGACATTACATAATGGTAAAAGGATCAACACAACAAGAAGAGCTAACGATCCTAAATATATACACACCCAATACAGGAGCACCCAGATACATAAAGCAAGTTCTTAATGACCTACAGAGAGACTTAGACTCCCCCACAATAATAGTGGGAGACTTTAACAGTCCACTGTCAATATCAGAGAGATCAACGAGACAGGTAATTAACAAGGATATCCAGGACTTGAACTCAGATCTGGACCAAGCAAACCTAACAGGCATTTACAGAACTCTCCACTCAAAGCTACAGAGTATACATTCTTCTCAGTGCCACATTTCACTTACTCTAAAATTGACCACATAATTGGAAGTAAATCACTCCTCAGCAAATGCAAAAGAATGGAAATCATAACAAACAGTCTCTCAGACCACAGTGCAATCAAATTAGAACTCAGGATTAAGAAACTAACTCAGAACCGCAAAACTTCATGGAAACCGAACTGGCTCTTGAATGTTGACTGGATAAACAATGAAATGAAGGCAGAAATAAAGATGTTCTTGGAAGCCAATGAGAATGAAGACATGACATACCAGAATCTCTGGGACACATTTAAAGCAGTGTCTACAGGAACATTTATAGCAACAAATGCCCACATGAGAAGCAAAGAAAGATCTAAAATCAACACCCTATCATCAAAATTGAAAGAGCTAGAGGAGTAAGATAAAAAAACTCAAAAGCTAGCAGAAGACAAGAAATAACTAAGATTAGAGCAGAACTAAAGGAGATAGAGACACAAAAAAACCCTTCAAAAAATCAATAAATCCAGGAGCTGGTTTTTTGAAAAGATCAACAAAATAGACAGGCCACTAGCCAGATTAATGAAAAAAAAAAAAAAAAAAGAGAGAGAGAAGAATCAAATAGATGCAGTAAAACATGATAAAGGGGATATCACCACCAATTCCTCAGAAATACAAACCACCATCAGAGATTACTACAAACAACTCTATGCACATAAACCAGTAAACCTGGAAGAATTAGATAAATTCCTGGACACTTGCACCTTCCCATGCCTAAACCAGGAAGAAATTGAAACCCTGAGTAGACCAATAACAAGGGCTGAAGTTGAGGCAGCAATTAATAGCCTGCCAACCAAAAAAAGCCCAGGTCCAGAGGGGTTCACAGCTGAATTCTACCAGACATACAAAGAGAAACTGGTACCACTCCTTCTGAAACTATTCCAAGCAATCCAAAAAGAGGGAATCCTTCCCAAATTATTTTATGAGACCAACATCATCCAGATACCAAAACCCAGCAAACATGCAACAAAATAAGAAAAGTTCAAGCCAATATCTATGATGAACATAGATGCAAAAATCTTCAATAAAATACTGGCAAACCAATTGCAACCACACATCAAAAGCTTATCCATTACTATCAAGTAGGCTTCATCCCAGGGATGCAAGGCTGGTTCAACACATGCAAGTCTATAAAAGTAATCCATCACATAAACAGAACCAAAGACAAAAACCATATGATTATCTCAATAGATGCAGAGAAGGCCTTCAACAAAATTAAACAGCCCTTTATGCTAGAAACTCTCAATAAACTAGGTATTGATGGAATGTATCTCAAAATAATAAAAGCTATTTATGACAAACCCATAGCCAATATCATACTGAATGGTCAAAAACTAGAAGCATTCCCTTTGAAATCTGGCACTAGACAAGGATGCCCTCTTTCACCACTCCTAGTCAATGTAGTACTGGAAGTTCTAGCCAGAGCAATCAGGCAAGAAAAAGAAATAAAGGATATTCAATTATGAAAGGAGGAAGTTAAATTGTCTCTATTTGCAGATGATATGATTGTATATTTAGAAGGCCCCTTCATCTCAACCCAAAATCTCCTTAAACTGATAAGCAACTTCAGCAAAGTCTCAGGATACAAAATCAATGTGCAAAAATCACAAGCATTCCTTTACACCAATAACAGACTAAAAGAGAACCAAATCAAGAGCGAACAATTGCTACAAAGAGAATAAAATACCTAGGAATACAACTAACAAAGGATGTAAAGGACCTCTTCAAGGAGAACTATGAACCACTGCTCAAGGAAATAAGAGAGGACAAAAACAGATTGAAGAACATTCCATGCTCATGGTTAGGAAGAATCAATATTGTGAAAATGGACATACTGTCCAAAGTAATTTACAGATTCAATGCTATCCGCATCGAGTTACCTATGACTTTCTTCACAGAACTGGAAAAAAACCATCTTAAACTTCATATGAAACCAAAAGAGAGCCCACATAGCCAAGACATTCCTAAGCAAAAAGAACAAAGCTGGGGGCATCATGCTACCTGACTTCAAACTATACTACAAGGCTATGGTAATCAAAACAGCATGGTACTGGTCCCAAAACAGAGACATAGACCAATGGAACAGAACAGACACCTTGGAGGCAACACCGCACATCTACAACAATCTGATCTTTGACAAACCTCACAAAAACAAGCAATGGGGAAAGGATTCCCTGTTTAATAAATGGTGTTGGGGAAACTGGCTAGCCATGTGCAGAAAGCAGAAACTGGACCTCTTCCTGATGTCTTACACTAAAATTAACTCCAGATGGATTAAAGACTTAAACATAAGACCTAACACCATAAAAACCCTAGAAGAAAGCCCAGGCAAAACCATTCAGGACATAGTCATAGGCAAGGACTTCATGACTAAAACATCAAAAGCATTGGCAACAAAAGCCAAAATAGACAAATGGGATCTAATTAAACTCCAGAGCTTCTGTACAGCAAAGGAAACAATCATTAGAGTGAACTGGCAACCAACAGAATGGGAAAAAATTTTTGCAATATACCCATCAAAGGGCTAATATCCAGAATCTACAAAGAACTAAAACAGATTTACATGAAAAAAACAAACCCATTCAAAAATGGGCAAAGGACATGAACAGACACTTTTCAAAAGAAGACATATATGAGGCCAAGAAACATATGGCAAAATGCTCATCATCACTGGTCATTAGAGAAATGCAAATCAAAACCACACTGAGAGACCCTCTCACACCAGTTAGAATGGCAATCATTAAAAAATCTGGAGACAACAGATGCTGGAGAGGATGTGGAGAAATAGGAACACTTTTACACTGTTGGTGGGAGTGTCAATTAGTTCAACCATTGTGGAAGACATTGGTGATTCCTCAAGGACCTAGAAAGAGAAATTCCATTTGACCCAGCAATCCCATTACTGGTTATATATCCAAAGGATTATAAATCATTCTACTATAAAGACACATGCACACGTATGTTCATTGCGGTACTGTTTACAATAGCAAAGACTTGGAACCAACCCAAATGCCCATCGATGATAGACTGGACAAGGAAAATGTGGCACATATACACCATGGAATACTATGCAGCCATAAAAAAACGATGAGTTCGTGTCCTTTGTAGGGACATGGATGAATCTGGAAACCATCATTCTCAGCAAACTGACACAAGAACACAAAATCAAACACCTCATGTTCTCACTCATAGGCAGGTACAGAACAATGAGAACTCATGGACACGGTGCGGGGAGTATCACACACTGGGGTCTGTTGGGGAGACTAGGGGAGGGACAGTAGTGGGTAGGGAGTTTGGGGAGGGATAACATGGGGAGAAATGCCAGATATAGGTGACAGGGGGATGGAGGCAGCAAACCACATTGCCATGTATGTACCTATGCAACAATTCTGTGTGATCTGCACATGTACCCCAGAATCTAAAGTACCATTAAAAATATATATGTATATGTATATAGATAGATAGATGATAGATAGATAGATAGATACAAAGATACATGAAGCTAGTTGAGGTGATAATATCACATACCTTTTATCTGACATTGCAATTAAGTTGCTATACATATTCCAGATAATATTTTTCACTCATTTTACCCCAATTTTTATAAGATCCAGATTCCTTTCACTTAATTTTCAGTGCCAACCGAAATCACCATGCCATTTGAGTACTATGAAAAAGCCTTGTCTACACTGCTTTAAATGCTTTTCCCTGAATTATTTTGGATAGCAAAAGACTGTGATTTTGAAGCTCTTAGTGATTCAGTATTATTGTGAGTTGCATAGCTGAGAAAGGATATAAAGGTTCCTGAACCTCTCTTTATCCAACTCCTCCTAGACTGGTGCAAATTTGTTCAATTTCTAACATCTTCCTGGAAGAACATTCCATACTCAGCTTAGGACCCTCTCTCAGTGTATACCATAGGTCAGTGTTGTCGAGATTTTCTTCCTTCTAATTTAAATGCTTATACTTAGGTCTGTTTCTTCTTGTTGTTAAGTGAAAAAAGTAAAAGACTATCATCTTTTGAGAGAAAATTATTCACAGTCCAGAAAACCGTGTTTCAATAATCACCAGTTCTCATTGTTCTATGTTCATGTGGTTTTGAAATGTTTTAGACTCATCTCCAAAAATACCTGCACCCCCAGGCAAAACTGGTAGCAAAATAGCAACCCTGACGTTGGTGTGCATGTTAAAACGTTGTTTTGACTCAAAGAATTGGAATTTAATTTACTACTGAGGATAAACTGTAAAAACACCTCCATGATCAAAATAAAAGATGAAAAAGAAGAGCATCCTTGGGCCCCAGGGAGAGAACTAGATCTGATGGTATCTGGTGCAGCTTGCAAATGTGAACATTTCTTAAGGCCACAACAGGGCAAGAATATAGCAGCCAATAAATAATTGAACTTGAAAATGTTCCTGCCCCTTTGGGTGAAATCAACGGTGAAAACCACTAAGATGTTGAACAAGTTTTTAAAATTTACATTAAATACCTGTGTCTTTTGGAAATCCATTTTGCTTTTTCTTTTTACTTAACTTGTGCATTTGTTGGCTATTGCTGCTACAGTGGATGTTGTTTGGCATTCAGATATCAAGAAACAACTAGCCCAAGAAAGGAGGAAGGTGGCGGGGGACATGAAGCCATGCTTATCTATGACTCAGTAGAGCTTGTGATAATATTTGCAAGAAAAGACTGACTGCCAAACTAACTTCAGAAAAGTGATGATGATGTTCTCTACTATCAAATACAATGTCATGGAAATATAGTGTTAGGTACAAAGATAAGATCAGAAACACATTAAGTCCCCTGGGAGATGCAGCAGTAACAGGAGTGCTATGTGAAACAGCCCTACCAATGTGAAGGAGGAAGGATAAGCTTGGATTTGCTCATGAAGAAGCACAGTTTCTGATTGCATGTTACTCAAAGCACTTCTTTTTATCTTCTGTGACACTATGTTTTCCTAGGTAGTTGGTCTTCCTACCTGCTGTGTTTTAATCTCTGGGTAATCTTTTGCCTTGAGCCTCCCAACGGAGAGTGCCCCCTGAGGCTCCTTTCTCATCCCCCTCCTATAACCATTCTCTATTCTCTGGCTATCATCTCAATTCTGGACCCTGTATTTTCAAATGCTATTTATAATTTTCCATAGACATATGCATTGTAATGCATTGTAAGGTTGAATGGAATTCATAGAAATGAGACATCCCTCATCAACCAGAAAAGAACAAACAGAATATACTGGTAACTATATATGCCTCAGGATAGATGTTCATGTATCCTATATAGAATCTAAATATAAGCACAGTATTCTGCCTACAGGGAATCCTCAGTGTAAATTATTGACTGACTGACATAAATCCAAGTAAAGCATTCACTTAAATCTGAGTAAAGCTTTATGTAACAGATTATAGGGGATTTTTAAAAATGAGCTATTTAGGATCACTAGTGTTGGACTGATAAGAGACAAAGAGAAATTAGAATTCCTTGGCTTCCATTTTGTGCCTATCTTCTCAGCATTTGTCTTGACCCCAGGGCAGAAAAGCTGTTCCTCACACTTCTGCACCAATCGGTCACTTGCTGAGGGCTGGTTGGGGACTTTCAGCTCTGTGCCTGTGTGGGCTGAAGCCCAGGAGCACTCTGGTAGTCCTCCAAGAAAGTTGGTGTGAGCTTTGGAAGCAAGAGCACACAGAAGCTGGGCAGGGGAGGGGCAGGTGGTCACACAGCAATGCCAGGCAGAACACTGGCAGTCTCCACTACACCAAGAAAAAATTTAGCATCTCATGAAATGTAGTATTAATATAAATCTAATTCTGTCTTCTTAGAAATTCCAGTAACATGGAATATTAAATGAGTGCTTCCAGAGGGACACCATCACTGTTCAAGATTTAACTCTTTTTAAAATGCACCCGTTGGACCACTCTCCCAAGCTGTGTAGCATGAATACTTCACTTGGTGACAAGGCTGGCATTAGGATGGCATGCTGAGGGCAGCTGGGACAAAGGACATGGCACTTGATGGCTGTTTGGCTAGTTGAAGCCAGGAGAGTTATACTGTCCCTTCCTGCTTATAGAACTCTAATTTCTAATGAGGACTAAGTTCTTATTATTTTCATCTTGCCCAAACTATTATCTAAGGGGTCTGGGGAGTCATGCCCTACAAACCACAAATTCTCATCAGATGGGTTTTATTTAACCCTATATATCATGACTTACTTTCTAACCTGACTCTGGCATAATGAAGCAGCATTGTTGTCTGGGGTTGAATACCTGGGGTTTGTTGTCTCATGCCAAGAAAATTAAGGACACAGACACGCACACAGAGTGGGCTAAGGAGCAGAATTTAAGAGTCAGAAGACAGGAGAGAGCAGATCAGCTCTCTCTCTTGCAAGAGAGAAATAAAAAGGGAAAAATGGCCGACTGCAGCAGATTTTATAGCCATGGTTGGTGGTGTCTGATTTACATAGGGCCCACAGATTGGCTCGGCCAGGTGTGATGTCTTTATGGTGTGTGAGGAAGGCTGGTCACCCCACCCTAATCATATTATGCCAAAGGCCCCTTGGCCAGTGCCATCTTGTCTGCTCCTTATTATACACATGGCTGGCAGAGAAGGGAAGATGAAACCACCATTTTGAACATGATTGGCACAACTACCAGCATCTATTTCTGCAGCTCGATTTTACAGGCTACTCTTTGTTAGAAAGGAAAATGATTTAGGGCTGCTTTTCATTAAAAGGAAAACCTCATCAAGGACTGCCTTACCCTCACTATCTGCCTAAGTAATTTTTAATTCCTATGTCAATAACATTACGAGACAAGGAAGAATAAAAATACTTTACTCCAAACCATGTTTCTTTGCCATATCTTGAAATGGCTCTGCAAAGCTGCCCTTTGTGGGGGAAAATTTTCATCTGTGAGGAATCTCTATTAACATAGCTAGATATTTTTCTTCCAGGCCCTCCCAATCTTAATGAGGTTAACTAAAAGTCTAGCATCTTAAAGGTCTTAATAGGAAACATTTGTCATCTATTGTCTCTAAGCACAGCTACTGTAAGTCTTCAAAAGAACCCTGGTCTCCACAATCTTTTATCTTAACCTGAACATTTCCTTTCTATTGGTCCCAGGTTTTTAGACAAACTCAACCAATTGTCAGAAAATGTTTAAATTTACATATAGCCTGGAACCCCGCCCCCCTTGAGTTATTCTGTCTTTCTGGAACAAACTAATGTATTTCTTAAATGTATTTGATTGATGTCTCACGTCTCTCTAAAATACATAAAATCGAGCTGCACCCTGACCACCTTGAGCACAAGTTTTTGAGACCTCCTAAGGGCTGTATCACGGGTCATGGTCACTCATATTTGGCTCAGAATAAATATCTTCAAATATTTTACAGAGTTTGACACTTTTTGTTGACACTAACTAGTGGCTTTGGCTTTATGACACTACAAGAGGCTGGAGAGATTGCAAGAGACACTAGAGAAATTCTTGTTTAAAAAAGGGATCTACTTTTAAGAAGAGGTATGACTGAGAAGAAGGGAAGTAAAACTTTTTTGTTTGTTCTAAAACAAAACCTACACATATCAATGTTGCCCTTCAAAATAGCATCCTCATTCCAGCAACCCTCATTCCAGCACAAGAGCAGCCATTGGGACTGTTTGAGTCAGATAAGGCAATCAATACTTTTACTTTAAAGTTACACCTTGATTCAATCTCAGAAATGTGAAATGACGTGGTAAGCTGTCTTACTTATTAGATATCACTCCAAATGAAGTTTTTGTTTTTAAAAAACCTTTATGATTGAAAAATTCAATAAAAATTTCCTCCACTGAAGACATCATTTAGATCCAGAAGGCATTAAGCAGAAGTGCCATTAAAAGATATTAAAGGCCCCAAAGTACTAACTTAGAATTACTTGGATATTTCATGTAAATGTGGATTTTCTTTTCTTTTTTTTTTTTTTGCTCAAATTATCCAGGCAATTTACTGGTTTTCTTCTATAGCGCAAGTGTGTTATGGCTTTGTCATAGTTAGCTCATGTTACCACATATGCAGTTTTTCCTGCATTGTAGTTTAAAAAGTAACCACATAAATCATACAGCAAAAATGCTCACATCTACTAGGAGCATGGCAGAGACATAAACTTCAATTGGACTTGCTGTCAAAGTTGATGCTTTCATGTTCATGGACATAACATTTCTCCTGGATTTTTGTGGCCACTAGCTAAGGCTGGGAGTAGATGAATTAAGGGTCAAATGCACTCTTTGCATTCATGACCATTGTGCAGTAAAATCTATTGTGAGTTGAAGGTAATTAATATCATCAGTACCTGAAGGTATTATACCTGTAATACCTGTGCAACAATTAATACCGTGGTATTTGCCAATTACACAAGAACATACAGAGTTGTAAAAAAGTTAAAAATAGTTAAACCTTGATGGCTTCTGTCACTGTGTCTCTAAAAGAGAAGGAATAGAAACAAAGAGGCAAAATTCCTTGTGGTTGTATGATGAGAATGCCATTCACAGAAGAACCTGCTCAGATGAGCAGATAAAGGACACGGAGAGCTGGAAGTAATTTAATTCCATGTCTGCTGCAGGTAGAACATGCTTTATCTGACATGCTTGGGACCAGAAGTATTTCAGATTTTGTATTTTTCTTGAATTTTGGAATACTTGAATATATATACTTGGGGATAGGACCTAAATCTAAACACAAAATTCGTGTATGTTTCATAGATACCCTACACATATAGCTTAAAGGTGATTTTATATAATATTTTAAACAATTTCCTGTATGAAATGAGGTTTGAGCACATTGGCCCATTGAAAGCAAAGGCATCACTACCTCAGCCACCATGTGGACAACCTGTGGCTGTTTGGCATCACCCTTGTGCTGTGTGCAGAAAAGACATAACACAGCTATAGGGGGCCGGAAGGGTTGTTTCTCCCTGGGGAATGTCAGATAAGCTGTGTATTTTGCACATGCAATTTAGAAGTCAGATGTGGAAATTTCCATTTGTGATATAATGTCGGTGCTCAACAAGTTTCAGATTTAGGGGCATTTTGGATTTGAAATCTTTGGATTAGAAACATTAATATACTTGCTTTTTGAGAGTTCATCGCAGCTTGGGGAATGGAAAAACCTCATTTGACTAAAGGAAAAATAACCGATACGGTAGCACAAACATTTCAGAATCATAGAGGTAAAAGAGTCTTGGAGAGGGAATCTATTACCTTTGTCTGACTTCAAGAACAGCCATTCTAATGAGGCAGTTATGTTTTATATGAAAATATCTACTCTAGGGCAGAAGATACTAAAACTTATTTGGTAATGCATTTCAAACTCTAAAAACTAAGAAATATACTAATACTCATGCTTCTATTAACACCAATTTTTCTTTATTACTAATGGAATTGATGATCAGTTAATCATTGTCATATGAATAATTCTCCTGCTTAAAAAAAGACATTCTTAAGTCATTCTTCAGCTTTTTGTTGAGCCTGGAGATAAATCTTGGTTTTATAATTTTATAATTTTTTTACTCTTTAAACAATCTTTTTGGTTCTTTTCAAAGACTCAGTCATCTTAAAATAAATCTGGTTTTAGTTAATATGCTTCAAATTGTTGTTAATAAATAGAGAATTGACACTACTTATTCTTTTCCATATTCTGGTAGCATTTTCTAGAAAGCTGGCTAAGTTTTAGGAAGAGTGTTGTATCCACAAGCTGAGAGAATAAATGGCCAAAACAGGGACTAAATTCACAATTATGATTTTCTTTATACCATGTCTAATAAAATAAAATAGATTATGTGAGGCAAGAAGGCTTTAAGGAAGAAAGAAGAGGAAAAGGGGTCACAGAGTTTGTAGAAGAAATATTTAGGAAATAAATAAACACTTAGGAAATAGATGTTATACTCTTATTCTCACCTGTGGGGCTGGGGCTCTGAAAAGTTAATGGGAAGTATTGGTGTTTCTGTGCTGATGAGAGTGCTCATTAGAGAGAGGATAATATAAAAAACATAATCCAAAAAAAGCATTTGAGAGGGCATGGGATCCAGGTAGAGGGGGACTAGATTTTGGCAAAGTAATAATATAAATTCAACATAGCTGAAGAATTGCAGTTTGGGTACTGAATGAGGTATGAATTGATAGATTTGATGGTGGAAAGTTGATGATGACTGCTTCTGTGATATCTGTAAATGTTACAAATGAGAATAGTTGGAAAGGTGAGGGAGTAGGATATTTGGGGGTAGAGAAAAAGATGTGAGCTAGTAATTTAGGGAAATAGAAATGTGAACAAACTAGGCATGTGTGGTAGGATTGCCCATTTGAGGTTGGTGGTCCTGGATATAAAGTGAGATCAATCAGCACAGTTCTTGGGTAGTCAGGGCAGTCTCAATTTTAGTTGTTGATGTTTTCTTTGTGTGTATTATCATTTGAGAGATCCCTCTCTTTGCCCATTGGCTGTTTGGATAACCTCTGGACTTGCTCAAAGTGTGGAGGGAATGTCCAAGTCCACTGCTGTCTGGAATCACAACCTTGGACCGTGACACAGCTGATAAGAGATAATGAAATGGAAGGAGTTGCCTAGAGAAGAGAGAAGCCATTTTTCTCTGAGCTGGAGTATGCTCCCTACAAGTTGAAGATAAGAGAGCTGCAGGGAGGCCAGCTTATAGGTCAAGAAGCAGGAAGAAAAGACCTTAGAATAAATAGCCAGCTCCAGTTTATCCTAGACAGCAAGGCTCCATCCTATTGTTGATTCTGGGAGTAAAATGGTTTCCCTGGTTACTGGAGCCTGTTTATTCAGTCAGGCCAAAGAGGCAAGTATGTTCACACCATGGCAAGCATACAACAAACTTTTGTTTTAGTTTTTTTTTTCCTGCGCTTCACAATTTTATTTTATTTTTTAACTTTTATTTTAAGTTCAGGGGTATATGTGCAGGTCTGTTACACAGATAAACTTATGTCATGGGGGTTTGTTGTACAGATTATTTCATCACCTAGGTATTAAACCCAGTACTCATTAGTTACTTTTCCTGTTCTTCTCCCTCCTCCTACCCTCCACCCTCTGAAAGGCCCCAGTGAGTGTTGTTTCCCTCTATATGTCCATGTGTTCTCATCATTTAGCTGCCACTTATAAGTGAGAACATGTAGTGTTTGGTTTTCTGTTCCTGTGTTAGTTTGCTAAGGATAATGGCCTCCAGCTCCATCCATGTTCTTGCAAAAGACATGATCTAATTCTTTTTTTGCGGTTGTATAGTATTCCATGGTGTATATGTATCGCATTTTCTTTATCCAGTCTATCACTGATGGGCGTTTAGGTTGACTCCGTGTCTCTGCTGTTGTAAATAGTGCTCTAATGAACATACACGTGCATGTATCTTTGTGTATATATGTATTTATTTATATTTTTTGAGATGGAGTCTTCCTCTGTCACTGAGGCTGGAGTGCAATGGTGTGATCTCAGCTCATTGCAACCTCTGCCTCTCAGAGTCAAGCGATTCTCCTGCCTCAGTCTCTCAAGAAGCTGGGACTACAGGTGTGCACCACCACACCTAGCTAATTTTTATATTTTTAGTAGAGACAGAGTTTCTTGGCCAGGTTGGTCTTGAACTACTGACCTCAGGTGATCCACCTGCCTCAGCCTCCCAAAGTGCTGGGATTACAGGTGTGAGCCACCATGCTCATCAGTATGTGTCTTTACAATAAAACAGTTTATATTCCTTTGGGTATGTATACTGTAATGGGATTGCTGGGTCAAATGGTATTCCTGTCTTTAGGTCTTTGAGGAATTACCACACTGTCTTCCAGAATGGTTGAGCTAATTTACACTCCCACCAACAGTGTATAAGCATTCCTTTTCTCTACAGCCATGTCAGCATCTGTTATTTTTTGACTTTTTAATAATAGCCATTCTGACAGGTGTGAGATGGTATCTCACTTTGATTTTGATTTGCATTTCTCTAATGATCAGCAATGTTGAGCATTTTTTCATATGATTGTTGGCTGAATATATGTCTTCTTTGAAAAGTGTCTGTTTGTGTCCTTTACCCACTTTCTAATGGGGTTATTTTTTTTCTTGTGAATTAAATAAGCTTTTCTTCATACTTTCTGTATCATCACATCGTCTCAGACTTTTGTTTCCATATAGCTTGGTTATTTCTGCTCTTTATCCCCCATGGCTGCTTGTTTTCTTCCACATCCAGCCCTCTAAGTGGGGGTCTTCTCTGAGGCCATCCTTGGTTTTCTCCTATGATCAGTTTACACACTCACTCTCTTAGGAAGGTAAACCATTCTCTTGGTTCTAGTGCTCTCTGAGTCTCCCACTTTGTGTTTCCATAGAGATAAACATCAGAACTTTTTCAACAGGTCTAAAATCAAAACATTTGCTGTCTCTTCTCCTGGGTTTACTACATGAGACCATGGAACCATTCTCACCATTTTATAAGTTGGAAACTTTGGAATGTCATTACTTTATACTTTTCCTTCTCTATTACTTCCAGTCTACCTCGACATCCTGTCCATTCTACCTACACAATATCCTTTTTTTATCCATCTTCTCTTCTCCATCCCCTCTGCCATTTTCTTCAGGACCTACAGCTACTCTCTCAAGATTACTTTGTAGCATCCTAAGCTGTCTCTCCAGCACTACTCTCTCTCTCTGCTCAAAGCCTTTACTCCATCACTGTGCTGTCATCTTTAGTGTACCAATACCATGGTGTTCTAATTGACCCTGCCCAATAAAGTCCAAAGTCCTTAACGTGGCCCTCATGGCCTTCAAACATCTGTCTCTAGTCTTTCCAGCCTTATTTTCTGTAATACATGTATCCTTAACACATCAGTGGCACAATAAAACTTTCCCCAAGTATGCCCTATTCCCTTTTCATTGTATTGCCTCTCATATCATTTCTTCAATAATCACTTCCTTCTTTTCTCATAATCCATCCCCAATTAAACATTCCTGGCTCCCCAGATTAATTGTAGATAGCATGACAATATTGTTTCTACCTATATTCACAATAAAAACATATAAAATGTATAAAACATGAAAAACAAAATGTAATTGGCTTAAAATGTTATATATATAATTACATAGACACACATATATAAAGTTTTCAAGCCAATTACGTTTTAGTTTTCCATTATAAAAGATATGTTAGCACACTGAAGAAAATCTGGGAGATGCAGATAGAAGAGAAAGGTATAGCTCATGGAAGGATCAAATAACACAACCGCAATGAGGACACTAGTACATTTCCTTCTTTAGGTGTTTCTGGTTGAAATCATCATGCCCAACATTCTACCAGGTTCCTCAGGCAGTGTTGAATACATCAAAGACTACCCTACCCAGCTGGTAAGTCTTGATTTGAACTCTTAGAGAACTCTTCTATTGGTGCTCTGAAATTATTTTTATAAAAAGACTACATTATTTTTGTTCAAAGCAACCAAATGAAATCCATAGATCCACAAAAGATAAATTTAACCAAAAGCTCAAAGGCTTGACTTTCTCACCTTTTCACAAGAAGACATTTTTGACAATTGTATCAGTCATCTAGGACTGCCATAACAACATATCATATGCTGGGTGGCTTAAACAACAGAAATTCATTTCTCACAGTTGAGACACGGGAAGGCCAAGATGAAGGTGTCAGCTAAGTAGGAGTTTCTCCTGAGGCCTCTCTCCTTGGCTTGCAGACAGTTCCCTTGCTCTCACATGGTCTTTTCTCTGTGCATGGTGCATCTCTGCTGTCTCTTTCCTTTCTTACAAGGACATCAGTCATACTGGACTAGGGTCCCACCTTTATGAGCTCATTTAACTTTACCTCTGAAAGGTCCTATCTCCAAGTAGTCATATTGGGTGTTAAAGCTTCAACATATGAATTTCAGGGGGATACAATTTGATCCACAGCCGTGATGGAAGCTTTTACCTGGCCCCTTCAATATAAGACAAATGTACTAATAGGGATCTCATTTTCTTCCCTTTGCTTTGCTAATAATTGGGGTTTTGGAATAAGAAAATGTAAAGTACCACCATAGATTTATATTAGCATCAAACTGGAAAGTTTATTTCACATGGCTGAATATTCACATTGAAATTTTGCCTCAGGCATAATTGTAAAAACTGCCCCCCATCATTTTCTACTAAAGGGGAATCAAAGAATATCAGTTTCATTAACAGAATTTGGTTACAAATCACACTGATACTAAAGGGAGGACAAGTGTAGGGTCTAGCAATGTGGCAGCTGCTGTCACAGCTTTTCCCATTGAGTTTCCAGTCCATCCAGAAGAGCAGTATCTCCATTCCAGGAGATAAGTTTATGTTGGATTTGGCATAGAAGGCAAATTCTGGTCTGATATGTGTAAGATGTTGACATTTCCAGAAGAAAGTCACAATGTGTTCTCTCCCAGGGTCACCAACAAGTTGTAAATATGGACACAGCAGGGCGACTGTTCACCTCTCCCCCAACATCTAGAAAGTAAAGTAAGTTGCACTACACAAGAAGCTTAGTGGATGTACTTCATTGTCACAAAGGGAGGTGTTGATTATGGAGATTATGGAGAAACAAAGCCATGTACTGCTTGTCAGTGGGAGGGGTAAGACAGCCAAGAATCCAGAAAACAAAGGCTCTCAAAGGCAAGCCAGAAAACAAGTCAAACACCCAAATGATCACACTGAAAAGAATAAATGTTTCAGTATAGCACTGATTCTTGTACTTGTCATTTGGCTTTGTGGATGCCCTCAGATTGGAAGCTTGATGTTGGAAGAGCCTCATAGGGATGACATCAGAAAGGAACAAATAAGGGCTGGAGCAGCAATCGACTATTTATCACAGGCCAATCCCCAGCACCTAGAAAAGGTCTATGTATCAGAGGCCCTGATATAGTTTCCGGCATTATGGAATTTGCTTTGGGAATCTAATAAAAGTGCTTACAATAAAGGCGGTCAAATTGATGGACTTATAATTGCTATGGGGTAAAGACAAGGTATGTTATCCAACTTCCCAGAGGTGTTCAGGCCTCATTTTACAGTTATTCTGGTGCTCTTTTCTTCAGAAATATTCTATGAATCCAAAAAATACAAATGCATTGAATGATGCAAATTTCATCTCCATCGTGTCTTGCCGACTCTCTTAGCGAGGTGCTAATGAGCGATAAAATGGTCCCTAAACAGGCTTTTGTAAAGAGAAAGAAGAAAATCCAGGAACCAGGACAACCCAAAGCTGGATCATCACTCAGAATGAGCTATAAATTACCTTAACTATCTTCTACAATGCTGTCTGCAATATTAGGTTTCTCAATCCAATTGTCACATGGCATCAAAATTATACCATTAACGCTAGGCATTCCTCAGCAGAGAGTTCTCTAGGCAACAGTGCTTCTTGTTTTCCTCTTTCTCCTTATAAACAGAAAACATGGAATCCATATTTTCCCTATAAGATAAACATGTGATTCACTTACCACAGGGCCGTCTCTAAAATAACTCTGACTCAGGGTGTGGACATCATCTCATCCATTGTCATCACATTATTCTTTAAGTAACCATTTTCAGGGATAGAACTGTGCCAATGAGGTAGCAGCCAGGTCATGTCGTGGTTTTAGTTTACTCTCTCAAACACGCAATTCCAGTTACCAAAAAATAAGTGACTCGTAATGATGGGTTCAAAAATAGTGGATGTGGAAGCACTTATAGTTCTAGGACTCAGCCAGGTTTTGCATCAAAAATTAAATCATTGAAATGATATTTTCTTTCAAATAGGAATGGAAAAGCAGAAATGATTCACTGTGTTTTCCAACTGCACTCAAGACCTGGCTCTATTTGCCCTCCTCCACTGCTTGAGCAGAAGGCAAAAGAGGTTGTGGAGACTGTGGGATTTGGCGAGTCTTATGAATTTCTCAATGAGTCAATTTTCTGAAAACCAGTAACTTATATTTCATAAAGTTTCAGTGTGACACAAAATTAAACTTATCTACTATTGACTTTCATAGGCCATTGAATCTTGAAGGCAAATGCTCATTGACTTCACTATAACATTAGTGGGCGCTTGGCCAAGAAAGGCTAGTTAGGACCAGCCTTTATGCAAACACAGCTGAGGTGTTTATCCTGTCTTTCTTCATCACAAAAGTAGCATGGAGAACAATGGAGAATAGAGTTCAAGTGGAGCAGGAACTGTCCAGAATTTGGAGAATAGATCACATATCAGTCCTGGCCTTGATAATTGGGCCACATGTACTATATCCAAGTTGATACCTCCAATTTGGGGAAAGTTTTCTTGCCTTTCCCACAGGCTCCCAAGCCACTGACAATCCCCCTATTCAAAAAATTCTCATTCACATTTCTGATTCACTTTGGGCTACAGGAACAACAGATGTTGGGTACTTCCAGGGAGCAGAGCCATTATAGGTGGATGTAGATCTCGCAAATAGAGAGGTAGAGAGCTTTCTCAAGACCTTTGGATCAAGCAGATGACATCACAAAGTGTACTTTATGCTAAGTGCCTGATCTCTAAGACCCTCCGCTAGCTGTTGGGCAGACAGCATGCTCACAACATGACAGCTAGTCATTCAAGGTCAAGAAGAACATGAAGACCAGCCCACCCTTGAAAATGACTGAGATCAGGCTCAGCCTCACAATGACTCTTACTCTGTCCCTAAAGGTGTTTAAAAACACACCATCTTAAGCAACAAGGGGAACTGACCATGTGTTCACAATAGTTCATTTCTTACCCTCTGCTTTGGCTTGACCAAACTGTAGTCAGGCTTCTCTCCTCCACAGAGATTCCTAGACTTTGGCTCTCCCTCAAGTTTAAGCAAGCACTGAAACACTAAGGAGCAGAACATCTGTGACAGCTCATCCTGAAAATCAACTGACCATAGAAAAAAAATAGTTCCTGTTGAAATATCCTCGTTTTGCCACCTGCTCACTCACATTCCATGCCCTTCTCCTCCACAAAGGTCTGGCTTGTGTTTCTCCTTCTGTAAAAAAGAAGAGCTTCTTTCTGTTTGATTTTGAGACACTTGCAGATATCTGAGGTTGGCATATTCTCCCTATTGCAATAATCTTTTTGAGTAAAGTCTCCCCCATCTAAGTCTAATTTGTCTTTATTTAATATCATACAACTGGATACTTTATAGAAATAAGAATAAATGAGCTACAAATATATACAACAACACGGGTGAATCTCACAAAATAAAATGTGAAGCATAAAAAGGAAGAACTAAGTGGCTATGTACTGTATACTTTTATTTATATGAAGTTCATAATAGAAAAAATGAACATAAATTATTGAAAGTCAGGATAGTGGCTCCCTTTAGGGGGCAGGCGCTGGAGGGGGATGAGGGTTCCTAGGGTGCTGATAGTGTTCTGTTTCTTGATCTGGAATATATTCTATTTGTGAAGAGTCACTTCATGACAAATGCATAATTTGGAAAACTTTCTATGTGCTCTAATTCCATAAAAAATATACTTAAAATTTAATCTCTTAGAATTTATGATTTATTTTTCTCAAACAGACTTGTATGAAGCTAACAAAAGGATCTCAATGGTTTCTAACTAGCAAAAGAATGCTTATCATTTACATATGTGACTTAAATAGTGATAAAGCAAATAAGTTAGCCCACAGATAATTTAATTATTAAGATGCTGGTGTGTTCACTATCACTTAAATAACTGTCTTAGTCTATTTGTATTACTCTGAAGGAACACATGAGACTGAACATTTTATAGAGAAAAGAGGTTTATTTTGGCTCACAGTTCTACAAGCTGTATAGGAAGCATGGCACCAGCATCTGCCTCTGGTGAGGGCCTCAAGAAGCTTCCAGTCACATGAAAGATCAACAGGGAGCTGGCATGTACATGGAGAGACTAAGTCAGGTTTTGCATCTGGCTTAGGAGCAGGAGCAGGAGAAGGAAGGAGAAGTTCCCAGACTCTTAAACAACCAGATCCCACATGAACTAACTGAGTGAGAACACTCATCAGGCAATGGCACTAAGCCATTCATGAGGAATCCACCCTGTGATCCAATGCCTTTCACTAGGCCCCACCTTCAATGCTGGAGATTACATTTCAACATGAGATTATGAGGGAACAAGCATTCAAACCATACCAGGAGCCCAATTCAATTTCCTATCATAGTCTATGTTTGTTAGATGTTTTGATGTTTAATACATTAAAAAAGTAAAAATATCTATTTGCAATAATGACAACTTTTGAATGTTCTGTGGGAGAAAAATTGTAGCTAGTACAGTAGAAGAATATCAAGGGAAGCTGCTTATCATTATAAAAAAATTTCATGTTGACAGACTATGACAACACTAAATGTGTATATGTTTAACTTAAACATGAACTTTATCCTACCTGGCTGGTTCTCTGATTTCCATGTGTGATGGTCACAGTAGTATAAATATCCATGGAACTTTATTTTCTTATCTTGTATAGTGACAAAGAATAATAACTAGTTCAGTTACATTTTCAAGAGACCTGTCATAACAATGGTCTTATTGTTTACTTTCTCAAGAAATAATGTTTCCACTTACAACTTAATGTTCTAGGTATAATTTTAAACAGGGCTTTACAAAATGCACAGGGCTTATAATTTCCAATTCCTAAACATTCTAGTGGAAGGATCGGCTGTAGTTAAATGATAAATAGTAATAAAATAAATGTAATTACAAATTATAATAAATGTTTTGAAGTTAAAGTACACAGTGCTGCAAGAACATATAGCGGGGATTGAGTTTGTATGTTTAAGAAAAATTATGTTGGCTTCAATGTGAAGATTGGAGTGTAAAGCAGGGAAATGCATGTATGAAAACCACCTGGGAGGCTTTTGTGTAATGTAGGAAAGAGGTGGTTATTTATGAAAGGGTTTGGCATTGGAGACACAGAGTGGATGAATTTGAGCCATTTGGGAGGTAAAAAGCTCTCACACTGTGTTCTACCTCACACTGTAGTTATGTAAAACTATTTGCAGGTCCCAGAAGATACTAGCTTTGTCTTGCTTTGTACCTGATGTTTCTTTCCTGAGTCATCTTTTCTTTAAAGTTCCATCTAGCTACATGTCACTCATCTTTCAGCACTCTGCTCTTCCATGAACTCCCGTGGCTCCCTGTTTTTGCCACTGTTGTCACACTTGTAACACAGCTTTTTTTGACATCTGCTTACTGTTGGTCTCCATGCTAGACTGTTAGCTATTGTACTTGAGGGCACTATTTTGTTTCTGTACCACCAGCACTGAGTCCATGATCCAAACAGATTAGTAGAAAACACATATGTCTTAAATTACAGCCCAGCCAGGTAGGATTATTGCAAACCCATTTATAACTTCACTATTCTTTCAAAGAATTTATTTTGGTTTTAAAAATTCTGTTATATGTTTTTGTGTTTCATTAATTTTGGCTTCTATCTTCATTAGTTCTTCCATTTTTGAGGGGTTTTCTTCTTTTACTAACTTCTTGAGATGGATTTTAAATTATTGATTTTTGGCCTTTATTCTTATCTGACATATATATTTAAGGTTACAGATTTTCCTCTAAAACATGACTTTATTTGAATTCTGCACGTATGTTGATTATCACTAAGTTCAAAATATTTTTAAATTTCTGTTGTGATCTCTTTTTTGACCAAAAGGTAATTGAGAAATACATTTTATATTTTACAAACATATGGCAATTTTCTAGTTATCTTTTTATGATCCATTAATCTGTGGTCATATAATATGTGTGCTTTTACTCCTTTGAAATTTGTTAAGAATTGCATTATGGTCTAGCAATTTAAAAAAAATTTTGCATGCATTTGAAAAGAATGTATGGTCCGCAGTTGTTGGTTATTTAAATACATAAATTTTAACTGGATTGTTCAAATATTCTATATCATTACTTTTTTTTGTCTGATTGTTCTATCAGTTCCATAGAGGTATTTTTAAATCTTCTAGCATGAATGTGCATTTGCCTGTTTCTTCTTGTAATTCCATCAGTTTTTGCTTTATATGTTTTTAGGCTATTCTATTAGATGACATAAAGTTAGAATTGTTATATATAACTGTTAAATCCTCTTCCCATAATGTCTCTCATTTTTGCTTTAAAGCATATATATACACATATATTTCTCATACTAGTTTAGTTATATCAGCTTTCTTTTGGTTATTTATTGGTGACTAACAAAGCATCCATGAACATAGTCACTTAAACTAACAAATATTATTTCTAATACTTTAAGAGAATCAGGAATCTAGGTGCAGCCTAGCCTCTTATGAGGCTGCAGTCAGGATGTCAAATGGGTCTGCAGTCTTCTGAAGGCTTGACTGTGGCTGGATGATGCACTTCCACAAGGGCTCACTCACATAGCTGTTGACTGGAGACCTCAGTTTCTCACTGGCTGTTGGTAGGAAGCCTTGGTTCCTCACATGAATCTCTTCATAGGACTGCCTGAGTGTCTTCATGATATGCAGCTAGCTTCCCACAGAGCAAGTAATCCAGAGAAGGAGATCAAAGAGGAAGCACAATGTATTCTATGGCTTAGTTTCAGAAGTCACACACTTATACTTCTGCCACATTCTGTTCATCAGAAGTGTCACTAAATACAACCCATTCTCAAGGAGGGGAAATAGGTTCCACCTTTGAAGGGAGAAGTATCAAGAAATTTGTAGTCATATGTATGTGTATATGTATATATATATATATATATTTGTTTTTTTAATTGCACTTTAGGTTCTGGGGTACATGTGAAGAACATGCAGAATTGTTGCATAGGTACATACATGGCAATGTGGTTTGCTGCCTCCATCCCCCTGTCACCTATATCTGGCATTACTCCCCATGTTATCCTTCCCCAACTACCTACCCTCCACTGTCCCTCCCCTAGTCCTCCCTCCACAGACCTCAGTGTGTGATGCTCCCCTCCCAGTGTCCATGTGTTCTCATTGTTCAACACCCACCTATGAGTGAGAACATGCGGTGTTTGATTTTCTGTTCTTGTGTCAGTTTGCTGAGAATGATGGTTTCCAGGTTCATCCACGTCCCTACAAAGGACACAAATTCATCACTTTTTATGGCTGCGTAGTATTCCGTGGTGTTTATGTGCCACATTTTCCCTGTCCAGTCTATCATCAATGGGCATTTGGGTTGGTTCCAGGTCTTTGCTATTGTAAACAGTGCTGCAATGAACATATGTGTGCATATGTCTTTATAATAGAATGATTTACAATCCTTTGGATATATACCCAGTAATGGGGTTGCTGGGTCAAATGGAATTTCTCTTTCTAGGTCCTTGAGGAATTGCCAGTGTCTTCCACAATGGTTGAACTAATTTACACTCCCACCAACAGTGTAAAAGTGTTCCTATTTCTCTACATCCTCTCCAGCATCTGTTGTCTCCAGATTTTTTAATGATTGCCATTCTAACTGGCATGAGATGGTATCTCAATGTAGTTTTGATTTGCATTTCTCTAATGACCAGTGATGATGAGCATTTTTACATATGTTTGTTGGCCTCATATATGTCTTCTTTTGAAAAGTGTCTGTTCATGTCCTTTGCCCACTTTTGAATGGGGTTGTTTGTTTTTTTCTTATAAATCTGTTTTAGTTCTTTGTAGATTCTGGATATTAGCCCTTTGTCAGATGAGTAGATTGCAAAATTTTTTTCCCATTCTGTTGGTTGCTGGTTCACTCTCATGATTGTTTCTTTTGCTATGCAGAAGCTCTAGAGTTTAATTAGATCCCATTTGTCTATTTTGGCTTTTGTTGCCAGTGTTTTTGATGTTTTAGTCATGAAGTCCTTGCCTATGACTATGTCCTGAATGGTTTTGCCTAGGTTTTCTTCTAGGGTTTTTATGGTGTTAGGTCTTATGTTTAAGTCTTTAATCCATCTGGAGTTAATTTTAGTGTAAGGTGTCAGGAAGAGGTCCATTTTCTGCTTTCTGCACATGGCTAACCAGTTTCCCCAATACCATTTATTAAACAGGGAATCCTTTCCCCATTGCTTGTTTTTGTGACGTTTATCAAAGATCAGATGGTTGTAGATGTGTGGTGTTGCCTCCAAGGCCTCTGTTCTGTTCAATTGGTGTATATCTCTGTTTTGGTACCAGTATCATGCTGTTTTGATTACTGTAGCCTTGTAGTATAGTTTGAAGTCAGGTAGCGTGATGCCTCCATCTTTGTTCTTTTTGCTTAGAATTGACTTGGCTTTGCATGTTCTCTTTTGGTTTCATATGAAATTTAAGGTGGTTTTTTCCAGTTCTGTGAAGAAGATCATTGGTAGCTTGATGGAGATAGTGTTCAATCTGTAAATTACTTTGGGCAGTATGGTCATTTTCATGATATTGATTCTTCCTAACCATGAGCATGGAATGTTTCTCCATCTGCTTGTGTCCTCTCATTTCGTTAAGCAGTCGTTTGTAGTTCTCCTTGAAGAGGTTCTTAACATCCTTTATTAGTTGTATTCCTAGGTATTTTACTCTATTTGTAGCAATTGTGAATGGCAGTTTGTTCTTGATTTGTCTTTCTTTAAGTCTGTTATTGGTGTATAGGAATGCTTGTGATTTCTGCACATTGATTTTGCATCCCAAGACTGCTGAAGTTGCTTATCAGTTTGAGGAGATTTTGGGCTGAGACAATGGGGTCTTCTAAATATACAATCACGTCTTCTACAAATAGAGACAATTTGACTTCCTCCTTTCCTAAGTGAATACACTTTCTTTTTCTTGCCTGATTGCTCTGGCTAGAACTTCCAATACTGTATTGAATAGGAGTGGTGAGAGAGGGCATCCTTGTCTAGTGCCAGATTTCAAAGGGAATGCTTCATCTTTGCCCACTCAGTATGATAGTGCCTATGGGTTTGTCATAAATAGCTTTTATTATTTTGAGATACATTCCATCAATACCTGGTTTGTTGAGTTTTTAGCATAAAGGGCTGTTGAATTTTGTTGAAGGCCTTCTCTGCATCTTTTGAGATAATCATATGGTTTTTGTCTTTGGTTCTGTTTATGTGGTGATTATGGTTATAGACTTGCATATGTTGAACCAGCCTTGCATCCTTGTGATGAAGCCTAATTGATTGTGATGGATAAGCTTTTTGATATGCTGTTGCAATCTGTTTGAAAGTATTTTATTAAAGATTTTTGCATCTATGTTCATCATGGATATTAACCTGAAGTTTTCTTTTCTTGTTGAGTCTCTGCCGGTTTTTGATATAAGGATGATATTGGTCTCATAAAATGATTTGGGAAGGATTTCCTCTTTTTTAATTGTTTGGAATAGTTTCAGAAGGAGTGGTATTAGCTCCTCTTTGTATATCTGCTAGAATTTGGTTGTGAACCCCTCTGGACCTGGGATTTTTTTGGTTGGCTATTAATTGCTGCCTCAACTTCAGCTCTTGTTATTGGTCTATTCAGGGTTTTGACTTCTTCCTGGTTTATGCTTGGGAGGCTGCAGGTGTACAGGTATTTATCTATTTCTTCTAGGCTTACTGGTTCATGTGCATAGAGTTGTTTTTAGTAATCTCTGATGGTGGTTCATATTTCTGTGGAATCTGTGGTGATATCTCCTTTATCGTTTTTTATTGCATCTATTTGATTATTCTCTCTTTTCTATTAATCTGGCTAGTGGTCTATTTTGTTGATCTTTTCAAAAAACCAGCTCCTGGATTTACTCATTTTTTGAAGGTTTTGTTGTGTCTCTATCTCCTTCAGTTCTGCTCTGAAATTAGTTATTTCTTGTCTTCTGCTAGCTTTTGAGTTTTTTTGATCTTGCTCCTCTAGCTCTTTCAATTTTGATGGTAGGGTGTCGATTTTAGATCTTTCCTTGCTTCTCATGTGGGCATTTCTTGGTATAAATTTTCCTTCAGACACTACTTGAAGTGTGTCCCAGAGATTCTGGTACGTTGTGTCTTCATTCTCATTGGTCTCAAAGAATATCTTTATTTCTGCCTTCATTTCATTGGTTATCCAGTCAACATTCAAGAGCCAGTTGTTCAGTTTCCATGAAGCTGTGTGGTTCTGAGTTAGTTTCTGAATTCTAAGTTCTAATTTGATTGCACTGTGGGCTGAGAGACTGTTTGTTGTGAATTCCATTCTTTTGCATTTGCTGAGGAGTGATTTACTTCCAATTATGTGGTCAGTTTTAGAGTAGGTGTGATGTGGTGCTGAGAAGACTGTATAGTCTTTGGATTTGGGGTGGAGTGTTCTGTAAATGTCTATTAGGTTCGCTTGGTCCAGGTCTGAGTTCAAGTTCTTGATATCCTTGTTAATTTCCTGTCTCATTGATCTGTCTAATATTGACAGTGGAGTGTTAAAGTCTCCCACTATTATTGTGTGGGAGTCTAAGTCTCTTTGTAGGTCATTAAGGACTTGCTTTATGTATCTGGCTGCTCCTATATTGGATAAGTATATATTTAGGATCATGAGCTCTTCTTGTTGCATTGATCCTTTTACCATTATGTAATGCCCTCCTTTGCCTCTTTTGATCTTTGTTGGTTTAAAGTCTATTTTATCAGAGATTAGGATTGCAACTCCTGGCTTTTTTTTCCCTCTCCATTTGCTTGGTAAATCTTCCTCCATCCCTTTATTTTGAGCCTATGTGTATCCTTACATGTGAGATAGGTTTCTGAATACAGCACACTGATTGGTTTTGACTTTTTATGCAATTTGCCAGTCTGTGTCTTTTGATTGGGGCATTTAGCCCATTTACATTTAAGGTTAATGTTGTTATGCATGAATTTGAGCCTGCCATTTTGATGCTAGCTGGTTGTTTTGCCTGTTAGTGGACACAGTTTCTTCATTGTGTTGATGCTCTTTACCATTTGGTATGTTTTTTGAGTGGCTGGTACTGGTCGTTCCTTTCTATGTTTAGTGCTTCTTTCAGGAGCTCTTGTAAAGCAGGCCTGGTGGTGATGAAATCTCTGAGCAATTGCTTGTTCATAAAGGATTTTATTTCTCCCTCGCTTGTGAAGCTTAGTTTGGCTGGATATGAAATTCTGGGTTGAAAGTTCTTTTCTTTAAGGATGTTGAATATTGGCCCCCACCATCTTCTGGCTTGTAGGGTTTCTGCTGAGAGATCCACTGTGAGTCTGATGGGCTTCCCTTTGTTGGTAACCCGACCTTTCTCTCTGGCTGCCCTTAGCATTTTTTCCTTCATTTCAACCCTGGTGAATCTGACAATCATGTGCCTTGGTGTTGCTCTTTTTAAGTAATATCTTTGTGGTGTTCTCTGTATTTCCTGGACTTGAATATTGGCCTGCCTGGCAAGGTTGGGGAAGTTCTCCTGCATAATATCCTCAAGAGTGTTTTCCAGTTTGGATTCATTCTCTTCGTCACATTCAGGTACACCTATCAAATGTAGATTAGGTCTTTTCACATAATCCCATATTTCTTGGAGGCTTTGTTCATTTCTTTTTACCCTGTTTTCTCTAATCTTGCCTTCTCATTTTATTTCATTGAGTTGATCTTCAATCTCTGATATCCTTTCCTCTGGTTGGCTGATTTGGCTATTGAAACTTGTGTATGCTTCGCGAAGTTCTCGTGTTGTTTTTCAGCTCCATCAATTCATTTATATTCCTCTCTAAGCTGTTTATTTTCATTAGCATTTCGTCAAACCTATTTTCAAGGTTCTTAGTTTCTTTGCATTGTGTTAGAAGATGTTCTTTTACCTCAGAGAAGTTTGTTATTACCCACCTTCTGAAGCCTGTTTCTGACAATTCATCAGACTCATTCTCCATCCAGCCTTGTTTCCTTGCTGGTGAGGAGTTGTAATCCCTTGGAGGAGGAGAGGCATTCTGGTTTTGGATGTTTTCATCCTTTTTGTGCCAGTTTTTCCAGTTTATTCCCATCTTTGTGGATTTATCTACCTTTGGTTTTTGTAGTTGTTGGCTTTCAGATGGGGTCTCTGGATGTCTTTTTTGTTGATGATGAAGTTATTTCTTTCTGTTTCTTAGTTTTCTTTCTAACTATCAGGCTCCTCTGCTGTAGGACTGCTGGAGGTCCACTCCAGACCCTGTTTGCCTGGGGATCACATGCAGCAGCTGCAGAACAGTAAGGGTTGCTGCCAGTTTCTTCTTCTGTTATCTCTGTCCCAGAAGGATACCTGACAGATATCAGCCTGAGCTCTCTCCTTTATGAGGTGTCTCTGGATATATGGGCATTGGCGAGCTGCTTGAGGAGACATCCTGTCCCTTATAGGAGCTCAAGTGCTGAGCTGTGAGCTCCATTGTTCTGTTTAGAGCTGCTGGGCAGGTAAAATGTTTAAGTCTGCTGCAGCGGAACTCATAACTGCCTTTTTTTGCCAGGTGCTCTGTCCTGGGAAGGTGGGGCTTTATTTATAAGGTCCTGTCATGCTTTTGCCTTTTTTCAGAGATGCCCTGCCCAGCAAGGAGGTAGCCTTTTCACAGTCTGCCAGCAGAGGCATTGCTGAGCTGCCATGGGCCCAGCTGCTGTGTGAACTTCCTTGCAGTTTTGTTTATAGGGGTATAGTTAGAACTGCCTCAGTAATGGCGGTCTGCCTCAGTAATCGTGGACTGTCTCTGTAATGGCGGACTTCCTCAGTAATGGTGAATTCCCTCGGTAATGGCGGACGCCCTTCCCTCCACAGAGTTGGACTGTCCCAGGTTCAGCTGTGCTTGCTGTGAAACTCTCAATCCAGAGCATTTCAGATTGTTGGTCTTTGTAGGGGTGGGACTGGCTAAGCCAGATCTCCTGGCTCCCTGTTTCAGCCCCTTTTTTTTTCAGTTGAACGGGCAACTCTGTCTCCCAGGCATTCTAGTCACCAGTTGAAATGCCGCTCGGATTTGTGTGAGCATTTTTGTGGAGACCCGCTGCGCCAGCTGAAAGAGCTGTGCTGGAGACTCGTGGTGCTTTTTCACCCAGGAATCTCTTGGTCTGTGGGCAGTAAAAATTTGTTTGGAAATATGATGATCATTCACCCTCTGCATTTTCGCTGGGAATTGCAATCCAGAGCTGTTCCTATTCGGCCATCTTGGATCGTCTTCTATGGTCATATTTTAAAACTACCACAATTAGTATTTGCATGTATATATTTTTTCATTCCTTTACTTCTAGAGTGGTTCTTATGTTTTAGGTTTGGCCCATATTAAGAAGAATATACATAGATTTTATGCGAGTCTGTCAATGTTTGTCCTTTAATTGTAGCATTTAGCCCATTTTCTTTCTTTCTTTTGTTTTTTTGAGATGGAGTTTCACTCTTGTTGCCTAGGCTGGAGTGCAGTGGCAGGATCTTGGCTCATGACAACCTCTGCCTCCTGGGTTCAAGTGATTCTCCTGCCTCAGCCTCCCCAATTAGCTGGGACTACAGGTTCATGCTACCACACCCAGCTAATTTTGTATTTTTGGTAGAGACACAGTTTCTCCATGTCGGTCAGACTGGTCTTGAACTCTTGACCTCAGGTGATCTGCCTGCCTCAGCCTCCCAAAGTACTGGGATTACCATTTTCATTTAATATACTTATTGATGTACTTGAGTTTAAATATACTCTGTCATTGCTTGATTTCTCTTCATCTCATTGTGTATGTTCTTTTCTCTTATTTCTTACCTTTTGGGTTGAGATGATTTGAAGCTGGGTTTCAGTCTCTGTGAAGGCTAGTCTGCTCAGATTGACCACTACTCCCAGGGAGCTGCCCTTCAGGATCCCTGCTGAGAACAGACTCTGAACACCTTATGGTGCTGCTGTTCACGTGAGGTGGTTGAACGTTTTGCTCAGCTTCTGGGCTTCTCAGCATCCTCTTCGAGACCCAGCATACAATGGAGTGGGAAAGAGGTCCCAAGCCGACCTTACCTCTGTGGGTTTCTATCCCAGATTTCAGCTCTGTAATTCTCTCCTATTTTGTTGGCTCTCCAAAGCTCTCAAGCAGAATTTTAAAAAATTATTTTATAGCTGTTTATTTGGGAAGGTTTTTCTGAATGTCTCAGTTTGCCTTCAATGAAAGTGCAGTTTTATCTTAATTAATTTTCCCAAATGGTGGAGTAAGGAGTATTATTCCTTTGCTAGTGACAAAATCGGTCACAGATGAGCCAAGTAAATTGCTCAAAGTTACATTTAGAAAATGACAAACTTAGAATTTGAAACTGTGTTTCTGTCTGTAAAATTTAGCCTATTTACATTAGCTAAAAGCAATTTTGGCTGATATCCTCAAATAGAACACACCATTAGAAGATTTATTAATAACAATAATGCTTATATTTCTCACCAATTATAAATATATGTTTGAAAAATTGAAAATCTTTCTGTTTTATAGTAGTTTTTAATTAATTGCATTAAAACATAGTGATTTTGAGTTTCCTAAGTATTGTGATTTATAGTTTTATAATTCCTTATTGAAGCTGACTAGGAATCAGCATTTTATCAAATAGTGGTACTTTATCATGAAAGTCTAATTTAAATGAATAAGTGCTTATTTTTATAGTATGCATTAAAAATTGTCTCAATTTTAGAATTTCTTGACTGCTGCTTCTTTATTCCTTATCCAGGACTCATCTTAAAGAAACTCAGTCTTGCTTTAAGTATCATTTATCTCCCATTAAAATTCTATTGTAAAACAATGAATTTCTTTCCATAAAGGCACATAAATATTAAATTCTGCCATCTGTTATTTGTCTTTCAGCAATGATATTTTGACATCTATATAGATCTTTAAATAGTCAACAAAAAGAACTGAAGAAAAATTCTTTTCTCCTTTAAAAGACACATCTGTATTTGGAGATAGCTTCTTTGCTTATTTTCATTGATTAGAAACTTTACTTTCTTCAGCAGAAAAATCAGAATACTTCCATCTGCTCTGCAATGATGAGGTTAAAGTTGAAGTCAGTATTTTAGAAAAGTATTAGGTTGGTGTAAAAGTAATTGCTGTTTTTGCAATAACTTTTTTTTTTTTTTAAGACAGAGTCTCGCTGTGTTGCCCAGGCTAGAGTACAATGGCACAATCTCAGCTCACTACAACGTCCGCTTCCCAGGTTCAAGCAATTCTCCTGCCACAGCCTCCTGAGTAGCTGAGATTATAAGCACCCACCACTGCACCTGGGTAATGTTTGTATTTTTAGTAGGGACGGGGTTTCTCTATGTTGGCCAGGCTGTTTTCGATCTCCTGAACTCAGGTGATCCATCTGCCTTGGCCTCCCAAAGTGCTGGCTTTACAGGCATGAGTCACTGCTCCCGGTCTTTTGCAATTACTTTTAATGGCAAAAACTGCAATTACTTTTGCACCAACATAAAATAGCAAAGGCTAAAATGTAGACATTTCTTCAATAAAGTGGGGGATGGACC
Source organism: Aotus nancymaae (assembly GCF_030222135.1). Lineage (NCBI taxonomy): Eukaryota > Metazoa > Chordata > Mammalia > Primates > Aotidae > Aotus > Aotus nancymaae. Next base: position 32,413,513 of record NW_026988425.1, read on the forward strand.
TATGGCCTGAGAACCAGTTTCTGAGGTTACTGAAGGACTTTTGTGTTAAGAGTGCCCTAGAGCGCATGTGGCCTCTAAGTAGACTTGACTTTTTTCTCAAGTGTTGGTACCACGCAAGAGAAAAGAAAATTATGAGGCCTCTCAGGCCAACTGGCATTAGCTTTATGGAAACAGAATAAATGAAATCTGATTTAGTATTTTTTCCTTTAGAAACTCTAAATTAGATTAGACAACTTATCTTTTTAGAGTAGGGAGATAGAGATTTGGAGCAGGGCCCCAGAGATGGCTAAAGAGTGTACCTTTTCCTGAACCATTGCTACATCTATTAGAATCCAAACTCTGTGCTGTGCAGCTGCAGAGGAAAGATATAGGGTTTGAGGCAGTAGAAAAACTTTCACTCTGGGGAGGAGGATATAGTAGTGCCTGGGGTCCTTGAATTCCATCTAACATGCTCTGGATCTGTTGGGTGCAGACCATAGGTCAGTATGGGTCCTGGGAAGTCAAATTACAGTCTGTTTTTTTCTGGTTTCAAATACCAAGTATTTAAAAATAGGAGGAGGAAATCAACCAAAGGAGGAGGAAAAGAGGGAGAAGAGTTTTAAGAAAAGTTACCTTTGATAACTGCAAAGACATTAGTGGAACTTTTGTCTAAGAGTTGCAATTTTTTTTTTTGTATTCTAGAAGCTTAAGATGGCAGAGAAGAGAAAATGTAGGCTGCAATGGGGTAAGCTGCCTTTTTGGGGACTATATAGCCTGGTCGTATGAAAGATTACTTTGGACATGATGGGGACACCTTGGGAGAGAGTTGGCTTAGAGCCAGCTTAAAAGGGACTTACTGAACGTCGTGTGTGTTGACTGCTGGATTCCCAGGGCCCTAGGATTGACTCCTTAGCACCCTGTCAGATTGTTGGTGATCTAAGAATTGTCATTTGATGTTCTTACTGGAAGAATCTTGAAGAAACTCTAGAAAAATGCTCATTAAAAAAAAAATCAGCATAGGAAATCTGCCATACCCTGAGGGCACTACTATCAGATTATATAAAGCCTTTTAGTCCAGTAAGAACTTTCCCGACTCTACCTATTCCCACCTCCAGCACTAACTCCAGAGGATTTAGGGAGGATGGGGGAAGGAGAAAAATTCAAGTCTGAGAAATCAAAAGGAGGACCACGTCTATTTTCCCACTGCAAGTTTCTCAGCTGGAAGTAGTGCTGAACCAGAGGAAGGAAGGAGCTTTAGCTTTAAATAAAGTATGAAAATTTGATCTTAATAGTAAACCGGACATTTAATTAGTGGAATGAGACTGACCAGAGGACTTCTAATATTCAAAATGAATCAGAAAATTATGGGTGCTGCCTGAGTTACTGAGTTACAATGGGTTACCAATGTGAAGGGCCGGAGGAAAGAAGTTACTTTATGATTGAACCTTTATACATTTTGCCCCATCAAGTACTGGTTACAGCTCATCCAAATGTCTCAGCCTCTATCAGCCCATGGCAGTATATGTAGACACTGTCTTGGTCCTTCTGGGCTGCTATAACAAAAATATGATAGGCTGGGTGGCTCAGAAATAACAGAAATTTATTCTTACAGTTTTGGAGGCTGGGCAGCCCAAGATCAAGGTTTAGGTAGATTCAGTGTCTAGCGAGGGCCCTTCCTGGTTCATAGTCTTCTTGCTATGTCCTGTGTAGTAGAAAGCTGAGGGAGCTCTTGGGTTTCTTTTGAAAGGGCATGGATCCCATTTATAAGGGCTCCACTCTCAAGACCTAACCATCTCCCAAAGGCCCCATCTCCAAATACAATCACATTGAGGATTAGGTTTCAGCACATGAGTTTAGGGGGAACATAAACATGCACACATGAAAATCTATTTCCAAATGTCCATGGCTCTTAGGTTATACTTGCGCCTGTAGGCTGTCACCACGCCCACCCTACTCAACTCTCCAACTCAGTCAAGGTTTCCCTGGGTTTTAGTCAGGAGTTTTCCAAGGTCAAGGAGATTCCCAGGATCTCAGTACTGACTGCTCCTCTTCTTCTGTTTGTGAACCCTTTGGGAAGTCCATGGTTTGCAGGCCTCAAATGAGGCCCCTAGCCACTGCCTTGGAAGACGAGGATCTTAGGTGTGATGGGCTGAAAAATGACCCCTGAAGATATTCTTATTCAAATCCCTGGAATCTGTGAGCATTATATTATATCGAAATAGAGTCTTTACGGATTTAATTAAGATGACCAGATTTAATTAAGATGGGGAGATTATCTTGGTTTATCAGAGTAGGCCCTAAATTCACTTATATATATCCTTATGAGAGGGAGATTGGACATAGAAAAAAGAGGACAAGGTGATGTGAGGGTGGAAGCAGAGAGAAATCTGGAGATGTTGGCCTTACAGATTAAAGTGATGCAGCTACAATCTAGGCAACACTAGCAACCACTAGAAGCTGGAAGAAGAAAGGAACAGATTCTCTTCTATAGCCTTTGGCGGGAGAACCATCCTGCCAGCACCTCATTTAGGCACAGTGAAGCTGATCTCAGACTTCTGGCTTCCAGAACCATTAGGGAATAAATTTCTGTTGTTTTAAGACACCATGTTTGGAGTACTTTGTTAAAGTGCTTTAGGAAACGAATATACAGAAGATACTGCTCCTTCCTCCTCTGTAGGACACAAGCAGACATTATAGGGCATGCCTCATTCTGGATTCAGTTTGGCCACTGAGCCCCTAGTCAGCACTACTTAAGCTTCAAGCTCACAAGGACCTTCATGGAAAAAATATATTTTACCTTTTTATGAAAAGTGACCATTCAAGTTCAAAGTGGAGGTGGTGTGAGATGAGTGAGAGAAAGTAGGCCGGGCCTTCCCCTCCATTGTCCTGGTTTTTCCTGTTCCTTTAGGCACCTGCCTCCAAGTTCCTCTTGATCTTCAGCAAAATACAAAACAAAGCAAAACAAACAAAACAAAGCACAACTCCACACAACTCCAACAATGCTTTCCATGATGATCAAATGATACTTGTGGTGAGGCTCTCACTCTTTACTTTTCAGAGAAGCGTTTGAGTTTGCTCAAATCCAGTGACGCCCCCTGAACCATCTAGACATATTGAACTGCCTACTGCAGAACTTGGTGCATAGAACGTGTTCAGAAAATGGTGGCTACTGTGGGAGAAAAACTCTATTGGAGTTGGGAGGACTGGGTTTGAACTCCCAACTTTGCCTTTCACTGTCACTGGCACTTTTTCTCATCTGTAAAAGCTGTGGTTGGGGTAGGGGCGGCAATAAGCATGTGTATCTCAAAGAGTAGTTTTAAGAATTTGGTGAGCCTAGGGCCTGGTATATAGATAATAAATAATTCCCGCTCACTAATGCTTTTACATCTTGATTATTTCCTTACTTCTTCATGGCATTTTACATGCAAATGTTTTGCCATATTATTGTAGAATAATAAACATAAAAATAATCTTCAAAAGGTGATTATCTCGTCATCTCACTTGTTGCATTATGAGTTCATTGAAGACAGAGATTGTCTTTTACATCTTTTGTCTCTGTTGTCTAGCACATAGTAGACTTTATAAATATATGCTAATTCAATATTTTAGACACCTTTGACAGTAGGAATGCTTTTTATTACTAGTTTTAATAAGAAACACAAATTCAAGTTAGATTGTTGCCTCTACCAGGTAACATGTTCATCTTCCTATGAGAACAGAAAAGAATGATCTGAATGGAAGCCTGGAACAGACTTAAAACCAAACAAACAAACAAACTGGTTACTTGAGCCAATGTGTATGCCTTCATAAAGTGGGAATAAACTGCTTTAGAAAAAGCGAGAATCTTCAGTGACCCAACTTTGACCTGTGTTCATTTCATGAAGAGACATTCAAGCAAACTTTTAGGACCATTTACTCAATCCTCTATGGGGTGCCTCTTTTTAAAAAAATTCAACCCATTGAAAGAAAAACCTACTGATAAATAAGGCAATTATTCTTATTTCAAAAGGAATTTTTTCTTCACAAAACGATCAGGTTCTAAGGGAGGTTCCTTAGACCATTTAAAATATGACTACATTTCTAGAAGTTCTGCAACGTTGAGGCAAACACACCCAGAGCATGAAAATAAAGTCCACTTTCCATTTACATTAATATTCTGCATTTTTGTATAGTTTGATTCTCCTAATTTATTCATTTAATCACTTTCTTACTTGTTTAAAAATCTATTCAACAAATTTTACACTTCTGAGACACTGAACACAAGGAAAGTGGTCTAAGTTAGTCCCAATAAGGAAGAAGCCTAATCTCGCAGCCCATGTGACATTACATGCCAGACAGGGAAGTTCACATGATTCTGAGTAAACAAAATTCTGAGTTCAAACTTCAGCATCATCAGTTGGAATACTGGTTGTGTGACCTTGGGTAAATTGCCTTGCATGTCGGTTTCTCCATCTAGTATAAAAAGGACTAGCTCATAAGGTTGCTTGAGCATTCCTGAGATAACAAAGCACATGATGCCTGATTTACAGCTGCCAAGCAGCTGATAAAAAAATGATAGTTTATTCTTTACTTCATCCAGATTTCCTTCTAGTCTGTATCCCCTCACCTCCTACAATCACAGTTAGCCCTCTGACTAAAATCAGACATTGTGAACTTTACATTTTATCTGCATTTTTCCCAGAAAGTATTCTATTGGCAAGACATAACAGCAATAGTAGTGGCAGTAGCAACAATTGTCAATATTTTATTGAAACCTCACAAAGTACCTGCATTACCTCATTTAATCATCACTAAAACTCTTTGATCTAAGTAATAATAATTATTTTTTATTTTAGAGAGAGGTTAAAATAACTTGGTCAAGTGAGATGCAAACTTAAGTAATACATGCTTGTCAATACATAATGATGCTTTTTGTTACCTCCGAGTACCAAGGTAGTAGAATTGTCATGACTTGTCAGTATCAGAAAAGCTGTAAATTCTCTAGCCCCTTACTCAGAGATGCTGAAATAGTCATAAAATGGGAAAAAGAGAGGATGTTTTTACTGTGGAGACCCAGTATCATGACAGCTCATAACCAGAATATAAAGGTGACATTTGACCTACTGGTCTTTTCTGAATTGAACTTTCTCTTTCAGCAGCCCCCAGTCTCATGAAACCTGGAACTTTCAGTTTACAGAGAGAGTCTCGAGTAGAAGAAGACTACCAATGAGAGTCACTCATCTGCATACAATATGTTAGTTATTCACAGAAATTTTGCACTACTAGTGTGAATTATTAAAAATTCCTTTCAATTTCCTAGGAAATAATTTTTAAGAAATTTAAGTAATAGACTTCATGTTTTAGAGTTGTTTTAGATTTACAGAAAAATGACAGAGTTCCCTTATGCCTCCTCTTCCCATTTCCCCTCTCCACTCACCTCTCACAGTTTCTGCTTTTGTTAACATCTTGCATTAATGTATATTTGTTAAAATTGATGAACAAATATTAATACATTATTAATTAAAGTTCATAGTTTACATTAAGGTTCATCCTGTGTTGTAAAGCTCTATGTGTTTTGACAAATGGATAATGTCATGTATCCACCACTGAAGTATCATACAGAATAGTTTCACTACTCTAAAATTCCCCATGTGCCACCTCTCTTATCTCCCTCCTTCCTTTCAAAATCCCTCCAAATCACTGCTCCTTTTACTCTCTCTACAGTTTTGCCATTTCCACAATGTCCTACAGTTGGAACCAAACAGCATGCAGCCTTTTTAGGCTGGCTTCTTTCAGCAACAAGCCTCCATGTGTTTTTGTGGTTTGATTATTCACTTCTTTTAATTACTGAATAATATTCCATTGTAAGGGTATACCATAGTTTGTTTATCCATTCACCTTCCCAAGGACAGCTAGGTTGCTTCTAAGTTTCAGCAATTATGAATAAAGCTGCTATAAATATTTATGTACAGGTTTTTATGTGGATATAAGTTTTCAACTGATTTGGGTAAATGCTAAGGAGCTAGATTGCTGGATTATAAGAAAAGAATATGTTTAGTTTTGTAAGAAACTGCCGCACTGTCTTCTAAAGTGGCTGTACCATTTTGTGTTCCCATCAGCAATGGATGAGAGTCCTGTTGCTCTACATCTTCACCAACTTTTGGTATTGTCAGTGTTCTGGATTTTAGTTATTCTAATTGGTATGTAGTGGTATTTTATTGTTGTTTTCATTTGAATGCTCTAATTACATATGATGTTGGCTATTTTTCACATGCTTAGTTGTCATCTGTACATCTTCTTTGGTGAGGTTTCTGTTAAGGTCTTTTCCCCATTAATTAATGATGGTTTTCTTCCTTATTGTTAAGTTTAAGAGTCCTTTGTATATTTCGGATACTAGTTCTTTATTAGATATTTGTTTTGCAAAGATTTTCTCCCAGTCTCTGGTTCATCTTTGCATTTTCTTAAATGAATCCTTTATAGAGCATGGAATATCTCTCCATCTATTTATATCTTCTTTGACATATGTCTTTAATCTGTTTTAATTTTAATGGAGTCACATATTAGTATTTTTCTATCATAGTTGGTGATTTTGGTGTTGTAGCTAAGAAGTCATTGCCAAACCCATGATTCTCTTCTATGGTATTTTTTAGGAGTTTTATAGTTTGGCACTTTACGCTTCAAGCTATGATCCATTTTGAATTAATTTTTGTGAAAAGCATAAGATTCTTGTCTAGATTCATGTGTTTTTAAATGTTGATGTCCACTTGTTCCCGCATCATTTGTTGAAACAACTATTCTTTTGCCATCAAATTACCTTTGATCTTTTGTCAAAGGTTAATTGACTATATCTGTGTGAGTGCATTTATTGATATTGGCTATCTGTTCCATAGGTTTATTTGTCTATTCTTTGGCCAATACCACATTGTCTTAATTTTAGCTTTATAGTAAGTCTTGAAATTGGGTAGTGTAAATCCTATGACTTTATTCTTCAGTATTTTGCTGGTTATTTTGCACATTTTTATATTTCATATAAAATTTAGAATCATTTGGTTGATACAACAATCAAATTATTATTGACAAAATAATCTGTTGGGATTTTTATTGGGATTGTGTTGACTCTACATATCAAGTTGGAAAGAATGAATATCTTAACAATATTGAGTGTTCCTATCCATGAACATGGACTATCTCTCCATCTATGTATATCTTCTTTGACTTATTTCTTTCATTTGTTTTGTACTCTTCCTCATATAGATTTTATACATATTTTGTGAAATTTGTGCCCAAGCATTTCATTTTTGTGTGTTAATATAAATGACATTGTGGTTTAAATTTCAAATTCCAATTGTTCACTGCTGGTATATAGGAAAGCAATAGACTTCCTACATACCAGCAATGGTATCTGTTAAAGGTTAATAAAAAATAAACTAGGCATATTAACCTTGTATCCTGCAATCTTACTATAATTGTTTATTAGTTTCAGAAAGTTTCCTTTGTTGATTCTTTGGAATTTTCTACATAAACAGTTGTGTAATCTGTGAGCAAAGACAGTTTATTTCCAAATCTTTTATTTTCCTTCTTGACTTATTGCATCAAGCAGAATTTCCAGTATGATTCTGAATGTGAATGGTGAAAGTGGACTTCTCTGCCTCATTCCTAAACTTAGCAGAAAAATATTTAGTTTCTCACTACTAAGTATCATGTTAAATGTAGGTTTCTATAGATGTTCTTTATCAAGTTGAAGGAAAAATAAAATTATAATGGCAGAATTTCAGCAACCAGTGAAGGATGTTTTATAAGGGCAGGGGTTTCTGTCAAATAATACTTCACAGGGCTTCTGTTATATATGAGAATGGTCAGGCACAGTATTAGAAATGTTTCTGTTCTCTCAGATAAACAACAAAAAGCTCCCAATCCTGCTCAAAGATGATCTTCTACAGCAAAGGCAGATCCACTAGTTTCCACAGTGAGTTCTCTCTTGTTAAATGAACTCAAAAACCTCTACTGAATCCCTCCTAAAATTTTTCTGCTGCAGAATTGCAAAGATAAGCAAAAAAAAACAAAAACAAAAACAGTATTTTAAAATTTTCTACTGAAATGGGAGCATTTTGGGGATGGAGCAGGGTTTGTTGAGTAGGATAAACATGTCTACATGTATCTAACATGCAAGGCAGAGTATTCTAAATTTTGGGGCAGTACTTACAAAGTTAAAATTTTTTTTTCCTTCTTGTTTACTTCTTAGAGCAAACTAATGGGTCACTGATACTTTTATTTCCATCAGATTTGGACCACTGCCATAAATTTGCTGAGCAGATTCTCTTGAATCCAGTTTCTTTAGCAGAGTTTCAAGGAAAGACCAAGCACATTGTTGTTATGAAGTCTGTCCTGGAATAAGTTGTTGCTGTCAGAGAGATAAAAGACAGCCACATCCAGGGAAGAGACACAAAATGTGATTGTGGAGGCTAGAGAAAGAGAGTATTTTAAAAGATCCCAGCTTTTAAAATGGGAAAAATAGCTCCACTCAGGCTAAGGAGACTTTTACATACATACAATCATTTGTTTTCTAAACCATTTTTAAAATGAATTAACCAGAGTCCTAGAGGTCAGTTGCTGATTAAAGAGGATCAGTATTTGGAAAAAGTGGTTTCGTTTTGTTTTTATGAGCAAAGAACTAAGAGTTCCTTACATCTTAAAAACTGTCAGGAGAAAGTATCCCAGTGAAGGAAAAAATGCATAAAGAAAATATTGGAACTGAGTGTTTCCATAAATTGAACATGTTTGCATTTGTTGAAGTTCATGAGATTTCGCAGAGCGACAGATAATTTAGAACTGTTTGTTCAAAGAGGAGAGGAGATTGTAAGATGTCCTCAAAATAATTCCATATGTTAACGTGAGTTCTTGGAAAATTCAGAGTATGTTTTATCACCTCAAAAACAATCCTACTGGGCAATGGCCTCCCAGGGCATAAAAGAAACAGATGCCATTGGCAGAGCTGAACTGTTTATTTTTAAACATAGCAACCTAAAGATTAGTAAAAAAATAAACTAGGCATTTGAATATATTTTTTCTCACCAAGGACTAGAAGTGTCCAGGTTAGGAGGTTGGGGCATGTGTAAAAATCAATCTAGGAGGAAAATTTTCTAGGAGGAAAATTTCCCAAATCATATTGTAAAGGAAAGATAACTAGAAGTGGATGTTAGAGCCAAGAGAAATAGATAGTCCTGACTGCATCAGTTAGATCTAGTCCAGACTGTATCAATATGATCCACATACTTTTTAAAAAAAAAAACCTTTATTTTGAACAAAATTAGATTTTTAGAAAAGTTGCAAAAACAATATGTTATGATTTATATGTGTGTTCCCTCCAAATCTCATGTTGAAATGGGATTCCCAGTGTTGGAGGGGGGGCCTAGCGGGAGGTGAGTGGGTCACGGGAGTGGATCCCTCATGAATGGTTTAGCATCATCCCCTTGGTGATAAGTGAGTTCATGCTCAGTTAGCTCACGGGAGATCTGGTGGTTTAAAAGTCTGAGACTGCACTCCTTACTCTCTTGCTACCACTGTCACCATGTGACATGCCTGCTCCTGCTTCACCTTCTGCTGTGACTGTAAGCTTCCCTGAGGTCCTTACCAGAAGCAGAGGCTGGCACCATACTTCCTGTACAGCCTGCAAAGCCAAGAGCCAATTACATCTCTTTTCTCTATAAATTACTCAGCCTCAAGTGTTTTTTCTAATAATACAAATGGACTAATATACAGTATAATTTACATATACTCTTCACCCAGTTTCCCCAAATGTTATTTTACTACATTTGTTTTAGCTCTAATCTGTTTGTCTAGCATCTTTTTTTCTGAACTGTTGGAGAGTCAGACATAATGCTTCCTTTTCCCTGAACATTTATGTGTGGATTTCCTAAAAACAAGGACGTTCTCCTACATAATCACAATAATAATTACTAAAATTAGGAGATTACTTAAGTTTTTAAAAATTGTTTTGCTACAGTTTTTTATAGCCAAAAAAAAAAATCCAATCCAGGATCTAAGATCTAATGGAATAATACACATTGCATATAGTTATAATGCCTATTTCATTTCTTTCATGATCTATATACTTTATACTTGATTTCCCTTGGCTTAATTTATACATCTATAAAAGGGGTGTGACAGGACTGGCTTTCTCCCTCTGCCAATACCACTACACATATTCCATCATCTACCCTTTCTTGTAGAGTGGTATATATCCACCTCTTTATGGGATACAAGGCAATACTACGTTTATTTCTAACAAATCACATATATAGCAGAGGATGGGGAGAGTATCAGTGATAGTAAAGACAAAAGAGGTTCTCAGGAAAGATTTTTCTTAAAAATCTCCTAACGATTATGAAAGAGGTGAATATAAGGAAGAGGGTAGACTTTGAGAGTAGAGAATCAGGGAGAAAGACCATTGAGTAACTCTCCATGGGGGGCATGGTGGAGTTGGATATTGTACAGAAAAGAGGAGCCACTAAAACGTCCACTGTTCTATGGATGTTTCATGGGTTGAAATTCTGAAGCAAATGGTATGGACAGGAGACAGGGAAATACTGGGTAGGAGAGGGCAGGGTCCCTCTAAATCCTGGACCTGTAGCCCAAAGTGAAAACTATCCCAGTTTTCCCCACTGGATGTTTCCTGTTAGCCCACCTTGACCCCTATCTTGTGCCCATAAAAACTCCAAACTCCAGACTCAGCAGACACACACACATAGAAGAGAGAAGCTTCTGGATGTTGAGAGGAGAAGCAGCAACTGGACATTGGAGACTAGGGTCAGAGAGGAGTTTGGCCCGGGATAGTCAGACTCCAGGGGAAGATTATCTTCCTGCATCACTTCCTTCCTTCCTTCCTTCCTTCCTTCCTTCCTTCCTTCCCTCCCTCCTTCCTTTCTCTCTCTCTTTCTCTCTCTCCTTTCTTTTTCTTTCTCTCTCCCTCCCTCCTTCCCTCCCTCCTTCCTTCCCTCCCTCCCTCCCTCCCTCCCTCCTTCCTTCCTTCCTTCCCTCCTTCCTTTTCCTTTTTTTTTGAGACAGAGTCTTGCTCTGTCACCCAGGCTGGAGTGCAGTGATGTGATCTCAGCTAACTGCAACCTCTGCCTCCTGAATTCAAGTGATCGTCCTGGCTCAGCCCCCTGAGTAGCTGGATTACAGGCATGCACCACCACACCTGGTTAATTTTTGTATTTTTAGTAGAGACAGGGTTTCACCATGTTGGTCAGTGTGGCCTTGAACTCCTGACCTTGTGATCTGCCCGCTTTGGCCTCCCAAAGTGTTGGATTACAGGCGTGAGCCACCATGCCCAGCCACTCTACCCCCTTTCTAACTCCACCTTTTGCTAAAAGCTACTTCCACAACTAAATAAAGTCTTCCACAGTCACCACCCTTCAGTTCCTTCATGTGACCTAATTCTTCCTGGACACTGGACAAGAACTCGAGTACCAAGAGGGCAGGGTGTAAAAGGCTGTCACTCTGGCCCTCCACTGGGCTGGTTAATACTTAACAGTCCATGGATGATTAATGGTCCATGGATGGCAAATTGCAAATGGCTAAAAAAGCACTAATTGTAACACACACCCTCTGGGGCTCCATGGGTTGCAGACAACTGCTCCTGAACACTAGAGTTAAAAGAGCATTGTAACACACTTGGACACTGCTGTGGGGCCTGCACAGAACCTGCTCTCATTGAAAAGGAGTGGCCGGCCAGTTCCAGCATTTGTTTGCTCTGGTTCCTGCACCCATCTTCTCATGTGCTCCTTCACATAAGGCATTGAATATGGAAGCCGTATAAATGAGCCATCCCCTTTATGAGTCCCACAAAGGGGTCAAAGGAACTCTCCTGTCTCACAAATACTTGCTTTATATAATATATAAAACTTTTTGGACTTCATATCAGCACAGAGCTGGGAAATAGTAAGGGTGTTATTACTGATTAATTTTACCAACTCTCCTTTTAACTAGTGAAGAAGGAGATGACAATATGGGGATAGTAAACAACAAAGTGCTATACAAATGTTAATGACTAATACTAATCCATTACTGAAAACTATTAAGATGCAATTATCTATCCACAGGGAATCATTCTAGACTGCAATGTTGTCCTCATACTTATATTCACTCAGTCACCAGGTTTTGTCAATTCTATCTTCTAAGAGTCACTCAAATTCAACCAAGTAGAACTTCAGCTTTCCATAAAGCTACAGTAACAGGGAGTAGTCTCATCCTTATCACCAAGACAACTAAAAACTGAACAAAATATAAATAATAGTTTTTAGACATTGGTCTGTGATCCTCCAAAGAGAGAAAACAAAGTGCACCAGTCATATCAATGTCCCAGATTACTGCCCAGAGAAAGCTCCCAGACCACAGAGTAGGACAGGAGAACCTGGCAGAACCCAGTGATCACCTGAGTTGAAGAGACAGCTGGGAGCTTGGGGAGATGAAGGCAGTTAGAGTACCCAGGGCAGAGTGCCACAGAATAGCAAGTTACACAGTGTAAGAGAGAAAAGGAGAGTGAGAGAGAAAGAGAAAGAGAGAGTGAGAGAGAAAGAGAGTGTTGAATATTCAGTAGGTTCTGCTCAAGTTTTCAGCGGAATACTAACTAATCAGCACACGAGTGTGAGAAAATAACACAGGCCAAGAAAAAGACTACTTGAAACGAGCAGAGGAAACAATTTCCAGATCTTAGACTTGAAATAATATACAAACCGGCCAGAGTACAAAACTTTATATTTCACAGGGTAATGGATAAAGTACTCAGAAATTTATTGAATTAGTAATGGGACAGAATTAGCTCTAGAATGAAGGTTGTTATGTTGCTGCATAATAAACCTTAAAAGAAAGCATTGAAAGGATCAAACAATTTCCAGGAAACTTAACTATGATCCAGAACAAATCCCAAGAATCCTTATAAAAAATATCAAACACAGAACAAAACAAAATTCACTATGTATGGAATCCAATAAAAAATTACAAGGTTGCAAAGAAGCAGAAAAAATGCAATTCATTTTAAGGAGAAAACTCATAGAGATCTCAAAATGAAACAGATGATGATGGAATTAATAGACAAGAACAGTAAACAAAATAGTTATAATTGGCTGGGTGCAGTGGCAAATGCCTGTAATCCCAACACTTTGGGAGGCTGAGGCAAGCAGATCAACTGAGGTTAGGAGTTCAAGACCAGCCTGGCCAACATGGTGAAACCCCATCTCTATTAAAAATACAAAATTTAGCCAGGCATGGTGCCAGATGCCTGTAATCCCAGCCACTCGGGAAGTTGAAGCAGAAGAATTGCTTGAATCTTGGAGGTGGAGGTTGCAATTAAGTGAGATGGTGCCATTGTACTCAAGCCTGGCGAAAAAGCAAAACTCCGTCTAAAAAAAAAGTTATAACTATAATTCCATGTATTCAACAAGGTAAAGACTTAAGCTTATTAAGTAGAGACATGAGGGATTGAAATATAGACTCAAATTTAACATGTAAACATAAGAAGTACAATATCTGAGATAAAAAAGCAGATTAGATACTACAGAAGAAATATTAGTAAATTGAAGATACAAAATAAAAATGGTCTATAATAAAAAACAAAGAAAAAAGACTGGAGAAAAGTGAACAGAGCACAGATGAGCCGTGGGACAATTTCAAATGGCCTATATGTGTGTGTGGAAGAGAGGGAGGGGAGACAAAAGTTATTTGGAAAAACAAAAATTTTCCAAATTGATGAAAGCTCTAAGAAACTGAATAAACTCCCAGCACAAGAGACAAGAAAATGTATCAAGGTATATCATTAACAAGTTGCTTAAAAGGAATGAAAAAGAAAACATTTTTAAAAGTAGTCTTAAGAAGAAGACGTATTACATACAGAAAAAAAAAAATGGTAAGAACAACACCACATTTATCAGAAACAATAAAAGCCAGAAGAAAATGGAGCATCAAGAGTATTAAACACAAACAAACAAACCTACAATTCTATGACCAGTAAAGATATCTTTCAAAAAAGAAAGCAAGAAAATATTTTTGGGCATATAAATCTGAAAGCATTCTTTTCCAGCAGCACTGCATTACATAAAACACTAATGTAAATATTTCAGGTAGAAAAAAAAAAAACTCTACCAAAGGAAAATAGGGATCTATGCAAAGAAATGAAGAACATCAGAAATGGTAAATATGGGAGTGCATATATAATTTTCTTTATTTTAAAATCTCTTTGAGGGATAATCTACTAGTAAAAGCAGCAATAATATATCGTGGGGTTGATAACAATTAGAAGTAAAATAAATGAAAGAAAATCAGAGCACAAAGGCTAGGAAAGCAGGAAACAGAATCATACCATTATAAAGCTCTTATACTGAAACTTAGCCAAATAAACTTGAAACAATTTGAGAACTTTTTTTTTTTTTTTCAAGGAAAGCAGCTGACTCAACCTTTCAGAATTCTAGAAATTAGTCAATTAGCTCTCAAAAATTTGAGAACCATTTTTTTTTACCAAAAAAAGCACCTGAATCTCAATAAGAACAATGAGGTTTTTGGCATTTTAACTTGCCTTATTACCATCTTCATCTCCTCAGCTCTGTGGTAGGCTTGAAAGGCAGCAGCCTAGAGCCACTGAAAAAGGAAAGATTGGAAGCAGAAGAAAGGATATCAAAGGTCGAAGATCAACTCAATGAAATAAAACAAGAAGGCAAGATTAGAGAAAACAGGGTAAAAAGGAATGAACAAAGTCAACAAGAAATATGGGACTATGTGAAGAGGCCTAATCTACATTTGATAGGTGTACCTGAATGTGATGAAGAGAATGAATCCAAGCTGGAAAATACTCTTCAGGATATCATCCAGGAAAACTTCCCAACCTAGCAAGGCAGGCCAATATTCAAGTCCAGGAAATACAGAGAACACCACAAAGATATTCCTCAAGAAGAGCAACCCCAAGGCACATAATCATCAGATTCACCAGGGTTAAAATAAAGAAGAAAATGCTAAGGGCAGCCAGAGAGAAAGGTCGGGTTACCCACAAAGGGAAGCCCATCAGACTCACAGCAGATCTCTCAGCAGAAACCCTACAAGCCAGAAGAGAGTGGGGGCCGATATTCAACATCCTTAAAGAAAAGAACTTTCAACCCAGAATTTCATATCCAGCCAAACTAAGCTTCATAAGTGAAGGAAAAATAAAATCCTTTGTGAACAAGCAAGTACTCAGAGATTACATCACCAGCAGACCTGCTTTACAAGAGCTCCTGAAAGAGGCACTACACATAGAAAAGAACAACCAGTACCAGCCACTACAAAAACATACGAAATGGTAATGGTAAAGAGCATCAACACAATGAAGAATCTGCATCAACCAACGGGCAAAACAGCCAGCTAGCATCAAAATGGCAGGATCAAATTCGCACATAACAATATTAACCATAAACATAAATGGACTAAATGCCTCAATCAAAAGACACAGACTGGCAAATTGGATAAAAAGCCAAAACCCATCAGTGTGCTGTATCCAGGAAACCCACCTGACATGCAAGGATACACAAAGGCTCAAAATAAAGGGATGGAGGAAGATTTACCAAGCAAATGCAGAGGAAAAAAAAGCAGGAGTTGCAATTCTAATCTCTGATAAAATAGTCTTTAAAGCAACAAAGATAAAAAGGAACAAAGAAGGACATTACATAATGGTAAAAGGATCAATGCAACAAGAAGAGCTAACGATCCTAAATAAACACCTAATACAGGAGCACCAAGATATATAAGGCAAGTTCTTAATGACTTACAAAGAGACTTAGACTCCCACATAATAATAGTGGGAGACTTTAACACACCATTGTCAATATTAGACAGATCAACGAGACAGAAAATTAATAAGGATATCCAAGACTTGAACTCAGACCTGGACCAAGCAAACCTAATAGACATTTACAGAACTCTCCACCCCAAAGCCACAGAATATACATTCTCAGCACCACATCACACCTACTATAAAATTGACCACATATTGGAAGTAAATCGCTCCTCAGCAATACAAAGGAATGGAAACCATAACAAACAGTCTCTCAGACCACAGTGAAATCAAGTTAGAACTCAGAATTCAGAAACCAACCCAGAACTGCACAGCTTCATGGAAACTGAACAACTTTCTCTTGAATGCAAGGCTGGTTCAACATATGCAAGTCTATAAATGTAAATCACCACATTAAACAGAACCAAAGACAAAAACCACGTGATTATCTCAATTGATGCAGAGAAGGCCTTCAACAAAATTCAACAGCTCTTTATGCTAAAAACCCTCAATAAACTAGGTATTGATGGGACATATCTCAAAATAATAAAAGCTATTTACGACAAACCAACAGCCAATATCATACTGAATGGGCAAAACCTGGAAGCATTCCCTTTGAAATCTGGCACTAGACAAGGATGCCCTCTCTCACCACTCCTATTCAATAGAGTACTGGAAGTTCTAGCCAGAGCAATCAGGCAAGAAAAAGAAATAAAGGGTATTCAATTAGGAAAAGAGGAAGTGAAATTGTCTCTATTTGCAGATGACATGACTGTATATCTAGAAGACTCCAACATCTCAGCCCAAAATCTCCTGAAACTGAGAAGCAACTTCAGCAAAGTCTCAGGATGCAAAATCAATGTGCAAAAATCACAAGCATTCCTATACACCAATAACAGACTTAAAGAGAGCCAAATCAAGAACGAACTGCCATTCACAATCGCTACAAAGAGAATAAAATACCTAGGAATACAACTAACAAGGAATATAAAGGACCTCTTCAAGGAGAACTAAAAACCACTGCTCAACGAAATAAGAGAGGACACAAACAGATGGAGAAACATTCCATGTTCATGGTTAGGAAGAATCAATATCATGAAAATGGCCATACTGCCCAAAGTAATTTACAGATTCAATGCTATCCCCATCAAGCTATCAATGACCTTCTTCACAGAACTGGAGAAAACCACCTTAAATTTCATATGGAACCAAAAGAGAGCCCATATAGCCAAGACAGTCCTAAGCAAAAAGAACAAAGCGGGAGGCATCACACTACCGGACATCAAACTCTACTACAAGGCTACAGTAATCAAAACAGCATGGTACTGGTACCAAAACAGAGATATAGACCAATGGAACAGAACAGAGGCCTCGGAGGCAACACAACATATCTACAACCATCCGATCTTTGACAACCTGACAACAGCAAGCAATGGGGAAAGGATTCCCTGTTTAATAAGTGGTGTTGGGAAAACTGACTAGCCATATGCAGAAAGCAGAAACTGGACCCCTCCTGACACCTTACATTAAAATTAACTCCAGATGGATTAAAGACTTAAACATAAGACCTAACACCATAAAAACCCTAGAAGAAAACCTAGGCAAAACCATTCAGGACATAGGCGTAGGCAAGGACTTCATGACCAAAACACCAAAAGCATTGACAACAAAAGCCAAAATAGACAAATGGGACCTAATGAAACTCCACAGCTTCTGCACGGCAAAAGAAACAGTCATTAGAGTGAATCGGCAACCAACAGAATGGGAAAATATTTTTGCAGCTTACCCATCTGACAAAGGGCTGATATCCAGAATTTACAACGAACTAAAACAGATTTACAAGAAAAAAGCAAACAAGCCCATTCAAAAGTGGGCAAAGGATATGAACAGATACTTTACAAAAGAAGACATACATGAGGCCAACAAACATATGAAAAAATGCTCATCATCACTGGTCATTAGAGAAATGCACATCAAAACTACATTGAGATACCATCTCACACCAGTTAGAACGGCGATCATTAAAAAATCGGGAGACAACAGATGCTGGAGAGGATGTGGAGAAATAGGAACACTTTTACACTGTTGGTGGGAGTGTAAATTAGTTCAACCATTGTGGAAGACAGTGTGGCAATTCCTCAAGGACCTAGAAATAGAAATTCCATTTGACCCAGCAATCCCATTACTGGGTATATATCCAAAGGATTATAAATCATTCTACTATAAAGACACATGCACACGAATGTTCATTGCAGCACTGTTTACAATAGCAAAGACCTGGAACCAACCCAAATGCCCATCGATGATAGACTGGACAGGGAAAATGTGGCACATATACACCATGGAATATTATGCAGCCATCAAAAACGATGAGTTCACGTCCTTTGTAGGGACGTGGATGAACCTGGAAACCATCATTCTCAGCAAACTGATACAAGAACACAAAATCAAACACCGCATGTTCTCACTCATAGGCGGGTGTTGAACAATGAGTACACATGGACACAGGGAGGGGAGCACTATACACTGGGGTCTGTTGGGGGGAAACAGGAGGGACAGCAGGGGGTGGGGAGCTGGGGAGAGATAGCATGGGAAGAAATGTCACATATAGGTGAAGGGGAGGAAGGCAGCAAATCACATTGCCACGTATGCACCTATGCAACAATCTTGTATGTTCTTCACATGTACCCCAAAACCTAAAATGCTATTAAAAAAAAAAAGAAAAAAAAAGAAACGAAAGATTGAGTTTTAAGCTCCTAAATATGGATATTCCCAGACAATTTGTCACTCTTCGATCCTTCTGGAAGCCCCCTGGAAAAGACACTCACTGTGCTTGTCATTATTTCACCCACTCAGGGCTGTTTCAGTGGGGAAAGCTGGATCCTTAGGGCATTTGTTGAAAACAATCAATGACAATTATGTAATATTGCAGCTGCCTGATGCTGCAGCACTTGTTGGTGCAAACAAGAGGTTGGTCAAAACACTGAAAGGTAAGGTCTGGGGAGTCCATGGGTGGGTTGGGGGTGGAGTAAATTTTGTAAAGGTGCATTCCTTAGGATCTAGAAGACCATGCACATGTACAGGACTATGTGAATGCCCAATAAAGAACCAAAAAGGCCCAGCATCGCTCTACTCTGATGCTGAGGCTGTGTGCAAACAGAAAGTGAAGGATAAGGCAAATTGCTGGAAGTCTAAAGGCATGCTCCAACAAACACACAGAACTCCTTGGCAAAGAGCTTAAGATTTATTGGCTTAAAGTATTTTTAAAAATATCTTTCTAAGTGCTAGCTGACCACTAACCTAACCAGGAAAGACTTCAGCATCTGTACATTGGGAGGAATACAGACCTAAAGGCTTAGCACACACACAAGCCTCTAAACACACAATTAGTAACAACAATGACAGCAACAACAAAATCCAGAAATAACACAAAATAATAACAGACAACCCTGAGGGGTGGTAGTCTGGTTTCTAGAGTTGACACAATTTTATTTAAAATGTCCAGTTTATGTCAAAAATGACATGCAAAGAAACATGAAACATAGCTCATACACAGGAAAAAAAAGCAGTCAGTAGAAACTCTTCCAAGATGCTCAGATGTTAGACTTAAAGAACAAAGAGGTTATATCAGCTATTATGTTCAATAATAATAAGAAAATTATGAGATCAATATCTTACCTAATAGAGAATATCAATAAAAGGATAGAAATGATAAAAAATAATTGGAATTTTGGAGTTGAAAAGTACAATAACTCATACAAAATATTCACTAGAGAAGTTTAACAGCAAATTTGAGTTGGCAGAAGCAAGAACCAGCAACCTTGAAGATAGGTCAATTGAGATTATGCTGTCTAATGAGCAGAAAGAAAAAAATGATAAAAAAAAATATGAACAGAGCCTCAGATACTCATGGGACACCATCTAGCATATCTACATTAAGTCCTAGAAAGAGAGTAGAAAGAGAACAGGGTATAAAGAATACATGAAGAAATACGTGAAGAAAGAATACATGAGGACCCCAAACTTCCTTAATGTGATTTTTAAAACACCATTAATCTATGCATCCAGGAAATTCAATGAGCTTCAAGTAGGATAAACTCGGTGATATCTGAACATATTAGCAAAACTGTTAAATGAAAAGAACAAAGAGAAATCTTGAAAGCAGCAAGAAAAAACAACTTATTATGTATAGTGAGTCTTTAATAAAATTAACAGCTGATTTCTTATTAAAAAAAAAAAACCCATGGAATCCAGAAGGCAGTAGGATGACATGTTGAAAGTGCTGAAAAGAAACAAAAAGGCTACCAATAAGGAATTCTGTATATATAAAACTATCCTTCAACAATGAAGGAGATATTAAGACATTTCTGATAAACAAAGAGTGATAGAATTCATTACTAGCAGACTTGCCCTACCAGGAAAATTACAGGGAATTCTTTCATCTTAAATGAAAGGACACTAGACAATGAATCAAAAGCACATAAAAAAATTAGCCTCACAAATAATAAAGGTCAATATAAAATACATTATAAATGTACTTTTGTTTGTAGCTTTTCTCCTATCTGATTTCAAAAGGTAGTATAAAACAATAGTAATAAAGCTGTGTTGATGAGCTTATAATGTAAGAAAATTTAACTGGATTGGCAAGAATGGCACAGAGAAGGGAGGAAGGACTAGAGGTGTAGTGGAACAAAGTTTGTATATGCTATTGAAATTAAAGTGGTATTAATACGATCAGGATTATTTATGTAAGATGTCAATTTTAGTTTCTTGGGCAAACACTAGCAGAATAATTTAAAAAATAGTGAAAGAAACAATAAGCAAGTTAATATACTAGAAAATATATACTTGACACAAAAGAGGGCAGTAATAAGAGTAATTAAGGAATAAAAAATACATAAGATATATAGAAAACAAAGAGCAAAATAGCAGACATAAAAGTATCTTCTCATTATACCAAGCTAAAAAGATTCTGCACAAAAACAACAAAAACACCAACAGAGTAAAGAGACAATCTATTAAATGGAAAAAAATGTTTGCAAGCTATACATTTGATAAGGGGTAAATATCCAAAATATACCAGGACTAAAAAAACTCACTAGCAAGAAAAAATCTGATTTAAAAATTGGACAGGAGATTTGAATACACATTTTTCAAAAGAAGACATACAAATAGCCAACAAGTATATAAAAATGCTCAACATCACCAGTAATTAGGGAAATGCAAATCAAAACCAGATGAAAGATAACAGGTGTTGGCAAGAACACGGAGAAAATAGAACACTTACATGCTTTTGGTGGGAATGTAAATTAGTACAGTCATTATGGAAAACACTATACAGGGTCCACAAAATATTAAAAATGGAACTATCATATGATCTAAGGATTCCAGAACTGGGTTTCTTTCCAAAGGGAATAAAATCAGTATGTCAAATTTCCATGTTTATTGGAGCACTATTCACAATAGTCAGGATATGGAATCAACCTGTGTTCAACAGTGGATAAATAGATAAAGTAAATGTGGTATATATACACAATGGAATGCTATTCAGTCATAAAAAGAATGAAATACTGTCATTTGCAACAGTATGGATGAACCTGGAGAACATTATGTTAAGTCAAATAATCCAGACACATAAAGACAAGTATCACATGATCTCAACTGATATGTGGAATCTTAAAAAACTGATTTAGATGTAGAATATCTAAATTATATATCCTTTTTCTAAATTATATAACTATCTAAATTATATAATTTCACCTAAATTGTATAATCATTACCAGAGGCTTGGGTGATTAACAGAGGCTTGGGTGGCTAGGGGGATGGGGAAATGTTAGTCAAAGGATACATAATTATAGTTAGATGGGAGTGAAATTGTACAGATTAGGCAAATATTCAAAGACATAATAGGTAAATATATGGACAAATAAAGTAAATTAAAGTAAATAAGTGATTACCTGGGAAGAGGGTGGTAGATGGAAGAGGATAGATGGAGGCAGAAGGAATTGAAATGTCTGCCAATGGTCATGAAGTTTCTTTATTGGGCGATTAAAAAACTAGAAAAAAGCTAGAATTGATAACGGTGATGGCTGCATAACTCTGTGAGCATGCTAAGAACTATTGGATTGTTTACTTTACATGGTAATGATACGTGAATTACATTTCAAAAAGCTGTTTTAAAAAAGTTTCTTATTAGTAATTAAATTAAATGCAAATGGACTAAATACCTCAATCAAAGGCATACAGTGGCAGAATGAATGAAAATACTTGCTTCAACTACACTGACACCATAAGAGACACTTCAGCTTCAAAACCACAAATAAGTAGAAAGTAAAAAGGTGGATAAAAATATGCCATGCAAACCATAACCAAAAGAGAGCTGCAATGGCTATGCAAATATCAGCAAAATAAACCCAAATAAACTTTAAGACTAAAATGATTAGTGAAAACAAAGACAGACATCCAATCATGATAAAAGTGTCAATCCCTCATGAAGACATAACATTTATAAACATATATTCAGCTATCGATGGAGCCATAAAAATGCATGAAGAAAAAACTAGCAGAATTCAAGGAAGAAATAAACAGAATAGACAACTTGTTTTTAACAAAAAACATGGAGACTTTAATATCCCACTTTTGATAATGGATGGAACAACTAGACATCAGATCAACAAGGAAACAGAAGACTTAAACATCAATATAATCCAACTATATCTATTGACCACTCTACTAACAACAGAAGAATATAGATTTCCCACAAATGTATATAGACAACACACTATAAAATAGCAAATGGGTCAAAGAAGAAATCACATAGGAAATTAAATAATACTTAGAAATGAATGAAAACAAAGATGTAACATATGAAAACCTATGATATAAAGCTAAAGCAGTGCTCAGAAAAAAATTTATAGCTGTCAATGGCTATACTAAAAGAGAAGAAAAGTCTTGGATAAATAATCTAAATTTTCACACTAAGAAAGCATAAAAAGAACTCAAAACAAGCAGAAGCAAGGAAACAATAAAGATTAGAGCAAAAGTAAAGCACAGAATAGAAAAACAATAAAGAAAAATTAATAAAACTGTATGGTCAACTGATTCCTAGAAAATTTGTTGAGGCAATTCAAAAGGAAAGAATAATCTTTTCAACAAATGGTATTAAATAGCCATGTATAAAATCAACCAACCAACCAATCAACTAGACAGCCAACCAACCAATCAACTGACCAATCAATCAACCAACCTATTAGCCAACCAACCAACTTTGGCCCTTACCTCACACCAAATGGATCATCACGATAGAAAGCAGATCAGTGTGCAAGATCTGGAAAGGGGTAAGGATTAAAAAGGGTACAAGGAAACTTTTGAGAGTGATGGAATGTTCATTTATCTTGACTGTGGAAGTGGTTTCACAATGTGTATATATGGTGAAAATGTATCAAAGTGTACACTTTCGATATGTGACTAATATGTCATCTTTACCCTAATAAAGCCATTAAAAAAAAATCAGTGGACTAATTCTCTGTCTTGTCTGTTAAATGTTACAGTTTTAGCCCTTCTTATTTTACTACCAGGCAATGGAAATAACCTCCTGACTGCTATTCACGTCTCCAATCTCTGTACATTTCTAACCCTTACCTCAACTCTATTCCCCCGAAAGGCTTAGCAAGTTTTCACTATGAAGTGCTCTTGACTCGAGACTTGTTGCCAAAACGTTGCTTTCCTGATTGCCACCATTATCCCCATTCTCCCTCTGCTTCACCCTCTGGCAGGTGGTGGTGCACAGAACCATCATGCCATGCTGTTCTCAGTATACTGCTCCCCAAGGTAGAGACAGTCCTGAGCCTCTACATTTCCAAAAGAAGGAACAAACCTTCGTCTTAGAATGGCTGCCACTCACAATGGTGGATGTGAAGTAAATGTCTAAAAGGGGTACATGGAACTATTTTGGTATCTATGTTTTCTCACATGAGGATCCATTTTTAGTTTGCACAAATCAGAATGTTATTATTTCAGCAAAAATATGACACGTTAAGGGGCAGTATGGGCCACCCTGTCACCCTGAATAGAAAGAAGCCTGTCAGCTGGATTTTCTAGAGTGTATTCCAAGAAACGAACCTCCTCAGCTCAGCTACCATCACTCTAACAATGTATAGCCCATCTGGTTTGTGCCAGACATTCTGACGCTCTGAGCTTACAAAGATGTATAAGGCACAACTCTTGCTTGTCCTCAACAACCATTTGGAAACTCCCAAGGTGAAATATAAACAAACCAATTCCCTAGGAAAAATTATAGAGAAATCATCCAAATATGTTACAATATTGTTAAATTACATTAAATAATTAAATCTAGTTAAATGTATAGTTTACTGTTAAGCTGTAGTTAATCTTAATCTATTTGCAGCCAGGCGTGGTGGCTCATGCTTATAATCCCAGCACTTTAGGAGGCCAAGGCGGGCAGATCACTTGAGATCAGGAGCTCAAGAACAGCCTGGCCAACATAATGAATCCTTGTCTCTACTAAAAATACAAAAATCAGCTCGGCATGGTAGTGCCTAGCTGTAATACCAGCTACTTAGGACGCTGTAATACCAGTTACTTAGGAGGCTGAGTGCACTAAATTTGCTTGAACCTGGGAGGTGGAGGTTGCCGTGAGCCGAGATACCACCACTGCACTACAGCCTGGATGACAGAGTGAGACGCCATCTCAAAAATTAATTAATTAATTAATTTGCCTACTTCATTTGCTAAGGTAAAGTATATAATTAAATACAAAAAATTAAAGATAACCGTCTGTTAGAATACTGATGTTTTAATTTCCATTTAGCTACTTCTCAGAGTTCAAAGTTAAAAAACAAAATAGGTACTGCTATAGATTTTTGGACCACATGTATCCTTAGCTAACTATTGCAATCAAAATTCAGTGTGCAAATAGGCAGTCCTTTAAAATGCAGCTCTCATAGAAAAGAATGTTAGCCAGGCTTTCTGGGAGGGTAGCTGGTGATTTAAGACCTACAGTGTTATGAATGTTTTCTATTTACTGGGCCATATGTACTGTCATTGAAGATAGAAAGAATGTCTTTTATCTCGAAAGTTACACTGTCTAGGCCTGGGTATCCAATAGGCAGACTAAACAGATGTGTAGAGAATAAGAAAAATACAAGCACCAAACAATGAGAAAAAAAGATTCTGAGTGAATTCAATATTTTATGTTTCTGAAAATTATCAAAGTAGTTATAACGAGGTGTGGAAAAAAGAAATCTGATGATTTCTTTATATAATTTATATTTTAGTATTGTTTTTATTTTAATTTGTCTGTCGTGTGTCCATGATGGGGGAAGGGATACACAAAATAATCTTTTCAGCGCTTAGGTCCTAAAAAGACTTTAATTCAGCTCTAACAGTGTTTACTTTAGTGTTCATGGTGGCTCACACCTGTAATCCCAGCACTTTGGGAGGCTGAGGTGGGCAGATCACTTGAGGTCTGGAGTTCGAGATCAGCCTGGCCAACATGGTGAAACCCCATCTCTACCAAAAATACAAAAATTAGCTGGGCATGGTGGCCCGTGCCTGTAATCCCAGCTACTGAAGGGGCTAAGGCATGAGAATCGCTTCAGCTTGGGAGGCGGAGGTTGCAGTGAGCCAAGATTGTGCCAACTCCAGCCTGGGCAACAGAGACTCTGTCTCAAAAAAACAACAACAACAACAAAAAAAAAAAAAAAAAAAAAAAAAAAAACAAAGACACTCAAAAGTGGGTGAAGGACATGAACAGACACTTTTCAAAAGAAGACACATATGAGGCCAACAAACATGAATAAATGCTCATCATCACCTGTCATTAGAGAAATGCAAATCAAAACCACATTGAGTACCATCTCACGCCAGTTAGAATGGTGATGATTAAAAAATCTGGAGACAAGATGCTGGAGAGGATGTAGAGAAATAGGAACACTTTTACACTGTTGGTGGGAGTGTAAATTAGTTCAACCACTGTGGAAGACAGTGTGGCAATTCCTCAAGGACCTAGAAATAGAAATTCCATTTGACCCAGCAATCCCATTACTGAGTATATATCCAAAGAATTATAAATTTTTCTATTGTAAAGACACATGCACATGTATGTTCATTGCAGCACTGTTTACAATAGCAAATACCTGGAACCAACCCAAATGCCCATCCATGATAGACTGGACAAGGAAAATGTGGCACATATATACCATGGAATGTTATGCAGCCATAAAAAACAATGAGTTTGTGTCCTTTGTAGGCACACGGATGAATCTGGAAACCATCATTCTCAGCAAAATGACAGAAGAACAGAAAATCAAACACCACATGTTCTCACTCATAGGTAAGTGTTGAACAGTGAGAACTCATGGACACAGGGAAGGGAGCCTCACACACTGGGGTCTGTTGGGGGGATAATAGGGAGGAACAGTGAGGATAGGGAGGTTGGGGAGGGATAACATGGGAAAAAATGCCAAATATAAGTGACGGGGTGATGGAGGAAGCAGACCACATTGCCACGTATGTACCTATGCAACAATTCTGCATGTTCTGCACATGTACCTCAGAACCTAAAGTGCAATAATATATATATATAAATATATAAAAGTGTAAATTGCTCATTAAAAATGTGAGTGAATAAGTCTGTTTGTGTGTGTCTATGAGTTCAGTCTTAACCGTGGTTCAACAGATTTTTTTTTGAGACGGAGTCTCGCTCTGTTGCCAGGCTGGAGTGCAGTGGCGCCATCTCGGCTCACTGCAACCTCCACCTCCTGGGTTCAAATGATTCTCCTGCCTCAGCCTCCCAAGTAGCTGGGACTACAGGTGCCCACCACCACACCTGGCTAATTTTTGTATTTTTAGTAGAGACAGGTTTCACCATGTTGGCCAGGATGCTCTCAATCTCCTGACTTCATGATCTGCCTGTCTTGGCCTCCCTAAGTGCTAGGATTACAGGTAACAGATGTATTTTATTGGAGGAACCATTATTGAATAAGTACTGTGTCTTACACTGAAAATGCAGATAATAAATATTTTAATTTAATTTAATTTAGTCCTATGTTTAAAAGAAAAGTAACAAAACATCAAATCCCTTGTTCTCTATTACCTAGCTATAGACAACCCAATTTCCAAGTATGAAACAAGTAAATCAAATAGAACTCTATTAATTAAATGTAAATTACTTTTAAGAACAAAGAAATGGTGACTTTTTCCAGTGATTGAAGAGTTAACCTTAAAAGCCTTATCAATGATAACAGCAAATTTAAAATTAATTTTACCTTCATTTCTTGTATCCTTTCTTAATGATTCAGAGCACTTTCTAGTCATTTATTAATTACAAAGCACATAGAAGACAAAAAGTTATAACATTGACTATTTTGACAGATATGAACAGTCAGAAACCAATTATCCACTTGCATTGGTTTCTTTAACTGGATAGATTGAATAGACCTTGGTTTTGGCGTTATGTACTGCCTTGGTTTTCCTGTTCTGCAGCACAGATGACTATGTGCAAAAAAGTGCTTGCAAAATGTCCCATGGAAAATTAGCTTTGAAACACCAACTCTAACCCAGATATTTAATTCATAGCCTCTTAGAACGACTGTATTTCAAACTGATCAGTTTTACAACAAAACCAGCCTTACAAAATAGGAAATATCAGAATGTGTCACGGATAGTAAAGGTATTATTTTGTGAAACGTTTGACTCAGATGTGTGTGTGTGTGTGTGTGTGTGTGTGTGTGTGTGTACTGGGTCATGATGTAAAATGCATTTCTTATGTGAATTGCAGTTAAAAAAAACCTGAAAAGCACTGTACTAGTGCTTCTTCTTTCCAGGGGTATGCATACAAATTGTATATCTTTGTTCAGATCTGGTGTAAAAAACTAATAATGTGTATTTATAAGATGCAGCCCAATAGAAACCAACATTTTTAAGGGGTACTCTGGAAGGTGTAATGTAAAAGACTTGAGAAATACTTTATTATCTGATTGCAGAGCTATTTAACTTCTATAACATTCACCATCTTGGAGAAGCCTGAAATGTTTGTCCATAAATCCCCTAATATGCAATAGGCACTGTTGGAAAAACATAGTGTGACTAAAATGATGACTACCTGACTCAATTTTTCCTTCTTCATTTAAATACTGGTTTCATGCAGCAAAGACATTGTCACAGATAAATATCTGCTCTTCATTTCAAATGATATCAGAACTTTGTTATTTTTTCTCTTAGATCTGCAGGACATATCCATTCCTATTATCTTGGGCTCATTTTATAGAAGAGGATGTGCTACTTGTGACTAACAGAAAAAAATAATTATGTATTTGAAATTAACTTATTTCCCTCTTCCTGCCAACTCACCTTGACTTGCTGGGGAATACTAAAAAGCTGGAGAGAGACATAGGAACCTGCCTTCTAGGGAATAATTCCTGGTCTTTGATTCCCAAGCCTCTGTCCATAATCAAAGGCAGGACTAACACTCTTGGTTGCTCTGGGCACCCCACGCTTGCTTCAAGTGTGAGCTTATGCTTTTCAAGGAGCCTTAACATGTCTCTTTGCCAGGGTAGACACCATGAAAAATTTATCTGATGACATTTTCTCTTTCCTCTTTATGTTTTTCTTAATTATTCTAGCTATTCTCTCACCAACACTCAGTACCTTCACATGGCCCAACTGGGTATTTCCAGGCACTCTGCCGAAGGTCCCCTGTCATCTGCTGTTCTTTATGGTACTAGGTCCCCTGGGACCTTTCCCTCTTTTATCAAAACTAACTGGTACCAGCAATAAATAAATAAATAAATAAATAAATAAATAAATAAATAAATAAATAGCTTAGACTTAATTAAACTAAAGAGCTTTTGCATGGCAAAAGGAGCAGTCAGCAGAGTGAAGAGACAACCCACAGAGTGGGACAAAATCTTCACAGTCTATACATCTGACAAATGACAAATATCCAGAATCTACAACAAACTCAAACAAATGAGCAAGAAAGAAACAAACAATCTCATCAAAAAGTGGGCTAAGGACATAGACAATTCTCAAAAGAAGATATATAAATGACCAATAAACATATGAAAAAATATTCAGCGTTACTATTGATCATGGAAATGCAAATCAAAACCACAATGCAATACCACCTTACTCCTGTAAGAACGGCAGTAATCAAAAACTAAAAAAATAATAGATGTTGGTGTGGATACAATGAAAAAGAAACACTTCTACGCTGCTGGTGGGAATGTAAACTAGTACAACCACTATGGAAAACAGTGTGGAAATTCCTTAAGGAACTAAAAGTCAAACTACCATTTGACCCAGCAATCTCACTACTGGGTATCTACCCAGAGGAAAAGAAGTCATTATATGAAAAAGATACTTGCACACACATGGTTATAGCAGCATAATTCGCAATTGCAAAAATGTGGAACCAACCCAAATACCTATCAATCAATAAGTGGATAAGGAAACTATGGTATATACATACAATGGAATACTGCTCAGCCATAAAAAGGAATGAATAATGGCATTTGCAGAGACCTGGATGAGACTGGAGACTATTATTCCAAGTGAGGTAACTCAGGCATGAAAAACCCCACATCGTATGTTCTCACTCATAAATGGGAGCTAAGCTGTAGAATGCAAAGGAATAAGAATGACACAATGGACTTTGGGGACTCAAGAGGAAAGGGTGGGAAAGGGGTGAGGGATAAAATACTACAAATCGGGTGTCATGTTGAGGATGTTTCATGGGAGGGAGGGGATGCTCAGATAGAAAGTGATTGGCCCCTGATAGTCTGTCCAATGGACCTTATCTACTCAGCTGACAGTAAAGTCTCAGACTACCCAAGAGTCAGCTTGATGTTGCTGAGTCAGGAGGCCTGGAGCTTGTTCCACTGTAAAGAGCTGACAATGTCTTCCCAATTCCTCTTTATTTTCTCATCTGATTGAACTACATGACTGTACCATCTCTTCCATCTCTACATGACTAAACATGTTTAAAGTAGTCCCAGGTAGAGAACTTCCTCTTCTTGATCCTTCACTGACTAAGCCTTGTGTCTGCCATCACCCTCTGCTTGCAGACTCCATGCTGATTCCATTTCTTTGCTGGAAAAAGGCATTTTGTTTATGATTAGGCTGATCATTCATGCTAGTTTGCCTGGTTCAGTCCTGGTTATTCCTGTCGTCCCAATGTAATTAATAACAACACTCATTTGCTTTCTAAATATCCAGTTTGGATTATGACTTCTGTGACCATTTTATCTAGATAAGCAATGGACAGAATGGATGGAAAAACTTAACAATTATTTACTGGCAGTCATGTTGTCATTATTTTCATAGTTTAGAAGCTTTCATAATTTCTAAATAAGATGACAAAAGTGCATGTAATTAACTTTCCTTACCAAAGAAGGGCTCTCAGCACATAGTTATTGAAATATATTTCCTGCCTGTTTATGTATAAAGCTCCTGATTTCAAGTTCAGTTCAAGGTAAGTCCAATTACTATGCTCTGATCGAAATCTGTTCCACTCTGGAAGCCCCCAAAGCTGGGCTCCTTCCTCATTAGTGAAGCACAAACACATTCACTGTAGCTACAGTAACCAGCTCTGCCTTGGGACTCATGTTCATGGTATTTAGTCTACAACTCAGTAAGCAATAGGCTTTATTCCTGGAAAGAAGACAAACCAGTCCCAAAAACGTAAATAAAGCATTTCATTTGATTTTTTTCCTAAAGGTTCCAAAATTAAAATGCAAATTCCTGCCTTGGGAAGGAGGAGGTAGATATATCATTTGTTTTCAATACTAAGACCTTTAAGACCACAAGCAGGGAGGGAAAGATTAAAATAAAACCTGAACAGTCTTTTATCTGTCTGTGCATTTCTACCTTACAGAAGCCAGCAGAGCCTGGCTGAGTATTTTGAAAACTTGATTATTATTATACCTTGCATGTGGTAGAAACTCACTATTCACCCAAACACACCAAACTTTTTCTCACAGTACATTTTTGTTTAATGGAAGTTCAGCCTTATATTTATCACATTCCCCTACCCCAAGCCTCAGCCCTTCTAAATATGAAGCCTGAAGTTGCTACTCTAGTGAATGCCTCACCTTTTCAAAAAGATGCTACTTTGCGAGTCATCAGCCTCTGACAGACCATTCTGGGGTCCTGGGAGTTAGAATTTAGTGTTATCTGAGAATCAGAGCACCTTGATTCAATCCTGCCCTGTTGGGGTTGAGCAGGCTGTATGGTGGCTGAGAGGACGGACACAGGAGAGTGTTCTCCTGGTTCTGCCCTTTATCGATGTGTTACCTCAGACTTGGCACTTAACCTCATGTCACTGGGCCTGGGTTTCCTCATCTCTAAAATGGGTGTGACAATAGCCTCTATCTCATAAGGTGAGGCATGAAGGAGTTCTTAGACATAAGGCATTTGAGGCACAGCCTGGTAGAAAATAGGAGGAGCAAACACCCAGGGTCTATTACCTGACTCTTTATTTTGTATTTTTTTGTGGAGATTGAGTTTCACCATGTTGCCCAGGCTGGTTTCAAACTCCTGGGCTCAAGTGGTCTCGTCCTCCTGCTCCAGCCTCCCAAAGTGCTGGGACTACAGGCATGAACCACTGCACCTGGCCTAACACCAGACTCTTTCTAGATCTCTTTTCTACATCAGGTCTCCTGGCTTCCCCTGCCCGCCCCCCGACCTCCCTAGTAGACAGGGCACTTTCTTGAATTGGGATCACACTGGTTGGTTGGTATTTATTTATATATTACTTCTCTTGAAAGAATGTAACTTTAGATGCTGACCATATATTATTTGAATAGCTGAATGAATGAATATGTGATAAAAGAGTTGAAATGGATAGTTCCCTG
Source organism: Aotus nancymaae (assembly GCF_030222135.1). Lineage (NCBI taxonomy): Eukaryota > Metazoa > Chordata > Mammalia > Primates > Aotidae > Aotus > Aotus nancymaae. Next base: position 32,445,142 of record NW_026988425.1, read on the forward strand.
GGAGTTCAGCAGAACCACAGTGGGATGAGTCAAATGGCTGGGATTGTGCTCCAGTCCATTTGTTCCAGATACCTGTAGATGTGGCTGCATGTAAGGCAAAAATACAGCATTTTATGCAAGGTCCATTCTGTAACAGTGTCCTGGAGCAGGAGCTTTTCAAACTTTTTTTAAACTACAGAACACTTTCTTCAAAGGAAATCTTGAGAGGAATCACACATTCACAGATAAAAGCCGAGAGGCCCTCTCTGAGATAGGCTGGGAGGCAGAACCCCATAGCTTGACCCTCATTCTCCTGGTGAGATTTCACTGAGCAGGTCTCTGTGAAATACTATTTACAAATCAATGGTCTGAGCAGGATTTTTATCACCATGCTTAGCTGAGCTCAGGGGTTCTTGGAAAGGGCATCTCAGTAGCAGTGAGTGGGATGAGAAAACAGGAGGCCAGTGGTTGGCAGCAGGTCTGGATCTTCCCTTAACTCACCACCCCAGCTGTGCATCGGTCCTGCCTCTGCTGTGATCTCCTGATCGTCTGTAAGGATGTAACTTGAAGAAAGGAGTCAACGGCTTAAAGACATTTGAAAACCACCAGCCTGGAGAGATGAAACAATCACTTGGAAATTGTCAGTGGAAAATTCACTCTAGCACTTACAAACGAGGTATTTTTTTCACACAGGATACTTTGCATTGAGAAGTGGTTCCTTCAGGAAAAATTTGTGGTATAATTGGAAGTTGAGGTCTTAGAAAGAGCCTTGGAATGTCTAACTTCCAGTCCTAGCCTTGGTATGGATTACTATACTTCAGCTGAATGCTGAAATCTCCTGTTTGTTGTATCTATCCTTGAACTTTCCCAGTGGGGGTGTGAAGCACGAGTAAATGAAATACTGGATGAAAAAAGACTTTGTGTTTGTTCAGGTCTCTGAGGAACAGCCACCTAGATAGATTTCACTCATAAGAGATGGGGAAAATGACTAGAAGGGAAAAAAGGGAGAGAGCTGAAGCAGGGGTGGAGAACCCTGAACCTGAGATTCAGGTCTGACCTCTGTGAAGAGAGGAGCAGGAAGAGTCTCAGCCTGCAACTCAGTTCTAGGAGGGTTTTGGCCAGCTGCTGGGGAACCCTGCAGTGAGCTGCTCATCAGAGGAGTCTTACATCTTGCCCAGAAGGAGCCTGCCTTATTTCTCCTGCTGCCTGCAGTAGGGGGTTGGGAATGGCCAGTGGGAAGTGCAGCATGGGTGTGGGTGCAGAGGGGCAGGGCTGAACCTGCCGGTCACATTCCTGCAGCAGGAGATGTGACTGGCACGCTTTTACGGCCACCACAGGCTTGCACACTATTTCCTGGTAATTTGTCCTAGACAAATTATACTCCAAAGCAATAATTCCTGATAGTTAGGCTAGACAGTGGTGAAATTAAAAAACAAACTAAAAACCACAACAAACCAAAAAATAAAAAGCAGTTATAATGACATTTCCATAGAACTAAACTTAACTAAAACAACTATTCTTTATTCTTAGATTATGTTCCTTCCTTACCTTTTAGGAGGACATTAAAATATCCTTTTACTTTTAGTGGAATGAAAATGATGCTAGAGAGTAGTGATGTTTTTAATATTCATATTCTGGAAAATGTAAAACTATGCATTGCTAGGGAGGTCCCAACACAATCTTGTTGGTTAGGTCAAAAAAACAAGGACTCACAGCTCTAGGATAATTATAAACCTTAGTGCATAGTTCAAAGGAAAAAGGTTTAATGTTAATAGTTTTTTTCCTTCTCAGAAATAAGAGGAAAATAATCGACATGAGATATTCATATTCAATGCAGACTGATCCTGCCCAGGGTTCCCAGAACCTCCAAAGGTGTGGGAAATCTGGAGGGGCTGTCTTTAGTTTGTCCCCAAGTTTGCCTGATTCGAGCTCTTAGCTTCTGCACTACCCTCTGGCTCTTTCCCTCCAGCCAGACTCTATTCCTTATAGAGCCCTATTCTGGCTCCTCAGAGGACAACCAGCAAGTACAGATAAAGACAATCTCACGAAAAATGGAGAGTCCAGTCCCTTCATATTACAGATCAAGTTGTTAATTTTCCTTTTGGGAGAAGAGAAAAGGTGGACTTTCTTTGGATTAGGGGCTGAAATAATTCCGACTGACCTCATTTCTCCGTTTCTCCACTTTGCTTTGCATGCACAGCTACAGAGACTGAAACCACCAGGGAGGAGGCGACACAGACAGCGTGTTTGCTACTGGCACAAAACTTGCCAAGGAGATCTAAAGAAAGCGTGATTTTACTAATACAGCATTCTTTTACTATCCATGCCTGCAGCACTGGATCACAGAAAAGTGAAAAAAAAATTATACTCAAGGATATTATTTTATATCTCAGGATAAAGGCAGCAAAACAGCAAGTTTTTCTTAGTATGCAGGTATTCAGCAAGCCCGGGCACATTTCTGCTTGAGCTTGGGGGAAGAAAATCAAACAGCCTCTCCTCTTATAAATCCACATATCTGTATTTTAACATTGACAGCATTACTGAGAACTAGCAATTAGCTAGAAGTATATGGTCAAAATCAAATAGATTCAAGCCAACCAGCTCCCATGAATTCATTGAGTCAGTTTCAGATTTTGAGATAATAAATTGCTTATGCAAAGTTGTTCATAACAAAACAAAATAAAAGATGGCTTGAGGACGTCTTGTCAGACTTTAGTCACTATAGATTAACTACGTTTTTCAGAAACAAAACACATTAGTTGAGATGTTTCCAAGCTTGGCAATGCCTGGCTGGTGAGTCAAAAAGAAGATCAGTTTAGGCAGGTAGATATTTTCAGGTTTCTTGTGGTTGAATGGTTGCCAGACTCCAGTTCTTAGTAAATAGAAATTCTGATTTGTGGGGCCAACATTGCTGTACAGGGAGGGAGGCACTGACAGACACCGTCAACAGGTAAGTTTATGTAAAGATGCAGAAAGTCGTTAGGGGAATACTTCTAAGTGTTTACCTACAAAATTTTACTTGGCACTGCCAAGCTGCTAGTCATCGAATATTTCTGGGCTGGGTAGAATACTATGCATTTTTTGGATGGTATAACTTAGATACCATGGGTTTTCTCTTTCCTACTAACTTGGTGGGAGGAAGATGGGACATCAGAATAAATTTAGAAAGCTGTATCTCAAAGGCACATTTAAGTATCCATGACTGATAAGGTGTAAACTGACCACAGATTAACAGTATGTAAACAAGTAAATTATTTAGGAACGTGATTTGAATATGTGCTGTTTTTCACTATTTCTCAGAAAAAAAGGGAAGAGATTACTAGCAATTTAAAGAAAGTACTCCAATATAAAGCACCCAGCTCACGTGTGGAACTTGTTGCCCAGAGAATTAGGAAGGGAAGAGAGTATAAACAAACTAGAGAAAGGTTTAGATTCACGTTGTGAATAACAAAAAGTTTATGAACACTCAGATTCATCTCTAACTTTTTAAAAGGTCCAAAAACATCAGACCACGGAGAAGAAGATGGGAGGCAAAGGTGAGGCTGTGCAGAGTGAAGGAGAAATGCATGACAGTCTGACGTTTCCCCAAACATGTCTTTCTGTGTCCAGGCAGAGGCATGAATACAAGACTGGGAAGACCACTAACTTCATGGAACCTCAGTAATTATTATCCTTACAGAGGGGGCAATTGCAAGCACTTCCTTTAGCCCAGGGATTCTTAACTCTTGAACTGTGTGTTGAATGCAGGAGGAGTGTGTGGCCTATGAACTTAAATGGGAAAAATTTACAAGTTTTCTTCACAACTTCTCATTCAGATTTAACTTTCTTCTTACATTGTGAATGTAGGCAACAAACCATAGTAGTATTAGCAGTATTTCAGCAATAGAAATAAAAATTCATATCATATTTCAGTATGTGAGGCATTTTGAACTGTCATTTGTACTCATCATTCTTCAAAATCACAGCAGATAATAAGTCTGTCACTAGATCATGTATTTGATGCATTAAAGATAACACATGTATTAGTATGTAGCAAATTTGATATCTTACTATTTTGATAACTGTGTTTCAATATACTTCCTGTTTGATCTCAATATTTTGATAACTGTATTTCAATAGAATGTGTTTCCTTTGTAATCTTACATCTTTTATGTAGCTATGCTTCACCAGTCTGCCAAAAGCTTCCATATATGAACCAATTAAAAACTCCTTCCTGTAGGGAAATCATGAAGATTGATTTACCTTTATATTAGTCATTAACTCATTTTGAAAAAACCTGATTCTTTTCAGAATGGTTTTAGGTTTACGGAAGAATTGCCAAGGTACGAAGAATTTCCATACACCCAGCACTCAGTTACATTTATAAATAACATCTGATATTAGTATGGTATATTTGTTACAATTAATGAGCCAATCATGACACATTATTGTTAACTAAAGTCCATACCTGATTTAGCGTCTCCTACTTTTTGTCTAATGCCTTTCTTCTGTTCCAGATCTCATCCAGGATGCCATATTACCTTTAGCCTTCATGTCTCCTTAGACTCCTCTTGGCTATGAATCAACTCATTTTTGACCTAAGTTATTTAATGTTTTGGTTCTCATTTTCCAATTCTAATTTCCAATTCTAATTTCCATCTATGCCATGCCAGCAAATTGATATATCTCAGATCATTTCAGGTTAACACCAACACTGTTTTCAGTAGAGGAGCTTTTATTTAGTTGACAGTCTTCTGTACCAGGTCCAGGCAAATAGCAGGTAGATCTGTTTCAAACATGCTCTGCCCTCCTGTAGGTGGTAGAGACACATACCTGTTATAACTTCATGTTGTTACTCACCCTTACAGCCATTCCTTGATTTGGAGCAACTTTCAATGTTAAATGCCTTGACATATATATAAACAGTAGCTAATAGATGAAAATACTGCAAGAAACAAACTTTTATGACAAAAATCACACTCAACTTAATTCTATAATGCATAAGGCTTACATTGGGCTGTCAGCAATGGTTGCCACTATCAGCTTGTAAATATTCTTTTACGTAAATCCTATATGATAGATTCAACAGATAATATCTAAGAATTGTGCCATATTGTTGTATCCAGATGTCAGGGCCAATTTAAAGAGAAGTTGTCACTCATCAGAGCCACTCCTCCCTCTCTCCCTCTCTCTTTCTCTCTCTCTCTCAAAAAAGAACATTTTATCTTCAATATTTTATATTTATCTGATCTTTAGTTCAGCACAGTTATGGAAATACTGTTTATGATTGTGAATTGCTGTGAATGTGAAGATTATCTGAAAAGAAAGAGTTGTATATAGAGGCTATCTACTTATCAATCATATATTCATCTGTCATCCATTCATCCATCCATCCATCATCCATCCAGCCATCCAGCCATCCATCCATCCAGCCAGCCATCCAGCCATCCATGCAACCTGAGGATATGGTAATTTCACCTTTGTAAAGCATCTAAGATGGGTAGAAGACAGGAAGTTAGCTAACAGTGTTCTGAAGGTGAAGCCTAAGTTGAGGGATGAGATAGCAACTGAAGGAGAATTTATCTGTACTAGTAAGTGGGCTAGTCATTTGCTTATTTTCTCTCAGATCCATTCCTGACACTTCTTTGGCTGTGCTTAGCGTCACCGATAACTACATTTCCCAGGATCCCTTGCAAATTGACTTTCTCCTAAGATCAGTCAATGGGAGCTCTGGTGGGAGTTTAGAGGAAGAGAGGTAAGAAGAAATCATGATATATCAATCTTTCTACCTCTCTCTCTCTCTGCACACACACACACACACACACAGACACACACACAGACACACACACCTTTGCCAGAAGCAGCATTTAAAAATTGTTAGTATTTTTTGGTGTCCTGTTTAAGCAATCTTTGGTCATTTCAGACTTTCAAAGTTATTTCCTTTGTTGTTACTTTTTTTAAGTGTTTTTACATTTTCATGTGTTTTATTTAAATTTTTTTATTTAAATGTGTTTTTTATTTAAAATGTGTTTTTTATTTAAATGTGTTTTTTAATTTTATTTAAATGTTTTTTATTTAAATGTTTTTACATTTTTAAATGTTTACTTTTTTAAAATGTTTTTACATTTTTTACATTTTTTAAAATGTTTTTTACATTAAATGCTTTTTACATTTTTTAAAAATGTTTTTTACATTTTACATTTAGGTCTTCAATCAATCTAGACTGAATTTTGTATATGGTGTAAGCAAAAAATATAATTCAAAGGCCTCCCAATCATCTGAATAGACCTCTCCTCTTGGCCAAGGGCATTCCAAAGATAACGTGAAAAATGAGTTCAGGCTATGATGGGAATGGGGTACTGGGGATGCCTCACTATACCCTTCTCTCTTTTGAAATTACTGATAGAACAGACTCTTTAAGTCTGGTAAGAAACATTTACAATTTATTCTCTCTGAAACCTGCTACATGGAGGCTTTATCTGTGTGATAAAACCTTGGTCTCCATACCCCCTTATTGTAACCCAGACATTATTTTCTATTAATAGCAACAACTCTTTCAACCATTTGCCAATCAAAAAACTCTTTGAATCCACCTATGACTTTGAAGCCCCCACTTCCAGTTGCTCTGCTTTTCCAGACCAAACCTATGTACCTCTTACACTAATCGATGGACACTTTACCTCTACATACAATGTATAAAACTAAGAGGTGGCCTGACCACTTTGGGCACATGCTCCCAGTATCTCCTGAGGGCTGTGTTATGGGCCACTGATCACTTATATTTGGCTCAGAATAAATCTCTTTAAATATTTTACAGAGTTTGACTCTTTTTGTCGACAATGGAGTGAAGTAGGGGCTCCAAAGCAGTTTTTCATATGGATATTTAATTGACCTAGCATTACTTATTGAAAAGACTATTCTTTCTGCACTTCACTAAAGTGTCACTTTTGTCATAAATCAGGTGAATGTACACCTGTTACTTTGTTTATGGACTTTCTGTTCTGTCCCACTTCTCAAATTGACTATAATTTCATCATTATCACACATTTCTAATTAGTATGATTTATAATGGATCTTAATATTTTAAAACTAGAGGCCTTAGTAAGACCTTAGTAAGGCCTCTAGTTTTAAATTTAATTGTTTTAAAATATTTCCTTGTCTACTCACGGGCCTTTGCATTTCCACATGAATTTTAGAATTAATTCATTAATTTCTTCAAAATGGGATTTTGAGTAGGATTACACTGAATTGATATATTAATTTGGGGCAATTAACATCTTTACATATTGTCTTACCATCTATGAACATCTTTCCATTTATTAACTCCTATTAACTCCTTCCAATCATGTTTTGCAGTTTTCAGTGTAAGTTATTGTACATCTTTGGCCTGCTCAATATTTTAAAAGTCATTTATATAAATAAGGACCATTAATTCATTTTCTCATCCTAAGATCTCACAATGGTAAGAAAAGCCAGACATGGTCTCTGTCTTCATGAAGCTTATAGTCTAGCGATATTGAAAATATTATCATATTCATAGTGCAAGTATTAGAGTAATTTCATATAATTAAAGCAACCATATAAGTCATATTAAATTAATATTGCTAATTTTAGTTCTATAAATGTTATGGCTTTATTTTTGCTTTATACATTTATTTAGATTTTATCATATAAGATCAACAAGTTTAACAGCATGATAAAAATATTTTATCATTGGGAGATCAATAAGAACTTTTTCCTTTTGCAAAATGTCTTATATCATTCAAGTTTGAAAATCAGTTTAAGAACATGTTATTTGGCTAATTTATGTTAATTTCCAAATTAAATGTCAAACATAGATGTAATCATAGATACAATAACTCAAAAAAACTGTTCAGAAGTAGCCTCTAAGTCTTTGGATAAAGATTTTAGTTTCTAATGGAATTTTCTTTTGAAGGTAACAGAAAAAAAACTTCTACCTAAATACTTTTATTTTCAGTGTAATATGTCAGAGGAAAAATGCTGATATATCAAAAGACAGAATGTTAGCTCCAAATCTATTACAGTCTATAAAAAATTAACTTGCTATTTTTAGTCATTTGCATTTGGGCCATTATTCATACCTGGTTAAAACACCAACTTTATTTTGGTAGTGTTCATCTGAGAAACAAAAATTATATAAATATATGAGTTATTTGTTTTACACTGAGCTCACAACCAGTGTGTTTTGAATAACTTTTCTGAGATAGAGATTTGTTCTGTCATCCAGACTTGAGTGCAGTGGTGCAATCACAGCTCACTGCAGCCTTGACCTCCTGGGATCAAGCAATCTTCCTGCCTCAGCCGCCCGAGTAGCTGGGACAACAAGCACCTACCACCATGCCTGGCTATTTTTCTTTTTTCAGTTGAGGCAGAGTCTCACTCTCTCATTAGGCTGGAGTGTAGCAGTATGATCATGGCTCACTGCAGTCTCAAACTCCTGGGCTCAGGCAATCCTCCTGCCTTAGCCTCCCAAGTAGGTGGTGCTACAGATGCATGCCCCCATGCTGAGCTAATTAAAAAAAATTATTTGTAGGAACAGGATCTCACTATGTAGCTCAGGCTGGTATCAAGACCCTGAGCTCAAGGGATTCTCCTGTCTTGGTCTCCCAAAGTGCTGGGATTATAGGCATCAACCTGTAATTAATAATAATAAAAAAAAACTCACCTGGCCCTGGTGAGCTTTTTATTTTTTTAGAGATGGGGGTCTCACTATATTGCCCAGGTTGGTCTTGAACTCATGGGCTCAATAGATATTCCCACCTTGGCTTCCCCAAGTGCTAGTATTAAGGGCATTCGCCACTGAGCCCAGCCTTAAATAATTTTTGTTGAGGTTTTTTGTTTTTGTTTTTATATTTGGTCTAACTCATAGAATCTTTGGAGCAGTATGGTTTGAGCAATTTGGTGGGGGGAATTAAATTGTAAAGTAAGGCAATATGTAAGCTATATCTATATAAATGCCTAATATTTGGGCAAAATTTAAAGAATCTAAAATTAATAAGATTTTTCCAAATAGCTGTATTCAACATCATGTAACTTAAATTTTCAGATCTATGACCAATTTCTCTTCTTTCCTCCAGATATTTGGCATCCATAACAATGGTGATGATCTCAAATACCAGGCACTGTGTTTTATAAATATGTATTTAATTGAAATAAATTTTGCTTATGAATGCAGAGAAAATTTTTTTTTAGTCAGCACAAAATTAATACTGTTATTTTTTTGAGAGAAAAAAAAATTTCCATAAAGGTAATAGTCATCTTACTACATCTACAAACTCATGAGAATTCTGAAAATGTAATGGCTTTGAAATCAGGGGAAGGAGAGGTCCTGCTCATTTCAAGGTGTTATTCTCCAAGGAGTGTGTGACTAACAGGGAAGGTATGTGACTCTTGGGGCATCCCTGCAGGTACAGTGAATGAGCAAATTCTTAGTAGCATTATGACATCACCAGGGAGCGTGACTTGGGTCAAGAGCTTGGCAGGAGGCTTTGGGAACAGTAGAATCAACAGCAATCAAGACTGGCAAGCCAACATACTGGCCACCATAAAACTGAAAAGAGAGCTTATTGTACCTCATGCACAGCAGCAGGTTTAACAGAAAAGTAGACATGTTTATAGTCCCATATTTACAGCATACCTTATAAACACCTTATTACTTAGAATCCAGTCTGCTGTCCCAGAAACTAAGAATGTGACTTTGTTAAGCAGTAGGATTTGTTGACATAAATGTCTTGACTAAGTTTGCCATTGTGGTTAACCAAAACGCATTTACTCCTGGGAAAGTAAACACAAGCAAACAAAATGCCTCTTATACTACAATACAGTAAGTTTCAAATTGACCAAACTTAATGCTATGACATAAATATGCTTAATGTTTATGGAATTTTTTAGAAACCTTTTGCCATGTTGGGCTTACCATCCTGTATAAGTCTTACTGAATGGGAATGTGTTTTCAGAATTACATGTGCTTATAGACTACATCAGAAGTATTCAGAAAACCTGCCATGAATACCAAGGTTGACCACGCAGCAAATAAAATGGGTCATGGTCTCCTCAGACACTAACATGGATAAATCAGTTCTGCACCATGTAATAGCTACACACTGAAATGGTTACCAACAATTAAAATTAGAGAACTAACGGAAAATAATGTTGAATAAATATTATAAAACCACATGAAAATATGTTCAAGGAAGGCAAAGTACCTTGCTGAAACCCACAAAGTTGAGAAAATTCCTAGGGAATAATGAAAATTCAGACTGATCTTCTGATGCTTAAAACTTCATCTATTTAACAGTAGATATAATCCCTTCTTTGGGGGTAGATTTTTGAAATTACACACTTACAGGACTATTCGTGTGTTACCAAATAAAACCAGCAGCTTTCCTATCCTTTCAGCCTTCTAGTTAGCCCTCACCAAATCTCAAAAATTCTATAGTGGGAAAGTTCTTTATGTCAGATATAAATGAACAGTCATGATTACATAGTCTGGACTAAAATGATTAACAAATTCTTTCCCAACAAAATATATATCAATAAAGATCTATGGGAAATTAGCAAGCAGATGGCATGTTTGTGATTGACAGAATAAAAAGTGAACAAATACACAGGCATTGATTTGCCAAATCCAACAAACCAGATTCTGATATGACAAGAAACCTAGAAATCTTTCTAATAGAACCATGTGACTTTATAAGCCACAGCAAAGGAAAATGACCACATGAAGTCACTAAAACAATTTTAAAAGTTTGTAATATGGGAGATGTGGTTCTGCAGTAGCATATTCAAGAATTATATTGGGGATTTAGTTGGCTAAGCTCCAACAAGTTGTCCCCAAATCAAATTAACAGAGGTAGAATGTTCAAAGTGAAAGAGTTCATGATTACAGTCCACACAGGGATTACTTTTTACAGTTCTAGGCACACAAACTAAAACTGACATTGACAAAGTGAAGCAAGTTCAAAGGAAAGAAATTAGAACAAAGAGATCAGGCCCACGTATTCTAACACTGTGAGAAAGTTGAAAAAATCAGGGGATATTTAGTTTGTAAAAAAAAATAAGTTTGTGGGGGAATATGATCATTGACTCCAATACTTACATGGAATAGAGCACAGTCTAGTTCTGTTCTTGTAACAGTAAATAGAAGCGACAAGGAGACTGTCAAAATACAAGAATGGTTGTCCAAATAGTTAAAGGTGTCCAAAATTAAAATGGCCTTTCTTGGGAGGATAAGCACCACTGAAAATGTTGAAAGACTGAGCAATCCAGTGGTGGTTATTACAGAAGGGACTGAAGCACTGGAAAGGGGGAGTATATGGAGTAGTTTTCAAATGGTTCAGTGGAACCTTAATAGCTGCCAAAAAAAAAAAAAAAAAAAAAACCCAAGGAGACTGTGTAATATGTTAGAGTTTCACCTCTTCAGTCATAGTAGTTTTTATTAATTTTATTTTATATACAGTGTTCCACCGATGATTTCATTTTACAAAGGCATGTGCTGTTTAAAAATCTTGCAAATAATTAGAGAAGATGATTTCTGAAGTCAATTCTGGTGTTATTCTATGATTCAGATCTGGCAGAATTCCATCTTGATGGTGTTAGTAGCTCTATTTAATAAAATTCTGGTACTCAGAAGGCTCAGAGCATCACATGTGAAGGAACAGCAGTAAACATGATGGTTACTACCAAGCCTGTGATTTGGGCAGGAGAAAAAAATTGATAGAGAGATAGGAAAGGCAACATTTAAACCAAAAGAAAAAAAATCCCCTCAGCCTAAAGATGTAAGATACTGGAGTGTTTTCCAGGAGTGAATGTTGTTCACAGCATTGTGAAAGAGAAAACACCCCTGGCCTCCAAGGGTCTTCTAAATGCTGATACTCCTCAAATTAGATTTTACTTTCAGTGGAGCATTAATTTTATGAGTTACTTGTCAAAAACCTGAGTCTTTTAGGAGAATAAAGATGATTTCATTTCTTAGCATTTTAAGACCTCTGGCATAATTCCAGAGAAAGAGTGCATCCTTCTTTGGCCATCCTCTTCTGTAGAAAGGCAGTTGATAATTTAGAAGTATTTTTCCAGACATGATCTCATTTTGTCTCTCAACAATGACCTGAGGGACGCAAGGACATATAGTACATTTTTATCCTCATTTCCCACATGGTAGAATTAAAAATAAAAAACATTAAGTGACCAGCCCATACTGCTACTAAGTAGAGGGTCCAGGATGACATCTGCATCTTTTTCCCAAGTTTAAACCCTTCTGCAGTATCTTCAGCACATGATTTCTTCAACTTAAGAGCTCTGATAAAGCTCAAGATTTCCTTAAACGTTGTGTTCCTTTTTACAATTTCTTTGTGTTTGACATACAACTGACTGCTATTTGACATAGCCTTAGGCTCGAATACATATATATGGACCAAAAAACTCCACTTGAATTCAAATAGTAACTTCTCTATTAAAAATCAACAGTCCAGGGCCGGGCGTGGTGGCTTACGCCTGTAATCCCAGCACTTTGGGAGGCCGAGGTGGGTGGATCACAAGGTCAAGAAATCGAGACCATCCTGGTCAACATGGTGAAACCTCGTCTCTACTAAAAATACAAAAAATTAGCTGGGCATGGTGGTGCGTGCCTGTAATCCCAGCTACTCAGGAGGCTGAGGCAGGAGAATTGCCTGAACCCAGGAGGTGGAGGTTGCAGGGAGCCGAGATCGCGCCATTGCACTCCAGCCTAGGTAACAAGAGCGAAGTGAAACTCCGTCTCAAAAAAAAAAAAAAAAAAAAAAAAAAAAAAAAAAAATCAACAGTCCTTGGAAATAAATAGGTCTATTAAAAAAACCTTAATTCAGTGACTCAGCAAATTGTACTGTGATAGCTTTTCGTAATTATTTTTTATTTTTGTTTTTGTTTTTTGAAGTGTCTATGGTAAGAAAAATATGCAGGAAAACATCAGGCTTTGCATGCCCTTTAATTTTAATTAACTCTTCCACCACTTGAGAATGTCTGGCAGGTGAACTAGTCTTGGCAAAGCACTTTGGGTTTTATTAGCTGAAAAACAAATGTAGAGGGTCCAATTGGAAGTTAGATTTCCCCCAAGTGGTGCCCTTGAAGTACATCAATTTTTCTTGACTTTTTTTTTTAACTGTACTTTGGGATTTGGGGTACATGTGCACATCCTGCATCCTGCAGGATTGTTGCATAGGTACATACATGCCATGGTGGTTAATTATTTTTCTTTTTGTTTAAATGTTGACTTTCCTATCTCTCTGCATATCAAATTCTGGTTTGAGTCTTTAAAGTCTAGATTGCCAGGTTCTTGGGTTCAAGAATTCTTTACAAAAAAACCCAAATTCCAGAATGGTAGTAAAAGGGAGATTTTAATCCATTTATATTCAAGGTAATTATTGACAAATAAAGACTTATTATTATCATTTTGATCACTGTTTTCTGGCTGTTTTTCAGATCCTTTGCTCCTTTCTTCCTGTCTTGCTGTCTTCCTTTGTGATATGATGATTTTCTATAGTGTTATCTTTTGATTCCTTTCTGTTTTCTTTTGTATATCTACTGTAGGTTTTTGCTTTGTAATTACCAGGAGGCTTACATGTAACATCCTGGCTTATAATAGCTTATTTTAAGTTGATAACAGCTTAACTTCAATAATGTATAAAACTCTACACTTTTACCCTCCTTCATGTTTTTAATGTCACAATTTATATCCCATTTCTCTACCTACAAATGAATTATTGTAGCTGTACTTACTGTTAATATTTTTTGTTTTTAATCTTATACCAGAATTATAAATAATTTATAAATCATCATTACAGCATAGGTTGTGCATTCCTAATCTAAACATCTGAATTCCAAAATGCTGAAACTGCAAAGTTTCTGAGCACCAATTTGACCCCACAAGTGGAAAATTCCACACCTGACCTCAGGTAATGGGTGACAATCAAAATGCAGGTGCACAACACAGTTTATTCAGGGTCCCCAAGGTGGTTAACCTTTTAATCAAAACACAGCATTGTAGTGGAGAAAAAAAGCCTGCTATTGTTTGTTATTGCTATGTTGAAGAGCTGATGTAGATATTTTGGTGATGCCACTATGCTTAGCTACCCAGAACATATTATTATTATTTTTTTTACTATTTTAATGGTATGTCACATTTTTTACTGTTAAGCACTGATGTGTGAATAAACATAAGAAAATGATTGCTTAAGGTAGCATATAAATTGAGAGTCAGGAATGATGACAGTGACAACCACCCACAGATTATCTACATAGGTGGCTGAGGGAGTGACACCTTTACTTTCTGAGTGATTCAATGTATACAAGCTTTGTTTCATGCACAAAATTATTTAAAATATTTTATTAAATTACCTATAGGCTACATGTAAAGGTATCTGTGAAACAAAAATGAATTGTGTGTTTAGACTTGGGTCCTATCCTTAAGATATCTTATTCTGTATACACAAATATTCCAAAATCTGAAATCTTAAAACACTTTTGATCCCAAGCATTTTGGATAAGGGATATTCAACTTGTATTAGAATATTCCAAATTTGACTATATACTTACTTTTACCAGTGAGTTTTATACTCGCATATCTTAATTAGTACCCTTTTATTTCAACTTGAAAACCTCCCTTTAGCATTTCTTGTTAGCTTTAGTGGTGATGAGCTCTCTCAACTTTGCCTAGGAAAGTCTTTTTCTTTCCTTCATTTTTAAAAACAGTTTGCTGGGTAAAGTATTCTTAGTTGACAGTTCATTTTTTTTTTTTTTTTTTTTTTTTCTTTCAGCACTTAGGCTATATCACCTCACACCATCCAGGCTTGCAAAGTTTCTACTGAGAAATTAGGTCATAGTCTTAGGGTGGTTCTCTTTTATGTGAGAAAATCCTTTTATCTTGCTGCTTTCATAATTTTCTGTTTTTAATTTTGATGGTTTATTATAATGTCTTTGTGAAGTCTTTCTTGGGTTGACTCTAATTGTAGACTTTTGAACTTCATTTACCTAAATGTCCATATTTCCCCCACATTTAGAAACTTTTCAGCCATTGTTTCTTTAAATAAGCTTGTGCTCCTTTCTCTCTCTCCCTTCCTTCTGGTATATTACAATGCAAATATTAGCTCTCCTGATGGTGTCCAATAAATCTCATAGGTTTTCTTTATTCCTTTTCATTCTTTTTTCTCCCCTGACTGGATATTTTCAAATGATCTGTCTTTAACTTCACAGACTCTTCCTTCTGCTTGATGAAGCTTGCTGTTGACATACTCTATTGCCTTCTTTAATTCATTCATTGTATTCTCAGCTTCAGAATTTTAAAAAAATAATTTATCTTTATTGAACTTATAATTTTGTTCATGGTTTGTTTTTCAGATTTCACTTAGTTGTCTATGCGTGTTTTCCTGTAGTTTGTTGAACTTCAAAATTATTATTTTAAATTATTTTTCAGGCAATTCATAGTTGTTCATTTATCTGGGATTGGTTACTAGCATATTATTGTGCTCCTTTGTTGGTTTCATGTTTACTGGGTTTCCTTCTTTATTGCATTTTAGGTTTTGGGGTACATGTGAAAAACATGCAAGACTGTGGCATAGGTGCATACGTGGCAGTGTGATTTGCTGCCTTCCTCCCCTTCACCTATATGTGGCATTTCTCCCCATGCTATCTCTCCCCAACTCCCCACCCCCCGCTGTCCCCCCCATGTCCCCCCAACAGACCCCAGTGTATAGTGCTCCCCTCCCTGTGTCCGGGTGTTCCCATTGTTCAACACACATCTATGAGTGAGAACATGTGGTGTTTGATTTTGTGTTCTTGTTTCAGTTTGCTGAGAATGATGGTTTCCAGGTTCATCCATGTCCCTACAAAGGATGTGAACTCATTGCTTTTGATGGCTGCATAATATTCCATGGTGTATATGTGCCACATTTTCCCTGTCCAGTCTATCATCGATGGGCATTTGGGTTGGTTCCAGGTCTTTGCTATTGTAAACTGTGCTGCAATGAACATTCGTGTGCATGTGTCCTTATAAGTAGAACGATTTATAATCCTTTGGATATATACCCAGTAATGGGATTGCTGGGTCAAATGGAATTTCTATTTCTAGGTCCTTGAGGAATCGCCACACTGTCTTCCACAATGGTTGAACTAATTTATACTCCCACCCACAGTGTAAAAGTGTTCCTATTTCTCCACATCCTCTGCTGTCTCCAGATTTTTTAATGATTGCCGTTCTAACTGGCGTGAGACGGTATCTCAATGTAGTTTTGATCTGCATTTCGCTAATGACCAGTGATGATGAGCATTTTTTCATATGCTTGTTGGCCTCATGTATGTCTTCTTTTGTAAAGTATCTGTTCATATCCTTCGCCCACTTTTGAATGGGCTTGTTTGGTTTTTTCTTGTAAATCTGTTTTAGTTCGTTGTAAATTCTGGATATCAGCCCTTTGTCAGATAGGTAGGCTGCAAAAATTTTTTCCCATTCTGTTGGTTGCCGATTCACTCTAATGACTGTTTCTTTGCTGTGCAGAAGCTGTGGAGTTTGATTAGGTCCCATTTGTCTATTTTGGCTTTTGTTGCCAATGCTTTTGGTGTTTTGGTCATGAAGTCCTTGCCTACACCTATGTCCTGAATGGTTTTCCCTAGGTTTTCTTCTAGGGTTTTTATGGTGTTAGGTCTTATGTTTAAGTCTTTAATCCATCTGGAGTCAATTTTAGTGTAAGGTGTCAGGAAGGGGTCCAGTTTCTGCTTTCTGCATATGGCTAGCCAGTTTTCCCAACACCACTTATTAAACAGGGAATCCTTTCCCCATTGCTTGTTTTTTTCAGGTTTGTCAAAGATCGGATGGTTGTAGATATGTTGTGTTGCCTCCGAGGCCTCTGTTCTGTTCCATTGGTCTATATCTCTGTTTTGGTACCAGTACCATGCTGTTTTGATTACTGTAGCCTTGTAGTAGAGTTTGATGTCTGGTAGTGTGATGCCTCCTGCTTTGTTCTTTTTGCTTAGAATTGACTTGACTATGCCAGCTCTCTTTTGGTTCCATATGAAGTTTAAGGTGGTTTTTTCCAGTTCTGTGAAGAAGGTCATTGGTAGCTTGATGGGGATAGCGTTGAATCTGTAAATTACTTTGGGCAGTATGGCCATTTTCACGATATTGATTCTTCCTGACCATGAACATGGAATGTTTCTCTATCTGTTTGTGTCCTCTCTTATTTCATTGAGCAGTGGTTTGTATTTCTCCTTGAAGAGGTCCTTTATGTTCCTTGTTAGTTGTATTCCTAGGTATTTTATTCTCTTTGTAGCAATTGTGAATGGAGGTTTGTTCTTGATTTGGCTCTCTTTAAGTCTGTTATTGGTCTATAGGAATGCTTGTGATTTTTGCACATTGATTCTGTATCCTGAGACTTTGCTGAAGTTGCGTCTCAGTTTCAGGAGATTTTGGGCTGAGATGATGGATTCTTGTAGATATAAAATCATGTTGTGTGCAAATAGAGATAATTTGACTTCCTACTTTCCTAATTGAATACTTTTTATTTCTTTTTCTTGCCTGATTGCTCTGGCTAGAGCTTCTAAAACTATATTTAATAGGAGTGGTGACAGAGGGCATCCTTGTCTAGTGCCAGATTTCAAAGGGAATGCTTCCAGTTTTTGCCCATTCAGTATGATATTGCATTTTGGTTTCTCATAAAGAGCTTTTATTAATTTGAGATATGTTCTGTCGATACCTAGTTCATTGAGGGTTTTTAGCATAAAGGGCTGTTGAATTTTGTCGAAAGCCTTCTCTGCATCAATTGAGATAATCATGTGTTTTTTGTCTTTGGTTCTGTTTATGTGGTGAATTACATTAATAGACTTGCGTATGTTGAACAAGCCTTGCATCCCCGGGATGAATCCTACTTGATCATGGTGGATAAGCTTTTTGATGTGCTGTTGCAATCGGCATGCCAGTATTTTATTGAAGATTTTTGCATCTATCTTCATCATGGATATTGGCCTGTAGTTTTCTTTTCTTGTTGAGTCTCTGCCGGGTTTTGGTATCAGGATGATGTTGGTCTCATAAAATGATTTGGGAAGGATTCCCTCTTTTTGGATTATTTGGAATAGTTTCAGAAGGAATGGTACCAGCTCCTCTTCATATGTCTGGTAGAATTTGGCTGTGAACCCATCTGGACCTGGGCTTTTTTTGGGTGGTAGGCTCTTAATTGCTGCCTCGACTTCAGACCTTGTTATTGGTCTATTCAGGGTTTCGACTTCTTCCTGGTTTAGGCTTGGGAGGAGGCAACTGTCCAGGAATTTATCCATTTCTTCCTGGTTTTCTAGTTTATGTGCATAGAGTTGTTTGTAATAATCTCTGATGATGGTTTCAATTTCTGTGACATCTGTGGTGGTATCCCCTTTATCATTTTTTATTGCATCTATTTAGTTATTCTCTCTTTTCTTTTTTATTAATCTGGCTAGTGGTCTGTCTATTTTGTTGATCTTTTCAAAACACCAGCTCCTGGATTTATGGATTTTTTTTTTTTTTTTATTGCATTTTAGGTTTTGGGGTACATGTGAAGAACATGCAAGGTTGTTGCACAGGTGCACACCTGGCAGTATGATTTGCTGCCTCCCTCCCCTTCACCTATATCTGGCATTTCTCCCCATGCTATCCCTCCCCAACTCCCCACCCCCCCACTATCCCCCCTCCCCCCAACAGACCCCCGTGTATAGTGCTCCCCTCCCTGTGTCCATGTGTTCTCCTTGTTCAACACCCGCCTATGAGTGAGAACATGTGGTGTTTGATTTTGTGTTCTTGTGTCAGTTTGCTGAGAATGATGTTTTCCAGGTTCATCCATGTCCCTACGAAGGATGTGAACTCCTCCTTTTTAATGGTTGCATAATATTTCATGGTGTATATGTGCCACATTTTTCCTGTCCAGTCTATCATCGATGGGCATTTGGGCTGGTTCCAGGTCTTTGCTATTGTAAACTGTGCTGCAATGAACATTCGTGTGCATGTGTCCTTATGGTAGAACGATTTATAATCCTTTGGATATATGCCCAGTAATGGGATTGCTGGGTCAAATGGAATTTCTATTTCTAGGTCCTTGAGGAATCGCCACACTGTTTTCCACAGTGGTTGAACTAATTTACACTCCCACCAACAGTGTAAAAGTGTTCCTATTTCTCCACATCCTCTCCAGCACCTGTTGTCTCCAGATTTTTTAATGATCGCCATTCTAACTGGCGTGAGATGGTATCTCAATGTAGTTTTGATTTGCATTTCTCTAATGACCAGTGATGATGAGCATTTTTTCATATGTTTGTTGGCCTCATGTATGTCTTCTTTTGTAAAGTATCTGTTCATATCCTTCGCCCATTTTTGAATGGGCTTGTTTGTTTTTTTCTTGTAAATCTTTTTTAGTTCATTGTAAATTCTGGATATCAGCCCTTTGTCAGACGGGTAGGCTGCAAAAATTTTTTCCCATTCTGTTGGATGCCGATTCACTCTATTGACTGTTTCTTTTGCCGTGCAAAAGCTGTGGAGTTTGATTAGGTCCCATTTGTCTATTTTGGCTTTTGTTGCCAATGCTTTTGGTGTTTTGGTCATAAAGTCCTTGCCTACGCCTATGTCCTGAATGGTTTTGCCTAGGTTTCCTTCTAGTGTTTTTATGGTGTTACGTCTTATGTTTATGTCTTTAATCCATCTGGAGTCAATTTTAGTGTAAGGTGTCAGGAAGGGTTCCAGTTTCTGCTTTCTGCATATGGCTAGCCAGTTTTCCCAACACCACTTATTGAACATGGAATCCTTTCCCCATTGATTGTTTTTTTCAGGTTTGTCAAAGATCAGGTGGTTGTAGATATGTTGTGTCGCCTCCGATGTCTCTGTTCTGTTCCATTGGTCTATATCTCTGTTTTGGTACCAGTACCATGCTGTTTTGATTACTGTAGCCTTGTAGTATAGTTTGATGTCTGGTAGTGTGATGCCTCCTGCTTTGTTCTTTCTGCTTAGAATTGACTTGGCTATGCGGGCTCTCTTTTGGTTCCATATGAAGTTTAAGGTGGTTTTTTCCAGTTCTGTGAGGAAGGTCATTGGTGGCTTGATGGGGATAGCGTTGAATCTGTAAATTACTTTGGGCAGTATGGCCATTTTCACGATATTAATTCTTCCTAACCATGAACACGGAATGTTTCTCCATCTGTTTGTGTCCTCTCTTATTTCGTTGAGCAGTGATTTGTAGTTCTCCTTGAAGAGGTCCTTTATGTTCCTTGTTAGTTGTATTCCTAGGTATTTTATTCTCTTTGTAGCAATTGTGAATGGCAGTTCATTCTTGATTTGGCTCTCTTTAAGTCTGTTATTGGTGTATAGGAATGCTTGTGATTTTTGCACATTGATTTTGTATCCTGAGACTTTGCTGAAGTTGCTTATCAGTTTCAGGAGATTTTGGGCTGAGGTGATAGGGTCTTCTAGATATACAATCATGTCCTCTGCAAATAGAGACAATTTGACTTCCTCCTTTCCTAATTGAATACCCTTTATTTCTTTTTCTTGCCTGATTGCTCTGGCTAGAACTTCCAGTACTATATTGAATAGGAGTGGTGAGAGAGGGCATCCTTGTCTAGTGCCAGATTTCAAAGGGAATGCTTCCAGTTTTTGCCCATTCAGTATGATATTGGCTGTCGGTTTGTCATAAATAGCTTTTATTATTTTGAGATACGTTCCATCGATACCTAGTTTATTGAGGGTTTGTAGCATAAAGGGCTGTTGAATTTTGTCGAAGGCCTTCTCTGCATCAATTGAGATAATCATGTGGTTTTTGTCTTTGGTTCTGTTTATGTGGTGAATGACATTTATAGACTTGCGTATATTGAACCAGCCTTGCATCCCCGGGATGAATCCTACTTGATCATGGTGGATAAGCTTTTTGATGTGCTGTTGTAATTGGCTTGCCAGTATTTTATTGAAGATTTTTGCATCTATGTTCATCATGGATATTGGCCTGTAGTTTTCTTTTCTTGTTGAGTCTCTGCCAGGTTTTGGTATTAGGATGATGTTGGTCTCATAAAATGATTTGGGAAGGATTCCCTCTTTTTGGATTATTTGGAAGAGTTTCAGTAGGAATGGTACCAGTTCCTCTTTGTATGTCTGGTAGAATTCGGCTGTGAGACCATCTGGGCCTGGGCTTTTTTTGGGTGGTAGGCTCTTAATTGCTGCCTCGACTTCAGACCTTGTTATTGGTCTATTCAGGGTTTCGACTTCTTCCTGGTTTAGGCATGGGAGGAGACTACTGTCCAGGAATTTATCCATTTCTTCCAGGTTTTCTAATTTATGTGCATAGAGTTGTTTGTAATAATCTCTGATGATGGTTTGAATTTCTGTGGAATCTGTGGTGATATCCCCTTTATCATTTTTTATTGCATCTATTTGGTTATTCTCTCTTTTCTTTTTTATTAGTTTGGCTAGTGGTCTGTCTATTTTGTTGATCTTTTCAAAAAACCAGCTCCTGGATTTATTGATTTTTTGTAGGGTTTTTCGTGTCTCTATCTCCTTCAATTCTGCTTTGATCTTAGTTATTTCTTGTCTTCTGCTAGGTTTTGAGTTTTTTTGATCTTGCTCCTCTAGCTCTTTCAATTTTGATGATAGGGTGTCAATTTTAGTTCTCTCCTTTCTTCTCATGTGGGCACTTATTGCTATATATTTTCCTCTAGAGACTGCTTTAAATGTGTCCCAGAGATTCTGGTATGTGGTGTCTTCATTCTCGTTGGTTTCGAAGAACATCTTTATTTCTGCCTTCATTTCAGTGTTTATCCAGTCAACATTCAGGAGAAAGTTGTTCAATTTCCATGAGGACGTGTGGTTCTGGGTTGGCTTCTGAATTCTGAGTTCTAACTTGATTGCACTGTGGTCTGAGAGACTGTTATGGTTTCTGTTCTTTTGCATTTGCTGAGGAGTGATTTACTTCCAATTATGTGGTCAATTTTAGAGTAGGTGTGATGTGGTGCTGAGAAGAATGTATATTCTCTGGATTTGGGCTGGAGAGTTCTGTAAATGTCTATTAGGTTTGCTTGTTCCAGGTCTGAGTTCAAGTCCTGGATATCCTTATTAATTTTCTGTCTCGTTGATCTGTCTAATATTGACAACGGTGTGTTGAAGTCTCCCAGTATTAATGTGTGGGAGTCTATGTCTCTTTGTAAGTCTTTAAGAACTTGCCTTATGTATCTGGGTGCTCCTGTATTAGGTGCATATATATTTAGGATCGTTAGCTCTTCTTGTTGTATTGATCCTTTTACCATTATGTAATGTCCTTCTTTGTCTCTTTTGATCTTTGTTGCTTTAAAGTCTATTTTATCAGAGATGAGAATTGCAACTCCTGCTTTTTTTTGCTCTCCATTTGCTTGGTAAATCTTCCTCCATCCCTTTATTTTGAGCCTTTGTGTATCCTTGCATGTGAGGTGGGTTTCCTGGATACAGCACACTGATGGGTTTTGGCTTTTTATCCAATTTGCCAGTCTGTGTCTTTTGATTGGGGCATTTAGTCCATTTACATTTAGGGTTAATATTGTTATGTGTGAGTTTGGTCCTGTCATTTTGATGCTAGCTGACTGTTTTGCCCATTGGTTGATGGAGATTCTTCATTGTGTTGCTGCTCTTTACCATTTCGTGCGTTTTTGTAGTGACTGGTGCTGGTTGTTTTTTTCTATGTGTAGTGTCTCCTTCAGGAGCTCTTGTAAAGCTGGTCTGGTGGTGATGAAATCTGTGAGTACTTGCTTGTTCACAAAGGATTTTATTTTTCCTTCACTTATGAAGCTTAGTTTGGCTGGATGTGAAATTCTGGGTTGAAAGTTCTTTTCTTTAAGGATGTTGAATGTCGGCCCCCACTCTCTTCTGGCCTGTAGGGTTTCTGCTGAGAGATGTGCTGTGAGTCTGATGGGTTTCCCTTTGTGGGTAACCCGACCTTTCTCTCTGGCTGCCCTTAGTATTTTCTCCTTCATTTCAACCCTGGTGAATCTGATGATTATGTGCCTTGGGGTTGCTCTTCTAGAGGAATATCTTTGTGGTGTTCTCTGTATTTCTTGGACTTGAATCTTGGCCTGCCTTGCTAGGTTGGGGAAGTTTTCCTGGATAATATCCTGAAGAGTATTTTCCAGCTTGGATGCATTCTCTTCGTCACATTCAGGTACACCTATCAAACGTAGATTAGGTCTTTTCACGTAGTCCCATATTTCTTGTTGACTCTGTTCATTCCTTTTTACCTTGTTTTCTCTAATCTTCCCTTCTCGTTTTATTTCATTGAGTTGATCTTCAACTTCTGATATCCTTTCTTCTGCTTGGTCAATTCTGCTGTTGAAACTTGTACATGCTTCGCGAAGTTCTCGTGTTGTGTTTTTCATCTCCATCAATTCATTCATATTCCTCTCTAAGTTGTCCATTCTCGTTAGCATTTCGTCAAGTCTTTTTTCAAGGTTCTTAGTTTCTTTGCATTGGGTTAGAACATGTTCTTTTAGCTCACAGAAGTTTCTTATTATCCATTTTCTGAAAGCTGATTCTGTCATTTCATCACACTCATTCTCCATCCAGTCTTGTTCCCGTGCTGGTGAGGAGTTATGCTGCCTTGTAGGGGGAGAGGTGTTCTGGTTTTGGGTGTTTTCATCCTTTTTGCGCTGGTTTCTTCCCATCTTTGTGGATTTATCCGCCTATTGACTTTGTAGTTGCTGTCTTTCTGATTTTGGTAATTTTAAGTCTGCAGCAGCTGAACTCATAAACCCCCTTTTCTTCTCCCCAGGTGTTCTGGCCCAGGGGTTTAGCACTTTATGTTTTTCAGCTGTGTTGCTACCGTTTTCCCTGCCCACAAGGTGGCAGTCTAGTCACACTCAGCCTGCAGAGGCTTCGCTGAGCTGTTGTGGGCTCCGCCCAGCTTCCGTGTGAGCTTCCCTGCAGTCCTGTGAGTGTAGTTAGAACTGCTTCCGCTATGCTGGCCCGCCCCTGTAGTGACGGAGTCTCTGTAGTGGCGGGTTGTCTTGGTTACGGAAAATTGCCCCCGGAACTGTAGGGTGTTTCCCGATGGAGGACGCCCCTCCCCCACAGAGCTGAACCGTCCCGGGTTCAGCCGTGTTTCCAGAGGGGCCCTCTTTGTCCTGTAATCTCTTGGCTTGCCTCCTTGCCACAGTTCCCCTTGCTGACCCAGAGGGGACACAGTCTCGTTCACTTTGTTCAAGGAGCCGCTGCTCACTGCCCCCCGTGCAGGCCGAGCGGCTGCTCCGGTCCAACCAGCGGCGCTGGGAATGCGGGGAGCTTCTCCGCGCAATTAAAATCCGCTGCCCTGTGTGCCGCTGCGTCAGCCGAAGCAGCGGCTCTGAGATTCGTGGCACTCCCTTGCCCGGGGGTCTCCTGGCTTGGCTCCCTGCTTCAGCTCCCCTTTCTGGCTCAGAGGGAACTCTGTCTCTCTCGCTCTGCGCAAGAAGCCACTGCCCCCCGCTTCAGGGCGTAGGCTGAGCGGCCACTCCGCTCAAACCAGCGGCGCTGGAGACCCGTGGCGCTTTTCCTCCTGTGAATCTCCTGGTCTGTGGGCAGTAAAAGTCCGTCTGGAAATGCAGCGTCCACTCACCCTCTGCGCCTTCTCTCGGAGCTGCAATCCCGACTTCCTCTTAAGTGGCCATCTTGGATCCGGATTTATGGATTTTTTGAAGGGCTTTTTGTGTCTCTATCTCCTTCAATTCTGCTCTGATCTTAGTTATTTCTTGTCTTCTGCTAAGTTTTGAGTTTTTTTGATCTTGCTCCTCTAGCTCTTTCAATTTTGACGATAGGGTGTCAATTTTAGATCTCTCCTTGCTTCTCATGTGGGCACTTGTTGTTATATATTTTCCTCTAGAGACTGCTTTAAATGTGTCCCAGAGATTCTGGTATGTGGTGTCTTCATTCTTACTGGTTTTGAAGAACATCTTTATTTCTGCCTTCATTTCATTGTTTATCCAGTCAACATTGAAGAGAAAGTTGTTCATTTTCCATGAAGCTGTGCAGTTCTGGGTTGGTTTCTGGATTCTGAGTTCTAACTTGATTGCACTGTGGTCTGAGAGACAGTTTGTTATGGTTTCCGTTCTTTTGCATTTGCTGAGGAGTGATTTACTTCCAATTATGTGGTCAATTTTAGAGTAGGTGTGATGTGGTGCTGAGAAGAATGTATATTCTGTGGATTTGGGGTGGAGAGTTCTGTAGATGTCTATTAGGTTTGCTTGTTCCAGGTCCGAGTTCAAGTCCTGGATATCCTTGTTAATTTTCTGTCTCGTTGATCTGTCTAATATTGACAATGGTGTGTTGAAATCTCCCACTATTATTGTTTAGGAGTCCAAGTCTCTTCGTAAGTCATTAAGAACTTGCCCTATGTATCTGGGTGCTCCTGTATCAGGTGCATATATATTTAGGATTGTTAGCTCTTCTTGTTGCATTGATCCTTTTACCATTATGTAATGTCCTTCTTTGTCTCTTTTTATCTTTGTTGCTTTAAAGTCTATTTTATCAGAGATGAGAATTGCAACTCCTGCTTTTTTTTGCTCTCCATTTGCTTGGTAAATCTTCCTCCATCCCTTTATTTTGAGCCTTTGTGTATCCTTGCATGTGAGATGGGTTTCCTGGATACAGCACACTGATGGGTTTTGGCTTTTTATCCAATTTGCCAGTCTGTGTCTTTTGATTGGGGAACTTAGTCCATTTACGTTTAGGGTTAATATTGTTATGTGTGAATTTGATCCTGCCATTTTGATGCTAGCTGGCTATTTTGCCCGTTGGTTGATGCAGATTCTTCATTGTGTTGATGCTCTTTACCATTACCATTTCGTATGTTTTTGTAGTGGCTGGTACTGGTTGTTCTTTTCTATGTGTAGTGCCTCTTTCAGGAGCTTACTTGTAAAGCAGGTCTGCTGGTGATGAAATCTCTGAGTACTTGCTTGTTCACAAAGGATTTTATTTTTCCTCCACTTATGAAGCTTAGTTTGGCTGGATATGAAATTCTGGGTTGAAAGTTCTTTTCTTTAAGGATGTTGAATATTGGCCCCCAGTCTCTTCTGGCTTGTAGGGTTTCTGCTCAGAGATCTGCTGTTGGTCTGATGGGCTTCCCTTTGTGGGTAACCCGACCTTTCTCTCTGGCTGCCCTTAGCATTTTCTCCTTCATTTCCACCCTGGTGAATCTGATGATTATGTGCCTTGGGGTTGCTCTTCTTGAGGAATATCTTTGTGGTGTTCTCTGTATTTCCTGTACTTGAATATTGGCCTGCCTTGCTAGGTTGGGGAAGTTTTCCTGGATAATATCCTGAAGAGTATTTTCCAGCTTGGATTCATTCTCTTTGTCACATTCAGGTATACCTATCAAACGTAGATTAGGTCTTTTCATATAGTCCCATATTTCTGTCGACTTTGTTCATTCCTTTTTACCCTGTTTTCTCTAATCTTCTCTTCTCATTTTATTTCATTGAGTTGATCTTCAACCTCTTATATACTTTGTTCTGCTTGGTGAATTCGGCTGTTGAAACTTGTGCATGCTTCACGAAGTTCTCGTGTTGTGTTTTTCAGCTCCATCAATTCCCTTATATTCCTCTCTAAGTTGTCCATTCTTGTCAGCGTTTCGTCAAATCTTTTTTCAAGATTCTTAGTTTCTTTGCATTGGGTTAGAACATGTTCTTTTATCTCACGGAAGTTTCTTATTACCTACTTTCTGAAGGCTGATTCTGTCATTTCATCACACTCATTCTCCATTCAGTATTGTTCCCTTGCTGGTGAGGAGTTGTGATCCCTTGTAGGAGGAGAGGTGTTCTGGTTTCGGGTGTTTTCATCCTTTTTGTGCTGGTTTCTTCCCATCTTTGTGAATTTATCCACCTGTTGGCTTTGTAGTTGTTAACTTTCTGATTGGGTTTCTGAGTGGACGTCCTGTTTGTTGTTGATGAAGTTGTTTCTGTTTCTTAGTTTTCCTTTTAACTCTCTGGCCTCTCTGCTGTAGGACTGCTGAGGTCCACTCCAGGCTCTGCTTGCCTGGGGATCATTTGCCACAGCTGCAGAACAGTAAAGGTTGCTACCAATTTCTTCTTCTGCTTTGTCCCAGAAGGATACCTGCCAAATGTCAGTCTGAGCTCTCCTTTATGAGGTGACTCTTTGTATATATGGGGGTCAGGGAGCTGCTTGAGGAATCAGTCTGTCCTTTATATTATCTCAGGTGCTGAGCTGTGAGCCCCATTGTTCATTCAGAGCTGCTGGGCCAGTACATTTAAGTCTGCAGCAGCAGGACTCATAAACCTCTTTTTTTTTTCCCAGGTGTTCTGTCCCAGGGAGTTAAGGCTTTATGAGTTTCCACTGTGCTGCTGCCTTTTTTTCTTCAGGGCTGCCCTGCCCACAAGGCGGCAGCCTAGTCACTCTCAGCCTGCAGAGGCTTCACTGAGCTGCTGTGGGCTCCGCCCAGCTGCCATGTGAACTTCCCTGCAGTGCTGTTTATATGGGTGTAGTTAGAACTGTTTCCACAATGTTGGTCCGCCTCTGTAATGATGGACTCTCTCTGTAATGGCGGGTTTGTGGTAATTCCTTTTGCACAGTAATAGGAAACAAATATATCAAGAGTCTGCAGGAAAAATGCAACTTGGGTAATGGAAAATTTGGAGGTTCCTTCGGCCTCACATACAGTCTAAGTTTTTCTAAGAGAATTACATGGAGTCCATCTCCCCATCCACTTGCTTAGTTGAGGCTGGTTTGTCATTCTCAATTCAATCATACCTACTGTTGTTTGAAAGAATAGTTTCTATAATCATTATACATGCTAGGTGATTTTTCCCTCCTTCCTTACACATTGATATATGATTTGGTGGATGGTTAAAATTTCACATCAACACATATCTCACAGAACAGGAGCAAAGGCTTAAAAGTCAAGCCTTGGAAGGCAGGACTAGGGCAGGAATCACAGCTAAAAATACAGTCAGTACAATCACATTAATACAATCTCAATGTCTCCCTTCCTCCAGCCTTTCTTCCTCTTTTTGTCTCTCTGATTTAGTCTTTTGCTCTTCTGTTTTCTCTCTCTCCTTCTATGTCTTGCCCTGTCTCTATTTTCTCTCTCTTAGCATATTGCCTTCTTTTTGAACACTGCTTTGTGCTCCCCTTCAAAAGACAGGAGATCTCCTATACAATCAGAGACACAGCAGCCAGCAACAGCTCCTGCTCATTCAGGGTCACAAGGAAGAACGTTTTTGGGAAACACGCCAATTGGCCAGGCTTGAGTCATGTGTCAAGGCTGTGGGATCATGTAAGAAAATGGACGATACTGTTTGGACTCTGTTGTTACTTCATTGAGAAAAGGAAAGGGGTGGTGAGGGAGTTGGGGACATTGTTCAAAAGAAGAATATGGAAGGTCAGCTGAAGGTAAAATAAATGTCCATTTGAGGCTTACTGGTTTTGTTTTTTTGAAGATATAAAGTCTAGCTCCATTGCCTAGGCTGGAGTACAGAGTATGATCATGACTTACTGTGGCCTCAAACTCCAGGGCTCAAGCAGTCCTCTCACTTCAGCCTCCTGAATTAGCTGGGACTTACAGTCATGCAGCACCAGGCCTGGCTAATTTTAAAATATATTTTTATAGAGATGGTGTCTTGCTATGTTGCCCAGGCTGGTCTCAAACTCCTGGCCTCATATGATGCTCCCACCCTGGCCTCTTAAAGTGCTGGGATTACAAGCATTAGCCACCATGCCTGGCCACTGGGTATTTTTAAAGACTAAAGTGAACCTATGGCTGATGACACAGAACATTTCCCCTCATACAGAAAATGTTTAAATATGGGCTCTCAGAAAACGTCCCACAATAAGACCATAAAAATTTAAAATTTAAATTGCATAGATGTTATAGAAATATTGTAGCATTTTCCTTGTATCTGCTCAAATTTATAAACATATATATTTCTGTATATACATATGTACTGAGACATTTGAAATTTTTATTTTTAATTCTCATTTGTAAAAGACATTTATTCACAAACATTCAAATTCAGCACTACCAAGAAAATTTCTTGCCTAATTTTCCAGGACTTTAAAAACATGAGTTTTCTAAACATGACATAGTCATGTAGATAAACATATTGTAGAACTCAAATTAATAATTGTTGATTTATTTACCAATTTTATAAATGCTCCTGGATTTAAAACTTCAATAATACATGTTTTCTTTGACACATATTCCTGAGACAATTGGCCTTAAAATATTTAAAAATCTGTAATGAAAAGCAAATAGAGTCAGCCTATTAGGAAGTATCTCTCAGTAGAAATTAGTTGTAGACTTGGTTTAAGAAACAAATCTAATAACTATATATTATCATTTATATTGTTAATAAGAGTTGAAATATTTAAAAATGTCTTACCTTGAAACATTTAAATAAGATTCCTTTCACACTTTTTATATTATTATTTGCCTAAGAAGATTCCTTTGTAATAGACATTACAGAGAGATGTTTCTATCAAGTCTTTATCCAAATAATGTGGTTCTATGAGGGCAGTCTTGGTTTGAATTAAGAAGCTTCCCATGATTTGATATCTCTATGTAGGCAGCAATGAAGAAGCTTGCATCAAGGAAGGGCTAAAAATAACAGCAAGATTAATGAGTGTTATAAAGACCTAATTTTACTTTATACAGATAGGATTATATAAATAGTTTTCTTTCTTGAAATTACTGAAGGCTCACTGAGCATACTCACAAAAATACTCTGCTTTGGCTGCAGGAATTCTCTCTGGCTTAGAATTGCTTGCATTTTAAGGGAATAGTCCCCTTCTTAAGCCTGGATCTAGGAAAGAGTGCCACAGAAATGGTAGTTTTGACATACTTGTGACACCCAAGGTGCTCAGTTTCGAGCATGCCATTGTTTTGGCAATGACAAATGGTAAACACTTATATAACAGTTACTACATGCCAAGCAGGCCTGCAAACAAATTAGGCATCCCACAAGTAGTTGGCGTAAGCCCAATCATTTAAAATTCAGTTATTAGCCCATTGACCATTAGCTCAAAATTGTTTTCTTATATGTGAAATATGGAATAGTAAAATATCATGAGCATGCAATCTGTTTGGTTCCATATTTACCATCTGGATTCAGAAAAATGAGCCTTTTATAACCCCTGTTTTCTCATCTTGAAACTGGATAGGACATATGGCTACTCCCCTTCCCATGAATAGGGAGGCCAAGGAAAGTCTGAATGGGATGAACAGAACAATGGTTCTAGAGCTGAAGTCTCTCTTCAAGAGAGACTTTGGCAGATAGTATCAGCCTTTAGTTGGCCAGTACACCCAGAGGAGTCTAAGTGAGCATCCCTATCAAAGATAGTTACCAAGAGTGTAGGAATTCTAAGGTTTGATATAAACATTAGAGAGAGAGATTGAATTTCTTCGTGAACTCAACACACTTTAGGTTACATGGAAAGGGCTAAGTGGATTTGCTAGCATGCACATTCTCTAAAGCATCTTAGTTATCTAAGATGAATTTACACTAGAATTGGGAATTTATAAATTGGGGAAACATCCTAGAAGGCCTTTGAAAAGGAGTATTAGAGTTTGGTGTAGGGTTCACATTCACTGAGTAACAGCAAGAATGGCTTCTTTGCCTTCAGTTATTGTTTTGAAACTATTACAAATACATTTGAATACAAAAATTGCTCTCTTCCATGGAAACCTGTGTGTTCCTACAATAATTTTTAATGCATACAAATTTTGTTCATGGCCATTTTTTTTCCTTTTTTTATTATACTTTAAGTGCTGGGGTACATGTGCAGATCATGCAGGATTGTTACATAGCTATACATATGCCATGGTGATTTGCTGCATCCATCCCCAGTCACCTACATTAGGTATTTCTCCTAATGTTATCCCTCCCCAATCCCCTCACTCCCTGCTATACCTACCCCCAACAGGCCCCAGTGTGTGATGTTCCCCTCCCTATGCCCATGTGTTCTCATTGTTCAACACCCACTTATGAGTGAGAGCATGCAGTGTTTGGTTTTCTGTTCTTGTGTCAGTTTGCTGAGAATGATGGTTTCCAGCTTCATCCATGTCCCTGCAAAGGACATGAACTCATCCTTTTTAATGGCTGCATAGTATTCCATAGTGTATATGTGCCACATTTTCTCTATCCAGTCTATCCTTGACAAGCATTTGGGTTGGTTTCATGTCTTTGCTATTGTAAACAGTGCCACAATGAAAATTCATGTGCATATGTCTTTATAACAGAACAATTTGTAATCCTTTGGGTATATACCCAGTAATGGGATTGCTGGGTCAAATGGTATTTCTATTTCTAGATAATTGAGGAATAGCCACACTGTCCATCACAATGGTTTAACTAATTTACACTCCCACCAACAGTATAAAAGTGTTCCTATTTCTCCACATCCTCTCCAGCATCTGTTGTCTCCAGATTTTTTTAATGATCACCATTCTCACTGGTGTGAGATGGTATCTCAATGTGGCTTTGATTTGCATTTTTCTGATGACCAGTGATGATGAGCATTTTTTCATATGCTTGTTGGCTGCATAAATGTCTTTTTTTGAAAAGTGTCTGTTCATATCCTTTGCCCAATTTTGATGAAGTTGTTTTTTTCTTGTAAATTTGTTTAAGTTCTTTGTCGATTCGGATATTAGCCCTTTGTCAGATGGGTAGATTACAAAAGTGTTTTTCCATTCTGTTGGTTGGTGGTTCACTCTAATGATTGTTTCTTTTGCTGTGCAGAAGCTCTTAAGTTTAATTAGATCCCATTTGTCTATTTTGGCTTTTGTTGCCATTGCTTTTGGTGTTGTAGTCATGAAGTCCTTGCCTATGCCTATGTCCTCAATGGTATTTCCTAGGTTTTCTTTGAGTTTTTTTTATGGTGTTAGGTCTTATGTTTAAATTTTTAATCCATCTGGAGTTAATTTTTGTATAAGGTGTAAGGAAGGGGTCCAGTTTCTGCTTTCTGCACGTGGCTAGCCAGTTTTCACAGCACCATTTATTAAACAGGGAATCCTTTCCCCATTGCTTGTTTTTGTCAGGTTTATCAAAGATCAGGTGGTTGTAGTTGTATGGTGCTCTTTCTGGGGCCTCTGTTCTGTTCCATTGGTCTACATCTCTGTTTTGGTACCAGTACCATGCTGTTTTGATTACTGTAGCCTTGTAGTATAGTTTGAAGTCAGATGCCTCCAGCTTTATTCATTTTGGTTAGGATTGTCATGGCTATGCCATATGAAGTTTAAGTTGGTTTTTTCCAGTTCTGTGAAGAAGGTCAATGGTAGCTTGATGGGGATAACATTGAATCTATAAATTACTTTGGGCAATATGGCCATTTTCACAATATTGATTCTTCCTAACCATAAGCATGGAATGTTTTTACTTCTGTTTGTGTCCTCTCATTTACTTGAGTAGTTTGTAGTTCTCATTGAAGAGGTCCTTCACATCCCTTGTTAGTTGTATTTCTAGGTATTTTATTCTTTTTGTAGCAATTGTGAATGGGAGTTCGCTCATGATTTGGCTCTCTGTTTGCATGTTTGGCCATTTTGTTTTTATTTGCATTCTGATTTTAGTAGTGAGGACAGAGACAACTTTGTAAATAAAATAAAATTAAAAATATTTTAAACTTATAATAGTGAGTACATTTTGATAAAAAATGAAGGTGCCTAGGCATCCTGAAAAAAACTTCCCACTAAAAACGGAGTGCTGACTGAAATATTATATATGCATTTAAAAATATAAAGCTCATTTATATTGACAAAGAAAGCAGAATGGGAAACTGCAGCTAATTCTGCAGCTGCCTTCAGGGAATTTGACAATTTCTATGTCCAGAGTCTTGGGTATTAAAGGTGTGGGTGTTAAAAGGGATAAAAAGATGTGGAATTGGACCAGATTAAAGCTGAGTTCCCTAAAGACTCTCAACCTCAGGAAGAGTTTGCTGTATCATTCTTTATACATGTTTGTATTTTTAAAATATTTTATAATAATTTTTAGCTCTAAAAAGCATTAAAAGAGTGGAAAACTACAATTTTGTTCTTGAGGGTCATCTAAACTAATTCTTATTCACTTAGCTAAATATTAAAGTGATTTTTTACTTTAAAAATTTTAAAAAGTTCTATTCTAAAGTTTTTTTGAGATGGGGTCTTGTTTTGTTGCCTAGGTTAGAGTACATTGGTGTGATCACAGCTCAAACTCCTAGGTTCAAGCAATCCTCTTACCTCAGACTTCTGAAGAGCTGGGACTACAGGTATTTGTCACCACTCTACCTGGCTATTTTTTTTTTTTTTTTTAGAGATAGGGTCTTGCTATGTTGACCAGGCTGGTCTCAAACTCCCAGCCTCAACAAATACATCTGGCTCAGTCTCCCAAGGGCCTGGGATTACAAGTGCAAGCCACCATGCCCAGCTTCAACCATTTTAAATTTAGTAATGTTGACACATAGTGGTATAATCAACATTAGACAATTGGTTCTAAAGGATAAGAGGTATGACATGAATAACTCCGTAGAGCAGCTATCTAAAAGTAATTTCTTTCTATTTTTTGGCAGTTTTACAGTCTGCTTATTCAACCAAAATAAGTGGAGTACAGGGTCTTCTGAGTAATTGAATACATATATGTGTGGGTTGAGTCCACTGCCTACATACCCCAACTTCTCCAGTTTTCACTGCTTTTCCTGGTGCTGATATTCAAGAAGATTCCTTTGGCTTTCTCGTGAATGAGATAAACCTCAGACCAGTGCAGATGGCCCACCCAGGGAGCACATAGGCTAGTAAATGGCTAGATTCTAGTTACAAATGATCTTTCTTGGGTCTGTCATAGGTGAGGGCTGGCCTTGGTGGTAAAACCACTTGTCAAAACTGGATGCATCTTTTCAGATTCAGTGTCTTGGAGCATAATCTGAAAGAAGTAAAACTGAGAATCAAAATATCTGCATTCCCAAAGAGATGGAATATCGATATTTTTCTTAATAAGAACAACCTTCATTCTGTGCCAGAAATATTCTAAACACTTTCTTTATCTTGTTTAATCCTCAAAACATTCCAGAAGAAAGTTATAACAATTTCCATTTTATAGGTGAGGAAATTGAGGCTCAGAGATACTAAGTGTCTTGCCAATATGTTAAGATATTGGCAGAGTTAGCCATGGATCCAGGATTTAGACCAAGGCAGTTCATCTCCCCAAATATAAGGTTCTAGGCCTTTTATTTTTCTCAGTCACCAAGGAAGATGGCTCTGCCAGGCCAATAGGGGTATGTTGACTTCTTTCATCTCAGCTAATCTTGGGGTAAGTGCTGGGGAAATACCTAGCTTATATGAAAATAATCTTTTTGACGTGGTTTTGATCTAGTTCCCTGGCAGGCTAGTTAAGACTTGTCTTAATACATATACTTCTCTTTCCAAAGCACATGTGGTATGTTTGGACATATGTTCTCATTTTTATGATCTTTTAACCTTTACATATTTTAAATACTTCATGGTGGGATTAATTCTTTGTGGTGACCAAGATTGGCAGCTGGTCCAATGGGGCCATGTTTGGAATCCCTAAGGAATGAGAGGGTTGATGCTCTGGAACATACTTTTAAGATAAATATATAAATATAAAGGAGAAATTTCTGACATACTCATTAATGATCAGAGCCTAGTGATGTCTTATGGTAAATTGGTAAATTTACTCTGAGATCTATCACTATAAATGGTTTTGAGATTAGCTTTGTTGTGCTTCTAGCCATTAAAAAAATGTGTACATATTGGGCAATCTGAATTGCTTAGAAAATGATCATCTAACTAATCTTTGCTTTTTATTATCTGAATATATAGTTGAACTGGAAGCATTAAAATACTGAAAACAGTAAGATTGGCTAAAAGACTTCAAATTTATTGAGCCTTAAAAATGTGCCTCAGACAAACTTGGGTGCAATCTCTAACTTCATAGTATTTAAATAACTTTAATGCAATTTCAATTACAGAATGGGATGGTAAACCAAACTCTTATTCATCTTATCCAAAGTAGCCCTTTGACAATGTAGCTAAAATAAAATTAACAATGTTTGTGAAGTGCCAAGTGGAGCCCAAATCAGAAGAGGTGTGCTCTCCGAAGACCTTATATAATATAAAACTCATATGGTATATATACAGTATATGTTTGCCATTGCTTCAACTGATTAACTTCAACAAAACACATTGGCGGACTCATATGAGTTTGCTTGTAGAAGTAGTAAAGAGGCTTGATTCTGTGGCACAGTTTCCTTAGATCTGAATCCACTGAACAAGTTTGTGGGCCTGAATCCTGAATATCTGGAAAGCCTGTTTCCCTACCCTATATACATGGGTCAATTTTGTCCTCCTGAGAACATTTGGCACTGTCTGGAGACATTTTTGTTCGTTAAAACTGGGGAAGAGGATGCCACTGTCATCTAGTGGATAGAGGCCAAGGATGCTGTTAAACATTCAACAATGCACAGGATAGTGCCCCATATCAAAGAATTATTTGGCCCAAAATACAATAGTTGTTGAGGTTGAGAAACCATGCTATAAACCAAGATCACTTAAGTTAGTTTTTGTAGATCTCAGGCTATTTCCTGATTAGATCTTAAAGTTTTTTACACTGTACATTTAAGTTAAAAAATGGAACTGAATAAAGTATCTGGGGAGAATTTAGTCTCCAGGTTGATTAATAATTGTTGTGAAATGTGAATTTTAAATCTTTCTAGGTTTGTTAGTAACTAGTACAGCCAGCAAGGTCCTATTTGAATAAATCGAATGCATATTTATTCTATATTCAAAAAGATAACTTTTTGATAGCTGAATATAACTTTTACTGCCTAAAAATACTCACTTTTTGAACAGCAATTCTGGGGGATTCAGACCAAGTGTCTTAATCTATTTTGTGCTGTTATAACAGAATATGTGAGACACAATAAATTATAATGAGCAGAAATTTATTTCTTACTATTCTTGCAGGTTGTGAAGTCCAAGATCAAGGGGCTGGAATCTTATGAGGGCCTTCTGCCATGACAGTCACATGGCAGAATGGCAAGAAAAGACAAGAGAGAATGCAAGAGGAGGCCAAACTCATCCTTTTATGATTGCACCAATTCCACTCATAAAGGTGTAGCTGTTATAGCCTAATCACCTCTTAGAGGACCTAGGGACAAACATTCAAACCATAAACTTATGCTCTCACCCACCCCCACCTAAACTCTTGTCTTTCTCACACACAAAATACATTCATTGCTTCCCAAAAGCCCCCAAAATCTTAACTCATTCTAGCCCCAAGTCTAAAGCCCAGAGCCTCATCTAATTAAAATATAGGTGAAGCCCAAGGCACAATTCATCTTGAGGGAAATTCTCTTCCAGCTGTGAGTCTGTGAAATCAAAACAAATTATGGGCTTTCAAGATAAAATGATAGGACAGACATAGACTAGACATTCCCATAACAAAAAGGGTATATAGGGAAGAAAAAAAGGGGTAAATGGTCCCAAGCAGTCCAAAACCCAACAGGGAAAACAACATTAAATCTTAAAGCTGAAGAACAATCTTTCTTGACTCCATGTCCCTGGGCACACTGTGGGGGTTGGGCGGTGGGCCCCCCAACACTTCAGGCAACCCTGCTTTACAGCTTTGCTGGGCTCAGCCCATGCAGCAGCTTTCACAGGTTGGAGTCTCATTCCTGCAGCTCTCCCATGCTGTCATTACATACTGGTAGCTGTACAGTTTTGGGGTCTTGGGGGTAGCCCCATCCCCACAATTCTACTAGGCCTAGTGGGGATTCTCCACAATGGCTTTCACCTCTTAAAACAGTTACAATGGCAATTAAATTTCCACATGAGTTTTGGAGTAGGCAGAAAGTCAAACCACAGCACCAACGTTTTACGTGAGGAATGGAGGGACTGTAGATAAGATTATTTCATCAAACATTATTATTAGAGATTTCACTATTTCAAGAAGATTGAAACCAGAGACTGTATCATTCATGGCTGTATTATTTATTGTCAGAAATCCTTTATCAGCTCACTGGCACAAGGTGGACATAGAATCCTACTTAAAATAGACATTTAGACAGTCATTGCTGCACAAAAGAGTCAAGATTAGTAGAAGTGATCTTCCTATTAAATTTTGTACTAGATTAAAATGGAAAGGCTCTACATTGCCCTCATTTCCACTTCTATCTCCACTCTTTTACTTGTTTCTTAATTATCTGATAGTTCCTCTAAAAGGGTTGAATGTATTTATTCTTTGTCAGTGAATAGAAAAAAACCCTTTATGTGATTTAAAAAATGTTACTATTTGAAAGAAAGATGACTGAAATAAACAGCTGGCCTTGTTAGACAAGTACATCAGATGGAATTCTTAATATTAATTACACTAAGCCAAATCTATTTTTAACTGATACTCTCAACTCTGTTTACTTTTAATTAATAAATAATTTTTCCTGTTGAGTATACTAGGAAGTAATATTACTGAAGTAAGATGTGTGGGAGGTTTACTGACTTTTTTTTCTTTGCTCTTGTTTTTGTTGCTTAGGGGTTATAAGTGCTTTAAGCTTTTTCCAGCCTAAAATCATTAGTCAGACTGCATGGAACAAAGAGGGTAGACAAGTATATAACTTTGTTGAGCAGTGATGTTTAAGCTGAGACCTGAATGACAGCAAGGATACAATCATAGGATGATATGCAGGAAAGGTGTTTTAAGTACAGGACCAGGTTCACTGGCAGAATTGACCTTAAGAGGAGTTTTCTGTGCCTGTGAAGAAGTTCCTCTTTATTCACGTACTCCTTCCCAATGCAGCTCAAATACAGCCTCAGAAACTTTTTCTATGTATACTTCAGGCAGCAATTATCAACAAAGTCAGACTTGAATTTTAGAAACAAAACCATTCCCTGCCCTAGTAATAATGGAATTTCAGGGTCAGTGGAAAACATCTTTTGCTCTTACTTTGACTTTCTTCTGCCCTTCCCCAGTAAAGATTCCTCTGTCCAGTCTCCTCACTGTTATGTGATATTATTTTTGACTGACAACACTATCATCCCTTCAGTAATTAAAAAGTGGAAATTGGTGCTTATACATCCTTTCTGGCTTTCTTCCTATCTTTTCTCTCTTCATGTCCCCTCTATATCATCCCCTTATGCTCTTAACTTAAAGAAACTTATATTAAGATAAGTCCTTCTTAACATATCTTAATGTAATAAAAGCCATCTATGATAAACTCACAGCCAACATAATAATGAATGAGGAAAAGTTGAAAGTATTACCTCTGAGAACTAGAACAAGACAAGGATGCCCACTCTCACCACTTCTATTTGACACAGTACTTGAA
The DNA here is from genome assembly GCF_030222135.1 of Aotus nancymaae. NCBI lineage: Eukaryota > Metazoa > Chordata > Mammalia > Primates > Aotidae > Aotus > Aotus nancymaae. Next base: position 32,483,405 of record NW_026988425.1, read on the forward strand.
GTTCTAGCCAGAGCAATCAGGCCAGAGAAGGAAATAAAGGGCATCCAAATTGGTAAGAAGGAAGTCAAACTGTTGCCGTTTGCTGATGATGTGATCATATACCTAGAAAACCCTAAAGACTCCTTCAAAAAACTCCTATAACTGATAAATGAACTCAGTAAAGTTTCAGGATATAAAATTAATGTACACAAATCAGTAACTCTGCTATACACCAACAGCAACGAAGCTGAGAATCAAATCAAGAACTAAACCCGTTTTATAATAGCTGTAAAAAAAATCCTTAGAAATATACCTAACCAGGGAGGTGAAAGACATCTACAAGGAAAACTACAAAACACCGCTGAAAGAAATCATAGACAACACAAACAAGTTGAAACCCATCCCATGTTCATGGGTGGGTAGAACCAAATGACCATACTGCCAAAAGCAATCTACAAATTTAATGCAATTCCCATCAAAATACCACTGTAATTCTTCACAGAACTAGAAAAAACAATCCTAAAACTCATATGGAACCAAAAAAAGGCCCACATAGTCAAAGCAAGACTAAGCAAAAAGAACAATTGTGGAGGCATCACATTACCTGACTTCAAACTATTCTTTAAGGTCATAGTCACCAAAACAGCATGGTACTGGTATAACAATAGGCACATAGACCAATGGAACAGAACAGAGAACCCAGAAATAAAGCCACATACTAAACAGCCAACTGATCTTCAACAAAGCAAACTGAAACATAAAATGGGTGATAGGAAACCCTATTCAATAAATGGTGCTGGGATAACTGGCAATTCATTCTTCCACATGTAGAAGAATGAAACTGGATCCTCATCTCTCACTTTATACAAAAATCAACTCAAGATGTATTAAGGATTTAAATCTAAGACCTGAAACCATAAAAATTCTAGAAGGTAATGTTGGAAAAACCCTTCTAGACATTGGCTTAGGCAAATGCTTTATGACCAACAAACCAAAAGCAAATGCAACAAAAAACAAAGATAAATAGATGGGACTTAATAAAACTACAAAGCTTCTGCACAGCAAAAGAAACAGCTGTTTCAGACAGCTGTTTGTGTAAAACTACAAAGCTTCTGCACAGCAAAAGAAACAGCTGTAAACAGATAACCAACAGAGTGGGAGAAAATCTTCACAATCTATACATCTGACAAAGGACTAATACCCAGAATCTACAATAAGCCTAAACAAATTAATAAGAAAAAAACACAACAAACAATCCCATCAAAAAGTGGGCTAAGGACATTAATAGACAATTCTCAAAAGAAGATGTATCAAATGGCCAAGAAACATATGAAAAAATGTTCAACATCACTAATGATCAGGGAACTGCAAATCAAAACCAGTGTGATACCGTCTTACTCTGCAAAATTGGCCATAATCAAAAAATCAAAAATAATAAATGTTGGTGGGGATGTGGTTAAAAGGGAACACTTTTACACTGCTGGTGGGAATGTAAACTAGTTCAACCACTAAGATTCCTCAAAGAACTAAAAGTAGAACTACCATTTGTTACAACTGAAGATGTAATAAGGATTTAAATCTAAGACTGGGTATCTACCCACAGGAAAATAAATCATTATACAAAAAAAAAAAAAAATACTTGGACACATATGTTTACAGCAGCACAATTTGCAATTGCAAAAATATGAAACGAGCCCAAATGCCCATCAATCAATGAGTGTATAAAGAAATTGTGGTGTACACATGTTCTCACTCATAGGTGAGTGATGAACAATGAGAATACATGGACACAGGGAGGGGAGCATCACACAGTGGGGTCTGTTGGTGGGGAAGGGAGGGACAGCGGGGGATTGGGGAGGTCAGGGACGGATAACATGGGGAGAAATGCCAGATGTAGGTGATGGGGGGATGGAGGCAGCAAACCACATTGCCATGTATGTACCTATGCAACAATCCTACATGATCTGCACATGTACCCCAGAACCTAAAGTACAATTAAAAAAAAAAAAAAGAAATTGTGGTGTATACATACCATAGAATACTACTGAATCATAAAAAAAGGAAGGCAATAATGGCATTCACAGCAACCTGGTTGAAATTAGAGACTATTGTTCTAAGTGAAATAACTCAGGAATTGGAGAACTAAACATCGTATGTTCTCACTCATAAGTGGGAGCTAAGCTATGAGGACACAAAGACATAAGAATGATACAGTGGACTCTGGGGATTCAGTGAAAGGGTGAGAGGTAGTTGAGGGATAAAATACTACAAACTGGGTACAGTCTATATTGCTTGGGTGATGGGTGCACCAAAATATCAGAAATCACCACTAAAGAACTTATGTAAACAAACACCACCTGCTCCCCCAAAACCTATAGAAATAAAAAATAAAAATAAAACAAACAAACAAACAAAAAACTTCCTAAAACTGTTACTTGTAAAATCTGCCCTCCTATCCTTCTGACCTATTAAAGTGCAGTCTAAGCCTTCTGCATACATATATTATGCATGCACATATTGATCACCTATTTGAATCTTAATCCTCAGCAGAGTGGCATCCATATTATTTGCATTCTATTGCTATTGCTGCTGTTTTCCCTTGATTGAGGACTAGCAGTTGTCCAGAATTTGTGGCAGAATACACACACACACACACACACACATACACACACATACACACTTTTTTAGGTGGATACATATATTCATTTAATTTCTGTGCCAGAAACTAGGTATAAAGAGATTAACTAATTTACAGAACCCAGAGATAAGAAGTGGAAGAGCAAATAATCAATCCTGATCTAACCTTACAGCCAATGCCCTTTACTGCCTTGAAAGACCACCTTCATGCTAACTTTTCTTCCAGTTCTTATATTCCTCAATCCAATACTGTCTAAAAGAACTTTCTGACATGAAAAATTTGTTCCAATAACTGCACTATTTTTTTCTGGAAGCCACTTGCCACATAAGAGCAAGAGTGCAGGTCCTGTGGACAGGGGACAGTTGTGAGTTCAAGAGGCTGGAGGAGTACTGCAATGGCTACAGCTCAGGGAGCAACAAGGAGAACGGTGGGAGATCACATCAAATGATGAGAAAGGCCTTCATTGTAAGGCTATGTGGGTGAAATTTGGATTTCATTCTAAGTGCACAGTGAAGCAGTAACAAAACCCTCTTCTGAGGAGCCTCTTGACTTTCACTCCTATAAAACCATCATGTCCTTTATAGGTTCTTCAGCTTGTGAGAAAGGATATTGCCTGAATTAAATAAACTGACAACAAATGAAAATTATTTACAGATAACAGACAGATAAAACAAAATTCTCAGAATCAGTTCAATACTTCAGGAACAGGGCAGCCAGTTACATAAACAATTGTGAAAGACTCATCATTCCCAAGGTTTTGACTCTAAATTAGCTCAGGCCTGATGGAACTTGGTTATATCAGTGGGATCTTTCATAGAGGTTGTAAAAACTTATCTCTGTTTGGGGGCTAGAAGCTTTATCTAGGTGTTCCACAGAGTGCTGACGCTGGAGTAAGCTGCTCAGGTTCAAATCTCAGCTTTTCATTTACTAGCGAAATGTATTGAACAGTTGTTTTATGCTTCAGTTTCCTCATTGGTAAAGTAGGGATAATAGTATTTAATTTACAGTTTGATGGGGGATTAAGTGAGTAAATTTATGTCATTTAGGATAGGTTCTTAGAGCAGTACTAGTCTAAGAACTGACATAAATGTCAGCTATGGTTGTTATCATTATTAATATTTCTCTTTCCTATTCTTCTCTCTTTTTAATAGGATTTTGAACATTTGGGTTCACTGTTTTTCACATAAGCATTTAGTTAGGGACTAAATATCAAACTTTTTTCTTTCCCTTACCATTCTAAGATAAATAGATCTTCCGGAGTCTGAGGGAAGTTAAGGACAGAGTTTGACTCTAAGTTTTATTCTTATAATAGTAATTTTTCAAGAAGGACCCAGGAAGAAGTCTTTTCTCTCCAATGAGATGTCAGACTCTTGGGTGATAGGGAGCTTGTGTTGTAGAGAGATGATTAGTATTTTTGGAACCTTGCCCTTTTGTCTAACACTTTGTATCAAGTGACAATAATGAAAGGAAGACTAAACATAGAGTTGGGATTACAGGGTTCAAATCTAAATTCTGCTCCCAACTAGCTGTGTGACCTTGGACAATGGAACACAATTATAAAATTGGAGGGGGGTTAATTACATAATCTTTAAAGTACCTTCTGGTATTAATGTTATATAGTTTAGAATACATTTCCTACAAGCCCTTGCTTCAGGCACTCACTGTGCCATGCCCTGGGGGTGTGAGAGTGAACAGGCCCTTGTAGAATTTACAGTGTTAGAGAATATGTAAACAGATGACCAGAAAGTCACCATAAAATGCTAACATCAAAAATTAACTCCAGATGGAATAAAGGTTTAAACATAAGACCTAACACCATAAAAATCCTAGAAGAAAACCAAGGCAATACTACTGCCTCTTAATAAGTAATATTCATTCTTAAATGATGGAGTTTGAGGGCAAAGGATTCTGGGTAGAGAAGGTATCCACAAAGGTCCTGGGATAGGAGAGAGCTGGTATTTTAAAAAATGGAGGGATTTTATGCATGGATGCAATCAAGAAAAAAATGAAGCAAGAAAAACTGAGCATATTCTCCAAGGACCAACTAACAGAGTCGAGATAAATATTATCCATTTATCCCCTCGTGCATCTGCTGTGATATAGGATGGCCTGAAATAAAGCACCCATGTGGTTTGACCCTCCCCAGTTGTTATTGCTCATCCTATATTAAGCAATAACACAAATCCTAGCCTAGTAATTCCCCAGCAAATCCTTTCCTGGACATCTTAAGGCAAAAAAAGAGCCTTATATTTTGACGGGGAAATTCTTTAGTAGAGAAAAGAAGTGAGGAGAGAAAGTTAAATTTGCTTCCATCTGTTTCTCTCCTACTCTCATATCTGCATCCCACGTAGTGTTCCCCATTTTCTTAGATTCTATCTTCCTCCCTCAAGAACAGCTTTTACTCCTTTTTTTCTTCTTTTTCTACTTTTGGCCCAAATCATAGAACTGAAAATGTAAAACCTGCAGTTTTGGGTATGTTACCAAAGGAAACAGTTTTACTTAAAATCTTGTTTTTGCCAAAATATTTTCAAAGTAGCTGGAGAGCTGTCAAACCGCAGTGGCTCTCAGCTGCGCATCCTTCTAGCATTTCCCCAGGTTCTCCCAGCACAGCACTCAGTAATTGGATATTATTTGAGGAGAAAAGGAAAAAAAGTGCTGCACGAGACAGTTTGTGGATTTAAGAATTATTCTCTGGGTGCCGAAGGCCAGAGATCCAGAGGTGCTCAGCTGCCAAACTCCAGGGCTGTGTGACTGTATCATTCCTAGATGTAGCTTTCAGCGGGGAGACCAGAAGGAAACATGCTGGTAACAGTCAATATTTGGACTGCCATTCCAAAGTCTTTAGATTTTTTTCTGCCCTTAGTCATGTGATTTGACCAAAAGAATTTATTCTGAGAAAAAAAATACTGAAAACAGATTAAAATGACATGCTTTTTAACATTGCAGGTACTGACAGCCTTCCCCTTCTCCTAACCATCTCTTCTAACCCTGGCTAGCATTAGTGGGTTTTAGATACCAGGATTGTACCTTCAGACAAATTTAAAAGTAGGCAGTTAAGCTTTGTGCTCCTTTAACAAGGTCCTTCAAGGACCTTGGAGGAGGTACCAGCTTAATATTTAAGAATGAATATTACTTATTGGGAAGCGGTCTTATTGCCTAGGTTTTCTTCTAGGATTTTTATGGTGTTAGGTCTTATGTTTAAATCTTTAATCCATCTGGAGTTAATTTTTGTATAAGGTGTAAGGAGTGGGTCCAGTTTCAGCTTTCTGCACATGGTTAGCCAGTTTCCCCAACACCATTTATTAAAGAGGGAATCCTTTCCCTGTTGCTTGTTTTTGTCAGGTTTGTCAAAGATGAAGTGGTTGTAGTTGTATGGCATTCTTTCTGAGGCTCCGTTCTGTTCCATTGGTCTATATCTCTGTTTTCTTACCAGTACCATGCTGTTTTGATTATAGTAGCCTTGTAATATGGTTTGAAGTCAGGTAGCATGATGCCTCCCACTTTTTTTTTTTTTTTTTTTTTGGGCTTAGGATTGCCTTGGCCATGCAGGTTCTTTTTGGGTTCCATATGAAGTTTAAGCTGTTTTTTTTTTCCAATTCTGTGAAGAAAGTAGTTGGTAGCTTAATGGGAATAGCATTGAATCTTTAAATTACTTCGGGCAGTATGGCTATTTTCATGATGCTGATTCTTCCTAACCATGATCATGGAATATTTCTCCATCTGTATGGGTCCTCCCTTATTTCCTTGAGCAGTGGTTTGTAGTTCCCCTTAAAGAGGTCCTTCCCGTCCTTTGTTAGTTGTATTCCTAGGTATTTTACTCTCTTTGTAGAAATTGTGAATAGGAGTTCACTCATGATTGGCTCTCTGTTTGTCTGTTACTGGTGTATAGGAATACTTGTGATTTTTGCATATTGATTTTGTATCCTAAGACTTTGCTGAAGTTGCTAATTGTCTTAAGGAGATTTTGGGCTGAGATGATGGGGTCTTCTAAATATACAATCATGTTGTCTGCAAATAGAGACAATCTGACTTCCTCTTTTCCTAACTGAACACCCTTTATTTCTTTTTCTTGCCTGATTTCTCTGGCTAGAACTTCCAATACTGTGTTGAATAGGAATGATAAGAAAGGGCACCATTGTCTAGTGCCAGTTTTCAAAGGGAATGATTCCAGTTGTTGCCCATTCAGTATGATATTGGCTGTGGGCTTGTCATAGACAGATTTTATTATTTTGAGATACATTCCATTGATACCTAGCTTATTGAGAGTTTTTAGCATAAAGGGCTGTTGAATTTTGTTGAAGGCCTTCTCTGCATCTATTGAGACAATCATGTGGTTTTTGTCTTTGATTCTGTTTATGTGATGGATTACGTTTACAGATTTGCGTATGTTGAACAAGTCTTGCATCCCCGGGATGAAGCCTACTTGATAGTAATGGATAAGCTTTCTGATGTGCTGTTGTATTCGGTTTGCCAGAATTTTATTGGAGATTTTTGCATCAATGTTCATTATGGACATTGGCCTGAAATTTTCTTTTTTAGTTGTGTCTCTGCCAGGTTTTGGTATCAGGATGATGTTGGTCTCATAAAATGAGTTAGGGAGGATTCCTTCTTTTTGTATTGTTTGGAATAGTTTCAGAATGAATGGTATGAACTCCTCTTTGTGCATCTAGTAGAATTCCAGGCAAGGACTTCATGACTAAAACACCAAAAGCAATGGCAACAAAAGCCAAAATAGACAAATGGGATCTAATTCAACTTAAAAGTTCTGCACAGCAAAAGAAACAATCATTAGAGTGAATCAGCAACCAACAGAATGGAAAAAAAATTTTGCAATCTACCCATCTGACAAAGGGCTAATATCCAGAATCTAAAGAACTTAAAGAAATTTACGCATCAATCAAGAAGACGGCCAGTTAGGAGGAGCTGGGGATTGCAGGTCTGAGTGAAAGCGCAGAGGGTGAGTGGACGCCGCATTTCCAGGTGGATTTTTACTGCCGACAGACCAGGAGATTCACAGGTGGAGAAGCCCCATGGGTCACCAGCACCACTGTTTTGGCTGATGCAGCTGTTTGGCCTGCGCCCTGGCGCAGCGGTTCCCAATGCAGAGTGAGCGAGACTGAGTCCCCTCTTAGCCAGCAAGGGGAGCTGAAATGGGGAGCCAGGCCAGGAGATTCCTGGGCAAAAAAGTGCTACGAATCTCAGAGCTACAGTTTCAGCCAACACAGTGGCTCCCAGTGCAGAGCAAACGAGATGGTGTCCCCTCTTAGCAAGCAACGGGAGCTGAAACAGGGAGCCAGGCCAGGAGATTCCCAGGTAAAAAAGCGCCATGAATCTCAGAGCCGCAGTTTCAGCTGATGCAGTGGCTCCCAGGGCAGACTAAACAAGATGGTGTCTCCTCTTAGCCAGCAAGGGGAACTGAAGCAGGGATCCAAGCCAGGAGATTCCCGGGCAAAAAAGTGCCACGATTCTCAGAGCCATGGTTTCAGCCGGTGCAGTGAGTCACTGCACGGGAAATCACACAGGTCCCGGCACCTATTCAACAGGCGACCAGGTCACCTGGTAGAGAGCCGACCATTCAACTAAAAAACAAAAGGCTATGAGACAAGGAGCTAGGTGACCAGGCCCAGCTGGTTGCACCCCCACAAAAACAAAAAAACAGCAATTGGAAATGCTCTGGGTTGAGACATTCATGGCAAACACAACTGAACCCGGGATGGTCCAGCTCTGTGGAGGAGGGGCATCTGCCATTACGGAGGCACCCTGCAGTTCCCGAGGCAATCTGCTGTCACCAAGGCAACCCGCCACTACAGAGAGTGCATCACTAGAGAGGCAGGCCAACATAGTGGAAGCAGTTCTAACTACACCCATATAAACAGGACTGCAGGGAAGTTCACACAGCAGCTGGGCGGAGCCCACAGCAGCTCAGTGAAGCCTCTGCAGGCTGAGTGTGACTAGGCTGCCACCTTGTGGGCAGGGAAAATGGCAGCAGCACAGTGGAAATGCATAAAGCCCTAACTCCCTGGGACAGAACACCTGGGGGAAAGAAAAGGGGGTTTATGAGTTCTGCTCCTGCAGACTTAAACTTACCAAAATCAGAAAGTCGGCAAATACAAAGTCGACAGGTGGATAAATCCACAAAGATGGGAAGAAACTAGCGCAAAAAGGATGAAAACACCTGAAACCAGAACACCTCTCCTCCTACAATGGATCACAACTCCTCACCAGCAAGGGAACAAGACTGGATGGAGAATGAGTGTGATGAAATGACAGAATCAGCTTTCAGAAAGTGGATAATAAGAAACTTCCATGAGCTAAAAAAAAATGTTCTAACCCAATGCAAAGAAACTAAGAACCTTGAAAAAAGACTTGACGAGATGCTAACAAGAATGGACAACTTAGAGAGGAATATAAGTGAATTGATGGAGCTGAAAAACACAACATGAGAACTTCGCTAAGCATGCACAAGTTTCAACAGCCGAATTAACCAAGCAGAAGAAAGGATATCAGAGGTTGAAGATCAACTCAATGAAATAAAACAAGAAGGCAAGATTAGAGAAAACAGGGTAAAAAGGAATGAACAAAGTCAACAAGAAATATGGGACTATGTGAAAAGACCTAATCTACGTTTGATAGGTGTACCCGAATGTGACGAAGAGAATGCATCCAAGCTGGAAAATACTCTTCAGGATAATATCCAGGAAAACTTCCCCAACCTAGCAAGGCAGGCCAATATTCAAGTCCAGGAAATACAGAGAACACCACAAAGATATTCCTCTAGAAGAGCAACCCAAGGCACATAATCATCAGATTCATCAGGGTTGAAATGAAGGAGAAAATACTAAGGGCAGCCAGAGAGAAAGGTCGGGTTACCCTAAAAGGGAAGCCCATCAGACTCACAGCAGATCTCCCAGCAGAAATCCTACAAGCCAGAAGAGAGTGGGGGCCGATATTCAACATCCTTAAAGAAAAGAACTTTCAACCCAGAATTTCATATCCAGCCAAACTAAGCTTCATAAGTGAAGGAAAAATAAAATCCTTTGTGAACAAGCAAGTACTCAGAGATTTTATCACCACCAGACCGGATTTACAAGAGGTCCTGAAGGAGGCACTACACATAGAAAAGAAAACCAGTACCAGCCACTCCAAAAACACACCAAATGGTAAAGAGCATCAACACAATGAAGAATCTGCATCAACCAACGGGCATAACAACCAGCTAGCATCAAAATAACAGGATTAAATTCACACATCACAATATTAACCCTAAATGTAAATGGACTAAATGCCCCAATCAAAAGACACAGACTGGCAAATTGGATAAAAAGCCAAAACCCATCAGTGTGCTGTATCCAGGAAACCCATCTCACATGCAAGGATACACGAAGGCTCAAAATAAAGGGATGGACGAAGATTTACCAAGCAAATGGAGAGAAAAAAAAAGCAGGAGTGGCAATTCTCATCTCTGATAAAATAGACTTTAAAGCAACAAAGATCAAAATAGACAAAGAAGGACATTACATAATGGTAAAAGGATCAATGCAACAAGAAGAGCTAACGATCCTAAATATATATGCACCTAATACAGGAGCACCCACATACATAAGGCAACTTATTAAAGACTTACAAAGAGACATAGATTCCCACACAATAATAGTGGGAGACTTTAACACACCATTGTCAATATTAGACAGATCAATGAGACAGAAAATTAACAAGGATATCCGGGACTTGAACTCAGACCTGGAACAAGCAAATCTAATAGAAATTTACAGACCTCTCCACCCCAAATCCACAGAATATACATTCTCTCAGCATCACATCACACCTACTCTAAAATTGACCACATAATTGGAAGTAAATCACTCCTCAGCAAATGCAAAAGAATGGAAACCATAACAAACAGTCTCTCAGACCACAGTGCAATCAAGTTAGAACTCAGAATTCAGAAACCAACCCAGAATCGCACGCTTCATGGAAAATGAACAACTTTCTCCTGAATGTTGACTGGACAAACAATGAAATAAAGGCAGAAATAAAGATATTCTTTGAAACCAATGAGAATGAAGACACTACATACCAGAATCTCTGGGACACATTTAAAGCAGTCTCTAGAGGAAAATATATAGCAATAAGTGTCCACATGAGAAGCAAGGAGAGATCTAAAATTGACCCCCTATTGTCAAAATTGAAAGAGCTAGAGGAGCAAGATGAAAAAAACTCAAAACCTAGCAGAAGACAAGAAATAACTAAGATCAAAGCAGAATTGAAGGAGATAGAGACACAAAAAACCCTTCAAAAAATCCATAAATCCAGGAGCTGTTTTTTTGAAAAGATCAACAAAATAGACCACTAGCCAGATTAATAAAAAAGGAAAGAGAGAATAACTAAATAGATGCAATAAAAAATGATAAAGGGTATATCACCACAGATTCCACAGAAATTGAAACCATCATCAGAGATTATTACAAACAACTCTATGCACACGAACTAGAAAACGTGGAAGAAATGAATAAATTCCTAGACAGTTGCCTCCTCCCAAGCCTAAACCAGGAAGAAGTTGAAACCCTGAATAGACCAATAACAAGGTCTGAAGTCGAGGCAGCAATTAAGAGCCTACCACCCAAAAAAAAACCCAGGTCCAGATGAGTTCACAGCCGAATTCTACCAGACATACAAAGAGGAACTGGTACCATTCCTTCTGAAACTACTCCAAATAATCAAAAAAGAGGGAATCCTTCCCAAATCATTTTATGAGACCAACATCATCCTGATACCAAAACCCGGCAGAGACTCAACAAGAAAAGAAAACTACAGGCCAATATCCATGATGAACTTAGATGCAAAAATCTTCAATAAAATACTGACATGCCGATTGCAACAGCACATCAAAAAGTTTATCCACCATGATCAAGTAGGATTCATCCTGGGCATGCAAGGCTGGTTCAACATACACAAGTCTACAAATGTAATTCACCACATAAACAGAACCAAAGACAAAAACCACATGATTATCTCAATTGATGCAGAGAAGGCCTTTGACAAAATTCAACAGTGCTTTATGATAAAAACCCTCAATAAACTAGGTATCGATGGAACGTATCTCAAAATAATAAAAGCTATTTATGAGAAACCAACAGGCAATATCATACTGAATGGGCAAAAACTGGAAGCATTCCCTTTGAAATCTGGCACTAGACAAGGATGCCCTCTCTCACAACCCCTGTTCAATATAGTACTGGAAGTTCTAGCCAGAGCAATCAGGCAAGAAAAAGAAATAAAGGGTATTCAATTAGGAAAGGAGGAAGTCAAATCGTCTCTATTTGCAGATGACATGATTGTATATCTAGTAGACCCCATCGTCTCAGCCCAAAATCTCCTGAAACTGATAAACAACTTCAGCAAAGTCTCAGGATACAAAATCAATGTGCAAAAATCACAAGCATTCCTTTACACCAATAACAGACTTAACGAGAGCCAAATCAAGAATGAACTGCCATTCACAATTGATATAAAGAGAATAAAATACCTAGGAATACAACTAACAGGAACGTAAAGGACCTCTTCAAGGAGAACTACAAACCACTGCTCAACGAAATAAGAGAGGATACAAACAGATGGAGAAACATTCCATGTTCATGGTTAGGAAGAATCAATATCGTGAAAATGGCCATACTGCTCAAAGTAATTTACAGATTCAACGCTATCCCCATCAAGCTACCAATGACCTTCTTCACTGGAAAAAACCACCTTAAACTTCAAATGGAACCAAAAGAGAGCCCACATAGCCAAGTCACTTCTAAGCAAAAAGAACAAAGCGGGAGGCATCACACTACCAGACATCAAACTATACTACAAGGCTACAGTAATCAAAACAGCATGGTACTGGTACCAAAACAGAGATATAGACCAATGGAACAGAACAGAGGTGTCGGAGGCAACACAACATATCTACAACCATCCGATCTTTGACAAATCTGATAAAAACAAGCAATGGGGAAAGGATTCCCTGTTTAATAAGTGGTGTTGGGAAAACTGGCTAGCCATATGCAGAAAGCAGAAACTCGACCCCTTCCTGACACCTTACACTAAAATTGACTCCAGATGGATTAAAGACTTAAACATAAGACCTAACACCATAAAAACCCTAGAAGGAAACCTAGGCAAAACCATTCAGGACATAGGTGTAGGCAAGGACTTCATGACCAACACACCAAAAGCATTGGCAACAAAAGCCAAAATAGACAAATGGGACCTAATCAAACTCCACAGCTTCTGCATGGTGAAAGAAACAGTCATTAGAGTGAATCACCAACCAACAGAATGGGAAAAAATTTTTGCAGCCTACCCATCTGACAAAGGGCTGATATCCAGAATTTCCAGCAATCTAAAACAGATTTACAAGAAAAAAACAAACAAGCCCATTCAAAAATGGGCAAAGGATATGAACAGATACTTTACAAAAGAAGACATACATGAGGCCAACAAGCATATGAAAAATGCTCATCATCACTGGTCGTTAGAGAAATGCACATCAAAACTACATTGAGATACCATCTCACGCCAGTTAGAATGGCGATCATTAAAAAATCGGGAGACAACAGATGCTGGAGAGGATGTGGAGAAATAGGAACACTTTTACACTGTTGGTGGGAGTGTGAATTAGTTCAACCATTGTGGAAGACAGTGTGGCGATTCCTCAAGGACCTAGAAATAGAAATTCCATTTGACCCAGCAATCCCATTACTGGGTATATATCCAAAGGATTATAAATCATTCTACTATAAGGATACATGCACACGAATGTTCATTGCAGCACAGTTTACAATAGCAAAGACCTGGAACCAACCCAAATGCTCATCGATGATAGACTGGACAGGAAAGATGTGACACATATACCCCATGGAATATTATGCAGCCATCAAAAACGATGAGTTCGTGTCCTTTGTAGGGACGTGGATGAACCTGGAAACCATGATTCTCAGTAAACTGACACAAGAACACAAAATCAAACACCGCATGTTCTCACTCATAGACGGGTGTTGAACAATGGGAACACATGGATCCAGGGAGGGGAGCACTATACACTGGGGTCTGCTGGGGGCAGTGGGGGTGATAGTGGGGGGTGGGGAGTTGGGGAGAGATAGCATGGGGAGAAATGTCACATATAGGTGAAGGGGAGGAAGGCAGCAAATCACATTGCCACGTATGCACCTATGCAACAATGTTGCATGTTTTTCACATGTACTCCAAAACCTAAAAATAAATAAATAAATAAATAAACACTTGAGAAAAAAAAAAACAAAAAACAAATTTACAACAAAAAATCAAAGAACCCCATCAAAAAGTGGGCAAAGGATATGAAAGACACTTTTCAAAAGAAGACATTTATGCAGCCAACAAACATATGAAAAAATGCTCATCTTCACTGGTCATCAGAAAAATGCAAATCAAAGCCATATTGAGATACCATCTCACATCAGTTAGAATGGTGATCATTAAAAAATTTGGAGACAACAGATGCTGGAAAGGATATGGAGAAATAGGAACACTTTTATACTGTTGGTGGGAGTGTAAATTAGTTAAACCATTGTGATAGACAGTATGGCGATTCCTCAAGAATCTAGAACTAGAAATACCATTTGACCCAGCAATCCCATTACTGGGTGTATACCCAAAGGATTATAAATCGTTCTGCTATAAATATGCATGCACATGTATGTTTATTGCAGTACTGTTCACAGTAGCAAATACTTGGAACCAACCCAAATGCCCATCAAGAATACACTGGATAAGGGCACATATACACCATGGAATACGATGCAGCCACAAAAAAGGATGAGTTCATGTCCTTTGCTGGGACATGGATGAAGTTGGAAACCATCATTCTCAACAAACTGACACAAGAGCAGAAAACCAAACACTGCATGCTCTCACTCATAAGTGGGTGTTGAACAATGAGAACACATGGACACAGAAAGGGGAACATCACACTACAGGGTCTGTTGGGAATGGGGGACTAGGGGAGTGATAGCAGAGAGTGGGGGTATTGGGGAGGGATAACATTAGGAGAAATAGCTAATGTGGGTGACTGGAGCTGGAGGCAGCAAATCACCATGGCATGTGTATACATATGTAACAATCCTGCAAGATCTGCACATGTACCCCAGAACTTAAAGCATAATAATAATAATAATAATAATAATAATAAAAGAGGCAGTAGTTACCATTCCCTTAACACATCCAGAAACTTAAGTTCAGGAAGTGATGTGACTTTCCCAAGGTCTTACAATACTTCCTTCCTTCATACAAGGAAGAGCCCCAACTGCTTCTTCCTTACATATCATGCTTCTAATACATGTGGTTGTAAGACAGAACAAAATAAATTAAATTAAATTATAATAAAAATAATAATTTCAACAGCCATATAGAAATTACAATAATTATCAATTGTCAAAATGATAATCACAAACTGGCAATAGATTTGGCCTCAGGATTCAAGTGCTACTGCTTCCCAACTATTTTTTTCACCAGATCTGCTAATGTCATTAGGGTCCTGGTAGGAAACAGAAGTCATAATCTGAAGCAATAACTGAAGAGAGTTAAATGAGTGGATAGGGTCAAGGGAGCCAATAAGAGATGATACAGCAGCCAGGACTGGTAACAGTGAGAAGCAGCTGACACTCCATCACCCCTAGGCCTGGAAGGGCTGAGAAGGAGCAGTGTTCAGAACCCAGTGAAACCTCTCACTACAGCAAAGGGGCTGCCTAACATGAACGAATGGGGAAAAAACCCAGACCTTGCTTTTCTTCTTCTTTCTTCTCTCCTGAAAGGGCCTCCCATTGACAAAATCTAACAACAAGCCAGAGGACAAAGAGGCCTGAGTGATGATGTCAGGAGGGCTTAGACTTCTTCTCTTAAATACCATGTATGTGCTGCTGACAGCCAGGTTTTAAAAATCTCTGGTCTTGAATTTCAATTTCCTACTAGGTATCTCCTAACTGAACTCCTGATTATTCATCAAAGTTTGTTCCTACAACAATCCTCTCTGTCTCAGTTGTTACCAACTCCTACCAAATGCAGGTCAAAAATCTTGGAGACATCCCTGGGTACTCTTTTCCCCTCCTGACCAGCAGCATCCTATCCTTTAGCAAATTTTGTTGACTCTCCTTCCACATATATCCAGAATCCCACCTCTTCTCCCTGCCTTCAATACTACCAACACAATTCTAATAATCAATTGCCTGGAATGTTATACTGATATGCTGTTTCTGCACCTGCCCTCTTACGGTTTAATCTCGACAAAGAAACTAAAGTGATCCTTTGAACACCTACATTAGATCATGTCGGACGTCTATTCAGAGTGTCTCATAGCCTCCCACGTCACTCAAACTAGAGTAAGTCAAATCCTTACAATTGGTCTATAAGATACTACAAGATCTCCCATCCATTCTCTTACCTCTATGGCCTCTTTTCCCATTACCCCCTTCCCTTAGCTTTTCTGCTAACACTAAACTCCTTTCTGTTCTTAAAATAAACCAGGAACATTCTTGAAAAGGTGTTTGCACTTGTTCACCGTGCTGGTACACTCTTCCCCTAAATAGTTGAATGGCTTGGTCCTAAATCTCCTTTGAATTTTTGTCAACTGTCACCTCAATGAGGCCTTCCCTAACTGCCTTAAATTAAAATGCAGCTCTTCCCCAACTCTAACATTTCCAACCCATTTCCCCATTTCATTTTTTCTCAGAATACTTAAGACCATCTGACACATTTATATTTTACTTTTTGTTTGTTTATGATCTGACTCCCTGCTTGCACTCTCTCTCCACTGTGATAAAAGATCTATAAACCTGACATGCTCATGGGACCATAAGGAGACATGTGCAATTATCAAAGTTTTGTTGCGTGAAAGAAATCTATTTCCTCATAGCCCTTGATAGTACTTGCACAGGGTTGCATAAATGCTCCCCAGCTTGAACCAGAACCAGAAGTTTTAAATTCACTTAGACTAGGATTTAAGTATGATTTGGGCAATGTTTGAGTCCTTTCTTTCTTGGCAAAATGAGAAAAGGCTGCAAAGCAGTTGAGCTGTGGAAGGATTCTAGATATTTTGTCGAGTCTTGGCAAATATTTAGTCAAGGAAAGTCCCTAGCTATATTTCCTGGCCTAACGTTTAAGATTTTAGTGTATAAGACCTTAAAAAGTAGTAAGGTATTGTAAAGCCTCACATAACCTGAAGGTCAAAACTGGTAAAATAACAAATTATTGAAAAATATTTCTAACCTTTTCGCCTTTGCTGTATTAAGCAAACATCGATAAGTTGATATTTGCTGAATGAGTACACAAAGCTTTGCTGACTTTCAGCAGAGTGGAGAACCCAAAAAGAAATTAATTACCACTAAAGATTTTCCTCATGCAGAAAACAGAATAGGCATTAGCCAAGTAATGTGATTTTAGGGACCCAAGAGACCCCAAAGTAAAAAGCACTCTTTCCTTATAAGCTTGCTGATATATACAATTCCACATTCCACAATCTAACTCTTTTACTTAATCATTAAATCCTGATTAAATGCAAATATCCCCTGTGTACGGTCCTCCATCAGTTATTTATTCCTCAGGGTAAAAAAAAAAATGAAAACAGGTTTTGCCAAGGAGCATATGAATAGATATAAGCAGCTTGAGGAAGCTGTGTTCCAGGAAATAAAAGATTAAGTGGCTCAGACAGCAAACTTCACCAACCTTATAGTTTTGCCTGTATTTAGTCTCACTATAGCTGTTTTTTTTTTTTTTTTTTTTTTGAGACGGAGTTTCGCTCTTGATACCCAGGCTGGAGTGCAATGGCGCGATCTCGGCTCACCGCAATCTCCGCCTCCTGGGTTCAGGCAATTCTCCTGCCTCAGCCTCCTGAGTAGCTGGGATTACAGGCACGCGCCACCGTGCCCAGCTAATTTTTTGTATTAGTAGAGACGGGGTTTCACCATATTGACCAGGATGGTCTCGATCTCTTGACCTCGTGATCCACCCGCCTCGGCCTCCCAAAGTGCTGGGATTACAGGCTTGAGCCACCGCGCCCGGCCTCACTATAGCTGTTTTAAAGTTTCTTTATCTCCAAGATTGATATGGTTTGGCTCTGTGTCCCCACTCAAATCTCATGTTGAACTATAATCCCCATGTACTAAAGGAGGCCTGATGGGAGGTAATTGAGTCATGGGGGTGGACTTTCCTCTTGCTTTTCTCATGACAGTGAATGAGCTCTCATGAGATCTAGTTGTTTAGAAGTGTGTAGTGCTTCCCCTTTGCACTCTCTCTCTCCTGCTCCACATGGTAAGACACGCTTTCTTCCCCTTCACCTTCCACCATGATTGTAAGTTTTCTGAGGCCTCCCAGCTGTGCTTCCTGTTAAATCTGCAGAACTGTGGTCAATTAAACCTCTTTTTCGTCATAAATTACCCAGTTCAGATAGTTCTTTATAGGAGTGTGAGAAGTGACTAATACAAAATGTAATGTCTTTTTGGGTAAGTTGTCATTTCTGAGACGCAGGTCAGCTTTCATATATCTGGACGTGGGGTTGGGAAGGAAGTGGTGACTATCAGAATGTGAATTATACAGTCCTTCTTTTATTTCCTATTTGACCCTTACACATTTCATTCTGTCTTTATAATGAATTTAGTAGAATCAATGAGACTAGTAGAAAATGTAGTCATAGAAGTTGATAGGAATGACTAAAATCCTTTCAGTACCCTCAATACGTGGATGGATTTCAAGAGCCTAGTCTCACCTAGGGGAAGGGTGATTACTCAACTTCCGTCTTCTCTAGACTTTCTGTCTCACCTAAGGGAGAGAAAAACTAAGAAACAACTGTGAAGTTTCCAGTCCAGGAACACAGGCCTACAAAAAGACAGATTTGATAAGAAGATTATAGAACTCTTCTCCATCCCCTCCCTCATCCCTACCTCATGAAAAAGTTCCAGGAGAAATTAAGGCTTAAGAGTAGCCTACTTTATCTCTCTCTAATCACACACACACACACATACATGCATCCTGGTGGTTGTTTCTCTGACTGAAACCTGAATGATACAGAATTTAGAACTGTCACCAAAAAATGATAAGTATGTGAACTAATGCATATGTTAATTAGATCAATTTAGCCATTCCACCACGTATACATATTCCAAAATGACATGTACACCATAAATACATACATTTTTATTTTTCAAATAAAAATAAAAGTTTTAAATTTAAAAATAGCATTGAAAGCAGTTTCTAAGAAACAGTCTTAAATATGAGTTGCTGAACTGACTCTGGGTTTTTCGGTGCTCTGATCTGCTCCACTTTAAAGGCATTGATGACTGTTTCCAGTGGTATAGGAAGCATTAATAATCTATTGAATGCAGTGGTAAAACAGTTACTCAAATTATCACCTGGAAATACCTATAATAATATGTCTATAGAAAAAGCAAACGTTGTGGGTGACAAAATATTTTCTGCTATAGAGCATTTAAATAAAAAGTGTGCTGGAGCATTTAGGTAAACAAAATTATGAATGAAGGGCTTTAAATTCCCAGTTCACAGTACTACTTCAGTGACTACTGCCAAGGAAACATCTTCTGAACCTGCAAGGCTGAGATTTCTGAAAACCAAATGCAAGTCTAATACCATGTGTACCTCAATTACAGAATAAATGTCTGTAGAGGCAAAGACATCCTCTTCTGTCTTAAGAGATGTACCCCTTGCATGAAGAACTGGTTCTCCTCAGAACATTCCCCTACCATCTGTCATTGCTTCTGCTACTGTAACTAGATACAAGTCTCAGTGTCACACAATCATTTGGAGGTTGCTTCACCTGCTTCTGTTGCCAGCAGTGCCACTGCTTGAATTTTGCCTGCTCTGTTTGTCCCACCCACTCATTCTGCCAAGTGGCAGGATGCACTTGGCTTGCACTACTGACCTGGATCCCGTGCCCACTGAGGGTGAGCCAGGTATGAGGAGGTGAGGGGTATGTGAGGGAGTGAGTGCAGGATCTGGCCACAGCTGCAGTGGGGCGGGCAGCTCCAGACACTGGTTCTGTGCAAGGCTGTGGCTAGACCAGGTGCACCACAAATGTCTTCTGCTGTGGACACTGGCATCTGGACAAGTAGAATGCAGTGGTGCCCAAAAACTTGGAGACATTGACAATAGTGGAACCCCAAGGGGTGGGGGTGGGCATATTACAGCTCACTCTGGCCCAAGGTTCCTGGACCCAGTCCTGCTGCAGCTTCCCTTCACATGGGGTAGCCTCCCAACACCAGTGAAAGGTGGGAGGGCTATAATGTTACATCTCTGACTCAGATTGGAATCCCAAGGTCTGGACCCCCCGCTGGGTCACCACTCTTCACTCCCCCAGACCCACAAATGGGAGCATGCTACTGCCCACAGCTCAGTAAGTCAGTCAGCAAAGTGTTGCAGACATTTTCATGCCTGTCATTTGGCAGGTCCCAAGTTCTTGTCCCATGTTCAGGAAGAATGAGGTTACACAGGAAACTGGGGGTGAGCAAGGTAGAGAAGTGCTTTATTGAGTGACAGAACAGTTGTCAACAGAGAGGAGACCTGAAGTGGGTAGCTCCTATCTGCAGGCAGGTAGTCCTGACATGTGGCTGAGTCTGGGGTTTTTATGGGCTCAGAATTGAGAACGTGCATGCTGATTGGTCCATGGGAGGGCCCATAAAAAGCACCGTCTGACTGGCTGAAAAGCATCAAAGAGGTTCTCATACTGGGTGATGGACTCCACCAAGAATTGACAGCCCAGCCCCCAGGCTTCAGGCCATTGCTAGCTTAAAGTTTGAGCCTAACCAGGGACCCACCCCTTTCTGCCTAGGAACCTATCTGCCTCCTGCTGCCATTGTCAGCAAGTCTAAGGATGAGATACAGAGGATAACCTGAGAGGAGGCATAATCCACACTAAAAAATATTGCATGATTTTGCCAATTTCTATCAATAGAAACCTGGAGAATGTGTGTAGGAATGGATCTTAAGGTTATCCTAGTCACTTTGTGTTGCTGTAACAGAATACCACATAAATGGTAATACATGAAGCAATTTAGAGTCTGGCAGAGAATATGATAAGCAGTCAAGCAGGGAAGCTCCCTCATAGGCAGGTAAGCTGAGGACCTAGGACAGGCATGGCCTCCTCCCTGCAGACACCCAGAGCTCTCACTGTGGCACCCACTGGCCAGGCTCAGGCCTTGAAACAACTGTAAACATCTTTCCTCCCAACTTTGGTGACCTGATGGCACCAGTGGCCTCTCCAAGCCTGACCCTCCCAGTGTCCAGTGTCTCCTTGCCCAACCCTGCTGTGCTTGGATGCAGCACCTTTGGATGGTGGTGAGCATGGCAGCATAGGAAGGTGTCCCATATGCACTGAGGGCCACCATGGTGTGGGGCAGAAAGAGGCAGGTGTTCACACCAAGCTCGGCCACCTCAGGCCTGGAGTTGTGTAGCTCTGGGTCCTGACATAACTGATCTGTCCTAAGAGTGAGTCCTACCTAGTCCTGACAACAAGGAACAAAAGGCTGAACACCTGAAAGGTAAATGGAGCCCCACATGACAATGGGTGGAACAGTTAGCAGTTGGCAATCATCCAGTGTTTGTTGTTGGTCTTTATTCCACCAGACCTTAATGTGGGAAGTGGAAATGGCAAATAACATGCCACACAGTTGGTCCATTGGAAAGGCCCACCACTCTTTGGGAAGATTGGCCATTTATAGACAGCCTGTGTATATAATATGAAAAAGATGCCCTCAACATTCCTGCCAACCTTTTAAAAGAAAAATTTGCTAAATCTAGCCTTTCTAGATGAAAAGAAGTTTCTGATGTATGATAGAGTTAGAAAATCACACATCCTGTAAAAGCCCACTTGTTTAAAAAAAGGATAGAAATTAAATGTATTCTGAATGTGACTTTTTGAAAGAGAGTTGTTAGATCATCTCTGGAAGTGACCCAGGTAACCACACATGCCCATGTTGGTTTAATGGGTTAGAGGATGTGGAGCAGGAGACTTAAGAAAAGAAGAAGATTCACGCCAGAGTAGTCATATTTAGAAGACATTTTCATATTATAACCATTGTTTTGTATGTGCATTTTATTCCTCACTACTGTATGTATAATTGACAATGATAAAGAACTTTTTGAAATATCTTCATAGATGTTCAGAGGTGCTTGATAAATGTTAAAAGTAGAGGAGGTAAAAGAACACATTTTGTAAATATCTTTTAAAAATTCATATGAAATGCTTTTTGTCAGTAGGGATGGAGATGGCCAAACCTCTTGAGTAATATACATTGTGTTTGTGCACTGAATCAAGGGAGGTGGGAGGAAAAATGCAACAAGCTCTGTGCCAGTGCACCTGTAGGGAGGCAAGATTAACCACTGTCCTTTATGCATTTTGTTTTACTTGTCTGTGTATGTAGTGTATATAAAGGACAAACAAGTCCTGATTTACAATATTCAGTCTTTCTAGGTGTTAAAGAAGTTGCTAGTATATAAAAAGAGTTATAAAGTAATGCATTGAATACACTTTGTCTTAAAATTTATAAGAAAGACTGCTCTTAAAAACACTTAGGAAATGAAATGTTAAAATCCCCCCTAAGCATTACAGATGCTTATGACTGGCCACTGGGTTGAGAGACGTAGAAGGAGGGAAGGACTCTAGGTCAAATGTTCCTGTTTAGAAGACACTTTCAAATTATAGCCTTCGTCATGTATGTGTATCATTATTTGATGCTGGCTCAGTTTATTGTAGAAAACTGAAGTGCTATTTGAAACATTCAGTGTTTCCAGATGTTGAAAAGTGTGTTAAAAGCAGAGGGCTAAAGTCACATCCTTTACTCATTTTTTTTTTTGTTATTTCATAGGAATGGTTGCATTTGGGGAGCGGCTGCATTTCGAAATGGGATTATTAAACTTGATGTTTTGGAGAGTATGCTGACTGTTCACTGGATGGTGGCAGGTGGAAGGAGGAGGAAGTATGAGAAGAGAAGGATTATGTGCCCATAAGTTAGATTAGTCCAAAGGGTCAAACCATTGTTCTCTATGTGCATTTTAGTTAATACTGCTGTGTTTAAAGGATAAACAAGTCCTAATGCTCAAAGTATGTTGTAAGTAGAAGTAGTAAAATAATCCCCTTATAAATGTATCTTTGTTAGTTTTTAGGAAGCACTATCTTCTGGGAGTGACCTTTGTTAATCCACCTCTTAGATCTAGGCATAGTTCTTTATTGAGTCACTGGAATGCTGGAAGATGGAGAAGAAGGGTGAATGGAAGGGCTCTTTGCTAGTATCTCCGTATCTAGAAGGTGGTCTTAGATTTTAACCATAGATCTATGTGTACATATTTAGTAAAGTGTCTGTGTTTATTGGGGGCAAAGTTCATTATTTCACAATATCTAGACTTTACAGATGTCTTGAGGTGACAGTACATGATAAAAAGTAGAGCTAGTGAATGAGCCAATTTGTAAACATCTTTTTGTTATAATTGATAGAAAAGATGCACCTTGGACATGAGATTGTTAAACCACTTCTAAGCAGGGTATGTCAGAACTTGTGGATTAGGTTGGTAGTAGAGGGGCAGAAGGAAGTACAAAGGAAGAGAAGTATAAGATGTGTTCTTATTTACGTTCTGACAAAACCCATTGATGTATGTTCATGTCTTTTGGCTGTACTGTAGTAATACATTAAGTAATCAATGGAAACATACCTTCTTGCTAATATTTTAATGGTATAGGTCTCATAATAAATTCTCTTCAAAGACAGAGACCAATGGAACAGAACAGAGGCCTCAGAAAGAATGCCACACAACTACAGCCATCTGATCTTTGACAAATCTGACAAAAACAAGCAATAGGAAAGGATTCCCTATTTAATATATGGTGTTGGGAAAATTGGCTAACCATATGCAGAAAGCTGAAACTGGATCCCTTCCTTACACCTTATACAAAAATTAACTCTAAATGATTAAACACTTAAACATGAGGTCTAATGCCATAAAAACCCTAGAAGAAAACCTAGGCAATACCATTCAGGAGATAGGCATGGGCCAGGACTGCATGACTAAAATACTAAAAGCAATGGCAACAAAAACCAAAATAGACAAATGGGATCTAATTCAACCTAAGAGCTTCTGCACAGCAAAAGAAACTATCAATAGCATGAACCGGCAACCAACAGAATGGGGAAAAATTTTTGCTATCTACCCATCTGACAAAAGGCTAATATCCAGAATCCACAAGAACTTAAACAAATTTACAAGAAATAAACAACTCCATCAAAAAGTGGGCAAAGGATATGAACAGACACTTCTCAAAAGAAGAGATTTATGCAGCCAACAAACATATGAGAAAAAGCTCATTATCACTGGTCATCAGAGAAATGTGAATCAAAACCATATTGAGATACCAACTCATGCCAGTTAAAATGGCGATCATTAAAAAATCAGGAGACAACAGATGC